>NC_082667.1:69230992-70536825 GCF_025265405.1 Mesoplodon densirostris
CAGCATGTCTTATTTTTTTTTCCCTTCAAGTACTTTCTATTTGAACTATTCCTATCCAGATTTAGCCTTTGATGCTCAATAATTCTTTTTGTGTTTAATGGAGGTTTTATTTTGGAATTGCTTCCTTGCATGAATTACAGTTTTTCTTTACATAGTCCATGTTGCCTCATTTTCTTTCAGTATTCTGGATTTAGGGTTTCTTTCTAAATGTATATGTCATCAGAATTTCTTAGCTAATGTTACTGTTTTGATTTCCCCCCCATTTCTAATGTTCTAATTTTCTCCTATTTCCCCCATTTCTGAAGCCCCTAATTTTGGGACTTCTAAACTGCATATAATGCTAATCCTTATTGTGGGACTATAAATAGAATTCTTTTTAAGTATTACTTCACACGTAATTTTTCTGTTTACCAGAGGTTAGGAATTTTTGGTGTGTGTTTTGTTTCAAAAAGTTCTTTCTTCCATTTCTCTACTTACCATAGGTAATTATTATTGTATAGATGTTGCTTTTCTGGTTAGTGTTACGATATCAATGACTTATAGTGAACCATGATATATAAAATGACAAATTTAAAGATTAAAGCCCTTCACCCTTCTAAAAAGAAACAAAAAAAGTATTGAACTCCCTTATTTCCATAAGGATGGATATTGGGGACTTGGGAAGATGAGTGAATATCTTGAATATCTATTTCAGAAAGCTGTCAACATGAGTCATTGATTTCATGGCACGTCCAGACAATCACAGTACCCGTTAGTGTTCAAGAGAAAGTTATTTAAAATATATATAGAGAGTTGACTAAATGGCAAATGAATATTTCTGTATACTTTGCTTCCATGATGCTGAAGAGTTGAGATTATAATGGAACAGTATGTTAGGAATTCACAGATAATCTTAGTAAAATGCAGCTGAACTAAAATGTGGCTTAAGGAACAAAAAGGAAAGGAATACTAATTGAATCCATTTATTTGCTTAGTATTGTATGTAGAAAATTTGACCTTGAAGTATTGCATTTCCTTTGAAAATTTCATATATCAGCAGAACTCTCTTTAGGCAGTATTAAATTCATTTACTGCTGCTTAAATTCAATTACTGCTGCTTAAACTTACTGCTGCTGTATTAAATGCATTTTGGATTTATAAAATGTTCTTCTAAGATGCAGAAATATTCTTATTTCCTGGTGGTTTGGTACACTTATTGAATTACGTGTTACAATTTTATTGTTAATGTCTCAAAATAGGAACTGGTACCCTGGGTGGTGATGAGATTTTTCCCTATCTATGCAAATTATGAATCTCAATTTTTCTTATAATACAGGATGATGAAGACAATAACTCGTCTTCACAAAGCTATGGTGTTTCTTGAATATTTCACAAGTAATTCTTGGGTTTGGAATACTGACAATGTCAATATGTTAATGAATCAACTAAACCCGGAAGATAAAAAGGCAAGTATTTTCTGTTTTATATTAGAAAACAAGTAGCATACTAATTAGAGTATGCTAATTAGCAACCCGAGAAATAATTGAGTATTTTCCCCAACCATTATATAATAAGAAAGTTGATCTATTTATAGTCTCCCATTAAAGCTTCAGTCATAATTGGTGGTGATAAAGTTGCTTTATCCTAGAATTTCTAATGTAAGTATGAGAGTAGCAGAGGTATTTTCAAAGCATGATTGACATGTTGATTCTCTTTTTCTCTTTAATGTCAGATTCAAAGAGAATTTTGACTTCTTTATGCATTTTCCCCCAAAACACTCTGTTTTCTTTAAGTTTTAAGGAAAACCTTCTCTCAGAAATTGCTTTTGTATACTCTTTTACTTTTTGCCATTCCACATTTTGCTCTCTGTTAGTTTGAAACTTAAACTCTGTATTTTCTTTTTAAGGTTACCTTAGATATTTGGACATGCATACATAACAAAGTCTAAATTGAGCAATTTGTATAGCCTCTTCCTTAATGATATTTAGGACCATAAAATGTTTTAGCTCTGATTACCATCCTCATTAACTTATATGGTTATATGTTACTTTAGTTCTCTACTTAAACCTCATAATTAGAAATGATTATTTTGTTCAGTTTTACTTAGATTTAACTATATACTTACTAGTGTCTTTGCTATCAGATCTTCTCTTTAGGGTCATTTTTTTTCTGCTTGAAATATATCCAGAATACAAGAATATGTCTGAGTTGTAGGTATGTTGGTAGTGAATTCTCAGTTTGTGATTATGTTGCATGATTTCAGCACATTAAAGACAACTTTCTTTTTATATTTGTCTTATATTCTTGGTGTTGAAAAGCCAGTCTAATTTGCGGCTGCTTTACAGTATCCTTTCTTAATTTAGCAAGGTCTAATATAATATTGATACTTCTACCTTTTCTTGGATAATGCAAAGGGTAACACCTATCTGCTATGTTGTTATGTTTTTTAATTCTGTATTTATGTTATGTGCCTCACAATCGTTCCTGTTGTAGTCTAGTCAATTAGTATTCATATAGATTTACTGGCATAATTGTCCTTTTACTGCTCTTATTTCTTCCTCCATCCTCCATCCTCCTCTAATGATTCCAGACTTCAATCTGGAATCATTTTCATTCTGCCTAAAGAGTACCCATTAGTATACTTCTTCTAGTGTGTGTCTTCTATTGATGTCAGTTTGTATCAGTTTTTATTCTTCTGGGAATATTTTATTTTTCAAAGATATTTATACTGGTATAGAATTCTACGATAGCAGCTTTCTTTGAGCACTTGGAAGACATCTTCTCATAGTCTTTCAGCTTCCATTGCTTCTTTTCAGAAGTCAGTTGGTCAGACTAATGTTTCTTTGGAGGTAATCCACAGTGCCTTTTCTGGTTTTTAAAAAAATTTTTTCTTTGACTTTCAGTAGTTTTACTCTAATATGTGTAGATATGTATGTGTATATGTGGTATATGTGTGTTTTGAATCTTTGGCTTGGTGTCTCACCATTTTTGGAAAATTTCCAGCCATTGTCTTTTCAGATACTGCTTCTGTTCTATTCTTTTTCACTCTTCCTATGGGAATCCAGTTGCACATATGTGTGACCTTCTCATAATATCTCATATCTTAAGTCTCCATTTCAGTGCACTGGTACTTTAATGATTTATTTATGGTAGCTTTATTATTTTTGGCCTAGAACTTGCTATTTTCAGAAATGATGGTAAATTGAATTGTGAATAATTTATTACGCCAGAAAAATTACCTGATTGTGTGTGGAGGAGCACTGAGCAGTGTATAGCCCTCTTATTTTGTCATGAAATAGCATTTTTATAAGGCTTTCTTTTCCAGGTTTATCTACCCTTTTCATCAAATGGCCTACTTACAGTTATCTAAATTCCTAAGCCAGCTTTCATAACATATTCTATCTCTTGATGTCAGTACTATTTCTCTAGGAAAATTAATCTGTGTGGTATGCAGGATGTTCAAAAAGAAGAGGTAGTGTAGACAGAAGGAAACTGGAAACAGGTGTATTGATACATGTATAAAAGGAATTCTTAGGTCTATTTGGACAATGGGATTTTGTTGGTTTATTTATTTATTTATTTTTAATGGTGCAGGCTTCTTCATGTACTCCTCTTTAAAAGCTGACATGTTTTCAGATTATCTTCTCAAATGTTTCTTTGTTTAATGGACAATATGAAATAGGAATAAGAATTTTTTTGTGAATAGCAGTAACATTTAAAAAATTAATATAGTAAATGTTTTGTAATCATGTCATGTCGAAGTAGCCTTTAGAAAAAGTGTGAATTTTTGACTGGTTGTGAAAAAAATTATCCAAGAAAGTAACTAATAATTTTTTTGTTTATGTAGACTTTTAATATTGATGTACGACAGTTACATTGGGCAGAATATATAGAGAACTACTGTATGGGAACTAAGAAATATGTATTGAATGAAGAAATGTCTGGCCTCCCTGCAGCTAGAAAACATCTGAACAAGTACGTTTTTATATGGGTTTGATTTCGTCTTGTCTTCCTTATGAAATATTACAGTTTTTTCTAAGCTGATAAATTGAGATACTGCTAATAATATATTGTATCAATATTTAAGAAAGTGGTTGCTTTTGGGCTGTAACTATGGTAGTATTAATTTAGCCTATGATTGTTGAACCGTACTATTTTCATCAGATTATACTGTCCATTAGTAATAAAGTCAGGTGGAATTTAGTTTTAAATATCACTTTTATCTTCCTTTATTGCTAGTGAAGAAGTAAAGATATTAGGAGAAAATAAAAATATATTTTAAACAGGGGGTAATGTAAAGTTTCTTTTACCCTATTTAAATACATCTTTAGAAGAGGAAAAGAGGTATAATAATACATTATTTACTATAGAACTTTTTTCCTTGTTTATAAAATAGTTGTAATTATTCCCTTAGTCTCTTATAAAAATAATACATACTAATTGTTAAAAAAACTCAGAAAATAGAAAAGGAAAAATTACTATTAATCCATTATTCAGAGATGCAGTTAGTTTTAATAGTAATCTCTTTTATTCATAGTAATTTTTTTTTTTTTTTTTTTTTTTTTTTTTTGCGGTATGCGGGCCTCTCACTGTTGTGGCCTCTCCCGTTGTGGAGCACAGGCTCCGGACGTGCAGGCTCAGCAGCCATGGCTCACGGGCCCAGCCGCTCCACAGCATGTGGGATCTTCCCGGACCGGGGCACGAACCCGTGTCCCCTGCATCGGCAGGTGGACTCTCAACCACCGCACCACCAGGGAAGCCCCCATAGTAATTTTTTAATACAAGTTTTATAACAGTTTTCAAAAGTTTCACATTATTATTCTTGTCCTTTCAACTCTTTGAGAAGTTATAGGGCAGCTAGTTGTATAGATGAGGAAATGGAGACTTAGGAAAGTTGTGTTTGACAAGGTCGTATGGTATTAAGTGGCAGGGCAAACTAGAATACTGATCTTTGACTCCTAATTCAAAGCTCTTTTGTCTACACCCATTGTTCGTGTGTTGTATGGTTAACCCTTGAACAACATGGGTTTGAACTGCGTGGGTCCATTTATTGAAACATGTAGATTTTTTTCTATAAATACATACTATATTACTACACAATATGGAGTAGGTTTAATTCACTGATGCAGAAACTCGGGTAAGAAGGGCTGACTGTGAAGTTATACTTGGATTGTTGGAGGGTCGATGCCCTAACCCCCACGTTGTTCAAGGATCAACTGTAGTCCTATATCTTTCACTGCCTGTTGAAGTTAATGGAATTTATGTAACAGTGTTGCATATCTAAAGGATTTATATTCCTTTCTAACACCATTAAAAAACATCAAAAATGTTTTGAAACATGAGCAAGATAATGTGCATGTTGCTCTTTGAGAATAGGAGGGTCTTCCTATTTAGGGTAAGTGCCATGTTTCATTCATGAATGAGGACTTGTCCAGTTGGCTTTTGATCCTGTGACTGAAGGAGTAAATTCACTTGTCTGACAACTTGTAAGCAGCTAAAGATGTCCAAAAAATGTTTATTTTGTCTGTAGGATGATGTATATGATGAATCTACCTTTTTAGATTAGATAGGAAGCTCCGAAGTGCAAGAGATGTGTCTATTTTAGCTACTAATGTACTTGCTGACTAGCACAGTATAGGGCATACAGAAGGATGCTAAATAATACTTGTTAAATAAATAAATTTGCATCCCAAATGTACTGTTATAAAAAAACTTTGCATTATTCATTGTTAATAGAGGTAATGCATTGTTTGATGGACTCTTGTCCAGAATGTGCACAGTCAGGTTTGTTTGATGTTTGCTAACTTTCTAATTTAAGGACTTCTAGTTAGTTGTTTTTTTTTTAATAGATTCATTTATTTACTTTTGGCTGCGTTGGTTCTTAGTTGCTGTGAGTGGGCTTTCTCTAGTTGTGGAGAGCGGGGGCTACTCTTCATTGCGGTGCGCAGGCTTCTCATTGAGGTGGCTCCTCTTGCTGTGGAACACTGGCTCTAGGCACACGGGCTTCAGTAGTTGTGGCACACAGGCTCAGTAGTTGTGGCTCACGGGCTCTAGAGCGCAGGCTCAGTAGTTGTGGCACATGGGCTTAGTTGCTCTGCGGCATGTGGGATCTTCCCGGACCAGTTCTCAAACCCATGTCCCCTGCGTCAGCAGGTGGATTCTTAACCACTGTACCACCAGGGAAGTCCCTTCTAGTTAGTTTTTAAATAAGTTGCAGCTTAATATGGATTTGAACTTTGATTAGATTAAAACTGAGCATGAATTATCTGCTGTCCAACAATATTCTATTCTAGAAAATAGTATCCAGTACATTTCTTGATTTGCTTTTCAGGTTGAGGAACATACGTTACGGTTTCAATACGATCCTCGTGATCCTGATTTGGCGCATTTTTATCGCAAGATCACAAATGGCAAGAAACATCTGGTACTTCGTGGTTAGTCTGTGTTACAAGTTTCTGTCTTACTTCCGAGCATCCAGCACTATGAGATACTGAAGACAAGAATTTAGCATTAGAACATCTATGCATATGGTGGTCTAAATGCACAAAATATAAAATGTACTTAAGTCATTTCACCTTTTGTCAAGACATTAAACCATCTTAACTCAGAGTGTGGAGTAAATTATGGTATATTTTATGTAACATTTTAATGTATGCTCATAAAAACCTAGTGAATACACTGTGGTATGCCAACTCAAATCTATAATAGCCACCAAAACCATGACTTAACATTTTGATCCCTGGGGAAAAGGGGTTGGGTGAGGGTAGGAGTGGGGAAATAGGAACACTGACCAGTATAACTGTGCAATTCTGGAACATATTAATTAAAATATGCCTTAACATACAGTGATTTTCTAATTATAATATTTAGTGCAGTGGAAAACATTTATTTGGACAGGAATACTAGCTAAGTGGTAGATATTTGATTCTTCAGTGTTTGATTTTTTTCATCAATTCAAGTGGGTTTTAGTTTTGTTAAAATTACAGCCAAACTATTTTCACCTCATCCTGTAAATTACTGAGTGGTCTCAGACATGAGAGACACGTTCTCATTTTTCTTTCTCTGATTAGAGGTCTGATGCATATCATTTTTCTATAAGCAGTCAGCTGCTTTCATAATCAGAAGGCCATATATTATTATAGAGGCCCTACTGGATTTAAATGAGTTTGAGAATCCATGTCAACATATGCTATGTGTTTTTAGAAGGAAAATGAAAATTCAGTGAGACCGTTAGTATCAAAAAGAATAGGAATACATTTTTCTTGACCACATTATGACCAAATGAAAATCCGTTCCGTGACATTTTGTTCATATTTTGAAGCTGGATGATTACTTGAGACTTTGACAAGCAGGTGTGGGTGCAGGGAGGAATTCACCATACTTGTGCTCTCTGCCCTTTATAAATTTTATTAATAGGACTTTAAAAGGCTTATACCGTCTTTCCAATGAAAACTAAAAGTACATTACTATGGAAGAATGTATTTGCAGGTAGTCATAGCATTAAGAAAATGTTCTCATGTGTGTAAACACATACTAATTGTTGACCTTGAGAGCTGAATTTCTTCCAGAAAAACAAAATAATACATAAAATGTATGTGTATAAAATTAAAGAACTTTATTTACATACCACATAAAGTAGCAAACTGTTGAATGAGTTTAAAGATATCATTTATTTTTTTCTGCATGTGGTTTTAGCTTTTAGAAAGGAATTCATTATAGAAACAAGTAATAGCAAGAAAATTGATGTATATTTTAATGATACATTATAATTCCCTTTAAATCTTAATAGTAGGTAACTCTCCTTACTGTTATAACACATTTGCTTTAACATATCAGCATAACATGTTCTAATTTAGCTGATCAAGTTGTACTATATTTAAATCATTAACAGTGTATCTTGAATATGTTTAATGAAGTCAGTTCACAATACAAAAAGTTACATAGAACTTTACATCTTAATTTTCTTCCATCAATTTAAATGCAATGTATAAGAAGTTTATTTTGTTATTGTGAAAAAACTAAATGTAAAGGAAACCACCTTCTTCCATGCAGGTGTATAATCTTGAAAAGGAAAATGCTTCCATGTTGAAGCCAGATTTTCTGTAGTAAACCTTTTAAAACATTATTTTAAAAGAAATATGTATATAAATATAAATACATATGTATTCTTTACAATGATACTAAAGTCTCTGGTTTAGGACCATACCTTGTGTAAGGTGTGAGAGACCATGGCAGTGTCTAAAAATGGAGTAAATGATGATGCCTTTGATTTGAAGTGGCCCACAAAGTTAACTATAGATGCTCTATACATTGAGTACTCCATCTCTCCAAATACATTTCCATAATGTGTTGCTAACATTTGTATGATTTTTACACATCTGCTGAATATACTTAGAATCAGATGAATTGTCTTTGTGTCTTGCAAAAGAATCAGGTACAACTTCGGCAGGTGTGTGAAGTACATGGAAGGTGTATGTCTCTGAACTCTGCCATTGTTCTTGTAATCTAACTTAAAGGAATGAAAACTGGGAGGGTGCTGAGGCCACTGCATTAATTTTGTGTGTTTAGAATTCTTTTGTCAAAAGAAAGCTAATGAATAAATTAATATGTCATTCTGGAACTTAAAGTTCTAAAATTAGTATAAAAAGTATATAGGTTGTTAATCCTCACCAACTTGACTTTAAGCTTAACTCAAACAAAGATTTTGGAAATCATTTGTATTTATGTCATTTGCTAGACATGGTTTTTAGTTCTTTCTGATTGTGTTTTACACACAAACTCAAATTTTAACAGGATAGCCTGTTAAATAAATCTAATATTTCATTTAACTCATTTGATAAAGCTGCTTTTTAAACATTGGGTTTTTTTCCCCCTATTCACCCTTGATTGTTATAATTCTGACATATGCATTTGTCAGTCATGAAGTCATTATAACTATATTTAAACTTGACCTGGCAACATTAATATGTTCAAAAACTCAACACAGAGAAGCATGGCAATACATTCTTTGACTTAAGGATGGTATAAAATAAATATTTTCTGAATCTGTGTAATAAAGCTTGGAAGCAGGGAGGAAAAATCTTCTCTCCCTTTTTTGTGCTTGTCTGTAGGAACTGTTTCAGGGTTTTTTGCTTTTTGTTTTAAATGTAAATCGATAGTCTTTTATAAGAAATAAATAGAAGCATTATTGGGTGCCTTTGTTTGTAAACCAAAAAGTAATAAATGAATCCCTATATTTCCATTATAGTATTTATTGTATTTTTACAATAATTGTCCTGAAAATTACTCATGAGGTAATGTGGGTTAGGATTACAGGAAACAGTTCTCATTTATACTTCTTACCTTTTTAAAGGTGTACTCATTACTTTTTATATCCTAATTTTATTGAATTCTAAGTCTCTTACACAGCATTTTAGGGGAAGCATATGGGCAGGATGAATACTTTTTGTTAAAGTATTATTTTTATTTATTAGCTGGAATGAGGTGTTTTTTCTAAAAACAGTGCCAAGGTGTCATTAGGCTCCAGCTCCTCTCCTCCACATTGAATGATATTATATTAATTTATAAATACATTTGTTGTAATTTGTCTATTGAGTAAGTATAAGGAATCATTCATTAGTAATAGAGGGTAACTAAAAAAGGAGAGAGCTGATATCAGGCTGGGGTATAGGTGAGTATAAATGTCCTTCCTAGCCAAGCTCTTCTAGGCTGACTCCAAGCTGTGACTTGAAAATATTAGCACTGACTTGCTCTATTTTGAGAAAAACTCCCTAATCTTCTGCATGAGAAGCTAGAGAAAGGAAGGTATACTGCATAACTTGATAGAGAAATGAGTTAATTAAATTTACAGTCTCTGTGATAAAAGAAATATGAAATATTTTCTTATTGAATTAGTATTTTTATCTTGAGACATTTTCAAGTCATAGAATGAATGAATGCCTTTTTTTTATGATGATACTCTCTTAGCATACATCTCTGCTACCCTTAAGATTCCTAAACAAATCATCTTTGTCATTTGAGCATATTTGTTAAATTATTCCTTTGATTTTTCTTTATTAAAGAAAACTTTGAGTAACATTAAGTTTGACGTGCTCCTTTGCAAGTTGATGGCTATAAAAATACATTTATATAGAAAAATGTAAAGTGATAAATATGAGTTTAATATCTTTATGGTGGGCAAATAAGGCTATAATTGTCGTTTTCTTTCTTTTCTTTCTCCCTTTCTTTCCCTCCCTCCCTCCCTCCCTCTCTTCCTTTGTCACAGATCACATACAGTACCTATACTTTTATACAAGATGAAGAGAGGCAGGGACTTCCCTGGCAATCCAGTGGTTAAGACTGCGCACTTCCAATGCAGGGATGCAGGGGGTGTGGGTTCGATCCCTGGTCAGGGAATTAAGATTCCACATGCTGCGTGGCGCAGCCAAGAAATTTTAAAAAAAGATGAGAGGCAGTGGAGATTTTTCTGAATTCATTAAAATATATAAGCATACCTCATTATTCTCTTCAAAATATTTACTTTGAGATTCTCTCCTAGACATTTGACTTTGTTTTTCTATGGGGTTGAACTAGGTGTCCTCCAAAGATGCTTTGGAGGCAGAATTCCTTTATTTTCTGCTGTTATACAGAAAACCTAATTCTCTTTCTCTCTGTCTCACATATATCTGTGGAAAGCTTATCTGCAGTTTTTGAGAGCAAAGTGTAACTAGAAAGTGTTAGGTTGAAACACATAAAAATGCTAATACTTGATGGTCTTTGAACTACAAAGATAATCTCATATGACTCTACCCTAGTACTAGAGCTGCTTTTTTTGTTTTATTTTTTAACAAACACATCTGAACCTAAACATACAGATGAATGGATTTTATTTAAAATAGTCATCCCAGGAGAATATATATTTATTTCATCAGTACTTGATTTTTTGACATATAATACCTACTTCTCTGCTTTATGTTACATCTTTCACAGGTTTGTCATTTTCCCGAGCTGGGTTGTTGATTTCTGGTTGTTGAGAGGAAAACAAGCTCGCACCTTTTACACTGTAGAAATAACATTAGTGAACACTTGTTGAGCACTCACTATGTGCCAGGCACTACTCTAAGCATTTTACATGTATTAACCCATTTGTGCCTTACAGCAACCCTTTGAGAAGGGCACCTCTTACCCATGTTTTATAGGTGTGGTAACTAAGGTGTGTAACATTAGTAATTTATCCATGTTACACTGCTAGTGGCAGAGCCAAGGTTTGAACTCAGGTAAGTCTAGGTCAAAAGCCTGCTGCACTTGTCCATCACACTGTACTGTCTTTCACAATAGGAACACGTGCTTCTGGACCATTTAGAGAGGTTCTCTTACATGCTGTTGGGTTAGGCACTATGTTTTATATATTGCAATTATCTGTTTGTCTGTATCACTCAACACACTCTAAACTTGTCAGTGGTTCAGATCGGAGTATGACACACTACCTACCCTTTAGGGTTGTATGACTTAACATAGGTAAGTAAACATAGTTTTAATATAACATATAAAGAAAAGAACAAAATACTAAAAGCACAAAGGAGTGATTTACTGCTTAGTGTTTCAGGGAAGAGCTCATACAGACATACAACAGTTGAATTGTGGTTTTAAGTCTGATTGGAAGAATGGTGGGAAAGGGAAGCATTCCAGGTACAGAGAAGGACATGTGTAAAGGGAAGTGTGGGGAGCCATGAGGAAATATTTTGATGCCAAAGGGGAGGATGACTTAAGGGAAGATGAGGCTGGGGAGGCAATTGGGGGCCAACCGAGGGCCTTTATATGCTCAGAATTCACTATGGAATGTGGAATGGCTGTGGTCAAAAACACTCAAGGTCCTCCTAGCCAAAGCACACCAATTCCTATTAAATATGAATAGATTTTGGACTTCAGTGAACTGACCTATTACACTTATTTCCTGAATGAAATCAACTTAAGGGAAAAAATTCTACTTAAATAGTGACACTAAGTGTTTTTGAGAATACAAACCACACCAGTGTTTAAATAGCTGGTCTCTGTTTTCAGTTTTCTGTGATTCTCAACGTATGATCCCAGACCAGCTGCCATCAGCATTTGCATCACCTGGGAACTCAATAGAAATGCAACTTTCAGATCCCACCCAGGCTTACTGAATCAGAAACTGGGTGGGGCCCAGCAGCCTGTTCTGACGTGGCCTCCAAGTGATTGTTATGCACACTAAAGTTGGAGAACTGCTGGTCTGAGTAGTCAGTCTTCCTGAGATACCAGCAAGGTCCAAGTAGAGTACATTCCTAGGACCTGGGACAAGGTCTGGAAGGTCCCACTTGAAACTAAAAATCAATATATAAAACATGACACAAAACACATAGTAATACATAGGAAATGGTCTGGCCTCAGGAATAATGCCAAAATGTTCAAGAAGTTAGCCTTATGTGATAATTATGGGTGGTCTAGCTTTTTGACCCTTATACTTTCATATTTTCTACGTTTTCTGCAATGAGCCTGAATTTTTTGTAAACTAAAGCAAAAGTTTTTATTTTACAGTAACAAATGAGGGTGTGTGGAATCTGGAAAAATAAGAAAAGCCTTAAAAAAAAAAAAAAAAAAGTCCATTCATTCTGGGTTTTTAACTCCAGATCTTGAGATGGCATTTTTGTCTCATGGTTAGAGAACAACAACTTACTATGCTATGATAGCCTTTGAAATTGTCCAGGTCTTTGTTATGTTTTTGGTAAACTCGGTAAGTATATTCATTTCTGTGCTTACTAGTTTCTTACTCGGTCTTTATCTGGTACTGACCATGAGTGTATGTCCTTTCTGTGCAGCCAAGTTACCACAGTCCTCCAACTAGCTTACTTTCCCATTGTAATTCCCATTATAAAGCTCATTTTATATATCAATTAATTGTGAGTTTATGGAGAGTCAGCTGTCACAGAGCGTGCTCAGCTCTTCGTAGGTTGAGAAGGTGTTTCTGTCGTTAAAACGGTTCTAGAGCCTGTGCCATGGGGACCTCGCATAATTACCAAAGCATGCAGGCAGTTGAAAGTATTGCTAATTTTAGAATGTTTTACTTGAGAAAATCTGAAATGATTAGGGGGTTTGCCTTAAGCTATATGAAAACAGGATCTAACCCCATTAGATTGAAAATACCTGTTTACTTTGTTTCCTTCATACACTTGTGAGCTCTCCCATAGGGCAGGGCCTATTTCTTTAAGGAACCTGGCACATGGAAGTTACTCAATAAATGTCTCGGGCTTCCCTGGGGGTGCAGTGGTTGAGAGTCCGCCTGCGGATGCAGGGGACACGGGTTCGTGCCCCGGTCCGGGAAGATCCCACATGCTGCGGAGCGGCTAGGCCCGTGAGTCATGGCCGCTGAGCCTGCGTGTCCGGAGCCTGTGCTCCGCAACGGGAGAGGCCACAGCAGTGAGAGGCCCATGCACCGCAAAAAAATAATAAAATTAAAAATAAATAAATAAATGTCTCAGCTTAATTGATAATATGAAGTTTGTCCTTCCTTCTATCAGCCCCAGAATTGTTAAGCTTCCTTTTCCTATATAATACAAAATTTTACAATCAAGAATTTGCCAAAAGGAATATAAAAGTTGACACCAATAATTTCATTTTTTCCCCTCACCTAGAGATGCTAACAAAAGACAACGCAAATGCTCCAAGTTAGAAACTCCACAATTGACAAACTTTAGTAAGTCTTTTATTTGATAAGCATTGATTGGCTCTTTGCTATCCACTAATGTAAAGTCATGCTAAATACAATCTTCTGAATTCTTAGTGGATCATAAAGTACTAGTTCTGCTGTCTGTACTACTTCTAGAGTTTTTCTTTATGAAGACACTTAGCCAAAGAAATCTAGTTGTCTAGATTGAAGGGCAACTAGATTCCTGGTGTGTGGTGATTCCTAGTGGTGTGCGCTTTAGATTAGAAAATCTCTGGATAAGCTTTATGAATCTGCTTAGCTCAGTGGTGCGAAAGCAACTGGGAGGGTCGACTGTGCATGTAACATCTGGCAGAACAGTAGAATGGCCTGATGGCACATTTTTGACCTGGCTATATCATCTGCCTTCTTCCCCAGTATACCAGAATGATCTTGCAGGCCTAGGCCAATTTTTGAATTTTTTCCCTTTGACACAAGGGGTAATGTTCAGTACACTATATGAAATGCCCGCCCTGCTCTGACATCACTTCAACCCTCAATTTCCTCATTGTATAATTCCAGTATTGTTCAAACTTATACCATGTTATGAGCACCCTCCTACTTCTCGAATTGTCAGATGCACTTTACCTGCAAGCATATTGTATCCATATACATCAATACACTGCTTAACAGACCATAAAATTCTAGGTCATCACAGAGCATAAGGACAAATTCTTCAAGAAATGTCAGTACTGGGATCCTGGAGTATCCCGAGATCCTCCTTGGCACTAGGCATATGTATTAGCATAATCTCAGAAAGACACACAGAACCATCCCCTAGGTTGGGCATCCTAGGAGGAATCCCTTTTGTCTGAAAAGAAACCTTTTTATTCTTAACACAGAAAAAATGCAAGGGGAAAACATTGACTTTGAGGCATTTTAAAACTCCAGCTCTGGAACTTCTTTACAAAGCCCAGGTAATGTACCAAAACCTAGCCTCATCTGTTTGAGAGTCACTACTGCTTGTTTGCCCACTCTGGTCCCATTGCTACTCTGCCTTTTGTCACATAGTTCTTGACAGTTCTCTCTCTGCTCTTGTCTTCCGCAGTTCCCATTTGAAAACTCCCTTTCCAGCTGCAGTGAGTCTTCCAGGATTACTGATATTCTTCTTGCAGGGAATTGGACTAATATTCCTTCTAGGAGGCTTAATTCCTCTAAGGTCTGCACACATGAAGGATTTGCTGTTTTAAAAAATAACTAAGCGGAATTCCCTGGCGGCTCAGTGGTCAGTGCTTTCACTACCGTGGCCTGGGTTCGATCCCTAGTCAGGGAAGTAAGATCCCACAAGCCACGTGGCACAGGCATGTTAATAATAATAATAATAAAAATAAAAATAAAAATAACTAAGCAGTTACAGATTAGTGTCGAAAGGAATTCTCACAGATATTCTAATTGTTCTTGTAAGTGAATACTCCATGTCTACTTTTCTAACATACTGTTCCATGGTAACTGGAGCACAAGTACATAGTTACTTCTAAAATTAAAAAAAATACTATTACAACAAAACTTCCATAAGGACAGAGAAGCAGAATTGTATAGTAGAAAAAGCATTAGTTTTGCTGTAAGACTAGGCATGAATCAACTGCCACTTATCAGCTGTGTGACTATGAATGAGTCATTTAACCTCTCAGACTCAGTTTCCACTTTTATAAAATACCTGCCCAGGAACGTGGTTGTAAGGATTAAATGATATAATGAATATAAAGTGTGTGTTACATAGTAAGTGTTGAGTAACTATTTCTTCAAAATCACCAAAAATGCTTAAGGAATAAAACTATGGAATAATTATGGAATTAGTTATACTAATGCAATGCAATTTATATTCTCCAATTTTATACTATGATTTCCCCAGTTCTGATATCACTTTTTTTTAAAGATTTTTTTAATGTGGGCCATTTTTTAAAGTCTTTTTTTAAAATATAAATTTATTTATTTATTTTTGGCTGCGTTGGGTCTTCGTTGCTGTGCACGGGCTTTCTCTAGTTGCGATGAGAGGGGGCTACTCTTCGTTGTGGCACACGGGCTTCTCATTGCAGTGGCTTCTCGTTGCGGAGCACAGGCTCTATGTTGCGGATTCAGTAGTTGTGGCACGTGGGCTCAGAAGTTGTGGCTCATGGGCTTAGTTGCCCCACGGCATGTGGGATCTTCCCCGACCAGGGATCGAACCTGTGTCCCCTGCATTGGCAGGTGGATTCTTAACCACAGTGCCACCAGGGAAGTCCTCATTTTTTAAAGTCTTTATTGAATTTGACACAATATTGCCCTTTTATGTTTTTGGTTTCTTGGCCCCGAGGCAGGTGGGATCCTAGTCCCCAACCAGGGATCAAACCCGCACCCCCTGCATTGGATGGTGAAGTCCCAACCACTGGACCGCCAGGAAAGTCCCTGATACCACTTTTTTTAATCATTAAGGAATACAATTTTTGAACATTTTGAATAAAACTATAAGAAATCAGTTCTCTTTACACCTTGCAGTGTTAATGTTATTATCACTTTAATTGAGCACCCTTCTCCACTGTGGCTTTTCTGCAATCAACAGGACTTGCCCACTGGGTAAAATGAGGATCCTTCAAAATTTCCTTATACGGGAATATAAGTCCCCCTTAGTCATTTCACCCGCGGGCACGTTGAGACAACTGGCCCTCTTTATCTGCCCTAATGATCTGTAGTCAACCCAATAGTTTGTCTTCTTGCTGAGGTAAAAAGATTATAGCACATGACCTGGGCCTCATTTGTGTTCCAAGAATTCTTTGGGGAGTTTCCCTCCTCTTGCTTTTATTTAAAAGAGATAAACTTGAACAGCAAAATGTCAATTTTTTCTAGTTGTTTATATAACTTGGCTGCTGGAGCATTTTGCATTCCATTAGCTCTGTAGTCCTCAGTCCTGATCAGTGGCCTGTAATTAGGAAAAGCCTTGAACTATCCAGAAGGAAATTCTGGAAATCATCCCACCCTCACACATACACATTTAAAATCTTCGTTTTTGAGCAAGGCTTCTTCCTCAGAATCAAAAATCTTCAGGAAGTTTTCATTTACAACTAGAAATTGCAGGGTACGTGTATTTGTATACTGTTAAATCACAGATTCTTAGCTCTAGATTTGGTTCTTTGCTTTGCCAGGCATTCTGTACAGCTTTCTCACTCTCATTTTCAAAGGAGAATGTACAGTGTTTCCACATCAGTTGTCAGGTTCCCCTCTTCCCCCACCTCCCCACCCTGGACTTCAATTTTTTTTCCAAGATAAGTCTAGTTACTTTTTACCTTTCTTCCTTGGTTAGAACTTGCTGGTTATTTCACTTGAACTTCTAATTCTGATTCACAGTCCTCACTTTAGAGGCACCCCCTCACCCTTTTCCCTCAAGAAGAAAGTTCCTCTGCTGAATGTTCTGCTTTGCCCCTGCAGACCCACTCTATTCTCCACGCTGCTCTTTGCCACATCAAGCTGACCTCTGTGGATGACACATTTGGCTTCCCTTGCCTTCTGGCTTCCAGTTGGATTCAGCTCGTGAGAGGCACTGGCAGGAGTAGAGGACCAGAGGAGAGAAAGGACAGGGCTGTTTGCTCCTCAGTCATTCCCTCCGAGCTCTGGTTTGGCAGAGGTTGCATTCCTCTACCAAATGCCATTGCTGCTGCAGGGTGGCCTCCCTTCTACAGCTCCGCAGTTCTCAGAGTTCCAGTCGTCATCTCCTCCCCTTGCCTGCAGCTCCCCACTGTTGATAGGCCCTGTGCTTCACCGTTCTTCGTTGTTGCTTTAACCCTGCTCATACTTTTGTAGTCCCTTCCTTGACCTCTATTACTTTTCTCAGTGTGCCATCTGTTTCCTGTCCGGTTTGGATACAGCTCCTCATCTACATCTTAGCAATGCTGGTACCTTCCACTAACACAGTTCAGGACCCCAACTGTGGTGGAATAAAGCCTACTGATGGGTCCTGAAAAAATGTTCCCTGCCTTTCTCACTTTTTCAAGTTGGCTACTACTTCCTTTGTCAGTACCTGATATGGGCACACCACCATTACAGGGGAATCATCCTTGCTCTTCCTTGCTATAATATATGTATTATATCACTGTGGAACTGATTGCTAATTCGCAGATTTAGTCCACCCACCAACATCTAGAAGGCAAATTCTTTGCCTGAAAACAAAACCCACTCTTTCTACCTAGTTTGTCTTCCCCATCTATACATCCCATTCCCCAAAAGGCATGCGCACACGCGCATGCACACGCACACACACACACTCACACACACTGTTCTGTTGTTTGTCAGTGGAGTCACGGTTGTAGTACTTCAATAAAGAGCCCTTCATCCGTTCCTTAAGATGAACTCAACTCTGGAAGAGACTGTTCAAGGTTGTCCAAAAATGGAAATTATCTCTTATATTTTTTCTCCCTGTCCCCCAAACTCTCCTCCTCTGTCCCATCAGATGGACCCCATCATCCACCCCGGTAAACTAGAAATGGGAATCATTCTTTGCTCTTCCCTCTCTTTATACTAATTTTTGCATTAGTCACCAGATCTTTGCCATTCTATTCTCTTAACATTGGGGATATGTTAACTTCCTTCCATCTTCATTGCTACCGCTGTGGTCCGGAGACCAACATTTCTCTTACCTGGATCATGATGACATTTTCCTAACTGATTTCCTTGCCTCTAGTCTGGTTCCTCTCCAAAGCATGCTCTCTTCAACAACTGAATGATCTTTCTAAATCACAATTCTGATACGTTGGTTTCCATACTTAAAACCTCTAAGTGGGGGGCTTCCCTGGTGGTGCAGTGGTTGAGAGTCTGCCTGCCGACGCAGGGGACACGGGTTCGTGCCCCAGTCCGGGAAGATCCCACATGCCGCGGAGCAGCTGGGCCCGTGAGCCGTGGCCGCTGAGCCTGCGCGTCCGGAGCCTGTGCTCCACAACGGGAGAGGCCACAACAGTGAGAGGCCCGCGTACTGCAAACAACAACAACAACAACAACAAAAACAAACCCCTAAGTGACTTGCCATTTGTACACTGTACCCAGGATAAAGTTTGTACTTCATGACACAGATTTCTAAAGCTCATTACGATCTGAACATTCTCATCTCCTACATTCTTTCCTGTTCCTCATGCCTCAACCACTTGCTCTTCTACCAAAGTTCTAATCTCTGTCTTGTCTTGATCACAACGTGCCTCTACCTGCAAAATTTTGTCAGCTCTCACCCGTCTTTCACATTTCAATTTAGGCATCAAGTCTGTATCAAGAATGCTTTCAATGGCAAATACCCAAAAACAGATTGCTATTAATATTTCTTATATAAGAAATCTGGAGATAGGCAGTTGATAGCATTGATTCATTATTACTGTCATCATAATCATTACTGTTATTATTTATAATAATATTAGTCTTCTAACCTATCATTCTTAAGTGATCCCAGAGTTCTGATAAAACTCCATTCCACATCTCATTCTTCTGGTCCAAACCAGGGATCATAAATGGACTTTATCTTAGGTATTATTGCCAGTCAGTTGATAACTAATATCTGTATTGAGAAAAAGTTTGAGACCCAAGAGAGGCTCAGCAGAAGAGAATGCAAGGCATGATCATTTAGTGATGTCTGCCATGGGTGCAGAAAACAGAAACATGTCATGTGTGCAATATATCTGCCATCTTTTGTCAAACTTAAGCATCTCTATGTGGCCTGGTTAGAAGTTGCACAGTTAGCTTGTCAGAATGGAAAAGGACAATCTAGAATAGGAAAAACATTATGATTATTTTTTCTCCTTTAATTTGCATAGAGTGAATTATTCCACTTTAAATTATAAAACAACCTCACTTTTCTAGGATTAAACCCAATTTAATTTTGGCATAGTGTCTTTTGTGTACACTACTGAGTTTGGCTTGCTAATATCTCTACTTATCACAGTCTACTTGGAATTAATGTTACACCACTTAGCATATAAGAACCTTACAACAGTATATTTCCAATTACCCCCTTCCCATTCTTCATGATACTGTTACCAAACATTTTTCTTTTTCTTTTTTTTTCTTTTCCAAATGTTATAAGCTGTAATAAATTGTTAATACTTTTGCTTTAAACAGTCAGCTGTTTTTCTTGTAATGAAAACAAGACTTTGTATTTTCTAAAGTACTTTTAAGAAAAAGTATTTAACATTTCTGGAGTTCTTCATTTCTTCATGTAGATTCATATTTCCATCTGGTGCCATTTCCCTTTGGCCTGAAAGCATTAACATATCATGTAGTGTAGGTCTGCTGGTGATGAATTCTTTTGCCTTTGTCTGGAAATGTCTATATTTCATCTTCATTTTATAGGGTATTATCTCTGGAAAAAGAATTCTAGGTTGACTTTAGCACTTTACATATATCATTCTGTTGTCTTTTTTTTTAACATCTTTATTGGAGTATAATTGCTTTACAGTGGTGTGTTAGTTTCTGCTTTATAACACAGTGAATCAGCTATACATATACATATATCCCCATATCTCCTCCCTCTTTTGTCTCCCTCCCACCCTGCCTATCCCACCCCTCTAGGTGGTCACAAAGCACCGACCTGATCTCCCTGTGCTATGCGGCTGCTTCCTACTAGCTATCTATTTTACATTTGGTAGTATATATAAGTCCATGCCACTCTCTCACTTTGTCCCAGCTTACCCTTCCCCCTCCCTGTGTCCTCAAGTCCATTCTCTAGTAGGCCTGCATCTTGATTCCCGTCCTCTCCCTAGGTTCTTCATAACCATTTTTTTTTTTTTTTAGATTCCATATATATGTGTTAGCTTACGGTATTTGTTTTTCTCTTTCTGACTTACTTCACTCTGTATGACAGACTCTAGGTCCATCCACCTCACTACAAATAACTCAATTTCGTTTCTTTTTCTGGCTGAGTACTGTTCCATTGTATATATGTGCCACTTCTTCTTTATCCATTCATCTGTCAGTGGACACTTAGTTTGCTTGCATGTCCTGGCTATTGTAAATAGAACTGCAATGAACATTGTGGTACATGACTCTTTTTGAATTGTGGTTTTCTCAGGGTATATGCCCAGTAGTGGGATTGCTGGGTCGTAGGGTAGTTCTATTTTTAGTTTTTTAAGGAACCTCCATACTGTTCTTCATAGTGGCTGTATCAATTTACATTCCCACCAACAGTGCAAGAGGGTTCCCTCTTCTCCACACCTTCTCCAGCATTTATTGTTTGTAGATTGTTTGATGATGGCCATTCTGACTGCTGTGAGGTGATACCTCATTGCAGTTTGATCTGCATTTCTCTAATGATTAATGATGTTGAGCATTCTTTCATGTGTTTGTTGGCAATCTGTTTATCTTCTTTGGAGAAATGTCTATTTAAGTCTTCTGCCCTTTTTTGGATTGGGTTGTTTGTTTTTTTGATATTGAGCTGCTTGAGCTGCTTGTATATTTTGGAGATTAATCCTTTGTCCGTTGCTTCATTTGCAAGTATTTTCTCCCACTCTGAGGGTTGTCTTTTCGTCTTCTGTAGGGTTTCCTTTGCTGTGCAAAAGCTTTTAAGTTTCATTAGGTCCCATTTGTTTATTTTTGTTTTTATTTCCCTTTCTCTAGGAGATGGATCAAAAAGGATCTTGCTGTGATTTATGTCATAGAGGTGTTCTGCTTATGTTTTCCTCTAAGAGTTTGATAGTGTCTGGCCTTACATTTAGGTATTTAATCCATTTTTAGTTTATTTTTGTGTATGGTGTTAGGGAGTGTTCTAATTTCATTCTTTTACATGTAGCTGTCCAGTTTCCCCAGCACCACTGATTGAAGAGGCTGTCTATTTTCCATTGTATATTCTTGCCTCCTTTATCAAAAATAATGTGACCATATGTGCGTGGGTTTCTCTCTGGACTTTCTATGCTGTTCCATTGGTCTATATTTCTGTTTTTGTGCCAGTACCAGACTGTCTTGATTACTGTAGGTTTGTAGTATAGTCTGAGGTCAGGAAGCCTGATTCCTCCAGCTCCGTTTTTCTTTCTCAAGATTGCTTTGGCTATTCGGGGTCTTTTGTGTTTCTATACAAATTGTGAAATTTTTTGTTCTAGTTCTGTGAAAAATGTCAGTGGTAGTTTGATAGGGATTGCATTGAATCTGTAGATTGCTATGGGTAGTATAGTCATTTTCACAATGTTGATACTTCCAGTCCAAGAACATGTTGTATCTCTCCATCTGTTTCTATCATCTTTAATTTCTTTCATCAGTGTCTTATAGTTTTCTGCATACAGGTCTTTTGTCTCCTTAGGTATGTTTATTCCTAGGTATTTTATTCTTTTTGTTGCAGTGGTAAATGGGAGTGTTTCCTTAATTTCTCTTTCAGATTTTTCATCATTAGTGTATAGGAATGCAAGAGATTTCTGTGCATTAATTTTGTATCCTGCTACTTTACCAGATTCATTGATTAGCTCTAGTAGTTTTCTGGTGGCATCTTTAGGATTCTCTATGTATAGTATCATGTCATCTGCAAAAAGTGACAGCTTTACTACTTCTTTTCCAATTTGGATTCCTTTTATTTCTTTTTCTTCTCTGATTGCTGTGGCTAAAACTTCCAAAACTATGTTGAATAATAGTGGTGAGAGTGGGCAACCTTGTCTTTTTCCTGATCTTAGTGGAAATGGTTTCAGTTTTTCACCATTGAGGACGATGTTGGCTGTGGGTTTGTCATATATGGCCTTTATTATGTTGAGATAAGTTCCCTCTATGCCTACTTTCTGGAGGGGTTTTATCACAAATGGGTGTTGAATTTTGTTGAAAGCTTTTTCTGCATCTATTGAGATGATCTTATTGTTTTTATTCTTCAGTTTGTTAATATGGTATATCACATTGATTGATTTGCGTATGTTAAAGAATCCTTGCATTCCTGGGATAAACCCCCCTTGATCATGGTGTATGATCCTTTTAATGTGCTGTTGGATTCTGTTTGCTAGTATTTTGTTGAGGATTTTTGCATCTATGTTCATCAGTGATATTGGCCTGTAGTTTTCTTTCTTTGTGACATCTTTGTCTGGTCTTGGAATCAGGGTGATGGTGGCCTTATAGAATGAGTTTGGAAGTGTTACTTCCTCTGCTATATTTTGGAAGAATTTGAGAAGGATAGGTGTTAGCTCTTCTCTAAATGTTTGATGGCTTTGCCTGTGAAGCCATCTGGTCCTGGGCTTTTGTTTGTTGGAAGATTTTTAATCACAGTTTCAATTTCAGTGCTTGTGATTGGTCTGTTTATATTTTCTATTTCTTCCTGGTTCAGTCTCGGAAGGTTGTGCTTTTCTAAGAATTTGTCTGTTTCTTCCAGGTTGTCCATTTTATTGGCATAGGGTTGCTTGTAGTAATCTCTCATGATCCTTTGTATTTCTGCAGTGTCAGTTGTTACTTCTCCTTTTTCATTTCTAATTCTCTTGATGTGAGTCTTCTCCCTTTTTTTCTTGATGAGTCTGGCCAATGGTTTATCAATTTTGTGTATCTTCTCAAAGAACCAGCTTTTAGTTTTATTGATCTTTGCTATTGTTTCCTTCATTTCTTTTTCATTTATTTCTGATCAGATCTTTATGATTTCTTTCCTTCTGCTAACTTTGGAGGGTTTTTTTGTACTTCTTTCTCTAATTGCTTTCAGTATAAGGTTAGGTTGTTTATTTGAGATGTTTCTTGTTTCTTAAGCTGGGATTGTATTGCTATAAACTTCCCTCTTACAACTGCTTTTGCTGCATCCCATAGGTTTTGGGTCGTCTTGTTTTCATTGTCATTTTTTTCTAGGTATTTTTAAATTTCCTCTTTGATTACTTCAGTGATCTCTTGGTTATTTAGTGGTGTATTGTTTAGACTCCATGTGTTTGTATTTTTTACAGATTTTTTCCTGTAATCGATATCTAGCCTCATAGTGTTGTGGTCAGAAAAGATACTTGATACGATTTCAGTTTTCTTAAATTTACCAAGGCTTGATTTGTGACTCAAGATATGATCTATCCTGGAGAATGTTCCATGAGCACTTGAGAAGAAAGTATATTCTGTTATTTTTGAATGGAATGTCCTATAAATATCAGTTAAGTCCTTCTTGTTTAATGTATCATTTAAAGCTTGTGTTTCCTTATTTATTTTCATTCTGGATGGTCTGTCCATTGGTGAAAGTGAGGTGTTAAAGTCCCCTACTATGATTGTGTTACTGTTGATTTCTCCTTTTATGGCTGTTAGCATTTACCTTATTTATTGAGGTGCTCCTATGTTGGGTGCATAAATATATACAATTGTTATACCTTCCTCTTGGATTGATCCCTTGATCATTATGTAGTGTCCTTCTTTGTCTCTTGTAATAGTCTTTATTTTAAAGTCTATTTTGTCTGATATGAGGATTGCTACTCCAGCTCTCTTTTGATTTCCATTTGCATGGAATATCTTTTTCCATCCCCTCACGTTCAGTCTGTATGTGTCCCTAGGTCTGAAGTGGGTCTCTTGTAGACAGCATATATACGGGTCTTGTTTTTGTATCCATTCAGCCAGTCTGTGTCTTTCGGTTGGAGCATTTAATCCATTTACATTTAAGGTAATTATCGATATGTATGTTCCTATACCATTTTGTTAATTGTTTTTTTGGTTTGTTATTGTAGGTCTTTTCCTTCTCTTATCTCTCCTGCCTAGAGAAGTTCCTTTAGCATTTGTTGTAAAGCTGGTTTGGTGGTGCTGAATTCTCTTAGCTTTTGCTTATCTGTAAAAGTTTTAATTTCTCCCTCGAATCTGAGTGAGATCCTTGCTGGGTAGAGTAATCTTGACTGTAGTTTTTTCTCTTTCATCGCTCTAAATATGTCCTGCCACTCCCTTCTGGCTTGCAGAGTTTCTACTGAAAGATCAGCTGTTAACCTTATGGGGATTCCCTTGTATGTTATTTGTTGTTTTTCCCTGCTGCTTTTAATATTTTTTCTTTGTATTTAATTTTTGATAGTTTGATTAATATGTGTCTTGGTGTGTTTCTCCTTGGATTTACCCTGTATGGGACTCTCTGTGCTTCCTGGCCTTGATTGACTATTTCCTTTTCCATATTAGGGAAATTTTCAACTATAATCTCTTCAAATATTTTCTCAGTCCCTTTCTTTTTGTCCTCTTCTTCTGGGACCCCTATAAATTGAATGTTGGTGCTTTTAATGTTGTCCCAGTAGTCTCTGAGACTGTCCTCAATTCTTTTCATTCTTTTTTCTTTATTCTGCTCTACAATAGTTATATCCACTATTTTATCTTCCAGGTCACTTATCCGTTCTTCTCCCTAGGTATTCTGTTATTGAGACCCTCTAGAGAATTTTTAATTTCATTTGTTGTGTCGTTCATCATTATTTGTTTGCTCTTCTAGGTCCTTATTAATCATTTATTGTATTTTCTCCTTTCTATTTCCAAGATTTTGCATCATCTTTACTATCATTACTCTGAATTCTTTTTCAGGTAGACTGCCTATTTCCTCTTCATTTGTTTGGTCTGGTGGGGTTTTACCTTGCTGCTTCATCTGCTGTTTCTCTGAATTCTCATTTTGTGTAACTTACTGTGCTTGGTGTATCCTTTTCACAGGCTACAGGTTTGTAGTTCCTATTGTTTTGGGTGTCTGCCCCCAGTAGCTAAGGTTGGTTCAGTGGGTTGGGTAGGCTTCGTGGTGGAGGGGACTAGTGCCTGTGTTCTGGTGGATGAGGCTGCGTCGTGTCTTTTGGTGGGCAGGTCTGTGTCCAGTGGTGTGTTTTGGGGTGTCTGTGACCTTAGTACGATTTTAAGCCACTTTTCTGCTAGTGGGTGGGGTAGCGTTCCTGTCTTGCTAGTTGTTTGGCATAGGGTGTCCAGCACTGTAGCTTGCTGGTCATTGAGTGGAGCTGGGCCTTGGCGTTGAGATGGAGATCTCTGGGAGATTTTCACCGTTTGATATTACGTGGAGCTGGGAGGTCTCTGGTGGACCAATGTCCTGAACTCAGCTCTCCCACCTCAGAGGCACAGACCTAACACCTGGCCAGAGCACCAAGACCCTGTCATCCACATGGCTCAGAATAAAAAAGAGAAAAAAAGAAAGAAAGAAAAAAAAAGTTGTTAAAATAAAAAATAATTATTAAAAATTAAAAATAGGAAAAAAAGAAAGAAAGAAAGAAGAGAGCAACCAAACCAAAAAACAAATCCACCAGTGATAACAAGCAGTAAAAACTATACTAAAAACAACAACAAAAAAAAAACAAAAACAAAAAACGGACAGACAGAACGCTAGGACAAATGGTAAAAGCAAAGCTATACAGACAAAATCACACACAGAAGCATACACATACACACTCACAAAAGGAGAAAAAGGAAAAAAAAAAAATATATATATATATATATAATCGTTGCTCCCAAAGTCCACCGCCTAAGTTTGAGATGATTCGTTGTCTATTCAGGTATTCCACAGATGCAGGGTACATCAAGTTCATTGTGGAGATTTAATCTGCTGCTCCTGAGGCTGCTGGGAGAGATATCCCTTTCTCTTCTTTGTTCGCACAGCTCCTGGGGTTCAGCTTTGGATTTGGTCCCGCCTCTGCATGTAGGTCACCTGAGGGCGTCTGTTCTTTGCTCAAACAGGATGGGGTTAAAGTAGCAGCTGATTAGGGGGCTCTGTTTCACTCAGGCCAGGGGGAGGGAGGGGTACGGCATGCGGGTTGAGCCTGTGGTGGCAGAGGCCAGCATGACATTGCACCAGCCTGAGGTGCACTGTGTGTTCTCCTGGGGAAGTTGTCCCTGGATCATGGGACCCTGGCAGTGGCGGGCTGCACAGGCTCCCGGGAGGGGCAGTATGGATAGTGACCTGTGCTTGCACACAGGCTTCTTGGTGGCTGCAGCAGCAGCCTTAGCATTTCATGCCCATCTCTGGGGTCCGTGCTGGTAGCCGAGACTCGCACCCGTCTCTGGAGCTCGTTTAGGCAGTGCTCTGAATCCCCTCTCCTCGCACACCCTGAAACAATGGTCTCTTGCCTCTTAGGCAGGTCCAGACGTTTTCCTGGACTCCCTCCCGGCTGGCTGTGGTGCACTAGCCCCCTTCAGGCTGTGTTAACGCAGCCAACCCCAGTCCTCTCCCTTGGGATCTGACCTCCGAAGCCAGAGCCTCAGCTCCCAGCCCCCCGTGGGTGAGCAGACAAGCCTCTCGGGCTGGTGAGTGCTGGTCGGCACCGATCCTCTGTGCAGCAATCTCTCCACTTTGCCCACTGCAGCCCTGTTGCTGCACTCTCCTCTGTGGCTCCAAAGCTTCCCCCTCACCCCCCCACCCCCGTCTCCACCAGTGAAGGGGCTTTCTAGTGTGTGGAAACTTTTCATGCTTCACAGCTCCCTCCCACTGGTGCAGGTCCCGTCTCTATTCTTTTCTCTCTGTTTTTTCTTTTTTCTTTTACCCTGCCCAGGTACATGGGGAGTTTCTTGCCTTTTGGGAAGTCTGAGGTCTTCTGCCAGCATTCAGTAGGTGTTCTGTAGGAGTTGTTCGACATATAGATGTATTTTTGATGTATTTGTGGGGAGGCAGGTGATCTCCACGTGTTACTCTTCCACCATCTTGAAGGTCTCCATTCTGTTGTCTTTTGATCTCCATTGCTTCTCATGAGCAGTCAGTGATTATTCTTATCATTGGCCCCCATATGTAATGTGCCTTTTTTCCTCTGGGTGCTTTATTTTTATTTTCTTTTAACAATTTGACTATGATGGATTTTTAGTTTAGTTTTTTTTTTTTTAATGTTTATGTTGCTTGTGTTTTATTGAGCTTCTTCTGGGATCTGTGGGTTAACAGTTTTTATCAAATTTAAAAAATTTTGGCCATTATTTCTTCAAAATCTTTTCTGTGCAGATCTTTCTTTCCCTCTGAGGCTCCATATATACATATATTAGACTGCTTGAGATTATCTCATAAGTCACTGAGGCTGTGTTTTTCAATCCTTTTCCTTTCTGTGTTTCAGTTTGGATATTTTCTATTCACTTGTTTTCAAATATATTGATTTTTGTTTTGTAGTGTCCAACTTGCTGTTAAGCCCATCCAGTAAATTTTTGTTTTGTTCTGTTCTTTTTTGTTTTTTCTCCTTGGCCATGCTGCACAGCATGTGAGATCCTAGTTCCCCGACCATGGATCAAACCTGCGCTCCCTGCAGTGGAAGCGCAGAGTCTTAACCACTGGACTGCCAGGGAAATCCCAAAATTTCATTTTAAATATTATAATTTTTAGTTTTAGAATTTCCATTCTGTTCTTTTTTTTTTAATAGCTTCCATTTCTCTGCTGAGATGCCTTTACCTCCATCTTTTTTCTTTTAATCTTGAATATATTTATAATAGCTGTTTTAAAGTCCTTGGCTGTTAATTCCAGTGTCCTCTCAGAGTGTGTTTCTTTGGACCATTTTGTTTTTGTTGTTGCTACTCCTGGTTATGGGTCACATTTTCTTGCTCCTTTCCAGGTCTAATGATTGTTATTGCTTGCTGAGCCATGTGGATATTACTTTACTGAGAGTCTGGATTTGTTTTCTTCCCTCAAAGAGTGTTGTCTTTTTGTTCTTTTAGGTAGTTAATGTATTTGCACATCAGTTTGATCCAACTGGGACTTGGTTTTAGGCTTTATTAGGGTGGGACTAGAGTAGCCCTTATTCTAAGGCTAGAGCAAACCTACTTCTAAGATATGGCCCTTCTGAGCTCTCCACTGAATGCCTGGGGTGTCACTTTATTCTGGCTAGTTTGAACACCAATGTCTTAGCACTGTGCAACCTTTAGGATCCTCATTTAGCTTATACAGACCCCAATGGATAATTCCTTTCTGACAGACCTGTGGTATCTTGCTCTGTGCATCTACAGGTTAGCATTTGGTCAAAGACCCAAGGGGGTTCATACGCAGATTGCAGGAGCTCCTTCCCTGTGCAAATCCCTCCTCTCTGATATCCTCTCAATTTCCAGGCACCTCAGCAGCTCCAGACTCTGCTCTCTATTTCCTCCACCTAGGAAGACCACCCTCAATCCTGGGCTCCCCAAGGCTCTGGAAGTCCCTCCTGAGAGAGCAGCAGGTGATCTTGCTACTGTTTCTGGCCATCTCATTAGGGAGGTGCCTGATATCCAGGAAGAAATCTGCAGCTCCCTTTCTCCCCCTAGATCCACCTGGGGCACCCAGCTCCCTGTCCCTGACGTACTCCTTGCTAAGTTTGTCTGTACACACAGGGCTTCCAAACCGGAAAACTCTACCAGATGTCAGTGTGGTGAAAAGGGAGGACTGGAGGGCCTTCAGCTTCTCCATCATCTCCAGTAACACCCTGGAGCCACCACTTGGTATTCTTCGGTAGGGATGATTTTTCTCAAATGTATGAAAAGCTTGAATATAAGAAGTTTAGAAAATACTGATATTTGTATTTATCTTTAAATTTAAAAAAATGTGGCAGTTTGGGTTTTGGGGAACAGACTCTGGGTTGGGGTTCTGGAATCAAGCTGTTTGTTAGGGATTAACACCTGTGAAATTGGTAGAGGTGGAAATCAAACTGTGTTGGATGCTGATAGAGCCTCAGCCCTCCAGCAGGGAGCCCCGGAGTCAGCATTGCCTGTTAGATGTCTTACATCAAGCCAAAATGGCTAAGCCTAGATACGCCACCTCCCTCAGTCACCAGATAGGGGCTGCCCCAGTGAGGGCATGATTTTGGACATGGCAAAGGCAGAGGCAGACCCTGTAGGAGCTGACATCAAAGGCTGTCTGCTGACCATGCTCCCTGCAGCTGAGCAGCAAGTCCTCCCTCGAAGGGGACTGTGGTGGTAAACCTCCATGTCTACCACACAAAAAAAGTGCTTGCCATGGAAATGCAACTTTAAGACAAATCCCCTTGCCAATCTTCCCAACCTGATTGCTACTCCTAAGCTCCTTCTAAATAGAAATTCTGGAGCCAGCTGGACTCATCCTTTGAAATACCAGGAAGTAGTGAGATCTGGACTGTCATGGCGCCTCACTGGGGTAAAGTCATGGCAGGGAGTCCAGCAAGCATTGACCCATTTATCCAACCATCTGTCCGTCTTTCCACGGGTCCACCCACAAATGTTTCCTGTGCCAGATTCTTAGAGATGTGTTGGGAAGGTAATTGTGGCTATGACACCTTCTCTGTCCTCAAGGAACCCAGAGTCAATGAGGGTGACATCACAGAGAGCACAGCAGCCCTCAGTGTGACCTGGGCAGATGATTGGATCCACAGCAGGAGGGCCTCAGCTAGTCAGTTGTCCCACTGCTTCTGGGCCCAGAAGCCAGTATCAAGGCAAATGGGAGGCACTACGAAGTCAGCCCACATGAGAAAGTAGCAGCCATGAGGCCATGACAGGGCTGGGCTGGCAATAGCTGGCATAAAACGGTCAGGCCTCAGGCTGAGGTGCCTGGGGTGGCACAGGAGAAATAGGCCCTTGGCTCTGTGGCAATCCTGATGGGCCAGAGCCCTGAGGTGTCTGGGCACAGGGTGCAGCTGAGCTTTGAGGAACTGAAGACAGTGTAGTGAATCCAGAAATGAGGGGGGAGGAAACAGGCTGGGTGGACATAGGAGTGGAGTGGGGTGAGGGGCACCAGTAGTGACTGTGACAGGTGGGAGGGGCACAGATTCAGACAGTGGAGACAGGTCAGCTTCCTTCTGGGGTTGAGGGTCCTGTTTCTAAATGTCCTTTCTCAGATGAGCTTACTTGGTGGTCCCTTACTCTCTCCTTCATGCTCCTGCTGCCTTCTCCCTGACCCAGAGCTGACCTAGGAGGAGGCTGATCTTCAAAGAGAGAAAGTCACGGTGAATGAGAAACAGGAAGACCAGCCCTGAAATGGGCACCAGCCTCACTTGGCTGATGATGACCCTCTGCTGAGGACTTCAGCCAACAGAGGGCAGGCGGAGGAAGATGCCCTGGGTGTACCTAGGGCTGCAGCCATCGTTTCTCAGGCCTCTGCTGTTTGGGGAGCTTAAAGCAAGCTCAAAACTCTCCTACAGTATGCTTCAACCTGGAAATATTTCTTCTGCCTGCTGCAGAGACACAGCTCCCATATCCGAAACATACCTGCTTACATCACCTTCTCACCCAGGCAGATCCAGTCAGGCTGTGAGGAAAAATGGCCTTCGGAAGGTCTGGAGCCCTGCAGCCAATATTCCAATAGGCGTTGCCTGACCAGGGCCTAAGGGAGCGGACCTGAAGGCTTGAGGGAGGCCTTTTAGAAACTTCAGCAGTAATATTATTTCTGGGCAATTTAGGCCTTCCCTCAAAGCCCTGGCCCATGCTGCATCTATGGCAAGAAAAAGACAGCTGAAGGTTTTGCAAGATACTTGCCTTTTGGAGAAAAGCCAAAGAAAAAAGAAAGGATTAGTACGAATGCTCAAGCTGTTGTTTTCTGCTGGGGCAGATTCTCTTGCACCTAGGCTGCAGGGGAAAATACAAAGCACAACTCTTCTGAGCACCCCTGGTGGGCGGCTTCGCCCACTTCCTGTTGTGGTCATTTAGTACTCTTCTTCACCCTCTGCAAGTTCCCACATCAGTCCAGACTCCTTTCCCCCAAATCACAGACCTTCAGGCCTGAACCCTTCTACTTACAGACTCACCGCTCAGCACTGCCGCCCTCCCCTGGGCCTCAGAAGCTGCATCCCTCCACCTGGTCAAGGCCAGGCCCACCCCTGTCATCAGGTGCCCTTCCTGCCTTGACTGTTCCAGGACACTTAACCTCTCTATGATTCTTTCTAACCTCTCGCTCCCCCTGCTTCCTTTCCTCTTCCCTAGCCACCTGCTCAGATGTACCCCATCAAGAGACAGAGACTCTCCACTGGCTCCTTTTCACACGAATGCCTTCTTGTTTCTCTCCTGTCACTTCCAATCTTGAAAGAGCAGTTCTTTCTTGCTTTTCTATCTTGGCTCCCTCCCTGCCACCCACACTTCAGCACGTTGTGCTCAGGCTAGTCACATCCAACAGATCCTTGTCCGCAAGTCCTTATCTCCTTTGACCTTGCTGTACCAGTTGGCACAGTTGGCCTCTCCATTCTCCTTGATCTCTCCCCTCCCTTGGCTTTCCCTAACACAGCTGTATCCTGGGTGTCCCCAGTCTCCTTTATTGACATTGCTTTCCTTTTTTTCCCCTTCTCTTTACACAAGCTCTGTCCTCAGTACTCTTCTCTCCTTCAAGTGCTCCCTGGCAGTGACCCATCCACAAGCATGAGTTCCCCTCTAGTGATTCCAAGTCTGTATCCTCAGCTCAGATACCTCTCCTGAGCTTCAGATCCACATTTCCACCTGTCACCCCTTGAGGATGTACATAGACATTTTCAAAAAGGAACTGGTCGTCTTCCCACCTTCCATTTCTCCCTTCTCCTGTGTTATCTTAGTCATGTCTCCTGTGTTATCTGTCCTAGTCACTCAGTACATGTGGTTGCCCAGGCCAAGCACCTGGGAGTCATCCTTGCTCCTCTACTTGTGCACTTGCCTCAGTCCCCCTCCCCTCCTCCTCCCCCTCTTCCTCTCTCTCCTCCATTACCACTGCTCTACTCTGGCCCTTATCTCCTCTTACTCCAGTCACTCCAATAGCCCCCTAGTAGAGTCACCTCCTCCTGTCTGACACTCCTGAAACTCATTCTGTGTAATCAGAACAATCTCACAGAGCACACAGCTGATCATCTCACTCCTCTGCTAGACACCTTCAATGGCTCTCTTAAAGTATAATCTCCTCATTGTAGTCTATAAAACCATCTCTGAACTGGCTCCTGTCGACTCCTCCAGCTTCCCTTCTCCCCCCATGCCTTGCATTTTACACTCCAGCAACAAGCTGATGCCTCTGTAACTTTGTTCATGCTGTTCTTTCTGTCTGGAATCTGTTCTCCTTATATTTCCCCTTTCACTTTCCCTACTCCTTATTTAACGCTCAATTCTGATGTTCCTTCTCCAAGACACACATCTGATTTACATGCCCCTTCTCTGAGCTTGCACCTATGATAGCTTGTGTCACGATTGCACTGTAGTGACTTATGCAAAAGAGTGTTCTAAGTGAGCCTAGAATGGGAGTCAGAATTGGTGGACTGGACAGCCCTTGGATTCTTTTGGCAAGAGCTGATATGCATGAGGGTAGTTTAGGGGGAAGTACTGAGTGTGAGATTGGACAATTGGATGACTGAGAGAAAGATGGGAGATAGGAGGACATTTGGGGCTGTGCAGAGAGGCATTTATTCCCTGCCAAGCCCCTTGAAATTTGAGTCCTGGTGAGGGTGAGTCATAAACCTTGTGCAGCTCTGGGCTCTGGCAGCATTAGTTGGCCCCCAGGTGACGAAGTACAATGCAAATGTAAGGAGAGGCTGTTCTCTCCTCAGCATGGACCAGTATCAGTCTGGCACCCTGAGGTCTAGAGGTTTGGGGAGCATCCTTGGCACCCAGCCCTACCTTGTATGGTTACACAGGTTGTGACTTCCACGTGGGCTCCCGGACAAAGGGTTGGGAATAGAGCTCAAGTCCACCCAAAGTAAGCAAGACCTTCCTCTGCTTTGCATAGAAGATTTTATGGTCTTGTGGCGGCTCTGTTGGAGTAACCATGGCTTTCCTGGAAAGGGCACTGTCATTTCTGGGTGTGGAAAGGCTCCCTTGTGCACCTGTGAGGACACAGGACATTGACAAGAGAGAACCAGGGCAAGCTATAGGGTAGGGGTTAAGTGTTGGTTAAACTGATGGGTTGATTCATGATTATAGGTCAAACACTCCTTGGAAACTTCAAGAAATATTTGAGGGACTCTTTGTAGGGAATTAAAGTCTCTGAGTGAGTTATTTGAATGCATGAGCCCCCATCTGTATTCATAAGCTGCTGAGGACTGGGGACATTGAGTTTATATTTTCAGTCTCCCCATACTGGACCCCCAAAATCTAAGGATTGGAGTATTCTTATTCCTTTTTCACTCCCTGAGGCTAAGCACAGTGCTTGGACATAGCAGATGATAAATGAATGGATGATTGGATGGACGGATGGATGAAAAGACTATTCTATTGATTCCTTGCCCCAAATCCAAGGGATTTAAGGAGGCCATAGCAGCCCTGCCCAGGCCAGTCCCAATAGCAATTTTCTCTTGTTCCTTCAGGCAGGATAATAGCCCTCTGACAGTGAGAGACTTGACCCTCACCCAGGAGGATGCAAAGAAAAACACCCAGTGGTGGATCTGGCTTGTGCATTGGCTCTGGGGACTGTGAGCTGTGGGCCTTTATGGTGCCCTGGGGAGAGGGGAGTGCTTCCATGAGGTGCTGCCTCCACAGGGTCTGGCTCCTCTTCCCCATGTAAAGGTGGCTAGATCAGTACATCCCTGTGCAGCCAAGGCGCCAGCCGAAAGCGAGGAATTGGCTGAGGCAACTTTGGGTAGCCCTGGAAGAGAACACCCCGCCCAAGTTCTACTCCCCTTCCTGCGTCCACTCTGCAGCTCTCCTGGCCCTATTGTGAGCTGAGCGAGGGCCCGGAGAGTAGTGGGCATGGAGCCCTCGCACCATCGTGCATGGAACCCACTGTAGTCCTCTGCAGACCTGTCCTGCCAGGCGGCTGAAAGAGCATGCCTGTCTTCACTGCCTGGGGGTTACCTGGCTTTGGGCCCTTTCCTCCCTTTCAAGAAACTACCATTTCCTTGTGACTGAGAGGACCAGGCCGGTGTAGGGGAAAGGGCAAAGGCCTTTAGAGTCAGAAAGATCTGGGTTCAAGGCCTGGTTCTCCACTTGGGCACCTTAGGCAACTCATTTACTTCTCCTAGCCTCAGTTTTCTAACCTGAGTGCAAAATGAGTCACTGCGACGATGAACTGTGATCATTTCATGTAACGTACTGGGACAACGCCTGACTCAGAGTAGCTTGCTTAATACATGCTAGCTCTTATCATCATTACAGGCAAGCTGGCAGAGCAAGTTTTTTGGCCTCCTCCTGGGATGAAAGCCCTTGTACAGGCTAAGAGCAAACATGCTGACAATCCAGTGGTGTCACTTTAGCCAATGGAAATATACACGAGCAACATGGAACAAGGGTTTACTTTCACTGAGCTGGTGCACCAGGTCTTGGAAGTGAATTCAATTTGGCAAATGTTTTTTAATTGCCTGTTTATATCCACACTTAGTCTGGAGTTTCAAAGGGAGGATGGCATCATTCTGGGGCCAGGGACAGGACGACTGGGAATCTGAGCAAGAGCCGTGGGGGAGGGGAGGAGCCTAGGGAGCATACCTGGGCACCTTGTGAGCACATCCATCACAGCACCTCCCCACAGAGGCCTGCAGGGATGCCTGCTGGCTTTTAGAAATGGTGGGAGCCGTTCCCTGCAGACGAGAAGGAATTCAGTGGCTCTGTGTCACCTGCAGGAGGGCCCAAAGCCCATCATGTAGCCATGAGGCCGTTTACGATTTGGCCCTAATTTATCTTTTCACTTACATCTCACACTCAAGCTGTCCTTCCCCACCCAGACTCTCAGTTTCTCAGTGGGGCTGCTACTGCCATTTCAGGCGGGACATGTCTTCATAATACAGGACTGTCCTGCATGGTTCAGGACATTTGACTTCACTGGCCTCCACTCACTAAATGTCCGTTGCACCCACCCCTTTACCATTCATTTCCAAATGCCTTCCCCCTTTTCCAAATGCACCAGGTGCTCTTTGCACTTGCCTGAGCCTCTGCCTGGAATGTCCCTCCCACCCCCACTTCTCCACCTAGAGAAGCATCACATCTCTGGAAGCTCCTCCTAATTCCCCGCAGGCCAAGTCACAGCCACAGTCAGTCCTTCCCTCTGACCCTGCTGGGATCTCCACTATTGGACGGGTTGTTTGGAGGTCGATTTCCCTCGTTAACCTGCAGCCCCTGAAGGCTGGACCACATCTTAGAAGCTTTTTTTGTAGTCCTCACAGTGCCTACCATCAAGCTCGAGATGCAAAAGGTGCTTCACCCTGGGTGCCTCGGAGTAGCGCCGCGTCTTCCCAGGCAGGGCGGGGCGCGCTCCAGGAGACCCGGCGGGACCGCAGCTGGGCTTCCACTGCCACCTGGCGGCGACCCAGCGCTCGCTTTGATGCAATGGAAAGAGCGGCTGGGCCCGCGGCCGGCCCGCGGCCAGCCCGCCCCCAGCCTGGGCTCCTGAGGCCCAGTTACGGAGGCGCTCGCAACCATCATGATTATTATCACTGTGGCAATCACTGTTTATGCAGCTGTTTACAGTTTAAAGAGCTTTTATTTCATGCACACTATTTCACGCAAAGCGCATTGCAACCTTGGGAGTCAGCAGAGCTTAAATTATTATTCTTATTTTTCAGATGAGCAAAGGGAGATGAATAATATCATTAACAACACCAGCTACTACTATAAAAATAACATCTCTTCTTCCACCTCCATTCTCTCCTCTGTCCTAATTACTGAGTGCTTAATATGTGCCAGGCAGCGGTCTAAGGGATTTGCAAACATCACATAACAGCCTCTTGAATGGGACTTTTCCTATCTCAGAGTTTGGACCAGGCCCTAAAGCCATGTGCCCATGCATTTTAAAGCAGTGCTATCCAATAGAAATATAACGTGAGCTGTATATGTAATTAAAAATTTCCAGTAGCCATGTTTTTAAAAAGGACAAAGTGGTGAAATCAATTTTAATGAGATAGTAAATTCATGCAATACATCAAAAATACTATTTTGACATCTAATTAATATAAAAATATTAATGAGATATTTTACAATCTTCTATTCATACTAAGTCTTTGAAAACTGGTGTCTTGGTGACATAACTCATCCCACTTTGGACCAACCATACTTCAAGTGCTCAACAGTCATACAAGGCTAATAGCGGCCATGTTGGGTGGTGTGGTTCTGAAGAAAGTAATTTCACCACCCAGAAAGACCTTGCTCACTGGAAGTCTGCAAGCCAGCTCGTGAATCTTAGCCCACCACTATCAATGTCTAGACCATTTGTAAGAGGAGCTAGGGGATTGGAGGAAGAGAACTGGGGAGTGAGAATTTCTCTGAAAAGAGTTGTTGGAGTGCTGTGTGATTTAATTCCCCTACTAATGGAGGAGAGGAGGGCTATTCCCTTTTTCCAATTTGAACCAAATAAGGGAAGCTTCTATGCAGTACAGAAGCTGATGCCTGACTAGTGCCAGGAGAAGCCAGGGAATGAGTCTGGCTGGGGTTGACCCTGAAGTCAGAGGAGGGAGGGAGGGCTGCAGAGTGAATAAGGTGAGCCATGCTTATGGCAGGGCAAGGAGCATGTTCTCCATGGGACACTAGTCACCTTGAAGGAGCCAGCCCAGAGGACCACATGCCAGGACAGAAAGGCTGCATGGAATGCACCAAAGGAGCAGGGATGGAGGGGCCAGGTGTGAGCAGCCAGCCAGAGTTTGTGTCACTCACAGCTGAGGATGGTGCAGTGAGAGCGCCCCACTGAAGGGAGTTTTTGAGAAACCCACAAAAGGCCTCCATGGGAGAAGGAGCCAGGATGTTGATACCTCCCACCCAGAGTGTCCCAAACCTGTGTTAAAACGTTATCTATGGAGGACCTTGCCCTTTTCCTCAGATCTCCTGCTCTTCCCGTATGTGACCTGAAAGAAGGCCCAACATGGCAGCTTGAACAAGTGGAAGGCAGTGGAGCAAGGAAGAGGGAAGAAACTGACCATTACCTTCTTTTCCTTCTGTGGCTTCTCCAGCAGTGGCAGACGTTATATGGGGAGGTAGGACAAGCAGGAACTGAAATTCCTAGAGAGGGACACAGGACTACGTAGCCTCAGCTGGGTCCTGCCCTGTCTTTTGACAAGGCTTTTTTACTTTGGTGATGATCATTCATCCCATGAACGTTTAGGGAGCACTCCACAGTAGTAGTTGCTATTATCACATACTAGCCTTTATTATTTGGGTTAAAATGTATTTTAATAAATAACTATTGATAACACTGAGGTTAAGTTGGAAGCTTTGTAATACAGGTAGATTAATCAGAGATCTCTGATATAAGCAAAAGAAATCCAGCTCAAACTAGCAAAAGTGGAAATGGTAATGGAGTAGATCATATAAGTGAGAAATTTAGTGGTGACTTACCTCAGGAACAGTTTAATCCAGAAACTCAGACAATAGTATGTCTTTTTTTAATCTTAGATTTTTTTTTCCTGCTTCTCTTTGTGTGATGGCCACAAACTTTCTTACTGTAAATGACGTCTCCTGCCAAGCTACGCAAGATGGCTGTCCATTGCTCCAAATTTGCAGCTTTCTAGCACTGTGACCTGAAGGTAAGATAGCATCTTTCTTGCTAGTGTCAGCAGGCATGTTCTTAAGACTCTGGTTTGACTGACTCAGGTGTCCACCCTTTGGAGTTGGGGATTAGGCATAGACAAGATGTGGTAATTGACCACATCCAAAACACAAGGACTGGGGGCAAGTTTCCTTGGGAATGAGGGTGCTATTGCCAGAAGTGAGCTGGGGAAGCATGATGAGAAGATAAAACTACAGTTACCACTGTCCACTCCGGGGTACAAGTGCACAGAGCTGTGGGCACACAGAAGAGGGTGTGACCAATATTGCTTTAAGAAATTCCCAACAACCTTTGTCAAATACCTCATTCAAGTCCAGATACATTGTGTATTTAATTTCCCTAGTATTCCTCAGCTGGATGTCTTCTATTTGCCCCTCCAGATCTGCCCTCCACCCTTCTCTAGCCTGTTCTGTGCCCAGGAGGCTGACTTCTCTGGACTGCATCAATGACTCCTTTGCCCTCTGGTTGGATTTCCAGTTGGGATTGGCCAATGGAGACAAGAAATTGAAGGGAAAGAGAAGGATGAGTTGGGATATTTATTCTCCAGGTCCCTTAATTCAAGATTACTTGAGCTGGCCAAGGGGTGTGGCCCTGTAGACAGTCACTCTGCTTCCAGGTTTGCCCTCTCACCCTCACTCCTTCAGGCTTGGGTGGTAACGTCCCCACTGTTCTAGCCCAAGGTACTGTACTATTCCCTGTGGTTTTCCTACATCCTGCTCATCTTTGTGTATAAGACTCTCTTTTAAACCTTCCTAATATGTGTACACTGTTACTTGCCAAGACCCAGACTGATATAAAATCTGTCTGCAAAGCAAATGAAAATTAGTTGGTTGTGATTGTCTTTAAACCGCATTGACTCCTTATGGTCTCTGCTTTTTTCCTAAGTGCTCACAGACCATTCTCTTCACAGTACTTATTCCTTCCAGACTCTTGTAGAGAGCCAGCACCAAGCTTGGCAGCCTGTAGTTTCGGAACACTCTTTTAAAAAGAATCACTGCATTTGCTAGTCTCAGTTCTTTAATGTCCTTCCTTGTGCTCTAGAAGTTTGACCATTTCGTCCCTTTAGTGTTTCAGTCAGAATAACCCAGGTTATGCTGTGATAATAAACAACCTCCAACACATGATGGCTTCAAACAAAAACAGGTTTATTTCTCATTCCCAATACGTATTCATCACAGGCTGGCAGAGGGCTCTGCTCATGGCAGACACTCAGAGACCCATGATGATAGAGCTGCTGTAACTCAAGTGGTGCCGGTCATTGTGCCAGAGGGAAAGAGAATCTGAGTCTTGCAAGGACAATTAAATGTTTGTCCTGAAAGTGACACCAAACTAGTCACAAGGCCTCATCCCTGCACAAGGGGGCCAGGAAGGTAGTCCTACTGAGTGTCCCTTTTAGGGGAATGTTGTTATTTTAGGTATATATCTCATACTTCCAACTGGGGTATAAGCTCTCTTGGGACAGAGTTATTTTTACACTGCTTTTTTTTAGCATATGTCTGGACCCAGATCATGCTCAGTAATTACTCACTGGAGGGACAGCTTATCCAACCATGATTTTAAGAGCGAATGACATTTGAAAAAAAAAAAAGAGTGAATGACATTTGAAAGCAGGAAGGTGTGCTGGGTGTTATGATGTTTAGGCAGAAGTTGCTAAGGTTTTGGGGGGGGGTGTGTGTGTCTTAATGTTAATGGTAAATACTAGTTCTTCCAATAGTAAAATCTCATACAGAAGGTAAAAAGCATAATACAGAAGGAAAAATGCATCTTCTAGATGTGCCAGTTCTGCTACTAGGTTTGTTTTAAGGTAACTATACAATTTGGTTTGGAACCAACACAATGCCTGGCACATATTAGGCTAAATATTTGTTGAATGAATGAATGAGTATCATCTCTGCTTATTCACTTAGCCTCATATATCAGCTTTTTCTCGTTGCCAGGCAACAGAGACCATATGTTCACTTTATACATAGTATAACATAGAAGAGCTGGACTACAATGCCAATAAGGTGAAATGAATGATGAGGGTTCTTATTGAAACACAAAGACAGCAGAATCTGGGCTAGAGGGACTTTTATTGTAAAGGGGGAAAGGGGTGGATGGAGGACCTCAGAGGCCATACCTACTATTTGCTGGCCACTGCTAACCTCACCTATGTAACCTTAAATCCCCCTGGCTTCACCTGCCTGAGAGTGTAAAATACACTGAATTAACATAGAATCCCACGTCTTGAGTGCTGTGAGTCCCATCTGCTCACAAAGGAGTTCCAGGTGGTTCCAAAGCCCCCCACCCCAGGTATTTCTACATACCTGTGCTCAGGCTGAGTCCATTCATGCTTTTCTACTCCTCGATGCAGGTTGGTGCCTACAAACTGTGCTAGGGGTGCCGGTGGTTTAATACCCAGTTCTGTCATGCACAGCTGTCTGTCCTCTGGCCAATTCTTTCTAACATAAATGAAGAAGCATTTTGAAGGGATGTAAGTATCTCCTTCGACTGTATAGTTTAGGGTTAGCCTGTAGATAAGCCAGGACTGCATAGAGTACACAGCTTTAATGCCAACAGAACAAGACAGGTGTGGGCAGTGAAATGTGGCACTGGGTGATGAAAGAGCCCTGGAAAGAGTTGACTTAGAGACGATGAAAGAAGAGGAGAGAGGAGTGGAATACAGTTGTAATTGCTCAGAGACCACAGGAAAAAGACAGTAGATTGGAGACAATGTTTATATGATGAAAACAATCCACTAGGGTTATTTAAGTGTTAGAAACATCACAGTCCAAATCAAATAGATTTGGCTTAGTCCTTTATCTGCCAGAATTAACGAGAAAAGCAAAGTCTGTCGTTGCACGTGCCTCTGTGTGTGTGCATGTGTGTGCACACGTGCATGCCTATGTGCACACCTTTCCTATCCAGCAATTATGCAAGAGCCCTGGGGGCTTATGGGGTATTCCCAAAAGAAGGCTTTTGCAGGTGGGTGCAGCTCTTGCTACTTCTTGGTCATGTCTTGTTGGATCCATTCAGAAGCAGCAGATTCCGTGTATGTTATAACAAGCCCAAACACAGAGATCTTCGCCAAGATTCCTACCTAAGCCCTGGTTCCTTGTGCCCAGTGTTCTTAACCATCTCTTTTTGGAGCCTCTAGTAGTTTTTTGCTATGCAGCATCCATACCTGACTTCTTCCAGTTATAGTACCCAATTCTCACAGTTTCAGGGAAGAAATATGTGACTGGCCAATTAGAGTACTATGTCTCATGGCTTTAGTAATTGGCTCAGTAATTGACATATATTCTGTTGAGAAGCCAGTGAGAGTTTGTTTGTTTGTTTGAGACAGCTGCTGGGGGAACATTACATGGATCTTGATAATGAAGTCAACAGAGAGAGGGAAATGCAATGTTGAGCGATGAATAGAAACAGTCCTCGTGATATATTTTAGATCCCTGGATCAACCCACACCTGAAGTTAGTTACCCATGCACTTTTTAGTAACAAACAAATAAATTATCCAACCTCATCTTTTTTCTCCTCTTTAAGCCTGTTTGGCTGTGTCTTCTCTCATTTGCAATAGAAGGAATCCTAATATTACTGAGTCCTGCTCATCCTGGGGATATTAAGTGAGGTGAAGGTCATGGTCATTTATGAACCCAGCCTCTCTCCTCTAGCCTGAGTCTTAAAGAGTGTAATTCTCTTCTTGTTTGCAAGTTTTCTCTCTCTTCAACCCTTGGGATACTTTCTTCTCTGGAACAGTCCAGCTCTAGGTTCTAGGTGACTAGGTCCTTGAAAATAAAAGCCTGTTAATTCTCCCACAAGACAAAGGTCACTTAGATCTTTTGGACACAAATGCTTGTCTGTTCTTCCAGGAATAGGGGAGGGAAAATTTACCTTTTCGTTTGCCTTCAGCTGGGGGCATAAGCTAGAATAAATATCTCAGTAAATTGCCTGCTAATTAACTTTAGAAGGTGTAATGGTAAGGCAGCAAGTCCTAGTAATAGAGCACCTGACCAATGACTCAGTTTCAGGCATGTTTGAAACACTATGAGGACAGGACAGCAGAGGAAGACAGAGGGCACGTGACCCAGCCCTTCCTGACCAGAGAACTCTTGCCAACTGCCACTGGAGAGGCTGGGTGGCCAGAGCTAAACTCACTTGGCAGATTGCAAATTCAAATGCCACCAGGGGCCAGGTGGATAACAAAATAAGTGAACGGGGGGAGGACGGAGGAGGAGTGGGGTCTTCTGTGAACAGGAGAGGTTGTCTCAATAAAGAGGCAGCCCCTATTCAATGGAGCCTATGTCTCCATGTGGGAAAATGGGCACAGTGTGGCTCCAGTTTAAGAGAAGCCCTAAATTTTGCAAGTTCTAAATGTTGGCAGCCAATTACAAAAACAAAAAAACAGCACTATTGAGCCAAACAAAATATTCAAGCAGGCCGGATCCATCTTTTTCTGTTCCTTTGTTTAAATCCAAGATAAATAGTTGGTCTAAGATATCATATTCATCAGAAACCAGATTCCCCAAACCTCACAAGCTACTAGATGGGTGCCTGGCTTGGACCACTGTGGGTGATGGGTATCTGCGTTGATCTGTTCCTCCTTTCCATGCACTGGACCTGTCTCTCATTTGAGGACTGCTCCCTCTCCAAGTACAGGTGGTTTGGCTGGGGCCGACTGAACCCCTGAATCCAAGGGTCAGCCATAACCTGATCCTCTGATCATCCCTGGTGGACTAGGGCAAGGTTAGGGAGTAGTGCATCAAGCCACACCAATGAGACCGTTTCTGTTTGTTTGTTTGTTGTTGTTGTTACTGTTATTATTTTTGCAAAAATTACGGGGAAAGAGAAGCTCTCTTTCCTCTGGCATTGCTAGCTATGAATATTATAAATCTGGGAGATCCAGGTGCCATAAGTGGGAGAGGGCCTGGAAAAGAAGGATGCTATCACCAAGGAAAGTGGAAAATGGGGAGAGTTCAGGTGAGAGAGACAGGGACGAAATTTGAGCCCCTGACTACAGCTGAGCCTAAAGCCATATCTACAGCTGAACTTTTGATTAGGTTAGCAAAATGTAATCCTTTTCTTTTTTTTTTTTTTTTAAATTATTTTTTCTCCTTTTTTTTATTATTATTATTTTTTTATTTTACAAATTTAATCAGTTATACATATACATATGTTCCCATATCCCCTCCCTTTTGCGTCTCCCTCCCACCCTCCCTATCCCACCCCTCCAGGCGGTCACAAAGAACCGAGCTGATCTCCCTGTGCTATGCGGCTGCTTCCCACTAGCTATCTACCTTACGTTTGGTAGTGTATATATGTCCATGCCGCTCTTTCACTTTGTCACAGCTTACCCTTCCCCCTCCCCATATCCTCAAGTCCATTCTCTAGTAGGTCTGTGTCTTTATTCCTGTCTTACCCCTATGTTCTTGATGACATTTTTTTCTTAAATTCCATATATATGTGTCAGCATACAGTATTTGTCTTTCTCTTTCTGACTTACTTCACTCTGTATGACAGACTCTAGGTCCATCCACCTCATTACAAATAGCTCAATTTCATTTCTTTTTATGGCTGAGTAATATTCCATTGTATATATGTGCCACATCTTCTTTATCCATTCATCCGATGATGGACACTTAGGTTGTTTCCATCTCCGGGCTATTGTAAATAGGGCTGCTATGAACATTTTGGTACATGTCTCTTTTTGAATTATGGTTTTCTCAGGGTATATGCCCAGTAGTGGGATTGCTGGGTCATATGGTAGTTCTATTTGTAGTTTTTTAAGGAACCTCCATACCGTTCTCCATAGTGGCTGTACCAATTCACATTCCCACCAGCAGTGCAAGAGTGTTCCCTTTTTTCCACACCCTCTCCAGCATTTATTGTTTCTAGATTTTTTGATGATGGCCATTCTGACTGGTGTGAGATGATATCTCATTGTAGTTTTGATTTGCATTTCTCTAATGAGTAAAGATGTTGAGCATCCTTTCATGTGTTTGTTGGCTGTCTGTATATCTTCTGTGGAGAAATGTCTATTTAGGTCTTCTGCCCATTTTTGGATTGGGTTGTTTGTTTTTTTGCTATTGAGCTGCATGAGCTGCTTATAAATTTTGGAGATTAATCCTTTGTCAGTTGCTTCATTTGCAAATATTTTCTCCCATTCTGAAGGTTGTCTTTTCGTCTTGTTTATGGTTTCCTTTGCTGTGCAAAAGCTTTGAAGTTTCATTAGGTCCCATGTGTTTATTTTTGTCTTTATTTCCATTTCTCTAGGAGGTGGGTCAAAAAGGATCTTGCTGTGATTTATGTCATAGAGTGTTCTGCCTATGTTTTCCTCTAGGAGTTTGATAGTGTCTGGCCTTACATTTAGGTCTTTAATCCATTTTGAGCTTATTTTTGTATATGGTGTTAGGGAGTGATCTAATCTCATACTTTTACATGTCCCTGTCCAGTTTTCCCAGCACCACTTATTGAAGAGACTGTCCTTTCTCCACTGTACATTCCTGCCTCCTTTATCAAAGATAAGGTGACCATATGTCCGTGGGTTTATCTCTGGGCTTTCTATCCTGTTCCATTGATCTATCTTTCTGTTTTTGTGCCAGTACCATACTGTCTTGATTACTGTAGCTTTGTAGTATAGTCTGCAGTCAGGGAGCCTGATTCCTCCAGCTCCATTTTTCGTTCTCAAGATTGCTTTGGCTATTCGGGGTCTTTTGTGTTTCCATACAAATTGTGAAATTTTTTGTTCTAGTTCTGTGAAAAATGCCATTGGTAGTTTGATAGGGATTGCATTGAATCTGTAGATTGCTTTGGGTAGTAGAGTCATTTTCACAATGTTGATTCTTCCAATCCAAGAACATGGTACATCTCTCCATCTATTTGTATCATCTTTAATTTCTTTCATCAGTGTCTTATAATTTTCTGCATACAGGTCTTTTGTCTACTTAGGTAGGTTTATTCCTAGATATTTTATTCTTTTTGTTGCAATGGTAAATGGGAGTGTTTCCTTGATTTCACTTTCAGATTTTTCATCATTAGTATATAGGAATGCCAGAGATTTCTGTGCATTAATTTTGTATCCTGCAACTTTACCAAATTCATTGATTAGCTCTAGTAGTTTTCTGGTAGCATCTTTAGGATTCTCTATGTATAGTATCATGTCATCTGCAAACAGTGACAGCTTTACTTCTTCTTTTCCCATTTGGATTCCTTTTATTTCCTTTTCTTCTCTGATTGCTGTGGCTAAAACTTCCAAAACTATGTTGAATAAGAGTGGTGAGAGTGGGCAACCTTGTCTTGTTCCTGATCTTAGTGGAAATGGTTTCAGTTTTTCACCATTGAGGACGATGCTGGCTGTGGGTTTGTCATATATGGCCTTTATTATGTTGAGGAAAGTTCCCTCTATGCCTACTTTCTGCAGGGTTTTTATCATAAATGGGTGTTGAATTTTGTCAAAAGCTTTCTCTGCATCTATTGAGATGATCATATGGTTTTTCTCCTTCAGTTTGTTAATATGGTGTATCACATTGATTGATTTGCGTATATTGAAGAATCCTTGCAATCCTGGAATAAACCCCACTTGATCATGGTGTATGATCCTTTTAATGTGCTGTTGGATTCTGTTTGCTAGTATTTTGTTGAGGATTTTTGCATCTATGTTCATCAGTGATATTGGCCTGTAGTTTTCTTTCTTTGTGACATCCTTGTCTGGTTTTGGTATCAAGGTGATGGTGGCCTCGTAGAATGAGTTTGGGAGTGTTCCTCCCTCTGCTATATTTTGGAAGAGTTTGAGAAGGATAGGTGTTAGCTCTTCTCTAAATGCTTGATAGAATTCGCCTGTGAAGCCATCTGGTCCTGGGCTTTTGTTTGTTGGAAGATTTTTAATCACAGTTTCAATTTCAGTGCTTGTGATTGGTCTGTTCATATTTTCTATTTCTTCCTGATTCAGTCTTGGCAGGTTGTGCATTTCTAAGAATTTGTCCATTTCTTCCAGGTTGTCCATTTTATTGGCATAGAGTTGCTTATAGTAATCTCTCATGATCTTTTGTATTTCTGCAGTGTCAGTTGTTACTTCTCCTTTTTCATTTCTAATTCTATTGATTTGAGTCTTCTCCCTTTTTTTCTTGATGAGTCTGGCTAATGGTTTATCAATTTTGTTTATCTTCTCAAAGAACCAGCTTTTCGTTTTATTGATCTTTGCTATCGTTTCCTTCATTTCTTTTTCAGTTATTTCTGATCTGATTTTTATGATTTCTTTCCTTCTGCTAACTTTGGGATGTTTTTGTTCTTCTTTCTCTAATTGCTTTAGGTGCAAGGTTAGGTTGTTTATTCGAGATGTTTCCTGTTTCTTAAGGTGGGATTGTATTGCCATAAACTTCCCTCTTAGAACTGCTTTTGCTGCATCCCATAGGTTTTGGGTCGTCGTGTCTCCATTGTTATTTGTTTCTAGGTATTTTTTAATTTCCTCTTTGATTTCTTCAGTGATCACTTCGTTATTAAGTAGTGTATTGTTTAGCCTCCATGTGTTTGTATGTTTTACAGCTCTTTTCCTGTAATTGATATCTAGTCTCATAGCATTGTGGTCGGAAAAGATACTTGATACAATTTCAATTTTCTTAAATTTACCAAGGCTTGATTTGTGACCCAAGATATGATCTATCCTGGAGAATGTTCCATGAGCACTTGAAAAAAATGTGTATTCTGTTGTTTTGGGATGGAATGTCCTATAAATATCAATTAAGTCCATCTTGTTTAATGTATCATTTAAAGCTTGTGTTTCCTTATTTATTTTCATTTTGGATGACCTGTCCATTGGTGAAAGTGGGGTGTTAAAGTCCCCTACTATGATTGTGTTACTGTCGATTTCTCCTTTTATGGCTGTTAATATTTCCCTTATGTATTGAGGTGCTCCTATGTTTGGTGCATAAATATTTACAATTGTTATATCTTCTTCTTGGATCGATCCCTTGATCATTATGTAGTGTCCTTCTTTGTCTCTTCTAGTAGTCTTTATTTTAAAGTCTATTTTGTCTGATATGAGAATTGCTACTCCAGCTTTCTTTTGGTTTCCATTTGCATGGAATATCTTTTTCTATCCCCTTACTTTCAGTCTGTATGTGTCTCTAGGTCTGAAGTGGGTCTCTTGTAGACAGCATATATATGGGTCTTGTTTTTGTATCCATTCAGCCAGTCTGTGTCTTTTGGTGGGAGCATTTAGTCCATTTACATTTAAGGTAATTATTGATATGTATGTTCCTATTCCCATTTTCTTAATTGTTTTGGGTTCGTTATTGTAGTTCTTTTCCTTCTGTTGTGTTTCTTGCCTAGAGAAGTTCCTTTAGCATTTGTTGTAAAGCTGGTTTGGTGGTGCTGAACTCTCTCAGCTTTTGCTTGTCTGTAAAGGTTTTAATTTCTCCATCAAATCTGAATGAGATCTTTGCTGGGTAGAGTAATCTTGGTTGCAGGTTTTTCTCCTTCATCACTTTAAGTATGTCCTGCCACTCCCTTCTGGCCTGTAGAGTTTCTGCTGAGAGATCAGCTGTTATCCTGATGGGGATTCCCTTGTGTGTTATTTGTTGTTTTTTCCTTGCTGCTTTTAATATGATTTCTTTGTGTTTAATTTTTGACAGTTTGATTAATATGTGTCTTGGTGTATTTCTCCTTGGATTTATTCTGTATGGGACTCTCTGTGCCTCCTGGACTTGATTAACTATTTCCTTTCCCATATTAGGGAAGTTTTCAACTATAATCTCTTCAAATATTTTCTCAGTCCCTTTCTTTTTCTCTTCTTCTTCTGGAACCCCTATAATTCGAATGTTGGTGCGTTTAATGTTGTCCCAGAGGTCTCTGAGACTGTCCTCTGTTCTTTTCATTCTTTTTTCTTTATTTTGCTCTGCAGCAGTTATTTCCACTATTTTATCTTCCACCTCACTTATCCGTTCTTCTGCCTCAGTTATTCTGCTATTGATCCCATCTAGAGTATTTTTTATTTCATTTATTGTGTTTTTAATCGATGCTTGATTCGTCTTTAGTTCTTCTAGGTCCTTGTTAACTGTTTCTTGCATTTTGTCTATTCTATTTCCAAGATTTTGGATCATCTTTACCATCATTATTCTGAATTCTTTTTCAGATAGACTGCCTATTACCTCTTCATTTGTTAGGTCTGGTGGGTTTTTATCTTGCTCCTTCTCCTGCTGTGTGTTTTTCTGTCTTCTCATTTTGCTTATGTTACTGTGTTTGGGGTCTCCTTTTTGCAGGCTGCAGGTTCGTAGTTCCCGTTGTTTTTGGTGTCTGTCCCCAGTGGCTAAGGTTGGTTTAGTGGGTTGTGTAGGCTTCTTGGTGGAGGGGACTACTGCCTGTGTTCTGGTGGATGAGGCTGGATCTTGTCTTTCTGGTGGGCAGGTCCACGTCTGGTGGTGTGTTTTGGGGTGTTTGCGGACTTTTTATGATTTGAGGCAGCCTCTCTGCTAATGGGTGGCGTTGTGTTCCTGTCTTGCTAGTTGTTTGGCATCGGGTGTCCAGCACTGTAGCTTGCTGGTCGTTGAGTGAAGCTGGGTGCTGGTGTTGAGATGGAGATCTCTGGAAGATTTTCGCCGTTTGATATTGTGTGGAGCTGGGAGGTCTCTTGTGGACCAGTGTCCTGAAGTTGGCTCTCCCACCTCAGAGGCACAGCACTGACTCCTGGCTCCTCAATTTGGGATGATTTGTTGTCTATTCATGTATTCCACAGATGCAGGGTACATGAAGTTGATTGTGGAGCTTTAATCCGCTGCTTCTGAGGCTGCTGGGAGAGGTTTCCCTTTCTCTTCTTTGTTCTCACAGCTCCTGGGTCTCAGCTTTGGATTTGGCCCCGCCTCTGCGTGTAGGTCGCCGGAGGGCGTCTGTTCTTCGCTCAGACAGGACAGGGTTAAAGGAGCAGCCTCTTCGGGGACTCTGGCTCACTCAGGCCGGGCGGGAGGGAGGGGCACAGAGTGCGGGGCGAGCCTGCAGCGGCAGAGGTTGGCGTGACGTTGCACCAGCCCGAGGCGCGCCGTGCGTTCTCCCAGGGAAGCCGCCCCTGGATCCCGGGACCCTGGCAGTGGCAGGCTGCACAGGCTCCCGGAAGGGCGGCGTGGACAGTGACCTGCGCTCACACACAGGCTTCTTGGCGGCGGCAGCAGCAGCCCCAGCGTCCCACGCCCGTCTCTGGGCTCCGCGCTTTCAGCCGCGGCTCGCGCCCGTCTCTGGAGCTCCTTTACGCGGCGCTCTTAATCCCCTCTCCTCGCGCACCAGGAAACCAAGAGGGAAGAAAAAGTCTCCTGCCTCTTCGGCAGCTCCAGAGTTTTCCCGGACTCCCTCCCGGCTAGCTGTGGCACATTAGCCCCCTTCAGGCTGAGTTCTCGCCGCCAGCCCCAGTCCTCTCCCTGTGCTCTGACCGAAGCCCGAGCCTCAGCTCCAGCGCCGCCCGCCCCGGCGGGGGAGCAGACAAGCCTCTCGGGCTGGTGAGTGCCGCTCGGCACCGCTCCTCTGTGCGGGAATCTCTCTGCTTTGCCCTACCCAGGTATGTGGGGAGTTTCTTGCCTTTTGGGAGGTCTGGGGTCTTCTGCCAGCGTTCAGTAGGTGTTCTGTAGGAGTTGTTCCACGTGTAGCTGTATTTCTGGTGTATCTGTGGGGAGGAAGGTGATCTCCGCGTCTTACTCTCTGTAATCCTTTTCTTAAGACAGTTTGGGTTTAGGTTCCCTCACTAGTAACCAAAATAAACTTGTCAAATATATACTGTATTGTTAACTACCTGTTAGCACCTCAGACATAATTGAAACCTGGGAGCCCAGAGCCTTGATGGCGCCTCCCTAGCAGGAGGTGAGACATTTGTGAATCCAACATTGAGTTTGTAGGGAGAGAAGCCAGAGGAAGAAAGAGGGCTGACAGATCCATCCTTTCAGCAGGGGTTATTGTCAGATGTGTTCCAGGGAAGCATCCCACATTCAGTCTGTTTGCTATAACACTTGTGTGTTTGTGAGTGATTGTAACATAAATTAGCTCAAATGTAGTTGATAAATGGTGGAATGGTGTCAGTGAAATGTGGAAGTTGTGCTGGTTCATAGGAGATGCTCCTAGCCCGTCAGAAGATGAAGGCAAAGTTTAGGACCACGGCTGACGGCAGCAAGCTGAGGAGGGAGGCGGTCTGGTGCATGGTCCTCCCTGTCGCCTTAGCTGAGCCATCACCTTGGTCTAGGAGTGCTTCCTGCTCAGTGAGCCCCCATCCTGCGCATCGTTCCCTTATTTCCAAGACTCAGAAGACTACGCTTCTCCCACACTGCCTGCTATCAAATTACCTTCTCTTTCTTTTTTTTCTTTTTCAGGCAAAGTCCTTTGTTTTCTGCAAAATGTTTTATTTTATTTATTAAGTGCTGAGCATTCTTTTTAAACTCTGCTGATATTTTAAAATTAAGATTTTTATTGCTTTTGTTAGTGTTCTAGTTGTAAAGTTGTGTAAGTTTTAAACTGTCTGCCTCAATCCTCCTTCCCCCATAAGTCTTATTATTTTTAGTTTGCAATTTGCAGAACGTGTCTTTTTGTCCTCTCCCACAGGAACACATATATCTCATTATTGCAGAAACACTTGCACTTTTTAAAAGAGCAAAACGGTAGATAGCTCTAGATGTGCTGAGCCTGGACCACATTGTTTCAGTTCTCATTGACTTTCCTTGCTTTTATACAGTATCATCAAAGTTCAACCTGTCTTATCACTTTTTTTTTTTTGGTCTAGTATTGAAATATAAAGAGACTTGAATCTGATTCCTGGGTCCTGATAGGCTGAACCCAGGAATTTTTCTGGATCCCTGAATCCAATTTTCAAACCTGGGTGACCTAACTTGTGCTCTGCCTCTCAGCATCCAGGAGGAGCCTTTAAACAAAACTATATACACCAACAACACAGCATGAGCAGATGCCACACACTGTAAAGGACACAGGATGCAGGCAGCTGGAAAATTGTGCTACAAAAATAAACACCCGGTTTCTGCAAATTGAGCGACTGTCATTAGCCCGGGGAAGCTCATTCTCATGGTTAAGTAGTTAAGCTGCTGATTAAAGGCACAAGACCATTTAGGCACCTGCTTATTCTTTCATTTTCTTTTCATTTTAAACTTTGGCCAAGAGATGGTGCTCTTGAATGTAATCTGCCAGAGGACCCCTCAGATTTGGAGCTACAATAACAAATTCAGCACCTGCAAATACTCTTTCTTAAACTGAGAAAATGACTTGGATTTTCCAAGGGGGAGAGGAATGCAGTTTTAAAACCAGTTAAAGGCCGAGTGGCTAAGAACATAACACTACCTGTCATTTTTCTTTTGGATTTCCAAATCCAATTAATGCTGATTCGTGGTAGGGGCAGGTACAGCCGCAAGACTGTGATGTTAAACTGGCAAGTAAAACTATTCGGAAGTAAAAAATATAAAGCACTTCAGGAGAAACTAGTTTTAGAGCCTACCACATTAGAATAATGACAGTGTACCATTATTATTAATAATGGTACACTGGCCTGTGGTGACCTGGATTTAAATCTTGTACACAAATGATGCATATAATGGCTTACACCTTCCAGGTATGCCTTTGCATGTTACCAGAGGCCTTCAAAGCCATTATGCCCAGGACTGAGTAAACCAGGATGGATCGTCAAATATTGCTTTTTAGGCAGCTTCCACCTCTATTCGAAGAGCTAGTTCTAGAACATAGCAACTTGAGGTCTGAATCTTACATTGAGATGTAAGAGAATGATATCCTAAAATAGAATCATACCACTATTGATGGCTACCATGTGCCAGTTGCCCTTCAGGAGATGCTCTGAATGTTCTTTTTCTCTCAGTCCTTACTACAACATCAAGAGGTGGTTGCTCTTGGGCTTCCCTGGTGGTGCAGTGGTTAAGAATCCACCTGCCAATGCAGGGGACACGGGTTTGATCCCTGGTCCGGGAAAATCCCACATGCCACAGAGCACCTAAGCCCGTTTGCCACAACTACTGAGCCTGCGCTCTAGAGCCCACAAGCCACAACTATTGAGCCCTGTGCCACAACTACTGAAGCCTGAGCGCTTAGAGCCCGTGCTCTGCAAAGAGAAGCCACTGCAATTAGAAGCCCACGCACAGCAATGAAGACCCAACACAGCCAAAAATAAATAAATGAATAAATAAAATTTATGTATATAAAAAAAGAGGTGGTTACTCTTATTATCCTCGTTTTACAGATGAGGAAACAGAGACGTGAAGAGGCTAAATAACTTGCCCAAGGTTAAACTGGTAGGAAATATTACAGCTAGTAAATTATTCACCTGGTTCCAGAATCCACACTAATTATTATGCCGTTAACCTCCACCCAGAATTGCTACTGTGTATTTCCCACTTAAAACCTTCCGAGGGCTTTCACAGCCCACAGGATAGGAACCAGGTCCCTTAGCCTGACACTTAAGGTCTTTTATGATTTATGAATCAGAAAGACGGCAGTGATATTATCTAAGGCCATGTGTAAGGCAGTGACCACCAAGTCCTACCACTGCAACTGTTTTGAAGCACACATCCACAACACATGAATATTTATTCATGAGTTATTTATGGGTTTTCTTGTCAAATCAGGCATTAAGTACTATTAAACTTTATTTCTAATTTAAAAGAAATTCTAAATAATGTCTAATATATCTTTCCTTCACCCCCAATGGAAGATCTTGTTCATCCCTTGCCTCGCACACTCTGTGCACACTTGGGAAACCACCAGCCTAAGGTGAGGCCACCTGGGTCTGGCTCTCTGCTCTGAGACAGAGATTCTCCCTTGTCAATGTTCAGGAGAGCTCAGGCCCTGAGAGGCAATGGGCTGGCATACTGGTTCTGAAAAATATTTTCCCTGGGATGGGGAGGGGTAAGTATCATAATTATCTATAACTTGGTAAGTGTGGAAACAGAACTAAGGGACATATAGGGAATGAATGATGCCTCGTGGTCCAGGATGTGCAAAGTCCATTGGCCAAGGCATCGTCTCCCATAAACTGTGCTTGGATGATGTATCAGTTTTCTAGGGCTGCCATAACAAAGTACCACACACTGGGTGGCTAAGACGACAGAAATTTACTCTCTTACAGTTCTGGAGGCTAGAAGTTTGAGATCATGGTGTTGGCAGGGTTGGTTCCTTCTGAGGGTATGAAAGAATCCTGTTCCATGCCTCTTCTTTGATGTTCCTTGGCTTGTAGACACAGTACCCCAATATCTGCCTTCATCTTCACGTGGCATTCTTTTTATGAGGATGCCAGTCATGTTGGATTAGGGAGTCTGCTCTTCTCCAGTATGACCTCACCTTAACTAATTACATCTACAATGACCCTATTTCCAACTATGATTGCATTCTTGGGGGTGAGGATTTCAACATATCTTTTTTTTTTAACATCTTTATTGGCATATAATTGCTTTACAATGGTGTGCTAGTTTCTGCTGTATAACAAAGTGAATCAGCTATATGTATACATATATCCCCATATCGCCTCCCTCTTGCATCTGCCTCCCACCCTCCCTATCCCACCCCTGTAGGTGGTCACAAAGCACTGAGCTGATCTCCCTTTGCGATGCAGCTGCTTCCCACTTGCTATCTATTCTACATTTGGTAGTGTATATATGTCAGGGCTGCTCTCTCACTTTGTCCCAGCTTAACCTTCCCCCTCCCCTTGTCCTCAAGTCCATTCTCTATATCTGCATATTTATTACTGTCCTGCCCCTAGGTTATTCAGAACCTGTTTTTTTTTTTTTTTTGTAGATTCCATATATATGTGTTAGCATATGGTATTTGTTTTTCTCTTTCTGACTTACTTCACTCTGTATGACAGACTCTAGGTCCATCCACCTCATTACAAATAACTCAATTTCATTTCCTTTTATGGCTGAGTAATATTCCATTGTATATATGTGCCACTTCTTCTATATCCATTCATCTGTCGATGGACACTTAGGTTGCTTCCATGTCCTGGCTATTGTAAATAGAACTGCAATGAACATTGTGGTACATGACTCTTTTTGAATTACAGTTTTCTCGGAGTGTATGCCCAGTAGTGGGATTGCTGGGTCGTATGGTAGATCTATTTTTAGTTTTTTAAGGAACCTCCATACTGTTCTCCATAGTGGCGATATCAATTTACATTCCCACCAACAGTGCAAGAGGGTTCCCTTTTCTCCACACCCTCCAGCATTTATTGTTAGTAGATTTTTTTTTTTTTTTTTTTTTTTTTGGTGGTACGCGGGCCTCTCACTGTTGTGGCCTCTCCCGTTGTGGAGCACAGGCTCCAGACGCACAGGCTCAGCGGCCATGGCTCACGGGCCCAGCCGCTCCGCGGCATGTGGGATCTTCCCGGACGGGAGCACGAACCCGTGTCCCCTGCATCGGCAGGCGGACTCTCAACCACTGCGCCACCAGGGAAGCCCCTGTTAGTAGATTTTTTGATGTTGGCCATTTGATGATGGCATGAGGTGACACCTCATTGTTTTGATTTGCACTTTTCTAATGATTAGTGATGTTTAGTGTCCTTTCATGTGTTTGTTGGCAATCTGTATATCATCTTTGGAGAAATGTCTATTTAAGTCTTCTGCCCATTTTTGGATTGGGTTGTTTGATTTTTTGATATTGAGCTGCTTGAGCTGCTTGTATATTTTGGAGATTAATCCTTTGTCAGTTGCTTCATCTGTAAATATTTTCTCCCATTCTAAGGGCTGTCTTCTCATCTTGTTTAAGGTTTCCTTTGCTGTGCAAAAGCTATTAAGTTTCATTCGGTCCCATTTGTTTATTTTTGTTTTTATTTCCATTTCTCTAGGAGGTGGGTCAAAAAGGATCTTGCTGTGATTTATGTCATAGAGTATTCTGCCTATGTTTTCCTCTAACAGCTTTATTTATAGTGTCTGGTCTTACATTTAGGTCTTTAATCCATTTTGAGTTTATTTTTGTGTGTGATGTCAGGGAGTGTTCTAATTTCATTGTTTTTCATGTAGCTGTCCAGTTTTCTCAGCACCACTGATTGAAGAGGCTGTCTTTTCTCCATTATATATTCTTGCCTCCTTTATAAAGATAATGTGACCATATGTGCATGGGTTTATCTCTGGGCTTTCTATCCTGTTCCATTGATCGATCTTTCTGTTTTTGTGCCAGTACCATACTGTCTTGATTACTGTAGCTTTGTAGTATAGTCTGAAGTCAGGGAGCCTGATTCCTCCAGCTCTGTTTTTCTTTCTCAAGATTGCTTTGGCTATTTGGGGCCTTTTGTGTTTTCATACAAATTGTGAAATTTTTTGTTCTAATTCTGTGAAAAATGCCAGTGGTAGTTTGATAGGGATTGCACTGAATCTGTAGATTGCTTTGGGTAGTATAGTCATTTTCACAATGTTGATTCTTCCAATCCAAGAACATGGTATATCTCTCCATCTATTTGTATCATCTTTAATTTCTTTCATCAGTGTCTTATAATTTTCTGCATACAGGTCTTTTGTCTCCTTAGGTAGGTTTATTCCTAGATATTTTATTCTTTTTGTTGCAATGGTAAATGGGAGTGTTTCCTTGATTTCACTTTCAGATTTTTCATCATTAGTATATAGGAATGCCAGAGATTTCTGTGGATTAATTTTGTATCCTGCAACTTTACCAAATTCATTGATTAGCTCTAGTAGTTTTCTGGTAGCATCTTTAGGATTCTCTATATATCATATCATGTCATCTGCAAACAGTGACAGTGTTACTTCTTCTTTTCTGATTTGGATTCCTTTTATTTCTTTTTCTTCTCTGATTGCTGTGGCTAAAACTTCCAAAACTATGTTGAATAATAGTGATGAGAGTGGACATCCTTGTCTTGTTCCTGATTTTAGAGGAAATGGTTTCAGTTTTTTACCATCGAGGACGATGTTGGCTGTGGGTTTGTCATATATGGCCTTTATTATGTTGAGGAAAGTTCCCTTTATGCCTACGTTTTGGAGAGGTTTTATCATAAATGGGTGTTGAATTTTGTTGAAAGCTTTTTCTGCATCTACTGAGATTATCATATGGTTTTTATCTTTCAGTTTGTTAATATGGTATATTGCATTGATTGATTTGCATATATTGAAGAACCCTTGCATTCCTGGGATAAACCCCACTTGGTCATGTTGTATGATCTTTTTATTGTGCTGTTGGATTCTGTTTACTAGTATTTTGTTGAGGATTTTTGCATCTCTGTTAACCAGTGATATTGGTCTGTAGTTTTCTTTTTTTGGAACATCTTTGTCTGGTTTTGGTATGGTGGCCTTGTAGAATGAGTTTGGGAGTGTTCCTCCATCTGCTATATTTTGGAAGAGTTTGAGAAGGATAGGTGTTAGCTCTTCTCTAAATGTTTGATGGCTTCGCCTGTGAAGCCATCTGGTCCTGGGCTTTTGTTTGTTGGAAAATTTTTAATCACAGTTTCAATTTCAGTGCTTGTGATTGGTCTGTTGATATTTTCTATTTCTTCCTGGTTCAGTCTTGGAAGGCTGAGCTTTTCTAAGAATTTGTCCATTTCTTCCAGGTTCTTCCAGCTTGTCCATTTTATTGGCATATAGTTGCTTGTAGTAATTCCTCAAGATTCTTTGTATTTCTGCAGTGTCAGTTGTTACTTCTCCTTTTTCATTTCTAATTCTGTTGATTTGAGTCTTCTCCCTTTTTTTCTTGATGAGTCTGGCTAGTGGTTTATCAATTTTGTTTATCTTCTCAAAGAACCAGCTTTTAGTTTTATTGATCTTTGCTATTGTTTCCTTCATTTCTTTTTCATTTATTTCTGATCAGATCTTTATGATTTCTTTCCTTCTGCTAACTTTGGGGGTTTTTTTGTTCTTCTTTCTCTAATTGCTTTAGGTGTAAGGTTAGGTTGTTTATTTGAGATTTTTCTTGTTTCTTAAGGTAGGATTGCATTGGTATAAACTTCCCTCTTACAACTGCTTTTGCTGCATCCCATAGGTTTTGGGTCGTCTTGTTTTCATTGTCATTTTTTTCTAGGTATTTTTTGATTTCCCCTTTGAGTTCTTCAGTGATCTCTTGGTTATTTAGTGGTGTATTGTTTAGCTTCCATGTGTTTGTATTTTTTACAGTTTTTTCTCCTGTAACTGATATCTAGCCCCATACCATTGTGGTTGAAAAGATACTTGATATGACTTCAATTTTCTCAAATTTACCAAGGCTTGATTTCTGTCCCAAGATATGATCTACCCTGGAGAATATTCCATGAGCACTTGAGAAGAAAGTGTATTCTGTTGTTTTTGAATGGAATGTCCTATAAATATCAATTAAATCCATCTTGTTTAATGTGTCGTTTAAAGCTTGTGTTTCCTTATTTATTTTCATTTTGGATGGTTTGTCCACTGGTGAAAGCTGTGTGTTAAAGTCCCTTACTATTATTGTGTTACTGTCGATTTCCCCTTTTATGGCTGTTAGCATTTGCCTTATGTATTGAGGTGCTCCTATGTTGGGTGCATAAATATTTACAAATGTTATATCTTCTTCTTGGATTGATCCCTTGATCGTTATGTAGTGTCCTTCTTTGTCTCTTGTAATAGTAAAAGTCTTTATTTTAAACTCTATTTTATCTGATATGAGAATTGCTACTTCAGCTTTCTTTTGATTTCCATTTGCATGGAATATCTTTTTCCATCTCCCCACTTTCAGTCTGTATGTGTCCCTAGGTCTGAAGTGGGTCTTGTGTAGACTGCATATATACAGGTCTTGTTTTTGTGTCCATTCAGCCAGCCTGTGTCTTTTGGTTGGAGCATTTAATCCATTCACATTTAGGGTAATTATCAATATGTATGTTTCTATTACCATTTTCTTAATTGTTTTGGGCTTGTTTTTTAGGTCCTTTTCTTCTCTTCCCACTTAGAGAAGTTCCTTTAGCATTTGTTGTAGAGCTAGTCTGGTGGTGCTGAATTCTCTTAGCCTTTGCTCGTCTGTAAAGCTTTTGATTTCTCCTTCAAATCTGAATGAGATCCTTGCTGGGTAGAGTAATGTTGGTTGTAGGTTTTTCCCTTTCATCGCTTTAAATATGTCCTGCCACTCTCTCTGGCTTGCTGTTTCTGCTGAGAAATCAGCTGTTCACCTTATGGGTGTTCCCTTGTATGTATGTGTCATTTTTCCCTTGTTGCTTTTAATAATTTTTCTTTGTCTTTAATTTTTGTCAATTTGATTACTATGTGTCTCGGCATGTTTCTCCTTGGGTTTATCCTGCCTGGGACTCTCTGTTCTTCTTGGATTTGGCTGACTATTTCCTTTCCCATGTTAGGGAAGTTTTCAACTATAATCTCTTCAAATATTTTCTCAGACCCTCTCTTTTTCTCTACTTCTTCTGGGAGCCCTATAATTCAAATGTTGGTGTGTTTAATGTTGTCCCTGAGGTCTCTGAGGCTGTCCTCAATTCTTTTCATTCTTTTTTCTTTATTCTGCTCTGCAGTAGTTATTTCCACTATTTTATCTTCCAGATCACTTATCCGTTCTTCTGCCTCAGTTATTCTGCTATTGATTCCTCCTAGAGAATTTTTAATTTCATTTATTGTGTCGTTCATCATTGTTTGTTTGCTCTTTAGTTCTTGTAGGTCCTTGTTAAACATTTCTTGTATTTTCTCCATTCTATTTCCAAGATTTTGCATCATCTTTACTATCATTACTCTGAATTCTTTTTCAGGTAGACTGCCCAATTCCTGTTCATGTTTGGTCTGGTGGGTTTTTACCTTACTCCTTCATCTGCTGCATATTTCTCTGTCATCACATTTTGCTTAACTTACTGTGTTTGGGGTCCTCTTTTCATGGGCTACATGTTCATAGTTCCCGTTGTTTTTGGTGTCTGCCCCCAGTGGGTAAGGTTGATTCAGGGGCTTGTGTAGGCTTCCTGATGGAGGGGACTGGTGCCTGTGTACTAGTGGGTGGGGCTGGGTCTTGTCTTTCTGGTGAGCAGGATCGTGTCTGGTGGTGTGTTTTGGGGTGTCTGTGAACTTAGTATGATTTTTGGCAGCCTCTCTGCTAATGGGTGGGGTTGTGTTCTTGTCTTGTTAGTTGTTTCACATGGGGTGTCCAGCCCTGGAGCTTGTGGGCTGTTCAGTGGAGCTGGGTCTTAGCTTTGAGATGGAGATCTCTGGGAGAGCTCCCACCAATTGATATTATGTGGGGCTGGGAGGTCTCTGGTGGTCCAATGTCCTGAACTCAGCTCTTCCACCTCAGAGGCTCAGGCTTGACACTAGGCTGGAGCATCAAGACCCTGCCAGCCACATGACTCAGAAGAACAGGGAGAAAAAAAGGAAGAAAAATAAAGAGTAATAAAATAAAATAATTAAATTGAAAAATAATTATTAAGATAAAAAAAATTTTTTAAAGTAATAAAAAAAAGAAGAGTGCAACCAAACCAGTAAACAAATCCACCAATGATATCAAGTGCTAAAAACTATACTAAGATAAACATAAAAATCAGAAACAAGTCAGTCACAGACAGAAAACACCAAGTCTACAGTTGCTCCCAAAGTCCACCGCCTCAATTTTGGGATGATTCGTTGTCTGTTCAGGTATTCCACAGATGCAGGGTACATCAAGTTAACTGTGGGGATTTAATCCACTGCTCCTGAGGCTGCTGGGAGAGATTTCCCTTTCTCTTCTTTGTTCGCACAGCTCCTGGAGTTCAGCTTTGGTTTTGGCCCCACCTCTACATGTAGGTCGCCTGAGGGCATCTGTTCCCCGCCCAAACAGGACAGGGTTAAAGTAGCAGCTGATTAGGGGTCTCTGGTTCACTCAGGCCTGGGAAAGGGAGGGGTATGGAATGAGGGGCAAACCTGCAGCGGCAGAGGCCGGCATGACATTGCAACAGTCTGGGGTGCACCGTATGTTCTCTCAGGGAAGCTGTCCCTGGATCACAGCAGTGGTGGGCTGCACCGGCTCCCGGGAAGGGAGGTGTGGATAGTGACCTGTGCTTGCACATAGGCTTCTTGGTGCCTGCAACAGCAGCCTTAGCGTTTCATGCCCGTCTCTGGGGTCCGCGCTGATAGCCGCAGATTGCACCCATCTCTGGAGTTCATTTAGGCAGTGCTCTGAATCCCCTCTCCTTGCGCACCCCGAAACAATGGTCTCTTGCCTCTTAGGCAGGTCCAGACTTTTTCCCGGACTCCCTCCCAGCTAGCTGTGGCGCACTAGCCCCCTTCAGGCTGTGTTAACGCAGCCAACCCCAGTCCTCTCCCTGGGATCTGACCTCCGAAGCCCAAGCCTCAGCTCCCAGCCCCCACCCGCCCCAGCTGGTGAGTGCTGGTCAGCACCGATCCTCTGTGCAGGAATATTTCCGCTTTGCCCTCTGCACCCATGTTGCTGCACTCTCCTCCGTAGCTCTGAAGCTTTCCACCCCCGCGCCCCGTCTCCGCCAGTGAAGAGGCTTCCTAGTGTGTGGAAACCTTTCCTCCTTCACAGCTCCCTCCCAGATGTGCAGGTCCCGTCCCTATTCTTTTGTCTCTGTTTTTTCTTTTTCCTTTTGCCCTACCCAGGTACGTGGGGGAGTTCCTTGCCTTTTGGGAAGTCTGAGGTCTTCCGCCAGCATTCAGTAGGTGTTCTGTAGGAGTTGTTCCAAGTGTAGATGTATTTTTGATATATTTGTGGGGAGAAAGGTGATCTCCACATCTTACTCCTCTGCCATCTTGAAGCACCCCCCTCAATTCACTTCTGTATCACCGCTCACCCAGCATGGCACCTGGCACCCCAGCACGTTTTGCTGAATGCAGGCATTCCCAGCTGATTGCCTCATTCTGTTTGTTACCAGTGTATCTTTTTTTTAAAAACTGCTTGATTGAGATATAATTCACATACCATACGACTCACCCATTTAAAGTATGTAATTCAATGGTTTTTAGTATATTCGCAGAGCCGTGCAATCATCACTACAATTAATTTTAGAACATTTTTATTGCCCACAAAGGAAACGCTGTGCTGATTCTCAGTCACTCTCCATTTCCTCCAACAGTCTCTAGCTTTAGCAATCACTATTCTACTTTGTCTTTATGGATTTGCCTCTTCTGGATATGGGTATAAATGGGATAATACAATATGTGTAATCAAATTTCATCCATATTGTAGCACATATCAGTACTTCATTTATTTTTATTGCCAAACAATATTCTATTTTATGGATAAACATGTTTTATCCAATATTTGATGGACATTTGCATTGTTTCCATCTTTTGGCTACTTAAATGGTAACATATGAATATGAATGTTTAGATGCTCTGTACAAGTTTTTGTGTATACAAAAATTGGGTCAGGTGGTAACTGTGTGTTTAACCTTGAAGAAACTGTCAAACAGTTTTTCTAAAGCAGCTGCATCATTTTACATAGCAGTATATGAGGGCTCTGATTTCTCTACATCCTCACCATCTCTTGTTATCTTTTTTATTGTAGCCATCCTAGTGGGTGTGAAGGTGAATCTCACTGCAGTTTTTTTTTTTTTTGCGGTATGCGGGCCTCTCACTGTTGTGGCCTCCCCCGTTGCGGAGCACAGGCTCCGGACGCGCAGGCTCCGGACGCGCAGGCTCAGCGGCCATGGCTCACGGGCCCAGCCGCTCCGCGGCATATGGGATCCTCCCAGACCGGGGCACGAACCCGTATCCCCTGCATCGGCAGGCGGACTCTCAACCACTTGCGCCACCAGGGAGGCCCTCACTGCAGTTTTGATTACATTTTCTTGATGGCTAATGATGGTATGTATCATTTCATGTGTTTATTCAGTCAGTTATACATCTTCTTTAGAGAAATGTCTATTTGGTTCCTTTGCACACTTTTTGATAGGGTTATTTTTCTTCTTATCATTTGATATATCACTTTTATCATTATGTTATTTGAACTCTTAATATAAAGAGTTATCAACATATTCTAGATATAAGTCACAGATATATAATTTGCAAAAAATTTTCCCATTCTATGGATTGTCTTTTCACTTTCTTGATGATGTCTTTTGAAGCACAAAAGTTTATTTTTCATGAAGTCCAGTTGATAGTTTTTTTCTTTTGTTACTTGTGCATTTGGTGTCACATGTGTATCTTGAACAACATATATGTTACATACATACTGCAATAGCTCTTACCTGACAGTATTGAAATATTATTGCCTTGACTCTTCCTGATGGGACTCTGAGCTCCCTGGCAAGGAGCAGGGGGAATGGGGAACAATCATGCCTTAGTAAATTTGTATCCTTAATAGTCCTAAGTGGTTGTTCTCATTCTAGCAAAGTGGTTAAGGACATGGGCTCTCCAATCAGGTGCCTGGGTTCGAATCCCCTCTCTGCCACAATCACTGTGACCTTGAGCAAATTACATAGACTCACCAGGCTTCAGGGACTTCAACTGTAAAATAGGGAAAATAGCAACCAATTCGCATTATCCTGAGGATTAACTGGGTAATGCATGTAAGGTGGTTGGCACAAGGCCTTGGACTTACTATGTTAGCTGGACCATTTTTATCTCAGTACCTGGCAGAGAGTAAACATCCAATAAACGCTTGTTGAATCAATGACTGATAAAAAGGGTCATTTCGGAGAGCAACCCAATCTCTATGTAGAGTCACAATCCTGATGCCCAGGGGGGCAAACAGAAACTTCTACTTTCTTGGAGAGGGATATCTAAACCAGTCCATACCTACCGGGGGTGGGGTCCCATCTGGCACTCTCCAGATAGGACTTTTCTTGACCTGGGCATTTCTCCCACCTTGAAATGTCTGTTGACACAGCTCACCCTTTGAGGGTCCTGGGGACAGTATCTTCTGCTGCTCTTGCTTAATTGTCTCCTAAACATACAAAGAAAGTAGATAATTGTTCTAGGAGGAAATACTGCTGGGCTTTGATTCCTAAGCTGGCATTACAGAGATGTCAGCATTTCTTACGAAGTCCCCAAGCACAAGCTTTGCACAAGCACTCTATCCCTCAGGTCATTATTTTGTGACATTTGTTAAGAAATATGCTTTCTATTTTACAGTCAGAAGCTTCTTATCCTAAGTGTGTTTCTTTCCTTGGTCTTGGTGAGACTGAGGCTGAGTTCACTGGCCACTGAGCTTAAGTCAATTTTTAATTAATTGCTGCTACCAAGTGGAGGCAGATTCTGGTCGTGGGGATGCTACCCATGGGAAAGGACAAAGCATGCAAAAATCTAAGATAAGTTAAAGGATCATCACAGCAAAAAGCAAATATAAATGAACTTAGTTATTTTACCAAAATATGTAGATTGAGATAACTTTAAATTCAGTTTTTCTTATTCTTTGGGAAGTTCAAAAGTTATTATCCATCGTTCCCAAAATGAGAAAAATAGGATGGCTGTTTTTTTTGGAGCTGCCATTATTGGGTTCATCACAAGCCTGATCTTTTCATTGAAGCAGGTCCCTTAATGCCTGTGCTGGGAAGTGAGTTCAGCTTTATACTAGTTGATAACTGATGTTTGCTCAAAGGTGTTTTCTTTCTTGGATTTTACCTGAATTGTGTGTGTGTGTGTGTGTGTGTGTGTATAGGATTGGGGTTGGGAAGGATGAGAATACAGATCAGTAGAGGTCAGAGGAGGCTTCAGGCCCCTCATCTGTGGAAAGGATGGCAGCCCTCTAGGTATGTAGAAGGACAATCACTGCTACCACCTTTTCACTCCCTAACACCAATCCTATGAGCACAGAATATCTCCATTCTCCCCTCAAAGTTCTTCCTAAAACAGGTTGACTCTACTATTTCTCAACCCTCAAGTCTGCTTCAGTATCAGAGACAGAAAACATGATATCATAGAACAGCAAGGAGCTACGAGCCAGAAGACGTGGATTTGAATTCAGTTCTGCTGCTGATCTTGGGGAAGTTGCTTAATCAAACCTGAGTCTAACTGACTTCAACACCAGAGCCCAAAAGAGGCTCAACCTCTCTCATGAAGAACCTTGAATGATATGCTGAGATGTTGAATGCTATTGGGCGGGCATATCAACATCCATTGTAATATGGGTATGATCCAGGGCTCCCAGGCCACGAGCAGAGGGGAGCTGAGACTGGCATGATGACAACAGTTACAAGTTACCTGCAGTAGCCATGAGAGCCCTCCCACCAGTTGTAGTCCCTGCACTGCTGATGCAGGTGCCTTGCTGCTCAGCATGCCATGGGGACCGGGGGAGGTGGGGGGGAGGGCATGTAGGATATTTCAGTTTTTATTTCTTTTATGTTACAGCTCCTTTGCTTTAGGACTCAGCATGAGCCCATTGGGATGAAGAGCAAGCTACAGACAGACCCCATGCTGGGCTCAGGCCTCTGTTCACCTCTCCCACTGGCTCACTGTCTCTAAACCAAACTTGTGCTCTTTTCCAGAAGTCTCCTGGCTTCCTCATGCAAACAGGTTCTCAGTAGACAGTTCCCTCTAAGGCTAGTCATATGCAGCTCTGGGGGTAACTACAGCTTGGCTTCAAACCAGGCCCCTCCAGCCATGTTTGCTTTCTTAGGTCCAGGTATGCCCTTTGAGAAATGGGTTCATGTCTCACATTGAATGCATTTTCCATCAGCTTTATTGTGAAGACCAATTAGATGTTTTATTGTATAAATCATCTTAAGGCCATGCATTCTTGACAGGGGCAATATCACCCCAAGGGAGTGAAAATGGGTGCTTGGTTATGTGCTTTATTAATACCACCAATATTTTGTATATATGTATACTATTTATATGTATGTGCTTTATGTATAAAGCACATACATATAAATAGTATACATATATACAAAATATTGGTGGTATTACAATTTCATTGGGGATATTAGGGGAAAAGTGTCTAAAAGGCTACTTAGGGGTAATAATGAAAAAAAGTTGAGAAACACTCTTAAGACCCTAAGATAAAAGGAATATTTATGTAAATTACAAATATACTTTCTGTGTGATTATCTTTCTGTCCATGCTTATTAATAGACAACTTCCGGGCCTCCCTGGTGGCGCAGTGGTTGGGAGTCCGCCTGCCGATGCAGGGGACACGGGTTCGTGCCCCGATCCCGGAGGATCCCACATGCCGCGGAGCGGCTGGGCCCGCGAGCCATGGCCGCGGGGCCTGTGTGTCCGGAGCCTGTGCTCCGCAACGGGAGAGGCCACAGCAGTGAGAGGCCCGCGTACAGCAAAAAAAAAAAAAAAAAAAAAAAAAAAAAAAAAAAAAAAAAATAGACAACTTCCATGTAACAAAAATGTTAGTAGGGCTTCCCTGGTGGCGCAGTCATTGAGAATCTGCCTGCTAATGCAGGGGACACGGGTTCGAGCCCTGGTCTGGGAGGATCCCACATGCTGCGGAGCAACTAGGCCCGTGAGCCACAACTACTGAGCCTGCGCGTCTGGAGCCTGTGCTCCACAACAAGAGAGGCCGCGATAGTGAGAGGCCCGCGCACTGCAATGAAGAGGGGCCCCCGCTTGCCACAACTAGAGAAAGCCCTCGCACAGAAACGAAGACACAACACAGCAAAAATAAAATTAATTAATTAATTTTTAAAAATATATATTAGTAAAGCAAAATGAATGTTGAAGACTCCTGTTTCAGAATGTGTCTACAGATGTTAAACATTTCAAGAAATCTCTTACATAGGCTGTATTTGGAGTACTTCATATATTTGGAATTCTGTGCTTTCTTAAATGATAACATAGAAATTCCCCAAATGGTTTTATTGGTGTTGGTTACCATCATTGAATTTGAATGGAAAGCCTTTACACATCTGTGATCAATTAGCTTTTGATTATTGGCTAATGATACACATTTAAATATATCCAGGAGACAGATATTATGGTTCAATACAATAATTAAATGAGTGCTATGACTGAAAATATTTTAATCTTTTATCAATCTAGGGCACTTACGGAAGGAATATTTATTATTTTATTTTAGTGCACTATTTACAAAGAGCTTACAAATAACTTCATTTGCTAATCGTACAACTCATTTCACCCTCACGAGTCCTATAAAGTTAAGATTATTATCAATTTACCATTTTCATTTTAGAGATAAGGAAGTTGAGGCTCAGTCAGCTCAAATGATTTGTTTAAGAGACTTAGCTGCGAAGGGTGTGTATGACCTCAGGCTGCCACAACAGTGCATCAGAGACTGGGTGGTATACGTGAGTAAAAAGTCTTTTTCCTACAACCCTCTTAGCTTCTGTGCCTGGGGACTGCTTGAACTGGGCTGACAAAAGACAGATTAACAAGAGAAAAGCAGAAGTTTGTCACATTTACATATGGGAGCAGTCAGAGATCAGTAACTCAAAGGGTGGGTTGGTTAGAATTTAGGCTTACATACCATTTTAGCAAAGGAACAATTCATTTTTAGAGAGGTCACAAGACAAAGGAAAAGAACCTTGAGCCTCTAGGAACAAGGAATTGTGGGAAGGCAAATACAGAGGGAACTAATGGTACATAAAGGCTAGTTAGTGAAGTTTGCTTATGTAGATTCCTCTGGTGCCATCTCTAGGCTGGTAAGGGATTAAAGTTTTCTCCGATGATTAACTTTTGTCCTTCCTGGTAGAATAGGGAGGAAATTTATGTCCTATTTTTAGGCAAATAGGGGAAACACAGAGCTCTTTTCTTGTATCTGCTTATTCTTGACTGCCTTCAGCTAAAAATAATCCTTATGCCAAAGTAGTATATTTTGGGGTGGCATATTCTATCACTCTACCACGGCTTAAACAACAGAAATTTATTTCCTTTAAGTCCAAGAGTAAGGTGCCAGCAGTGTTGGTGTCTGGTGAGCCCTTTCTTCCTCGCTTGCAGATGGCCGCCTTCTTTCTGAGCCCTCACAGGGCTCACGTGGGGAGAGGAAAAGATCTCTGGTGTCTCTTCCTCTTCTTATAAGGTCACCAATCTTATCGGATTAGGGTTCCACTGTTATGACTTCATTTAACCTTAATTACCTCCCTATGGGTCCTAGCTCCAAACAGAGTCACATTGGGGGTTAGGGCTTGAACATATGAATTTGGCAAGAGGGGAGACACAATTCAGTCTGTAACAGAGTGGCAATGGGATCTGAATTCCTCCTCTGACTCCCAAGCCTGTTCTTCTTTGTCCCATCACGTGACCCCCCATGTGCTGGCATCCATCCTCTGAGCCAGGGCCAGACCACTGGCAGCAAGCCTAGAGCAGGCAGGCAGCTGTCTGATTCTGGGATGACTGCTAGAGTTGGGAGGAAGGTGTGCATCATCTGTATCAGGGGGAAGAAGGGCAGGGGGAAAGGCAAGTTTGCCCTGGACGTGGCCACTGCCTTAATTCAAGTGCTTATTATCTTTTGCCTTGACTCTTAGAAGAGTTCCCTGCTTACTTCCCCTGCCTCTAGACTTGTCCCACTCTATTCCATCTCCCAATCAGACAACAGAGTCCTTTTTCTAAAATGCAAGTCTAATCACCTCTTTACTGTGCTTAAAACTATTCAGTGTTTCTCAATATCTAGATAAAGTCAAATTCCTTAGCTTTGCATTTAAGACCTATCATGACCTTGGCCAGGACTACATCTCTGACATCATTTCCTGCCCTTCTCTGTCATATTAAACATTCCAGCTACACAAAACTCCCTTTTATTCTCTCCAATACAGTTCAAGTTGAAAATGTTTACTCTTATTTATAAACTTAGCTCAGATGGCATCTCTTCTAGAAATCTTCCCCCCAGATCCCTCCTGAAAAACGTAACCATTCTTTTCTTTCTGAAGCCATGATAATTGGATTATAAAAAACAGTTACCCTCTATTGGAATTGTCTCTGTTTTTATTTCCCCTAATGGAATGTGGGCCTCCTGTAGAACAGGGGTTCAGAAAATACTTGCTGGACAAATGAGTGTTTTGTCATGAGATGGCAGGTCCCTCACTCAGGTGTTTCTTCATCTTCTCCATCCCTCAGCAAGCAACAAAGCCAGCCTATTCCTATGGGAACTTCCAACTCTGGTTATTCTCCATCTCTAAAGGCTGATAGATAATCTCGATCAACAAATTGACCCTCATAGATTTTCTGCAGTTATAGCAAATATCACCAGGAAAACTGGATTTCTCCCCATACTTGGTAACCATCGCTTTATCCCCTCTTCTGTTTGGAGTAATACTTCTGTGCCTTATGTGGCAGCCCAACTCCATATAGCTTTTAGAACTCTGGGAGGTCTCTAAGGCTCACAGGAAATCAGTCCTCCATGCCTTCCTACAACAAGCAAAGGCCCCCAGAAGGTCAAGATTTGACCTGTAAGGTCAAACACAAGCCTTGGAAAAATCCCTTTGGTCAGAGGCCAGACTTGGTGCTTAACTCACCACCTTCAGCCAATTGTCTCTTTAACTAATTGGTCGGTCAATTGTTACAGCTTTTTCCATCTGACCAGCTGTTTAACTCCGAGGTCTATCACTTCCTTCCCAACTTGAGATGTACTCAATCCTCCACAGAAGCCTCTTCTGTCTGGCTCAGATTCCACTCTTTGTTCCCTCTCCTTCCTTCTTCTCCTTGAGCCAAACCACCTTCAGTGCTGACCCAAGGAGAGAAAGACCTCAGTGTAACATTAAAATTCTGCTGCTTTATGACAGAAGGGAGGGATTGCAGTCTGTAACAAAATTGTCTTTAGTCAAACACACAGACCGTTCCTGAAGATTATTAAGATGGTTCTTTATTTTAGGATCAAGAGGTCTATTCCAGCCTATACAGAATCCACACTGTGGATTCAGCAGTTCATATATGGCTTCTCCATCCTAAGTTGCCTCAACCATCCTTTGTTGGCATTATGCCTGGCACAAGACTCCCAGAGCACTCCCTTTGCTCATCCCTGCGGTAACAAAGAGTAAAGTTCCTGAAACTTCTTTCTTGAACTCTTTTCTATAATCTCCTCTACCCTTTATATCCTCATTTTATTCCAATTACTATCACACCGCAAGAATCTTTCATGTGTTTTTACATGTTCTTCACAATTGTTATAACTTAATTGTTCCTCCAGTGAATATAAATACATTTAAAATTATTTTCCTTTTATTTACTAATTACATGATGTTATTTTTCACTCGTATATAACACTTCAATGAATATCTTCACAAAATAGATTTTTAAAAATTCTTTTGACTTCCTTAGGATTAATTTTGAGTGATGGAATGACTGGATCACTGGAGATGCATATCACTATGACCCTTTCTAGCTATTATTATCTGGCCTTATATACACGGCACCAACTCTGTGCAGGTGCCTGTTTGAGAGCAATATCACCCACACTGAGGGCTATGGCTTTCCATTTGTCTTTACTGATTAAATACATACAAAATACTATTTTCAGTTCCATTCCAATTGCCATATAAGTCATGGCCAGTACCTTCAAAGTACAACTTTTTATTAAGGCATGGTCACCTCAGACTTTTTTTTTTTTTTTTTTTTTTTGGCGGTACGCGGGCCTTTCACTCTTGTGGCCTCTCCCGTTGCGGAGCACAGGCTCTGGATGCGCAGGCTCAGCGGCCATGGCTCACAGGCCCAGCCGCTCTGCTGCATGTGGGATCTTCCCGGACCGGGGCACGAACCCGTGTCCCCTGCATCGGCAGGCGGTCTCTCAACCACTGCACCACCAGGGAAGCCCACACCTCAGACTTTTTAAGCACCACTAACTTAAATCAAAATTTTCAAGCCCCACTAACTAAACTGCCATTTTCAAGTTCCTTTAAATCCCATCTCCACTTTGGTTCAAGACCTGTTTCACTACTGGAAAGGTGACATCCTGCACCTGTTTCATGGGGCTCTTCCCTGTCTCCCTCACCTCTTTCCATCCTTATCTACACTGGTGTCTACACAGGTGGCATCTCTCTAGATAGTGCATCGGCTCTGCCATGGGAGTTAGTCTAACTCTGCATTTCTTTCCCTAGAAACATGTTTTGACTCCTTAGTACAAATGCTCAGGATTATTCCAACAATGCTGTCAGAGCCCAAAATAGCTTGGAAAATTTTCTTTGGAAATTGTTTTCAAAAGCCATAGGCATGTCCTTTTGAATCTCCTTATTGGTGGCAAAACTTGGTATTTAGAAGATAGATTTTATTTTTTGTAAGGAAACTAGTATCTTTTACGTATTTTTCATATCAGACAGGATCCTGTCAGAAGCCATTATTTCAGTGGAGAGAATTTAATATAAAGAGAACTGCTTCCCAGATAGAAGAGAACTATGCAGGCAAAAAGGGGATACTGAGGTATCATGAAGGTCGTAGCTGCAGGAAGCGGCTGCCTCCCCTAAGGATGAGGGAACAAAGGGAAGATGTTGGGATTACAAACTTAGAAGTTTGCAGAAGGGGCCTGCAGAGCTGGGACTCGTCCCCTGAGGGAGAGGGTGTGCTCCAATGGAACTGGTGCTATGACTTTGGAGCCCGGAGAAGAGGGCCCTCAGAGCTGGGATTCTGGCTCCTGAGGAGGAGGTGCCGGCGGCTAGTGCTGTCTTTCCGAGCGGTCACATTGAGGTTGGTTCTAAGAGTGTGGAAGCGCAGCAAACTAGAACCACCTGTGCTGCTGGAACCAGCAGCTGCTGGAGGGTGAAGAGTGTTGCTGGGGCAACGCTGATAGGAGCTGGAAGCAAACAAAGGAGAAAGTCTCCATTCCCTCCTCCAGCTCTCAAGTTCCCTATGGCATCCCTGATAGGCAGAGCCTAACAAGGAGAGAGCTGGCAAAGGAAAAGTGTCATTTGCAGAGGCTCAGCCCCAGTATCAGAAAGTGGAGTGAGGAGGAGGGGAAAACTGAAGCCCCAAAACAATGGCTTAATAACGAGCAACCCACCAGGTACCAGGCACTCGGTAAGTTTTTTTTTTTTGCGGTATGCGGGCCTCTCACTGTTGTGGCCTCTCCCGTTGCGGAGCACAGGCTCCGGACTCACAGGCTCAGCGGCCATGGCTCACGGGCCCAGCTGCTCTGCGGCATATGGGATCTTCCTGGACCAGGGCACGAACCCGTGTCCCCTGCATCGGCAGGTGGACTCTCAACAACTGTGCCACCAGGGAAGCCCTTGGTAAGTATTTTGAAATAGGAGATCTTTAGTGCTAATGCCACCCCTGTGATTGAGGAATTCTTGCCCTATTTCATGGATGAGGAAGTGGAGGCCCAGAGAGAGTAAATGATATTAGTGGCCCTGAAATCAGAACACACATCTCCTCACTTTGTGTTCACTGCTTCGTGTTCCACTACATCTGCCGAAGTGAAGCTTCCTTCTGGATGACAAGGGAAGGAGTTTTCTTATTTCTGAGGGGCTGTCATGAGGGGAGATAAGAAGGAAGAAAGGAAAGAGCCAGGGAGTTGGCATAAGGCTCTGCCATATATAATATGATTCTTCCATGTGACCCGCTTTCCAAATCTTTAGAAAATTCTACCCAGCTCATGAAACATCTGGAGTAAGTGGATTTCTTGTGGAAATTGTTAAAAGGTCTGAACTTTGCACCGAGAGAGACTTGGAGATGAATAAGGACAGCATCTGAAAATGCAGCACAAGAGTTAGAGAGGGTACATTCTTTGGTGTCAGAAATCTCGGGAAATTTTATGATTTGTCTAGGCTGTGTAATTGGTTTATATTTTAAGATTTGGGAGGATCTAACTGACATTTTTCTTTTCTTTACTTAAAAAATTTTTTTATTTTATATGAGTATAGTTGATTTACAATGTTGTGTTAGTTTCAGGTGTACAGCAAAGTTATTCAGTTATACATATATATATATATTCTTTTTCAGATTTCTTTTCGTATAGGTTATTACAGAATATTGAGTAGAGTTCCCTGTGCTATACAGTAGGTCTTTGTTGATTATCTATTTTATATATAGTAGTGTGTATATGTCTAACTGATATTTAAATTATACCCATTTATTTATTTATTTATTTGTTATTTATTTTTATTTTGGCTGCCTAGGGTCTTAGCTGCGGCATGCGAGATCTTTAGTTGCAGCATGCAGACTTTCTTAGTTGGGGCATGTGAACTCTTAGCTGTGGCATGCCATGCGGTATCTAGTTCCCTGACAAGGGACTGAACCCAGGGCCCCTGCATTGGGAGTGAGGAATCTTACCTACTGGCCCACCAGGAAGTTCTGAAATTATACCCATTTTACAGGTAGAGAATTTGAGACTGAGAAAGGGGTTAGGTAACATGACCAAGATCACATAGCTATTAAGTTGTAAACCTTGGGTTTGAATTCATTCAAATATATTTCCTCTCCAAAATGGAATGCACAGGAGAAGCCACAGTAGTACTACTACCTACCATTTATTCAACATAGATCGCATGCCTGGAAATACACTAATTGCTTACTTTGTCTACCTACCAGTTTCATAGGTAGACACTAGTATTCCTATTTTACAGATGAAAAACTGAGACCAATATAGGCTAAATAATATGTTCTCTTCACAGCCAGTAGTTAAGTAGAGCTTGAATTCCCACCTAAGTCCATTGGACTCCCAAATCTTGTGCTTCCAGCCAGTGTTTCTTAAACTCTAATGTGCCTGAAAATCACCCAGGGAATCCTGCTAAAGCAGATTCCTATGCAGTTGATCTGGAGTGAGGCTTGTGATACTGCATTTCTAGTAAGCTTCCTGGTGATGCTGGTCCATGAACCTCACTTTGGGTAGCAAGGCTCCTATGATGATGTCATACTGCTTCCCTGTCCTGCCAAGCCCACCTCATCATCTCCAAGCTGGCTCACCACTGAGACCCCAGGAGGCCTCTTGGTCAAGCTCTGTTGTGATATGACACTCAGAGCTCATCCTTTTTCTCTTTCCTTCCTCTGAAAATGTTCATAATAAAGTAAGTAACTAAACAAATCTATTGCCTGGCAGGTCATTAAGGAAAACATGATTTTGCCCCCATGTGACTTCATTCAATTAATGACGCTGTCATTAAAGCCTATGACTATGTCAAGAAAATTAGTTTCAGGTGTTGGGTTGTTTTGGTTCTAGACTCATTCGTATATTTTTTAAGTGGAATATTTGAAATATCATCACCTTTGTTCCCCATCAGGGGCTTACAGCTCAGGCTGCCTAAGAAGTGTGACATATTGGGGGTCAGTGGGATGTTTACAGGAAGCAATTAACAACAGCCATTTTTGTCTCTTTCTATTAACATGAGGCTGCCCACTGAGAATGTTTCCAGAGCCATAGCATTTCTTGGGAGAAAGAGAAGCAAATGTAGCTTATGAAAAGTGCTGACAACTTCATAAAAGAACCCAAAGGGTGCTAACTAGGGATCTCCCACTCATATTGTCTGCCCACAGAATGGAAAGCCTTAGGGAAGATTAATTTCCCCTCTCTAACATAGAACATTTATTTTGTAAACTCTGTACATTGTAAACATTGTAAACAATGTTTCTTTTAAAACTGACATGTTTTCCCCCTGCAGTCCCACCCCCTTTTATTTCCAAACTTATCTCAAACTAAACCTCAGAAACCCAGCTCTCACTGTAAGCTGTTGCAGCAGAAATGCAAAGAGAATCAAAATAAATCTTGTGGGTTTTTTTGGCTCGAGTTTTAGATCTTTGTTTGACCTTCAACAATAAGTTTGGAAGAATGCTTACGGAGTAAGCTTGCTTCTCTTTCACACAGGGGTGTCTGGGCTGGAGCATTGAGGAAGCCATTCAGGAAGGAGACAAAGTTCATTGCTGGTGGGGGTGTCTGAGAGGGTCCTTGTTCTGCACCCTGATCCATGGGTGGACATCCTAGGACAGGAGAGGAAACAATAGAAACTGAGATAGTTGTCCTAGCATTCAGTGTGTTCCCTCCTATGAGAAGGTTCTGGGAACTTATATGTCTTTTCAAATATCACTTTCTATTCACCATATTTTGTGTGTCAATAGTTTGGTCATTTTTACTGTTGAATAACATGCTATCATGTAAATATGCCATAATTTGTTTATCCATTCACTTGTTGATGGACCTTTGGGCTATTTCCAGTTTTCGCTATTATGAATAAAGCTGATATGAATATTCATGTATTTTAAATAAACTTTTAAATTTTAGAACAGTTTCAGATGTGTAGAAAAAGTGCACAGGTAATACAGAGTTTTTCTATATATCACACAACCAGTTTCTCTTACTATTAACACCTTACATTAGGATCATGCATTTGTCACAGTTAATGAACCAATATTGACACAATGTCAACTAAAGCCCATCCTTTATTCAGATTTCCTTCATTTTTGCCTGATATTCTTTTACTGTTCCAGCATCCCATCCAGAATACTATATACATTAAGTCGTCTTTAAGCTTCTCTTTTCTGTGACAATTTCTTGGACTTGCCTTGTCTTTTCGTGACTTTGACAGTTTTGAGGAATGCTGGTCAGATATTTTGTGGACTGTGCCTCAGTTGGGATGTGTTTGATGTTTCTCTTATGATTAGAGTAGAGTTATCGGTTTTGAAGAGGAATACCATAGAGGTAAAGTGCTACTCTCATCATGTCGTATCAAACGTACATACTACCAATGTGTTGTATTTTTTTCAATACTTTTTCTGCATCTTTTGAAATTATCATTTTGAAGTTTCTCCCATATAGTCTATTAATGTTGTGGGTAATATTAATTGATTTTCAAATGTTGAATCAACTTTGAATTCCTGCGATAAACTTCACTTAGTCATAATGTATTGTCTTTTTATGTATTCCATGGCATAATTTGCTAAAATCTAGTTGAAGATTTTGTGTCTATGTTTATGAGTTATATTGCTATTTTATTTTCTGACAATATCTTTGTTGGTTTTGTTATCAGAACAATGCTGTCCTCATAAAGTGAGTTGAGAAGTGTTCTATTTTCTGGAAGAATTTGTGTCAGATTGATATCATATCTTCTTTGAATGTTTGACAGGATTCACTGGTGAAGCCTCTGGGCTTGGGATTTTCTTTGTTAGAAGGTTTTTAATTATAAATTCCATTTCCTTAATATATATATGGCTATTCATATTTTTATTTCTTCTTGAGTCTGTTTTAGTATGTTATTTGCAAGTAATTTGTCCATTTCATCTAAACTTTCAAGTTTATTGGCATAAATGTGTTCATATTTCCTTATTATATTTTGAATGTCTATAGGATATCTCCTGATATCCCTACATTCATATTTTATATTGGCAATTTGAATTTTCTTTCTCTTTCCCTTCTTTCTTACCAGAGGTTTATCAATTTTAATAATATTTCAAAGAAGCAACGTTTGGCTTTTTAATTTCTCCCAATGTTTGTCTGTTTTCTGTTTCATTTATTTCTGCTTTCATCTTTATTATTTCTTTCCCTCCTCTTCCTTTGGTTTTACTTTATTTTTTCCCTAGCTTCTTAGGTGAAAATTCTGAATTTTTTATTTTAAGACTTTTTTTCTTTTCTACTTTAGTTTTTAAAGCTATAAATTTCACTCTAAGCACTGTTTTTGCTGCATCTCACACATTTTAATGCATTGTGGTTTCATCATCTTTCATTTGAAACATTTCCCAATTTCTCTTGTGATTTCTTCTGTGACCCATGGATTACTTAGAAGTGTGTTATTTAATTTCCAAATATTTGGGGGAATTTTCTAGATATTTTACTGTTATTGATTTCTATTCAGTTGTCTGTTGTAGCTAGAGACTGTACTCTGTAAGATTCTACTCTTTTGAAATTTATTGCAAATTATTTTTTAGTCTTGCCATGTGGTTTTGCCATTTCTTTTGCAAAAGAGATAAAATATATGTTCCTGCCTCTGACTTTCAAGTTCTTATGTGACTTGCTTTGGCCAATAGAGTGAGGTGGAAGTGGTGGCATGCTAGTTTCAAGCCTAGGCACAAGAGGGCTTGCATACTTCCAATTGCTTTCTGGAAGTTTTGTCATCCCTGCAAAAAAAACATGCCAGGGCTACCCTGCTGGCTCAGGGGAAGGGTGTGAAACACAAGGAGCAGAGCCTAGTCTTAATAAGCAGATGTCTAGCCAACCTCCAGACCTGTGATCAAAAATGAATAATTGTTGGTTTAAGCCACTGATCGTTTTGAATGATTTGTTACACAAGAGCTAACTGATACAGCCACTCTCCATGACAGGTGACTGAGTGGATGCTTAAGGCCTAGCCAGCTGGTCCGTATCCATTCCAGTAGGCGCTCCTGCTCTTTTGGGCTGAAGCACTACCTGGCCTTTGTTCTCGTCCTTCCATTACTTTTCTTCCCTTGGAACAGTGACAATGGACATCAGTTAGGGTGTCAGCCTGATGAATGTGTTCATGGAGTTGTCCTGACATGACTCCTATGCAAAAAGCTCAGGCTTCCTGGATGCTGCATCTGGCCAGAGAGTGCACATGTGTTGGAGGAGGGGCATAACCGGGCTGTGGGGCAGAAGCTGATCAATCTCAGTTTTTTTTTGCAAGGATTGCCCCGGGCAGTGTTGAGTAGAGTGTGCAGTTAAAAGCTTCTACTAGCATGCAGCACCTTTATATTGGACCCTAACATTCACCCATGAATTTGGATTCCATTAACTTCAGGATGTCATTTCCTTCCTGTGTTAAAGGTTGATAACCTCCAGTCTGCCAAGGAAGATACTTCTGGTCCTGGCTTTGCATTCAATTATTCTCCCTATATCTTTCCTGGCATTTCCAGTTTAGTAGGGAGGAAGGGGGACTGCAACACTTTCTAGTTTTCTATCTAGTCTGAACCTGGAAGTTCCAACTTTTCCCATGTTTATGTTGATGTGTGTGTGTGTGTGTGTATGTGAATGCAATATGTAAATGTTTGTGTGTCTATGTACACACAAGTATACATACACATTCTCTCTCTGTGTCTCTTGATAGAGATAGATATATACACATACATTCATATATATGTATGTATAAACACACACAGGTATATAAGCTCATATATGCCAAATATATACATCCACTTATATTTATTTATGTTATATTTATTAGTCTGCTATTGTTTTTCTCCTCTGCCAGATCTAGAAGAGGTGGACTGGTTCACTCTTACACAACTTTCCAGGGCCTGAAGTAAGAGTAAAAATGAAGGCTCACTTACCATAGGAATAAGTATTTAAAAGTGACAAATCAAGGTAATAAATGGTTAAACAAAATATGTCCTCTCCTCCTACCTACCTTGACAATTATATTTTCATGATAACCTGGAAGACCAGGCTTAAATTTAGAGTGCTTTGATCTCTCAGAGTTCTGTGTCAGCAGTGGTGGTTTGGGCAAAGCTCGTCCTTGGCCCACGGCCTGCTCGCCTTCTTTCCACCCCTGACTGGTGTGCACACTAGCTCATGCATTCAAGCATCATTTATACCTCCTGCAAAGAGCCACCCTTGGCCACACTTTGGGCTTAGGCATGGACATTCCAACAGCCCAGTCCACCCTTGGAAGAATGGTTAAGGGAAGAGGCCTGTACAGGCCAGGTAGGTGGTTTCAGGGACATTTGGGCAGGGAATGCCAGGGTCCTAGATATCCAGACTGTGGTCTAGAACGGGTCGGGGCAAGACTCCAACTAGGTATCTCTTTGGCCCTAGAAACATCATCTTCCCCTTCAACCTGTGAGGAAGAGCATAGCCAGCAGAAGAATATATATTGCTAACAATACTATAATGCTAACAGTGCTTGACTGAAATATAAATCTTCCTTGATCAGGTGCATTATTCTTTCAGTATGCTAGCTGCAAATATTTTCTTTAGAATTTTTGTATAGATACTCATAAGTAAGACCAGTTTCTTTTCTTTTGGACGCTGTTTAATTTGGTTTTGGTATTAAGCTTATGCTAGATTTATAAAATGATTTGGGAAACTTTCCACTTATATATTATGGAACAATTTGAATAATTTATGTGGAATTATATATTCCTTGATGGTTAGGTTAGTTAGAACTTGCCCATAAAATAACCAGGGTCTAATGTTCTTTCTTATTTTTACTTTTTAAAGTGGTGAATTTATTTATTTATTTATTTATTTATTTTAAATTAAAAATTCTTGGCTGCATTGGGTCTTTGTTGCTGTGCACGGACTTTCTCTAATTGTGGCAAGCGGGGGCTACTCTTGGATGCGGTGCACGGGCTTCTCATTGCGGTGGCTTCTCTTGTTGTGGAGCACAGGCTCTAGGCACGCGGGCTTCTGTAGTTGCAGAACACGGGCTCAGTAGTTGTGGCTCGCAGGCTCTAGAGCGCAGGCTCGGTAGTTGTGGCACATGGGCTTAGTTGCTGTGCAGCATATGGGATCTTCCTGGACCAGGAATTGAACCCGTGTCCCCTGCATTGGCAGGCGGATTCTTAACCACTGCACCACCAGGGAAGTCCCATAGTGTTAGATTTATGAAAAACCTTGCTAGTGTATTGTGTGGTTGTTTTTTTTTTTTTTTTTCTTTTACAAATTTAATCAGTTATACATATACATATGTTCCCATATCCCCTCCCTTTTGCGTCTCCCTCCCACCCTCCCTATCCCACCCCTCCAGGCGGTCACAAAGAACCGAGCTGATCTCCCTGTGCTATGCGGCTGCTTCCCACTAGCTATCTACCTTATGTTTGGTAGTGTATATATGTCCATGCCACTCTTTCACTTTGTCACAGCTTACCCTTCCCCCTCCCCATATCCTCAAGTCCATGCTCTAGTAGGTCTGTGTCTTTATTCCTGTCTTACTCCTATGTTCTTGATGACATTTTTTTTTCTTAAATTCCATATATATGTGTCAGCATACAGTATTTGTTTTTCTCTTTCTGACTTACTTCACTCTGTATGACAGACTCTAGGTCCATCCACCTCATTACAAATAGCTTAATTTCATTTCTTTTTATGGCTGAGTAATATTCCATTGTATATATGTGCCACATCTTCTTTATCCATTCATCCGATGATGGACACTTAGGTTGTTTCCATCTCCGGGCTATTGAAAATAGAGCTGCTATGAACATTTTGGTACATGTCTCTTTTTGAATTATGGTTTTCTCAGGGTATATGCCCAGTAGTGGGATTGCTGGGTCATATGGTAGTTCTATTTGTAGTTTTTTAAGGAACCTCCATACCGTTCTCCATAGTGGCTGTACCAATTCACATTCCCACCAGCAGTGCAAGAGTGTTCCCTTTTTTCCACACCCTCTCCAGCATTTATTGTTTCTAGATTTTTTGATGATGGCCATTCTGACTGGTGTGAGATGATATCTCATTGTAGTTTTGATTTGCATTTCTCTAATGAGTAAAGATGTTGAGCATCCTTTCATGTGTTTGTTGGCTGTCTGTATATCTTCTGTGGAGAAATGTCTATTTAGGTCTTCTGCCCATTTTTGGATTGGGTTGTTTGTTTTTTTGCTATTGAGCTGCATGAGCTGCTTATAAATTTTGGAGATTAATCCTTTGTCAGTTGCTTCATTTGCAAATATTTTCTCCCATTCTGAGGGTTGTCTTTTGGTCTTCTTTATGGTTTCCTTTGCTGTGCAAAAGCTTTTAAGTTTCATTAGGTCCCATGTGTTTATTTTTGTCTTTATTTCCATTTCTCTAGGAGGTAGGTCAAAAAGGATCTTGCTGTGATTTATGTCATAGAGTGTTCTGCCTATGTTTTCCTCTAGGAGTTTGATAGTGTCTGGCCTTACATTTAGGTCTTTAATCCATTTTGAGCTTATTTTTGTGTATGGTGTTAGGGAGTGATCTAATCTCATACTTTTACATGTCCCTGTCCAGTTTTCCCAGCACCACTTATTGAAGAGACTGTCCTTTCTCCACTGTACATTCCTGCCTCCTTTATCAAAGATAAGGTGACCATATGTCCGTGGGTTTATCTCTGGGCTTTCTATCCTGTTCCATTGATCTATCTTTCTGTTTTTGTGCCAGTACCATACTGTCTTGATTACTGTAGCCTTGTAGTATAGTCTGAAGTCAGGGAGCCTGATTCCTCCAGCTCCATTTTTCGTTCTCAAGATTGCTTTGGCTATTCGGGGTCTTTTGTGTTTCCATACAAATTGTGAAATTTTTTGCTCTAGTTCTGTGAAAAATACCATTGGTAGTTTGATAGGGATTGCATTGAATCTGTAGATTGCTTTGGGTAGTAGAGTCATTTTCACAATGTTGATTCTTCCAATCCAAGAACATGGTACATCTCTCCATCTATTTGTATCATCTTTAATTTCTTTCATCAGTGTCTTATAATTTTCTGCATACAGGTCTTTTGTCTCCTTAGGTAGGTTTATTCCTAGATATTTTATTCTTTTTGTTGCAATGGTAAATGGGAGTGTTTCCTTGATTTCACTTTCAGATTTTTCATCATTAGTATATAGGAATGCCAGAGATTTCTGTGCATTAATTTTGTATCCTGCAACTTTACCAAATTCATTGATTAACTCTAGTAGTTTTCTGGTAGCATCTTTAGGATTCTCTATGTATAATATCATGTCATCTGCAAACAGTGACAGCTTTACTTCTTCTTTTCCCATTTGGATTCCTTTTATTTCCTTTTCTTCTCTGATTGCTGTGGCTAAAACTTCCAAAACTATGTTGAATAAGAGTGGTGAGAGTGGGCAACCTTGTCTTGTTCCTGATCTTAGTGGAAATGGTTTCAATTTTTCACCATTGAGGACGATGCTGGCTGTGGGTTTGTCATATATGGCCTTTATTATGTTGAGGAAAGTTCCCTCTATGCCTACTTTCTGCAGGGTTTTTATCATAAATGGGTGTTGAATTTTGTCAAAAGCTTTCTCTGCATCTATTGAGATGATCATATGGTTTTTCTCCTTCAGTTTGTTAATATGGTGTATCACGTTGATTGATTTGCGTATATTGAAGAATCCTTGCATTCCTGGAATAAACCCCACTTGATCATGGTGTATGATCCTTTTAATGTGCTGTTGGATTCTGTTTGCTAGTATTTTGTTGAGGATTTTTGCATCTATGTTCATCAGTGATATTGGCCTGTAGTTTTCTTTCTTTGTGACATCCTTGTCTGGTTTTGGTATCAAGGTGATGGTGGCCTTGTAGAATGAGTTTGGGAGTGTTCCTCCCTCTGCTATATTTTGGAAGAGTTTCAGAAGGATAGGTGTTAGCTCTTCTCTAAATGCTTGATAGAATTCGCCTGTGAAGCCATCTGGTCCTGGGCTTTTGTTTGTTGGAAGATTTTTGATCACAGTTTCAATTTCAGTGCTTGTGATTGGTCTGTTCATATTTTCTATTTCTTCCTGATTCAGTCTTGGCAGGTTGTGCATTTCCAAGAATTTGTCCATTTCTTCCAGATTGTCCATTTTATTGGCATAGAGTTGCTTATAGTAATCTCTCATGATCTTTTGTATTTCTGCAGTGTCAGTTGTTACTTCTCCTTTTTCATTTCTAATTCTATTGATTTGAGTCTTCTCCCTTTTTTTCTTGATGAGTCTGGCTAATGGTTTGTCAATTTTGTTTATCTTCTCAAAGAACCAGCTTTTAGTTTTATTGATCTTTGCTATCGTTTCCTTCATTTCTTTTTCATTTATTTCTGATCTGATTTTTATGATTTCTTTCCTTCTGCTAACTTTGGGATGTTTTTGTTCTTCTTTCTCTAATTGCTTTAGGTGCAAGGTTAGGTTGTTTATTCGAGATGTTTCCTGTTTCTTAAGGTGGGATTGTATTGCCATAAACTTCCCTCTTAGAACTGCTTTTGCTGCATCCCATAGGTTTTGGGTCGTCGTGTCTCCATTGTCATTTGTTTCTAGGTATTTTTTAATTTCCTCTTTGATTTCTTCAGTGATCACTTCGTTATTAAGTAGTGTATTGTTTAGCCTCCATGTGTTTGTATGTTTTACAGCTCTTTTCCTGTAATTGATATCTAGTCTCATAGCATTGTGGTCGGAAAAGATACTTGATACAATTTCAATTTTCTTAAATTTACCAAGGCTTGATTTGTGACCCAAGATATGATCTATCCTGGAGAATGTTCCATGAGCACTTGAGAAAAATGTGTATTCTGTTGTTTTTGGATGAAATGTCCTATAAATATCAATTAAGTCCATCTTGTTTAATGTATCATTTAAAGCTTGTGTTTCCTTATTTATTTTCATTTTGGATGACCTGTCCATTGGTGAAAGTGGGGTGTTAAAGTCCCCTACTATGATTGTGTTACTGTCGATTTCTCCTTTTATGGCTGTTAATATTTCCCTTATGTATTGAGGTGCTCCTATGTTTGGTGCATAAATAGTTACAATTGTTATATCTTCTTCTTGGATTGATCCCTTGATCATTATGTAGTGTCCTTCTTTGTCTCTTCTAGTAGTCTTTACTTTAAAGTCTATTTTGTCTGATATGAGAATTGCTACTCCAGCTTTCTTTTGGTTTCCATTTGCATGGAATATCTTTTTCCATCCCCTTACTTTCAGTCTGTATGTGTCTCTAGGTCTGAAGTGGGTCTCTTGTAGATAGCATATATATGGGTCTTGTTTTTGTATCCATTCAGCCAGTCTGTGTCTTTTGGTGGGAGCATTTAGTCCATTTACATTTAAGGTAATTATTGATATGTATGTTCCTATTCCCATTTTCTTAATTGTTTTGGGTTCGTTATTGTAGGTATATTCCTTCTGTTGTGTTTCTTGCCTAGAGAAGTTCCTTTAGCATTTGTTGTAAAGCTGGTTTGGTGGTGCTGAACTCTCTCAGCTTTTGCTTGTCCGTAAACGTTTTAATTTCTCCATCAAATCTGAATGAGATCCTTGCTGGGTAGAGTAATCTTGGTTGCAGGTTTTTCTCCTTCATCACTTTAATTATGTCCTGCCACTCCCTTCTGGCTTGTAGAGTTTCTGCTGAGAGATCAGCTGTTATCCTGATGGGGATTCCCTTGTGTGTTATTTGTTGTTTTTGCCTTGCTGCTTTTAATATGATTTCTTTGTGTTTAATTTTTGACAGTTTGATTAATATGTGTCTTGGTGTATTTCTCCTTGGATTTATTCTGTATGGGACTCTCTGTGCCTCCTGGACTTGATTAACTATTTCCTTTCCCATATTAGGGAAGTTTTCAACTATAATCTCTTCAAATATTTTCTCAGTCCCTTTCTTTTTCTCTTCTTCTTCTGGAACCCCTATAATTCGAATGTTGGTGCGTTTAATGTTGTCCCAGAGGTCTCTGAGACTGTCCTCTGTTCTTTTCATTCTTTTTTCTTTATTTTGCTCTGCAGCAGTTATTTCCACTATTTTATCTTCCACCTCACTTATCCGTTCTTCTGCCTCAGTTATTCTGCTATTGATCCCATCTAGAGTATTTTTTATTTCATGTATTGTGTTTTTAATCGATGCTTGATTCATCTTTAGTTCTTCTAGGTCCTTGTTAACTGTTTCTTGCATTTTGTCTATTCTATTTCCAAGATTTTGGATCATCTTTACCATCATTATTCTGAATTCTTTTTCAGGTAGACTGCCTATTACCTCTTCATTTGTTAGGTCTGGTGGGTTTTTATCTTGCTCCTTCTCCTGCTGTGTGTTTTTCTGTCTTCTCATTTTGCTTATGTTACTGTGTTTGGGGTCTCCTTTTTGCAGGCTGCAGGTTCGTAGTTCCCGTTATTTTTGGTGTCTGTTCCCAGTGGCTAAGGTTGGTTTAGTGGGTTGTGTAGACTTCTTGGTGGAGGGGACTACTGCCTGTGTTCTGGTGGATGAGGCTGGATCTTGTCTTTCTGGTGGGCAGGTCCACGTCTGGTGGTGTGTTTTGGGGTGTCTGCGGACTTTTTATGATTTTAGGCCACCTCTCTGCTAATGGGTGGCGTTGTGTTCCTGTCTTGCTAGTTGTTTGGCATAGGGTGTCCAGCACTATAGCTTGCTGGTCGTTGAGTGAAGCTGGGTGCTGGTGTTGAGATGGAGATCTCTGGAAGATTTTCGCCGTTTGATATTGTGTGGAGCTGGGAGGTCTCTTGTGGACCAGTGTCCTGAAGTTGGCTCTCCCACCTCAGAGGCACAGCACTGACTCCTGGCTCCTCAATTTTGGATGATTTGTTGTCTATTTCTGTATTCCACAGATGCAGGGTACATCAAATTGATTGTGGAGCTTTAATCCACTGCTTCTGAGGCTGCTGGGAGAGGTTTCCCTTTCTCTTCTTTGTTCTCACAGCTCCTGGGTCTCAGCTTTGGATTTGGCCCCGCCTCTGCGTGTAGGTCGCCGGAGGGCGTCTGTTCTTCGCTCAGACAGGACAGGGTTAAAGGAGCAGCCTCTTCGGGGACTCTGGCTCACTCAGGCCGGGCGGGAGGGAGGGGCACGGAGTGCGGGGCGAGCCTGCAGCGGCAGAGGTCGGCGTGACGTTGCACCAGCCCGAGGCGCGCCTTGCGTTCTCCCAGGGAAGCCGCCCCTGGATCCCGGGACCCCGGCAGTGGCGGGCTGCACAGGCTCCCGGAAGGGCGGTGTGGACAGTGACCTGCGCTCGCACACAGGCTTCTTGGCGGCGGCCGCAGCAGCCCCAGCGTCCCACGCCCGTCTCTGGGCTCCGCGCTTTTAGCCGCGACTCGCGCCCGTCTCTGGAGTTCCTTTATGTGGCGCTCTTAATCCCCTCTCCTCGCGCACCAGGAAACCAAGAGGGAAGAAAAAGTCTCCTGCCTCTTCGGCAGCTCCAGAGTTTTCCCGGATTCCCTCCCGGCTAGCTGTGGCACATTAGCCCCCTTCAGGCTGAGTTCTCGCCGCCAGCCCCAGTCCTCTCCCTGCGCTCTGACCGAAGCCCGAGCCTCAGCTCCAGCGCCGCCCGCCCCGGCGGGGGAGCAGACAATCCTCTCGGGCTGGTGAGTGCCGCTCGGCACCGCTCCTCTGTGCGGGAATCTCTCCGCTTTGCCCTACCCAGGTATGTGGGGAGTTTCTTGCCTTTTGGGAGGTCTGGGGTCTTCTGCCAGCGTTCAGTAGGTGTTCTGTAGGAGATGTTCCACGTGTAGCTGTATTTCTGGTGTATCCGTGGGGAGGAAGGTGATCTCCGCGTCTTACTCTTCCGCCATCTTACCCGGAAGTCCTGTGTGGTTGTTAATGTGTTCAGATAGTCTACTTTTTCTTGAATTAATTTTGGTAATTTATATTGTGCTGGAACATCATCCATTTCATCTAGATTTTAAACATTTGACAACATTTTACAAGATATTTTATAATTATTTTTACTGTTTTTCCACAGCTACGGTTTTATCTTCTTTCTCGTTCCTGATATGTTTGTTTGTCCTGCATTTTTTCTTAGTCAAACTTGATAGAGTTTTGGGCTTATCTGCCATTTTTTGCTGGCATTTTGTTTGTGATTCACTATTTTTAGCATTTTATCTCTATTAATTCCATCATATTTCTTTGAGTTTGTTTTGTTCTAATATTTTAACTTGAATAGTTAGCACATTTATGTTCAAATTTTCAAATGTGAATACCAAGGAAAGAGCAGATGTAGGACATAAATAGGAAATGAAGCCAAGAGTCAGGAGGACGGGATGTGAGGTGGAAGAGAGAGGTTGGGAACCACATGCAGGGGCACTTGGAGTGTTATTACAAGCAGCATGGAATGTATGAAGTTTGGTTGTCAAGGTGACATGTTAGAAAACAGTGCCATCAGGACACCCTGCCTCTGCAGGCTCTGCATCCAGTTCCTGTCTCCTTCTTGGCCGTGAGCACATCATGAAGAGCTTGCCAAATATCCAACAGAAATCCAGACCCACAATGTCTACTACATTTTTGATCCAAGACTTTTAGTTTCATAGCCCAATAAAATACAAAAAATCAACAGGAACAAACATAGGGTTGCTGATTTTTATTTTGTCAAGTACAGATATTAAACATATACACATACAACCATTTATTAGCACAGCAATTATACCAGGTTTTAACAGACAAAAGTAATAAGGTCAAAAATCACAGAATAACTCTTTTATTCAATTTGCAATGTGGCTTGCAGAATTTCAGCCCTAGCATCACAAAGCAGAGTATAGAAGGGTGGGTTTGAAGCTGAGTAACAATAGCTTAATAACCAGCTCACTTGGTAGGCATGGGGGAAACTTGAGGGGCCCTACTTGCTGTAGATTTGGGTCTCTAAATTTTGTACTCTAGGAGTAAGCATGAAACGGAGTTTGAAAACCTATCACAGGGAGTGTAACTCAGCTTTGCTAACCCAATTCTTGAAAATTAAGGTGAAGCCACAGTGCCAAGTACCTGGCAGCAGCAAATGTCAGTTCTCTCAGAAAGAAGGCATGGTCATGTATATCACAAATTATTTTCACAAGCAAAAGGCAGTATCCTGGACTGGACAAAACTAGCCAGGAACACAAGGAGACAAAACAATAAGAAGGAAACCCATCAGAGGCAGAACCAATAGTGCTTCATTTACTAGAATGATGAGATATAGACTTTAAAATAATGGTGATTACTTATTCAAGGGAATAAAATACAACGTCTAGAATTGGAGCAGAAAATTGAAAGCTATATTAAAAATGGAACCAAATTAACAGCCTAGATATCAAAATCAAAATTAAGGAGTCAATGATTGGGTTTAAGAGCTAATGAGAGAATTAACATTAAAAGACAGATTGGAAGAAAGCATCCAGACTGAAACACAGAGAGGCAGAAGGAGGAAAAATAAAGAATAGAAGCTAAGAGACAAAGCATATAAGAATATCCCATATAATTTCTAATATTTGTATTATTGACATGGCAGGAGGCAGAAAGGAGGGAGAGAGAGATAGAGAGAGAGAGGGAAAGAGAGGATGAGAAGGAAACAATATTTGAAGAGATAGTGGCTGAGAACTTTCAAAACTGATAAGAGATAAATTCCCTACAAATGTCTTGCAGGATTGATGAAAAGGGTTCCAAGCATATCATAGTAAAGATGCTGAAAACAAAAGACAAGGAAAAAATCAACAATAGAACAAGGATATATTACCTTCAAAGACACATAAGTTAGTGACTAAGAACTAATAGAAAAGAAAAATTGAACTATTAAAAAAACTCAAGAGAAAAAAGAAATAAAAAAAGAACATATGTGTGACAAAGAAAAAACAAATAGTGAAATGGTAAATTAAACCCCACAATATAGGTAATTATAATAAAAACAAATGGACTAAATATTCTGATTAAAAATCAAAGATTACTAGACTTGATTAAAAACTCAGTCTATGCTTTAGATAAGTTGTACATAAAACATAAGGCTATGGAAAAAAAGGGAAGGATTGAAAAAAGATATATCATGCAGATACTTATCAAAAGAAAGCTGGTATATATTCTAAATATGAGCCCCTTACTCATTATGTGTTTTTTATATAATAGATACAGGTCTATAAAAGTATAGATTATATATTTAGATATATTATAGATTAGATATTTAGATATTTAGATATATATTGTAGATTATATATTTATATTATATATATATCTCATCATCAATAAGAAAAAGACAATCCAATAGAAAAAATGAGCAAGAGAGTTGAAGAGGCATGTCACAAGAGCTTATCCCAAATGACCAAAAAATATATGAAAATATGCATAATATCAGTAGTAATCAGGAAAATGCAAAATAGAGCCTCAGTTGGATGCCACTATCTATCCACCATAATGGCAAAAATTAAAAAGATGGGTAATATCAAGTTTTGCCAAAGATGTGGAATGATGGGTTTTTTTTTTTTTTTTTTGACAATAACACCACTAACCTCAAATATTTATTTCTGAAACTTGTTTTAGATTTTAATCACCTTCCATTTTCCCCAACCATCTTCTCATTAGGTAGTATTTTGGTTAATATGAAAATAATAAATTTCATATGTATAGTACATTTCAGTTTATAAATTATTTTCACATACATTACCTCATTTGATCCTCACAAAACATGAACAGAAATTATCATCCTGATTTTATGGATGAGAAAACAATTGCCCAGAAAGATTACATGTCACGCAGTAAATAAGTGCTGAAACCAATACTGCAATAAGGATTGAAAATTTCCGATTTCTAGCTCTAGACCAGTTCCTTTGTACTACAACCAGCTGCTGCTTCCAAACAGACAAGAGAGGACTGGATAATCTGTCTTTGAATAACAGTTTAGGAAAGGTTGCTCCTATCTTCATCAGTATATACAGTCAATAAATTTTGAATTGTAACAATTTATGAAAGATGTGAAATATAATTAGACAAATATTTTAGATAAGTATTAACAGCATTTTTCATCTATAGAAAATTAGTGATTTATAATCTTTCTATCTCAATATACTGGGTAAAGAAGGTGAAATTTTTATTAAGAGGAACAATGGAATTTTTATACACTGTGTGTGGGAGTAGAAATAGATATAGCCATTTTGAAAAACTGTTTGGTATTATCTATTAAATCCAAAGATATGCATACCTTACGAACCAGTAATTTCACTCCTAGGTGTATCCCTATATTCATTTCTTAGGGCTGGCACAACAGAGTTCCACAAACAACGTGACTTAAAACAATAGAAATTTATTCTCTCACAGTTTGGGAAGCCAGATGTCGGAAATCAAGTGTTTGCAGGGTCATGCTCCCTCTGGAACTTCTAGGGGAGGATACTTCCTTGCCTTTTCCAGGGTCTGGTAGCCCTAGACCTTCCTTGATTTATGGCAGCAGGACTCCCATTTCTGTCTCCATATTCACATGGCCATATTCTCTCTCTGTGTCTGTCTATGTCCAACTTTCCCTCTTCTTATAACAACACTTCTTATATTGGATCCAGGGCCCACCCTAATCTATTAAGACCTCATTTTAGCTAACTATATCTGGAAAGACCTTATACTCCAAATAAGGTCACATTCACAGGTACCAGGGCTCAGGCCTTCAACATATCTTCTTGGGGGACAAATTCAACCCACAACAATACAATACCCAACAGAGGTACGTGTACATATGTACCTTGAGGCTTGCATAAGAATATACATAACAGCATTATTTGTCATAATCCCAAACTGGAAACATCTCTTGTTTTAGCAATAAATTATGGTGGTGGAGTCATACAATAAAACACATAATATACAATAATTAAAATAAATAAATTATAGCTATACACAACAGCATGTATCTCACAAACATAATATGTTGAAGAAGCTAGACACAGAAGAATTCATACTGTATAAATCCATTCACTAAAAGTTAAAAAAAAAACAGGCACAGCTATACTTAACTATTTGGGGATATATGTATAGATGGTTAAACTAAAAAGAAATTCAAGAAAATATTTATCACAAAAGTCAGGATAGTGGTATCTTTGAAGGAAGGGAAGGAATTGCAATTGGGAAGGAGCATGAAGGGGGCTCCTGAGTTTTGGCAGTGTTCTATTTCTTGACCTGGGTGCTGGTTACATTGTGTTATTTTGTGATAAATCATTTAATCATACAATAGTCCCCCCCTTATCTCTGGGGGACACAACTTCACCACAATCATCTATCAGTACATCCTTTGTCTCCATTTTTATCAGTCATTGCATCCCCAGTGGATGCCTGAAACTTTGGATAGTACCAAACACTATATACACTATGTTTTTTCTATACACATATACCTATAATAAAGTTTAATTTATAAATTAGGTACAGTAAGAGATTAGTAATAACTAATAATAAAATGAAACAGTTGTAACAATGTACTATAATAAAATGTTTGTGAATGTGGTCTCTCTCTTTCTCAAAACATCTTTTTTTTTTAAATAAATTTATTTATTTATTTATTTATTTATTTATTTTTGGCTGAGCTGAGTCTTTGTTGCTGTGTGCGGGCTTTCTCTAGTTGCGGCGAGCAGGGGCTACTCTTTGTTGAGGTGCGCAGGCTTCTCATTGCAGTGGCTTCTCTTGTTGTGGAGCACGGGCTCTAGGCGTGCGTGCTCAGTAGTTGTGGCTCGCAGGCTCTAGAGCACAGACTCAATAGTTGTGGCACACAGGCTTAGTTGATCTGCGGCATGTGGGATCTTCCCGGACCAGGGCTTGAACCCGTGTCCCCTGCATTGGCACGCGGATTCTTAACCATTGCACCACCAGGGAAGCCCTTGAAACATCTTATTTTACTATACTCACCAGTATGTGAGTGATAATGTGAGCTGATAAAATATCTGTGTGATGAGATGAAGTGAGGGGAATGATGTAGGCATTGTGACATAGAGTTAGGTTACCACTGACCTTCTGATGGTAAGTCAGAAGGAGGATCATCTGCTTCTGGTGATCCTGGATCATCGAGTCATGGTGATGTCCATTTTCATAGTTAAATGCCAGGAGCAGACGATGTCAATGGTTGGGGATCCTGGGTAGGATGGAGTGGGATGTCATCATGCTACTCAGAATAGTGTGCAATTTAAAACTTATGAATTGTTTATTTCCAGAATTTTCAAAATTTAATATTTTCAGACCATGGTTGACTGCAGGTAACTGAAACCATGGAAAGCAAAACTGAGGATAAGGAAGGACTACTATATACCCTTATTTTGTTTACTTTTCTGTACATGTGTTTTATTTCTCACAGGTATGCACATGCAAGTCTTTTTTTTTTAAAAGAAAGAGAGAAAAAAAAAAGAGTGACTCCAGAAGGTTAGTGGATTTAAGGCCATCTGGGTTTGGGTTACATTTACAGCCAAATGAGCCAAACCAAAGCAAGGGTAATTAAATTTAGTTGAAACAACATATTGTTCTCAATTCTATTTACCAACCTGAACAGGTGTGGTCCTGCCTGTACTGTCTCCTGAATACAGTTTTGAAAATATTAACTTGTTCAATAATTTGTTTTTGAGAACCCACAATGTGCTGGACACTGTGACGTACCTTTCCTCTGAGTTGAGTTTTTGTGGAATTCAGAGGAAATATAGGCAATTTTGATTTGAATAGCTACTAATCTCAAATTTCTGCACAGTGAGAATCTTTTCCCTCCCACCACTCCCACCTTTGCCCACACTCTAGTTGGAATGATGAAAACTTGCAAAATACATATTAAAAGATGCACATATTCAAAAAATATGGCCATCTGAGATCACGGTGAGAAAGGCTGTTGAAAATCTGTGGCAGCCTGAGTTGGGGGGTTGATGTGCATGTTCTCTGAATATTTAAGTTTAGATAAAGATTCTAAATCTTATTGCTTGAAAGCTATCCAAAAACCCAAAGTGCTAGTCCCACTGGTCTCTCCTTTCTTTAGGAATATAGATGTCATCAAATCTCAAAAATGAAAGCTATTAACAGAGCACGTGAGACTAAAAAGAAACTTAAGAAGACATTTATTTCTTAAACTTTTATTATCGTCCATGCCTGACTTGAAATTCATTGCATATGATGTTGCTGTCCTATTTAATTGTATATTTGGGACTAATGTAGCTGTAGCATATGCCAAAAGTAAATTTCCAGGAGTCTGGTTTGCTCAGTTTTAAGTAAATCCATGTTCAGGTAGTGATGTGCCAAGATGCCTATTCACTTGTCATCATAGCCTTTCTCTTTTCTGAGAAGCCATGTGCTTCAGAGGGCGGAGACCATGCTTCCTTCCCTTACCAATATGTACTCAGTACCTACACAGTGTTAGACACGGAGTAAACACTAAATACTTGTTGATCTGCTGATTGAAGGAAAAAATGAACAAATTCTTGATAAAACACTTTTCCCTAGAATGAGCAAGAATATTCTCAGAATGGTTCCATTTAAGTTGTATTTAACCCTCCAACCCACAAAAATACCCAGACTTTTGGGCTTTCATTCATTTCATCAACTAGTTTTCGTTGAATGCTTATGTAGACCTTAGGGATATATAGTACTTTTGATGGTGAAAGCTAAGGGAAAATAAAGCAAAGTGATAGGAAGTATTGGGGGATGATTTTAAAGAGAGTCATTCAGGAAGATCTCCCTGAGGTGATGTCTCAGTAAAGATCTGAAGAAAGTGAGGGAGTAAGAGGTAAAGTGAGAGGAGGGTAGGAGATGAGGGAGTGTGCTGTGGTTCTACCTGACAGAATGGCCTTTTAGGCAGAGAAAACAAATGTGCAATGGCCCTGAGGCAGAGGATCCTGGGAGAATTCAAGGAAAAGCAAGGAGCCCATTGTAGCCAGAGCAAAGTGAAAAGGGGAGAACAAAAGGAGGTAAGGTCAGAGAGGTAACTGGTCCAGACTGTGGAGGGTCTTAGAAGCCACTGGTTTTTACTAACAGTGAGATAAGAATCTATTGGATGATTTTGAGCAAAGGATTCACATTATCTGACTTGCTTTATAACAGAATCACTTTGATGGCTTTGTTGGAAATAGACAGAAGGGTCAAAAGCAGAAGAAGATGGAACCAGAGCTAGCCTATGGGAAATCCTAATCATCAGATATATACAATTGTAACAGAGGATTCAGTTTTCACAGAGGCCAAATCGAAATAGTAGTTTTCTCCTTTCAGGAATATATTTGATGATAGAGTAGATATAACTATAATTACACAATAGATATTATCTTCTTTTTGATGATAATATGTATTTGGTAATGTATGAATATGCTACTGTGACTGCAATTTGGAAAGATGTTTTGGAATGTTTAAATGAAATGAGTGAGAAATTATAGACTGCTCTTAGGAATGTTTTTGGAGGCTATCATTTATCATCTTTAAATGTATTTTTTAAAGAACCGGGAAAAGATTTAAATAAAAATCAATGGAATATGAAGCAAAAACAATAAAGATGAACAATAAAATCGATAGAAATTATTTGAATACTGAGAAATGAATTGTGACAAAATTTTCCAGATTATATTTAAAGCAGTAATTCATTAAGACAAAGAGATAAATTTAATCCAGTATATTTGATAATCCACTTAATAAAGAGAAGTGATTAACTAAATCCACTGTTAATTTGGCAAAAATCATTGACATTAATGAAGATAATATAAAATTCAAAATATACCAACAAACTAAGATATCAACAAAAACTGACTAAAGAGTGTTGTCAATTCAAAAGTATTTATTTTCAATCATGGAACAGAAAAGCTTGGAATGTTCTGAAATCTTATAGCTCATACAGAGGTTTTCCCAAATTTGAAAACAAACCTAAAATCTTATATGACATTACCATGAACAAGTTGTGAAACTGAAAGAAAATTTTCTAAAATATCAATATTAAAACTCTATTTTTCACCAACAATGTGGGAGGAAAGACCTGATTTTGTCTTTTTATTTTTCATGTAGGAAATGAAGTGTTGATCAAAGAACATGTACCCCAAAATGGTAGGATAAAGTATTATAAAGATGTGTCAGGCAGTTAATTCGTCAAAACCTTTTATTATGTTTCTGGATTTTGTGATGTTCATTGGTTTTGTTGCCTTTTAAAAATTTGGATCTAGTTGTAATTTTTTTTCTTCATTCTTGCTAAATCAATTAAATAAGGGAGGTCAGTAGACTGAAGTGGCTCTAACAAGGTGGTGACCTATGTAGCAAACCAAGCCTTAAATTCCTCAAGGTTACAAAATCGAAACCTAAAAACAACCAGTCACAAAGAGCCAACTAGGCTTTATGCTACAGTGAATCAAATAACATTCTTTTTTTTTTTTTGCTTCAGATCCCTCAAATATGGATTCACTCTGATCAACGGGTCCATTTATGCTTGTTAAGACTGAGAAAACAAATGGGTATCCATAAAGATATACTGAGACAGATATTTGAATTTGGAGTTCAGGGTAGGGGTTCAAGTTGGAGAAATAAATCTGTGAGTTATGGTGTGTTGTCCATATTCCATTTTTTCCCCTGCACCACCAAGCAATTAACTCAGTTTTCCATGGACACTGACCAGGTGTCCCACAAATTTAGCTCAATTCTAACACCGTTTACCTGGAGAGTGTCAGATTCCACAGGTAAAGGCTCAGTCCCACAGACTGCATATATATATATATATATTTCAGTTAGAGCCAGAAGGTGAAGGCAGCCTATAGAGAAGGCATGAGGGTTTGGGGGGACATTGCTTATTATGAACATGATTTCTAGATAGTTGATGGTTTTAGAAGTTGGAGAGTGTTATGAGATGAGGTCAGAACATACAGAACATTGGGGGGATTAGATCTTGGGGATGAGGGACAAACTAGGGGACCCAAGCATCTTGCAATGACTGATGAAAATGGAGATAAAGAACATACAGATAGATGGTCGGGTTGAAGTTGTGAGTATTGAGGGGGAAGAGAGGGATAGGGTTCTTGTCGAGGAAAATTCTGAGCTCTGGTGCTTTTTCAAGACTCCTAGAGGTGTAGAAGGCCACACTCATAGAGTGACAGATTAAAGGATCATTTGTCCATTGAGCACATGGGGCTCTGATTTGACCCCAAAGATGAAGGTGTGGAGAATGAAAGAGGGCAGTCTTACAAATGTGAAGATTTCCAATGTTAGCTTAAAGACAGCCCTATGAAGACTGCCAGAGTTGCCTCAAAAGTCCTACCAAGCTTTTAACATGAGCCTGATACACAGGCATTTAAATATTTGTTGAACGAATGAGTGAATAACATTTGCATTAGAATGACTTCTTGGGTAGGTCCCTGCCAGTCTTCCACACAATTAAAGAATAACAAAACAAAAAGGAGAGTCTGCCCTAAGAGCAAATTTCAGCAATGGAATAAGAAAATTCTTACAAATCCTAAAATTGCAGTTTTCTCAGTCTGATAATTTAAAAATCCAGACTGTGCAGAACGTAGGACAAGTGATTATAGAAAAGGAAGGAAAGAAGGAGGTAAAGAAACATCTTTTTCAGTGTTGGTGGGAGAGAGTGAAGAAAGGGTATGATGATTTTTCAACATCTATTTGTTGTAAGAAACAGCTCTGAGGGAAGGGGGTCGCGTGTAACATGTATTTCCTCTAAGTCACACCGACCCTGGGGCAAAGTTGGGGAATGGGACACCTAAATGCTTAAAATGAAAGAAAATTAGGTATCTCACTTTTCTTCATTAGCCACCCTAGGGGATCACCCAGCATTGCCTAGATCTCTCCTTGCAGTGGCATCCAGGAGCAAGTCCTTGGGATGTGGGTCTCTGCCCTGGGAGAACCACTGAGTGTCTCTGGTTTCTGGTTCTAGGCTTGTTCAGGTCGCAGCCCTGGAGGAGCTTCTAGAAGAATTCATATTCTGCTTCCCAGTTAAAGTATAGACCCATCAAGGCCACACTCCTAAAGTAACAGATTAAAGGGACCTTACAGCATTTTTAGTCTATTTCCCTATCTGATGCAGAGGCCATTTAGAAAATGGCATTCTACCTCAAAGTGACATAACATTTACCACCCCAGAGGCAGGGCATTCCATTTTGGTCCTTTTCAATAGAATGTTCAGGCTCATTTAACTGAAATCCCCATAGGTTTTTCACAACATTTCTGCCAAGACTTTGTAATTAGTTGAATTAGATCAGTGGTTGCTGGTTATAGGCCATAGGATGTCTCTCTGGTAACCAGAATTCAAAGTCTGTCTTATGGAAACAGCTGATTCAACCCTGGTGCAGCCTTACTAATCAATTTCTTTTTCTATATGCATTATGTATAAATGTTCTTCTATTACATTATTAGTTAATTCACTCTTTCTTATATCCAATCCAAAAAGCATTATATAAATTACAGAATGCCTACTATGTGTGGGGCACAGGGGTTTTAGTCACAATGGTAAGTGAGTCAGATAATGTCCCACTCTCCAGGACTTTATTGGCTAGAAGGAGATAGAGCCAGAGAAACAGACTACAATTCCAAAGCAAATCTTAAGAAAAATGGAGCTGAAAGAATCAGGCTCCTTGACTTCAAACTAAATTACAAAGCTACAGTAATCAAGACATTATGGTACTGGCACAAAAATACAAATATAGATCAGTGGTACAGGATAGAAAGCCCAGAGATAAACCCAAGCCCCTATGGTCAGCTAATCTATGACAAAGGAGGCAAGAATATAAATGGAGAAAAGACAGCCTCTTCAATAAGTGGTGCTGGGAAAACTGGACAGGTACATGTAAAAGAATGAAATTAGAACATTCCCTGACACCATATACAAAAATAAACTCAGGACTTCCTCGGTGGTGCAGTGGTTGAGAGTCCACCTGCCGATGCAGGGGACACGGGTTCGTGCCCCGGTCCAGGAGGATCCCACATGCCATGGAGCGGCTGGGCCCGTGGGCCATGGCTGCTGAGCCTGCGTGTCCGGAGCCTGTGCTCCGCAACGGGGGAGGCCGCAACAGTGAGAGGCCCGCGTACCGCAAAAAACAAACAAACAAACAAACTCAAAATGGATTAAAGACCTAAATGTAAGACCAGATACTATAAAACTCTTAGAGGAAAACATAGGCAGAACACTCTTTGATGTAAACCACAGCAAGATCTTTTTTGACCCACCTCCTAGAGTAATGAAAATAAAAACAAAAGTAAACAAATGGGACCTAATGAAACTTAAAAGCTTTTGCACAGCAAAGGAAACCATAAACAAGATGAAAAGACAACCCTCAGAATGGGAAAAAAATATTTCCAAATGAAACAACAGACAAAGGATTAATCTCCAAAATATATAAACAGCTCATGTAGCTCAATAACAAAAAAACAAACAACCCAATCAAAAAATGAGCAGAAGACCTAAATAGACATCTCTCCAAAGAAGACATGCATATGGCCAAGAGGCACATGAAAAGATGCTCAACATCACTAATTATTAGAGAAATGCAACTCAAAACTACAATGAGGTATCACCTCACATCAGTCAGAATGGCCATCATCAAAAAATCTACAAACAATAAATGTTGGAAAGGGTGTGGAGAAAAGGGAACCCTCTTGCACTGTTGGTGGGAATGTAAATTGATACAGCCACTGTGGAGAACAGTATGGAGGTTCCTTAAAAAACTAAAAATAGGGGCTTCCCTGGTGGCGCAGTGGTTGAGAGTCCGCCTGCCGATGCAGGGGATACGGGTTCGTGCCCCGGTCTGGGAAGATCCCACATGCCGCGGAGAGGCTGGGCCCGTGAGCCATGGCCGCTGGGCCTGTGCGTCCGGAGCCTGTGCTCCGCAATGGGGGAGGCCACAACAGTGAGAGGCCCGCGTACAGCAAAAAAAAAAAAAAAAAAAAAAAAAACCTAAAAATAGAACTACCATATGACCCAGCAATCCCACTACTGGGCATATACCCTGAGAAAACCATAATTCAAAAGGACACATGTATCCCAATGTTCATCACAGCATTATTTACAATAGCCAGGACATGGAAACAACCTAAATGTCCAATGATAGATGAATGGATAAAGAAGATGTGGTACATATATACAATGGAATATTACTCAACCATAAAAAGGAATGAAATTGGGTCATTTGTAGAGTTGTGGATGGACCTAGAGTCTGTCATACAAAGTGAAGTAAGTCAGAAAGAGAAAAACAAATATCGTATATTAATGTATATATGTGGAATCTAGAAAAATAGTACAGATGAACCTATTTCTAGGGCAGGAATAGAGACACAGACGTAGAGAATGGACATGTGGACACAGAGGGGAAGGGGAGGGTGGGACGAATTGGGAGATTAAGATTGACATATATACACTACCATGTGTAAAATAGATAGCTAGTGGGAACCTGCTATAAAACACATGAAGCTCAGCTTGGTGCTCTGTGCTGACCCAGATGGGTGGGATGGGGGTGGGGTGGGAGGGAGGTCCAAGAGGGAGGGGATAGATGTATACATATAGCTGATTCACTTCTTGTACAGCAGAAACTAACATAACATTTTAAAGCAATTATACTCCAATGAAAAAAAAGAAGTCAAGCACTATATTATGGGAGTTATTAGAGTTCATTAGAGTTTATAGATGGGCTACCTAATCTCATTTGAATTATAATACCAGAAATCAAGTTGCTGTCTTTTTTAGGTACCTACTAGACCTGAATGTAAATTCCACTCACCTTAGATAAATTTGAGTAGGTTCCATGTTTTTATTATTCATTTACAGACCATCACCAGTGGTGGAGCATATGGATAGGGCAAACTCACTACTGAGCAGTCATGGAGGGAGTCAATGGGGGTGGAGGTGTAGGAAGGTGGACCTCGGCCTTGGGTACGTTTTATGGCTGTTAAGTTCCAGACTCACTGGTCTTTCCCTAGTGGGAATGGTTACTTCTCAGACTAACATAAGTTCCTGGGCCTCTGCTGATAAAATAGAAACACCACTTATTGATCATTGATTATTCAGTGGAAGAGCAAGATCAGAAACATGAAGCACAGACATTTAAAAAAATGTATACAAGGATTCATCAGTTTCTCTCTCTCTCTTTTTTTTTTTTTTTTTTGTGCACAGATCCAGTAATCCTAGGTGAAGACTGAAGGAATCAGGAAGATGTATTCTTAGGACACTGTTACATCTTTCAAGACAAAAGTGGTTACTAAATATATTTCCCAGATATCAAACCTCATAAGTTAAGAGCCTCATTTCACTGATAGCATTCCTAGTCTCAGGCCATCTTCATAATTTTTACATTTTCTTTAATTTAATGAAAACTGCCCTGGTTAAAAAAATAAGACCTCCATAATCATGCTCTCAGTTATGGCTGAGGGAAGAGGAGGGGTCTAATTATAGACATTTCCCATGGGGAAGAGTGTGGACGAGGCTTTAATCCCAGCTCCTCATCCTCTTGTCTGTGATCTCCAGCAAGTTCCTGCTCCACTCCATGAATGGGGGTTAAAAGAGGCACCATGTCATGGTATGAGTGTTAGCCAGCCATCATTCACTCAGCAGATATTTACTGAGCACCTACTCTGAGGTTCCAAATCCTCAGGACAGTTCTAGGTTATTGGCTACATCAGTGAAGAAAACATACAAAGATTCCTGCTTTTGTGGAATGTATATGGTGCAGGGTATGATGGTAAACAATAAACATAATTAATAAGTAACTTATATAGAAGATGATAAGTGCTAGAAAAAATGAAAATACAACAGGGCAAAAGGGATGTGGGAGGGCAGCATGGGGCCGTGCAGTTCCCAGCATTAAATAGGGCGGGATAGGTAGGCCTTGTTGAGGAGGTGAGAGTTAAGCTAAGACTTGAAGATGGTAAAGGAATTACCTAAGGGAATGGCTAGGAGAAGACTCTCACAGGTAGATGGAACAGCCAGCGCAAATGTCCCAAGGTGGAAAGTTTTCTGGGGCATTTGAGGGTAAAGGAAGCCAGTATATCTAGAAAAGAGTAAAAACAAAAAAAGGAGTTGGGAGTAGTGGGGGTCTGGGGTATCAGAGAATTGTGTTAAGACCTTGTAGGTTTTTCTCTTTCTGACTTACTTCACTCTGTATGACAGACTCTAGGTCCATCCACCTCACTACAAATAACTCAATTTCGTTTCTTTTTATAGCTGAGTAATAAATGGTGGAATTCTAGATGAATTTTGGAGGCAGGGCAAGCTTGATTTCCTGATGGATTGGATGGGGAACATGAGTGTGTTTGTGGAGGAGATCTCAGTTGGATATGTTTAATCTGAAATGTCTGTTAGACATCTAAGTAGGGATGTCAAGAGGCAGTTGGGTATGACTTTGGAGGTTGTGAAGGGAGTGTGGAATAGAGATATAAATTTGAGAGTCATCAGAAACCCATTAAAATATGTAGCAAGTTAATTATTGATAATAATTAATATTAAATTTTTTAAATTTTTTTATTTCTTTAATTTTTTTACAGTAGGTCCTTGTTGGTTATCTATTTTAAACATAGCAGTGTATACATGTCCATCCCAAACTCTCAGTCTATCCCTATCCCATACCCTTCCCCTGGTAACAATAAGTTTGTTCTCTAAGTCTGTGAGTCTGTTTTTGTTTTATAAATAAGTTCATTTGTATCATTTTTTTAAGAGCCTGCATATAAGAGATACCATGATATTTGTCTTTCTCTTCCTGACTTACTTCACTTAGTATGATAATCTCCAGGTCCATCCATGTTGCTGCAAATGGCATTATTTCATTCTTTTTAATGGCTGAATAATATTCCATTGTATATATGTACCACATCTTTATCCATTTCTCTGTTGATGGACATTTAGGTTGCTTCCATGTCTTGGCTATTGTAAACTGCACTGCAGTGAACATTGTGGTGCATGTATCCTTTCGAACCATGTCTCTGGATATATACCCAGGAGTGGGGTTGCTGGATCATATGGTAATTCTATTTTTAGTTTTTTTAAGGAAACTCCATACTGTTCTCCATAGTGACTCCACCAATTTACCTTCCCACCAACAGTGTGGAAGGCTTCCCTTTTCTCCACACCATCATTATTTTGTTGTCATTACATTTTTCCCTTTGTATCCCCATTCCCATGACAGAAAAAAAAAAAGGGAAGCCAGGCTTTTTCTTCCTTTTGTCTCAAGGGGAGTTTGTTTGGCGATGGAAAGTATCCAGTGCATGAAGGAAAAGCCCTTTCTTTGCTTTTATCTTCCAAGGCTTAGAGTTTCCGAAAAGGGCCTCCGAGGGAGGTGTGTGCAGCAGGTAGGTAGTCTGAGTAAAGTTCATCCTCTTTGTCACAGTTCAGGAAACCCGAGACTTTCTCAGTCAGCATATGACGTTCTTCTAACCTCAGGGATTAATTCAGGGGTGGCCCAATCTGCCAGAAGCTTAAGACATTTGCGAGGGATTCTAAGATATCCATGCAGACTCTCCTCTTAGACAGTGTGGTGTATGGTTGTTGGACCTGGAACTGATACAGCCATTTTACCCCATAGGAGAAGTAAGCTTAAGGACTAAGATGTCATATGGAAAGGGCATAATAAAAAAAATAGCAGAAATGGGGCATATGAATTATCTATTACAATATAGCAAATTTTCCCAAAACTAAATGGTTTAAAACAACAAACAGTTATTAGTTCATATGGTCTTGTTGGATGAGGAATTTGGAAATGGCTTAACTGGGTGGTCCTGGTTCTTAGGGTCTTTCAGGAAGTTACAGTCAAGATGTCAGATAGGGCTGCACCCATCTGAGGGCTTGTCTGGGGCTGGAGGAGCTTTTCTAAGATGACCCTTTCACATAGACGGCAGGTTTGTGATGGCTGTAGGTAGAACCCTCTCCATAGGGCTGCCTAAATGTCCTCACAACATTGTAGCTGACTTCTCCCAGAGTAAGTGACCCAAGAGAGAACAAGAAGGAAACTGCAGTGCCTTTCATGGTCTAGTCTCAAAAGTTGCACACCATAACAAAAGTTGCCACATTCTATCCATTAGAAGCAAGCCACTGAGTCCAGCCCACACTTAACAGGAGGGGAATCAGACTTCATTTTTTCAAAAGAGAAGCATCAAAGAATTTGTAGACATTATTTTAAAACCACCCCACATGGTGTTAGAGCTCTTATATAACCACGCCTGAAGCCTCTCCTACGAGTAAGTGAGTCAATAACTTTCCTTTAGTTGTAAAGCCAATTTGAGTTGAGTTTTCTAATACTTGTGGCTGAAAGTATTCTAATGGATGTAGAAGGCTATAAGTTGAAGTAACTGATTCAGGAGAGGATAAAATTTCAAAACTGGGAAGGAGATTGTCTCTTATGAGGTGATAGGTTCTCAAAGAGAAAAGGGGAAATGGCAGCTCCTAGGGAGACTGGATCTTCTACACTGGGGCTCCCAGCCTCCCCAAGGATCCATGGGCCCTGGCACGGCACTAATCATGTCTTTTATTTTCTGTAGTCTGATGCTTTGACATCTGGGGCCCTGCTCACTCTGCAGAGACTGCCCCTTCCATGGTTAGTTTCCTAGAGATAGTGAACAACTCACCCACGAGAACACTTTTCGCACACAAACCAATCAATCCAGAGCCCACGCACCAACCACCTCTTTTATGGGGCTCTCACACTTTGGGCCACTCTCCACCTGTGCTAATCATCATCGAGGGCCAGGTCTCAGGCAACTAGGGACAGCCTCTATGCTCCAGAGCCTATGGAAATTATTCAAACTTGGCAATCCTAAACCTGCTCACCATGCCTCACCTGTCCTTCCCAAGGAAACGATAATAAAGGCTCCTGCACACAGTTCTCCCCTCTCCCTCTGCCTTCTGACCAAACTTGGTGTTTCCCTGTGTGGCCCATGCATGCCCTGGCATGCGTCTCTTAGGAACTGTAACAATGTATATTTTCAATGGCAATAGTCTCCTGATCTTTTGACCTTACTCTACCTCAAATTTTCTATTGAGACTATTTCTATATTTTAAATCAGGGACATAATCCATGGAACTTCCCACCTTCAAGGGACCATGTGGATGAAGATGAGAGGTGTATCAGCTGTGACCAGTATTGTCCCTTTCTCAGCATTCTGCACTATGTAGGACCCTAAGGGAAAGTAGTGGGCAGGGACCGGCTAGTTGAGGTAGAGTCAGATTGAACACAGTTTTAAGAAAATGTTAGGAAAATAAATAACATGATGCTTCTTTACCTGAGTGCACTGAGTACAAATTAATGTCTGCTACATATAAATTTTGTTTTTAGAACAATCTGTGATAAGCTTAATAAGCAGTTATTTCTATTCATTTGTTGGTTTAAATTTTCAAAGTAATTTACAAAGATTTATTTTTAAAAATCTCCAGCCTCTACTATCTCCCCCATTTGACCTCATGATACATTTAAACACTAGGATGTGTGAAATCATTTGGTAACAATTTTTGTTACACAGATGGTGCATGCCTCACCTCACCTACAAAATTTGCCAAGTACATTGAGTCTTATTACTTCAAAAATATTGTGCAATTATTTTTGTAAATTTAATCATGAGTTCACTTCATTGGGCATTTCAATTTGACCTTTCTGCCAACCTACTGATTTTTCGCAATTCTGAATCTCAACCATCTCTATCTAGTAGGTGAAAGGCTTTCATTCATTTATTTGGATCTATTTATTTCTTCCTAGATAGGAAGGTGATTCTCCTTCTTAGAAGCTTCTTTCAACAAGCTTTGCCTAAGACTGTTATGCCCGGAAATATTTTCTCCTTTGTAGTCATGCTAATACCTTCCTTGTACTGTTTATCTCAGGCCCTTTCTCTATCTGCATGCCTATCATCAAGCTTTCCCATCATTGTCCTCAATAAATGATTGTACAGTTTTCATCACTGATGACATGGAAGCTGACTAATATGAGGGAGTTCCCTCAGTCACACTCAGGTTCCAAATTCTCTGTATCTCTGTGTGAAATTCTTTCATTTTCCTACAAATGTCAGAGGAAAGCATTGTAGGAATGTACTCTTAAGCTAAACCATTCCTTTTGGCTCCTTGAGAAAAGGGGCTCGCTCCTATGTTCATCATCTCTCACGCATCCATACATCTAGCCAGTCTAATGACTAAAATTAATTATTGAGCATCTGCTATTTTGGGGAATCAGAGATGCTTAAGACACTGACCTTGTCATTAACAACTTGAAAAGAAGATTAACCAATTAGCAAACCAACAATTACAAAAGTGTGTACAAAAATACTACCTAGGGCTTCCCTGGTGGCGCAGTGGTTGAGAGTCCGCCTGCCGATGCAGGGGACACGGGTTCGTGCCCCGGTCTGGGAGGATCCCACATGCTGCGGAGCGGCTGGGCCCGTGAGCCATGGCCGCTGAGCCTGTGCAGTCCGGAGCCTGTGCTCCGCAACGGGAGAGGCCACAGCAGTGAGAGGCCTGCGTACCACAAAAAAAAAAAAAAAAAATACTACCTAGATACACAGAGGTGATGATGACTTAATGTGGTATAGGGTAGTGTTTCAGTTTTCTATTGCTACAAGCCACTCCCAAATTTAGTGGCTTAAAACAACAATAATTTATGATTTTTCATGATTCTATAATTTAGCTGGCAAACTGTCCTGCGTTATGTGTTGTCTGCTGGGGCAGAAAGTCCATGATGGCTTCTTCACTTGTATGTCTGCTTATTTATCTGGGATGAATGGGTGCTGGCCAAGCATCTCTCACCCTCCATGTGGCATCTCTGGCTTGCTTGGACTTCCTCATAGCATGGCTCTCTCACGGTAGTCAGCCTTTTTTTCATCAGATAGCTTCTAAGAGAGAGGAGATGAAAGCTCCTAGTTGTCTTAAGGCCTGGGTTTGAAAGCCCTAGAATGTCACTTTCACTACATTCTATTGTCAAAACAGATCATAAGTTCAGACCAGATTCAATGGGAGGAGACAAAGTTCATTTCTTAATGAGTGAAGCACCATGCATGTACACAGAGGGAAGGCATTTACAGCAGCCATCTTTGGAGATTACCAAGGAGAAAAGGTCAGGGAAAGCATTGTAAAGAAGTGATTGAATTGGCCCAGGAAAAATTATCCAAGCATAAACTCACTTATTCTTTTGGTCCTTATGAATAAGGACTTCCTGTCGTCACTAACTCTTACCACTCCCCACCCCATTGCCCAGAGAATCAAGCATGATTCACATCGGGGGTAAAGATAAGCCTTGGAGAATAGCATTTGAAATGTGATAAAGAGTCTATTGGGGGCTTCCCTGGTGGCGCAGTGGTTGAGAGTCCGCCTGCCGATGCAGGGGACATGGGTTCGTGCCCCGGTCCAGGAAGATCCCACGCGCCGCGGAGCGGCTAGGCCCATGAACCATGGCCGCTGAGCCTGTGCGTCCGGAGCCTGTGCCCTCAATGGGAGAGGCCACAACAGTGAGAGGCCCGCGTACCACAAAAAAAAAAAGAGTCTATTGGCCATACTAGGCCTTTCTTTTGATTAGCTTGACCCACAGTTTTTCTCTCCATGGTCCTGGCATTTCTTTTTTTCCTCTTGTGACACACCCCAGTCAATACCAAACTTGTCAATAACCTGGAGAAGAGGTGTGCCTCGCTGAAGGAAATTAGTGGTGAGAGAAGGGTTCCTGTGGGCTCAGGGAGAATGATGCACACTTGGCCTCTTTTGGTCCCCTCTGGAGAGGAAACTGGAGTGAATACAGGATATACCAGGAACCCAATTTATATGAGGGACCACACAATGGTGCTTGTTGAAGGAGCCAGGCTGAGAGTTGTACGGGAAGTGATGTGGCCATGGCTGGTGAGGCCTGCCGGCTCTCTGGGGCCAGGAGTTTCCTGCTGCCTTTATGGAAATGTGGGCTCTGGAAACCTAGCAATGCCTGTTCCTATGGGACTAGCAGCTCATTTCTGTAGCCTTAAAAACTCTAGAAATCATGCTATTTCTGTGCAGTTTGCATTTGGGGAATTACTTCTTTACTGTTCTCTCCCTGGATTTAGTGAAGTTTCCTTGGTATTTCTGTCTTTCTCAGCTGTGCTAACTGAACCTATGGGTAGAGGTTTAAGCCCATACTTGTGCCAGAACCATAAAGCTGTACTTCTCCCCTCCCCCCACCTCTCATGGTCTGTATGGCGGCAGCAGCAGGAAAAGCAGGGAGAGTGCTTTCAAGTGGGAGATCAGAGACTTGGGTGGGGCTCTCTGGCCGGCTGCCTTTACTTTGCCAGAGTCCTCTCCTCCTCTTCTCAAAATGGGAGGTTCTGTGTTTTACATTCATTTCTTTATAGGAGACGGTTGCTAAAGCCCAGGTAGACACGGAGGGTCTGAACTAAGCTAGTGTGTTGGGGAGAAGTGGCCAGGCATCTCTGCCCATGCCTACTCTCCATCTCTCTCTCTCTCTCTCTCTCTCTCTCTCTCTCACACACACACACACACACACACACACGGACACCCCTGCCTGGCCGATGCAGCTCAGTTTCTGCTTTGTGTTTCCCATCCTGTTGGATCCCTGCACTTTTTCAGGGCACTGACAGCTCTGCCTGAGAGTAACCCTCTGCCTGGGAGCTGCCTTCTTTCATTATCACCATCTAAAACAGCCACTCAAGTCAGATGGGGGGCATGTCTGGGAACACATTGCAACTTCAGAATCCAGATGCCACCACATCCAGTCTAAAGACAAATGGGATGACAGTTTGTTGCGCCTAATGAAACAGAGGTTAACTTGGAAATTAAGAGCATGAACTATGAGCTCCACAACCCTCCTCCCTGTCAGGGGTCCAAGCAGGTCAGGACATCACTGTTGCCCTTGGAATAGGTTGCTCAGAAAGAAGATAGGACCAAGCTGACTTCCCTATCTAGGGGGTCCAAATTTTTTTTTAAAGATTTTTTTGATGTGGACCATTTTTAAAGTCTTTATTGAATTTGTTACAGTATTACTTCTGTTTTATGTTTTGGTTTTTGGCCGTGAGGCATATGGGATCTTAGTTCCCTGACCAGGTATTGAACCCTCACCCCCTGCATTGGAAGGTGAAGTCTTAACAACTGGACTGCCAGGGAAGTCCCGGGGGTCCAAATGTTTTTTTGCTTTTGTGTTTGCTTTTTCCCCAGATGTGTTTTGAGAACTAAACATTTCTGAGAAATTTTGGTATCAAGCTGGGAAAAAAGAATCACTGTAACCGTAGGAGGTTGAAATTAATATGCCCATTTCACAGAGGCACGGGGTGATGCAGACACTGGTCCACGCTGACACAGCCAACAGTGTCAGAAATTTGAATCGCAAACTCTTTGGCCCTGGATGGCCTCCGCTCCCCAATTAGAAGGGATGAACTACCAGGAGCTCTAGGCTTGGCCTTCCCTCTCCTCTGCCCCAGGCTGCTTTCCCAGGCCTGGCCGGCTCCCCGTTCTCTCCTTTTCCTTTCCCTGACAACAAACCTCAGAGACTTGGCCGCTTTTCTCTCCTCTGGAGCTTCATCACTGCCTCCCCCTGGTCTTCTCTTCCCAGTCTCAGCTGCACAGTGGGCTGCAGTGGATCCAATTCCCTGCTTCCTCCCTGCTGTCAAAGACAAACACACCTTTTGTGTTTAAAGGATCTCACTGCAGGTCTCAACAGCGATGCAGAACAGCAGTTACAGAAATAAGAGCTCTGCAGCATCTTTATAGTCCCGGTCTCGGGTCCAGTGTCTCTGACTCCCTCTTGAGGTGGGTAAGGAAAGTCTTGGTGACCTTTAAACATCCATTTTTATTTCAGAAAGTGGAGCTCACTAGCGCCCCTCTCTTCCCACTGTCCCCCGGCTTAGGGATGAATGCAGGGATGCTTCTTTCTTTTAGGAAACTTCTCCCTGGTCAAAAGACTCCAGCCAGGCTGGGCATTTCTTGCCTCACCTGGGCAGTTTGCCTCTCTGGAGCCTTCCAGACTGGGAATTGCTCGATTTCCTGGCTTCTGCCATTCCCAACTGTCCTCCTGGGGGCGCTGTCTCATTCTGTCTTGGCCCCAATCCTTTGAGGCCAGGAGGACCCTGGCTAAGTGAATGGGGAGCTGCTTCCGAGACCAGGACACTGGTCTCAGAAGGCATCACAGGACACCGAAGACTGAAGAAATACGGCTTATCAGCCTGGTCACTCACCAAGAGACCACACATTTTCTCAGAATTTAAAGTATTCCATTTCTTATTGCCTAAGAAAAATCTCATAAGGGAATCAGTCACGAACAAAGAAGGAGATGGCTGTAAATTTCTTTTTCTTTTTTTCAGTGGAGAGACAATGCAATTAGGTTGGAATAGAATAGGTGATTGTCTCACCAGGTGATTCTTAGGGGAAAGCAGAGATGGTGCAGCTTGAAAATAATCTAGTATCAGCCACAGCTGTGGAGTGGGAGGGAAAGTCAGCATTCTCAGTGGGCAGTGAAAGTCAGTTATTCATTACCACCAAAGACCTGACGGTACACTGAAGACACAACATTATATTTATGCTACATAAAATAATGTGATACATTTTTTATGACCCAACCTAATCCAGTAGAGGGTATCGGTTTAATAAAGACAAGGACACTAGAATTAAAATTATCTATAGATCTACATAACAAAAGACTAGTAAAAAGGGCAGGTACACTAATTTGACGGGAAATAGATAGCATTGTCATGAAATTTGTAAAATGGAGAGAAAGTGCCTCACTCTGAATTTGTGTGAGTTAAGTTGACAGGTGTTGAGATCTGTAAGAGGAAAAAAGCGAAAACCACAGGTCTTTTCTGAATTCCCAGGCCAAGCACACGTTCTGTTCATTTATTCATCCCCCTGACAACAAAATGGAGTATCTGCTGTGAAAAACTTTAACGTTTTAACAACCATCCAACAAACAAGCAAACTTTCCTACAATCGTGTAAGATTTTTCAAAGTTGAATTTCACTCTTTGTGGGTACCTTGCTTACCTTCTGGATATCCCTGGCAACTGACTGGAAATGGCTAATACAATATAGAAAAGTCAGCCCTAGCTGCTCTCCAGACCCATGGAGAGCTGTGGTCTCAGAGTTCTGTGTGATTTCACCGAAGAAAAATGCGTGTGACATGTGGGTGGATTTCAATTCTATGTCCACCCATCAAGTGTTTATGAAACTTCCCCTGAGAATCCCTGGTCCCTGCTCTCAAAGAGCTCACAGCCCTTAGGGGATGTAAGTTACTCTGATGTGTGGGCTTTTTTTTTTTTTAATTGAAGTATTGTTGATTTACAATGTTGTATTAGTTTCTGCTGTATAGCAAAGTGAATCAGTTATACATATATCTACTCTTTTTTAGATTCTTTTCCCACATAGGCCATTACAGAGTATTGAGTAGAGTTCCCTGTGTTGTGCCGTAGATCCTTATTAGTCATCTATTTTATATATAGTAGTGTGTATATGTCAATCCCAATCTCCCAATCTATCCCTTACCCCACCTTACCCCCTGGTAACCATAAGTTTGTTTTCTACATCTGTGACTCTATTTCTGTTTTGTGTGGCCTTTCTTTTATGGGTTGGGGTTGAGAGTAAATCCTAAAGGTTTTTCTTACCCACGTTCCTAGTTCTAAGTTTGTGGTGGCATCAGCCTCTCAAGTCTCTTTTTCCTTTATCCATCAGTCAACTCCCTTGAACTACCCAGCCAGAACCCCACTCTGGATTAATCCAACCGTTGGCTTCCTTTACCCCTTAGGGTTACAGAGGTGGATTTTGGCCATGTCAAGCATCTAACCCCTGTCAGCCGATTTTCAAGTCCTGAGCTCTTTTCTCCCTAGAGTGGCATCCAGTCTCTGCCCCTCAGAACTCCAGGGCTTCCCTGAGGCACTTCAGGGAGAATTTGCAGGGAGGGAGAAGAAAGAAGGGAAGCTGGGTCAGGCCCCCTCCCCTGCTACAATCAGGTTAGCTCCACCTGAATATATTTTATGTATAAACTACATAGACGCTATCAAATTCGTATGAGCCTCAGCAAGGATGGGGGCTGAGAAGCAACCACTGGATTTGACCTTTAGGGAATCTTTAGTGGTTTGCGTGGTTAATTTTATGGGTCAACTTGACCGGGCTACAGGGTGCCCGGATATTCAATTAAATGTTATTCTGGGTGTATCTGTGAGGGTGTTTCTGGATGATGTTAACACTTGAATTGGTAGAGTAAAGCTAATTGCCCTCCCCAATGTGAGTGGGCGTCACCCAGCTCACTGACAACCTGACTAGAATGAAAAGGAGAGGAAGGAGACGCTCAGTCTCTGCCTGTGTGCTGAGCTGAGACATCAGTCTTCTCCTGCCCCGGGAAAGGGACTTTCACCCTCCGCTCCCCTGGTTCTCAGTCCTTCAGACTCAGACTGGAGCTGCACCCCTAGCTTTCCTGGATCTCCAACTTGCAGATGGCAGATCATGGGAACTCAGCTTCCATAATCACGTGAGTTAATTCCTTATAACAGTTTTCTTTTTCTCCATCTATAGCCTATTGATTTTGTTGCCCAGGAGTATCTTGACTGATACATGGCTTTAGATCAGTTTCAGAGGAGTGGCGGGGGCAGAGCCAGGCTGAAATGAGTTGCTGGAAGGTGAGGAAGTGAAGGTAGTAAATGTAAAAGTATTTTTTCTAGAATGGATGTAAGGAAGTAGCTTGAGCGTGGGGGGATGAGGTATAAGATTTAGGGGGCACTTCCTTTGAAAATTCGTGAGTTTCAGAGCAGAGAGGAAGCTGCCCCCAAGTTGGGAAGGAGACAATGAAAGTATGTGTGGGCAGGGCAACTGGTGACACATGGTTCTGGGTAAGTGGGTGGGGAAGGAGCCAAGAGTGCTGCCTAGTTGTGTGAACTCAGATAAGTTACTTGCCATCTTGAAGCTCCATGCCTTTGTTTGTAAACTGGACATACAAGCCTTACTGGCTTGTAAAGATTAAAGGCGACAGAGTGTGTGAAAGCAGATACATAGGGCCTGGCACACAGCAGATAGTCATCTCTTCCTTCTCTCCTTTTTCCCTCAGCTTCCTGACACCACTGTCCACCATGTCCTTGTTTCTACATCTCTGTCTGCACTCGTGGTTGGAGTCCGGTAGATCAGGGTTTAAACCTTGGCTGTACCATGTACTGACTTTAGGCCAGTTATCCAATCTACCTAAGCCTCAGTATTGACATCTATAAACCGGGAATAATATTTTTACTTTAGGGTTATTTGTGAAGGTTAAACGAGACAATATATATATAAACCACCTAATGAAGTACCTAACTTACACAAGACATGGTCAAGGAAGAAAATAGTTGAAGTGACTCAGTAGAAACTAAAGGCTTTACTCAGCTGATGTGCATCAGTGAGCTCCTGATATGAGGTGACTGAGTCAAAGCAGGATTATTAGTTTTATGGGGTGGAGAGAAGAGAGAGGTATGTGTCCTTGTGGTTTGGCTCAGGTAGTCATTTTTGTCACTAACTTCTGTGAAACTTGTGCTTGGAGCTGTGTCTCTTGTTCAGGATCATTGGTGCAACCCTAGACCTGTTCTTTCAAGAGCTGTTTTTTGTTTTTGTTTTGTTTTTTGAATTTTCTTTTATTTTTTTATACAGCAGGTTCTTATTCATCACCCATTTTATACACATCAGTGTATACATGTCAATCTCAGTCTCCCAATTCATCCCACCACCACCACCCACCACTTTCCCCACTTGGTGTCCATATGTTTGTTCTCTACATCTGTGTCTCTATTTCTGCCCTGCAAACTGGTTCATCAGTACCATTTTTCTAGATTCCACATATATGTGTTAATATTCGATATTTGTTTTTCTCTTTCTGACTTACTTCACTCTGTGTGACAGTCTCTAGATTCATCCATATCTCTACAAAGGACCCACTTTTGTTCCTTTTTATGGCTGAGTAATATTCCATTGTATATATGTACCACATCTTCTTTATCATTCATCTGTCGATGGGCATTTAGGTTGCTTCCATGACCTGGCTATTGTAAATAGTGCTGCAATGAACATTGGGATGCATGTGTCTTTTTGAATTACGGTTTTCTATGGGTATATGCCCAGTAGTGGGATTGCTGGCTCATATGATAATTCTATTTTTAGTTTTTTAAGGAACCTCCATACTGTTCTCCATAGTGGCTGTATCAATTTACATTCCCACCAACAGTGCAAGAGGGTTCCCTTTTCTCCACACCCTCTCCAGCATTTGTTGTTTGTAGATTTTCTGATGATGCCCATTCTAACTGGTGTGATACCTCATTGTAGTTTTGAGTTGCATTTCTCTAATAATTAGTGACGTTGAGCAGCTTTTCATGTGCTTTTGGCCATCTGTATGTCCTCTTCGCAGAAATGTCTATTTAGGTCTTCTGCCCATTTTTGGATTGGGTTGTTTGTTTTTTTAATATTGAGCTACATGAGCTGTTTATATATTTTGGAGACTAAGCCTTTGTCTATTGATTCATTTGCAAATATTTTCTCCCATTCTGAGGGCTGTCTTTTCATCTTGTGTGTAGTTTCCTTTGCTTCACAAAAGCTTTTAAGTTTCATTAAGTCCCATTTGTTTATTTTTGTTTTTATTTCCATTACTCTAGGAGGTGGATCAAAAAAGATCTTGCTGGGATTTATGTCAAAGAGTGTTCTTCCTATGTTTTCCTCTAAGAGTTTTATAGTGTCTGGTCTTACATTTAGGTCTATAATCCATTTTGAGTTTATTTTTGTGTATGGTGTTAGGGAGTGTTCTAATTTCATTCTTTTACATGTAGCTGTCCAGTTTTCCCAGCACCACTTATTGAAGAGACTGTCTTTTCTCCATTGTATATCTTTGCCTCCTTTGTCATCGATTAGTTGACCACAGGTGCGTGGGTTTATCTCTGGGCTTTCTGTCCTGTTCCATTGATCTATATTTCTGTTTTTGTGCCAGTACCATATTGTCTTGCTTACTGTAGTTTTGTAGTATAGTCTGAAGTCAGGGAGTCTGATTCCTCCAGCTCCATTTTTTCCCCTCAAGACTGCTTTGGCTATTCGGGGTCTTTTGTGTCTCCATACAAATTTTAAGATTTTTTGTTCTAGTTCTGTAAAAAATGCCATTGGTAATTTGATAGGGATTGCATTGAATCTGTAGATTGCTTTGGGTAGTACAGTCCTTTTCCCAATATTGATTCTTCCAATCCAAGAGCATGGTATATCTCTCCATCTTTAGTATCATCTTTCATTTCTTTCAACAGTGTCTTATAGTTTTCTGCATACAGGTCTTTTGTCTTCCTAGGTAGGTTTATTCCTAGGTATTATATTCTTTTTGTTGCAGTGGTAAATGGGAGTGTTTCCTTAATTTCTCTTTCAGACTTTTCATCATTAGTGTACAGGAATTCAAGAGATTTCTGTGCATTAATTTTGTATCCTGCAACTTGACCAAATTCATTGATTAGCTCTAGTAGCTTTCTGGTAGCATCTTTAGGGTTCTCTATGTATAGTATCATGTCATCTGCAAACAGTGACAGTTTTACTTCTTCTATTCCAATTTGTATTCCTTTTATTTCTTTTTCTTCTCTGATTGCCGTGACTAGGACTTCCAAAACTATGTTGAATAATAGTGGCAAAGTGGACATCCTTGTTTTTTCCCTGATCTTAGAGGAAATGCTTTCAGTGTTTCACCATTGAGAATGATGTTTGCTGTGGGTTTGTCATATATGGCCTTTATTATGTTGAGGTAGGTTCCCTCTATGCCCACTTTCTGGAGAGTTTTTATAATAAATGGGTGTTGAATTTTGTCAAGAGCTTTTTCTGCTTCTATTGAGATGATCATATGGTTTTTATTCTTCAGTTTGTTAATATGGTATATCACATTGATTGATTTTCATATATTGAAGAATCCTTGCATCTCTGGGATAAATTCCACTTGATCATGGTGTATGATCCTTTTAATGTGTTGTTGGATTCTGTTTGCTAGTATTTTGTTGAGGATTTTTGCATCTATATTCATCAGTGATATTGGTCTGTAATTTTCTTTTTTTTTAGTATCTTTGTCTGGTTTTGGTATCAGGGTGATGGTGGCCTCATAGAATGAGTTTGGGAGTGTTCCTTCCTCTTCAATTTTTTGGAAGAGTTTGAGAATGATGGGTGTTATCTCTTCTCTAAATGTTTGATAGAATTCACCTGTGAAGCCATCTGGTCCTGGACTTTTGTTTGTTTGAAGATTTTTAATCACAGTTTCAATTTCATTACTTGTGATTGGTCTGTTCATATTTTCTATTTCTTCCTGGTTCAGTCTTGGAAGGTTATAGCTTTCTAAGAATTTGTCCATTTCTTCCAGGTTGTCCATTTTATTGGCGTAGAGTTGCTTGTAGTAGTCTCTTAGGATGCTTTGTATTTCTGTGGTGTCTGTTGTAACTTCTTTTTCATTTCTAATTTTATTGATTTGAATCCTCTCCCTGTTTTTCTTGATGAGTCTGGCTAACGGTTTATCAATTTTGTTTATCTTCTCATTGTTTTGTTTTTTTCAACGTTGCAGCTTCTCTGCTAGTTAAGGATTGGGGAGGAGAAGGTAGAAGGTAGAAGGAAAAAGAGAGGAAAGAGGAAAAATGAGGAAAGGGGAAAAGGCACGGAGATCTAGGGGGCTTCTACTGTGTCTGTTTTCATCCTCTTATAATATTAAGTAAATGTGCTGAATGAATGAATAAATAAATTCATGTCTGGCCCAGGAGCTATCTTAGTACATTCAACTGAGATGCAGAATTAACCAAATGAAAAACAAGACTATAATAAGTAAATAAATATGTATATCTTTCAGGTTTCCTCAAGCTCTCTAACCTACAGAGTCATCCTTTTTTGAAATATTAAGCCAAAATGATTCAAGATTTCCTCCTTGGTGATTTCAGATATTCTGGCCTTTCATAAGATTTTTCTCAAGAAATATTTTTGAGCTTTCCCCAAGAATGTTTGCCTGTCCTCTGGGTCACCCTCTGTCTTGGTACTAGAAGGGGTCTGCTGGGTCATTGACTCTTGTAAGAACAAGATGGGTCTCTAAGTTTGCAAATAGACACCAAGTGGCTTCAACTATAGAATAAGTGTGTGTGATGTGAAGGAGGAAGCCAGGCAGATTCATCCTACACCTGAGTTTGATATCTTTTCAACTCTGGACTCTTAAAATAAACTTTAATTTCTTCTCACTCTCATCTCATCTGAGCAATTTATCTAGGTCCACTTGCTAAAGCACTAATCCAACCATGTCATTTTGGCTACACTTTCCATGACTCCTACTGCCAGCAAAAATGGAAACTTCTCACCCTGCATTCAAAGCCTAACCTCCACTCTTTCTTGCAAGTTTAACTGGATCAACAAGTTTAACTAGATAACAAGTTTCACAGGTTTTCCTAATATATTTTGTCCTTTGCTGCCTTCATGCCTTTGATTTGGCTGTTTCCTTACTCTTGAAGGCCTTCCCATTTTCACTCCTAGAAAAGTCAGCTCAGTACAGTAGGGAAAGCCATATCTAGGATTCAGTTTTGGGTCTACCCTCTGATGGTTGTGGTTTGGAGTATGCTGTTTAACCCTCCAGAGCCCCACTTTACTCATTAGGTAAATGCGGATGGCAATACCTATTTGGTAGGGCTGTTGGGGGGATTAACTATAAAGTTACATGCTAGTGTCTGGCACATAGTTGGTTCTCAAAACTGTTGCTGTCCCATTCTTCAAATCCATCTCTGTTGACATTTCCTTCCGGCATCCTCAACCTCCACAGACACTTACTGGTAACTCTCCGTGGCACTTGCATTTTCTGAGGTTCACTGAGTATCTGTGCACTTGTTCCATCTCTCTCTTTAGGTTTTAAGCTTTTGAGGACAAACCTGGAGTTGTCTTTATCTTAGCCTCTTCAGAAATTGCTACAGACAGAGAGATCAGCTTGGTGCTTTGTGACCACCTAGAGGGGTGGGATAGGGAGGGTGGGAGGGAGGGAGACACAAGAGGGAAGAGATATGGGAACATATGTATATATATAACTGATTCACTTTGTTATAAAGCAAAAACTAACACACCATTGTAAAGCAATTATACTCCAGTAAAGATGTAAAAAAAAAAATAGAAAGAAAGTGCTACAGAACAGTGATTTGCAGCCATACTCAAAGTATTTAATAAACATTTGTTGAATTTAATTGAAATGTCTGAAATAACCTGATCCCGTTGTTGTTATTCTGAGAAATGTCAGTCTTAAGAGCCACAGCCATCCCAGGCCATGATGCATTATTCATGCAAAATTACCCTCAATGTCCTGGTTTCTTGGTCCACTGTCAGAGGAAGCAGGACAGTGGTGTGGGCTGGGCAAATTTACATTTCAGAAGCTCTGTTCTCTCTCCCCATCAGCACATCCTGGCCCCAGTGAGGTTAGCTCAGCATTGCCAATCACCAAACCAAAGTTCTCATAGTTACCTCTCATAGAAGCTCTGGCAGGAATACTGGGTTTTCCATGCAAGTCCAGCTCAAGTTTATTATTTTTTCTTTCCACATTTTTAGTATTTCAAAAAAGCAAAACTTGAGCACTAAGTGCAGACTCAGAGGAGAGAAATTGTTTAGTGAAAGAATTTCATTTGGCATTAAAAGAAAATGTTTGGGGAGAGGAAGTACAGAAAATCTGGATATGGAAGTGGCTGGATCCTCCATGAGAAGATACATGCAGAGTCTTCCTTTATTTTTATTTCCTAACTTGCTAAAAAGTTTGAGGTTCTATGCTGTCCCAGAGTGGGTAGTCCTGTGATACTTACGTGGCTGATTTCATGTACTTTGACAGTTGCATCACAGTTCTGACAGTTAAAAATCCATCTTCCACCTCTTATCATACTGAGATGTTAATGTTATGTTGGTATGTTTTCGAAGCACCCTGCAGCCATGCTTAGAGAACTCAGGATTTGCAGAGCCTTTTTAGAATTTAAGGCATACTGATTTTGAATTGATTTACTTACAAAATGACATCTTTCTGGAAGGAATGAACCATCAACTAGAGATCATTTCTAATTGAATTATACAAAAACCCACAGTCTCTTTCCTCACACATATAATTCTTGCCAATTTCTAGCAGGCTCTCCCTAGACAAGCCACCATATCTTTGCAGATGCTGTTCCCTCTGCTTAGAATGCTCCCCACCCATGTCCTTATGGGGGACCAGGTCATATTCAGCTAGGATCAAATGTCATCTTTCTCAACTCTACTCAGAGTGAATTGCTCCCTCTTTTATGTTCTCACACACCTCTCTCAAGTGCTGCTTTTTTTTTTTTTTTAACTGCTGCAGTGGTGTGTTTGTATGCCTCTTTTTCTAGACTGTGAGACCTTTAGTTACAGAGATAATTTTCTTTTCTAGGACCATTTTCCTGCATAAAATTGTGTATCCCATGACGTGCATAAAAAATAAAACAAAACCTGCAAGTCAATCTCAAGGAATGGGCAGTTGTGAATAGAAACAGAACAGCTTAAAATTCTGCTCTACAATGATTACAATAATAGAAAACTGTTATAAAATGGCGACTATAGGAGATTATAATGGTGAAACACCAGATAGAGATGATCCAAATATACATAGTCCCCAAAACAAAGTGTATAAAGAGATGTCTAGGATGCTTCCTATCTCCCACCATTGCCTGCTGGACTTCATGTAAATGAGAAATAAATGTGTTTACTGTGAAGTCACTCCTTTATTATTTACTTTTGGTTCTATAAGAAACCACCTTTTCCCACTTAGGTTATTTTTACTTATTTTCTAAACAGGTGGTTGAAATACTAGTTATATTTTATGTGGAATAACTGAGTTCACTGCTCATTATTTATGCATTTTTGTAGCGAAAATTTCTCCATTTAACACTCATTATTCTAGATAAGACCCTCCAATGATTTCAACAGAATAACTATTTGAGTTGTGTAGTTTCTGAAAAATTTTCAGGTCTTAGAATGTCTTTCATGAAAAAAATAATAGATTGAATGGACATAGCCATCTTATATCAATCTCTTTTTCTTTAAAAACTCTGTAAATAGAATTCATTGTCTTTAGACACTGTAAGTTGTGGTAGAGGAATGTGAAACTATCCTAATTTGGTCCCACTGGAAATTTTTATAGATAGTACCACATCTTGAAGAGATAAATGCATAACTGAGAGATGGTAGATAGATATTGTGAAATATCTATATTCCCCCATTCCTATTCCCATCCAACCTGGCTCCCACCCCCATCTCACCACAGGTAAGACTATTTCCATATCTAGCTAACAGATAGAACCACTGAAAGAAGTTTCTTATGCACTAACAAATAAATATAAATATATATTCTTACTCCTCCCCCCTTTACAAAGCAAATAGGAGGGGAAGAAGAGGAAGTATTTATTTTAATTGGTTGGAATGAAAGCAGGTTGTAGAAGACATAAAAAGAGGTACATTAGCTGTCAGATTAAGCTAATGACTAATGAGAAAGCGTGAAAGAAGGAAGAAAATCCAAAAAGGACTTAACTCCTTATCTGCCATAAAAGAAATTCTAAAGTTATGCTGGAATAGATAGATATAAATTGATGGTTATGGTACATGGGATATTTATGGAAGGTCTGAAGTTAATGATGAGTAATGTTGAAACAGAGTATTTACCTTCTAAATCATACTAGAATACAAAAAGAAACTAATGTTGCTCCTACATCAAAAATTCATAATAGAAAATGGCCCTCAAGGAAAAATAATGTTTAAAGGCATAAACTAGGATGACAGACCTAGTATTGCAACGATCATCCTGCTATCCACTTTGAAATAGTGGTTTGATAAATTATAGTTTATTAGCCCTTTACAGGGTGATGAAGATAAAGGAAATCTTTGCAAGGACTGAGGGGTGATCAGAAAAAGCATTTAAGGTGTGAAGTTAAGTGAAAAGCTGGTACGTGCATTGGGACGGCAGCTATGAAATAAATGTGGACAGGTGGAGGGTCACGTGGCAGGGTGGAGGTGTTGAAATTACAGGATTTATTTTTGATATTGTTTTCATTAATTAAAATTTCCTTTAGTTTTCTTTTTGTATTACCTTATCCTTTATTAAATTAAAAATTACAGTATCAATGATTATAATCTATGAAACCATCCTAAACTATATTTTTAGAAGGTTAAAAATCTCTTCCCACTGCCCTCCATTCTAATCCTTCTGAGATTATCAACATTAACAACCTGTTGTATATCTTTCTGTATTTCCTTTATGCTCAAACACAAAAACACATAGTTAGGACCTTTTGGTTGGTGTTGGTGTTTTGGTGTTTGTTGGTTGCCATTTTGGAATTGTAATATAAATGTAACTCTGCAAATTGCCTTTCTTATTTAACAATACACTAGGGACAATGAGGGGTAGCTCTATTTCAATCATTTTTTGAAGTATAGTTGATTTACAACGTTTAGGTATATAGCAAAGTGATTCTGTTATATAGATAGATAGATAGATATAGATATATTCTTTTTTCAGATCCTTTTCCATTATAGGTTATTACAAGATATTGAATATAGTTCCCTATGCTATACAGTAGGTCCTTGTTGTTTATCCATTTTATATATAGTAGCATGTATCGGTTAATCTCAAATTCCTAATTTATCTCTCCCCCAGCCTTTCCTCTTTGGTAGCCATAAGTTTGTTTTCCATGTTTGTGGGTCTATTTCTGTTTTGTAAATAAGTTCATTTGTATCATTTCTTTAGAATCCACATATGAGTGATATCGTATGACATTTGTCTTTCTCTGTCTGATTACTTCACTCAGTATGATAATCTTTAGGTCCAAATGGCATTATTTCTTTCTCTTTTATGGCTGAGTAATATTCCATTGCATATATATCTACCACACCATTTTATCCATTCACTTCACCTGTTGGTGGATATTTAGGTTGTTTCTATGTCTTGGCTATTGTAAACAGTGCTGCTATGAACACTGGGGTGCATGGATCTTTTTGAATTAGAGTTTGCATCTTTTCTGGTTATATGCCCAGGAGTGGGATTGCTGGATCATATGGTAAGCCTATTTTTAGTTTTTCAAGGAACATCCATGCTTTTTTCCATAGTGGCTGCACCAATTTATATTCCCATCAACAGTATAAGAGGGTTTCCTTTTCTCCACACCCTCTCCAGCATTTATTATCTGTAGTCTTTTTGATGACAGCCATTATGACCAGCGTGAGGTGATACCTCATTGTAGTTTTGATTTGCATTTCTGTAATAATTAGCAATATTGAGCATCTTTTCATGTGCCTGTTGGCCATTTGTATATCTTCTTTGGAGAAATGTCTATTTAAGTCTTCTGCCCATTTTTTAATTGGGTTGTTTGTTATTTTGGTATTAGGCTGTATAATTTGTTTGTGTATTTTGGAAATTAATCCCTTGTTGGTCACATCATTTGCAAATATTTTCTCCCAGTCTGTAGGTTGTCTTTTTGTTTTGTTTATGGTTTCCTTTGCTATGCAAAAGTTTTAAGTTTAATTAGGTTCAATTTGTTTATTTTTGCTTTTGTTTCCATTACTCTAGGAGATGGATCCAAAAAAATATTGCTGCAATTTATGTCAAAGAGTGTTCTGCCTATATTTTCCTCTAGGAGTTGTATAGTATCTGGTCTTACATTTAGATCTTTAATCCATTTTTAGTTTATTTTTGTATATGGTGTTAGAGAATGTTCTAATTTCATTCTTTTACATGTAGCTGTCCAGTTTCCCCAGCATCGCTTATTGAAAAGACTGTCTTTATCCATTTTATATTCTTGCCTCCTTTGTCATAGATTAATTGACCATACATGCACGGGTTTATTTCTTGGCTTTCTATTCTGTTCCACTGATCTATGTGTCTGTTTTTGTGCCAGTACCATACTGTTTTGGTTACTGTAGCTTTGTAGTATCGTCTGAAGTCAGGGATTTCCCCCAGCTCCATCCTTTATTTTCAAGATTGTTTTGGCTATTCAGGGTCTTTTGTGTTTCTATACAAAAGAAACACAAATTCAAATTTAATATTTTTAAATTTTAGTTCTGTGAAAAATGCCACTGATAATTTGATAGAGATTACATTCAATCTGTAGATTGCCTTGGGTATTGTGGTCATTTTAACAGTATTGATTTTTCCAATCCAAGAACACGGTATATCTTTCCATCAATTTGTGTCATCTTCGATTTCTTTCATCAATGCCTTATAGTTTTTGGAGTACAGGTCTTTTGCCTCCTTAGGTAGGCTTATTCCTAGGCATTTTATCCTTTTTGATGAGATGGTAAATGGGATTGTTTTCTTAATTTTTCTTTCTGATATTTCATTGTAAGTATATAGAAATGCAACAGATTTCTGTATATTAATTTTTTATCCTGCTACTTTACCAAATTTGTTGATGAGCTCTAGTAGTTTTCTGGTGACATCTTTAGGATTTTCTATGTATAGTGTCATGTCATCTGCAAACAGTGACAGTTTTACTTCTTCCTTTCCAATTTGGGTTCCTTTTATTTGTTTTTCTTCTCTGATTGCTGTGGTTAGGACTTCCAAAACTATATTGGATAAAAATGGCAAGAGTGGGCATCCTTGTCTTGTTCCTGATCTTAGAGGGAGTACTTTCAGTTTTTCACCATTGAGTATGATGTTAGCTGTGGGTTTGTCATATATGGCCTTTTTTATGTTGAAATATGTTCCCTCTATGCCCACTTTATGAAGAGTTTTTTTTTTATCATAAATGGATGTTGATTTTTATCAAAAGCTTTTTCTGCATCTGAGATGATCATATGCTTTTTATTCTTCAATTTGTTAATGTGGTGTATGTATCACATTGACTGATTTGTGGATGTTGAAAAGTCCTTGCATACCTAGGATCAATCCCTCTTGATCATGGTGTATGATCCTTTTAATGTGTTGTTGGATTTGGTTTGCTAGTATTTTGTTGAGGATTTTTGCATCTATGTTTATCAGTGATATTGGACTGTAATTTTCTTTTTTAGTGATACCTTTGTCTCCTTTTGGTATCATGGTGATGGTGGCCTCACAGAATGAGTTCGGACATGTTCCTTCCTCTGCAATTTTTTGGAATAGTTTCAGAAGTATAGATGTTAACTCTTCTCTAAATGTTTGGTAGAATTCACCTGTGAAGCCATCTGGTCCTGGACTTTTGTATGTCGGGAGTTTTTAAATTACTGATTCAATTTCAGTACTGGTAATTTGTCTTTTCATATTTGCTATCTCTTCCTCGTTCAGTCTTGGGAGATTGTACCTTTCTAAAACTTTGTTCATTTCTTCTAGATTGTCCATTTTATTAGTGTATAGTTGCTTGTATAAGTCTCTTATGATCCTTTGTATTTCTGTTCTGTTGTTTGTAACTTCTTTTTCATTTCTGATTTTATTGATTTGGTCCCTCTCCCATTTTTTCTTCATGAGTCTGGCTAAAGTTTTATCAATTTGGTTTATCTTTTCAAAGAACCAGCTTTTAGTTTCATTGATCTTTTCTATTGCTTTTTTAGTCTCTATTTCATTTATTTTTGCTCTGATTTTTATAATTCCTTTCCTCCTAACTTTGGATTTTGTTTGTTCTTCTTTCTCTAGTTGCTTCAGGTGTAAGGTTAGGTTGTTTATTTGAGATTTTTCTTGTTTCCTAAGGTAAACTTGTATCACTATAAACTTTCCTCTTAGAACTGCTTTTGCTGTGTCCCACAGGTTTTGGTTAATCATGTTTTTGTTTTCATTTGTCTCTAGGTATTTTTTATTTCCTCTTTGATTTTGTCAGTGATCCATTTGTTGTTTAGTAGCATATTGTTTAGCCTCCACGTGTTTGTTTGTTTTTTTGCAGTTTCTTTTTTGTAGTTAATTTCTAGTCTCATACTGTTGTGTTTGGAAAAGATGCTTGATATGACTTCAATTTTCTTAAATTTACTGAGGCTTGTTTTGTGGCCTAGCATGTGATCTATTCTGAGGAATGGTCTATGTGCACTTGAAAAGAATGTGTATTCTATTCCTTTTGGATGGAATGCTCTGTAAATATCAGTTAAGTCCATTGGTCTAATGTGTTATTTAAGGCCTGTGTTTCCTTGTTGATTTTCTGTCTGGATGATCTGTCCATTGATATAACTGGGGTGTTAAATTTCCTTACTATTACTGTGTTGTGTTACTGTTGATTTCTCCTTTTATGTCTGTTAATACTTGCCTTATATATTGAGGTGCTCCTGTGTTGGGTACGTATATATTTACAGTTGTTATATCTTCTTCTTGGATTGATCCTTTGATAATTATGTATTGTCCTCCTTTGTCTCTTATAACAGTCTTTATTTTAAAGTCTATTTTGTCTAATATAAGTATTGCTACTTTGGCTTTCTTTTGATTTCCATTTGCATGGGATACGTTTTTCCATCCCCCCATTTTCAGTCTGTGTGTGTCTCTAGATCTGAAGTGAGTCTTGTAGGCAGCATATATACAGGTCTTGCCTTTGTATCCATCTTTCCGTATGTATATGATTGTTTTAAGTTGCTCATCTCTAAATTTCAAATGCATTTTAAATACTCTTCTCCCCTCATGATTATTGTTTTTGATATTGTATTTTACACCTAATTGTTTTGTGTATCCCTTAACTGCTTATTGTGGATACAGATGATTTTACTGCTTTGTCTTTCAACCTCCCTACTAGCTTTGTGTGTGGATGATTTCCTACCTTTACTGTATGTTTGCCTTTACCAGTGAGATTTTTCACTTTGTAATTTTCTTGTGTCTATTTGTGGCCTTTTCTTTTGTACCTAGAGAAGTTCCTTTAACATTTGTTGTAAAGCTGGTTTAGTGGTGCTGAATTCTTTTAGCTTTTGCCTGTCTGAAAAGCTTTTGACTTCATCAAATCTGAATGAAAAACTTGCTGGATAGAGTATTATTGGTTGTAGGTTTTTCCCTTTCATAAGTTTAAATACATTGTGCCACTCCCTTCTGGACTGTGGAGTTTCTGCTGAAAAATCAGCTAATAGCCTTATGGGAGTTCCCCTGTATGTTATTTGTTGTTTTTCCCTTGCTGCTTTTAGTATTCTCTCTTTATCTTTAATTTTTGTCATTTTGACTACAATATGTCTTGTTGTGTTCCTCCTTGGGTTAATCCTGTGTGAGACACTCTTTGCTTCCTGGACTTGGATGACTATTACCTTTCCAAGGTTAAGGAATTTTTCAGCTATTATCTCTTCAAATATTTTCTTGGACACTTTCTCTCTCTCTTCTCCTTCTGGGACCCCTATAATGCAAATATTAGTGTACCTGATGTTGTCCAAGAGGTCCCTTAAACTGTCCATATTTCTTTTCATCCTTTTTTTCCCCATTCATTGGCAGTGATTTTCACTACTCTGTCTTCCAGCTCAGTGATCTGTTCTTCTGCCTCATTTGGTCTCCTATTTATTCCTTCTAGTGTATTTTTCATTTCGGTTATTGTATTCTTCAATTCTGTTTGGTTATTCTTTATGTTTTCTAACTCTTGTTTTTAAAACTTCTAACTTCTTGCTCTGTATATCCATTGTCCTCCTGAGTTCTTTGATCATCTTTACAATCATTACTCTGAACTCTTTCTTGGGTATATTGCCTGTCTCCACTTCACTTAGTTCTTCTTCTAGAGTTTTATCTTGTTCCTTCATCTGGAGCATGTTCCTCTGCTGCCTCAGTCTGTCTAAGTTGCTATTTGTATTTTTATGTGTGTGGTAGGTTAGTTACGTTTCTCAACCTTGGAGAAGTAGCCCTCTGTAGGAGACATCCTATGTGTACCAGCAGTGCACTCGCTTCTCATCACCCAAGCTATATGCTGTAGTGGTTCCCCCTAAGAGGGTTGTGTGTGTCCTTCTGTTGTGGTGGGCTGACTATGTGGGCAGTCTGGTGGGCTTGGTTGGCCACCTTGTTGCCAGGCCCTGCCTTGTGAGGATGCTGCTGGCTGCTGTTTAGCAGGGTCTGGTCACAAGGTGGCTGGTTGTGGAATCCTAGGAGGTCCTGGGGCTAGTGCTGGCTCACTGGTGGGCAGAGTCAGGGTCCTGAAGACTCTGGGGCTGATTCCCAACCACTGGCAGGTGAAGCCAGATCCTGGGGTTAATGCCAAACTACTGGCAGGCAGAGCTTGTTCCTGGCATCTGAATGCAGAGCCCAGGGATCCCAGAGCTTGTTTCAGATATTTGGGGTGGGAGGGTGCAGTTCCTGACACAGTTCGGTATAAGGTCCAGGGTATCCCAAAGGTTGCATTTGTCTGCCAGTGGGCAGGGTCAGGGCCCAACTGGTCCCAGTGTAGGGTCTGGTCTGCATTCTGGGGTCATAGTTTTCTTGTTTCTGGTGCCTTCTTCCTGGTGGGTGAGGCTGCTCTAGAGGTTTGTGCAGGCTTCCTGGCAGGGGTGGCTGGTGCTTGCCCACTGGTGGGTGGGGCTGGGTCTTGGCTCTCTGGAGGGCTGGCCATGACTAGGGACATGTCTGTTGGTGGCTATGGGCTCTTTAGTCTTTAGGCAGCCTGTCTATTGATGGGTCAGGCTGTGTCTCTGCCCAGTTAGCTGTTTTGCCTGAGGCATCTCAGCACTGGAACCTACAGACTGTTGGGTGAGGCCAGGTCTTGGCACTAGTGAGCCAATATGGCAGCTGCCATGAGTGTTCATATAGTTGGTGGCCAATATGTTTACCACCAGTGTCTATGTACCCAGGGTGAGCTGCAGCCTCCTCCTCCCAGCCCCACCTCTCCAAGAGACTCTGCAAGACCAGCAGGTAGGTCTGGCCCAAGATCCTATCAAATTACTGCTTTTGCCCTGGGTCCTGGTGTGTGTGGGATTTTGTGTTTGTCCTTTAAGAGTGGAGTCTCTATTTCCCCCAGTCTTGTGGGTCTCCTGCAGTTAAACATCTCTGACCTTCAAAGCCAAATGCTCTGAGGGCTCATCTTCCTGGTACTGGATCCTCAGTCTGGGAAGCCTGATGTGGGGCTCAGAACTCTAACTCCTGTGGGAGAACCTCTGCAATATAATTATTCTCCAGTTTGTGGGTTGCCCACCCACTTGTGATTATATTGCAAGTCTGCCTCTGCTACTCATCTTTTTTTTAAAATAAATTTATTTATTTTAGTTATTTATTTTTGGCTGCTTTGGGTCGTCATTGCTGTGTGTAGGCTTTCTCTAGTTGTGACAAGTGGGGGCTACTCTTCATTGCAGTGCACGTGCTTCTCCATGCGGTGGCTTCTCTGGTTGTGGAGCACAGGCTCTAGGCATTCGGGCTTCAATAGTTGTGGCACGTGGGCTTCAGCAGTTGTGGCTCATGGGCTTAGTTGCTCCATGGCATGTGGGATCTTCCCGGACCAGGGATCGAACCCATGTCCCCTGCATTGGCAGGCAGATTCTTAACCACTGCACCACCAGGGAAGTCCCTCTCCTACCCATCTTGTCGTGGTTCCTTCTTTATATCTTTAGTTGTAGAAGATCTTTTCTGGTAGGTTCTGGGTTTTTTGGTTTTTTTTTTCATGGATGGTTGTTCCTCAGACAATTGTGATTTTGGTGTGCTCATGAGAGGAGGTGAGGTCAGAGTCTTTCTACTCCACCATCTTGGCTGCTCTTCCCCTATTTCAGTCTTTTTAACAGTTGCATAATAGTTCATGGTATGGATATATCACAGCTGAATAAGGAACATCCCTAATTCCTCACTTAGGTTCTTCCCATGTTTTTGCTTTTCTAAGCCATAATAAGATAAATATCTTAGTACATGTATCCTTATATAGTAGAGCTTTTATTCTGTTAGATAAATTTTCCCAAATGGGATTTCTGGACAGTTGGTTGTGTTGTCTATTAGAAAAGAAAGAACTTGGAGGAAAAAGGGAGCTTTTTATAAATTCGTGCATATTTACTTTGGCTGTAGTTCTCTGAGATGACCATTTTTTGTAGGACCATTTTTTCTGGGTTCTTTTTTGGTCCATTCTGGATGAAATTTTAGGTCTGACAATGGAGGACACATACATTTTGAGGGAGAAAAGAAGGGTAATAGAAGGAGTCAGAGAAGAGGGGATCAGGGCCAAAGGGGAAGAGAATTTAAAGAAAGAGAAGTGCTCAACAGAGTTAGATGCTGTGGAGAGGCATAGCTTCTATTGATGGGGAGGACTGTGCATGAAATGTCTTATGTGTCTCTCCTGGGCACAAGGTGAGATGGTACTTCTTCCATTCCCTTGATGTTAGGAATGGCCATGTGACATGTTCTAGTGAGTGAAATGAATGCAGAAGTGACATGTGTCGCTATGAGGTAGAAGACTTTAAGAGCTCCTGGTGCTCAATTTTCCATGTCTCTTTCTCCCTATCAGAGCGACAGGTGACATTCCAGATATGGATATTCCATAAACCAGAGTCCCTGAGTGAGGATGACATATGGCAGAGCTCCCCCCTTACCTCCAAACTAATGTGGGATAGACACATGTAGCATGAATGAGATTTAAACGTTATTGTTTTAAGTCACTAAGGTTTTAGGGTTGTTTGTTTCTTTAGCATAATGTAGCCCATTCTGACCGATACAGTCACCTAGAGAAGAGGTTCAGTTGAGAAATCCTGAAGTCTAATCCTGAGGGGGTAAAAAGTAATTAGATTGTAGCTCAGGGGGGTAAAGAGTGGGGTATGTAGTGAGGAAGTGTAAGTAGCAACTGTTGAGTTCCCTTCAAGATTGCTTAGGGGCTATCAGAATCCAGTTCTGCCAATTAGTTAAAAAATGCTCTTTGGGGAAATCTAGGAATAATTCTGGAACACTTGAAAAATAAACCAAGAAACATTAACTGCATAAATAATGACAAAATCAAGACACATACTGTAGAATTTTTTATATATAGAATAAGATTTCAGCAGCTTTTATGCATCTCAGTGTGTACTGAAGATATAAGAATATCACACAATAAATTCCTCAGCATTTAGTTCTAGGAAAAATTTTATTTCTCCAGATGAAATATGTTTCCTTTTGTTGGTTAATGAGAATTACGTCAGTATCCCTACAAAACCCTTGTGCCCTGTTCCTTTCTTGTCTTGATTGCCAGGGAGTTAAAAGATTATCTTTTACCTGGACTGTTTGGTACAAGTCACTCCTCTTAGGGTCTAGCTTGTGGAACAGAGCATGAGGCAGGGGGTCATGTCAGAAGATCTGGAGGACCTAGACCACCCAGGGTGGCTGAAAAAGGCTCTGTTACTGATTGTGGCCAAGACAGTTTGGGATATTCTGCAACTGGAAAAGACCCACCTGAAATTTTATGGGAGCAACAGAATTGAGGAAGGGAGTATGTGTGTGTGTGTGTGTGTGTGTGCGCGCACGCGCATGTGCATGCACGTGTGGGGTGTTTGTATTTTATTGAGGATGGCCCTTAAACCAGTAGTCACATAACTAGTAAGATCCAGCAACATCTTGAGAATGATTCAGCTATAGTTGGACAGTCTGAAGGTAGAAAACAATGCTGATAAGGACCAGCAGATAAGACCAGGACTATCTACTTCTCAAGATCAGAATTTTAAAAAATTTCTTATTAGAGTATAGTTGATTTACAATGTTCTGTTAGTTTCAGGTGTACAGCAAAGTGAATCAGTTATACATATACATACATCCACTCTTTTTTAGATTCTTTTCCCATATAGGCCATTACAGAGTATTGAGTAGAGTTCCCTGAGCTGTACAGTAGGTCCTTATTAGTTATCTATTTTATATATAGTAGTGTGTATATGTCAATCCCAATCTCCCAATTTATCTCTCCCCCCTCTTACCCCCTGGTAACCATAAGTTTGTTTTCTACACTTGTAATTCTATTTCAAGATCAGATTTTTTGAAACTGCTAGTCAAATATTTTTAGAGGATTATGAAATTGATTTTAGAGCATCTCAACTCAAGCTTTTAAAAAGAAAATAAAATGGAATAGAAAACATAAGCATGTATCCCATGTAGTAAAAGTAAGGTTTTTGTTTTTTTCTAAATGAAACTTCTGTTGAAGTGTGTGTATGTGTGTGTGTGTGCATGCGTGCACGTGCCCATGCATGCACATGTCCTGGGTTGTAATCAAGAATGTATTTCTTTTTTTTTTTTTTTTTAAGAATGTATTTCTTACTGTGGATTCTGGGTCAAAACTATTTGAAAGCCACTGGTCTACAGGTATACAGAACCTAAATCTATTCTATGAGGACAGAGGCAGACCAGTAACATTGAGAAACTAAAGCCGGGTGATACAAAAAGATGGGTGAACCAGACATTATGAAGCTAATACCCATGATAGTACCACTGACTTCTCAGTGATCTGGGCCTTCCCAAACATGAAGGCAAGGGGGCAGTTTAAATGAGCCTGCAGCTTTGGCCTGGCTGAACGTAGTTGGTTAGAGTCAATAAATGTTCAAATTGGTATACCTTGTCAGTAGCAATTTGTATTAAATCTCTCTCCTTGATCTTGGATCAATTTCCTCCTGCATAACAGGCCAGAGGGATAACCTGAGAGAGAGATCAAAGGTCAGAGGAAAGGAGTGGTGCCGAGCTGAGGGTCTGAGATGAGGCCAGTGTGGTGTGAACAGGGCTGCAGGGGAGGGGAGGTCGAAGGCCTGGAGGAGCAGGTCAGGGCTGGGGCTTCAGGACAAAGACCTTGGAGGCGTTGAAGACCCGGCTTTAGGTGGTTCTGTTGCCCAGTGTGAGGGCAAACCTGAGAGGTTCAAGTTCCCACAAAGGACCAAGTATCTTTCCCTTTGTTACATGGCTTTTTGGCATTGTTATTTTATTTTAGGATGATAATGCCTTTGAATTTTTCATTAAAAGTTTCTTCAAATTCTTTTGCTAAACCAGTAGTATGCAAGTGATAAATAAGTAAATGGAGATTGGTAAGACTGTAGCTCATTTTATTTTGTGTCTTAGCCTCTTGTTTCTACTACCCTTTTGAGAGTTTATAGACTGTAGCTCTTTTCCTATCAATGAAGTGTTAGAGAGCAGCCAACATCCCCAAAGTGATGCCTATACATGGGACTCACAGACACTTTGAACTGTCAACAGAGTTTTCTCTTAAATCATTACCTTCTATCTTTTAAATTTTACTGCAGGCATAATTTTCCAACTTCTGAAGACTGTTCCAACCATGGAACCAGACTTATCACTGAATTGAGATTTTTCCCTCTTTATTTTCAATGCTCTGGCTTTGCCTGGCATGCTGCAAAGATCTTACTCACCCACACTAAAATTGTAATTCTGGGTGTGTACAGTGTGACCACGGTGAAATTGGTAATACTGAAGAATTCTGTTTAGGTTATTGTCTGTGATAGTGGGCAAAACATGTGTTTGTTTGAACATTAATCTTTCTTTGTTGTTAGGAAGATTATAATAACAAAAAGATCTTCATTTAGGATAGTAGCATATTTTATTTAACCGAACACTGTTTAATAAATAAGAACACATTTAAGGCAAGATACAACCTAGAGCAATATTTGTTTTTTTAAAAAAATGAATTTAGGGCTTCCCTGGTGGTGCAGTGGTTGAGAGTCCGCCTGCCGATGCAGGGGACACGGGTTCGTGCCACGGTCCGGGAAGATCCCACATGCCGCGGAGCAGTGGGCCCGTGAGCTATAGCCGCTGAGCCTGTGCGTCCAGAGCCTGTGCTCCGCAACGGGAGAGGCCTCAACAGTGAGAGGCCCGCGTACCGCAAAAAAAAAAAAAAAAAAAGAATATAAATCTTCACTAAAAAATTAACCTTTGTCACAATGTTAATTGCATTTGGTCAGTACCTTACTCTCTTGCTTGTATTTATTGCACTTTTATTTATTTACTACTCGCAAAGAAAACTGATCTGTAAAGATTTACCCTTTGGCCCATTACTGCCTGTAACAATCGTTTCAGGAGCTGGTTTGCATCCTGATCGTTTGACCTTGTGTGTTCTTAGTTCTGATTAACTCTAAAACTCAGATTTTTCTCACTGTACTGCATTGCTAATTTCTTAAAGGACTCAGGCTCTCAACTGCCTTATGAACATTTAAAACCTATAGGAGAAATCAAAACAAAATAAATTTTAAAATCCAAACATATTTTTCATAAGCTTCAGTACTGCTTTCCCATGTTTATAACCATTCAGATATATTTTTTCATAGAAGATACAAAATATCTAAGGGAAAAAACCTATATGCTCCTCCTATCTATCCGTGTCCCTACCCCCTCCCCACAAAGAGCCAACAAAAATTCTCTTAAAGGGAGTTTGGTTTGCATTTAGAGACAGCAGAAGTGAACTTTAAAGATAACATGGTTTACGTGTGTGCTGGGATTTCTAATCACCCATTCTTTGGCTGGCTTGAAAAACTTAAGCGTGCCGTGTCCTGTGTATAACCAGATGTGCATGGCTCCTCATTGCTTTAAACAGTTCCAGATCCTTAGTAATTTGAGTTTATCTCAAAAATTACTGAACTGCATGGCAAGAAATTAAACTAAAAATTACATTCATCCATCACGTTTTATGAGCCATGAAAAACTACATGGGGAATAAATCTTTGCAAGCAAGACAGTTTCTGTTATAAGTGGTTCTTCTCACTTCGAATGCATTAATATTCAAAACCATAACCTGCCACGTGCTCAGCTTTGTGTGAGAAGGGGAACAAATCAATCCCCTCCTTCTGTTTACCGAGTTGATTAACACTGTTCTTGTCTGTGCCTGGGGTGTGGGAAGTACGGCTGCTTCTCCCCTAAAGGGGTAGGAACTCAGGAAACCCCCCAAAGAGGGAGGGAATCAGCCCTTATTATGAGCCTGCTAAGGCCAAGTTCAACCCTCCCAACAATTCCAAGAGGATTTTGTTATCCCCACTTTCCAGGGGAGGAGAGTAAAGCTCAGAGAGCCTGTGAAACTCAGGCAAGCTGACCCAGCTGATAAGTGAGCCAGGTCTGAATCCCAGCTCAGTGGAACTCCAAACCTTCTTGGATTCCTGCATGACCCTGCTCAAAAAAGCCATTAAAGGAGGCCAGAAAACGATGCCTCAAGCAACTGGAGCCCGTTGAGTGACTACAGAATGGAGGATGGAGGATTCTGCCTGTCACCAATTTATAGACAGCTCCTTCACTCTGCCCACACTTTACCCAGAAATCACAGCGAGCTCTTTACTCTCTGTGTGATCGTCTGAGTTGTGAGGGGGAAGGTCATGAGTGACTCATGCCCTGTGCACCCACACAGCCCCCGGAAATGTATGGGAAGCTTCCACCTCAACACGTTCTGAAGGAGTTCATTCCCCCTGGATGACATCGTTGATCCCTAGGTGACTGGCTGGTCCACCCTTTCCCACCTCCGAAGGGACATCAAAGTCTGAATAAATGTTTTTTAAGCTGAAACCCACTCTCTCTACCATTTGTAGAAAGTCAAGTTGCAGTCTCCTGGGTTGGCGAACTATCACAGGGCACCGTGGTCTTGCAGCTCTTCCCAGCTCTCTGCTTAAACCCTTGGCACTGGTTGGTGCCTATGGGAAAAAGCCAGGGAACAGTTCCTCCTACAAGCTGTCCCGAGTTCAAAGTTATTTAAGCAGCCACCTCGGTGGGTATCTGTGTTCCATGGCAGAGAAAAATCTCGAGTGTTTTCCACAATCAAGATGACTTCTTTGTAATCAACCAAAACTATAACTTTTTCTGGCCCATTTCAGAGAGGCTAGCATGCCTGGTCAACCAACTGCCCTCACAGTCCAGCAGGTCCCCCTGTGTGATACCCTGTGACAGCTTCTGGAGAAAGTGTAATATTGTGAATGACATTCTTATCTCTATCCACAGCCCAGCGTCCCCTGTTGTCCACTCTATAGCCTCCCTAACATCTTCTAGATCCTCAGCCCCTTGTTTGTCCATTGCACCCACCTTGCCAATCAGCTTCCCTGTCTCTGCTCATCAGCCGCTAAGCCTTCTTGGAGAAAATTCACACACCCAGGCCAAACGGTGCTACAATTCAAACGGTCACATTTCAAGCTTTAGCAGAGCTCTCAACACAGCTTAGCAATAAACAGTCATCCTGGGTGATCTTCCATCACATTCACCCCCTCAGGGACTGACCTGAAGTTCTTCCACTGTCCCTGGGATCAGCCATCACTCCTATCCCCTCTCCCCACCCCCTCCAATTCTTGCAGCAGGCTTCTAAGTTAAAATTCTGAGCTCCTTGAAGATAGAGGTCATGTCTTGTTTGCATTTGTGGCAATAATGTGTTGAATAAATGATTGCAATGGGAAAACAGACTAAAACTGTTTAACCCAGGTTCCCACAAGTTCATTCCTCTCTTCCATGAATCCTAATCAAGGAGAAAGGGCAGGGAGACTAATTTAAATTGAGCACAAGACCATTTTCTAAGCCCTGTGATCAGCACTTTTACACATATTATCTCATGTAATCCTCGCCCAAGTCTGTGAGGTAGATACTATTTCCATTTTGCATGTACAGAAAAGCAAGCGGTCCACATTCCTCTAATTCCACAGCTCATGCATTTTCCATGCTTTCACTATCTAACTTCCCACCTGCCCTTTCATCTTTATCTCTTCAATTTCTCTAATAACCAAGGGAGTTTATGAACAGTTGGTGTTGGTAGAAGCACTTTAGGAGGAGGCAGCATTTGGGTTGGACTCTGCAGATAACAAGGGGGAGAGGTTTCCCAAACTTTAAAACTCTCTGATGATACTCAGCAACGGAGACAAGAAGGGTCTGGGACTGTGTATTAGTTTGAACACATTTGATTTTGATTGCAAGTGATAGAAACCAGCTTAAAATAGAGAGAGAAAAAAAGGAAATTGTTGTATCAAGTACCTAGGAAATCCGAGGTATATTTATGGGATGTTTGGATACAGAGCTTTAGCAGTGTCATCAGCATGTAGCTGCTCCCCACTTTGTCCAGGTTTGGTTCCCCTGGGTGTTGGCTGATCATAAGGCAGGGTGTCTCTGCACGGCGGCGACCCCTGCATCTCTAGGCCACACCATCCTCCTGACACTGCCCACTTTGTACCTCCTCATCCCAGCTCCAAGCTCCCTTCTCTGTCTGAGCTCCTTGAGAGCAAAGTCTGTACCTTCAGCTGCATTCCCAGGGCCTGACCCAGTAAAAAGCTCACTGAAAAGAAGAATGAATACAACCTGCCGTTCCTCTTAAAGTCCAGACTGGCCAAGTTCACGGCTAGCGGGGAACAGGGGCAGTCAGAACAGATCTAAGATGAGGTTTCTCTGTGTATCTTTCTACTTTGTTTTTAATTGTAGCACTGTTTGCCTTTGTTCTCCAGTGATTTTTGACAGACCTTTTCTTTCCTTAACCACCAATCCAGAGTTGGGCAAGGGAGAGGAAAACAGGAAGCGACCTCTAATGGGTGCAGGGCTTCTTTTAGAGGAGAAGAAAATGCTCTAAAATTAGATTGTGGTGATGACTGCACAACTGTGTGGATGTACTAAGAAGCAGTGAATTGTATGCTTTAAATGGATGAATTGTATGGAATGTGAATTATGTCTCAATAAAGTGGTTTTAAAAAAAAAAGGAGGGGAAAAAATCCAGAAGAGGGTAATATTATAACATAGAATAAACAGAATTACCATATATTGTGGACAGCCCCACACCCCACCACCACCCAGGGTGTGCTGCACTGCTACAGACCTAGGGGCTCTGTGACAACTTTCTCCCTTCCACTGGAAAGGTGAGAAGGAAGCTGTTTTCCATATGCTCCCAGGCAACATGAATTAAGCTGCCACTCTTGCCACTGCTTTTCCTAAGAGATTCAGAGAGGTGAGATTAAGAGATGGGACTGGCGATGGCACTGGAATGCCCTGGAACACAGTGTACCACAGGCATTTCTGGAGAAGCCTCAGGACCGCACCCTGAGAAGAGAGACCAGGAGAACAGAGATGTCTGCCTTGCATCTGGCCTCTTAAATATGGCTGACGCACCATGTATCACGCTCTAGCTGGCAAGTCAAGTCCACTTGTTCTAAGTAACTGTCCCAAACCACAGCCAAATACTCAAACCTGGCATTCTCACATTCGTTTTCCAGACCTCGGTGCCACAGCTTTCGGCTGCTTCTTTTTAGTTTAGACAAACCATTTGGACTCCACTTTGGCTCATAAGGACTCAACTTTCCACTCAGAATTTGGAACCACTCTTTCTTTGGATTTTGGTGTCTCCCCCAAAACCTTGTCTAGAAGGAACGTAACCAACTCCTCCTAGTTTGCCCAGTTTTAAAATGGAAATTCTTGATTCCCTGAGAACACTTCGGTCCTGGACAAACCAGGGTAGTTAGTCACTAGTTAGGAGATCTTCAGAAAACCCAGATGGCCAGGCTAATGCCCCCACCCCTACGTGCAGCTGAGGAAACCTGCATAATCCACTGATGCAGCATCTCACCTACAAGATGAGAGACAACAACTGCTTCTGTCACGTAGGGTAGTTTTGAGAAGTCAGTGAAAGAGAACATGCCAAGTACTTACTGCCTTGTAGTAAGTTGTCAATAAATATTTATGATGGGTGTTGTTGTTAATATTATTAATATTATTATTTAGACCCATATCCTAGAAGAGGCAAGTTAGTGTAACCCTGTAGGAGAGTTTAGGAAATGGTACTGAAGAATCAATGAAAACTAATGTTCCGCTAGATAAAATGAACAAGACCAGAACTTTTGAGCCATGGAGATGCCTACCCTCTGTAGCGATAACAAAATTAAGATAGATTATTTGATGTGAATTAAACATTGTTTGGAAAGTGTGCCTGTATCATATTTAAGATCTTCCCAAGAGTGCTCGAGAAAGGGGGCTGATGCCAACCCGACCCTATTACATGAAGTAAACCACCTGAAGACATGACGAATGCACTACTTACGTTTTGCCTTTGGCAACTAACACCTCTTGACTGCCAACTGATTCAGAATCTCTGAGAGTGAATCCCAGAAACTCACACCATTAACATGTTCCTTGGATGATTCTTACACTCACTGAAGCTTGAGAAGCCCACCTAGACCTTGGCTCCTGGTGGATAGAAATTGTACCTTGTTCACTCCTGTGCCTCCACCTCCACGCAGAACTGACCTGTGCCAGATAGGTGCTCCCCAAATGTGTATTTATCAATTCGTCCTTTCATTTCTGATGTTAGCCTGCGAAATGTTTCTCTGGGATGAGACACCAACACATGTTCTAGTCACTGAGGCATTTATTTAAACTAGTTTTTCACCCCGGTGGTAATGATTAGGGCTGAGAACGCTTTGAAAATTTACAAATTTCACAAGGAAAGGAACAAATTAAGTTTGTGCAGGCAAGAGGCTTCGAGTAGATGGAAAGAGCACTTTAAAAACAATCACCCGACCTGCTAAGGAAGGTATACTTGCACCTCTCAAATTAATGCCACCTGGTTATCCACGGCGACACAAACGGCCCTCCCAAGGAACACCAGGCACTGGGATGAGGACAAGTCATCTAATTCTCCATGACACTTCCATCTCCATTTTAATGTGGAAAATCTCGATGAAATGGATTCTGAAAGTACAGATTTTCGTTATTGAAAAGCCATGTCAGAATAAATTAGCATGAAGAAGAAGCAGGAAAACACTAGATTGGATTATTCAGAACAATTTGATCATCTACTTATTGGCAAAGTTTTTTCTTATGCATTTAGTAGCCGTTAGCGACACTAAGTATTGTTCTTTCTGCTAGTGAAAAAGTTGATTTATCAATCCTGTCTGGGTAGTTAATTTGAACACTTTGCCTGCTATTTCCATGTCATTTGGTTATTTTGCATTTTGGGTCAATCGTGATTGTAGCAGAGCAGTGGTTGAAAGAGGGATCTAATATTTGTAGGTTCAGCTCAGCCTCAGAGCCATCACACCTGTGCCTACACCAAGCAGGAATCTACCTGGAGTATACTGTCAAAGGAGGGGGAAGGGCAAAATGGATCCAGATTGGCATACTTGGGGGTTGTGGGCAAGACCTGCTCCTTTTGTAGGTGAGCCAGGGGGTTGGCCCCAGAGACCTGAACTGCTGGGGTCTCGGGGAGACAGTGAGGGGTGATGGAGATTGCTCACAAGCTGATGTCAGGGCAACTGGGTCTCTTAGATAAGGATGGGGCTCCAAAGCCTTCCCTCCAAGGTGGCATGGGCAAGTCTCCCCTTCTTTTCTCCCCTCCCCACTAACTTCCATGCCACCCTCAGGCTGCTCTCGTCAGATTCAGATTCGTCTACTCTTTCTCTGATGCTTACTGTATTCCAAGCTCAGCGTTAGTCTCCTTTACTGTCATTACTATTCACGTGGAATCAGGTGTTAGAAAATATACACGTAAAACAGGAAAAGCAGCCAAGCATTTGCTTTATGATTTTCAATCTTCTTGCCTGAAGTCCTGGCTAGAGGACAGAGATCGTGTCTTGTTCATCTAGCCACTGAGCGCTTCGCACTTGGCAGGCACATGATAAATGGGCAATGAGCGGATAAACTGGTGGGCAGTAACCCTGTGGCACTGGTCTTATTGTTCCCATTTTATAGATGAGGAGACTGAAACTCAGAGTTTAAATGATGTGCCTGTGAATCTCACAGCTAAGGTGTGGACTGCAGAGCCTAGCTCAATGTCGTCTTTTGGCTGAGTACCATGATGGGTGAGTTGAGGACTAAACCTTCATGCCCTCTTCTATACTACACGTCTATGGATCCCATTCCTCTCTACCAGGGGCACTGCTCAGGGAAATACCTGGCGTCCTCTATCCTTCACCAAAGAAACTCAATTTAGCCCCATATCTTCCTGACTGGTGGCTTTTCTCAACTGGCAGAGCTGACTCTCCTCATTGCCTGGTAACTCTTCTCTTCTGATGGTCTTTCTGGTCTGAAGGCTTTGCTGGGCTCTGGTTGAACATGGCTCACTTTGTGTTACTGCCTTGGGCCGCACACCACCACGCCCCACCCCCACCCCCCACCCCAGCACTCCCCCCTGGAGCTGCTTCCCCCGGAGGATCTGCAGCTCCAAGCATTGGGCCCCCAGCATCTGCGGTGTGCCAACAGGGCTTCTGCCCTGGTCTCTGAAGGAGCAGACCTCCAAGAGTCTCTGCCACGGATTTCCTGTCTGCCCAAGACTGTGTTCAGAGAACCACAATGGGTTTATAAAGTGAGAGGTGGGAGTACGATGGAACAAAGTGCTGGAGAAGCCACTAGGACCATATCATGAAGAATTTTATGTATCATGTTATGTTATTCTACTGTCTCTGAAGGCAACTAATTCATTGGGTATCACCCCCAAATTCCCTAACTCAGCATCTGTGGAATGGGGTAAAACGTCTTCTCCAAACGGAATCACTCTCTATGATAACTAATCAATCACAGGAACTTCTCCTCCCCAGAGCCTAGACAGAGGACTGAAATTCTTTTCTATAGAGTCTCCCAGGCAGCCACTACAGATGCACTGGCTTGGCACATGAGATAAAATCTATCTGCCATCCTGATTCTAGGCTTGCCTGCCATTTCCATAAATAGAGAGAGAAAGATGCTGTCATCCAGGTAGCCCCCATCAATTCTCCCGCCCCTGCCCCCTCCTCGCTCTGGGGATCTATATACAAATAACCCTCCAAGGTTAGTCACGCACTCACCCTCTCCCATTGCCAAGTCCCCAGAGGACAAATCCTCACCCACTCTAAGACCAGTAGCATCTGTGGCTTTCTCACAAGTCCTGTGCTCTGGTAAACCTCTGGCTTGGAATCAGGCTTTCCCACTAAGCTCTCTTGGACTTTCACTAATCAGGGGTCTGATTTTCCTCCCTCCATCAATATCAGATGGTAGAGCCCATTTTCCAAAGTGGGATAAAGGCAGCATGAAGTCAGTGGGCATGATGTAGCCATTGACCAGCACAGCGCTTCATTAAATGAGAGTTTATGATTCTGCCCTACAGTTCCGTCCCCCCGGTAGTTCCAATTTCCTTTGTTAGGAGAGAGGAGTGAGGGCTCAGGGTTTGGAGCTTCTCCCAGGGCAAGCAGCTGGAGCTTTGACAGCTCCAAAAGGTGATGCGGGGACCCATCGCTGCCTCTTGATGAGGCCCGGGCTGCAGGACTAGGATTCTGTTAACAAATCACAGCAAATGCAGACGGTTGTCATCCATGAACAGAAGGCCGATGTGTGAGGAATTGTAAAGTGGAGTTTGTTCAGCCCCAATTAAATCCTGTTTTACAAATTCCATCCGACTCTTCCACAGGAGAAAGCTCATTAAATTTTTTCACACCAAGCCAGTCTAGGTGGCAGTGTTAGGCTGCGCTGGTGGGGCTCGGCTCTCGAGGAAGGCTGGCTGTCAGAGCAGAGTTCTGTGGTTTCTTAGAAACGGCCAAAGGATTTATGTGGGATAACTAAGTACCAGAAAGACCAGGTTATTTCTAAGCAGGTATCAGAAAATAAAATGATGGGCATGAAATGGGGAATATAATCTTTGAAGAGAAGCATTCGTGCAACCCAGGGTCTCACAAATTTAGAGAAAAGATTTTCTTTCATTGTCTTGGCTTCTTTAGAGAAGGCCAATTCTCTCCAGTCAGGGATACCCAGTGAGCATTATGGGCTTTATAATGGCTCGTGATTAAAGCAATTTTAAAAAACATCACAGATAAAGCCTCCTGGGTTGTCTTTGAGCTACTGAATGGGTCACCTAAGGATTACTCTGTTATTCACTCAACACCTGGCCAGGAACTGGGAATCATTTAAACATCCTAATGTTAGGATGTCCTCTCCTCCAGTCACCTTTTCCCCTCCTAGGTAACCGGGAAGTGCCACGTAGGGGGCACAGAACCAAATTCTCACTCTTTGCTCCTGACTTGGAGTCAGCCTCAAATGCATCCCCACTGCCATCCTGTTTTTTCCCCCCCTTGTAAGCAGGGCTGTCCGGCAAGGCCCCTTCGCACCCTCACTGAGGCCTTGGGCAGCTTTAATCCAAGCAGCCAGCTCCTGCCTCTCCTCCTCAGGCCTTGCTGGACCCCGGTCAGCCATCCAGAGCCAAAGGGACCTCCCATGCACAAGGCCTCCCCAGACTCCGGTCTGGCAATTAACAATGCATCATAAAGGGGGAGGAGGAGGGAGAGTGGAAAGGGGCGGAAATACCATTACCACGACCTCACCCTGAACCTGAGGTTTGCCTAGGACAGACCTCCGGGGGTCACAGAGGAAGAGTATGGCACAGGGAGCTGGTAAGGAGCAGAGGGTGGAAGAAGGGTGACCACCTGCTCTCTCCCTCCCTTCCTTCCTTTTTCCTTTCCTTCCTTCTGCTTACTTTTTAAAAGTCTAATTAGGTGAGAGTAAAATACATGAAAGAGCCAAGACTTCCACACCCCACTTCAGAAACCTACCTTGCTTTGCTTAGTCATTCAGTTCCTGTAGATTTACTATTGGCAAAAGGACACATTACTTATGAAGAAAGGAAATAGAAAAACTGTCTTTTCTGCAACGTTTCCTTTTGGAACCAGCGAGGCCCTGTGTAGAATTCTGGCAGAGTTAACCAAGAACAGAGCGTTGCCGCCTTTCATCCTCATGCAGATTTAAAGAACAAGGGAGCAAAAAGTGCATGTATTAGATGAAAGCTGAACACCCGTCTTCTCTACTTTTTTTTGTGTGTGTGTGTGCTCAAACAGGAGATATGGGGTTCTCTCGGCTGGCAGATTTCCCAGAGAACTTCCAGCCCAGGTACTTGGATATAGAGAGTCTCAACAGGACTGAGCCAGCAAGACTGAGTCTGAGGGCAAAGCCTCAGACGGTTGTAAGTCAAGAACTGGCCCAGCTGAGGCAGGCAGGGCCAAGGCTTGCCAGGCCAATGTCAGAAACAAACTATCCAGGGCTCCCCTGGTGGCGCAGTGGTTGAGAGTCCGCCTGCCGATGCAGGGGATGTGGGTTCGTGCCCTGGTCCGGGAGGATCCCACATGACGCGGAGCAGCTGGGCCCATGAGCCTTGGCCGCTGAGACTGCGTGTCCGGAGCCTGTGCTCCGCAACGGGAGAGGCCACAACAGTGAGAGGCCTGCGTACCGCAAAAAAAAAGAAAAGAAACAAACTATCCAAGCAAAGAATGAAAGTCAGGGAGCTGTTGGAAAGGGGGTGGGCAGTGCTGGGCATTGGTAGGCCTATAGAGCAAGATGATATATATAATTTGATGCCCATGAAGGTCCAGCTGGTGAATGAAATGAGGGCAGAGGGAAGGGTGTAAGGCAATAGGGACTGGTGAGGACTGTGTCAAACTGGAAGCTAAGTGCCTCTGCCTGAAGGACGCTGACTCTCCTCAGATCCAGTAGATTGTGACCATGAAGGAATGTTGGCCCAGTATCACTAGATCTTCCCATTTTTAAAGAAAAGCATGGAATCTTGATTTTAAATTCCCAGGTTTAAAATACTGGGCAAGTCAACAAAATACAGATGGGTTTGGATGACATGACACAAGTCTATGACCTGTAAAAAAATATTTAAATGTCAAGGCAAAATGAGAGAAGCAGGCACAAAGCTGAAGGCGGCACAGAGGGAAGTAGTTAAGGCTCCAGGAAGAGGTGAGGTTAGGGGGAGGGAAAGGGCCAGCTTTAGGGGAGGCACACAGAGCATGGCCACCATGTCTTTCAACACAACCTTTCTGTACTGCCCTGGGAGCTTCCTGCTGCAGCCCCCCTCTCTGCTGCTAAAGGACAAAGGAGCAGCCTGCTACCAGAGTGATCAGAGTATGAGAGCCTGATACAGAGTTACAACAGCCTAAAACCCCTATGAGATATGGATCCCCAGACTCTCTTGTATCATCTCTTCCTGCTCACCTTCCTTTCCCCTGCTCCAGCCACATCGGCCCCTTTGTGGTTCCTGGAACATACCAGGCACACTTCTCCTGTAAGGCCTCTGCATTGGCTGTTCCTTCTGCTTAGAACACTCTTCCCCCAGATATCCACATGGCCAATTCCCTACCTCCTTCGCATCTCCACTCCATGTCATCTTTTGACCTTTCTGTTTAAAATTTCAACCTGCAACTGCACCTGGTTGGCTTTCCTAGTGCCTATTTTATTTTTCCAAATCACTTGTCACCTTCAAAATACTATGCAATTTACCTATTTATTATTTGTTGTCTGTCTCATGAAACTAGAAGGAAATCTCCTCCAAGGTGAAGATTCTTGTTTGTTTTGTTCATTGATGTATTGCTGGAACAATGTTTTTCACATATGGGGTGTTCAGAAAATACTTATTGAAAGAAAGTATGAATTTCTATTTCTTCCTTCTGTCCTGTGGCTCTAGAGCTGTGATTTTGACGAGGTTCTCTTTTCCTTCTGTATTTCATTCCTCCTCTGTCTTTCCCAGAACTCAGTCCAAGCCAGCAAATGTTAATTGAGCCATCATGCTGTGTCAAGTCTCAGAGGAGATGTGAAGGCACAGGGACAAAGGAGGAGCAGTCTCTACCCTGGAGGAACTTATAATCTAAGGGGAGGTGCAGATACAATAACTAATAACCATAATGCACAGGGGTGTATATAGGTGCTCTGGGGAAACAGAGGAAGGCCACTTGTGCGGGGCCTTAAAAGATGTGCAGTTTACCGAAAGAAAAGGATGCCATGGGGACTTCCCTGGCGGTCCAGTGGTTAAGACTACATGCTTCCAGTGCAGGGGCTGTGGGTTTGATCACTGGTCGGTGAACTAAGATCCCACATGCTGTGCGGTGGGGCCAAAGAAAAAGAGAAAAAAGAAAAGAATGCCATAGACATCTAGGGGATGGGGGTAGAGACAGGGTAGAAGTAAACCAACAGGATTAATGCTGTGAACTTAATTTTGTGGAGTATTTAAAATTGCTTATAGGACGTTGTCTTATGCCCTTGTGGAAATATGTCCATTGATATTTTGATGCTTTCCATGACTTTATAATCAAAGTTTGCAAATTAAATATTTCCAGGACTGTTCTTTGTTCTTTCTCCTCTTCTTCTGACTGGAGAACTGTTCCAGCAATGTGGAGCTCTGACCCCAGGCTGGTAATAAGTTTCTTGGACTTAAACTGCAAGGCATGTTCTTTATCTCATATTCTGATTGTAAACACAATTTTCCACTTAGAAACAGAAGTTTGATTGAAACAGGGAAACAAGTGATGTGAGCAAAGCACAATTTCTCTATGTTACTTGTATTGTGTCAGCTCTTCTAAAACAAAATAAACTCTTAGATACACGACCCTCAGTACTTCCTCCTTTTGCCACAGTTATCAGGCATTCTGACTTCTGCATTGAAACCCTGAAGGTTTTTTTTTTGTTTTTGTTTTTCCTGAAACTGATTTAATTATTCAGCAGGCACTCTCAGATCTATTCAATGGAAAGTTGTGAGTTTGCCTTTCTACAGTTTCCTGGGTGGTTTTTCCTACATGACAGGAATGAAAAATTAAACTGTCATGTCAAATTGGAATGCTTCTGGAAGTAGGAGGAACCCTCTGAATTTTTTTTTTCTTTTTTGCGATACGCGGGCCTCTCACTGTTGTGGCCTCTCTCCCCTCTCTCCCGTTGCAGAGCACAGGCTCCAGACGCGCAGGCTCAATGACCATGGCTCACGGGCCCAGCCGCTCCGCGGCATGTGGGATCTTCCCGGACTGGGGCACGAACCCATGTCCCCTGCATCGGCAGGCGGACTCTCAACCACTGCGCCACCAGGGAAGCCCCCCTCTGACTTTTTAATCTCTCAGACTCCCTGAATAAAAGGAAGTGGTTATTCCCTTGTCTCCTGAAGCAGAATGAAGCATGTTCCCTCACAAGAGGTATTTTAAATGTTCTAAATGTGACTTGAACCAATGTAAGAATAGTACTTCTCAGCAACAACTTGAGCTCCTGCATTGGCACCTTTTAAAAAGTTCCTTTTTATAAATTCAGACTTATGTTGACTATAGCCCTTTAACGAAAAAACCTTAAGTACAGGTTTGGAAATAAATTAGTTTTTTTTTCAGTCACAATAAGCAAATATCTGCTGAGTGCCTCATTATACAGACATTCTACCAGGTGCTGGAGATACAGAATGAATAAGATGTAGCCCTTTTTTAAAGAGGTATTCAGTTTATAAGTCAGGTAGCTACAGATTCACATACCATGTACATTTCTCTATATATTCTTTCTATATATAATAAAACAGTTGCATTATAAATATAAAGAAAATCATGTGTATATAGATGAAGGTACAAGCCTTAAAAACAAAGTCTAATTTAAAAAAATTAAGAGAGGAAACTCATATATACAGAGAACTTCTGAGAAAAAATATCTGAAGCAAACCATATTTTTGTTTCTTTGTGGGTAAATATGAAGAATTTTTAACCCTAGATTCTACAGAGAGACATTTGAAAGCAGGACATAGGAAGTATTAAATATAAACAGAAAGGGCTTCTAAGTGATGGAGAGAAGCCCCTCTTAGTCATAATTAACACAGAAATTATTATTCTTCCCCCTCAACCCAATACTGAAGCCAATAGCTATAGTACTACAGGGGGAAAAGACACCTATAGTAGGAGATCTTATGCAGGTTATTCACATGGTAAATACAGATGAGTGAAATAGCCAAGAGATACCTCAAAAGCTAGAATTAAAATGCATTGGTGGCAACTTTAATCCTTGAAGACTGAGATTTGTGCAATTACAGAGAGAGAAAGGGAGAAGTAGACTGATTTTGGTACAAGGGTGTGGCTGGGGTCATGTGAATGGGTGTAGATCAGCATGGGGACAGTGAATATGACAAAGAAAGGAGATCTGGACCTAAATCAGATAATATCAGATTTCCTAGATTTTAACACATCTTCAGTTGTAACCTACCATTAATTTAGAAACAGCTCAGGAGAAACAAGCACTACTTTAAAGAATGCAATCCAAAAAATTTCTGCTCAGCTTTACCTGTATAATTATATGGTACTTTCTTTTTTAAAGAAAGACAATCAAATCTTAAGTCTAAGATTTTTCCAAACAATGAATTCAAATATTTTTCTGAATTATTTTTGGCCAATGGTGATGCTTACCATCACACAATATATTGATTTTTCACAAAAAACACTTTTGACTTCTTTTATTATCTTTAGGATTGGCAATATAATTTTGAGTCATATAAAAGAAAACCTTGTCTGCATTTCCTATTTGGCTACTGTAGTCTACCCCCCACCCCCAACCAACATTGAATTATTAGAAATTAAACTGGTATTGTTGAGTAGAGAGACTTAAACCAGGTACAGCAAAGGGCTTTTTCCTGGTACCCAAGATGTACAGCTTAAATAAACATCCTCATAGCTGGGCAGTAACTGAAAAACCCTTTTCTGGGTGTGTATGTGATATGCCAACAAGAAATGTTTCATATATGCATTTCTTTTTATTCAAGACAAAGTAAGATCTTGAAACCTAATTTCTATGAGCCCTGTGTTATTTCTTCTAGAGCAGAAGGGAACTATTGTGCAGCTATTGTGTGCCAGGCATTGGGCTGGCACCTTCTAACCACCAATTTCATTTGTTTTTCACAATGACTCTGAAAGGTGTTATTCTACTCTTTCTGTAATTGGAGAAGTGGAGAGTCAAAAAGTTATATAATTTGTTTGAAGTTACGTAGACAGTTTAGAGTTCAAACATGGATTTGACTGGTTCTGAAGTCCCTGAAGTCAAATAAGGCTTCAGTTGTTGTTGTCTTCCTCTGTAGTCAAATGAAGAATGGGTCATGGGAAGTCATTAGAACCACATCATTGACAACTGTTCTGTCCTCTGCTGTCCAATCTACACTAATCTGTCTGGATCAGTTCACTCCATCTGGTGCCCTGACACAGGAACCATCTGACCCAATGCCTTTTCCCTACGCCTTTCTTTGACCTAAGGGGTGGATTTCCATCCTTTAAGGCCCTTGAGATCTTTACTGATTGCACCCTTCCCCCAATCACTTACTATTTCTTTCTTCTTTATAACTGCATACATTTTTGATCCTCTCTTACGGCACTTATATTCTATCGTGCATTATATAATTATCTTATTTTCTCCCCATTTTATTGGGAGGCCATGAGACCAGCATTCCATGAGACCAGTGCCCATGGTTTCGTAGACCTTTCAAAGAGGGCCTGTCAGAAGTATCAGTCATATGACTAATCTTTCTTCCCAGACACAGGAACATTCAAGTCACGTGAGCAACTCACTGGTTGCCTGGTCCACCGACACTTCCTTCCAGAGCTGCAATGCCTTGTTAATTAAAGTACTTCCAATGACTACTGCCCCAGCCAATATTCAGAAGAACTATTTTGGTCACCCAAAAGAATTTTTAGGAAATCCTTTGATGTAACAAAAAACAGTGCAAGATATATTCTACATATACATTATATTTATATAGGTAACTTATAGTCGTAACTATATTAGTAACACCAAGTTGGTGCTTAACCCTGCCTCTCTGAGCATCTGCGTTCTAGAATTGCATGAAGGGAAAGAGAAATGATCTTTTCAACCTAAATTTATGCTAATCAAAAGAGAAGCAGTAATACGCCTCAAACCAAATCAGAATGCAAAAAAATGACTCCTTAGATAAGGAAATGCTTCTGTCAGAAGTGGCTTCTAGCCAAACAAATTAAAGGGAGCAGAGGAAGACTTAAAAGTCTCTGTCAGGTAGGTTGGTTTAGCCAGCATGAAATCTGCTTAAAATCCCAACACTTCCCACATTTCCACCTCAAGCATTGCAGCCTGTACCTTTCAAGGTAACAGATCATCAAAGCTATGTCTTTGCCATTCACCTTCCCTCTTTGATGTATATTGACCCATCTCTTATCACTTCTACAACCCACTACTCAGTCCTGACACTCCAATACGTCAAAGCCAAGTTTACCACCAAAGAATCATACAACTACCAATGATACCATGACCCACGTTAGTCGCTGTTTCTTGGGAAATGTTGAGGCCAAAAGAATGGATATGACAGGTCACCTCAAAGCTTAGGAACATCTCTTGACCCACGTTAGTCGCTGTTTCTTGGGAAATGTTGAGGCCAAAAGAATGGATATGACAGGTCACCTCAAAGCTTAGGAACATCTCCACATGCATGGAAGATCAGCAGTAAAGAAGCCTGTTTACGTTAGTCTTAATAGCTTCATGACCAGATTTATTATGACAAAATCTCACCCTCTCCCACAGCCACCCAGCATTCGTTGCTCTTGCTCTAGCAAAGGCAAATAGCCTCCTTTGGAACAGAATTTGGAAAACATTAATGTCCCCTTCTGGTTCATGGCTACAGCCCTTCTTACAACCTCAATTTTCTGGCAAGACTTACTCAGGAGATCTCACCCAAATATCCTACCCTAAAGAAGTTTTATTTTAAGAAATATAGTTTGATAATAAAAATATGGTAAGGGTATGGGCTCTAACAGTCTCTGCCAAGGGCAGTCATCTCATTAAGCCTCAGTAGTGCCTGCAAATGTGGCACTCTAAAATTTTCATATAAAATTAAAACTCCAAAAGTATTTTAGGTAAGAGTAGGTGGCTTTTTGTTTTTTGTGATAGCTCCTTATGGAACTATTTGAATAAAGTAGTTGTTTGGGAAGCTACCTTTTAATATACTTTCTTTCATCAGCAAATTTTGGTCTTTTGGATATACTGTATGGTATTCAGAATAATTCACATCAGAGGAAAATGTCTTGTTTGAAGAACAAGCTTGGGATTTTCCAGGTCCAGAAAGAACATTTCTGTGCTTGTATGTGTCACAAGGGAGGGAGTGCGCCTCGGTATGAAGTTAAAGAGGTGGTCAGGGACCAGACCAGGCAGGGTCTGAAGGCTAGGGCAAGGCACTGCACTTTATTCCAGGATAATGGGAAACCATCGGAGGGCTGCATCAGGGGAGTGGTACTGTCTGATTTATACCTCACCAGTCTGCACCAGTACTAAAATAACTCTTGACAGCATTTTATTTCGAAGCTTGAGATCTATCCCCACCACTCCCACATGCCTATCAACTTTGGCTGAATCCCCAAGTTCAAGCCTCAGCAGTCACCAGTCCTCTTCTATGGCTTCATCTCCTCATATCCCACTCTTTTTCCTCAAAATGATTCTACTCTGTCTTTTAGATTCCCCCAACTCCAGAATAAACTCCCCTTTCTTCTCAATATCCTCACTATTTATTACTTCACCTTCTTATCTCAACTGAGAGACAAGACTGTCTTTGTACGTGCTGTTTTCTGCATTCCTCCTGAGTGTCACCAGCTTGTTCTCCTGAGAGCATGGGTGGACAGTGGGCACCCTCTTTCCTCCACATGGCTGCTTCCACATCCTGCTGCCTCACTCTTGCCTTCCTTGATGATGCTGTATTCTGTTTTACAACATATCTGTCTGGCAGTTTCTTCCAAGTCATCTTTGTTAGTTCATTTCCCCCAGCCCCTTAAGTTTTTGGGTGCTCGCAACTCTTTCCTGGGCTCCCTTTCCTTCTTAATTTATACTCTTTTCCTGGTTTAATCTAATTCACCCCCACCCCACAGATTCAATCTTCATCTGTAACCTGAAGACTCTTGAATCCATGTTTCTGGTTCAGACTTCTTTCTCAAGTTCCAGATTCTTAAATCAAACTGCCTCTCAGAAACCTCCTCTTGAGTGTGTCATAGGCACTTGAAACTTAAGATGTAAAAACTAAACTTATTAATCTCAACCACCACCCAAACCGTTACTCTCCCAATAGTTTCTCCCTCTGTTGAATGGCGCTGTCCAGTTGTCTAAGCTAGAAACCTGAGAGTCACCCTGACTCCTCACTTCCCCTTGACTCCCAGCCATCTTCCAAATCTATTGCTTTGACTTAAAATTTTCTCATACTTGCGTTCCCTTAGTTCAGGTCCTCATCAGCCTTTATCTGACTAGTACTAACTAACAAGTATCCTTGCCTCCAGTCTTCCTGGTCAAATCCATTTTCTGCACAGTTACCAAGAGTGATCTTTCTTAAAACCAGAGCACACGTTTGTTGTTCTTACCTGCTCAATATTCATTCACCATTATTCTGGTGACAGTACCCTGATGTGGAGGAACCACCTTTCCCCTTCCCCCTCTAGGGAGTTTGAATGGGGCACTGATCCTGGTGGAGGGAGGTGGAGTTTGAGATCGTCCTGGCCAATCAGCACACTGAGCCCTTGGCACAGTGATTGGTTCAGAGAGAGCTTGTGACCAAATTGGTTCAATCAGAATGAGTCCTGTGACTTGAGGGAGAACTGCCAGGAAGAAAAGCTCTCTTACTACTGGATTTAACTCTGGGTAGACATAGGCACAGGACCGCCATGCCAGAGAGCTAGAGAGTAAAACCAACATTTAGGAAAGCAGAACCAAAAGATGGAGTAGAACCATACTAATAACATAATTTAAGCCCTATATCAAGATTTGATTGAAGCCAACTTTACCCTTCACGTTTTTGCTTATGCTCCTTTGAGTTGAGGTTTTTATTTGTTTCTTTTCATCATTTACTACTAATAATCCAGAATCTTATCATTCCTCTACTTCATGGTTTCCCGGTATTCTTCAGGATGAAGTTCAAAGTCCCTAGACTGTCATAAAAATCTTTATGATCTAGTACCTGCTTACCTTTTAAGCTTCATTTTCTGCCACTCCCCACATCTCCCATTTAAGCTCCCAATACACATAGCTTCCTATAGGTCTCCGAGTTTGTCATCCTTCCATTCACCATCATGCTTTGCACTCACAATTTCCTCTCTCTAGAATAATCTCTAGTCTGCCTCACAATGCTTCCTCTCACTCTCTTCGAAATTGAAATCAGCCATATTCTCTTCTAAGAAATTTTCTCTGATTCCCTTTCCTTAGTCTGCATTAGGAAACCTCCTCAAGCCCCCTTTACATCATGTGTAAATCTCAATATTAGCATTTACCCTATTGGGTTACAATTTTCTATGTTGCTCTTTGTCTCTTCTCCATACAATAAACTCCTTGAAGGCAAGATCCATGAGTCTTTGTGTGCTTCAAGGCCTAGTATTACACTTGTCACAGACTAAGATCATGAATAATGCTTGAATCAATAAATGCCTTTCAATGTTATTTATATTTATAAGCAGTAAATTATAAGCTCTTTGAAGGAGGGACAATGTTTTACTCTTATTTTTATCACTCACAGAATGCACTGGACTTCATATATAGTATACAGTTAGTAAATATTTGTCTAAAAGTTGGATGGAGGAAACAAATGCCATCAAACTATGCCACCTTCTACCTCTCCTCCTTGTTGTCATTCATTGATCCCCGTGTCTCACCATCATTCACTGTAGTCTTCAGGTTTTCACACCACTCCTGACATTAACAATCATTTTGTTAGTGTCAGCATCTATGGAGAAGACACAGCCAACCGCTGGCCCCAGACATTCAGCTCCTCATTCTCATGATGAATTCTCCACCGTACTTCAGCTACCAACTCCTATGCAATACCCTACTCTAGGTCTTATCATCACCAGTAGCTACACCTCCTCTCAAAATCTCAATTCCATGTCTCCCATAACCTTCTGTCAACTTTGTAGAACCACACTGTAATAATTCTTCATCTTCATTTAGAACTTCAGTCTATAGACACTATCATTTTGTACTCTTTATTATGCCTTTGTGTCCTTACCTTACCCCTACCCACCTTAGAAAACATCATTATCATCAGTCCCTTTGAGTTTAGATTATGTCTCAGGCAAGTGCTAGGTGCTGGGGATAAAGCAGGGAAGAACAGACAGGTTCTGCACTCCCAGAATTTACAGTCTGGTGGGGAAATAGATATTAAATACATGAAGAAACATACAGATGTATGATTAAGCAGTTTGAGAAGTGCTTGGAAAGGAAAGTACAAGAGGTAATGAGTTTGCATAATAGGATCGTCTAATCCAGTCTCTGGAGACAGGGAAGGCTTTCCTGAAGAATATTAAAAAGAATTTCTTCTCCCTCTTGTGAGAGCACCAGAATCACTAACTAACTGCTGAACAGTCATCGACAGGAAGACACTGGAACTCACCATAAAAGATACCCCACATCCAAAGACAAAGGAGAAGCCACAATGAGATGGTAGGAGGGGCGCAATCACAATAAAATCAAATCCCATAGCCGCTGGGTGGGCGACTCACAAACTGGAGAAAAATTATACCACAGAAGTCCACCCACTGGAGTGAAGGTTCTGAGCCCCACCTCAGGCTTCCCAACCTGGGGATCTGGCAACAGGAGGAGGAATCCCCAGAGAAGCAGACTTTGAAGGCCAGCAGGATTTGATTGCAGAACTTTGACACGACTAGGGGAAACAGAGACTCCACTCTTGGAGGACACACACAAAATAGTGTGCATACCAGGACCCAGGGGGAAGGAGCAGTGACCCCAGAGGAGACTGAACCAGACCTACCTGCTAGTGTTGGAGGGTCTCCTGCAGAGGTGGGGAGGGGTGGCTGTGGCTCATCGTGAGGACAAGGACACTGGCAGCGGAAGTTCTGGGAAGTACTCATTGGCTCTTCTGGAGTCTGCCATTAACCCCACCAAAGAACCTGTAGGCTCCAGTACTGGGTTGCCTCAGGCCAAACAAACAACAGGGAGGGAACTCAGCCCCACCCATCAGCAGACAAGCGGACTAAAGTTTTACTGAGCTCTGCCCACCAGAACAACACCCAGCTCTACCTACCACCGGTCCCTCCCATCAGGAATATTGCACAAGCATCTTAGATAGCTTCATCCACTAAAGGGCAGACAGCAGAAGGAAGAAGAATTACAGTCCTGCAGCCTGCAGAATGAAAACCACAATCACAGAAAGATAGACAAATGAAAAGGCAGAGGACTATGTCCCAGATGAAGGAACAAGATAAAACCTCAGAAAAACCAACTAAATGAAGTGGAGATAGGCAACCTTCCAGAAAAAGAATTTAGAATAATGATAGTGAAGATGATCCAGGACCTCAGATAAAGGATGGAGGCAAGGATCGAGAAGATGCAAGAAATGTTTAACAAAGACCTAGAAGAATTAAAGAACAAACAAACAGAGACGAACAATACAATAACTGAAATGAAAACTACAGTAGAAGGAATCAATGGCAGAAAAACTGAGGCAGAAGAATGTTCCACTGCCATGGAACAGAATAAAGAAAAAAGAATGAAAAGAAATGAAGACAGCCTAAGAGACCTCTGGGACAACATTAAATGCAACAACATTTGCATTATAGGTGCCCCAGAAGGAGAAGAGAGAGAGAAAGGACCCAAGAAAATATTTGAAGAGATTATAGTCGAAAACTTCCCTAACATGGGAAAGGAAATAGCCACTCAAGTCAAGGAAGCACAGAGAGTCCCAGGCAGGATAAACCCAAGGAGAAATATGCTGAGACACATAGTAATCAAACTGACAAAAATTAAAGACAAAAATTATTAAAACTAACAATGGAAAAATGACAAATAACATACAAGGGAACTCCCATAAGGTGAACAGCTGATTTCTCAGCAGAAACTGCAAGCCAGGGAGTGGCACGATATATTTAAAGTGAGGAAAGGGAAGAACCTACAATCAAGAATCCTCTACCCAGCAAGGATCTCATTCAGATTTGACAGAGAAATCAAAAGCTTTACAGACAAGCAAAAGCTAAGAGAATTCAGCACCACCAAACTAGCTCTACAACAAATGCTAAAGAAACTTCTCTAAGTGAGAGACACAGGGAAGAAAAGGACCTACAAAAACAAACCCAAAACAATAAAGAAAATGATAATAGGAACATACATATCGATAAGTACCTTAAATGTGAATGGATTAAAAGCTCCAACCAAAAGAGACAGACTGGCTGAATGGATACAAAAACAAGACCCATGTATATGCTATCTACAAGAGACCCACTTCAGACCTAGGGACACATACAGACTGAAAGTGAGGGGATGGAAAAAGATATTCCATGCAAATGGAAATCAAAAGAAAGCTGGAGAAGTAACACTCATATCAGATAAAATAGACTTTAAAATAAAGAATGTTTTAAGTGACAAGGAAGGACATTACATAATGATCAAGGGATCAATCCAAGAAGAAGATATAACAATTATATATGCACCCAACATAGGAGCACCTCAACACATACGGCAAATGCTAACACCTATAAAAGAGGAAATTGACAGTAACACAATAATAGTGGGGGACTTTAACACCTCACTTACACCAATGGGCATTATCCAGACAGAAAATTAATAAGGAAACACAAGCTTTAAATGACACAATAGACCAGATAGATTTAATTGATATTTACAGGACATTCCATCTGAAAACAGCAGATTATGCTTTGTGCTCGTGTGCACATGGAACATTCTCCAGGATAGATCACATCTTGGGTCACAAATCAAGCCTTGATAAATTGTATCAAGCATCTTTTCCGACCACAACGCTATAAGATTAGAAATAGGGCCTCCCTGGTGGTGCAGTGGTTGAGAGTCCGCCTGCCGATGCAGGGGCTACGGGTTCATGCCCCGGTCCGGGAGGATCCCATATGACATGGAGCGGCTGGGCCCGTGAGCCATGGCCGCTGAGCCTGCGCATCCGGAGCCTGTACTCCACAACGGGAGAGGCCACAACAGTGAGAGGCCCGCATACTGCAAAAAAAAAAAAATAAATAAAATAAATTACAGGAAAAGAAACTGTAAAAAACACAAACACATGGAGGCTAAACAATACACTACTAAATAACCAAGAGATCACTGAAGAAATCAAAGAGGAAATCAAAAAATACCTAGAGACAAATGACAACAAAAACACAATGATCCAAAACTGATGGGATGCAGCAAAAGCAGTTCTAAGGGGGAAGTTTATAGCAATACAATTCTACCTCAAGAAACAAGAAAAGTCTCAATCTAACCTTACACCTAAAGGAACTAGAGAAAGAAGAACAAACAGGACTTCCGGGTAAGATGGTGGAAGAGTAACACGCGGAGATCACCTTCCTCCCCATGGATACACCAGAAATACAGCTACACGTGGAACAACTCCTACAGAACACCTACTGAACGCTGGCAGAAGACCCCAGACCTGCCAAAAGGCAAGAAACTCCCCACATACCTGGGTAGGGCAAAGCGGAGAGATCCCCGCACAGAGGATCGGTGCCGAGCGGCACTCACCAGCCCGAGAGGCTTGTCTGCTCGCCCGCCGGGGCGGGCGGCGCTGGAAGCTGAGGCTCGGGCTTCGGTCAGAGCGCAGGGAGAGGACTGGGGCTGGCGGTGAGAACTCAGCCTGAAGGGGGCTAATGTGCCACAGCTAGTCGGGAGGGAGTCCGGGAAAACTCTGGAGCTGCCGAAGAGGCAAGAGACTTTTTCTTCCCTCTTGGTTTCCTGGTGCGCGAGGAGAGGGGATTAAGAGCACTGCTTAAAGGGGCTCCACAGACGGGCGCGAGTCGCGACTGAAAGCGCGGAGCCCAGTGACGGGCGTGGGACGCTGGGGCTGCTGCTGCCGCCGCCAAGAAGCCTGTGTGCGAGCGCAGGTCACTGTCCACACCACCCTTCCAGGAGCCTGTGCAGCCCGCCACTGCCGGGGTCCCAGGATCCAGGGGCGGCTTCCCTGGGAGAACGCACGGCGCGCCTCGGGCTGGTGCAACGTCACGCCGACCTCTGCCGCTGCAGGCTCGCCCCGCACTCCGTGCCCCTCCCTCCCGCCCGGCCTGAGTGAGCCAGAGTCCCCGAAGAGGCTGCTCCTTTAACCCTGTCCTGTCTGAGCGAAGAACAGACGCCCTCCGGCGACCTACACGCAGAGGCGGGGCCAAATCCAAAGCTGAGACCCAGGAGCTGTGAGAACAAAGAAGAGAAAGGGAAACCTCTCCCAGCAGCCTCAGAAGCAGCGGATTAAAGCTCCACAATCAACTTGATGTACCCTGCATCTGTGGAATACATGAATAGACAACAAATCATCCCAAATTGAGGAGCCAGGAGTCAGTGCTGTGCCTCTGAGGTGGGAGAGCCAACTTCAGGACACTGGTCCACAAGAGACCTCCCAGCTCCACATAATATCAAACGGCGAAAATCTTCCAGAGATCTCCATCTCAACACCAGCACCCAGCTTCACTCAATGACCAGCAAGCTACAGTGCTGGACACCCTATGCCAAACAACTAGCAAGACAGGAACACAACGCCACCCATCAGCAGAGAGGTGGCCTAAAATCATAAAGTCCGCAGACACCCCAAAACACACCACCAGACGTGGACCTGCCCACCAGAAAGACAAGATCCAGCCTCATCCACCAGAACACAGGCACTAGTCCCCTCCACCAGGAAGCCTACACAACCCACTAAACCAACCTTAGCCACTGGGGACAGACACCAAAAATAACGGGAACTACGAACCTGCAGCCTGCAAAAAGGAGACCCCAAACACAGTAACATAAGCAAAATGAGAAGACAGAAAAACACACAGCAGGTGAAGGAGCAAGATAAAAACCCACCAGACCTAACAAATGAAGAGGTAATAGGCAGTCTACCTGAAAAAGAATTCAGAATAATGATGGTAAAGATGATCCAAGATTCTATTTCCCAGATCCAAAATCTTGGAAATAGAATAGACAAAATGCACGAAACAGTTAACAAGGACCTAGAAGAACTAAAGATGAATCAAGCATTGATTAAAAACACAATAAATGAAATAAAAAATACTCTAGATGGGATCAATAGCAGAATAACTGAGGCAGAAGAACGGATAAGTAAGGTGGAAGGTAAAATAGTGGAAATAACTGCTGCAGAGCAAAATAAAGAAAACAGAATGAAAAGACCAGAGGGCAGTCTCAGAGACCTCTGGGACAACATTAAATGCACCAACATTCGAATTATAGGGGTTCCAGAAGAAGAAGAGAAAAAGAAAGGGACTGAGAAAATATTTGAAGAGATTATAGTTGAAAACTTCCCTAATATGGGAAAGGAAATAGTTAATCAAGTCCAGGAGGCACAGAGAGTCCCATACAGAATAAATCCAAGGAGAAATACGCCAAGACACATATTAATCAAACTGTCAAAAATTAAACACAAAGAAATCATATTAAAAGCAGCAAGGCAAAAACAACAAATAACACACAAGGGAATCCCCATCAGGATAACAGCTGATCTCTCAGCAGAAACTCTACAAGCCAGAAGGGAGTGGCAGGACATACTTAAAGTGATGAAGGAGAAAAACCTGCAACCAAGATTACTCTACCCAGCAAAGATCTCATTCAGATTTGATGGAGAAATTAAAACGTTTACAGACAAGCAAAAGCTGAGAGAGTTCAGCACCACCAAACCAGCTTTACAACAAATGCTAAAGGAACTTCTCTAGGCAAGAAACACAACAGAAGGAAAAGACCTACAATAACGAACCCAAAACAATTAAGAAAATGGGAATAGGAACATACATATCGATAATTACCTTAAATGTAAATGGACTAAATGCTCCCACCAAAAGACACAGATTGGCTGAATGGATACAAAAACAAGACCCATATATATGCTGTCTACAAGAGACCCACTTCAGACCTAGAGACACATACAGACTGAAAGTAAGGGGATGGAAAAAGATATTCCATGCAAATGGAAACCAAAAGAAAGCTGGAGTAGCAATTCTCATATCAGACAAAATAGACTTTAAAATAAAGACTACTAGAAGAGACAAAGAAGGACACTACATAATGATCAAGGGATCGATCCAAGAAGAAGATATAACAATTGTAAATATTTATGCACCAAACATAGGAGCACCTCAATACATAAGGCAAATACTAACAGCCATAAAAGGAGAACTCGACAGTAACACAATCATAGTAGGGGACTTTAACACCCCACTTTCACCAATGGACAGATCATCCAAAATGAAAATAAATAAGGAAACACAAGCTTTAAATGATACATTAAACAAGATGGACTTAATTGATATTTATAGGACATTCCATCCAAAAACAACAGAATACACATTTTTCTCAAGTGCTCATGGAACATTCTCCAGGATAGATCATATCTTGGGTCACGAATCAAGCCTTGGTAAATTTAAGAAAATTGAAATTGTATCAAGTATCTTTTCCGACCACAATGCTATGAGACTAGATATCAATTACAGGAAAAGAGCTGTAAAAAATACAAACACATGGAGGCTAAACAATACACTACTTAATAACGAAGTGATCACTGAAGAAATCAAAGGGGAAATTAAAAAATACCTAGAAACAAATGACAATGGAGACACGACGACCCAAAACCTATGGGATGCAGCAAAAGCAGTTCTAAGCGGGAAGTTTATAGCAATACAATCCCACCTTAAGAAACAGGAAACATCTCGAATAAACAACCTAACCTTGCACCTAAAGCAATTAGAGAAAGAAGAACAAAAACATCCCAAAGTTAGCAGAAGGAAAGAAATCATAAAAATCAGATCAGAAATAAATGAAAAAGAAATGAAGGAAACAATAGCAAAGATCAATACAACTAAAAGCTGGTTCTTTGAGAAGATAAACAAAATTGATAAACCATTAGCCAGACTCGTCAAGAAAAAAAGGGAGAAGATTCAAATCAATAGAATTAGAAATGAAAAAGGAGAAGTAACAACTGACACTGCAGAAATACAAAAGATCATGAGAGATTACTACAAGTAACTCTATGCCAATAAAATGGACAACCTGGAAGAAATGGACAAATTCTTAGAAATGCACAACCTGCCAAGACTGAATCAGGAAGAAATAGAAAATATGAACAGACCAATCACAAGCACTGAAATTGAAACTGTGATAAAAAATCTTCCAACAAACAAAAGCCCAGGACCAGATGGCTTCACAGGCGAATTCTATCAAGCATTTAGAGAAGAGCTAACACCTATCCTTCTCAAACTCTTCCAAAATGTAGCAGAGGGAGTAACACTCCCAAACTCATTCTACGAGGCCACCATCACCTTGATACCAAAACCAGACAAGGATGTCACAAAGAAAGAAAACTACAGGCCAATATCACTGATGAACATAGATGCAAAAATCCTCAACAAAATACTAGCAAACAGAATCCAACAGCACATTAAAAGGATCATACACCATGATCAAGTGGGGTTTATTCCAGGAATGCAAGGATTCTTCAATATACGCAAATCAATCAACGTGACACACCATATTAACAAATTGAAGGAGAAAAACCATATGATCATCTCAATAGATGCAGAGAAAGCTTTTGACAAAATTCAACACCCATTTATGATAAAAACCCTGCAGAAAGTAGGCATAGAGGGAACTTTCCTCAACATAATAAAGGCCATATATGACAAACCCACAGCCAGCATCGTCCTCAATGGTGAAAAACTGAAACCATTTCCACTAAGATCAGGAACAAGACAAGGTTGCCCACTCTCACCACTCTTATTCAACATAGTTTTGGAAGTTTTAGCCACAGCAATCAGAGAAGAAAAGGAAATGAAAGGAATCCAAATGGGAAAAGAAGAAGTAAAGCTGTCACTGTTTGCAGATGACATGATACTATACATAGAGAATCCTAAAGATGCTACCAGAAAACTACTAGAGCTAATCAATGAATTTGGTAAAGTTGCAGGATACAAAATTAATGCACAGAAATCTCTGGCATTCCTATATACTAATGATGAAAAATCTGAAAGTGAAATCAAGGAAACACTCCCATTTACCATTGCAACAAAAAGAATAAAATATCTAGGAATAAACCTACCTAAGGAGACAAAAGACCTGTATGCAGAAAATTATAAGACACTGATGAAAGAAATTAAAGATGATACGAATAGATGGAGAGATATACCATGTTCTTGGATTGGAAGAATCAACATTGTGAAAATGACTCTACTACCCAAAGCAATCTACAGATTCAGTGCAATCCCTATCGAACTACCACTGGCATTTTTCACAGAACTAGAACAAAAAATTTCACAATTTGTATGGAAACACAAAAGACCCCGAATAGCCAAAGCAATCTTGAGAACGAAAAATGGAGCTGGAGGAATCAGGCTCCCTGACTTCAGACTATACTACAAAGCTACAGTAATCAAGACAGTATGGTACTGGCACAAAAACAGAAAGATAGATCAATGGAACAGGATAGAAAGCCCAGAGATAAACCCACGGACATATGGTCACCTTATCTTTGATAAAGGAGGCAGGAATGTACAGTGGAGAAAGGACAGTCTCTTCAATAAGTGGTGCTGGGAAAACTGGACAGGGACATGTAAAAGTATGAGATTAGATCACTCCCTAACACCATACACAAAAATAAGCTCAAAATGGATTAAAGACCTAAATGTAAGGCCAGACACTATCAAACTCTTAGAGGAAAACATAGGCAGAACACTCTATGACATAAATCACAGCAAGATCCTTTTTGACCCACCTTCTAGAGAAATGGAAATAAAGACAAAAATAAACACATGGGACCTAATGAAACTTAAAAGCTTTTGCACAGCAAAGGAAACCATAAAGAAGACCAAAAGACAACCCTCAGAATGGGAGAAAATATTTGCAAATGAAGCAACTGACAAAGGATTAATCTCCAAAATTTATAAGCAGCTCATGCAGCTCAATAACAAAAAAACAACCCAATCCAAAAATGAGCAGAAGACCTAAATAGACATTTCTCCACAGAAGATATACAGACTGCCAACAAACACATGAAAGGATGCTCAACATCTTTACTCATTAGAGAAATGTAAATCAAAACTACAATGAGATATCATCTCACACCAGTCAGAATGGCCATCATCAAAAAATCTAGAAACAATAAATGCTGGAGAGGGTGTGGAAAAAAGGGAACACTCTTGCACTGCTGGTGGGAATGTGAATTGGTACAGCCACTATGGAGAACAGTATGGAGGTTCCTTAAAAAACTACAAATAGAACTACCATATGACCCAGCACTCCCACTACTGGGCAAATACCCTGAGAAAACCATAATTCAAAAAGAGACATGTACCAAAATGTTCATTGCAGCTCTATTCACAATAGCCCGGAGCTGGAAACAACCTAAGTGTCCATCATTGGATGAATGGATAAAGAAGATGTGGCACATATATACAATGGAATATTACTCAGCCATAAAAAGAAATGAAATTGAGCTATTTGTAATGAGGTGGATGGACCTAGAGTCTGTCATACAGAGTGAAGTAAGTCAGAAAGAGAAAGACAAATACTGTATGCTGACACATATATATGGAATTTAAGGAAAAAAATGTCATGAAGAACATAGGCGTAAGACAGGAATAAAGACACAGACCTACTAGAGAATGGACTTGAGGATATGGGGAGGGGGAAGGGTAAGCTGTGACAAAGTGAAAGAGCGGCATGGACATATATACACTACCAAACGTAAGGTAGATAGCTAGTGGGAAGCAGCCGCATAGCACAGGGAGATCAGCTCGGTGCTTTGTGACCGCCTGGAGGGGTGGGATAGGGAGGGTGGGAGGGAGACGCAAAAGGGAGGGGATATGGGAACATATGTATATGTATAACTGATTAAATTTGTTATAAAGCAAAAAATAAATATAAATAAATAAATAAAAATTAAAAAAAAAAAGAAGAACAAACAAAACCCAAAGTTAGTAGAAGGAAAGAAATCATAAAGATTAGAGCAGAAATAAATGAAATAGAAACAAAGAAAACAATAGCAAAGAGCAATAAAACTAAAAGCTGGTTCTTTGAGAAGGTAAACAAAATTGATAAACCTTTAGCCAGACTCATCAAGAAAAAGAAGGAGAGGACTCAAATCAGTAAAATTAAAAATGAGAGAGGAGAAGTTATAAGGGACACTGCAGAAATACAAAGCATCATAAGAGACTATTACAAGCAACTCTATGCCAATAAAATGGACAACCTGGAAGAAACGGACAAATTCTTAGAAAGATATAACCTTCCGAGACTGAACCAGGAAGAAATACAAAATATGAACAGACTAATCACAAGTAATGAAATTGAAACTGTGATGAAAAATCTTCCAACAAACCAAAGTCCAGGACCAGATGGCTTCACAGGTGAATTCTATCAAACATTTAGAGAAGAGCTAACACCCATCATTCTCAAACACTTCCAAAAAACTGCAGAGGAAGGAACATCCCAAACTCCTTCTATGAGGCCACTATCACCCTGATACCAAAACCAGACAAAGATACTGCAAAAAAAGAAAATTACAGACCAATATCACTAATGAATATAGATGCAAAAGTCCTCAACAAAGTACTAGCAAACAGAATGTAACAACACATTAAAAGGATCATACAACATGATGAAGTGGGATTTATCCCAGGAATGCAAAGATTCTTCAATATATGCAAATCAATCAATGTGATACACCATATGAACAAATTGAAGAATAAAAAATATATGATCATCTCAATAGATGAAGAAAAAGCTTTTGACAAAATTCAACACCCATTTATTATAAAAACTCTCCAGAAAGTGGGCATAGAGGGAACGAGCCTACCTCAACATAATAAAGGCCGTATATGAAAAATCCACAGCAAACATCATTCTCAGTGGTGAAAAACTGATAGCATTTCCTCTAAGATCAGGAAGAAGACAAGGATGTCCACTCTTGCCACTATTATTCAACATAGTTTTGGAAGTCCTAGCCACAGCAATCAGAGAAGAAAAAGAAAGAAAAGGAGTAAAAATTGAAAAAGAAGAAGTAAAACTGTCACTGTTTGCAGATGACATAATAGTATACATAGAGAATCCTAAAGATGCCACCAGAAAAGTACTAGAGCTAATCAATGAATCTGGTAAACTTGCAGGATACAAAATTAATGCACAGAGATACTAACAACGAAAGAACAGAAAGAGAAACTAAGGAAACAATCCCTTTCACCATTGCAACAAAAGCAGGAAATACCTAGGAATAAACCAACCTACAGAGGTAAAAGACCTGTTCTCAGAAAACTATAAGACACTGATGAAAGAAATCAAAGATGACACAAACAGATGGAGAGATATACCATGTTCTTGGATTGGAAGAATCAGTATTGTGAAAATGCCTATACTGCTCAAAGCAATCTACAGAGTCAATGCAATCCCTATCAAACTACCAATGGCATTTTTCAAAAAACTAGAATAAAAAATTTCACAATTTGTATGGAGACACAAAAGACCCTAAATGGCCAAAACAATCTTGAGAAAAAAAAAACAGAGCTGGAGGAATCAGATTCCCTGACTTCACACTATACTACAAAGCTACGGTAATCAAGACAATATGGTACCTGCACAAAAACAGAAATATAGATCAATGGAGCAGGATATAAAGCCCAGAGATAAACCCATACACCTATGGTCAACTACTCAATGACAAAGGAGGCTAGTATATACAATGGAGAAAAGACAGTCTCTTCAGTAAGTGGTGCTGGGAAACCTGGACAGCTACATGTAAAAGAATGTAATTAGAACACTCCCTAACACCGTACACGAAAATAAACTCAAAATGGATTAAAGACCTGAATTAAATGTAAGACCAGACACTATAAAACTCTTAGAGGAAAACATAGGAAGACCACTCTTTGTCATAAATCACACCAAGATCTTTTTTGACCCACCTCCTAGAGTAATGGAAATAGAGACAAAAATAAACAAATGGGACCTAATGAAACTTAAAAGCTTTTGCACAGCAAAGGAAACCATAAACAAGATGAAAAGACAACCCTCAGAACGGGAGAAAATATTTGCCAATGAGTCAACGGACAGAGGATTAATCTCCTAAATATATAAACAGCTCATGCAGCTCAATACCAAAAAAATAAGCAACCCAATCCAAAAATGGGTGGAAGACCTAAATAGACATAACTCCAAAGAAGACATACAGATGGCCAAGAGGTGCATGAGAAGATTCTCAACATCACTAATTATTAGAGAAATGCAAATCAAAAGTACAATGAGGTATCACCTCACACCAGTTAGAATGGGCATCATCAGAAAATCTACAAACAACAAATGCCAGAGAGTGTGTGGAGAAAAGGGAACCCTCTTGCACTGTTGGTGGAAATGTAAATTGATACAGCCACTATGGAGGTTCCTTAAAAAACTAAAAGTAGAATTACCATATGAGCCAGCTATCCCACTACTGGGCACACACCCAGAGAAAACCATAATTCAGAAAGAAAGACACATGCATCCTAATGTTCATTGCAGCACTGTTTACAATAGTCAGGTCATGGAAGCAACCTAAATGCCCATTAACAGACGAATGGATAAAGAAGATGTGGTACATACATACAATGGAATATTACTCAGCCATAAAAGGGGATGAAATTGGGTCATTTTTAGAGACATGGATGGACCTAGAGACTGTCATACAGAGTGAAGTAAGTCAGAAAGAGAAAAACAAATATCGTATATTAATGCCTATATGTGGAATCTAAAAATAGTACAGATGAACCTGTTTGCAAGGCAGAAATAGAGACAGAGATGTAGAGAACAAACATATGGACATCAAGGGGGGAAAGCAGGGTGGGGGGGTGGGATGAATTGGGAGATTGGGATTGACATATATACACCAATATGTATAAAATAGATAACTAATAAGAACCTGCTGTATAGCACAGGGAACTCCACTTCGCTGTACAGTAAAAACTAACACAACATTGTAAAACAACAATACCCCAATTAAAAAAATAAAAAGAATTTTTTTTAAAAGGTGGAAAAGTATTTCTGCACTTTAAAGGTTAATTTTTAATTATCTCAAAAATCCACTCAAGTTCTACCTAGTAAAAGCACTGATGATTGCCTTCTAACGGATCCCAGTACTTCCAGTCTTTCCCCACACCCTTCAGGGTATGTCACCCTTCCTAGGCATCCCCTGGCATCCACATTTTCTCTTTCTCCTCCTGCCTTCACATGCTTCTGGAGATACCAGTAAAAATAATCAAAACAGACCATAAGTCCTTTGGAAACCCTGTAAGTAATTGTTACCTTTCCTGCCATGTGCAGTGCTCAGGTACAATGGCCCATGTTTGCTAATTAAAAATCAGCACTTTTCATTTTGCTATTAAAAGTGGTGCATTGGCTCCTTGGCTCTCTCCTCACAAGGCTCTTTGGAAGCTGTCTTATTTATCCTTCATCAGTATGTGGCTCAAGTCTCCCTCAGCATCTGGGAACCTGGCCCTCTGCAAGGGTTATCTTCATTTGGTCTGTCCAGCTATACTCTGACAGCTTAATGTCTGAGTCACTGAGCTTCCCTTCCTCTTGGGCAAGGGCATCTGTTGGGTTTATTACAGAATGCTGTGTTCCTCTTCCATGCCTATAAAGAACATTGTACTTTATGTACTGCTCCAGGGAAGAAATCATCCCTGTGTAGCTGGTTGAAACAAGCTACAACTGCTTTCTACTACTGAGAGCAGATGCTCTGCTGAGGGCTGGCTCTCCAAGAAAAGAATCTCCTGAGTTCTATGAGCTTCCCACTCATTGGCCAGTGGTCATCCATTTTTTTTTTTTTTTTTTTTTTTTTGCGGTATGCGGGCCTCTCACTGTTGTGGCCTCTCCCGTTGCGGAGCACAGGCTCTGGACGCGCAGGCTCAGCACCATGGCTCACGGGCCCAGCCACTCCGCGGCATGTGGGATCTTCCCGGACCAGGGCACGAACCCGTGTCCCCTGCATCGGCAGGTGGACTCTCAACCACTGCGCCACCAGGGAAGCCTGGTCATCCATATTTTGCCTCAAGCTTTCCTCTGGGCACCTGACTCCTCTGGAGACAGGAGCAAATGACCAGAAAATATAATGAGGCTACTGGAAGAACAGGAGAAAATTATTAGCTTTCCTAGACTTTGGAGCTTGAAGAATAATGATTTTTGAACTGGCTACTAAACATACTTGAATAAAGATGCTTTCGAAGGCATTTAGGAGATCAGTTAATAAGGCAAATGGGGGAAGAAGGGAGGTAGGATGGGAAAGAGAGAGAAAGAGAGAGAGAGGGAGAGAGAGGGGGAGAGGGAGAGGGAGAGAGGGAGAGGGAGAGGGAGAGAGGGAGGGGGGAGAGAGGGAGGGGGGAGAGAGGGAGGGGGGAGAGAGAAAGGGAGAGAGAGAGGGAGAGGGAGAGAGAGGGAGAGGGAGAGAGGGGGAGAGAGGGGGGAGGGAGAGAGGGAGAGGGAGAGAGAGAGAGGGAGAGAGAGAAAGAAGTGAACAGTGTGCACGGAGCAAGGAAACAAGAGAACTATCTTGAATTTTAGCCACTGGACGTCCAAGGAGTTATGGTTTGTTTGCCTGGAGCCATCTCAGATAGCTCTTTCATCATTTGAAGAGTCCTTCCTCTCTGTGTTGAAGTCTTACAGCCTCTAATTTTTGACATAAGCTTTCCTAGCATTCCTCTTGTGATGGGTTTGGGTGACGAACCAGATGGGAGGAGGTTCCAGTCAGGTAGACCTTTTGGAAGGGTGCTGTTCTTATCAAGGTGAGAGATGAGCTAAGACAAAGGCTGCATGGATTGAGAGGGGAGGAGGAGGAGGGGTTAAAAAGACCTCAAGAAAGTAGAGTTGGAAGGATTTGTAAATTACCCATATCTGGAGGGAAATGAGAAAGGAGAAGTTCACGGTAAGATCTAGGTTTCTGGCTTGGGCCATGGAGCGCATTTTCCATGGGAATAGAGGTGGATGAAGGTGGAAAATTGTCAGCCCTGGAAGGGGTCCAGGGAAGGGAGAGACCCTGACAGCCATTAGGATGCATGTGGAAGGGGGGTTAGGGCACACGGATGGCAGAGAGGGGTAGACACGCTGACAGTCCCAACCCTTCACAATCGAACCTTGGGGCAGATATTACTCATCATTTGTGCCACTCTTTCCCACGGAGCTTGGACGTAGCATCAGAACACTTAGTGATGTAACGGCTCCTGGAAGTCATTATTAGTTCATTAAACTTAGTTCTGGAGATGAAAGCTGTTTACTTCCTCTTATAGTCCTAGAGGCTTAGGAGCCCAGCTTATGGGTAAGAAAGCTGCACCCTCACCACCACTCAGTGCCTGCTTAGCAAACTCACTGCCACCCAGGCCAGCTTCCTCACTCCCACCTCGAGACTCTGCCTTTTCTTGGTACCTCTGAGGGCTCCTAGCAACTGGTATCAGCAGCCAGGATCTAAAGATGAGCATTGCGCCACCCTGACCTGCGCTATCTCCCTGTTCATAGTTTATTTTTTTTTAATTGAACCACAGTTGATTTTCAATGTTTCAGGTATATAGCAAAGTGATTCAGCTATATATAGATAGATAAATAGATAGATATTCTTTTTCAAATTCTTTTCCATTATAGGTTATTATAAGATATTCAATATAGTTAGTTCCCTGTGCTATACAGTAGGTCCTTGTTGTTTATCTATTTTATATATAGTAGTATGTATCTGTTAATTCCAAATTCCTGATTTATCCCTCCTCCCCGTTTTCCCTTTGGTAACCATAAGTTTGTTTTCTAGGTCTGTGAGTCTGTTTCTGTTTTGTAAGTAAGTTCCTTTGTATCATTTTTTCGATTCCACATATAAGTGATAGCGTATGTTTGTTTTTCTCCACCTGTCTGTAGTCTCCATACAAGTCAAGCAGCTTCTTTTAACTAAAGTGAAGTGTGTCCCTTTGCCCGCCTCCCCCAAACCCCACCTCACAGAACTGCGTGGCTGGTGGCCTTGGCCCATCCGGAAGCCTAGAGCCTGAATCTTGGGAGGCTGAGTGACAAGCATGCCCGTCAGGAAACAATAGCTGTCCTGCTAGGAGGCAGCCTTTCCGCACGCTCCGAGGACAGCTTGCAGACAGGCTTTTCCCCCCCGCACAATTGCTGGCTGTTTCCCATGTTCCACAAGAGAATGGCTGCACATTCCAGACAAGGGGACTATTTATTTTCCCACCAAAGGTGACACGTGACATCCAGAGGTCAAGCCCAGGCCGAAGCCATGTTTGCTGGGCTAAACCTCGCCTTTTCCCAGAGGCCTGGATTGTTCTGACAGCCGTCCCAGCTGTGTCTTCTGGGCTGGGAATGTTTCCTCAACTGCTCTATACAAACACCCATACTGGCTACTTAGTCTCCCGGGTTTGTTTATCGACCGAAGTCAAGGAATGAGACCCGGTCCAGAGGGCGGGCTCCAGACAGCTCTGCCACAAACAGGTGGTGAAGGGGCCGAGGTGGGACCCCCCAGGCTGCTCTCTCTTCGCACAGTCTGATCAGGAAAAGCAGGTTTAGACCATAAACAGATCTTCAAACCACAATTTGACTCTTTTCAAAGAAACTGCGTGGCTCTACCTCCTTGCCTTTGCCAAAGGCATGAAAGTTCTTCAGTAGCCTTTCCGCAGTTAGATTTTTTTTGAGAAGCAATAATAATAATGATGATGAATTTTATTTGAGACGCGCTTAACATTTTATGAGACACTTTTACAAATATCATTTCATGCAATTCTCAGTACAACCTGGAGCGATCAGGTTGCAAAGCATGTATTGGGTCAGGCACAGTGCTGGGTAAGAGGGTAAGGAAGACATAAAGATGGGTGAGAGTCCTGACCTGTGGGGGAAACCCACTGTTGAGAGTGTGTATCAGGATGGGGAAGACAGACAGGCCTTCTGAGTCTCTCCTCACTCAAGGGCCTCTCAGGTTTTAGATGTTCTTTGGGGGAAAATTTGTGCAAGGGAGTAGGGGACACTCCCACACAAATATTGCTCCTATCCCAAATCCACCAGTCCCAGGGAGTAGCCAAACCTGAATAGGTTGCCTCAAAAACTGCCTACACCTCGAAGTGCTTGCAGTCTCATGCAAAGATAGCTGCTAGGTCTGCCTTGAGAGACCATTCTGTTGGGAATCTCGGCTCTGCTACTTTACTAGCTGCGCAAGCTTGGGCAAGGTGCTCAAGCAAGTGGGCAAGTGAATGTGAGCTTCTTCATCTTTAAAATGAAGTTACTATTACTGTTTACTTGTTGGTAGTGAGAGTTAAATGAATTAATGTACATGACGTGCTTTGAATTGTACTCGTCACATACGTAATACATGATTAATACCTGCTAGCTGTTGTTATTTTTGTTATTATCCTAATAACTACATGGATGGTGAATTGGATGAAAATAAGGTTAGAAGCAGCAATACCAGTTTAGGCATTAGTGAAAAAGTCCACAGAAGAGTTAAAGGAGTCTACCTGAAGCCCTTTCTTCTTTCTTGCTTTTCTCCCTTCTTCCTCCCTCCCTTCCTCTCACCTGCCCTTATTCCTTCCTTCTTTCTCTTTTTTGGTGGGATGAGTATGACCAGGGAATTGGAAGAGTCAAGGCTGATTAGATGGCCTCTGGTTGGATCTAGGGCAGGGTCATACCCCAAGCTTTGGGAAGAACCAAAGGACCCATCCAAGCCTAAGGCCATGAGGGAGCGTCCATAAGTCAAACACTGGAAACCAAACACAAAATCCATGTGCCTTGCCTTGCCAAGCCAAGGGCAAGGCAAGATTGGAGTCAGAAGGCTGAATACAGAGACCAGAGAATACAGTTGGGGAATGGGCTTAGGGTGACAGCGGGGTGGGAACAATCAGAAAGGTCAAAACGATTTGCCACTAACAAGCCTGGGAGGTTTGGGTGGCTACGTTGGATGATCATAAAGGGTCAAAGATAGGTCACAGACTTGTATGAATCACACCATCACCACCTTTACCACCACCAATGGCCACCATCTATTTAGCACTTACTGTGATGATAGTGTGCTAACCCCTTTATGTGCATTTTTCATATAGCATTCAGTGGGGACTATCATTCTCCTCATTTTGAAAGCTGCGATTCAGAAAGGTGAGCTTCTTGCTCAAGGTCACAGAGCTGGATGTGATAGAGTAGAATCAGGCCCGGGACCATTTGTCTGTGAAGCCCATGCTCTATACTCTGCTGTTGCCCTTTACTCAGAAGCATCACCTGAATGTCCCTAGTGCCCCAGTTTCTGGATCAAGCATTTTGAAAGTTACACAGATGAATTGGACTTGGTCCCTGTTCTCCTAGCTAAGAGTGCAGCAGTGGAGGCAGATATAAAATTGAAGAGCAATTTGTTAAGGGCCAAAATACATTTCAGTTATTTTAAATTTAAATAATAAATTTGTTAAGGACTATAATATATCTTCTGGTAGAAAGTGATCAGTGTTTTCCATAAGCAACATCAGAAGTATGAAAGAAACTTGATCTAACAGATTTTGAATTAAGGGAGGGGACGCCTAATTTTTAAAAACCTCCTCCAGGCCTAACTTTCTTCTAGTGTTCTCTGCTTCAAGCCTTCCTCTGGTCATTCATCTAATGCAGATGTTAGCTGGCTGGGTGTCCCCAATCCTCCAAGATGCTGAGCTATCTTCATCCTTTAAAGGGTGAAGATGACCCCAGCCTTATGCCATATATGAAGAGAAGTACAGCATCCACTATTATCTTCAGTTTCTACCTATTTTGGATTCTTAACTCCTCTGACATCTCTTTGCTCCACTTCATGCATCACCCCAATTTTCTCCATTTCTCTCCAAGTTACTACCAACACATGGCCTCTTACAGAATAGACCTTCCTGGAGGGTTTGGGGTACCAGGTAGATCTGAGCACCCCATATTAGAGATCACAACCTACAATCATGTCTTACTTGTCAGCATCTAGGTCACTAAGTTTTCCTGTTCTGGGAAATGTCCTGCTGGCCAGTTTCTCACTAGGCCTTGCTGTCACCTTCTCTGCTCTCAGCCTTGAGAAACTTCCCCTCCCCTCCCATACTGCCAGGTCCCTGCCCAAATCCCCAAACTCCTATTAATTTCATACTGAGAACATTTTGGCCATCCACCCTCTACCCACAAACCTTGGACTCACTTTGCCCATCCCTTTGCACATCTGAATTTCATTAAGGGGCTCTGTTGAACTTTGCCATCTTTTCATGAACTTCATCCAAAGGCACCCAAAGAAGCTCTGAAATCAGGATTCCTTTTAACATGGCAAGTTCATTAGAAAAGAACTCACCCCCGCTATGTACCCACCTCCCTGCACCTCCCCAGGGGAGGTTGGACTTTTCTTTGTTTGTTTTTCCTCCTCCATCTGCTTCCCCACTTCCCTCTCCTTACCTTAGCTGGATTCCTCAGCCCCACTTAACCCTGGGTTGACCATTAGGTTGCCTGGATTTGACTTCACTTTCTTGCCTAACTGTCCTTGACCACACACACTGCAGCCCAGACCAGGCGTACACTCCAGCCAGGCCCTGTGTCACATGCTTGCTCTCTGGAGGGGGCCGGTTTGTTCTGTGAGGACAAATGTCATCCTGTTCATGGGGCTGGAGGTGGGGAACCTGGAGCCACCTTCTAAAGTTAGAATGTTCACACCTAGGGGACACAGGGGTGACCAGAAAATCCATAAAACGGAGGATAGAATCTAGGCAGCTCATGGCTTAGGCCCCAGCTGTCTGAAGGTGACATTAATGGGAATGCAAGCAAAGCAGATTTGGGGAGGAAAGGTCCCTTTCAGGCATATTTTTAAGGCTGGTGGGCCTGAGGAGCAAACAAGGGTGAAAGGCCTTAAATCAGGCAGCTGGGGAAACAGGTCTGCAGCTCCTGAAGAAAAACAGGGGGGAAAAGGAGGGTATGGGGGAATTGAGGGCCAGAAAGTAGTGTTATCGCCAGAAAAACTGCCTGCTGGATGGCTCAGCTCTTCCTGACCTCCCTGGGGACCAGAGAAGGCTTGAGATCCAAGAACACCCCATACGCAGGGCCCCACTGTGCCCCTGAACCGCAGCACAGCAGCCCTAGCACTTAGCTGGCTCAGGCAGGCAGGCAGGCAGATAATGCGCTCGCGTTCAAGGACAATCAGACTCAGCAAAGCGTGAAATCAGTTTTTTCCAACTAACTCACTCTGGGCAGAAGGAACGGTTTTTACCTTGAGAATGAGGAGTAACCTGTCATTCCCTGAAGCAATTTACCTGTTTCAGTGGAAGTGGACGTTCTTTTAAAGATCAAGGGGCATCTGTGCCAAACCAGGAGCTGTCCATGCACCAGAAAAGGTGCCTTTCTCAGAACCAAGCATGGAAGCCGCTGACTGTCTCCTCTGACTCTAGTCTAAGGGCTTTGGATGCTGGTGGCCACATCCGAAAAGGAGATGTTACACATCAGCAGCCCAGGGCCACTGGGAGCCAAGAAATAGGTTTCATTCATTTGTTGATTCATTTTACATTTATTAAGCACTTTCTATACATCTGGCCCTGTGTCTGATTGTTTTATAAGAGAGACAAGAAAATAGAGGACAGTGTTGGGTGTGTAGACTCTGGAGTCAGGCCTCTTGGGTTTAAGTCTGGCTCCATCATTTACAAGCTATTGACCTTGAAAAACTTGCCTCCCTTCTTTGTGCCCCAATTTCCTTATTTATAAAATTGGGATATAAAAATTGTACCTACTTCCTGAGGTTATTGTAAAGACTAAGTGTTCTGATACATGAAAAAGCTCTTACGTCATTGTCCTGGCACACTGTAAGTGCTCCCTAAATGTTAGTATATGCTATGGTATGAATGTGTGTGACCCTCCTAATCCATATGTTGAAAACATAATGCCCAAGGGGATGGTAATAGGAGATGGGGCCTTTGGGAGTTGATTAGGTCATAAGGGCAGACATGAATGGGATTAGTGCCCTTGCAAAAGAGCCCCCATAAAGTTCCCTTACTCCTCCTGCCATGTGAAGTTACAGCAAAAAGACAGCCACCTATGAGGAAGCCCGCCCTCACCAGACACCGAATCTGTCAGCACCTCAGTCCTGGACTTCCCAGCCTTCAGAACTGTGAGAAATAAATGTTTGTTGTTATAACCCACCTAGTTTATGGTATTTTTGTTATAGCAGCCTGAATGGACTAAGACAGTATACAGAAGCAAAACCATTTGATTAATGTGGTACACGCAGTATTGATGGAATGATGTACCGGATTCCATGAGAGCACTGAAGGAGTGTCTGCAAGATCTCATGGACATGGTGGTGTCTGTACCAAGTCTTGAAGAATGATCAGGAAAGTGGACACTGGGATATGGCTTATTACTGCTGGAGCCAAAGTTCCCGCAGGGAAGAGGCAGGTAGTAAGAAAGGAAAGGTTGGCAGGGGTGGACCTCAGGGTGTCTTGAATGTCATGCCAAGACATCTGGTATTAGGTAACGTGTTGTTAAGATGATTCTGGAATCATTTCTAGGGACTAAAATGCCAAGCCATTATTCATTTGCCTTGGAAATAACTGTTCTGTCATCAGGAAGGTAGAATTATAGTTTGTTTATTTTTAACAAAATTGATTTTTTTCAAACCTCCCATCTCTTTGCCAACAGACTATTGTGCCACTGATGCTCCTTCATAAGCCAGTGCCTGTGCTAGCTGGAGTGTAATAATTGTTTTTCCTCATGGACTGACTGAAGCATTGGTCTGTGAGGCAGAAGTTCAGGTTCAAATTAAATGGCATTTGTTCTTATTTAGGTCCACCTGTTCTGAATATTTACAAAGTTGGAAGAAAACCAAGTGAACAAGAGGACAATCTGTGATGGTGTTAGTTTGGGGGACAGATCCTCCTGGTAAAGGAGGTGTGTGTCTGCAGATGCACCCCTCCCAGGAGTCTTTCCAGGCCTAGAGGTGTCTTGAAGGAGCATTTCTAAGTGTTCTTATCAGGATCCTTCCCATTTTCACCAGGGAGTGATCTTTCCTTTGTGCCCAGGGGGTGCGTTCCCAAAGCAACATCATTTGGAACATCCCCTGCAACACCTTAGGAGGTACATAGGCTTCAGTGACAAAAAACCTGAGCCTGGTCCCAAATCCAAGCCCTTGTGTCCTTGTTCATAAAATGAGCAGCACCAAGTTGTTTATCTTGGGGTGGCTGAGAGAATTAAGTGAGGTCGTGTGTGAAGGCTCTGAGAACAGTTGTCACAGTACAGTGTGGACAATTATTATCGTTATTCACTCTGACCACCCCCTCCTGCATCTGCCACATCCTCCAAGTGAACCCACAGGGTTGCACTGACAGAATTCACATTTGCAGAAAACAATGGCACAACACCAGGGGCATATGCCATGTTAAGAACATGGGGCCATGCTGCCTGTTGCAGTCAAGAACTCAGATTTGGGGCTGAACCTGACCCTGGGCAGTGGGGAGGAGGACGGTACCTCCTGCAGGTTCTGGTGAAGGTTAAACAAAGTGATGCATATAAAGTGGTTTTCTTGGACCTCAGCCAATGAATGGCAGGTCTTGGCTTGGTGGGATAGGTATTTGAGTGGGGAGCCCAGTGGTGTCAAGAGCTAATCAAGAAGTGGGAAGACTGGGCTTAAGAGAAGACTGATGACACAAGCACAGAAAGAGAAAAAGAGGGACTCATATAGTATAGAAATACAGAGAAAATGGGGGGCAAGGAGAGAGTGAAGGAAAAAGGCAAACAGTCCTGTAACACAGGGACGGTGGCACTGGAAAACTGGACAGGGGTGATCACTGCCAGCAAGGTGTGTCAGTTCCCAAGCGTCAGTTTCCTTATGGGTGAAATGGTGGGAAGTGCGGTGAGGAGAGGCCTGGGTGCAATGCCTTATGAAGCAGCAGCTTCTGCCTCCTGGTTTCAGACAACATGGGCTGATGTCCAGGTGCTGTGCCTGGCACACAGGAGGCCATATAATTATCATCCACACTGGGTCACTTGTGCCAGGGAAAGGGGAGCTATTGCCTATTATATAATTACTGTAGGAGAGCAGGGCAAATCAGGACTCTGCAGAGCAGGCTGCTTTGTGTGGTCCCTGCAAAGTAATTTCTCAAGTAAACAGGCCCTATCCCTAGGATTCATTAAGGGGCATCACATAGAAAAGGCACTCATCTAATTCTTTTTTTCTTCTGACGAGAGGTGGGTTTGGAGAAACAAATGCCTGTACCTATAAACAGAATGTGATGATTGATGAGAGGGTTATAGTCAGGATGCAGAGTTGCTGGAGAAAATATAGGAAGTTCAGTTAAATTTGAATTTCAGATAAGCAACAAATAATTTTTAGTGTAAATATGCAGTGGACATACTTATTGTAAAAATTATTTGTTGTTTGTTAAAAGTCAAACTTAGCTGGACATCCTGCATTTTTATTTGATAGATATGGCAATCCTACCAAGATGGAACATGTGCTTCTATGGATTTAACTATTAAACTAAATAAAAAGCTATTTGGTGAATACTTTCTGTCGGGAAATGTGCTGGATGCCAGGGTGGCATCCCAAGGGAACAAGACACAGTTTCTGCCACCAACTCACAGGCCAGTGATGGAAGGAATGGAGAGGAATTAGGTTGACATTTATTGAGCACCTATTAGGATCTGGGCACCAGTCACCAGTGTTTCCTATGTTATCTTAGTAAATCTTCACAATCAAGGTTATTTCAGTTTCACAGATAAGAGAATTAAGACCCAAAGAAAAGTCATATGCCCAAGGTTTCAGTTTGTAAGTGACGAGTCAAGGATAAAACCCAGGTCTGTCTGACTCCAGAGCCATGCTCTTTCCAATTAAAACACGTTTTCCATAGACACATACAAAAATTGCAACATCAAAAAGGCTGTGAGAGCTCACGGGAGAGAGAGAGATGAAACTCTGCTTTGTGTAACCTGGGAAGTTGTTCTGACCAACTTCCTTTAGTTTCAGGTCAAATTACTTCATCAGAAAAGGAGTCAGTTACCATAAGAAAACCCAGGAACTGGGATCATGGTTGGAAAACTGTGGGGAGTGGAGGTTCCTCTACACTGCTCTCTCTATCTCTCCCCCGGAGTCTCATGGTCTCTCTCTTGGCATCTCCCCTTCTCACTTCTGGCTGCCTTCCTCCGCTTAGTCAGAGATTCCACTTCAGAACTCTGGCCTGTGCACAGTCAGGATGGTTCCTTAGGGCCCACATCTACTTCCAGGCTTTTAGTTTCAATTCTCACTAGCAGATGCCTCAGTATTTCAAAGTTTCTATTTAATATTTTTAAAACAGTTTTATTGAGGTTTAATTTACATGCCGTAAGAGCCACCCATTTCCTAATTTAAATTTTGCAACGGACTGTAGGCTAGCTTATGAATGGGTTGCCTTGGTTTAGTGCTCAGCTCTATGTCATGTACCCGCCCCCGGCCCAATAGCTGTGATCAGAGGACGGGTCATATGACTGTCCTTTGGGTGGGTGCTGAAGGTTGAGCAGCTTCACTTAGGATTGTGGACCTTTATTATATATTCATATGTTTCATATAGAAGGGTTTTAAGAGGAGATGACAGTTGATACGGGCCTTAAAGGACACGTTAAAAGCAAAAAAGGGAAGAAAGACATTCTAGCCAAGGAACATCATGTGCAAATGCAGAGGTGCATAAAATAGGAATGAGCAGAGAGAGTGAGTGGTTTGGAGAGCCTGGAGCACAGTGTCCTAGATGGGAAGGCAGGTGGTGTGAGCTGAATGTAGGCTTTCATGTTTCGAGCTTGGCTGCTTGGGTGGATACCATTGGAAGTACAGTGAGATTGTGCTTCTTTGAGAAATATAAATTTGGGTGTGAAAGATGGATGCGGCTGGTTTGGGTATGCTGGGTTTGAGGGGCCTATAGAACATCTATATGGGGAGGGTCCAGTAACTGTGTATCTAACTAGACACACAGTTAGAAGCCTATAGTAATCTTCAGCCCAAACTTGTTAATCTAGGCTTTAGAAGACCTTGATGCTGAGCTGTAAGACAGTGCAGCAGGAAAATGAAGCTGTTCCTCCAGAGATACCTGCTCAAGCCATCCTGAGGGTGGGTCACACCAAATTCTGCATTGTTGATTCAGCCCCAGTTCAACCATCTGTGTGCCTCATGAGGATGTAGAGAGCAGCAGAATTCTAACATGCTTTATGTGAAATCGCTGCTTAGCCAGCATGTTTAGATATTAAATGTTGAAAAGAAAAAATATGACCTGCCATAAATTCTCATTACACACGTTATTGCCTTAATAATACAAGTACAGATAGGCCCCTAAAGAATTTTCTGATTTGTCATCAGTATTCAGTTTTAGCTTTTGATTTATTAATTTGTTCTTTTTTTCTTGTGTGCTTATGGTAAGCATTTTAGAAAATGGATAATTTTTTTTGAAGGGAGGAAGAGAAAAATCACCATAAATCCCACCACCCAAAGAGAAATGATTTTTAGCAGTTTTGAGTATGTGCTTCAACCTTTCTTTCTTTTTTAAAATTACATTTTAATTTCTATCTAAGTAATACATACAGTTACACGTCAAATGGTACAGAAAAGTTTACGACAGAAAGCAACTTGGCTCCATCTCAATCTCCTCATACTGTCCCACTTCCCAGAAAGAACATACTTTAGTGGATTCTGCTTCTCGTGGTGGTTGCCTCCATGGCCCATGTTCTGTGCTGTCCAATATGCTGACTGCTACCCACATGTGGCTCTTTAAATGGAAATTCATTAAAACTACATAAAAATAAAAAGTCAGCTTCTCAGTCTCACTAGCTACATTTGAGTACTCAATAGCCACATGTCGCCAGAAGTTACCATGCTGGACAGAGCAGAAATAGAACACTGCCATTATCGCAGAAACTTTTATTGGACAGTGCTGCTCAAGATAAAAATGCACTTTTACCTTTATCTCTTGACTTGTCAATTTTAGGCAGTAGCAATTGCCTCAATTCTGTTTCTACTCAGATATATTTTGTGCTGGTGGCGCAGCGGTTAAGAATCCGCCTGCCAATGTAGGGGACACGGGTTTGAGCCCTGGTCCAGGAAGATCCCACATACCATGGAGCAACTAAGCCCGTGTGCCACAACTAATGAGCCTGCACTCTAGAGCCCGTGCGCTGCAACTACTGAGCCCACGAGCCACAACTACCGAAGCCCGTGTGCCTAGAGCCCGTGCTCCACAACAAGGGAAGCCACCGCAACTAGAAGCCCACGCACCGCAAAGAAGGGTAGCCTCCGCTTGCGGCATCTAGAGAAAGCCCAGGTGCAGCCAAAAAAAAAAAAAAAAAGAATATTACAGGGAACCCAAACTCCCTCTCATGCTCGCCCCCAATTACTAATTACTCTCTCAATATCCCATCTTCTATGGCCCTGAGTTGGTTTTGCCTGTTTGTAGTCTTTAGTATCTGGCTTCTTTTATGCAAATTATGAATGAGGAAATCATCCATATCGTATGACGGAGAATTCATTCATTGGAATAATATTGTTGTGTAGTTTGCATCGTATGAATATGTTACTACAGTTTCTTGATTCTAATATTTAGGGACATTTGAGCTGTTTCCAGTTTGAGGCTATTATGAATAGTGTAGCTGTGAACATTCTTGTACATACCTTTTGATATGCATGCCTACACATCTCTGTTAGGTACAAACCTAGGAGTGAAACTTCTGGGTCACAGGTATGAATATGCTCAGCTTTATTAGATCTTCCTAAGGAGATTGTACCAGTTTATGCTCAGCAGAGTTTGAGAGTATCATCAGGTATTCCACATCCCCAGTTAGGGATGAAGAAGTATTGATATTCTAACAATTACATCATTAACTTTTAAATTTGCATTTCCCTGATAACTAATGAAGTTTAACATCTTTTTAGATATTGATTACTTGGATATTCTCTTTTTGTCAAGTGTCTGAGTCTCTTGCCTATTTTACTATTGGGTTGATTTTCAGTTTCTTTTTAAAAAATTGGCTTGTAGTTATTTTTAATATTTTATGGATATAATCTCCCTTTCACTTACATGTATTCTCAGACTGTAGCTTTCCAACACCTTTTGCTGAAGAAAAAGTTCATGATTTTTAATATAGCCCAATGTACTAGTTCTTTTTTTTTTCCTTTATGGTTAATGCTTTTTGTGTCTTATCTAAGGAATCTTTCTCTACCACAAGGTCATGACTATATTCTCCTGTATTATTTTCTAGAAGCTTTATCATTTGATTTTTCACATTTATGTCTATAACTGAGATGGAATTTATTTTTATATATGATGTGAGGTAGGAATCAAATTTCATCTTTTTCAATATGGGAGTCAATTGGGTGCATATAATATCTTTTTAAAAAAACTATTCTTTCCCATTGCATTTCAATACCACCTTTATCACAAGTCACACACACACACACACACAGCTGCGTTTCTGAATTCTCTGACAAGAGATAGATAAACGAAGGCCAGCTGCCTCTTTTTGTAAATGAAGTTCTATTGTAACACAGCCATACCACGTGTATTGTCTTGGCTGTTTTCAGGCTGCAACAGCAGGTTTGGGTTGCTGTGAGAGATCATGTGACTTGCACAGCCTAAATAGTTTTTACTATCTGGTGCTTTTCAGAAAAAGTATATGACCTCTGCATTCTGTTCCATTTTTTAAAAAATCCTTTCACTAATGCTATTCTGACTTAATCACTGTAGCTTTACCATCAATCTTCATTGTTGGTAGTGTAAGCCTTCCAGTTTTGTTCTTGAAGATTGTCTTGGCTATTCTTGAGCCTTGGTATTCCCACATAAATTCTATTCAGATATATTTTGATTATAAAAATGTTCTTATACAAATTACATAGAAAGTTCTGTAATTTGTTTTATAAATTACTTAATATATGGTGGAGATCTTGCCATGATATTAAATGTTCTTCTGCAACATTATTTTTAATGACTTCATTGTATTCAATTATACAGATAAACTATCATTTACTTAACCAAACACATTGCTTGGTGATACGTTTTTCTTATTTTCCTATCATTAGATTGTAAATTGCTTCTTTAGCTTGTTCATACTCTTTTTACTAAGTAATTCCACTTATAGGAATTAACCAAAGTAAATTATCTTAAATGAAAAACAATTGCATGAAGATGTTTATCATAGGATTATTCATAATCATGAAAAATTGGAAGGGACCAATTCACTGACATTTGGTAAATGGCTAATTATGGTATTTCCACTTATTAGAATATTATGCAAATGTTTAAAATAAGGATGTTTAAAATGCTCAGGGAAACTGAAAATTATTATGTTTTATGCAATAAAGTACATATGTATGTATACTCTTTAATTCGGAGTATGAAACTATAGCCCTTAGGAAAAGATCTGGAAAGATATACACCAAATTAAAGTTAGTTAATACCAAGGAGTAGCATTTGCTAGGGGAGGGGAGGGGTAAGTACTATATTCACCTTTGTCTTGCTTGAATATTTTATAGAAAAAACTTCCGAAAATCATTTTTAAAAATAGGTTGTGTGATGCATGGAATGATAAAACAGCAATGCCCTAAGGAAAAGATAAGCCCTCTGTAAAATGTAACACTAAAGACTTGCTTAGTTTTAAGCAAGGGCAGGAACAGAGTCTAATATTTAAAGGGAGACTGAAACATCCCAGCTTGGCAGATGAATATAGCACAGAAACATGAAACCCACAGAGGAAAACCCCAATGAGACCAGAATTATCTCCTAAGTTGCCCTATATACCCTAATCACCAGCGCCTAGTGAACACAGACTGGAGACTGTGGGTCCTTAGAGACTGGTGGATATACTCAGAGTAAAGGTCATGTGGTCCTCATTTCAGAGTGTGGGCTCAATGTGATCCTGGAAGAGACTGAATGTGACCATGGAAAATGCATTCCATGGGGCTTGTGAGCATCTTGTGGACCATAAAAACAGACCAGTGTCTGGTGGATGGGGTGGGAATTTTCTCTGAAGAGGTAAATATCCCCATATCCAATTATCTTGGGAAATGTTCATGAGACGGTCTTTGGACTAGTGGAGAGAAGAACCTCTCCCTTCCCTCTCACGCTTGTACCAGGCAGGTGCAGCCGAGCCTAGACATTGAGGGAAGCCTGGAGAAATTCTGGTGGTGGACTTGACCCATCTCTGGCCATCAAGAGGCAGGTGGGATGGAGCAGCAATGTGGAATAGTAAGTGGTAGCAACAACATCAGCAATAGAACAGAAGGGCTGCCCTTACAGCAGCCGACATCCACATCTGGAGGCAATGTTTGCAGAAGCAGACCTCTCACCTCAGCAGGCTCACGTCTAGGATCAACACTTCCCCGCACCCTTGGGTGTTGGACTCTCATCACTGCACCTAATTTGGATTGTGCTGCCCTGCAGAGTAATGGTGTAAGGGTTTCACTCATTAATAACAAGCCACAGAGTCCTACAAAATGACTCCGTTAGCCTTGGCAAGCGGCCAGCCTTTCTCTTCCTTCTTTGCCAAAAAATTAATGACACCATTTATTGGAAGGTAGAAAGCTAACCACTGCATTTGGTAGTGTTGTAGGTCAAACTGCTCATATTCTGCTACACTGAAGCTTCCATCAGGAAGGAGTAGAGGAGAAAGACCCTGGTCACGTGCTAGGTGTTCTTTCCAAATGTTATTTCTCTTAATCTTCACAAAACCCCCTGGAGGGCAGGTATTACCATTAGCTCCTTTTTTACAGAGAAGGAAACTGAGATATAAAATGATTAAGAAGACTGACTGAATTACACAGGTGGTATAAGTGGCAGAGTGGGGATTTGAGCCAATTTATCCAACTCCAAAGGTTATCTCTTGTCTTTCTCTTCATTATAACATCCTCCCTCCTTGTTTATTGATGCACATAAAGCACTTAAAACAATGTCTGGCAAATAGCAAGTGTTCTATAAATAGTAGTGACTCCTCCTGGGATTTTACTGTGAGGTCAGTGTTGGTCCCACTAATTCCTGAGCCTGAATTGCAGTAATTCAACTTTGTTGGAGGAAAATATAGAAATCTAGAAGTTGTGACTGGGTGAAGGAAATTTCCACACCTATGGCTGAAATCCTTAATCTGAAAGGATTTCAGAAAGTAGTGTCCTGTTGGATTCATTTATGCGAAATAAAACATTAAGATCCAACTTCACTAAAACAGAATGCATGTAGTGGATTAAGTGCTTTAAAAATGCAAAGCAGGTTCTAGAACTTATTGAACTCTTTTCTTAATTAAGCAAATCTTTTATCCAACAAAGGACAGGAAGGTTCACGAGTTTCAGATGATCTCAGTGATTTCCATTATTGGTGGCTCAGGAAGCAAAATGGACTCTTTCTTGGCAGTCATGTGGGTTCCTCTGAGGTTCTGGAAAGGGCAGAAACAGCAGGGGAGAGCAAGTCTGAAATTGGGCAGAAATGACAAGTCTACATGAGAGCCATCTCAGGATGGGCCCCTTGTTGCAGCAAAGCACCAGGTAGGTCAGTGAGGGTGTCTGGTGAGTGAGTGCCCCTCCCATCACTCCTGGATTCTCTTTCCTTTAGAAGGGCTCCCACTTGGCTTCAGTTTTTGCCACTGTCTAATCCCCTGGGGGTGCCACCACCATCTTTGATGACTGGCCTCGCAGAAATGGAAATATCTTTTACGACAGTCTGACTTCCCAAATAAACTTTACTAAATAATAAGAACAAAAAAGAGATTATATAAAGTGCAAGCAGCATAAAGATAGACTTAGAAAATGATGTTTTATATTTGTTTCTTTTATTCTAACCTAGTTGACTTCTGGCTCTGAAGGTTTGCTTCATTTCACATGTCCTGTGTGTCTTTCCTCCTACGCACATGCTGGGCTGTTTTCACCATACCCAAACCTGCAGCTCAGACATCCTTGAGCCTACAGGGAAAATGACCTACTTCCCTGCCAGCACTCCCTGTAATCTAGTCTCTGGTGGGAGCTGATGGCCTTGTTCTCTCCCCAGCTGATGAACAGGCCTCTGGTGGTTGATACACACGCAGAAAAGAAACTCCTCAGATAAGAGCCCTGTTTCGTACTCACAAGGGTAGGCTTTGTCCATTTAGATTCCAATGGAATAAACAATACCCTCTCTATCAGACACAGGATAACAGAAACATAATTTTTTTACAAAGAAGTATTATGATCATAGCAAAGATTTTTTTCCTGATTCAATTCCTGGTGGTGCATAATCACACTCTCATTTCTTACAAAATACCTTCTAATAATAAGGCCCCATTGCTGATGTTTTTTTTTCAACATTATAGGGTGTCAACCTTTAGCCAGGCAGTGATGGGTCCTTTATTTGTGATTTATGCATTACTCAGAAGATACAAGTTTTCTGGGATTTTGATCAAGAATTCCAAACTGTCAGTAAAGCAATTTCACAAGCAAATATCACAGGCACAGCTTGAGTTCTGTGTGTGTTCGTACTATGAGTGTGTTTTTATGTGCTCCATAAGCAGGTAGCAAAGGACCAGTCATTAAAGGGTAATAAGAGACAGTACCCCTTTCTGTCTGCAAAGTCACACAAGATAGATGTCTGCTAGAATGTAAGTAGCCATGGTCTCTGTGAAACAGCAGCATACAGTGACAGGGAAGATAGTCTGTGATTAAAATACAGCTGGAGCGGGTGTAAACAAAGATGACTGAGATAAGAATGAATTACAAAGAAATTAAAAATGCAGGAGTAGAGGACTGACAAGCAGAAGCAGCACTGCAGAAAATCAGATCAACGATGTGGAGAACAAATTTCAGAGGGTCTCCCAGGATTCGGAGAAAAAAGAAAAAAGAGATGAAAACAATAAGGAACAATATGATAGTTATGAAAAGTAGAAAAAGGAGATCTAATCTAAGACTAATAGAAGTTCTTGATTAAAAAACAATTAGAATAGAAACAATAATCAAAGACACATTGAAGAAAACTTTCCTGAGCTAAAAAACAAACAGGTCTTTATGTTTTTTAAAACACTTTATTTTGAATGATTTTAGATTTATAGAAAAGTTGTAAACACAGAGTTCCTGTATATCCTTTACCCGGTTCCCCCTAATGTTAACACCTTCCATAACCATGATGCATTTGCCAAAACTAAGAAATTAACATCGGCACGTGACAGTCAACTACAGAGTATGCGATTTTCACCAGGTTTTTCACTAGTATTCTTTTACTGTTCCAGGATTCAATCCAGGACACCACAATGCATTTAGCCTTTATATTTTTATAAAAATCGAATTGCAGTGGGAGACCAAAACACTGAGCTATCTATTTGAGCTTTTCAAAAGAGGTCATTCCTCATACCTCACCCTGTCTCATTCCCAACTTCCCCACTTCTGATTTTTCAATTCCTCCTGAGTTTTCTCCTTGCCCCTTAGATCTGATGCACACTATGACCTTAGAACTTCTATTAATAATTACTTTATTCTCCATTTGCACTGAACTGCCTCAGGGGCCTCGGGTCATGTCCCTCTCTGTCCCCTGTTCTATTCCCAGCACCTTCTCACCCATGCTCCAGCCTCAGGGGCATCGTCACCCCAGCCTCCCCTGAATTTCTCTGCTATTATGTATTCTAGCTGAAAAGACAATTTAGGTCTGGAGAAGTCAAAGGAAAAATGAAAAATCAAAACCGTTTCTATTTGCACGCAACTCTATGTGCTTCCCTCTTCCCCTTGATAAATATTTGATCCTTTGGAAATGCCATTACTTCTGTTTCACAAAAGAAAAGAACTCTCCGTGGCTGGGTTTGCAAGGCTGGTTCTCTGTTGGGTATTGTCCTGTGAGTTCATTAGCTTTCCAGAGGCAATCACACTTGGGAATGCCCACCTGTGCTAACAAACTCTCTAAGAAGCGGAAATAAAATCAGAACACCGATTCACTGATTTATAAGGAGCAATACTCCTGACGGACAAATCCATCATTGCATGGACCTGACCAACCAGTTCCCTAGGAGCCAAATTACTGGATGGCTGCTTGTGTGTATGGTAGCAGAACAAGGGAGTTATAGAATTTGAAATTTTAATGGCATCAGGCCCTAAAAAACTGATGCCTCCATTTCTCCAGGGAGGACAGGCCTGTCCAGTGGCTTGGGCACTCTCCCGGCCTGGCTGGGCACTGGCTCCTCTGGGCACTGTTTGAGCAGCACTTTTTCTCTTTGTGCTTCCACAGCTGTCCTGTCCTATGGCTCATGCATGCTTTCTCTAGATGTGACCATAATTTTCCTCAATTCTTCTCTGGGTCTGCAAGTCATACTGGTTCATTAAGCTGATGATGGTTCTGATCAGCTGTATGGGAATCTGAATTTTAACCCTCAGAGACTCACTTCCAAGTCCCGTGTGTGTATGTACATATGTGTGTGTGTGTACATGTGTGTGTTACTTACTGTCATGTATGTTCTCTGTGTTCCCTTGAATGTAGCTCTCCCTGACCCCAGCAAAGTGGGGAAGACCACAAATAGAACAGCAGGAACCCCCCATTTGCTAGGCCAAGGTCAGGGAGTAGATACAGAAACCACCTAAACGGACCCAGTCTCTGCCCTCGTGGAACTTGTGGTCTGGTAGGCATACTGCCATTAATAAAATAACCACACAGATCATGGAAACATCAGTGAATGCTGTGAAGGAAAAGGACAGGGAAGCTTGGACCAACTAAAGAGAGACTTGCTCTAGCTCTGGAGGTCAGGGAGGATTTTTTTGAGAGATTTACACTTGAGCTGGTATTTAAAGCTTGAGTAGAAGTTAACTAGAGGAACAGAGAGGACAGAGGGCTGGACGTCTTCCAGACCCACTCTCTACCCTTCTCCTTCCTGCTCTGTTCACCTGGGGGCTGACAACCTGGGAGTCAACCACAGGCTTCCCTGCCATCTTGGGCTTTCTGTTGGGGAGTCCTAGCTCCCTAGGGAATCAAAGGGAGGGAGAAGCCTGAGATCAGGGCTCAGGGCTCCTATACCATGTCTTCTTCCCAGTAGAATTGCCTTGGGGAGGCAGGAAGGGCTGTGTCCTGTGCTTCCTCTCTCCAGCTGTGCAGCTGTGCTGCTACCCATGAGAGAGGGCCCCTGACGTGGGCACCATGCTTTAGTGCTCTGGTCCTCCCCCAGCTGCCCACCTGCCCGTGGTGTGAGAGCCCCTGCCCTTCCATTTTTCGTGCCCACACCCCATCTCTCTTCTAGAGTATGGACCACACCAGCAGTGTTCTGAGCCCTAGGATTCAGGGGTTGGCCAGAGGGTGCGTGGTGCATATGTGGTGGGCTCTAGGGGCAGCATGGCCATGAAGGCTGGGGTGTCCAGCTGTATGAATGAGATCACATGTGGTCATAGGCAGAGGCAGGGATGAGAAGAGAAGGGGGTGGGTTGTGAGCCAGGGGCTCGGGCCCAGATGTTCCCCTTCTGTCATGTTGTTCCCACACAGAACTCTGAGCAGTGGGAAACTTCTAAATTCAAACTCAGTCTTACAGGTTGTTCTAAAGGTTTATTTGCCAAGGTCAACTGATAGAATAGTTGACCTTGGCTATATTTCATTTAGCAGTTTGTTAGTTTGAGTTATGACTTTCACATATTTAGACATGTGGTTTGGGAGGCCTCCAAGTGTTCTTATCCTGCGCCCACAAGTGTGTGGGCTGAGCTGCTTCCAGGGACACCTCCCTCCCTCATCACTTGTCTCTTTGGACCTAAGGGTAGGATGCCGCAGGCACGCATCCCCTGTGCTTCCCCTGCACCCACACCTTTGTAAAGGGCCCCCTGCAAGTAGACCCTCCTTGAGTTATACTATTTTGAGTAGGCCATCTGTCTCTTGTCAGGACTCTGATTGGTTCAGCAGGTGTTACAGGCAGAAGGAACAGCATGTGAAAGACACACACACACACACACACACACACACACACACACACCACCTCTTTTTGCTTATATCTTTCATTTCTCCTGCAAGCCATTAGTTGTAGGAAATAAGGTGGAGAGAGATGCTAAATGAGGCAGGAGGGCTAAGGGTTATTGTGGTTGTTAAGCTAAAGTGTGTGTGTGTGTGTGTGTGTTTACATGTGGAGGGGGATGCCGTATCTCAGCTCACATGGTGTTTTCTCTCCCAGCCCTATGAAAAGTGAGTACTCACCAAGCCCCCTCTGCAGACCTTGGCTGGCATGAGCTAACCCCTGGCATCTTCAGATGCTCCCCAGGCTGGCTCCAATTGCCAGAGCAGAGAGAAGGCAGTGTCATCGCTCAATCTCTGAAGCTCCTCCCTGCAGGACAATTGGATTCCTGTCCCCTCTTGCCCCTCTCCTCAGGGACTCTACTTGCCCAGTTTTGCTCACTGGGCCCTCCTCACTTCCCCAGTTCCCTAGGAAATATGTAAGTGTCTCTTCTCCTAAGCAAGTACCTGAAGCCAGCTCAGATGAGGTCATGTGCACGAATGTAACTGGGATGCTAGACAAGCACTGGTGGTGTAATCAAAACACAGTTGTATTTTTCTCTCCCACAATCTTTTGCCATTTATTCAGTAGGGATAAATCTGCCTCTGCCCGGGATGAGATCTCGAGCAAGCACACAACTATTCTGCTCACTCCCAGGTAATAGATATGCCTAGGTCACTTTAACTTGCAAACACAGTCTAATTTAGTAATTATGTTCAGTCCCAAACTCTAATCTTGGTTTAACTTGGTATCTTCTCCTTCCCTTCCCCCAGCTGAGGCCAACTTTAGGGTGGGAGACTGCAATGGGAAACAGTGTGGTAGTGTGGCTGGGTCCCCACTTCTCTGCCCAGGGATTCTCACTATCCAATATCCTCAGGTGGAGGGAGGGTGTAGTTGGTGGGAGTAGGAAAGGTCTTACTTGAAATGTGTGGTCTTATCTGATGTCAGGCTCTCTATGCCTCATAGATGTTTGAGCTGACCTAGTCCCTACTGGGGTGTTCTCTCAGATTCTATGGAATTTGCTATTGGGCCCCTCTTGCCCAAATTTCTCTTCTCTCAGGGACATGCATTTTTTTATGGGTGGTAAACTCCTTGCCCTCCAGTCAGATGTTAGAACCCCAGCCTGCTCTTCTTGAGTTCAGCCCATATGTGTTCCATGGGAAAATACTTATCCTTGCCAGACAGTCTCTAGAAGAGCAAGAAATCTGTGCTGAAGGCAGCAACCTCTCCTGGGCCCACCAGGAAAACAAGGGGGTCAGCCTCTTAGTCTTTCCATCCTCTAGATTTCCCAGGCACTGCATGTATGCATATAACTGTCCCTGGATCCTTGATTCAATTCTCTTCATGTGTCCATTTTTTTCTTTGGCTGTCAGAAAGTTCAGAAGTAAATTGGCAGCTCCGCTTTATAATCATGTAGCAGTCCTGCAGCCTGTACACCTGTGTTTTAATTTTTCTGCTGAATCATGTCTAGGAGAGTGTTGCAGACCAGTTTTCCTGGGGGAAGCAGACTCTGAGATGGAGGTCTGTGTGCAGGAAATGTATTGGGATGTCTTGTTAGTAAGACCTGTAGGGGTGGGAAAGAAGCAGGACTGGCAGATGAGAAGGGGAACTGCAATGCAATCATAGCAAAAGTCTCAGCCAGTTCTTGGAGAGCCCTGTGTCTTGGATGGTGCTTCGGAGTTGTCTTGAATTGGGGAAAGGGGCTGAGCCTTTATACTCCTGCATGCACTAATCACTGGATGGGTGATATAACTTCCATGAGGCATGTGCGAGATCTGGGCAGCATATTACAGCATCCATTACAGGGAGAAACACACCTCCTAGTAAAGCACTTACCCTCTGGATTCACGCTCTCTGAATTTGAATTCTAGCTGAATGATTTTTTTGGCTAGTTCCATAATTTCCTCATCTATAAAATAGATAATGATATAATCTACCTCATAAGCTTTTTTGCAAGGGTTCATGGAGTAATCCATATAAAGGGTTTAGATCCATATCAGCCTCAGAGTCAGCACTCAGTAAATGTTAGCTAATATTATGCTAGTTCCTATATTTTCTGGTCTAAACTTTAAATTCATTATTTATGTGGCTATATCATATATAATGTTCTCAGTGTCTTCAAAAACCTCTGTGCATTGAGGGAATTGATTCTAGGTCCTGGATCTGATCTACAGTCAACACAACATGGGGATCAGCCCAGGTATTCAACAGTTATAACCCTACTAACTACTTCCTTTGAGGCCCATCAGGTGGGGGGCTGTGCTGGGACCTGGGGTGGAGCAGAGTCTGAAGGCAGAACAGAAACAAGACAAAGTCGACAGATACTGTTTGACAAATGATATTAAGATACTTACAAATCCTGCCTCCAAAATATGGCTTCTGAGCAAGGCAAAGGATATTATATTATCCATCACAAGGAGATTTTCCATTTCCCATGTATAACCCTGGCAGGCAGTTAAATGCCATAGAAAATATGGTGACAGCTTGCTGTACTCCTGACACCATTATGCAGCCAGTACATGAAATATGTCTCCTTTGAAAATAAACAGTTATTCATCAAGTTGTCTCTCACTAGCATGGTGTAATTATCTTCCCAAAATTATGAATTAAATGATAGGTTCCCGACAAAAAGAGCACGATGTAAAGATGGGTTTCAGGGCATCAGTTTGTTTCTAAGGAAAGGTTGGGCCTGCCACTCCTTGGGCTGCTTTTGCCACTGAACGTGTCTCAAACTGACTGACTTCATGATGTGCATGGAGGAGAGAGGGACCATGGGGAGAATCAGAGCTTTCAGGTACCCAACGGGGGGGGTGTTGTCACATTTTTAGTTGGCCCAGTCCAAGGCTGAGTGGGTCCAACCTAATGTCCCCAACTTTCTGGATGCTGAAGTGGGCCAAAGGCTTATGAGGCCAGACGGGAGACCAGGACTGATCTGAGGATGCAGGCATTGTCCATGAAGTTGGCTGGCTGCATCTGTGAGGGGCTGGGCACAAACTGTGAGTGCAGGGGTGGCAACTGCCTGGCCTTGTAATATGTTACTGAACACCAGAGATTCCTTCCTTCGGTCTATGTGATTATTCCTTGTTCACGGCTAAAGTCTATAGAAGCGAAATATATCAGTAATTTCAGTAATTTCTACTTAGAATATGTTAGTGTCCCTGAGTTTTGTCTGACATGGAAGCCCCCCTCACGCATAACAGGTGAGAAAGCCTCCTTATTTCCTGAGAGATGAAGCCACTGAGCTCAGCACTCTCTGAGTCTCCCCTCTGTGACACGCCACGGTGTGTCTGTGCTCATCCTGTCTTCTCAGCCCCCTGTCAAAGAGGAATGGGTGTCCCTCCTCTTGTCCAAAGCAAATGCATTTCATCTGGGTCTTTTCTTTTGACCTGTGTTTTTAATTCTCTCTTATCTCCTTAGCACTCTTGCCCTATCAAGTACTCCATTGTCGTGCAAATAAGACACTTTGCATAGTGTCTGACATAAGAATTCAACTCATGTTGGCTACTACTACGGTTATTATCACCAAGAAGATGCCAGTAAACTTTTCACATGTGGGTCAGCCCATACCTTCCACTTAGAACAATATGGCCACTGAGTAACTGCTATCCAAGTGTTTGCTATCATTATTCTCCTTCCCCTCCTCCTCTTATCATCATCATTATTATTGTTATTATCACTATTATTATCTACCTGGGTAAAATTTCTACCAAGGGTTCTTTAAGCTGACTACTAGAGTGACATATGCCCAATGAGCCAGTTAGGTCTAATTGTGAGGAATTAAAAAACAAAACCAGGGCTTCCCTGGTGGCGCAGTGGTTGAGAGTCCACCTGCCGATGCAGGGGACACGGGTTCGTGCCCCAGTCCGGGAAGATCCCACATGCCCCGGAGCGGCTGGGCCCGTGAGCCATGGCTGCTGAGCCTGCGTGTCCGGAGCCTGTGCTCCGCAACAGAAGAGGCCACAACAGTGAGAGGCCTGCATACAGAAAAAAAAAAAAAAAAAAAAAAAAAATCATTTCATAAGACATTAGAAGCTCTGATGACAGTTTCTAAGATATATAGCTTCAGATTTTCATTTATTTTTTATTCTTCCAACCTCTTTTTTCAATTCATAGACACACATATACATATGTTTGTGTTTTTCCATAACTGGAACAAGTGAAATCCATCTTTTTAAGACATATATTACTAAATAACTCTATTATCAATATATCAACATGCTTATTCCCCTATCCAGTGGTTCTTAACCTTGGATGAACAATAGAATCACCTGGGAAGATTTAAAACATCCAATCTATCAGGCCCTTTAGACCAATTAAATGAGAACTTCTGGAGTGGGTCTGTCAAACATCAGTGGGTTTTTGTAAAGCTCCCAGGTGATCTCAATGTGTAGCCATGGTTGAGAACCACTAGCCCGATCCTTTCTGTCTCACTATTTTAATTGATTGAGTTACAGAATCTGCTTAGAATCGACTGCCCATCAACCAAGCAATGTTGTGTGAATTCTTGAAATCATTCATTTCATCATTGTTGATGTCTGAGTGACCAGTAGTCCTTGCTTCCAGGGTTCTACTGAGTTATTTCCCTCACCCCTCCATGAAGGGTGTGCTGGGAACAGTCTGTGGAGAAAAAGTCTGGGTGTGGAATTCTTCAGGGTTTAATTTTTGACAAGATTTAACTGTTGTCCTCTCTAGTGGTGGGTGTGATAGGGGTCATGCTGGGGGCGAGGAGAACACACTCATGTGAGTAGTAACCCAGACAAATGTTAACAGCAGTAAAGACCTCATTTCATCACATCTTCAACCACTTCCCACTGTCTTCTCACCTTCACCAAAGACAGGCTCATGTGGCCCCTTTAACTCCAAACTCAGCCATTACCCAAGTCTCCCCTCAACCTCCCCTACTATGGTCCTTTGCAGCACAGGTAAATTTCTGGAAAGGAGAATGTATATACTTAGTTTCTCTTTTTCACTCTGATGACACCTGTCCCCACTGTTCCAACCAAACTACCCAAGGTTACAAATGGCTCCTACTTTTAGGATTCTTCTCCTACTCATCTGACTTCTCCTTCTCTGTTTCCTTTGTTGGCCCTACCTTTTATATTCAAACTTCAAATTTCAAAGTTCTGTCCCCAATAGGGTGGCCAGATTTAGCAAGTAAATAAATATTTTACCTGGTAACCCTAGCTAGCTCTCTTCTTGCCCATCTATGTTCTCCTTTGGATAGCTTTTCCATGGCTTCACTATTCCCTTGGTAGACATGTCTCAAAGTCCATATCTCCTACTCTGTTTCCTGAGACTCAAGCTGAGAAGTCCAGTCACCTCCTGGTTGTCTCCAAACACCTTAAACTAAATATACAGTCTGCCACCTCAAAACATGCTTCTCCTCCTGTGTTCCAATCCTGGGATACAGTTTCCTTTAAAGGAAGGAGTACAGAGCTCCTCTCTTCTCTTTCCAAGCTCTTCCTTCCTTCTCCCAGAGAGGAGAAATTGATATGCATGGGTCAGATTTTAAAATCTAATCAGGCCCTATTTATTTGGGGGACATCACTATACTTTAGAACAGGGGCTGGCAAACTTTTTCTATAAAGAGCCAGATAATAACTATGTTAGGCTTTGTGGGCTATATCTTCTCTGTTGAAGCTAAAAGCAGTCATTGACAATAGGTAAATGAATGGGCATGGCTGTGTTCCAATAAAGTTTTGTATATGGATACAATAAAATTCAAATTTTATACAATTTTCACTTGCCATGAAATATCACTCTTCTCTTAATTTTTTCCAACCATTTAAAAATGAAAAAATCATTCTTAGCTTATGAGTTATACAAAAACAACCAATGGGCCACATGCTCCATAGTTTGCCAACCTCTACATTAAAAGGTATGGATGGAACTTTCTCAATTGTTTTGCTTTCTCTGTAGAGCCAAACTAGTTTGCTGACCCAGGCCTTTTTCCAACTAAGCAGATCTGACCATCTGTCTCTTATCTGTATCTTCCTTCTACATGTCTAAAGTGATAAGGGCCCCAACCAGCCTGACTGTCTTGTACTCTCTCCTGTCTTTTGGGCTTCTTTCAACCATGTGACCAGTGTGGCAAGAGTTGAAACCTGAGTCTGGGCTTTGAGGGAGAAAGGAGCAGGAAAATTGAGCAGAATCTTTTACCTGATTTACCCTGTTCTTTTATTTGCTGTGTGTGTGTGTGTGTGTGTTTTCTCTTGGTAACTTCACAGTAGTTGGCAATGGTTTGGGAAAGGATTGTGCTAGGCCCTGGTTTTCTGGCTAAATACTAAATAATAACACCTCAAATCCCAGTACTATTTCTAACAAATAATATCACCATCCTCCCAGGACCCCAGCTAAAAAATGTAAATCATCTTGGCTGTTTCCTGATCTGTTATCTCCATACCCAACCAATCTCAAATTGCAATAGGCACCATTGCTATTTTGTGCCTTAATGTTGATCCCCTCCTACCCTCCACTCTTGATGCCTTTGGGCATGAAATAATTTTAAAAATTGCAATGGGAGTAGGGGAAATTTTTATGGTGACTATGTGATGTCAGAATTAGCCAGAGATTTAAATTTGTATAGAGCAATGGTGAATAAAAAATGATTGTGGAGGAAAACAAGATGGTGGCTATGAGCAGACACATGATGGTGGCCATATCTTCAGAAGGAGAGGTTGACCCCACAAAGTAATAGAGTCGCTTTATTGCTTGGAATTCTGCACATTCTAGGAATATATTAGAGACTGTCAAAGAATTCATAACACAATCACCTGCTTGGAACAAGTGGCAGCTCTGAAGAGAGCAATGGAGAGGTTCCCAGGATTTGAAAACTGCCTTTCTCCTCCCTCTTCTTTTCTTACTTTGGATTTATGAATATGCTTACCCCTCCCCATTCCAGTTAGAGCAGACTTGTTAGCCTTGATTAGAAGATTTAATATCTATGGTATGTTTTCTATGTTAATTAACTTTCTCTCTATGACCTTGGGTTTAAAATACTTCCAAAGAACATAGAGAACACAACTCTATTTCTTTCACATGAAAAATATATTCCCAGATCTCTTGGGAGCAGAAGCACCATTCCAGACAAACTTTCCTTGAGGAGGTGGCCTCAAAGCCGTGAGGAGGGAAGTGCTCACCTGTGTGCACTGCCATCCTGTCTCTAGTCTGGCTGTCCTTGTCTCCAGTCTCTGCCCACCCCCAATCCCTCCTCAGCAGAGTCATCTTTTTTTTTTTTTTTTTTGCGATATGCGGGCCTCTCACTGTTGTGGCCTCCCCCGTCGCGGAGCACAGGCTCCGGACGCACAGGCTCCGGACGCGCAGGCTCAGCGGCCATGGCTCACGGGCCCAGCCGCTCCGCGGCATATGGGATCCTCCCAGACCGGGGCACGAACCCGTATCCCCTGCATCGGCAGGCGGACTCTCAACCACTTGCGCCACCAGGGAGGCCCCAGAGTCATCTTTTAAAGGACACATCTGAGCAAGCCAGTCTCCTCAGAAACTCTCAGTGGTAGAGTTGCCTACAAATAAAGCAAACTCCTGAACAAGGTGTTCCAGCTCTTCCTTTGAGCTGCCTTCCACAAGCTTCCCAGCCCCATATCTGACTATACCTTCTCTGTCTACCTTGAAGGTTCAGGCAGCTCTGGGGTGCAGGCATTGAACCTCCATGATACAAGCTGTTCACATGACTTCTCTGCACTGAATAAACCACATACTCTTTTGTATCTATTGCTCAGCTCCCTTTATGTGAAATTATCTTGTTCCTAGTCTCTGCCTATTAAAAGTTTACTCAGCTTTCAAGGTCAAGTCCTGTCTTCTCCATGAAAGTTTCACACATTCTCTCAGTCTGTTCCCCACAGTACATTGCCACTCCTTTGTTAAACACTAGTTCATTCTGACCTCTGTTATGTCAGTTTGATCACACACTTATTCATTCCATAAATATTTTAAAATGACTTCCTGAGTGTCAGGCATTGCATCAGGCACAGGAGATAAACAGGGAGCAAGATTGAAATCTAGATACTCTTCTTGACTGCATGGGGTGACAGGGACCACTGGTCCTAGCTCCCTAACAGTAGACATTGTGGGATGAACTGAGATGTTCCTGGTCAGCATGAATTAGGGAAGAATAGCAGTCAGTCTCACTATCTCACATTGGTTTTACTGAATGGGATGTGCAACCTGATGGGAAAACTGAATTGTTTAGGACAATAGAGGGAATTTTCAGTGCCTTGACAAAAAGAAGACAGAAGAAAGAGACTACTCAGAAAGTAGTTCTTTCTCTAAAGAGAAGAGGCTATACAGAAAAAAATTAAAATATCCAAGAGAAAGTTGGCTTACATGTTGCTGTATTGTATGGAATGAAATGAAATCATTCATGGGAAGTATTCAGCACCATGCCTAAAACATACTAAGAGTCAGTACCATTTAGTTGTTGTTGTTATTATTATCATTTTACCCCTTCCTCTGAATCTCCATGAAATCTTCACTAACATTAACATTTTTTGTCAATCTTTTGGAGCTGGTCTTTTTGGCAGGAAGGGAAGATATCAGGAGTCTGAGGCAAACTACTAAGTCTGGCCTTGTGGTGGGCTTAGGGGATAAATCAAAGGCTACCCAAAGAGAACCAGTCACATTTGAGTATTATATATACCATTTATTGAGTGCTTCCCTTGTGCCAGGAACTGGGCTAAGAGTTTGATGAACATTATTATTTTAATTTAATCCTCAAAATACCCTATGACATAGATACTATTATCATCCCCATTTTACAGATGAGGAAACTGAGGCATCAAGAACACAAATAATTTGCTCAAAATTATACAGTTAAAAAGTGGGTGGAGCTGGTATTCAAATCCTAAATTTCCAAAGCTCACCCATGCTACCATTTACTTCCTACTGTCTCTCCACTAACCATGAGCTCCCTGAGGGCAGGACAAAGTCTTGAAGGAGGTATGGCCTAGGACACTATCCTCATTTTATAAACAAGAGAAATGAGACTACGAAAAGTTAAGTGACATAGTCAGTTCATTTTGAAATCAGCACTTCAGCCTCTGTCTTCTGACCCCTACTCAAGTGCTCTTTCCATTATAAGAGGTTGACTTTATGTGCAAAAATAAAATTCCCATGTTATGCATGATTGCTGTCTTCACTCCTGGGTTGATAGGATCACCAAGCTCCAGCCAGGATTAGAGTCTTCTTCGATTTATGGTCTTATTCTTTTCTGATCTGGGTTATTCAAATGTCAGTTGGACTAATGGATGAGGGCTGCTTTGCAGTCTATGTTCAATTTAAAGTACATGATGCCTGTCAGACTTTTATTTTTAAAAGGGAGTTCTCATCGACGCAGGAGTACTATTTTAGAGACTATTCTATGATTGGTTTTAGAGAATAGATCAGATACAATTCAGAAAGATAGTGTTGAAATTCATGATATGTGAAGAAAAAGGGAACTTAATTCTCAAATGAACTCCTGGCAAGAACAAAAATATTCTCTGAAATATTTCACCAAAGTCTTTTGAGGCCATTAAGAAAGTGCCCAGCCAGGGCTGAGAAGTGCCTTAATGGTTTTTTCTTTATGGCAATTGAATTATAGCATCAATCTCCACCTAACTTGAATCACATTGAAGCAGGTTATTTTAAAAATTAGATACAAGTGTTCTGGTTTAAAAGATGGATGGCTAGTAACCTTTGACACAACCTCTTCCAACCTCCCAATAAAAGTTTATGAAACCAAGAAAATGTCAAAAATGCATTTAAGCAACTGCAGACTAGGACAGACAAACTGCTGCCAGAATCTGGGACTAATTAACACCAATTTTTATGCCAATGGAATTGACCTGAGAATACATATCCTGTCCTACTCTTGCTCTGTTATTGGAAACAGAGCAAGTCTGCTAGACTGAAAACAACAACAATAATAATAACATTAGTTAACATCGTTAAAAGATAAACTGAGGCATATTAAAAATTTTAAGAGTTTATTTGAGCAAAAGTTGATTGGAATTGGGCAGTGCCAAACCAGAAGTGGTTAGGAGTGATCCAATGACAATAGCTACGGGCAAGAGTTTTACAAAGAAGATGCAAAGCAAGACAAGGAAATTGATTGGCTATAGCTTCAGCAGTTGCATTATTTGGGAAAGCCTCTTTGGCTCTTTGGTGATTGATTCTTCTTCTTACCCTTGGGGCATTTATAGGAACTGACTCTGACGAACATTTCAGTATTCTTATGCAGGCTACCAAGGCAATAGAGACACCTCAGTCTAATGGCCTCCTTGTTTGATTACTTTCATAACGCTTATTGAATGCTGACCATGTACAAGGCACTGTTATAAGCATTTCACATAAAATTAAATTATTTAACCCTCTCAACAGCTCTGTGAAGTAGGAACTATTATTTCCTCCATTTTACAGATGAGGAAACTGAGGCACAGAAAGGCTATGATTACAAACATAAGAAGAAACTGATAGTTGCTTAATTTGGGAGTGACTTCTACAGACAAATGAGAACCAAAAAACCCCATCAAAAACTGGGGTTACAGAGAATTTGAACAATACATACATATTATAATATATAATATAAACAAAATATACCTTTTATTAAAATGTTTGAGAAACATTTACATTTACAAAAACTGATCTTACACTAAATCTCAAAAAGTAGAAATTGTAATGACTACATTTTCTGCCTAAAATGCAATAAATCTAGAAATCAAGAAAAAAGTTTAAGGATAAAGCCCTCAACCTCATGGAAGTGAAAAATACTCTCCTAAAAAAAAACTATCAGTAAGAGAGGAAATCAATGGTGCAATTGTAGGTCATTTAGAAAATTGCAATGAGAACACATTAAATCAAAACTCATGGGTTGTTGTCAAAGCTATCCTCATAGGCAAATTCACAGCATAAAATGATCTCATTGTTTAACAACAACGAAATGAAATAAACTTTCTTCTTTGACTCAGTAACTTAGAAAATAAACAGCAAGATAAATTAAAAAGAAGCAGAAACAAGCATCATGAAATTGATAAATGTGGTGGAGACTGTAGGATGATTTTCTTTTTTTAAAAAAAATTTATTTATTTATTTATTTATGTGGCTGTGCCAGGCCTTACTTGCAGCACACGGGATCTTCGTTTCCGCTTGTGGGAACTTTAGTTGTGGCATGTGGGATCTAGTTCCCTGACCAGGGATCAAACCCAGGCCCCTTGCATTGGGAGCGCGGAGTCTTAACTGCTGGGCCACCAGGATATCCCTAGGATGATTTCTGTAGCCTTATTTTCTCTTGTCTTCTTCTATAGAAGCTGGGAAGTGAATTAAATAACTTCTTAGAACTGCTTGTAAGTACAAGTGGCCATGTGAAATAAATCTTATCACTGAGATACCAATGGAGGATGATTGAGGGGGCTTCCTGGAACACTCTTGCTTTAATGGTAGAAAGGGGTGCTGTCAGAGCTGATTCAGTGCTTTCTCTCTTCCCCTTCCCTGGCCACATTTTCTGCCTTGAATGTACCTCTGATGTCTGACGTAATAACCATCTTGTAAACAGGAAGTCACAAACATGACGAGGGAAGTCAATGGATAGGGATAGTGAATTGAAAACAGAGAATGAGTCTGGATTCCCGAGTAAACAATGCTAGCAACCATCTACCTCTGTTGAGTAGTTAAACAATGTTAGCAACTATCTACCTCTGAGCTCATTATTATATTGGAAAAATCGATGCCTATTTGTTGAAGCCAGTGTTAGTTGGATTTCCTGATGCATGCAGCTAAATACACACCTCTAACAGTATAAAAATCAAAGAACAGATTCTGAAAATAAAAACAAAAGCTCTGGCAAATCTAATTTTTAAAAAGAGTGAAAAAAACAAATATATAAATAAAAGTAGTATTTAGTCCAATATATCAAAAATACAGAAAGAATTTAAAAAAATTTAAAGAATGTCATGCTAATGAAATTGACAATCTCACAATGAATCCTTTGCTATAGAAAAAATAAATGAAAAATAATTATTGGGCATTCAGGTTTTTTATTTCCTTCTAATTATTGTATTAGTTACACCTTGGTTAGGAAAATGAAGTACTCTGGGTATTTTAGATAGAACATGATTTAGGACAGGGAATATATGCTTAAAAAATCATTGGAAAACACACACACACACACACACACACACACACACACACACACACACACACACACCTTTGAAAGAAACAGAGAAGGAAAAGCCAGGGAAGATGGCTGATAGCACTGAGGTTCCAGACAGCTTTCAGGAAATCTGGAAGTTGCTATGTCTCCCCATTCTGCAACTGCAAGAAACCAATCCCTGCCAATGGTCACAGTTGCCTGCAGCACCAAGATAGGTATCTCTGGGAGGAAAGACCCTGAGGCCACTGCACTGCTTTCCCTTCTGCCTTTTAAATCTCACAGTGAGTGCCTCTCATTAACAGACCATGAGTCAGAACACTGACAGCAAAGGATTTTGAGAAATGTAGTTCTCAGGTTTCCAGCCCCTGTACTGTAGAGAGAACACAGAAGGGGTGGGAAGAGGGGAATGGTACCAAGTACCAAGTACCAGCAGCCATCGGGCACATTTATTTTATTATTGAATATTTTACTTAGAAAAAAACAAAACCCCCATATTTCTCTCTATATATATATATATGATATAATATATAAAGTATATAATAATTATATATTTTGTATACTTATGTAAGAATTATAAAAATATATAAATTACATATAATATACAAATAATTACATAAATATATATGTCCATGAAATTCTCATGCTGTATAACTGTGCACACCCTCCCTCCATAATATATTGTCTTAAAATCCTGGAAGCAGGATTGTGTTCAAATGTGTTTAACTACAGACAATTTAATGAATTATTTATAGAGAAGTGGGCAAGGGTTTAGGAAGTTCATGTATATTGAGGTATCCAAAACCAGCAGCAATGGGAAGCCATTACCATCCCAGGCCTGAAAGGGGCAAAGAGTGTGGAGGTTTTAAAGCATGGCCACAAATTTTTTGCTACTCCTTCCTTGAAGAAATAGAGCTGAATTCCCCTCTGCTTGAGTGTGGGTTAGACTTAGAGACTCCCTTCAAACGAACAGAATGTGGCGGAAGTGAGGGGGTGTGACTCCTGAGACTGAAAAGCATGTGCCTTCTTCCTTGTTCTCTCTCTTAGATCTCTTGTTCTTAGGGAAGCCAGCTGCCTTTTCGTAGGACACTCAAGCAACACTTTGGAGAAGCCCACAGGGTAAGGACCTGGGGCCTCCTGCCAACAACCATGTTCAAGAGCTCGGAACCAGATCCTCCAGTCCCAGTCAAGCTTCAGATCACTGCAGCTCAACCCACATCCTGATGCAGCTTCATGAGAGACCCTGAGCCAGAACTACCCGGCGGTCAGAAACGATGTGGGAAAGTAAATGTTTGTTGTTAAATTGGGGGGAGGGATAATTTTTACACTGCAGTAGAGAACTATGCATGGAGAAAATAATGTCCCTAGAGATGGTGAAGATTTGAGTTGTGGAGAAGAGGCTTCAGGGTAAGAATGGTAGCCATGGAGAATATGGCTGTTGCCAGAACCACCGGGCCCAGGCTGGGAGGGAGGGAGAGGCAGAAGAAAGCCTTCTGCTTTCTCTCCTCCTGCCCTTCAGACTTCTAGCAGTGCACATACTGACCATGCCCTATAGAAGCCAGAGGGCAAGTGAGCCCCCATCTGTAAAGATTAGCCCTGCGGCACAGAGCAGGGCTGAGCAGGTCAGAGGATGACTCTTATGGAGCCAACAAAGAATAATGAGAACATATTTAGATCGTCTCACTTATGGACAGTGTTTCAATCAGGATTTGGTCAGAGAAGGAGAACCCCCAGGAGATATATAACATAGGGATATATTGTATAGACCTTATACAATTGTGGGAGCTGGTTAAACAATTTCTATATGGCTGTTGCTTCTGTGTCTGGGGCTGGAGCCCGAAGTCAGCAAAGTAGGCAATGAGGAAAGAAAGATGGACATGAAGTGGGGCAGCAAGAACTGGAGCCTGCAAGGACAGACTGGGCCCTACCTCGGCCTCTCATCACCCACTAAGCCTCCAATTTTGATAATAGGGGGATCTGCAGGAGACATTGGCACCCTCCTCATGGAGCTGAAATGTACCCAGCCCAGGAGTCAGTGAAGCTGAAGATGTTGGCCGCCAGGGACTTGGGGTGCTGTGGCCCGGTGCCGTCCCACCACAATCAGTGGGAGAGCCCACAGAGCAGTGACAACACTCTAAATGGCATCAATGCCTCATGCCTGGCACTGACTTATGAGTGTATGAGAATATGGCTCCTGCTTCACTTCCCCTTCCCAATCTCACATGATTGTCTCTTGTGGTCTAGCTAACCCAGAACTATGCACAGAAGGGAATCCTAGAAACTCTCCCAGCTAAACTAAGTCGATATAGTACAAATCCACCACAGAGTTGCAAAAGGACAAAATATAATGGCAAAATGAAGTATTAAGAGAATTATTTACCACAGCTATATCAGGTTTACTCCAGGAAGCAAGGATAGATTCACATGAGAAACATTTTCAGTTCAACAATCTCAATAAGAAAAGCTGTATGACAATCTCAATAGATGGCAAAAAGAGGTTCAGATAAAATTCCACATCCATGCCTGATTAAAAAGATCCTCATAGAAATTTAGGAATAAGAAGATACTCCCTTTAACCTGCAATATCTCATATAGACAACCTGTATCATCCTTAATATTGAAACACCAGAAACATTCCCATTAAAACCAGGAAGAGGCAGAAATGCTGGATGTCTGTATTATGTGACACTGTTCCAGAAATTTTATCTGATGCAATAAGATATCAGGCAGAAATAAAAGGTAAAATTATTGGAAAGGAAGGGTCAAAATCACTGTTATTTGCAGACAATATGATTATATATCTTTAAAAAACTGCAGGGGAATTAACTGAAAGTTCTTAACATTAATTCATAATAAGTAAAATGGTAGCATACAAGAAAAATGAGCAAAATCCAGAAGCTTTCCTCTATGCCAGCAATACCCCTCATGAAATATAATGAGGAACAGAATTCAACAACAATAGAAACCAGAAAATATTAAATTCCATGACACTGGCCTTTTTGATGAATACAGATCATTTATTTTGTTGAATGTCTCCTAATTTGGGTTTGTCTGATGTTTCCCCATGATTAGACTCAGGTGATGCATTTTGGGCAGGAATATCTCAGAACTGATGCTGTATCCTCCTTCTTGCATCCTCTTATGAGGAACATGAGGCCAATTGTCCCATTACTGATGAAGCTAACTTGTATCTCTGTTAATGTGGTGTCTGGAAGTTTCCTCCTCTGTAAAGTTATTATTTTTTCTTTTGTAGTTATTAAGCACCTGTGGGAATTTATTTTGAGACCATCCCAAAACCCTATTTCTCATCAAAACTTTCACCCATTGTCAAATATTATGTATGATAATGCTGACAAGGATGTGGTGAGATGTATGTTTATTCATAATGCCAGTGCAAATATAAATAGGTCACAATCTCTGAAAAGCAACTGAGTGATCCTTATGAGGAATATTAAAAATTGTCATAGTCTTTGATCTAATAATCCAACTTCTAGCAATCTATTCTAGGAAGGATAAAAATCAGAAGTGTGGCCAGAGAAGCATTGCTTTCATGTCAGAAATAGTTATAATAGTGAAAACTTGGTAACAAGATAAATGTCCAATAATAAATGGATGGATAAATAAGTTATAATAGATCTATAAAAAGAAATAACATGCCACCAATTATAATATTCTTTCGAGACTAATCGAAAAAAGTCACTAAATAATATTGTTTGAAGGTAGGATTTTAAGCTTCACGTACAGTATATACTTACAGGATATTAATCTTTTAGAAAAAATATACCAATATTTTAATAGTATTTTTTCCAGGGGTAGTTTTGCAGGTAATTTTCATTGTTTCTTTTAAATTTATATATGTATTTGCTGTATTTCCCCAGTGTTCTACAATAATATATTTATGCATTCTTTTTATAATTGAAAAAAACTTAAAAAACACCATGTACAAATTAATTTTCCTGCACATTTTTCTTGTATAAATTTGTGATCCATGTGTTACCTCCTCTGAAGTCAGCAACAAAGAATCAATGGGACAGCTGACAAAGCAGGTAAAATCACTTTGATGTGTTTGATTGTCATCAAAATGTGACATGTAATACTGTACGATTATGTCCATCTGGTCAGACCATTTTATTTATTAACCTTGCAGATTTAATCAGAAACTCACCCAATAGTTAGGCAATATTTTATAATTTATAATGCACTTTCATATACATTATCTCATTTATTAAATGCTGAGCTATTTTAGGTCATTTTAATCCAATCACGGAGAAAACTTTAAAAACTTCACTGAAAACTGAAGTCACTTAGTCTCTTTTGACTTCTCTTTCCTTGCTGTGAGCACACTGCAGTAGAAAGGGCTCAGACCTGAGATTCCAAAGACTGGGGTTTAAGTTGTCTCTCTGCTCCCTATCAGCAGTGTGACTCTCACAGTCACTTCATCTGTGTGCCCTTCATTTTCCTGGTCTTCAAGACAAAAGACTCCTAAGGTTTCATTTAGCTGTGTTAGGCTGTGATTCTTAGATGACGAATCAGTCCCTTCCATGTCCCATATGCTGCAATGTCAACAAACATCAGCACCCTTGCAGTGTGTCTGCAAACATCATCCCACAAATGTACTTTCACAAGTTCACATTAGAAGAGGACTATATTTTATTTTTCCCTGACAATCATAAGCACTGGGCAAAATTGCATTTTCATTTCATTTCTTTGGAAACTTTGGACCTTTCTCTTACATGGCCCAGTTCTTTGATGTTTACTCCCTTTCCACTCTAACCCACTTGAAAGAATTTTGGCCACACTGCGGTGAACGGAACTTTATACATAAATGCACAGCTATTAGGCATTATGCAAGAGGGCAACCCATGGTACTCCAAGCTCAATAAACAATGTCTCAAATAACACTTCCCAGTGAGTTGGGAAAAATAAGGGGAAAGGGGAGTTCATGCTCCCAATTCCTCAAGGAGACCATGCCTTGAGCAACTATTTACAAAAATACGCTTTTCAATTGACCCTCACACTAAACCCTGTTCCTCCCAGTGGGAGCTGTAGCATTTTTATGAAAACAGGCTCCTTATAGAGCACAATTTGATTAATTCGTGAGTTGCTTCATCTGAGACCTGTTTTAGCTCTGGCTTGCTAACCTTGCCAAATTTTTAAGGCTTCCAGTAGTCTTTGTCAAACCAAGATTTGGGAACTGAATATTAATTGAGGGCCAACCCACAGTATGGCTAAAGCCAATTGTATCAGTTAACCCAAACAATCTTGTGAGTTATCGTATCTATATTTCACCAAAAGAGAAAAATGTCTCAGAGATTAAACGAGTCACCCTAGGTCACACAACTAGAGAGATCTGCCTGACAGAATCTATGATCTTTTGACTGCACCATGGTTATCCAGATCTGGGGAATTCTGGGTAAGGTTTAGTCCATCTTCATTCTGTTGCTATAAGGTCATTTATTCATTCAACAAACATTGACTGAGTGTCCCCTTTTCTGTTTTCTGGGTTTTTTTTAACATCTTTATTGGAGTATAATTGCTTTACAATGGTGTGTTAGTTTCTGCTTTATAACAAAGTGAATCAGTTATACATATACATATATCCCCATATCTCTTCCCTCTTGTGTCTCCCTCCCTCCCACCCTCCCTATCCCATCCCTCTAAGTGGTCACAAAGCACTGAGCTGATCTCCCTGTGCTATGCAGCTGCTTCCCACTAGCTATCTATTTTACATTTGGTAGTGTATATATATCCATGTCACTCTCTCTTTGTCCCAGCTTACCCTTCCCCCTCTCTGTATCCTCAAGTCCATTCTCTAGTAGGTCTGCATCTTTATTCCCGTCTTGCCCCTAGGTTCTTCATGACCATTTTTTTTTTTTTTAGATTCCATATATATGTGTTAACATATGGTATTTGTTTTTCTCTTTCTGACTTACTTCACTCTGTATGACAGACTCTAGGCCCATCCACCTCACTACAAATAACTCAATTTCGTTTCTTTTTATGGCTGAGTAATATTCCATTGTATATATGTGCCACATCTTCTTTATCCACTCATCTGTTGATGGACACTTAGGTTTCTTCCATGTCCTGGCTATTGTAAATAGAGCTACAATGAACATTGTGGTACATGACTCTTTTTGAATTATGGTTTTCTCAGGGTATATGCCCAGTAGTGGAATTGCTGGGTCATGTGGTAGTTCTATTTTAGTTTTTAAAGGAACCTCCATACTGTTCTCCATAGTGGCTGTATCAATTTACATTCCCACCAACAGTGCAAGAGGGTTCCCTTTTCTCCACAGCATTTCTTGTTTGTAGATTTTTTGATGATGGCCATTCTGACTGGTGTGAGGTGATACCTCACTGCAGTTTGATTTGCATTTCTCTAATGATAAATGATGTTGAGCATTCTTTCATGTGTTTATTGTCAGTCTGTATATCTTCTTTGTAGAAATGTCTGTTTAGGTCTTCTGCCCATTTTTGGATTGGGTTGTTTGTTTTTTTGATATTGAGCTGCATGTGCTGCTTGTAAATTTTGGAGATTAATCTTTTGTCAGTTGCTTCATTTGCAAATACTTTCTCCAATTTTGAGGGTTGTCTTTTCGTCTTGTTTATGGTTTCCTTTGCTGTGCAAAAGCTTTTAAGTTTCATTAGGTCCCATTTATTTATTTTTGTTTTTATTTCCATTTCTCTAGGAGGTGGGTCAAAAAGGATCTTGCTGTGATTTATGTCATAGAGTGTTCTGCCTATGTTTTCCTCTAAGAGTTTGATAGTGTCTGGCTTTACATTTAGGTCTTTAATCCATTTTGAGTTTATTTTTGTGTATGGTGTTAGGGACTGTTCTAATTTCCTTCTTTTACATGTAGCTGTCCAGTTTTCCCAGCACCAGAGGCTATCTTTTCTCCACTGTATATTCTTGCCTCCTATATCAAAGATAATGTGACCATATGTGCATGGGATTATCTCTGGGATTTCTATCCTGTTCCGTTGATCTGTATTTCTGTTTTTGTGCCAGTAGCATACTGTCTTGATTACTGTAGCTTTGTAGTATAGTCTGAAGTCAGGGAGCCTGATTCCTCCAGCTCCGTTTTTCTTTCTCAAGATTGCTTTGGCTATTCGGGGTCTTTTGTGTTTCCATACAAAATGTGAAATTTTTTGTTCTAGTTCTGTGAAAAATGCCAGTGGTAGTTTGATAGGGATTGTATTGAATCTGTAGATTGCTTTGGGTAGTAGAGTCATTTTCACAATGTTGATTCTTCCAATCCAAGAACATGGTATATCTCTCCATTTGTTTGTATCATCTTTAATTTCTTTCATCAGTGTCTTATAATTTTCTGTATACAGGTCTTTTGTCTCCTTAGGTAGGTTTATTCCTAGATATTTTATTCTTTTTGTTGCAATGGTAAATGGGAGTGTTTGTGTTGATGTCTTAGTCTGTTCTGGCTGCTATAACAAAATACCACAAACCTAGTGCCTTACAAACAACAGAAGTTTATTTCTCACAGTTTTGGAGTCTAGAAGTCTGAGCTCGGGGTACCAGCACAGTCAGATCTGGTAAGGGTGCCCTTCCAGGTTGCAGACTGCCAAATCATTATATCCTCACATGGCAAAGAACAGAGCAGAGAAAGCAGGCTCTCTTGTGCCTCTTACAAGGGCACTGATCCCATTCATGAGGGCTCCACCAATACAACCTCACCTAATCCTAATTACCTCCGAAAGATCTTACCTTCTAATAACATCACAGCAGGAGGTGGGGGTGGAGTAGAGCTCAACATATGAACTTTGGGGGAAGGGCACAAGCATTCTGTCCATCACAGTCAGGAACCATGCTAGGCTCCGGGAATTCATTATTTAATGAAAAGAAAAAGTTATTCCATATGTTGGAGCTTACCTTCCAATGGGGAAGACAGATAATAAACAAAATAAGTAAGTAAAATACCTAGTGTGTAAGTGGTGATATGTGGGATAAATTGACAGAGAAGATCAGTTTTGGACACTGTTAATTTTGAGATGTCTGTTAGATATGCAAATGAAGGATGAACTGGGGGGACAGTTGGAAATATGGGTCTGGAGTTCAAGGGAGAGGTGAGTGAAAATACTTCACTATAAAAAATGAGTTGGAGGAGAAATCCTAGAATTTTCTGTATTTGTAGTTTAGCAGCTCCCAGTTTCAACCCTGTCAGCAAAGTCTGAGTACAAAGACCTGAAGGTTAGAGAAACAATGTGTGTGTGAAGAATTAAAAGATGCTCGGTATGGCTGGAATACGATGTGAGGGAGATGGGTAAAGAAGAGACTGGAGAGTGACCAGAGAAAAGATGGAAAGGATCATAAGGAGATTGGACCTTGTTCAGAGGAGAACAGGAGGACTGTGAAAGCGCTGAAAGGAGAGACACTGTGTGCTTTAGAGAGAGAACTCTGGCTGCAATGAACACTGAACAAAAGGGCAAGACTGGAGGCAGGAGGCCCACCCAGAATCTGCTGCAGGAGCCCAGGTGAGAGAGATGAGCAGCCTTAACCAAGGCAGTGGCAAAAGATGGAGAAAAGTGAGTGGGGTCCAGTTAGGTTTGGAAATGAAGGGTGGGCAGAGGTGAGAAGGGAGTTGGGATGTCCAGGTTTCTGGCTTGGGCATGTGGGTAGAAGGCAGTGCACTTACCAATATGGAGATTTAGGAAAGGCAGCTGATTTGGAAAGGCCAAAAGTGAGTTTAGTTGTGCATGTATTATGTTCGAGGTAGCTGTGGAAAGTCCAGGTACCAGTTGAGTGTGTGGATCTGAAACTCATGGGTGACATCTGAAATGTATTTGGAATACACATACACACACACACACACACATACACAATGGATGGGGATCACCCCGGGCTAGTGTAAAGCATGCAAAGTGAAGGGCACAGAACCCCAAGGAACCCTGCAATATCCACATGCACTATCTAGTTTCTCTGTTTAACAACCCTGTGAATTGAGTTTTTTCTTTTCAGTTTTCTCCAGAACTGATTGATTAGAAAACCAGAGGCATTTCCCAGCTCTCAGCCTGGGACCCTATGTCAAATCTGCTTGCATGAGAGTTACACGCTTACTACATGAGGAGCACCTGCTACATGAAGGTATGTGGAGAAAGTCTGAGTGTTATCATGAAGTCTTTTTTTAATGCTAGAAGAATGCAATGTTTTACACAGGTTAAAATGAGAAACTCCCCATTTTTACAACTTTTGAGGCAAGGATATTTGGGCTGATGCTACAGTTTAGAGTGAGAGCCAGGAAAGTTATCAACATGGTTAAAGTCAAGCTACAGAACCACAGAAATCAGCTAGGATGTGGAGGTTTTAATACATGAAAATAGTCTTTTGGTCAATTAAGGTGACAAAAAGTAACATTTCCACATGTTCCTTTCAGTGAAGTAATTAATCGGTCAGGAGAAAATGTGGTCAAACAAAGAATCATTCCACAAAGAGAAATATCACAAAATATAAAGTATTTTGTTATTACTTTTAACTACCTTTCTTGTAAGATTTCATAGGAGGAAAGGGAAAATATTTCTGTAGAATCTTCAGAAAACCTTTTCATGTGGGCTGATTCCAAATACATAAAAGAGAGTAGAGACTTTTGAAAGGAACTTTTAAAAATAATGGGTAAGTGGTTTTTTTCCCTTGAAAATTGTTACACTGTGTGATTTTAAAACATCTTAAATCCTCAAGCAGAAATCCAATGAAATGCAGTCATTTCATTGTAGGATACACTGAAAATAAAATTTAACCCAGTGACTGTGCATCAAAGTGAGAAAGATTATATGCTAGAATGGCACTTGGAGCCCATTTCATGGTCCTCATAGCTGACTGCCACAGAGCACCTTGGGAGCAAGCTTTCAATGCCATTGTGTAATTATTCATATTCATCTTAGCCATGAGGTATGACTCCTACATTTATATAAAGGAGAAAAGAAAGTCATTTTCTAAGTTTGTTTCCACAGCAACAATATTCCATACTTTCTTCTTCTGTATCTAAACATGAACAAGCTTCAACTAGAGGGAGTGTAATAGGGAAGAATCTTTGTATTCTTTTATAAGTTAATCACTAAAGGAATGTTACCTTATAAGCTTAAATTACGCATAATGGCCCATCTCTGGGAACCCTGCCTCCCAGGTAATGAGCATTAAGCTAAATCCTTGTTTAGGTCACAGGAAACATCCTGACCAGGACCACCTGTGAATGGCTGCAGGCAAGAAGCAATTAACACATCCCCTTCCGGGGTCTGGCCGGAACCAGAACTTTACTCCCTCCCCTTTTAGTATAAAAGAAGCCTGAATTCTAACTCGGGAAAGCTGGTTCTTTGGGATGCTAGGTCGCCATCTTCTGGGTCTGCTGCTTTTCCAACTAAAGTCGCTACTCCTTGCCTGAACAACTCATCTCTTTAGTTATTGGCCTGTTGTGCAGTGAGCAGTGTGAGCTTGGACTCAGTAACAAATTCTGGTAAAGCCAGCCAGGAGGCTAGTTGCTCATGGCCAGCTGACCCCGGTTGGGGAATTCTTGGGTAAGGCCCTAATATCTGCTGGGGCCACTTGTCCTGAGGATCTGCCCTTCAAAATTCCCCGAAGCAGCCCTGGCTGCCCCAGTGCATGGCAATTGGAGCAAGGAATCAACATCTGGGAGTCGACGGGCTCAATACAGTGGGGTAAGTCGCTTTGGTGTGTACAGCTGGAAACTTTATTTTCTCTACATTTGGGACTTTTCCTCTGGAATAAGCCAGTTGTTTTGTATTTGGGGTACCCTGTTGGAGAGAGGAAGTAGTTGCTGAACTTTTACCCAATTTGTGAACGAGTTTCTTTGTTTCTTTGGATGCTAGCCTTTATGTACGCCGTTTGTGTTTTGTCTTTTATTCTGTCTTTAAAAATTGGGGAATGTTTCAACTATCCCTAAAGAAAGTCCTCTGAGGTGAGTTTTGGATAAGTGGTCTGTTTACAGCTATGAACCCATGACTAAGAGGAAGATGAACAGTGTGTGGCCACAGTACCTGTTCGGATCTCCACAAGGGGGTTAGTCAGGGTTATCTTGGGACTCTGTGCACCGTGTATTGCCACCCATGCTGTGTTAATTACGTTGATTGTAGTCTCCTGTGTTGCTGGTATATGTAAAATCCCGAGAGTAAACTTGAGGGTTTACTTAGGGTTTTCTGTTTGTCCTTTGAGTTTTTTGTTTCATTTTGTTTTGGTACCATTTCTCCATTTACAGCCATATCAGTTTTGTGATATTTGAAACTCTTACTGATGTCAAGGGGAAGAACAAGAGAAAAAAACCTGTCTACTCTTGTCCCAGAGGGCGACGTTCCCAGGGAGAAGAGAAAGGTTCCACTTGGTTTCTAAAATCACCAAAAGCCACAGCCCAGAATTCAGACCGGTTGGTTGATGCCAAGGCAAAATGGTTAGAGAGAATCAGTTGCTATTTTTGGTTTCACAGTAAAATGCTGAGTGATGGTGGCCTTTGAATGGCTCTATACAATCCAGCAATTGGAGTTTCTGTGAGAAAGTGGGGAAGAATGATGAAATCCTCTATGTGCAAGCATTTGTGCCGTTACATCAGGGAAAACGAGAAAAGGAAGGGAATGAAAGTGACGATATGTTGCTTCAAACCTTAACTCCTCCGTCTGAGCTAGCTGTCCCAATCTCTCTGCCTTTATGCCAATATATTGACACCTTCCCCCGCCTCCCATTCCTATCCAGCCCCAGTTCCCGACACTGGGGCTCAGGAAGCAAAGAAAATGAGGCAATGAAATCTTAAAAACCAGGATTGGGGTGGGCGAAGAAATGCCAAAGGAGGTTCCTTACAGGGATCAATTAGAAAATCCTGTGTTCCTGGGGGGCACAGGGACCTGTTCTGGTATTGCCATCTAAGACCTGACAGGGCACCCAGTTTGGGCCAGGAGCCACTCCCAGGGCAGGGCAATTTCCCTTCTGTGGTTATCCAATAGGGTGTCTAAATATAAACAGCCAGCCAGCTGGGTTTCTCAGACTTGTTTAATTGGAAAGATTGCAATCCTCCTTATAGGGAGGACCCCCTCCAAATGCTTCTATTTTTGCTCCCCACCACCCTTCCTGGGCAGGCATACACATTCTTCTCAATATGATGCTTACAGGAGATGAAAGGAGTATGGTCATTGATGAGGCCAGGGAAGAAGCATACCAGCTCCACCTAACAGACCTAAAGGGTATACCTGAAGCCCACTTGGCCATACCCATGGCTGAACCAAATTGGGACCTCAATGAAGGAAGAAGGCCCATATTAGTGCACTACAGTAAATTCATCTTGGCAGGGCTTTGAAAGGGGGAACCAAAGCAAAAGAGTTTGAATAAAATTCAGGAAATTCAGCAAAAACCAAATGAAGACCCCTCTGAATTTTTGGAAAGGATTTATCAGGCCTACAGTTATTATACTGATGCAGATCCTGAGGCCCCTGAAAATACGAGGTTGCACATTTGACCTTTTGGGGGCAAAGCGCCTCAGGTATCAGGAGTAATTTTCAAAAATTAGAGGGTACGTTTGAAATGAACTCTTCTCAATTGGGGGGGTGGGGGCGACTGTACTATGCCATTTTATACAAAGACTTTGAGCATCCATGGATTTTGGTATCCACAGGGGGTCCTAGAATCAACCCCCTCTTCCCCCCCACCTAGCCCCACACAACGGCGCACTGTATATGCTATAGCAGAGGTACATTTGGAGTGCTACGAGGGAGCAAATAATGGCCTGATGAATTCATGGATATTTGATCTAGATCTTGAATAACTGAAGAACTTTTGCCAAAAGAGAGAGAGAACAATTAAGGCAAAGAGAATTATACACGTGGAAACATACAAATGGAGGTATGAGAGCAATGCCATTGAGAAAAGCCCTTTGGGGTGGCTGGAAGAGGGACAGGATAGAGGGGATAGGGACCACAGCATGAGGCTAGGAAAGCAGGGCAGGGCCGTTCAGGAAGGACCATGTGTGCCTAATTCAAGGGTGAGGATTTGATCTTGTAGAGGATCCACCAAACCTAAAGCAGAGGCATGATCAGATCTGCTACTATAATATTCCCCTGAGCTGCCAAGTAAACAATGGGAATAATTGGAAGAACTGGGGGGAAAGGAGGTAGAGAGATACAGCTAAGAGCTCAGTATATCGAAGTTTTGAGAAGTTACTAAGATCTAAAAACAGACGTATAGGCTTTGGCTCCTAATTAGATTACTCAGCAAAAGTTAGTTCAATTTTTTTTTCATCTCCTGTCCCTTCCCCTCCCAATCTTGTTTAACCCCAGGGTGGGCAGTTGACCTGGAGCTAATCATTGGCCAGGATTTTACAGATGAGGCATTTAGCTGTGACAAGAAAAATGATGAGCCCAAAGTCCTAACACTAGTAAGTGGCAAGATTGAAATTTGAACCCAGGTGTTCGGACTCCATAAGCTCGATGTGTTATTACCACTCCGTGCCACCTCTTAACTGAGAGAGAGGTTTGTTGTAAGGATTAAATGAGAGGATGTATGTCTCAGGCTGAGATGATATAAGTAACCTTTTGATTCCTTACTCCTCTCCCTGTGTCTGTCCTCCTGGTCTGGGACCTTAACCTGGTTACTTCCCATTTTTCAGCGTCTCACATGGGCCCTTGCAGTTCTGTATTTACCCTCACCCCAAGGCTAGAATTGCTCTCTGTGGTCTTTAGATTTTCTAATCCTAGGCCCAAACACAGACTCTCCCAGGACTTCTCATGAAAGGTGCCTCCCACTGGTGCTTTGTGAAATATCTGAACCTCTTCAAAACAGCCATTCCTGCTCTTTCCCCCTTAAGTAAGTACCCAAGGTGGGATGCCACAGGGCCCCTCTTGACCAGAGATCTTGCTGGTTAGAGATATTGATCAATGTTGCTGAGATGCCAGTCTACCTACAACTGTCCCACCCAAAGTTTTGAGCCAGTTGTCCCAGAAGGGTCCAGTCCATTGGCTGGCCAGTGACCAATTCAATTCTCTTTCTCCCTCTCACTTGAACTTGCATTAAGAGACTCAGACTGAGATTCTGGAACTTGGAAGTCAGGGTGGGTAGAGCTTGGGCTCTGCTTATGAGCCCAGGAGAGCTGGACTACACAGGCAAGAGTTGAAGGCCAGTGCAGCCCTTAACCTTGGGTCCTGACTTTCATTTACATTGACCCTCTGGCTATACTTTCTGCTCCTGGGATCTGAGATATCCCCTGTCTACTTCCAATAAGCTCTCCTTTGGGGTTTGTGTCATTTTCAATAGGTTTCTGTTTCTTACAATCATATACTCCCTGACTGTTGTATAAGCATGGTTGGTGTTCTCCTGTATGAGTTTTACGTGTGCTCAACTATAAACCCCATCAGAGCCAGATTAAAAAAAATGTCAGGGGGAGTGATGAAACCCATACTGAGACTCAGCATTGAAAGTAGATTTCACTGCTCATAGCTTATAACAATGTAAAACAGGCTGTTTCTGTTGTGCCACCCCCCTTTTTTTTAAAACCTCTGGTTAGTTCATGCCAAAGATCTCTACAAAGCATTTCTCCACCTCTAGTTGGCTTAAAATATTTGGCAAGCCTTAGTCTAACCATTTTGCTAAGGTATGAGAAGTCATTATAATGACTAATTTTATAAGTCCTAGGAATAATTGTACTGGAGAACGTACATGTAGAGTAGAGGTCAGTAAATTTTAGGATTCAGATACTGAATCTGTTTGTAATTGTTGTATGCCTGCATACACGCACATGCACCCATACATGCATGCATACCAGGATTTTACCTCACAAAAGACAACACCTGACTTTTGAAAATACGTCCTTCTTTATTTTGACAGTGAGCTATGCCAGGTGGTCAATCTGAATGACCATTAATCAGTGCAATGGGGGCCAAGCAGTCAAGAATCATTAGGAAAGTATTGTCTCCGGAAGGTTTTGCATTTTTCCAAATTTATTTTCATCTAAAGAGACTCATGAGGCTCCACAGCGACATATGTGTCCTATTTACGCCACCAGAACCAGGGTGGCCTAGCACAGATGCACTGGTGAGGGATGAACTAAATCCAGCTGAAGGTGGCTGCATCGTGAGGGGCCAGGGCAGACTGCAGCAATGGGTCAACACAAGGACATCATCTCGTCCAAGGGGTACGTGTGAGGTAGGGGTACCCAAGTGGGGTGAAAGCCCTGAAAACTGCCGGGTCTCTGGTGATCAGTATCACCAGGGGACAACTTTGTGCTGGGCAGGCTGGCCAGGTGCTGAAAAGGTACAAGGCTTTGCAGTGGGGTGGGTTTGCATCCTCAACAAGGGAAGGCTTTCTATCAGAGAAAAATACCCAATTTTAAAGGGACAGAGCTTAGCTAGTCACCCTGGGATATCTGAACATTGCTATTAAACTGTAAAGCTGTCATAAAAGGAAGCATGAAGATCAACAGATAATATTCTTTAGCACTTTAATTGTGTAGAATTCAAAATATAAGAAAATGAATTTCCTGGCCTCTTGACAAAGAAGGTATAAATAAGTAGTTATTGAGGCTCTAATTTCCTGAGAATTTTAATAAAGGGAAATATTTATGGTTTGAAATTACCTCTGAAATTATGCAGCAAAGAATAGATAGTTTATGACTTCGGAGAACAAAAAAGAGACTTGCAGATACTTGATGTTGGCAGATCAATTAAGTGGTAATACATGCTACATTATAATTTTAATCACCATGAAATTAAAATATGGTAATGAGTGTTAACATGACTTTATCTTTTCAAACTCTGATTTAATTTATGGAACTTTTCTTGACTACTTCTTTATTTCCTTGGTTATTTTTCTTACTTTCTGTGCTACTTTAGATTATACACTTTCCAGAGCATGTTATTCAAGACAACCACCAATTAAATGAGTTCTTCTTCCTTTATCAATTAAGGATCTTGTAGGCTATTCTTGCTCTTTTTCATCTAGTTCTTTCTGCCTCCCTGCATAAAATATATGGAGAATTAGAATAACTCTTTTCTTTGAAAGGTCTTTTTGGTTTTCACATTGTTTAGTTTTTCCAGTGATACAAAGGCAACCCAAGTGTCAGCTTGCCTTCCTCAAAGTCAACCTTCCTGTAACATATTTGGGGGAAGGGGAGGTGCCTGTTCTTGGCATCATGTGGCAGCTATTGGTACCTAGTGCACACCTCCTGCCTCTCCCATCTCTGCTGGTACTCCGGTCCTTTCCTACCTTCATGCTGCCATCCCATCCTGGCATCGGTGGATGGATAATGTTGCAAAGGCTGCCTTTCCCTTTACTGCTCAAACCTCTAATTCCCAACACCTCACTTTCACTGCTCCATGTTGGGATGTCCAAAAATTATCTCAATAAAGGAGAAGAAAATGTTTACTTGTACACCAAAAGTGACTCAAATAGTCTATGGGAAAAGAACAAAAAGTTAAACTTTTCCCAGAAGATCCCACTGTGTCTCCCCAAGGTACCAGTTTACTCCCTTCATCTTGAGGTCAGCTCTCCTCTCTTTCCCTCCAGATTACCCCTCTTCTTCAACTCCCTACACATGGAAGCTCCACCTCATTCATAATGTAGGAAGGCTTATCCTCTGTCTATAGCTGTTGGTCTGATTCTAGAATCCACTTGTTCCATGCAACCAAGCCATCTCAGGGTCACAATAATCCCATTTCCCAAATGCATTTTAAAAAAAAATCAGACTTATTCTCCCAAAAACATCATGAAGACGGTGGGTTGGATTGGGAGTAGGGTGCTGAAGCAAGACGGTGTTGAGTAGGTTTCTGCACTGAAACCAGCCTGACTTCCTGTCCCTGCATTAAACAATGCTGGGATCAGGCATACATTCCTGTGCCTGTAATCAACCATCATGAGACCTAGAAAACATAACTTAGTTGCCTGCTCCAGGAAATACCAACTCCTGCAAGGCGAGGCTGTGAATCAACAGTTAAATCATCAAAACTAAGAGTGTGCTCAAAACTCACTTCAAAATCCCAACCTCACTGCACTCACCGATTTAAAGCTATTATGCCATGAAGTCTACCCAGTCCTAACTATCAGTAGTTCCTAAGGGACTTGTGAGATTGGCTTTGACATCACCCTGTCCAGGCCCTTGTTACACTCTTCGATGGCTCTCTGTCAGCTATAGGATAAAGTACAAACTTTTATAAAGTAATCCCTGTTTATCTGTCCAGTCTCACCCCATCACTCTGCCTTTTATTCCAGAACCCTGAAGAATTTGTAACCACCCCCAACACACACACACCAAGATGTTTCACATCTCATGCCTTCATCCATTTTCCTCATTGCTTTCAATACCCTCCCCCTCTCTCCCTCATTGCCTTGGATAAGTTCTTTTCCACTTTCATCAGTCCGAGGCCACCCTTCAGGAAGTTTTCCATGAACCTCAGGCCACATTAGGTGTCCATCCTTCCTCTTTTCCCAGAGCTCCTTGTGCTCTTACAACAGTGCATGGGAGTGGTCCATTGCTACATCCTGCCCTCTCAGCAGAACCCCATGAGAACTGACACTGTCTTACTGAGCTCCAGAGCGAGAACGCACAGTTGGTGTGTGTTGAACTGGACTAGACTGGATTTGCCATCATAGTTGTGGGGGTATTTTTATCAGTTTACTGTTTGTCTTTCATTTAGGTTGTGTGGATTTTGACAGACAAGTTTTTAATTTCTATGGAGTCAAATCTATTGATCTTTGTGTGATTTCCTCTATTGATATTGAGCTTAAAAAGTGATGGACTGGTTTTTAAGAGATTCTTTAGGACTTGACTGAGAAATTCTGCAATCTCATGCTCCATACTGAGAATAGGAAATGGAGAGACAGAGGAACATAGAGACACCTTATCCCTCTCTTCTCGGGAATTCATGGCTCTTTCCCTTCTCAGTGAGGGATGGTATCTGGGTCAAAGGCACAAGTTGTATCTTGGCTTTTATAATTTTCATCAGTATGTGAAGACACCAATCTTCAAGATAAGCAATTCCATTTGTCTTTAGGTCCCCAAAGACAGTCTATACCTAAATGCTTTCAGGGGAAAGGAAAACAACATTTGCTGTTTCACTCTTTTCTTACTTTATTTTCTAAATAAGTATAATACATCACAGCAATTTACTCAGAAGGCTGTGCTTGCTGGGCTCCAAGCTTTGCTCTTGGCTTTTCTCCATCTGAAATGCCAACCCCTCCTTCACGGGCCAGCTCAATAGTCATGGGCTCGCGTAGCACAGGGAGATCAGCTTGGTGCTTTGTGTCCACCTAGAGGGGTGGGATAGGGAGGGTGGGAGGAAGATGCAAGAGGAAGGAGATATGGGGATATGTGTATAGCTGTTTCGCTTTGTTACACAGCAGAAACTAACACACCATTGTAAAGCAGTTATACTCCAATAAAGACGTTAAAAGAAAAAAAATAGTCATGGGCTTGATAAGCCCCTTCTCTGATGAGCTCCTTCTCCTTCTAAACCCATCTACCCCTTCTAGACACGTGCTTGTATATAACTCTAGCAAAATGTAAGCAACACAAGGGCACAACCGATGTCTCATTCATTCCTCTATTCATTTGCTGTTCAATCATGAATGAAGCACAGCAGATTCTCTGCCAAGCATGGGAGAAACATAGTGAACAAGCTGGGCACCAGCTCTACCCTCAGGGAACTTGCATTCTAGCAGGGGAGACACAGTTGATTACAAGCTTGGAAAATGTTACAAAGGAAAAGTGTAAGAGATAAGTGAATACATAACAGAGGAGTGAGTGAAGGGGAGGTCAAAAAGAGCCTGTCTACTCATCTGAAGGTTGAATAGACATCAGCTAAGTAATGTGGAGGGGGGCAGGGCAGGGAATGTGGGTCAGGAGAATAGCATATGCAAAGTCCTTGAGGCGTATGTCACCACGCTGCTGGCTAAAGTCACTGCCTTGCACACAGAAGCTACCCAACACCCATGTATTAAGTAAAGAAAATGGTAATACATATTAAATAGAATGATATTATTGCATACAATAATATTTCTTTCCAACGTTCTAAGATGGTCAACTCTTCAGAGTTTTATTCTTTATCAAGAATAAAATTAAGGACTATCAGTTTATTGTAGAGACAGAATATAATGATTATGAACATGGCTCTGGAGTCAGACAGGGTTTAAATCTCAGCTCTATCATTTATGGTAGGTGTGTGACCCAGGGCAAGCTACTTAATATCTCTGTGTCTTATTTCTTTATCTGCAAAATATAATAATAATAATAATAAATATACTAATAATACCAATCTCATAGGGTAGCTGCAGGGATTAAATGAGCTGAAACATGTGAGGAGCTGAGAGCGCTCAACAAAAGTCAGTACTCGTCATTTAGTGAAACCAACGTTTCATCTGTAAATCTCAATACTACTACCCAAATAAATACTTATTTGAGTTTGAATTAACAGTAATAACATTTATCAGGAAAGGGGAAAATGTAATTTTTCTTTTTTGCCTTCTGCCTGAGGAATTTCCCTTTGAGTATATCTATATATAGCATCACTGGTGAAAAGTAGAACAAAGAACAGATCTCCAAGTGATAAAATTACATTTCAGTCTCAGTCATAATTACACACCTTCCTAGCGACTCTCATGAATTCCAAACATCATTTCCCCTCTGCTTACACTTTTGAATACCTATAGGTTTTGGAATCCTGTTGGCAATTTCCTACAACTTTTTAAATTGGGACAGCTCAATTAGAATCCTGACTTCTCTTTTCCATCAGCAATTTGCTTAAGTTTTGAAAAACATCATTAAAACAGAGGATGCGGGCTTCCCTTGTGGCGCAGTGGTTGAGAGTCCGCCTGCCGATGCAGGGCACATGGGTTCGTGCCCCGGTCCGGGAAGATCCCACATGCCGCGGAGCGGCTGGGCCCGTGAGCCAATGCCGCTGAGCCTGCGCGTCCGGAGCCTGTGCTCCGCGACGGGAGAGGCCACAACAGTGACAGGCCCGCGTACCGCAAAAACAAAACAAAGCAAAACAAAAAAAAAACAAAAAAAAAAAACCAAAGGATGCAGTGAGTATGAGAGACCACTGGGCTTTTGTTTGTTTCTGAGACAAGATCGTGGAGGGAAGTGGCTAGCAAATGATTAATAGACTTGATATTTAGACTTTCTGGCCTTGATTTCCAGCTTTGGAGCTTGCATTTAATTTTGAGAAAGACCAGGCTGTTGCTGCACCTTCATTTTACACCTCGCGTTTCTGCTTTGGATTGATCAGCTCACCAGCTTTTCAGAGCTAGACAGGAGACAGAATTAAAAAGAAGAGGGGCAGTTGGACTGGAACACAAGAATAACCGTTAATTAAATTTTCCCATCTCACCTCGAAAATGATAGGCAGTTAGTCTTTTCATCTCCCCTTGGTCTTCCTTGGTGAGGGTGTCTGTTGTGCAGATGGCTGAAGATGCCTGAATCCATGCATAGGCAGAACAGGAAATCTGGTTAAGATTGAGGAACTCAGCAGTGTTGAGCTTCTGATTTGGAGACATCACTTTATTGACTTTTTTTTTTTTTTTTTTTGGTAACAGCTTTATTTATCGAGATAGAATTGACATACAGTACAATCCACCCATTTAAAGTGTACAATTCAGTGGTTTTTAATGTGTTCACAGAGTTGTGCAACCATTACCACAGTCAATTTTAGAACATCTTAATACCCCCCAACAAAGAAACCCCATACCCTTTAGTTATCACTCTCCCCCAAACCCTCATCCTCCTAGCCCCACGTAATGGTTAATCTACTTTCTGTCTCTATAGATTTGCCTTTCCTAGACATAGCATAGAAATGGAAGTTTATAATGTGTGGTCTTTAGTGACTGGTTCTTTGACTTAGCATAATGTTTTCAAGGTTCATCCTTGTTGTAGCACTTAATAGTACTTCACTCCTTTTTATGCCTGAGTGATATTCCAGTTTATGGCTCTGCTACATTTTGTTTATCCATTCATCCTTTGATATGAAGAGTTGGGTGGTTTTCTACCTTTTGGCTGTTACGAATAATACTGCTATGAACAATCACATAGAAGTTTTTGTGTGGACATATGTTTTCATTTCTCTTGAGTACATACCTAGGAGTGTAATTGTTAGGTCAAATTTTCCTGCTGTTTTATCTCAAACACAAACCTTATACCAAATTAAACTAAATGACAGCATTTTGTAAATAATAAGGCACTTATTTAAAAATAACGTTTAATTATAGCCATCTTCTAGAATATTTAATCTCTTAAAATTTATTCCAGTAATGTTGAATCCATTTCTATTATGTACATTGCACTGTGCTTTGTACTGGGGATAAAGACTCAAAGATGACTAAGATGAAACCCTTAACTTGCAGGGACTTACTGTTTATAAAAATAACTAACATGTATTGACTCCTTACTCTGTGCCAAGCATGGTATGAAATGTTTTATGTATATTAAATCCTTGACTACTACTGCTATCATATGAGGTAGGTATTATTATTATCATCATTTTGTAGAAAACTTAAGTAACCTGCTCAAGGTCATGCAGGTGGTAAATGGCAGAACTGTGTGGTCTTTATCACTGTATCATGCTCCCAGGTTGTTTCTCTAGCATCAGTATCAATCATGTCATCTGAAGTTAACATCCTGGTTTTGAATGCTGCCTCCCCCACTCACCACGTGACCTTGGGCAAAAAGAATCACACTTTCTAAACCTCAAATGCCTGATCTGTAAAGGTGGGCTAATCCAAGTGCCTACTTCATAGAGTTGCTATAAGCATTAAGTGAAACAAACATACATCAGGTGCTTGACTTGTAGTTAGTGCTCAATACATATTACCTATTGTATTACCTGTAATAAACTCTATAAGCAAACCATTACAAGGGCATGTGATAGATAAAGACTGCCAAATGTTGCAATTTGTCTCTGCTAGAAAGGAAAACTGCAGAGAGCTCAACTTGTTTGCCTCCTTTTACCTGCATTCTATCCATCGATATTAACAACTGAAGTCTGAAAAGCTGGCTTCTGCTTGTCTCTTCTCCCTCCATCTCCAGTGCTGCTGGGAAGCCTAATGCAGTGTAGTGATTTGTATTCTATAAGTGTCTCTCGTCTCATCAAGAAAAGGGCCCATCTAGGCTCATTTTGGGGTGAGTTTGGAACCTGACACCCAGGAGATGAGGGTAGCAGCAAAGGAATCAACCCAGGCATCCATAGAGGCGTCAGCCAGGCAAGATCCATTCCTCTGCAGGTTCCTGCAAGGAGGGAGAAAGGCAATACGATTATGCGAGAGAAGAGCTCATAGAAATGTGTGGTGCATTTCAACATAATTGTGTACTGTCCTCCATAACTTGGAGGAGTTGCTGGTGCATTGGGGTCAGCCTGACATGGGACTGGGGAGGCTCAGGGTGCAGTGTGACTTGTCACACTAAGTACACTTGTCTCCCATGGCAACGGGTTACTGGGCAGCGGGAGACAGTAGGGCTGGGAAAAGCATTCAGGGGAACGGTCAACAGGGAGCCCTTCTCTGCATATTTATCCGGCCCCAGATTTGGCTGATGGTTTCAGAATGTGTTAAGTGGTCATCAGCATTCCCTGCTGTTCTTCAGGACATGGTTGCTCTGGAGGGAAGAAGAATCAAGATTGGCTTCTCTGTACTTGTTACAGGAAAGTCAGACACCCAGGGAACCCAGCCATGGTGAAGGCAAAATCCAAAATGGGAATGAATTTCTGGATACACACATACAAATATACACCACAGTGACTCTGCAGAGGGTCCCTCACACTCAAATAGTTGATGCTTAATAAGTATTTATTCCCTCCCTCCCTTCTGTCCCTAAAGAACTTTTCTTAGAGATCTGTCTATATCATAACTACTCACCTATGTCTGTCTCTGTTCACCAGTTTGTGGATTTGGGCGGCGGGGGACAGGGACTGTGTATCATTCTCTTGGAATTCCTAAGGACTAGAGCAGAATCCAGACGACAGTACGTGTTGAAAAAAATGAAAAAATTATAACCGAATAGAATGTTAGGGGTATATATAACCTTTTGGCTGGAATTCTATTTAATTTAGTTATCACATCAAGCCTGTGCAGTTGGTTTTATTATTCCTATTTTAACAGATGAGGAAACTGAAATTCAGAAAGGTTAAATAACCTGCCCAAGGTCATATGTTTGGTGGAGCTGGAGTTGAATTTCAAGTTGAACATCTGACAGGTGATTAAGACTCTCATAAAAATCAATCAACCTATTATCACATTAAGACACCAACTAGGATGAATGAAAGAATATGCCTGAAGATTTGAGGAAGTTCAGTATCATCAACGAGCTTACATTAATTGCCTTCAGGCCCATGGCGCTGAGTGAAGTACTGGAAAAGGTAATCCACGCAGATGGCATGGGTCTCCAGTGGATTTTTAAAAATAAAAACCTATAAGTAAAATATAATTACATGTAAGAAGACAACCAACACCACAGTGAACTTGAACCAATCTGAATATGGACCAGAGAGCTCCCCAAGAGCAAGGACTGGGTTTTTTTTTTTTTTTTTTTTTTTGCAGTATGTGGGCCTCTCACTGTTGTGGTCTCTCCCGTTGCGGAGCACAGGCTCCAGACGCACAGGCTCAGCGGCCATGGCTCATGGACCCAGCCGCTCCGTGGCATGTGGGATCTTCCCGGACTGGGGCACGAACCCGTGTCTCCTGCATCGGCAGGCAGACTCTCAACCACTGCGCCACCAGGGAAGCCCAGGACTGGGTTTTTTTAATCACTGTCATCCCAGCGCCCTGCACATGCAGGGCGCAAAGCTGGTACCCGATAAGTGCTGCTGAGACGGATTCCATTTTAAGTGTAAAGTCTATGTAACTATCCAGTCTGAAATACAAAATGTCAATCAATAGGATTAGAGTCAAACGAATGCATCCTTCCTAGCTGGCTTCCCCAGGACTTACAGGATGTTCAGTTCACTGGACTTGAGATGAAAGCCCTGGAAAAATCATCTTCGCTGGCATATTCTTGGGGTTAGCATTGCAGCTCTTGGCCACAGACACAGGACAGGGACACCCAAGGGCCAGCGAGGTGGAAGAGTCGTTCCCCACAGCATTAAGACCATCTCTTCCCCTCTGCCCTGGAAGTGGGCTGGGAACACAGAGAAAGCACCAGGCAGGTGAGCCGAAGCTAGGGATGGAGGCAGAAGCTGTTAGCAGAGCCCGGGGGGCACTTCAGAGTCCAAGGGACAGCAGTGAGAGGTTGATGCTGAGCCACAGAACATGAGGCTGCGGCTGGGCCAGGTGCTGCTGCAGATGGGATTGGTTGTGGGGCAGGCTGGGAGCAGAGCAGGCAGGAGGAGAGCCTGGGGCCCGGGCTGTGCAGAGGAGGACTGGTATGGAAGTGGGGAGGCGGGCTAGGAAGGGCGTGCACATTCAACAGCGTGGGCCCTGGCACTATGGGTAGGCGCTGTGCTGGGGAATATGGGTGAGTGCTATAGGAATAGAGGCACGAGAAAACTCCAGGGGTTCACTATCTAGAGAGGAAGACAGACATAGCCAATAGTGATTCTGTGTGACAAGTGGGAAAACTAAAGATGGAATAAAGTATTTCAATAGTTTTTATTTTTTTTAATATTTTATTTATTTATGTATTTATTTGGTTGTGCCAGGTCTTGGTTGCGGCTCACGGGCTCCTTAGTTGCGGCTCGCCAGTTCCTTAGTTGTGGCATGTGAACTCTTAGTTGCGGCATGTATGTGGGATCTAGTTCCCCAACCAGGGATCAAACCTGGGCCCCCTTCTTTGGGAGCGTGGAGTCTTAACCACTGCGCCATCAGGGAAGTCCCTACAATAATTTTTAAAAGGGCAGATGAAGAAGGTTACTGAAAATATCTGCAGATAGTGAGAGAGTTTGGGGTTCAAATTCTAACTCTTGTCATTTATAAGGTAGACGACCTAACACAAGTCATGTAGTCCTATTTAAGCTTCGATTGGCTCATCTGTAAAGTGGATATAAGGATTAAAATGAGATACACGTAGATTGTTGAACACACAGCCGGCATAACAGCATGCTCTGAATATTCGTTGCTATTCCAACTACAATGACTTCAACTCCTACTTGCCAGGCACTGGGCTGAGGGCTCTTGTCTATGCTACTTAAGTTTTGCATACACTCTGCTAGCCATTTATTTTTATCCTGACTTAATAAATGAGAAAATTGAATCTCTAAGTGTTTAAATAACATAGTATCTAGCAGATCCAGGACTCATCTCCAGGTGTGTCCAGTTTCAGACACTCCACTCTGTTCATTATCTTGCTGCTTTGTTATAAATATATTTTAGATACCTATGGAAACTGCCTAGGTTAGTGCTTGGATAATAATAATTATAGTAATAGCAAAATAAATATATTATTTATAAATAATATATTTAAATAAATTGTATATTATTACATGTATAGCAGTTATTATGTATTTATAATAATTATTATCATAGTAATGGTTAGATACTAACCTAGATACTTTTCATACATTAGCTCATTTAATCTTCATAATAATCTTATGAATCGAGCTATTATCTCCATTTTACGGGTAAAATTAAGTGACTTGCCCAAGATTACATATCTATTAAGTGGTAGAGTTGTGATTGAAATGGGAGATTTGGGGGGAAATGACTCCACATTCTGTGTATTTTGTCCTACTCCAACCTTAGTCTAAGGAGTTTTCTATCTCTTTCTCCAATCTTTCCTTTTTCTTCCTTCTCACCCTTCTTTTTTCCTTCTCATTGGCATCTCAAGGGCACTTCTCCTCCATTTGCATAATCAGGTTAGAGATTCACTCAAAAAGGAACACAAATCTGGGAAAATAACATTTACCCTCTCTAATAAGCAAAGAAATGCAAATTAAAATGAGAATGGTATTAACTCAGGCAAAATTCTTTAAAATAAGAAAACCCAGGTCTACAGGGAAACAGGCCCCATTTCCTGTGACAATGTAAGTTGGAACAGCCCTTTGGCAGGAAATTTGCACTAGATAGTAATAGCCACAAAAGGGCAATTCCATTTAACAGTCATTTACTCACAGCAATAGAGCTGCTTGGACCTTTTTTTTTTTTTTTTGAAATTTCTGACAGCTTTAACTTTATGACAAAATAACAGCAACAGACTTCTATATAGCAAATAACACTAGGAAAAATTGAAAGAAAAATGGTTGGGGGAGTTCATATGGCTACAGCATCTCTTAGGGAGAAATCCATTAATATGTACATTTAAAATGCAGATACACTGTACCCCAGTGATTCCATCTACGAGAGTTTATGCCAAGGAAATAATTGTATACATTGTCAATTATGAATGTAAAAGGATGTTCAGTGTGGCATTTTGTGTTTATTATTGCACATAAAAGGGGGGACACTAAATAACTATCAGGAAGTAAATGGTTCAATAGATCATGGTGCGTCCATATAATGGAATACTATACAGCTGTTAAGATGGATAGTATTAAAATTAACCTCTGTTGAGTTCCACTGGCAAAACTCTGAGTTAAATGCAATCTCTCATTCAATCCTTTCAACAATGCTTTGATGTGCTGCTTGGGCATTTATCATAACTCCTTGATGGAAATTACTTTCTTCTCATGGGAGTTCTGCTTAAGAAGGGATTGCAGGCTACTATTTACTCTTCTCCCAATCATCTGTCAGTTTAATAGCTCTCCCCTGGGGCTAGCCGGAAGAGGCCAGCTCAGCTTCAGGGTTGCATTCAATACCCTAGCCCCCAGGATGCTGTGGCTACAGAGGAGACCCATGTGGAGCCAGGGGCTCATTTGTCCATCACGGATGCTACTTAAGTGAAAGGTAGTCCCTTCCCAGTGTGGGCAGCCAGCATGAGGAGACTCTGCCTTCCTTCCTAACAGACCTCTCAGCTCTCTGAAGTGTAACAGCCTGACTTTGTCACCCCTCAGGGCTGCTTGCTGACCTGCTGCCCCGTCACTCCTCCCTCAAAGGATACTGGTTTCTCTTTTACATCCTCACTCTATTCCTAGTGTCCCTTCTGGAAGGAGGGGCCAACCATTTCATTCCAAAGACTCTTTCTTCATCACCCCAGGTCAAAGCCCACTCCTTTTGCAACAGCCTGGAGGTCCTGAGCAAATGAATCTGTGGTCATGACCTTTCACTGTCGTCTCCGTGGATCTGGTCAGCTCCATTCTTGATGCCCTCCCCGTCTTGGGCAGCATGCTTTTAAACCTGAGTACTGTTAGCTCGGACTGCGGCTGGGGCAGGGGGTAGTGAATGGGGTCAGTGAGCACAGGCAGGAAGCATTCTCCTGTGCCCTCCATTGCCTGCTATTGATTTTTCTCCTGCTCTCGCTCTTCCACTGCCCCATAAAGAAGCCAAAGTAGTAAAGCTGTCAGGACATTTTCTAAAAGAAAGATGTGCTGAGTGGAAATGTTGTTACTGCCTCTTAAACAAAGAGGGACAGCCTGGTGTTGCGGGCTGTGAGTGGAGGATGGGTTTGGAGAGACATCCACGCTGGCAGGGGTGCAGCTGCTGACAGTCTTAGAGTTGAGGGGAGCACCGGAGCCCCATGGGCTAATTCTCTCCCCCAGTAAAAGCATAACTCACAGTGGGGCTGCTGTACTACTTCCGTTTCCCAAGGCTGAACACAAGCGTCAGGGAGTCCCACAGATCAATGTGACTCAAAGTCTCCATCCCTCCTTGCTTTGCATCCCCAGCCCAGAAAAGAGAGAAGGCTCAGAGACCCGAAGGTATTTATAACTTACAGAATCTGTGCACCATGAGAACACTATCATCCACCTACACTGGTTGCAGGATGTCGCAAAGATGTTTTGTTTGCTCTGACAATCTCAGGTCAAGATCTGTGTCTGCCATTGACTGTCTCTGTGGCTTCAGGCAAGGTACATAAGCATTCTGAGCCCCACTTTTCTTATCCTTCAAAATGGGGATACTGATACCTACTTGCAGGACTGATAATATAAAAGTTGAATCCTATAAAAGAATCTAGTCTAATGTCTTGTACATATGTATTCAATAAATGCTTCCTTTGCTTTCCTTCTTCAATCATTGGCCAGAGTACTTAACCCAATCTCGGCATGGCCCTTTATGTTTTAACAGGGCCTTATGGCTCAAAGAAAGATCATATAGACCAAGATATCAGTTCTGGAAAGTGACTACTTCCCCCAAAATTGACTATTCCCTCAATTCCAATACCTTCTTTTGAGTAAAGAAAGCTAGTCCTCAAGGGTGACAGGGAGATTTGAAGAGTAGATGGGAGACACCAGGTGAGTGAGAGCCAGGCTAAGCTTACCTCCAACTAGAAAGAGTCCCTGAAGTGGGGAGAGGGAGCCAGGAAGGAAGAGATAAGTGCATGGACATCGTGGATCTCTGAAGAAGGGGCTTGTTTCTTCTTCAGTCAGGCTGAGCTCAGGGTAGAGTAGATGCCCCAGAAAAGCTGGGGAGAATGGAGAGATGGAACACCCTTGTCTTGTTTCCTATGTGGAACCCAAAGACCTCAGAAAGGAAACAGCTGCCTACTGTATGGGGAGGACCTCAAACAGTCCCTAAGAGATTCCCACAGCCCAGTGGGAGTGACAGTAGTGGAATAATTGAGTGGACTACAGAAGGACAGAAAAGTAGCTGCCAGTGGCCAGACCTCAAGGGGACTGCATGGATCTTTCACTGAAGAGCCAGAACATCCCACAAATACCATCATGGATAGATGACAACCCAGAGCAGATAATGCCTCCCCAACTCTGGAACTTGGATGGGACTTTCAGGAAGTGGGGGAGGGCAGGCAACTAAAAATTAAATTTAAATTTCTACTATCCAGCAAGAAGGGGTAAGGGAGGTTCTACAAAATGATACAGCATTCAGCCAAACTGAGTTTTGTAACTGAAGTGTACATTCATTGAACAACTAGTCTACTTCTGGGAGATCCAGTGAGAAGCAAGGGATGTGTTTCCAGGAGAGGGAGGGGACTGGCAGATCATGATAGGAATGGCTCTGGTGAACTGTGCTTTCCTCATTCCCCCCCACATTGCCTCCCTGTGACTTTCTTACATCTACAGACCTTAGCAAACATGAGGCAAACTGAGGCTTGGGCTTGCACACTGGTGCTTGCCCTCTCTCTCTCTCTCTCTCTCACTGCCTTTGGAACCTATCTACCAAGCGAAGCCCAGGCTAGCCTTCTGGAGGTATGTGGCCCAGCTGACAACCAGCACCAACACAAGTGAGGCGATTTCAGACCATCCAATCACAGAATGTTGCCACCACAGGACTGCAGCTGCATGAAGTGACCCCAGGCAAAACCAACATGGGAACCACCCACCAGGGCCCAGCTGACGCATAGAATCACAAGTAATTAAAACGGTGGTTGTTGTAGACTGCTGTATTATGTGGTGGTTTGTTATACAGCAAAAGACCACCAACACAGGGGCATGCCGGGAAAATATCTCGGTGAGATGTGTGACACTGAATGCCAATCAGGAGAGCTTGATACAAATGAATTAGCCGATGAACGTATATAACGCATATTTTGAACATGGAACCTATATCTCATTTGCTTTCCCACACTGACCCTGGGAAGTCAGATGTATTATGTAGGTGAGATAACTCAAGCCCAAACAGTTGTGTCAAAAGCTCCTGGTTTTCCACTGAGTCCAATTTTTGTTTTAGGAACGTGCCAGAAATCTTGCAGCACACAGTAGCGCTTACTATGAGGGTGGAACCACAGGCCTTGATGAGACCCAGCATGCATAATCGTTACGTCCCTTTTCCTTTCTTGTTTATTCTAAGACCCAGTCCCAAACCTGCAGCCTACCTACCACAGACCCCTCCTTCTTTCAAACCAACACAAGAGTCAAAGGGAAGAAAGAGGGAGGGAGAGAGCCTTTGTTACACCCCTGGGTGAGAGCAGAAAATTACCATGGTGCTCAGTGGTCTCATACGGGACAAAGGCATTCAATTCCCCTCTGTTTGGACAGCTGAGGCTGGGCCCCTTCTCTCCCCAGCGTGCTTTCCAGGAGACCGAGGCTGAATCCTAATTCCAGGCAGTCAAAGGGGGCTTCTCAGGGAAGATTTCAAGAGCAAATAGGTGAACGCTCTCTAATGACCATACACTGTCTTCCAGGAATACTTCAGAAAAATTTTGGTTCTATTTTCTATCACTCCTGATTCTTTTTTTCCCCATTAGAATGAGAAAGCAGAGTGATATAAAAGCTGAGTATGTGCTGAGGAGGGAGGAGGAGGAAAAGTCTCCAAAGAAATCATTTAATTCACAGAGTTTGAGAGGTTCTCCTGGGCCTTGTAAGCCATTAAAAAGGCAGATCTCTGTCAAGAGAGGCCCTTTTCTCTAGAGCAGTTCTCACCCAGCTTGTTTGCCCTTGGAAGATACTGTAGCCTGTAAGGTACCAGAGATCATGAGTCAGTACGTGGCATCCTCTGTAGCTGTGCTCCTTCTGGAAATGCTGCATCTTCTGCCCTGTCCTAAACTCAGAGAAGGGGTTTCAAGTGCAGAATGAGATGGAGAATCCTAGCTCTCTGACTTATAGGGGGATCACCTTGGGCCTCATCTATAAAACACAGATGACAATGCATGCCTTGCTGTGTAGTTGTGAGGATGACATGGAGTGAGCTGTGTAAGTGTCTGGCGTGGCTTCTGTACATCTTAGGTGCTCCAGGCACTGGCACTCACAGTAGGCAATCTATGAACATCAGTTCCTCCTAATTTTCCACATGTGTATTTATTGAAGTGGTGAATGGCCATCAGGTTATAATTTTTATTTGGCCCAAATAAGGTGGGAACTCTTTATTTTGTTTATAGAAGGCAGGAACTCTTTGTTCTGCATTTCTAAAAAAAAAAAAAAAAAAAAAAAAGTCTTTCCAAAGGTTCCTTGGGTCATCTGCTAAATTAGAAAATCCAATCAATCCCTCTGGTGTGTACTCAATTGATTGCCTACCCAGCATCCATTTCTCCCCTGTCCCCGACCTCCTTTTTATTCCCTCCTGCCTTATAGAACCCTGACTTCATACAGATTTCCTGGTCCTCCCTGGCCATATGCTTTAAGGAAAGTAGCTCCCACCCCAGCTCCAGGAGGAGACTCTGATTGGCCTAAACCAGAATTTCTCCACCTCAGCGCTACTGATATTTTGAGTTGGATACTTCTTTCTCATGGTAGAGTCTGTCCTCTGCATTGTAGGGTGGTTTAGCAGCATCCCTGGCTTCTACCTACTAAGTGCCATTGGCAACCCTCACCCCAATCATGACAATCAAATATGTCTCAAAACATTCCCAGTGTCCCCTTGTGGGCAGAAATTCACTCACAGTGGGGAACCAGGGATCTAAGCTGATCAGAGAGGTACCATTAGCCCTGCCAGTGATTAATTTAGACATTGGTATGTGATGCATTTCTAGCCAACAGAACTGAGGGGAAGTTTGCTGAGGCTTCTGAAAAAGGTTTTTTCACTCTTAAAAAGAGACTCAAGGAGTAGATAGCTTCTTTTCATTCTGTTGGGCATTTTGGGGTCTGGTTATAATGACCAGAACTGTAGTGGCCATGTTGCAACCATGAAAAGCTAGCCTGAAGCCAAAGCCCACTCACCTAAAGATAGACTTTTGAACTTGAATCCTTTATGATGCCAATGAGCTTGCATTAACCAAGCCTGGAGCTCACTTCCTGCTATGAGAGGTGATTCATTTGCTTGTTCAACACATATTTACTGGATGCCTACTATGCAACAGCTATTGTCCTAGAAACTGGGGCCAGAGCGATGAACAAGATGGAGAGATTTCCTGCACTTAGGACACTTGCATTCTAGTGAACTCAGTGCTTAAACCGATTTGAGAAGATTCTCTATTACTTGTTGCCAGAGGCGACCAAATTAATACACCTATCAAATGCTAAAACTCTCAGCATCCCTTGGGCCTTCAATGATATGTAGGAGGTTTTTTGTTCTGTCTGATTCCTATCTCATTCTCCACACAGACCATTCTAAACCTTCCACACCTTCCTCAAACCTCTGATCAGCAATGTCCTTCTTCAGTTTGGCTCTTGAGCTCTCCTAACTTCCTGTTGTGCCCCATAACACCTCATGCAAACCAATTTCATTGCACTTGTCCCACCATATTGGATTGCCTATTGATTTATCTGTTGAAGTTCTGAGTGCAGAAGGGTAGCTGGCTGGACTTAGAGGAGTCAAATTGCTGAAAGATGCAGAGAAACCACGAGGGAGACCCTCTGGTATAGCGTAGACTGAGTTCCTAACCGCTTTCTACTTTTCTTTTCCGGTTTCCATGAATTCTAGCTACAGCTTTATAGAAAGGAACCCTTTTCTTGAACGAGCCTTAAGGTTAACTCTGTTCAGAGATCAGCAAACTATGACCTATGGGTCAAATCCAACCTCCTGCCTCAGAAGCAGAGAATAGTTTTTGCAACTTTAAATGGTTGAAAAAAGTCAAAAAGACTCAACATCACTAATTATTAGAGAAATGCAAATCAAAACTACAATAAGGTATCACTTCACACTGGTCAGAATGACCATCATCAGAAAATTTACAAACAACAAATGCTGGAAAGGGTGTGGAGAAAAGGGAACCCTCTCACACTGTTGGTGGGAATGTAAATTGATAGAGCCACTGTGAAGAACAGTATGGAGGTTCCTTAAAAAGCTAAAAATAAAACTACCATATGACCCAGCAATCCCACTACTGGGCATATATCCAGAGAAAGCCATAATTCAGAAAGACACATGCACCCCAATGTTCATTGCAGCACTATTTACAATAGCAAGGACATGGAAGCAACCTAAATGTCCATCAACAGAGGAGTGGATAAAGAAGATTTGGTATATATATACAATGGAATATTACTCAGCCATAAAAAGGAATGAAATTGGGTCACTTGCAGAGATGTGGATGGACCTAGAGACTGTCATACAGAGTGAAGTAAGTCAGAAAGAGAAAAACATATCGTATATTAATGCATATATGTGGAATCTAGAAAAATGGTATAGATGATCTTATTTGCAAAGCAGAAATAGAGACACAGACATAGAGAACAAACGTATGGATACCAAGGGGGAATGGGGGCTGGTGGGATGAATTGGGAGATTGGGATTGACATATATACACTATTGATACTATGTATAAAATAGATAACTAATGAGAACATACTGTATAGCACATGGAACTCTACTCAGTGCTCTGTGGTGACCTAAATGGGAAGGAAATCCAAAAGAGAGGGGATATATGTATATGTATAGCTGATTCACTTTGCTGTACAGCAGAAACTAACACAACATTGTAAAGCAACTATACCCCAATAAAAATTAATTTAAAAAATGAAAAGAAAAAAGTCAAAAGAAGAACAATATTTCATGAACCATGAAATTGTACATGAAGTTCAAATTTTAGTGTCCATCAATAAAGTTTTATTGGGACACAGCCACACTCACTGGCTTTCTTATTGTCTATTGCTGCTTTCATGCTATAATGGCAGAGTTGAGTAGTTGTTACAGAGACCATACAACCTGTAAAGCTGTATTTTTTATTACCTGAAAAAGTTTTGTCCTTCCCTGCTCTGTTTCACACAACAAAAAGAGCCCTGCTTAATATAAGTACTTTCTGAAATTAGAGATTATGAGGACCTTTAAAATACAGAATGCTTAATAGATCATTTAGTGTATTTCTGATTGGGTTTGAGGGAACCATCCTCTGCTCCTAGAAAACTAGTTAGAAGGCAAAAGCAGAGAAGGAACTTGGATTTAGCCTGACAGAGAGATGCTTGTCCCAAGAAATAATAAATTCAGGTACTTCTTTTGTCAATTGTTTTCGAAATATGTCCTCCTCCCCAGTGTTTCTGAATAGTGACTACAAAAATATTGTCAAGAAGTGCAGTCAGCCCACACTGTACATGTAGAAGAAACAAAACCCCAAACCATGCCCGCACTCTGAGCGACTGAGCATTCCCTGTTGTATTTCCATGGTTGATCGAATTCATTAGTTTGTTCATATCTTAGATACATTCTTTCCATCTGCAAACATATATTGGGAATTGTGTAAGGAAGTTTGGAGACCAAACTGAGCAGAGATGTGCAAGAAATGTCAAGATTAACAAAACAGGCTTTTCCTTCTGTCTGGAAGGATAATAAGTGCAGGGCCCAAGCATTTGTGGCTGAAGGAAGGGTGGGGAGAGTAGTGGACAACAGAGAGAAAACAGAGCTGCTTTTCTTCTTGGCTTCCGTCTTTGTCAATGAGAATGCTTATTGGACTGGAGAGGGTGAAAACAATATTGGCACAAGAGACCTGAAGTCCAAGAAAAATTGGAAAACTGACCTGCTCCAAATGAGGCCAACTCTCCTGGACTAAACAAATTACCTACCTGGGCATGAAGATAAGTTGCAGCCAAGATCACTGGCATGTAGACAGTGGAATTGTGGGGAATTCAGTGTGATAGAAATCAGAAAATCATCCAATAGTATCTTGATTCTATATCTTGGAAGAAGATGGAGTCTTCAAACTATAGAGCAGTGGTGTTCATCTTGGTCAGAATTCCAGGACAGAGGTATCACTAGAAATGACATTTGTCTGTAAGTAATTGAAACCCGAAAAGAGTAGTTTAACCAATTTGGAGACCTATTTTTCTCATTACATGAGCAGTCCTAAGGCGGGCATCGCTTTAGCTGCTCAAGGATGTCAGGACTTACTCTCTGAGATTCTCTTGGCCTTTCCCTCATTGTCACTTTATGGTCCCAAGATGGCTCCTCCATGGCCAGCATAAGTTTCTGTGTGCCAGGCAGAAGGAAAGGAAGGACAAGAGCAAATCGACTCTGTCATCTCTCCCAGCCCAAACCTTTAAGGGGCTTTCCCCCAAAACTCTACCCAGCAACTTGCACCTATATCTCATTGGTCAGGATGTCTCAGATGGTCCACTAGTATCTGAAACAAGTGGAGAGTGTAGTTTTTTAGTTGGGCACATTTCTCCCACCCCCCAAAAGACCAGGGATTTGTCAGTAAAGAAGGAGAGAAAGGTACTGGTTAGACAACTAGTAGTTTCTCCAACAAAAGATTTTCTAAGAAACAGGTTTAAGCATACTTAAAAAAAAAGAGACTTGATTACTAGGTACCGTCATGAGTTTGCAAAGAAACTTCTAAGCAGATAACTTTACTGTAATGAAAATGTTACTAGGCTGGTAGACAAAGGAAAGATGGGAGATGTAGAAAATGCATTCATCATCAGCATGGCATTTAATGAAGTCACTTGTAATGTCCTTATAGATAACAAGGAGAAATATGGTTGGTGTGACAGAAGAGTAGGGTAGATTTATAACTGGTCAAAAGACTCAAAAGACTTCTGGACATATGTCTAAAAGAACTGAAAGCAGGGTCTCCAAGAGATATTTGTACATCCATATTCATAGCAACATGATTCACAACAGCCAAAAGGTAGAAGCGACCCACCTGTCCATAGAAGGATGAATACATAAACAAAATGTGGTACATCCATACAATGTTCAGCCTTAAAAAAAGAAGGAAATTCTGCAATATGCTGCAACATGGATGAAACTTGAGGACATTATGCTCAGTGAAATAAGCCAGTCACAGAAAGAAATAGTATATGATTCCACTTACATGAGGTGCTCAGAGTGGTCAAAACCATAGAGACAGAAAGCAGAATGGTGGTTGCTAGGGGCTGGGGGGAGGGGAGAATGGGAAATTCTTGTTTAATGGGTACAGGGTTTCAGATTTACAAGATGAAAAGAGTTATGGTGATGGATAGTGGTGATGGCTGCACAACAATGTGAATGTATTTAACGCCATGGACTGCACACGTAAAAATGGCTAAGATGGTAAATTTTATGTTATGTGTATTTTACCACAATAAGAAAATCATTTAAGTAAAAAAAAAGAGACTCAAAAGACTGTTAATGAATAGTTCATGTCAGCTCTCTAAGCAATAGCTATTAGTACTATATTGTATTATTCTAATTAGTATCAGACATTAACAACAGTATTTGTTACTGGTAGAAGATTCAATCTTCAACCCAGTTTACCCTTCCCCCTCCCTGTGTCCTTAAGTCCATTCTCTAGAGTGGCACTGACATATATACACTACCAAATGTAAAATAGATAGCTAGTGGGAAGCAGCCACATAGCACAGGGAGATCAGCTCCGTGCTTTGTGACCACCTAGAGGGGTGGGATGGGGGGGAGGGAGACTCAAAAGGGAAGGGATATGGGGATGTAAGTATACGTATAGCTGATTCACTTTGTTATACAGCAGAAGCTAACACAACAATGTAAAGCAATTATACTCCAATAAAGATGTTAAAAAAAAAAAAAAGAAATTCAATCTTTGTCCCAGTCATGCCCCACATCAATTTCTGGGATGAGGATTTTCTAGACCTATATAGAGTCTACTGACTTGAGGATGTAAATCTGTGTGACAGAGTAAGAATCCAAAATTATGCATATGGGCAGGAATGGTGGACTGAATAATATTAGCTATCATTTATTAAACATCTTCTACAGGCCAGATAATACACTAAAGGCTTTTCATAGGTAACCTCTTGTCCTCTGAGTAGCTCTGCAATGTCAGTCTTCTTATCATCCTTATTTTACAAATGAAAAGAACCAAGTGTTCAAGAAGTTGAGTTACTTGCCTAATATCACACAGCTGGAAGTGAAAGAACTAGAGTCTTACCCAGGCATATTTACCTTCAAAACCTATTCTGTTTTCCCTATGCCATTCTGCTTTTCCATGCCAGTGAATGTAAACAAGAACTGTGTTTCAGGTCCAAGCACAAGATAGGGAATGAAGCAGGTTGGGGGAGGGAGCAAGTAAGAAAGGATTTGGAGGTTTGGGTTGGCTGAAAGATCTATGTGGCTGTCTTCAACTTACTTGGAAATGCAACAAACAAATAAGAAACACTAATGGAATGGTAGAGTGATAGATGGATTTGGGATAAAGCAAGTGTAGTAAAATGTTCATTGTGGAATCTAGTAGTGGATATATGGGTGTTAATTGTAAAGTTCTTTCAACTTTTTTGTATGTTTGAAAATTTTCCTAATAAAAAGAGGGGAAAAGTCAATGTAAATTGATAGCATGATGTGGCCATGTTTAGATGGGGAGAATATAGACTCTTCTTGGGTAACACAGCCATACCTTAAATTCTGTTTTTAGTTTCGGTGCCAGCCTTTCTCATGGTTTGTGACAAGCTGTAATGTGCCCTCGGGAGAGAGAATAGGAGGATGAGGGGTTCAGAAACCATGTCTAACCTGGAAAAGAGAAGAGAATACAACATTGTAGTTCTCAGAAAATACTTTAAATCTATGTATTCGCTATCAGTTGATGTGTAACAAATTGTACCAAAACTCAGTGTCTTAAAACAACATTTATTATCTTACGGTTTCTGTAGGTTGGAAATTCACAAGTTGCTTAACTGGGTAGCTCTACTTGGGGTCTCTTGTGAGGTAGCAGACAGAATATCAGTAGGGGCTGCAGTCATCTAAAGGCTTGACTGGGGCTGGAGAATTCACTTCCAAGACAGCTCACTCACAGGGCAGGAGGTTTCAGTTCCTGTTATGTAGGTCTCTCCATAGGGTTGCACGAGTGTCCTCATGACATGGCAGCTAATGTCCTCCAGAATGAGCTATTAAGAGAGCAAGGACGAAGTCACAGTGCCTTTCATGACCTCATTTCTGAAACCACATACCATAACTTCCGTATTATTATAGTCATTAGAAGCGGGTCACTGGGTCTGGCTCACCCTCAAAGGGAGGGAAATTAAACCCTCCCTCCTGAAGAAAAATATCAAAAAATGTGTGGACATATTTAAAACTCACCATAGTCTGCTTCTTGTAAGAGACTTAGGCTTGTTCTAGAAGGATCATAGGGAAGTAGTTCTTATTTCAATAAAAAGAAAATTTTCCTAATAATTAGAGTTGCATAAAAGAATAGGAAGGGATTTTTCTTCACTTGAGAGATCCAAAAACAATCTGAACAATTAACTGGAGATGTGACATTCATTCTTTTATTCAACAAATATCTGTAGAGCATTTACTATGAGTCACGCTCTGTGGAAGAGCTGTAGATGCAATAGTGGGCAGCACAGAGAACCATCTCTGTCCTGTACTCATGAAATTTACACTGTGCTAAGAGAATCAATAAGTACATCAGATAATTACAGGCTGTGATGAGTGTTATGAAGGCAAAAAATCAGCTACTGTAATATCAACTAAGGTTCTCAGGAGATACTTTGTTTTATAGAGTTCACAAAAGAGAAATGTTTGAACAAGATAATCCTATAGATTCCTTCCAGTATGGTGGTGGTCACTCATCCATTCCTTCATCCATTTTTTAATTCATTCAACAGACACTTGCCCAGTGCCTGGCACATAGTAGACACTCAGTAAGGTACTAGGGATACAAAGCAAACAATTCTGCCTTTTAAGGACCCTGGGGTCTTGTGAGAGATAACAAGATGTATACATTAATGATGATCCCATGTGATAAGTGCTACAGGGGTTATGCACATGGAGCCTGAGGCACACAGGAGAGAGAACCCTTCCTGGGGTGTTGGTGAAGGCCTCTTGGAGATACCATTTGAGCTGGGCTTTTACGGATGGGGAAGGGGACTGACAGTCAGCATAAGAATCTTTCTAAAAGGTCAGCATCCCAGATGCCAGGACTTATTAAGAAGAATGAAGGAACAGAGACGAAAGTGAAATGTAAGATTAATGAGTTAATGGAGCTTGATGAATGAACGCACTCTGTATTCTGGCTCTTGTACCACTGTATTAAATGCACTGGGCTGACAACGAAAGCTCATTTCACATTTGAAACTTCTCAGGAGAAACTCCGATACTACAGACTCATCACAATTCTGCTCTTGTCACAGCAGCTTCCCCCATGATTCCCTGCCACAAACCTTCTGCTCCAGACGAGGTAGCCCCCTCGTTACTCCACCAGTTCCACGCTCTTACAGTCAGTGCTGCTCAGGGTGCCTTTCTCCCTCATCTCTACAAATCTGACCCCTCCATCAGATCTCACTGTTTCCCTGAAACTTTTGGACCCCTCAAGCCTGTGGGAATTTCTCCCACTGGGCAAGGAACACAGAGACCATTTGTCTTGGTTCTTAATTGGCCCTGAAATGTCTCTTGTAGATCTCCATGGGCTCTCATAGATGTGACCTTGGGCAAGCTAGTCGCCTAACCTCTCTATGCCTCAGTTTACTCATCTGCAAAATGGGGGTAATAAAATTATCCAGGTTGTTGTGAGGATTACATGAGTCTATACATGTGAAGCATTTAGATCACCACTCCCTGGCTCATAGTAATCATGTTACGACTGTCTGCTGTGATTATTACAGCCCTTTAGAGATAAGAGGCATGCCCTCCTGTCCTTCAGGGACTCAATAAAGGGCTCAGAATTGTCAATGTCGCCACAATCTGATAAATGAATAAAATGTGTTTTATTCTTACTCCCTCTTAATGCTCAGGCCAACAGACTTGGTTCCAATTTTCTAAGAGAAATAATTTGGGGGCTGAATTATGTTCTGGGTACTTTTTTTTTTTTTTTAACAGGTCCTAGCTCTTTGGGTTGTATATATGAAGTAACAGTTGGATGCAGCTTATTTAAAGCCACAGCACAATCCGTAAACCTGACACTTCAGCAATTATATTTTCCAGACTGGGAGAGGTGCAAAACTTGGGCCACAGATAATTGGAAGGCAAAGAAAGCCTTTTTTATTTGCAGCACATGGAAACATACCCACAATTGAATGTATGTCATCTCACACCATCGCCCATGGCTTCTCTTCTTGAGTTCATTATCTCAGGAAGTTATACCACCAGTGATACCCCTCACCCCCATGGCTCATGTGAGAGCGCTCAAAGTCATCGTTGACTCCCTTCTCCCCTCCTGCACATCCCCATGCACGGAGCCCTATTCACCCTACTTCCTCAACAACGCTCCAGGTCATTCCTTCCTCTGGAGCCTTTAGTGCATGGCCCTCCTCTGGACTGCTGTTAAAGCCTTTTAGCGTATATCCCTGCCCCCAGACTCTCACTGACAGTTCACCTTTATATGGTGCCACTGAAAAGGTCATTCTGTCACCTCAAGGACACATCCTGCCTTTTTCACACCTCTCTGCCTTTGTACTAGCTATTCCCCCTGCTAGAATACCTATTCCCCTTTTCCAATTGGCAAGTTCTTATCTATCTTTCAAGAAGGTGTTGAGTGCCTTTTCAAATGTTACCTTTTCCTGGGCCCTCACCCAAGCAGAATTAGTCACTCTGCTCTGTGCTTTCATTAGTACTATCTGATTTTTCAACTTACAGATATCTGCTTTATCTCTCTCTGCAGCTTTTTGAAGGCAGGAATTATGTCTTGTCTCTGTAAAATTTTCCTCCCAGTTAATCAATAAATGTTTGTTGAATGAAAGGACTGAATATCACAAAAATTCATTAAATACATAGTTCCTTCAGACACTGTATTCTAAACACAGTGGAAAACTCAGTGACTCTTTCTCAAAGAACAAACAATCTAGTCTATAATAGGCCCAAGGACGTGACCTTAAGAGTGCCTGGAGAGTGCCTTACTGAATATTACTGCGTGTTCAGTTTACTGTCACCGGGTGGCAGTAGTGTGCCATGGTCATGTGGTGAAGTTCCAGAACTTCAGAAAGGTGGCTGCGTTTGGTTGGGGTTGCTAGATTAATAGAAAGCAAACCACAGGGGAAATGTGGGCTGTGTCCACATTCTGGACATGGCTGGATTTGCAAGAGCTTGTTCTTGGGAGCTGCCCATATCTGTACCTGGCATAGGCTGTATGGCATTTAGACACGATGCTCTCTCTAATCTATAAACCCAAAGCAGGGAGACTGAGACATCTCCAGTTTGGGACCAGGTCTACATCTTAGAAGATGCCCCCACTGCTCACTTCTCCTTCACTTCTTCCAGTGGTGAGCTTCCTTTCAGCTGTGCAATGACAGGGACCTTACGGAGGGCTTTTGTCTATTTCAGTTCACACAGTGGCTGTGACGATTAGGAGGTCTTAGGTGACCTCTGTTGGAGCAGTTTCAGTAAAGACTCGTGAACAGTTCCCAAAGTTTACTGCAAGGAAAAACGAACGGAAACTGAGGGGGCAGAGACAACAAGGGGGAACAACTCTTTCAGAAGTCTGCCGCTGAAGCATAGTGAGAGAACAGCTGGAGAGGGCGAGGACGGAGGGGAAAGGTCCAGTGTCATGCCCAGTGCCACCTCAACCCCAGTCCCCCACTCCTGCTCCCATCCCAGGATGGGGGAGACTCCCCAGGTCTGCAGGCTGAGGACGCGGACAGGAAGGGAAACTGAACTACATAGGAGCAGGAGAGGGCTTCCCTGGTGGCGCAGTGGTTGAGAGTCCGCCTGCCAATGCAGGGGACACGGGTTCGTGCCCCGGTCCAGGAAGATCCCACATGCCATGGAGCGGCTGGGCCCGTGAGCCATGGCCGCTGAGCCTGCACGTCCAGAGCCTGTGCTCCGCAACGGGAGAGGCCACAACAGTGAGAGGCCCGCGTACCGCAAAAAAAAAAAAAAAAAAAAAAAAAAAAAAGAGCAGGAGAGAGGATCACAGCCAGATGAGTGTTCAGCAGAAGGCAGGAGGGAATGAGGACAGGAGCACAAGCAGGGGATCAGCCTTGGAAGAACAGAAGAGAAAAAACCCTTCTGCCCTTGAAGTGAGAAGTGAACTTGGGTTTCTCCAGAGTTTGGCTTGATGATAGAGGAGATAACAATTTGAGGACGTCCATGCCTAATGTCCTCTCTTTGGGGGGTGAAATGAGACCAGGTTACCCCCCAAAGAGTGATTATGGCAAAAGTGATACGGCAGGCTTAATAAAAATGATGAGGACTAGAAGGAAGAGAGAAGGTACTGCGAAGAATGGGAAAGGAAACTGGTTAAGAACTATGGTTAAGAGTAGAATTCATGAGTTTGTAGCAATGCAATTGGCAGTTACCAGGTTTTCTGCAGCAGAAAACAGAAGTCGGGGATAGTTCCATTGTTCTGCTTAGTTGATCTAGGGTTGGGGGTTAGTTAGAGAGGAGGTAGAAAAAGAAAAGGGGCGACCTAATGAAGAGTGTTGGTGAGGATGTGGTTAGAATGGTTAAGCATAGTGTCCAAACTGGGTGGGGAAGGAACTGACAAGATGGGCTGGGAAAATCCGAACTGACTAAGCAATTGCAGGTCTCAATGACACAGCGGTCAATGCAAGGGGGTGAGGCAATGGGACCGCTGGGAGTGGAATGAGAGAGGACCATTGGGAGCCAGTATTTCCAAAGCTGAGGATGGTTTCTGCAGGGGAGGGCTGCTGATATGGAAGGACCCAAGCTCTCTGCAATAGAGGAGGTTAGAGGGATGGCTGAGTATCAGTACAGACTCTCTAGTCTCCCAAGACTACAGCATGAGTTAGGATGGGCAGGAAGCCAGTGAGCCACTTGCAGAGTTCTTTGTGGCTGCAGGGAGTGACGTGAGGCTATAGATGAAGGAAGTAGGATGAGGGAGGATGAAGGAGTGTACATTGGATGCTGTGAGCTTTCAGGTAAGAGGGACTTCTGAAGGCTATTCTAGGATGCTGATCTGGATGGGGCAGTGAAAGATAGGTAGAGAAATGCTCCAGAGAGTAGAGGGAAGGGTAAAACTGAATGGAGACCAAAGGACTGGAGAGATCAGGTGAATGGAGGCACTCATACCTTGGGTGGAGTTGTAGGATGGACCCAGTCAGCTTCAGAATTCCAAAGGTTGTGTGATTATATATGATTCGGCCAATGCCTAGAATATAACAGGTGCTGGATAATATCTCTTTACTTAATTAATGTCTTTTGCTTTTAGAATTCTTAAAAATTGTACTTTTATATTCACCTTCCATAACTTAGTCTCAGAGCTTACTGGGTCCCTGGTGGACATCTTCCAGGCAGATCACAAATAGATTGTTCAGTGCAATCGACTTTCTTCGTTCATTGTCCATCTGCTTTCTTTTTCTAAAAACCCCTTCCCATAAAACTTCTGAGTATAACTCTATGAGTTATGGAAACAAAGACATAACATTTCTGGATTCTTGTTCTAAATTAATAAAATAAGAGTAACAATGGTAACTAGTTTTTTTTTTTTTTTGGTGAATCACTGAAGTTTACAAATTGTTATCTCAATTACTTGTTTATTTCTCAAAACCCCAGGTAGGCAGGATGGGTATTACTGTTCCCAGTTTTGTACATAACACTTTAGACAAGACCTGTGAGCTCCCAAGACCGCTCAGCTTCACAGCCAAAAAGTGGGAAAGCCAGACGGAAGCCTTGCACCTCAAGTCTGAATTATAAGCTGCGGTTCCCTAAACTGTAGTTTGAATTTGTTCAAAGTGCAGATTCAATAGGTCTGGGATGGGGTTTTGGAATTTACATTTGAGGCAAACATCTGATGCTTGTGTTTCAATGACCATACTCAGAAAAACAATAATCTAGAAACTTCTTTTTCCCTTCTCTCTTAAAAGAACAACAACAAAAACAACCACCAAAAAAAAAAAAAAAAAAAAAGAGGCTGATCTCCCCTCTTACCAATCAAAGGAATTTTTTTTTTCTTAGAGAAGTGGAGCCCCCAGCTCTTCTCTTCTGTGACCTACCCACACACACTGATAAAGTTAATTATCTGCCCTGGCTAAATAACTTTCCCTAGCAACACCCTAGCAACTAACATCAGCTCTGCCTTAGGCTACAAAACTGGAAAGAGATTTCTTGAAGTCCGGTGTATTTTACAACAAAACAAAACATCTGAACAGGAAATTAAACAAAGTAAACTGGATTCATTACTAAGGAGATGAGACACAGACATACAAGACAGTTCATGACAATCCACCGAACACAGTAGTCAAAATAAGAAACTTTCTTCTCACAAGTTCTACTGAAGTCCAGAGGAGAGACTGCAAGATCTCATCCCAGGGAGGAGAAGAGAATTTAAATGGGCAGAAGGAGGGAGGACATCCTAGGTGATGGGAAAGCTATAAGCAAAGGTGCCAAGTCAAGTATGAAAGTGCGGGACGCAGGGAACCCAGCTGGGAAGCACTGGGAGCTCAGTCTGGGATCCATGACCAGATCATGGAGGGCCTTGAAGGTCATTTGAAGAACTTGGGCTTCATCAGAGGGTCCTGGGAGGCTGTTAAAGACGTTTTATTCATAGAACAAATACTTACGGAGCCAGGCACCATGATATGCATGGAGGATACAGTGGTGATCCCCAGAGACAGCCCCTCCCCTTATGGAGCTTGGAATCTAGAGATGGAGACAGACACTGAACAAATACAAAATGTAAAAATCAGACATAGGGCCTCCCTGGTGGCGCAAGTGGTTGAGAGTCCGCCTGCCGATGCAGGGGATACGGGTTCGTGCCCCGGTCTGGGAGGATCCCATATGCCGCGGAGCGGCTGGGCCCGTGAGCCATGGCCGCTGAGCCTGCGCGTCCGGAGCCTGCGCGTCCGGAGCCTGTGCTCCGCAACGGGGGAGGCCACAACAGTGAGAGGCCCGCATACCGCAAAAAAAAAAAAAAAAAAAAAAAAAAAAAAAAAAAAAAAATCAGACATAAAAGTGAGTAGGTAATTATAAATCTTGAGAATATTAAGAGAAAGATATCAAGTTCCAGGAGAGCATATAAAGAGAGCCAGGACCTATTCTGGGAAATCAGGAAGGACTTCTCTGGGGAAGCAGTTTTGCACTGAGCTCTGAAGGGTGCATAGGAGTTGGCTGGGAGAGGGTGGGGGGTGGCAGAGACAAAAGCACTGGATTCCAGGCAGAGAGAACCACACAGGTGAAAGTTCATAAAATGGAAAAGCCATGGTGGCCGGAGCCCATGAGAAAAGGGGTACATGGTCTTCAAAGGCGGATCAAACAGGGCCTCAGAGGCCATGTTAAAGATTCTTTGTTCTGAGAGCTCTGAAAAGCCACTGAAAAAGGATTTTAACCTCGGGCTTGACATTCAAATCTGCATTTTAAAAAGGATCACCCAGTCTTCAGCTGAGAAGATGGATTGGAGGAGAGTAGGAGTAGATGTGGGCAGCCCAATTAGGAGGCTGAGAGATGATGACAACTCAGACTGATGTGGTGGCAGAAGAGTTGGGGAGAAGTGGACAGATTCAAGAAGGAGTTGGAAGCTAGTGATTCTGTGATGGATTGGATGTGTGGAGAGAGAGCAGCATTCTGATGTGACAGTAGAGCTGGGTTAGGGAAGTTTAACTCCAGTAGTGGGATTAAAGATCCATGGGCTGCTTAGAGTCTGCTGTCATGGCCCAGATGATGGGGTCACCGTTGCCTAGAGGGAAGAACCCTATTTTAGTGTTGGTGAGGACTGGTTTTTTTTTTTTTTTTTTTTTTTTTTTTTTTGCTGTACGCGGGCCTCTCACTGTTGTGGCCTCTCCTGTCACGGAGCACAGGCTCCAGACGCGCAGGCTCAGCGGCCATGGCTCACGGGCCCAGCCACTCTGTGGCATGTGGGATCTTCCCGGACCGGGGCATGAACCCGTGTCCCCTGCATCGGCAGGCGGACTCTCAACTACTGCGCCACCAGGGAAGCCCAGGACTGTTTTGAATCCTGGTTCTTTTCCCCCTTACTAGCTGTGGCACCCAGACAGGTAAATTTTATAGGTTCCTAATCTGGAAAATAGCAGAGAGGAGGGGGCCTCCTACATCACATGGTTTTCCTGTCAATGTTGAATGAGAAATTAACTATTATGTCCCTCCCTGCTGTGTTCTGCCCACCTCCCTGTTAGATTTGAATACGCTGATTTAGATGAAAAGACTTTCAAGAACACATAATGGAGCTACTGGATGTAAAATAAGCTCCGTGAAGACAGGAGCCACATTTTATTTATCTCTGTAGTTTCCTGTCCTCTGAGATAAGATCGGGTACACTCTCATGAACAACTTAGTTTGTAGCATATATATCACCGTTATGATTGGAAAAGATTCGTGTAACTATGTATTTAATATTTGCCTCTGCCCCAGATTGTAAGATCCACTAAGGCAAGTAATTTATTTGTCCTGTGTCCCAGTGCTGAGCACATGGAGGGCACTGGACATGAATGAATGAATGAATGAATGAATGTTTGTTCCCTCTGGTACCCACTACTCAGCACAGACTCGGCCCCAAATCTATACTCAAGGAAAGCTTGCTGGATGCATGGGACTGTGCACCTTGGAGTCTATGTGAGCCCTGAGCCAGTCCGGTCATGCTGGAGATAATTCACTCAGGACGCAGAGGTGAATCTCTCTGAATGTCCCCTCCATAAAGGAAGGCTGGTAGCTGGAGCAGGTGCTGCTGAGCGTCGAGGAGGGTCAGGCCAAGAAAAGAACGTAATTGCCTTCTGCAAAGGGGCACTGTCAGAGGACCTCTGAGAGAAGGCGCCCAGTTAATGGTGGCAGTGAGAGTCCCAGCACAAGGACTGAGGGCAGGCGAGGAGGAATGGAGGCCTCCAATGCAGATGGCTCCTCTGGGCTGTTTGTTAGTGACGCCAAAGGAAAGCAAAGGAGCTTGCTCTTTAAATGCAGGCTCTTGAAGCGTGTTGACAGTCCAGGGGAGGTAGGGGGTGCGTAACCAAAGCTTCTGAGAGCACTTGGGATGCTTGTGCACACTGAGGGGAGGCAGAGGCATTAAGGCAACCCCCAAATGGGCTTGGTCTCCGTTACTGTGCTACCCAGGGCCAGCCCAGACCCACCCATTGAGCTTGGGGGTGGGTGTCGGGAGACACTGGAGACCAGGCCCAGTATTTTACATGGGTCATTTCATTTAACTCTAGCACCCTTTAGAGGAAGGGTGTATTAGCCCAGAGGCACACACGCACCCTTTCTGAGCATGAAACTGAAGCTTGGAGAGCTTAAATAACTTGCTCAAGTCTCACAGTGGGTGAGGGACAGGACTAATGTTTGATTCAAGTCTGTGCCCAGGGGAACAGTGGGAGAGATTCCTGCACCTGGCCTTCTCCTGTCTGGCTTTGGGGTTGAGCCTGAGGCTCTGCCCAGTGAGCCCTTAGGTTCAGCTCCTCTCCAAACATCTGTCACTGGGGACTGGGAACCTGAACTAAAATCTAAGCCAAGAAAACACAAACTTTTCTCTGAAACTTTCAAAACCCCTTTCCAGGGCTCTGTGAGGACTCCTATGGGCTTTAGGCACTTTTGTCTTCGTGGGCTCCTCCCTTCATAAAACAGCAGTAAACATATTTTATGACTCTGTAGGTATAAAGACAAATATATTAATAAATACTATATAGTGAAATATTTTATTGGACCTAAAGTTTTTTTTTTTCTTCTGATTTTAAAGAAAACATTTTCAGGAATCTCCAAAGGTATTACAGGCCATAGCACTGTGCCTACTGGCCCCAATGGATGAATCATTCTGTTCCTTTCCATCCTCCAGTCTGACCTGTTCCAGGTCAGAGAAGGGCAATAGAGTCAGATAGCCATGGCATCTGACCCTGCTTTAACTGGCCGAAAGCCTCAGTTTGCTCATCTATAAAATGAGTGAAAGTAATGTCACGTTTATTGTGTGAAGCGAGAGTGGAAAAGGTGAGCAGATCTAGTAAGTAAACGGCCCAGAATATTGCCAGACGCAGAGTAGGTGTGCAACAAAAGTTCTCAGTCTTTCCCTCCTTGGAGCACCCTCCTCCACAGGGTCCAGGGGGTTGGGGCAGCAGCCTCCTTGGTGGTGGGACAGAGTCCGCAGTGTCCCTGTGCCCTATGATTTCCTCGCCAGACCCTGGGAATCCAGCATCGCAAAATAAACACGGCCGCGCCGCTAATCGCCAGCGCGGAAACAAAACAGCGCTGCGCTCGGGGATCTGGGCAAAATCAGCCCTCCCTCCTCCTCCTCCTCCTCCGCCGCCGCCGCCGCCCTCCCTTCCTCGCGCTGCTCGGCTTGCTCGGCTCAGCTCAGCGCAGCGCAGCTCGGCAGCCGCCAAGCCGAGGCGGCAAGGTCTCCCGGTCGCCAGCGCCGGCTCCGAGCTCCGCTCCCCGCCCGGGCTCTGCCAGGTCGCGCTTCCACGGGGACCCCTTCGAGCAGGAGTCGCGTGGCGAACCGGCGGCCAGGCACAAAGTTGGGGGCCCGCGAGGATGAGGCTATCCCCGGCGTCCCTGAGACTGAGCCGGAGTCCAGCGCTGCTGGCTCTGGCGCTGCCTCTGGCCGCGGCGCTGGCCTTCTCCGACGAGACCCTGGACAAAGTGCCCAAGTCGGAGGGCTACTGCAGCCGCATCCTGCGCGTCCAGGGCACGCGGCGCGAGGGCTACACCGAGTTCAGCCTCCGTGTGGAGGGCGACCCTGACTTCTACAAGCCGGGAACCAGCTACCGCGGTAAGTGGCCCTGCGTGGCGCTGAAGGCGCGGGACCCGGCCCCCGGAGGGCGCCGACCGCGCGGTGCGGGAGGAGGGCGCACGGTTCTCAGGCGCACAGTGCGGGCGCAGCCCGGTAAGGGCCCTTCTGTCCTGGATGCCCTCAGCCCTTTTAGACCCTGAGCCAGTGTCCGGGGCCGTCGCGGGCCACAGCCAGGAGATGCAGCCCCCACGTCCGACGCGCGGTTCCCTGGCATGGGCTGTAGTGGAGCGACGCGTCACTCTGGCCTGGCTGGGAGGGAACCTGGCTTCTTCCCCCGCCCTCTCCAGGAGAGAAGTGGAGACTCGCCTTTCTCTAGATCCGTCTCTGGAATGGAGTGGACCCTGGCTTCTCTTAGTCGGGTCCCAGGCAAGGTGGTGACTCCGGCTTTCCCCACTCCCATCCCTGAAAGAAAGGAAACCAGCTTCTCGCTGACCGGTCCCCAGTGGGATGGTCACTCCAGCTTCCCCGGACAGATCTCTACAGGAGAAGGGACTTCGGCTTCTACCTTAACTGGTCCCAGGGCACGAGGAGGAGGGGAGAGGAGGCTGAAGCTTTTCGGAAGGGTCCCTGGAAAGAACTCCAAATTATTCTCCGATGGTCCCAGGCGAGCGAGAAGACCCTGGATTTCTAGGACAGGCTCCCAGTGGACAGGGAACTCTAGGTAGTTTCGGACAGGGAAAGGGATTCCGATGAAGACGGAAGGGAAGCCCGGATTCCCGAGGCCTGCTCCCTGGGGGCCGGGACCTTGGCTCCCGAAACCCCAAGTTTCAGTGCCCCAGGGATGCCTACGCTCCTCAGCTGAGAGCCGGCTTTCGAGAACGCAGAGAGGGGATGTCCAAGCAAGTGAGCGCCTCCCAAGCAGGACAGGCAGCTCGACCCGCACAGACCTGAAGATCACTGACGCCATCCCCAGGGCCCACCGCCCCTCTCTTCAGCCGGGTCATCTCCCCAGACATCTTTTCCCCGTGCTGCAGCTGCCTTTCTCCAGTCGCGAGCCAGGACGTCGGGCAGGGAAGGAAGCCTGCCTGGCCTCACCGGGGCCCCGCGGGCGGGGAGTGACAGGGCGCGTGTCCCTTCACCCCTGCCCCTTCAAAAGTCAATTCTAGGTCCAAGCAGGAAGAGAGGGGCTTTGGGGCACCGAGTAGGGTGCTCTTCCATCCCCACTTTCCCGGTTCCTAAGCATCTCGGGAAGAAGCAATGGGAACAACACCGGAGAAAGTTTGGGGCAGTGTCAGCGGGCGCCCGGGCCACACAGGCGACCAGAACCGGGAGCAACCCTTCTCAGAACGCTTCCTCCATTTCCCCGAGTTCGTGTTACCGACTTTCTCCACCTGGAGCTCTCCAGAGCGGGCTTCCCGGCATAGTCTGCACGTGGATGCGCTCAGCAGCTGGCCGGCAGCCCCTGCAAGCCGGCACGGATCGGCGGGTACTCCGTGGAGACGGGCAGGGTGGGGGTGGGGTGGAGGGCACCCGGCCCAGCCCCGGGGAACTGGCGGCGGGTTGGCTGGGTTGCCCTGAGAGCCGAACCTACGAGCGGCCGCAGCCTCTCCTCCGAGCTGGGAAGCAGCCAGTCTGGAGGGAAGTGGGCGTAACCCCGCTGGCCTCTTCAGCCCTCCCGCAACCCGAGGGCCTGGGTTCCCTAGGAAAACTGTCCCAGCTCCACGTGGCAGGGAAAGAGGTGGCTCTGGAGTCAGGCGGACCAGGGTTTAGTAGCTGTGTGACCTTGTGCAGTCCTTTAATTTCTCTGAACCTGTTTCGCAGCTATTGAAAACAGCTGTTTATCCAACCAACCTGGGCGGTAGCAGGGAGTGAATGAGTGCATAAACATGAGCATGCCTGAGCTACAGCGGGCCCCCAATATATGCTAGTTTGAGTTGGCTATGGGGCCCTAATGCTTTAATAGTGGAGGGATGTGCCTGGTCAGATTTGTTTCTGGGGTGTGTGTGTGTGTGTGTGTGCATGCGTTTAAAAGTAGGTTTATTCAGCACTCTTTTCAGCCAGTCTACCAGTGAATGCCAGTTACCTTGGTCCTCTTGAAATAATTGAATGAATGAATGAATGATTTCTCCATATCATGAGGCTTGCCTTAGACTATTCCTTGTTTAGGACCAGGAGGATTTCTTTATTTCTTTTTTTAATTTTTTGGTCGCACTGCATGGCAAGTGGGATCTTAATTCCCCGACCAGGGATTGAACCCGTGCCCCCTGCATTGGAAGCGGAGAGTCACAGTCTTAACCACTGGACCTCCAGGGAAGTCCTGGGAGGATTTCTTTTTTGGGTAATTCAGGCTAGTCTGCTGCGCAGGCCAAGAGTCCTTCTGAGTTTCTTTTCCCACTTGAATCCTCCCAGTTTGTCCAAGCACTGGCAGCAAGTGGCCCCAGCACTGAGACAGAGATGCATCTGGGATTCACATCGACAGAGAGGTTCCATGACTGCCTAAGTATCCACTGGCAGCAGGTGGAAACTGGGGCTAGTAGGGAGGGGAGCACTAGACTTTCACCTTATAGGTTATTTCAGCCTAAAAAGTTAGCCTTTTGGACTGTGACATCCGACTCAGGCTGTTGGTGGGCAATCACCTTATCTCCTTTCTGGTGACTAAGAGATCCTGAATGAAAGATCTTGCAGGAACCATGCTAAGGCCCTCTGAGTAAATACTCTGCGATTAGCAAACCTGATTCTGCCACTCAGAGTTAGGAAGAAAAGGGCACTGGCCTAGTTTGTGACATTTTCTGTTGGCTTATACTTTCTTAGAATAGTTATATTAGAAATAAATCTAATACATTCTGCTCTAGGTATTGACTTAGGGCTGTGGAAATTAACATTCCCCTGGTGTTCTGTTTGCTGTTTTATTTTTTCCTGAATTAGGGCCCCTCACAATCGTTGGAATCAATGGCTTGTTTTCCTGCCGCAAACCTTTGTCCTCAGTATTCTATTCTAGTTCATCCCCAAAGAGCTTCTGCTCTCCATGCCCCACCCCCAACATATCCTTTAGGTATTCTAGACTGGAATAAAATGGTCACTATTAAGAAAAATATTGAAACATGGGGTTTCTTCTCAACAGCCAGGATCCAGATGAGATGATGATTCAGCCTTTTTCCAAGTTGTTAGTACTATATTGACTGCCTTCTCTCTCCCACCACATCTCTCTACTCTCCCTCCCTCTTCCCCCCAATACCCCTCCCTCTGCAATAATTGTGCTTTAGAAAGCTCTGAAAGGCTTGCTCTGTTTCTGACCATAGCCTCCTTTGAAAAAGAGATTACAGTGATTAAAAATAACAAGTTGAGGATCCTCAAGGGGCTTCCCTTATAGGAGGACAATTTGCAGGACCAGCCATTCCCAGATCCCAATTTCAAGCCAAATAGAAGAAAATCAGCTGAAATGTTCAAGAATTGATTGAAAATAAAAGAGGCTCTTTTGTCTGTCCGAATGTCTGTTTATTAGGAAAATAAAGCCAGACCCTGGCTAATGAGAGTGGCTTTTCCTAGATGCTCTTTAAAGGGAAATTTCAAGGAACTTGATGGGGAAAGAATGTCCAGTTGAGATTACAAAAACTTATCCAACTTCAAGCATAATTGAGGGATTTATTCTAAACCAGGAGGTTTGGAGACCTCCAAAGCTGCTTTGCCTTCTTTTTCTTTGTCTCTCTTTGGGGCACACACTGCCATAAGAATGTATGTTCCAGAGTGTCCCACCTCCGCCTGGTAGAAAGAACACAGGCTTTGATGTTGGCTGGGTCTGTTTCCACTTCAGCTCAGTCACACATTCACTGTGTGACCTCAGGCAGGCAGCTTTACCTCTCTGAGCTACAGTTTCTCCAACTGTAATATGAGGCTGCTTCTCCCACCACCCACAGCATAGCTATGAGAATTAGAAATAATCCATGTCAAAAGAAACTGTCATACAGTAGGATATACACACACACACACACACACACACATATATAAAATGTTATGAGATCATTATTTATTTTGGAAATAGAAAAATACTTGGCAGCTAGCACTGGATGAGACATTGTGTTAAGTACTTCCTACGCATCTAACTTATTCCTTCCAGTACTTTGGGGCAGTTTATTATTTTTATTTTATAGATGAGGACACTAAATCTCAGAGAGGTTTAGTAACTTGCCCATGGTCACACAGCTATAATCAGTGGAGTCAGGATACAAACTTAGGGATGTCTAACTCCTAAATCTCTGCTCTTAACCAGTCTTCTACACTGACTCAATAAAATAAATTAGGAGTAGACTGAATTCACCCAGCTACCCTCAGCCTTCTAGATGTTGAGTCTTTGTTGAAGGAAAACAGCAATAGCAAATCAAGATAATAACTGACAGGGCTTCCCTGGTGGCGCAATGGTTAAGAATCCGCCTGCCAGTGCAGGGGACACAGGTTCCATACCTGGTCCGGGAAGATCCCACATGCCACGGAGCAACTAAGTCCGTGCTCCACAACTACTGAGCCTGTGCTCTAGAGCCTGTGAGCCACAACTACTGAGCCCGTGAGCCACAACAAGAGAAGCCACCACAATGAGAAGCCCCCGCTTGCCGCAACAAGAGAAAAACCTGCGCGCGGCAATGAAGACCCAACGCAGCCAAAAATAAAATAAATAAATTAAAAAAAAATAATAATAATTGACATATCTTGGGACACAAAGTATGAAGTGATGGGTCCTTATTTACATTTTCTTTTTATTGACTTCAGTATTGCATTTCCCCATAAACCAGAAGATTAATTTAGAAACACGAAGAACCTTGCCAATCTTTAGCCAATTCCTTTCGTTTGTGGGGAAACAGAAACAAATTGGAAATAAAAAAACCTAATTTGACTGTTTTTTTTTTTTTTTTTTTTTTGCGGTATGCGGGCCTCTCACTGTTGTGGCCTCCCCCGTTGCGGAGCACAGGCTCCGGACGCGCAGGCTCCGGACGCGCAGGCTCAGCGGCCATGGCTCACGGGCCCAGCCGCTCCGCGGCATATGGGATCCTCCCAGACCGGGGCACGAACCCGTATCCCCTGCATCGGCAGGCGGACTCTCAACCACTTGCGCCACCAGGGAGGCCCTGTTGTTTTGTTTTTATATGCAGATATTATATGCCTGTAAAATTATATGTTTGAAAAGTATACATGTAGAATCTGAAAAATTTAGGCTGGATAAGGTCTTTTAAATAAACTATTTCTTATCTAATTTTTTTTCTTTTTTTTAATTAAGCACTGCTGATGATTAACTGTAATTAATTATAAGTGACCACCCCCCACCTCTCCTCTTTTCTTTTTTTATTAGGTAACTTTAATTTTTTAACTTGTACTCCCTTTTCATAAGTATTTAGTTCAAATAGATAATAAAAATTAAAAGATGCATGCATATCTACGTGCTTAATAGTTGTGGGGATTGTTACTTTGAGTTTCATGAAACAAAAAAAAACATACAAAAAAAATGAAAGCATAAAAGTTGGAATTTTTCAAGGTTTAAAACTTGAGTACTTCCCATACACAGTTAAGTTGTTCCATTCCAGCTGGCTGACTCAACTGGAACAGTGGGCTATAATTGCTGATATGTTTATAAACATGCCATTAGCTTGTTATACAGAATGTCACATGTAGGTCGATACAAATTTCTGCAGGGAAAAAAAAAACTTAACCATCTTGTATTAGGATACAGGCTAAGCTCATGTTACAAAGAGACCCCAAAATACAGTGTTTTAAACAAGAAATAACTGGGAAATCCAAGATGATGGGTGGCTTGTTCCACAAGGTCAATCAGTACCCCAGGTTCCTTCCATCTTGTTGCTCTACCATCTTCTAGCACTCTGCAGTCCAAAGGAAGCCACAAGTCACAGTACCAGAAATGTGGCTTTTCCAAACTGAGTTGTGCTGTAAACGTAAGATGCACACTGGTTGTTGAATAATTAGTATGAAAAAAGAGTAAGCTTCTCATTAAAAATATTTTATATTGATTACATGTTGAAGTTATAATTGTATATAGTAGACAACATAAAATATATTGTTAAAATTAATTTTACTTGTTTTACATTTATTCCTACCAGCTACTTGTTAACAAGTAAAATGAATTTCCCCTGGCTTGAGCTTATTTCTATTGGACAGCACTGTTCTAGGGAGTTGTCCTCATCAGCATGGTGACAGCCAGCTCACTACCAACACATCTGAATTCCAGTCAGCATGCAGAGGGGAAAGGAAGTAGAGGCAAGCAGCTTTCTTTTAGTGATGTAACCCAGAAGTCATAGCTAGCACTTTCAAACACACTCCTTTGCTAAGAATTTGGTCCCATGGCCACACCTAGCTGCAAGGGAGCCTGGGAAAGATAGCATTTAGCTGGGCAGCCACATGCCCAGTGAAAACTTTGGGGAGGGATTTATTTTTCAAAAGGATGAAGGTGAAAATGGATTTGGAGGGGCAGTTAGCCGTCTCTGTCACATGTTTTAATGCATAGTCATGTAAAAACAATGTTTCATGTTCTCTTTCTCAGTGATAGGTGATCTAGGTGAGTCTTCTCAACAGCACGTGAATTGATATTCCTGCTAAATGAATCAGTAGGGGAAGGAGTGTTGATGTAGGTGTGTGTGCACGCACGCTTGTGTGTGGTGTGTTGATAGGGTTCATACTGAAGAAATAAGGGGCCAATGAGTCAGAGTAGCCTGCTCTGTCTCACCCTCTTCCTCTGTCTTACCCTTCCTCAAGGAAGCAGCAAGGAAGGGAAGGAATGAAGGAAGAAGTGGATAAAGCAAGAAAATGCAAGAGAGGGAGAGGAAAAAGGAAAAAGGGGGAAGAAGGAGGAGGAGAGAAAGGAGGGGAAGGAGAAGAAAGAAATTAAGAGAAAAGAAAAACACCTCACTGGGATATACATTGAGAATGAAAAAGAAAAAAATAATTTTACAGAGGAGTCCCATCTTTTTTTAGTTTTAAAGTCTTAATGAAGACTATCATTCTCATTCTCTTAGTTAATAGATAAGTTCCCCCAAATCAGATCCCATTGATCATGAATTGTTTTATTAAGATTAATTTAAAATAAGTGCTCTGGGCTTCCCTGGTGGTGCAGTGGTTGAGAGTCCGCCTGCCGATGCAGTGGACACGGGTTCATGCCCCAGTCCGGGAAGATCCCACATGCCGCGGAGCAGCTAGGCCCGTGAGCCATGGCCGCTGAGCCTGTGCGTCTGGAGCCTGTGCTCCGCAACGGGAGAGGCCACAACAGTGAGAGGCCCGCGTACCGCAAAAATAAAAATAAAATAAGTGCTCTTAATCTGCTGTGGAATTTACTAGATTTGCTGAGATCAAAATTTTTTAAATTGAAGTATAGTTGATTTACAATGTTGTGTTAGTTTCAGGTATACAGCAAAGTGATTCAGTTAATACATATTAACTGAATATATATATATATATATATATATATATATATATATATATATTCTTTTTCAAGAGAGGAGGCCCATATTACTTGAGGGTTGGAGTCAAGAGGCACTATGAAAAGCAAAAATCATATAAGTCAAAATTATTCCTTAAAAATCCTTTGCAATTTTACATAAACAATCACATGGATACTAGATTCAATCTAGCCTTATTTATGTGCCCCAGCATATAGTTTTGTTAGTGGGGAATAGAAACAAGCTGACATTTCTCAATAAGTCCAGCACTTCTATTTTTCCCCCCAGCATTGGAAGAGACCAGTGTTTCCTCAGTTGAATACTAGATAAAACCATTGGTTTGTTAGTCCTTAAACACTGACATGACAAGTACAAAATACTATCTGATGGACTGAGGGAACCCAGAGTCACAGCTCATGCTCACTCACACATGCTTGCATGTATTGAATACAGTGGCAAGTGGCCCAAATGATCTCAAGTGTTATTTCCTTTCTCTGTTTTTTCTCTGATGGTGTGCAGTTGTGTCTGGTTCCTGTCATATGCACCTCTCTGTAGCACCTACAGTGTCAGAGAGCTCACTACATCACGTAAAGCTTTCTGTGTGGCTAGCCAGCTCATTTTTACTAGGTGTCTTGGCTGGGCTGGAGTTGAGGCTAGGATAGGAAAGGTAAGGATTTAGGTAACACCACAAGACCTTTGTGAGCTCTACATAGACAAGGCTTCTAACTTTCACAGAATATTCAAAACTGCCATGAAAAGTTGAGGGACACTTTAAACAGGGCCCTGCTCACATCCACGGATTTGCTGAGGTCTAGGAGACCCACGGGAAATAACTTGAATCCTGTCTACAGTTGTGGTTCAGATATTTGCAAACACAGACTAGGTGAGAGGGGGAAGGACAGGGAAGGGCTGCGAGCACAAAATATTGTGTCGGGGGGATGGGAGTGTGGGGAGGTGGGCAGAATCAGACAGGCGGGAAGAACTGAATGGGGATTCTAGGTGCTACAGGAAGCTCTTCTGGTGCTCTTCATCTCCCCCCCTTCCTCCTTTTCTTCTTCTCCTTCTTCATTTTCTTTTCCTCCTTTTCTTTCTTCTCCTTCTCCTCGCAGCAGCAACCCTGACCTTTGAATTTTCTAAACACACCAAGCTCATTCCCACCCCAGGGCCTTTGTATATGCTTTTCTCCATGCCTAGAATGCTCTCCCCCAGATCTTTGGCTCACTCTTTGTCTTTTGAGTCTCAGCTCGGATGTTATCTCTTTAAAGAGGTTTCTCTGACCACCAATTTATGTTTCTCATTACTTTTGCCTGGTTTTATTTTCTTCATACCCCTGAACCACTCTCTGAAATGATCTTTATCGTCTGCCTCCTTGAGCTAGAATACAAGCTTTATGAGAGCAAGGACTTCGCCATTCTTATTTGCCGTTTTATCGCCAGCACCCAAAAGAGCGTGTGGCCATCACAGGCACTAAATCATTATTTATTGAAAAGTGAATGTATCATTTAAACCCCAAGAACCCCTCTAAAAGAGAGAAGTGAGATCTCCCTCTAAGGGAGATGAATGGAAGGAAGGGAAAGCATTTCTCCCTCTGCCAGAGGGAGGTGAGGCCAAGGAATGGGGACAGATGGCAAGGATCTCCATGTGGTGGCAGCAGAGAGAAAGGATGCCCACTCAGTGCCCTGGGGGCATTGGCTGGAGGCTGAGGGCAGGTAGATGGTCCGGGTCCAGGGTGAAGCCTGTTGGAAGCGAAGAGATCGGCAGTCATATGCATGGTGGGATCGTTGATGGTTCAGAGGTGAAGAGCACAAGGACAGCAGGCAAGAGAGCAAAGGGAAGGAGCTGCCAGCCTCAGACACTGACTCTGATTACATGGAGAATAGCGCAGAGGGGATTGTTGATCCATCAAACGTAGACACCAGTTATTAAAGTGACTTTCCCTGGAATCAGCTCTTTGTGGAGTCATTTGTGTGATTTCCAAACCTAGTTATGCGTCAGAATCACTTGGAAAGTTAAAATATATATATATATATATATATATATATATATATATATATATATATATATATATGTATATGTATCTTTACTGGCTCCACCCCAACAAAGGGCTGGATTCCAGGAATCTATATCCTTCTTTCCTTTTTTCTTTTTCTTTTTTTTTTAAAAAGCAAGATGGTGAGACACAAAGAGAAGGTGGCCAAAAGGTGGCCACTTTTCTGTGAATGTGCTTCCCCATCCCCATGTCTCCCAGCCTCACCCCCAGCCTCCTAGTCCCACATACTTTGTCACATCACTGCCCTATCCTGTTTCTGTCAACACAATGGCCAGTGGCATGTCCTCAGAACCAACACAGTGGTGACATTCCCCTGCCTTGGCCGAGGAGTGGTGGGGAGGGAGCTGTGAGCTTCCTCTAGGTGACAACGCTCGCAGGTCAGCAGAGCCTGAGCTAAGGCGACCTTGTTGTGCATCTCTGCTGCCAAAGACTGCCTCCCGTGTAACTTCCGCTCATCACTCCAGGTTCTGTCCTCTGGAGTCCAGCAGATAAGGTCTCCCCTTGGCCATATGTCAGCCCTTGAGATGTTTGTGAAGAAACAGGTACTGTGACTTCTCTTCTGATTAAAATGCCCTGTTTCTTCAACCATTCTTTGTAGGACACTCTTCCTTATTCCCTTGCGCCTTGGACTCCAGATGTGCTCTGATCAGGGTGGAACATGGCGGAATGATTATCTCCCTTGTTCTGGACACCGTGTTTGTGTTAAGCTTGCCAGGTCTTGTGCTCGCTGTTTTGGCAGCTGTGTTGTACTCTGGAATCACACTGAGCTTGCAGCCAGCAAAAAATTCCTGTGATTTGGTGGGAAGGCTTGCCGCCCTCCTTTCCCTGTACTAGTGAAACTGGTCCTGGGACATAAGCTTTGACATGATTCCCCATTAGACTTAATCCAACATGTTTGGGTCCATCATGGTAGCTGTCAACCATTCATGAATCTGGATTCTGTCACTGAATGACCTATCCACATAATCTAATTTTGGATTATCCACAGTTTTGACAAGCAAGCCTTAGAAGGCTTTAGCTAAGAAGTTGGTAAGAGTGATGAGCACGTCAGGGCTTAGGACAGAGCATTCTGACATCTTTCTCCAAAGCTGACATCTAATTAAAATAGTTTTGAAGTCAACTAATTTTCTGTTACCTCAGTGGCACTTAAATACTAACTGCCACCCTGCTGGTCAGCCACCTCAGTTTAGTCACAAGTACTGTTTCTTTAGCCTGCTAATGAATCTTACAGTCTAGGCAGAATTATTTTCTTTGTTCCAAAATTAGTCAGGAGTCTTTCCACTGCAAGTGACAGGAACAAAGTCTAACTGAAGCAAAAAATAGAATTATTGAACCCTATATTTGGAAAGCCCACGGGTGCATCTGGCCAGCTTCAGGTATAAATGATTCTAGGGACTTGAACAAAGTTCTCTCTCCCCCTCCCTCGCCCCCCCCCGCTTTTCTCTCTTCCTCTCCCTTTCTCCTTTCCTCTCCATCTTTTCCATTCACTCCTTTTACCTTCTCTCTCCCCTTCCATCCTTTACCTCTTGGCTGTGTTTTTATGTGTTGGCACAATTTTTCTTAATGCAGATAAACTTTCTCCCAGTGCCAGGGAAGATAGCTGTCAACAACGTTCAGTGAAAAGACTTTCAGTTCTGTAACTGAAAGAAAAGCCTTTCCCCCTTTACTTCCAAACTGAAAAATCCCAGGGAAGGATTCTGATTGGCCCAGCTTGGGTGACATACCCAGGGGAATGGGATACATTACGATATGGAGATAGACTGCATCTGGGTCACAGTCACTTCTATGACTTGCTATTTCAGGAGGGAGAAGGGGGACTGTGATTGGCAGCCCCAAAGATCACATGGTCAGTGTAAGGGAAGGTGTGGTGGTCCTAGACAGCATGTGTCCCTTAGAACTTCCTACCCTCCCCCAGATACATTCTCTTGGCTGATATACCTCCAATTCCTCAGGAGTATTCTTCCCATCCATTCCTCTTCCCAGCCACATATTGGTTAGCTCAGGACCCATTCACCTGGCTCCCAGCTATTCCATGATGAGAGAGCACATGGGGGAAAGAATGACCTTCTATTGAATGGTTGCAATGTGCTTCATATACCTTATCTCATTTAGTCCTTATGACAAATGCATGAAATGATAATGATGATCCCTATTTTAGAGAGGAGACTCATTGATCTTTAACTATATTTTATTAATTTAGCCAAATTTATATATACTTACTATTACAAATATTAATTCATGACTTGTTATGATAACAATAGAAGTACTGTTACTGCCATTTTACAGGAGATTGTCAACTGAGATAATGAGAAGTTAATTAGTCCGAGGTAACACGTAGTAAAACAGAGAGGAATTTGAACGCAGGTCTGTTAGCTACATCCATTGTACATCTATAGCTACAACCCTTACAACTTTAAATATGCATGATCTTTAATCTGGAATGAGAGGTATTTCATCTCTTCTGGGGAATGCTGGGAGCCTTCACTGAGGAAGGTCATCCAAGCAAACAGCATAATCCAACCTCACCACATGCACTTGCTCACCCTTGGACTTTTAACCCTGCCTTCCTATCTGCCAGCCTGTCACCAGCATCTTCTCCTGCCTGCTCCTGGCTGGGTGGGCTGAATTGCCAATTTCTAAGTAAGGTATGCAAGTGAGTTGCAGCTGCCCAGAGTTCCACAAGTTGAGCAGAGTTGGGAGGGGACCACCATGACTTATGTAATGCTCCAGCAGTCCTTATAACTAATCCCATGTTACAAGTTAAGGCAGAAACTCAAGTTCATTGTGGTTGATGTGTGGGGTGGGAAGACTGGGCATCTCAGTAACATATAGCAGGTGGATGGCAGGGGCTGGCCTTGTAATGGAACTGGGATCTGGTTCAGGACCTTCTCATTGAGGCTGGGGCTGGAGGGGTCTGAAACCCAGAGGTAGAGTGGGGAGGGTGATGGCCCTAGACAAGATCCAGTGATGGCAATAGGCATAGCAGAGGCACTGGAGTTTATGTTAGATGGTTGACAAACCAGCATTTGAAGGGCTCAGAAAGTTACTTGGGAAATAGATGGGACTCGTGTTTTCCTATAATAAGCAGGGGAGAACTCCACCTTTGGTGGAGATTGGAGGTCAGGCTCCTGTGTGAAACATCAGTCCTCATACAGACAGACCAGAGAGGCCCTTGCCACTGAGCTGGTTTTTAGGGAAAGGCTGTAATCCAATATTCACACAACTTCTAGCCTGATCTTCCTAAAACACAAATCTGAATACAACATTCCCCAACTCAAACCCTTCAGTGCCTCCTCATCACCTCCAGGGTGGTATCTGCACTTCTTAGCCAAAAGTCTTCAAAGCCCTGCTATCTCCCCGCTTCTCACCTTCCTCCCCTAGCCTCTTATACTTCTCTCCCAGCTTGCAACTAATGAAATACAGAATTACTTCTGGTTTCCAAGGCCAAGACTGGCCCACCATGCTTTTCCCTCTGCCTGAGATGGTATTGTTCCTCTTGTCCACTGGACAAACTCCTATACCTCATTCAATTTGCAGCTCAAATGCCACCTCCTCCTTGAAGTCTCCTTTAACTCCCCCAGTAGACTCAGATGTTCTCTCCTCTGGGACCCTAGAGCACTTCATTCATACCTCCATAACACCCGTTTTATGTTATAAAAATATCTGCCGATGTGTCCTTTTCTCCCAGCTGTTAGGCTGTGTGCTCCCAGAAGGCAGAGGCTGGGTCTTTTCTCTCTGTGTCTCCAGAGACGTAGTTCAAGACAGACTTGGTCTCTGCTCTCACAGAGCCTACAAGTGATTAGGGGAGACCAGCAATTAACAAATAATTCACAAATAAATATTTAATTAAGACTGGTGAGAGGTATTCAAGAAGAAGAAAGGCGTGTTGAAAAGCTATATCATGTGGGGGTGGGAGGGGCTGAGAGACCCTCACAGGGCTCACTGTCTATGGTATGAGCCACTGCAAGAATACTCAGTTCATTATAAGGACTTAACCAAATCTCCCCATAACCTGGCCCTGTGACCATCATCCCCAAAGACAGTGATCTCTGCTGCAGTCCCATCAGTGGTCCTACATTGGCACCTACTAGAGTTTTTCTCTGGAGGTTCAAACATTGTCCCCAAGGGCCAGCTTTTTGAAACTCATTGTCTGTTAATGAGCTTGCTAAGCATCATGATCTTTAGCATCATCATCATCATCATCATTTTGATCACCGTCTTCATCCTCAACATCACCAGCACCACCATCATCATCCTTTACAATTTTGGATCCTTTATATCTGCCAGGCACTGTGGTAAATGTTTATTTAGTCATTTCTACATTCCTATAGAAAGGTAATATCGTGAACCTCATTTTTTAAAAAATGAGGAAACGGGGAGGTCAAATAACTCACCAGAGGTTACACAGTTAATAAGTGGTGGCTCTAGGATTCTAATCTGAAATCTTTGCTTTTAACAAGTTCCCTGTATGTGCTCACAGGATGGCTCCAAATGGACCTTTTTAAAATTTTATTTTAATCCTTCGTAAGCTTTTTTCTTGAATTTCCTGGGTCTCTTAATGGCCTCTTTCTTGGGAGGCACTTGGGAGGAGTCATTAGAGAGAAGATTCTACTATTTATTGCCAAGTAGTCATCTTCAGTCATTACTGGGACTCAGAACACGCTGCACATTTGTTCCTTTCAGGAGAGAGTCGTATAATGGGCTTCTCTAGAGAGATAGGGTCTCCTCTCTTCCTTCAAATTATACTGTGTAACACAGTCATCAGCACTGATAATGATGGCTTGAAACACCACACAAGTTCAGCCCCCAGAGCCTCCATCTGCTGCGTTGTATTTAATAAGGTCGAGTAGAACTTTAGTTTTCTAGAACTTACAGGAACGCATCATTCCAGGAAGCCGAGTTTATGGGTAGCCCTTTAGGTGCTCTGCACAGATACACAAAAAGATGCATACTTACCATTCGGAAACGTTGTTTAATAATACTCTTATCAAAACAAAGCTTACGTACAGAAAAGTTCACAAATCATGCATCTTGGTGAATTATCACTTGTTGAATACACTCATGCAACTGGCACCCAGATCAAGAAATAGAACATGGCCCGAACTCCAGAAGCACCCCTGTTCCCTCCCAAATCAGCACTGCTTCCCCTTTCCCACACTTGTAAGCACTGACCTGACCTCTAGGATCATAGATTACTTTGCCTGGTTTTGAACTTTATATAAATGTCCTCATACTTTTTGTATTCTTTTGTGTCTGTCTTCTTTCACTCAAGATTATGTTTGTGAGATTTACCCATGTTGTTGTAAGTAGCAGTAATTTGTTCATTTTCATTACCCTGAGGCATTCAATTCTGTGACTGGCCACAATTTATATATCCATGGCTGCTGATGGACGTTTGAGTGTTTCCAGTTGGAAACAAATAATGTTACTATGAACATCTGATAGGTGTCATTCGATGCACATATGTCTGCATTTCGGTTGATTTAGGGGTGGCAGCACTGGGTCATAGGGTATGTATAAGCTCAGCTTCAGTAAATACTGCTAAAGACTTTTCCAGAGAAAATTGCTCATATTTGGTTCATCAATAGTGTGTGAGTTCCAGTTAACAACATTTGATAATGTGAATCCTTTTAAGGTTAGTCAATCTAGTGGAAATGCAGTAGTATTTTATTGTGGATTTAATTCTTGTTTCCCTGTTGACAGATGAGGTTCAGTGCCTTTTCGTATCTTTATTGGCCATTTGGGCACCTTCTTCTGTGAAGTATTAGTTCATGTGATTTCCCTATTTTTTTTCTTTGCGTTCTCTGTCTTTTCCTTATTGGTCTTAGAGAGTTCTTTATATATTTTGGATAAAAGTCAATTTATATATTTTGGATAAAAGTCAATTTCTGGTTAAATGGATTGCAGATACCTCCTTCCACACCATGGCTTACTTTTTCTTAGCAGTGTCTTTTGAAAAGCAAAATTTTGATACCATTCCATTTACACATCTTCTTGTTGGTATTTTTTTTTTTTTATGTCCTGTTTAAAAACTCTTTCCTACTCCAGGGTCATTCGTATTTTATCTTATGCTACTTTCTAAAACCTTATTGTTTTACTTTTCACATTTAGCTCTACAATCCATGTGAAATTTATTTTGTGAAAGATGTGAGGCAAAGGCCAAGATTCACCTTTTTTACACGGTTTTCCTAGTTGTCATTGAAAATATCTTCTTTCCCCCACTGCTCTGCAGTATATCCTTAATGATAAATCAAGTTCACATATATTTGTGGAACTTTATCTGGACCTCAAACTATTCAGGCCTATTTTTCTTTCCTTGTTATGGTACACTGGCTTAATTTCTATAGCTGCATAGGTCTCGATATCTGGGAATAGAAGCCATCCAACCTTGCCCTTCTTTTTCCAGATTGCCTTAGGTATTGGCCCTTTGCATTTTCACATAAATTTTAGAATCGACTTGTCAATATCACAGAAATCATGCTGTGAATTTAATGTAAGTTGCACTAAATCTATAAATCAGTTTGAGAAGAATTGACATCTTTACAACCCTGAGTCTAACAGTCCATGAACACGATTCAGTAAATGTAATTACATATCAACTCTGTGCTAATCACTGTGCTGAGCTAAGATGTGGTTCTTGCCTTTGAAGGACTCGCAAATAGGTAAACAAATACTTACACACAAAATATGATTTAATGTGATCATCTCATCACTGATAATAATAAGAGCTAATATTTAATAAGTGCCTATTATCTGCCAACCATGATTTTAAGGACTTTAGTGCATTAATTATTTATGTTTTACACTAATACTTTGAGGTAAATGCTGTTATTAGGCCCACTGTGTAGGTATTTTTAATCTTAACAAAGTCCAGGGAAAAAGAGCACCCAGGTCTTGATGGGAAAGTCAGAGGAAACATCACAGAAAAGGTGAAAATTTAGCTGATTTCTAAAGAAGTTTGCTAGGAATGGAGGAGGTAGAACATTCCAAGCGTATGAATAGCATATGGAAAGAAATAATACTGTAGAGTGAAATGATACGGCTTTTCAGGAAACTGCCAGTGAGCGAGTCCCAGGACTGAAATGCAGTGTGGCAGGGAATGGAAACGTGGCTGATGAAGCTCTCCAGAAAGGCAGAGTCTGTGGGCCTATCAGTCTATGGGGTTTGAGCTGTAGCCTGAAGGCAGTGACTGTGCAGCAGAAATTGACTGTCTGACTTATGCTGGGTTCCCCAGAAGCAGATATTACTCATTTCCTAGGGCTCCCATGTATAGAACCACAAACCGGTGGCTTAAAACAACAGAAATGTACTTGCTCACAGTTCTAGAGGCTAAAAATCTGAAATGAAGATGTCATCAGAGTTGGTTCCTTCTGGAGGCTCCTAGGGAGTTTCTTTCATGCCTCTCCCAGCCTCTGGTGACAGTCCTTGCTGTTCATTGGCCTGCAGATGCTTCACTCCAATCTCTGCCTCTGTCATCACCTGGCATTCTTCCCTGTGTGTCTCCATGTCTCTTCTTCTAAGGACACTGGCCATCTTGGACTTAGGATTACCTTAACCCAATATGATCTCATCTTAACTAATTACATCTGCAAAGACCCTATTTCCAAATAAGGTCACATTTCCAGGAACCTGGGGTTAGGATTTTAACATATATTTTGGGAGGACACAATTTAACCCCATAACAAACCCTCAGGTGAGGATTTGGGTGCCATTGACTTATTAAGGAAGTGCTCCCAGGGGAGGCCAATAAGGGATTGGGGAACTGGGACGAGGAGGAAGAAGCCTTGCCAGCCCATGACCCCAGTGAGCTCTGATTCTGCAGGGCCATTTCGAGGTGTCAGGTACCCCTCAGAATTGTCATCACCTGATGCAAGGTAGCTGGGCTTTTCATATTAGGCAGAGCAGACTCCAGTGACCAGGGCTGAGTTGCAGGTGCTGGCCTCTGGAAGCAAAGGCACATCAGCACCAGGGTCACATTACAATGGTACAGAGGAATTTGAGGTGATCTGGCCAGAGCACCTTTACTGTCTGCTTCTTGTTCTCTGCTCCCCTTCCTCCAGAATTGTGTAGAATAGCCTTGAAAGCCCTCCCACCCCACCCTAGATAACCTCAGACAGCTGTGGGGCTGTCTGTCTATCCCTCAGAGATCTCAGTTCTTTCTCCTGACATCATAAGCATCATTTTCTGCCTGCCACTGCTGTGCAACCACCTTTCTTACTCTTCTTTACTTCTTTGTGTGCTTTTTTCTCATTCTTTCTTCCTTATTTTCCATCTGACCTTTTATAGACATCAGTAGCCACCAATCAGAATGCACTTTCACTTTTGTGGGATGAACTGACCAACCACAGCATGAGACGTGCAGTCTTTGTGTCTCCAAGTGCTTCTCTGAGATGTCATTGTGTTGGTGGCTCACGGACCATTGCTGAACTTTCCTAGATGGTGGTTTTAATTTTTGGACTTTTGGAATGTTTCCTTTTCAGGACTGAAACTAGAAGACTAAATGCCCCTCCTCAAAAGGGGGTTGCTTATCAGAATCACATAAATACTATAGGTTCAATGAATTGATTTTTAAATTTTGAAAACTTAGTCAACGCTTACGGAATACACACACTATAGATATTCCTATTTATACTCAGTATGTAGAGCAATGAGTAGAGTGTTAAACTGGGGAGGGGGCCAGACCCAAAGCCCACCTCTGGGTGGTCTTACTACCTTCAGCGTGTCTGTTGACATTTCTGTGTCTTTGTGTCCTATCTGTGAAATTAGAGGGCTTGGAATGGAGGATTCTTAGGATAGCACTAATAGTCTATAATTTTATGTTTAAAGAATCTTAGCATTTTAATGTAGGCAGTAATTTAGACCTCAATTTATATCAATTTCAAGAAGCTTGAATGGAGCATCTCTTAGATGCCAGGCTCTGTGCTAGGTGATACGGATACAAAGCAAATGAAAACCCAGTTCCTCTCCAGCATTAACTCACAGTCCAGTGGAGAAGGGTGGTAAAAATAGAATTGCAATCCAGTGCAAAAATTGCAATAAAGGATTTCCATCTCGGGAGATTGTAGATACAAAGGGAGGGGCAAACATCATTGCTAAGATCCCTGAGCTAGGTTTCAATGAATACCTAGTTCTCTGGGTCAATGTGGGAAGGAAGAGTTTAAAGTAGGTTCATAATTCCAACTGCTGTAACAAACAATCCCCCACAATATAAGTTTATTTCCAGTTTGTGCCAAGTATAATATGGATGTTTCTGGTCCATGAGTGATTATCTGTGTGGTTATTCAGAAACCCAGGTTCCTTACATCTTGTGGCTCTACCATCCTTCTCCTGGGGCATCAGAGTCCTCTGCTGGATCTCCTGCATTCAGCAGGCAGAGATGGGAGAGGAAGAATGGAGAATCATGTAGAAAGTCTGGATGGGCCAGGCAGGAAGTGGCATGCATCATGTCTGTTCACACTTTCTACTGGTAGGACTGGGGCACCAGCAGACCAAACTGCAAGGGAGGCTGGGAATGTTCTAGCTGAGTACCCACAAGAAATAGGAAATGTGTTTTGCCACATCCTACAGGAGTTTGTGCTGCAAGCAGCTGGATCTCTCCTGGGCTGATCTCTGGAAGTGTAACATTAGATAACTGTCAAGACTAGAGTTGCTGACCAGGGACTATTTTTGTCAAATTGTGGTTACTGAGAGAGAGCTCACCTCAGCCTTGGTTGATTCAAGAATTCCTAAGTGAGGGCTTCCCTGGTGGCACAGTGGTTGAGAGTCTGCCTGCCGATGCAGGGGACACGGGTTCGTGCCCCGGTCCGGGAAGATCCCACATGCCGCGGAGCGGCTGGGCCCGTGAGCCATGGCCGCTGGGCCTGCGTGTCCAGAGCCTGTGCTCCGCAACGGGAGAGGCCACAGCAAAAAGAATTCCCAAGTGAGATTGTAGTTCAGACGTTTAGCAGGTTCTGAAATGTGAGAGGGGGCTAGGTGGAGGGAGTGAAATTTCACTACTCTACAGAATAAGACTTTCCCACTGACAGCTGCCCCTGCTACCCACAGGTCTGGGATGTTAATGGGGAACTCAATGTTTATCCGTTTGACGAATGGAAGGCAGCTGATTCTTATGCTTATCATCTGCTTTCTTCTGTCTCTGCAGTGACGCTTTCAGCTGCGCCTCCCTCTTACTTCAGAGGATTCACATTGATCGCCCTCAAAGAGAACAGAGAGGGTGATAAGGAGGAAGACCATGCCGGGACCTTCCAGGTAAGACCCCTTCTGGACTTTTCCAGGGACCCCTGTCGCTCTAGTAGGTAGATGCCAAGTGAAAGGTGGGCCGGATCGAGGAGGCTGAGGGTAAGGAATGGGGCAGGTATCTGAGGGGGCTTCTCATGCAATATCCTTGACCATTGGCGGGGTGGACCAGGTCCATGGAAAGACCTATAAGGGAGTAGGCAGCAAATGCCTCGCGTCTACCTTAAGGCCTTGGGGCTCGGCCACCAGGCAGGGCTCTTCTGGGGCTCACAGTACCTTGGGCAGCAGACAGTCCAGTGTGGTGGGAGCTCCCAGAACCCTGCCGAGGCACGGATGTTTTTCCTGTGCAGCCATTTCTCAATTGACTGGCAATTTTCAAGTGTAAACGGAACAGGAGCTTAGGCTGGCCAGACTGGAGGGAGTTCAAAGCACAGGAGAAGGACTATTAAGGGAACGAAGAGATTGATTTATGAGGGAAGATTAAAAGAACTAAACATGCTTTGCTTGGCTAAATGAACGGGGCCGAGTTGAAGAGGTGGTAATGGTCTTTAACTGTCAGTCCTTGCAGAGCAGCCTCTTCCAGGGGAGGCCTCGTTTGACTTTGTACAAAAGGGCACAGCAAGACGAAAGTGGGTCAGGAGAAGAAAGGGAATCTCAAAGACAAGGACCCTGCCAGTGAGTCATACTTCACCGTGGAATATTCTTCCAGGGGAAGTGGCAGGAACATCACCCCCTCTCAGAGGTTTAGAAAGAGGCCAGCAAGTTGTCAGAACATGTCCCAAAATGACTGGGGCGATCCTAGGAGGAGGCGCGGCCAAATCTGCTGTAACCATTTCTCATCTCAAATTTCCATTGTTCTGGAATCCATTTTTATCTGGCATTTGCAAACTCAGAAGAAAAAAAAAACTCAGGAAGAATACTTACACCCATGGCTGGCTGCTGGGGATTCTGGTACAATTTGTGGGTTCCACAGAGCACCCAAGATATCTTCCCCATCCAAAGATATCTTTAACCCCTTGTGGGCAGGTTGTAATTTTGAATCATGTGATTAAAAAAAAAATGTCCAGGGCTTCCCTGGTGGCGCAGTGGTTGAGAGTCCGCCTGCCAATGCAGGGGACATGGGTTTGTGCCCCGGTCCGGGAAGATCCCACATGCCACGGTTTGGCTAGGCCCGTGAGCCATGGCTGCTGAGCCTGTGCGTCTGGAGCCTGTGCTCCACAACGGGAGAGGCCACAACAGTGAGAGGCCTGCGTACCACAAAAAATAAAAAAAATAAATTAAAAAAATGTCCAGCGTTTAAGATTCTGGACTTCTGGCCTAGTGGAACTGTTAATTCCATGCTCATTGTAATGTCCTTCTATGGACCTAGATGTCAGGAACTTCCTTGGCGTGTATCTGAAGGAGTTACCCAGATACAACCAATATTTGTTGGGTACTTACCATATGCCAGGCACTTGGTTAAGTGCTTTACCTTATCTTGGTTTATCTTAATTTAATTAGTTTACCTTATCTTAGTTTGATTCTCACAGCAACCAAGTAGATAGGAACTATTATCCCTATATTATAGATCAGGAAATTGAAGCTAGAGAGATTAAATCACTTACCTAAAGTGATTTAATAGTAAATAGTAAGGTGTTATCTCTCAGGTGCCTGATTCCAGTGACTAAATGTCTTCCCCATAGTACAGATCAAGCTCCTGGCCAGGTGTGTTTGGACAGTGCATCAGCAAGATTGTCATTATAGGGAAAGGAAGATTCATGCATACATTCAGCCCATAAAGCACTAAAATATATTCCTCTTGTTCTTGTTGTTCTAATTTACCTGGAGGTGTGAATGATTTATAAGGTTGGGGCAGCTGAGAGATCTGGGTACCTGAGTGTCAGGAGGGATAAAGTTCTAAGAAGGGAAAAGTTGGGGGTGGGAGATGGGAAATGTGATCTTAATATTCACCCAAACAAAATTTATCTGCTTTAAAATGATGCTTAGATGTATATACGCAGAAGAGTTGAAAGGAGGGACTTGAACAGATAGTGTACAGCCGTGTTCATAGCAGCATTATTTACAAAAGCTGAAAGGCAGAAACAACCCAAATGTCTACTGATGGATGAATGGATAAACAAAATGTGATGTATACATACAGTGGAATATTATTCACCTTTAAGAAGGAAGGAAATTCTGACACATGTTATCACATGGGTGACCCTTGAAGACATTATGCTAAGTGAAGTAAGTAAGCACAAAATGACAAATATTGTCTGATGTCACTTATATGAGCTATGCCGTCAAATTCATAGAGACAGAAAGTACAGGGGATGTGGGGCAGGGGGAAATAGGGAATTATTGAACAGATGCGGAGTTTCAGTTTGGGAAGATGAAAAAAGTTCTGGAGATAGGCGGTGGTGATGCCTGTTCAACATATGAATGTACTTAATGCCATGAACTGTACACTTAAAAATGGTTAAAATGGTAAATTTTATGTATATTCTGATAAACACACACACACAAAATGATGCCTGAGTTAGGCCAGTGGGGACATGGCTTCTTTCTTTGATGCCGTTTTAATTCAGTAAACTGATAGTCCTCTCCAGCTTGCTGTTGTCTCTGCTTGGCTAAATCTTGGTCCTTGTAACCAGTTGGTGAATACAGGGCCCTGCTCACAGTGGGCAGTAGGTATATGTTTGTTGAATGAATAAATGAACAAATTATTCTTTCTACTAGTGCCCATAACTCAGTCCTATTTGGGATTGTTCCAGGACTCCTATCTCGTTATGCATCCATCCTTCCTTCTTCTCTTAGAGCTTCTGACATCCTTTCTTGTTACATCACAGTGGTTCTCAGAGTGTGGTCTCTGGACCAGCAGCATCAGCACCATCTGGGAACTTGTTTTTTTTTTTGCGGTACGCGGGCCTCCCAACGCCGTGGCCTCTCCCGTTGCGGAGCACAGGCTCTGGTCGCGCAGGCTCAGCGGCCATGGCTCACAGGCCCAGCCGCTCCGCGGCATGTGGGATCTTCCCAGCCGGGGCACAAACCCGTGTCCCCTGCATCGGCAGGTGGACTCTCAACCACTGCGCCACCAGGGAAGCCCTGGGAACTTGTTTGAAACAGAAAATCTCAAGCCTCACCCAGACCTTCTGAATCAGAAGCTTTGAGGGTGGGGGTCCCACAACCTGTGTTTCAGCAAGCCCTCAGGGTAAATCCAATGCCCACTCGAGTTAGAGAACCAGTGTTGACATGAGACGTGGATCCAGCCCATCCAACATGAACTTCTCCACCATCACGTCAACATATCTGTTGTTTAAGCCCTAGAGGGATCAAAGTGGGAAACATACATGAAAAATGCCTAGCATACAATAATAATGCTTGTATGCCAGATACTGTTCTAAGTGGTTTACATTTTTTAACTGATTTAATCCTCAGAGTAACACCATGAGATAAGCATTATTGTTCTGTTTTTCACAGATGAGGAAATTGTGGCACAGAGCAATTCAGTAACTTTCTTAAGACCGTTCAGCTCTAAGCAATAAAGCTGGGATTCAAACGTGGGCAGTCTGGCTCCAGATCCCTGCTCCCAGCCATGTATACTGCCTCTCAATGTGTACATGTTAAGTGAAAAAATGAGTGTGTATTATGACTTTTTTATGGTAGTAGTCTCTAGGTCAAGAGCTTTATATTCGTTATCCTACTTAGTTCTCATAGCAACCCTGGGAAGTCAGGATTGTTATACCCATTTTCCAGATGATGAAACTGAGTCTCCAAGGGGCTAAGTAAATTGACCAGAGTAACCCAACATCCATGGAGGTGGAGTGTGGGGGAATGGGAGGGAAGGGACTCTGTGCCAGTGATTTTCTCACACTCATCTCCCCACCCCTGCCCTGCCCTGTGCATTAAATGCACACTTCACTTGGGTGCCCAGTATCTCCAAAGTCTGAGAAAAACAGACATAGTCCTGCCCTCAAGGAGCTTACAGCATCCTCCTTGTAACTGTGCCTTATATCAACAGGGATGGCAAAAAGTCAGCAAGTCATCAGTTGGAACATGAGCAGATGATCAGAAGCTACAAATACTGATGAAATTTTAAAAATATATGCATGGCAATTAACAAATATTTAGATATACTTCTTTGTTAACACCCTCACTCCAAATATGACAGCCTTGAGGACTTGACATCAACAACAAAATTCTAATACCCTTTAAATCTGGTGGAAGATTACATTCTTAATTCTAAAAGTAACTCTGAGAGTGGGTGATTTTGCTTCTAAATGAGAGCCCTTACTCAGAGAGCACAGACTCACCAGGTACAAAAGAAACTTTAAAGCAAACTTTAATGCCCCTTTAGACTCAGTGGGAAGGGACTGGGGCTGCTTGGGACTGGGAGGGTAAGGGTTACAGCTCTCACCACCCCGGCAGAGGCCCAGGAGAAAGGGGTGGGGCTGCCTTCTCTGCTTCCAGCTGCGGGTCCAGCGTGGCAACTTTGGCACAGACTAGAGTATCTGTCCCCAGCTGCCAGAAGGGAGAGACACGGGAGTCTGATGAGCTAGCAGGGTGTACTCATGGTTAATTGAAAGTGACAAGGAATGCAGCAGCTGGACTGCCTGTACAGAAGTAATCCACCAATCCTTTAAAATTGTATTGCTCAGAACGAGTTGCTCCCAGGAATGCTCGTGGCCCAGCCAACTGCCCAGCTCTTTCTCCCTCCTCCTTCAGGTCTCTGCTCAGAAGTCCCTTTCCCAGGGGGCGTGCCCCATCACCCTATTTGAAACTTCATTCCCCCCCTTCTATCCCTGAGCTGAATTCCCTATCCCTCTCCACCACTTAATTTTTTTTCATTGCCTTTATTGCCATCTGACGTGCTATCTATTTTACTTGTTGACTTGAGCGTCAGCTCCCCCCTTCCACTAAACTGTAAGCTCCACGGGGCAGGGATTTTTGCCTGTCTTGTTTGCTGCTATATTCCCAGCACCTTGCCCTGTGCACCTCACAGAGTAGGCCCTCCAGTTTGACAGAATTTTAAGCACAGTACTTGTACTAAAATTCAAGCTGCTAGTTTATAACACTATCACTTTATTTTATTTTTAATTTAAGGGCTACATGCATCAACTAGTTTAGGGAATAGTCTGCCAATCAAAGGAAGAAAGGTTCATTATAAAGAGGAATGTTTGCCTAAGCTTCCTTATCAATACCATGCAAACAAGTGTCTTTTAATAACTAATTATTCCATATTCTTAATCACCTGTTTATAAACTATTTCCATTATCTCTTCACTAACAATAAATATTTATTAGCTCCTAATGAGTTCTGAGCCACGTGAGATGCTAAATGAGTTTTCAACACACTTTTCTCAAAATAAACTATTGCAAGCCTGTTCTTAGGAATTCTCTCTTACTTTATAGGAAAACTTCCTCTTTTTACACTCACCTAAGCTAATTGTGACCCTTATAAGATATTAGAATTTTTCAATCTACTATTCACTACTATAAATAATGGAGTAAAAGTTTCTTGCATAAAGTTTTTTTCCTTATTTGGTATTAGTTTGCTAGAAGAGATTCCCAGAAGTGTAATTACAAATGCAAAGGATATGGACATTTTTACATTTTTGATATGTGTTTCAAAGGTGATTTCCGCCCCCCAGCCCTCCCCCAAATTTTCACTGAGCACTCTTTTCAACAACCTGAATATGGACATTCCATCAGAGTAGCCACACCCACTGATATGAAGGGAAACATATATTCCCATATCAGGGCTGGGCATGACAGGATTTGGGCAGGTCAAACTGATAGACCAAATCTAGCAAGATGAAAGCTAATGGAAGAACACAGAAAGTTACCTGCTTAGATCCAAATAACCTATTGCACCTGTACAAGAAGAGCGGTTTGGATTTATGGCAGCACGTTAAACAAACAAACAACAACAAAAGAATCTGAGGATTTTTAGTTGCCTGTAAGTAAGTTCAGAATGAGTCATTCATGAGATAGGACCACAAAACACAAATGAGGTCCCAGTATGCATCATAGGTGCATGAACACATAGATTGTCTTATGGGATTCTTAATCCGTCCTGAGAGAGCCCATAATATTCTCTTTCTTTTCCTGTAGAGTACACCTTTCTAGTGAATGGATATTACCATATAAAACATACAGTGCTTTCGTTCATTCATTTATTTGTTTATTCAAATATTTCCATATCATTTATAGCGCCCTACTTTTCCTTAAGGGTGGTTATTACAACTTATATACTTGCTTGTAGGATTATTTGTTTAATATTGCTCTGCCACACCAAATTGTAGGGCATAACTGTACCTATTTTGTTCACTAGTGTATTTCTATCAACTAGCACTGTGCCTGGTACATGGTGGACACTCAATAAATATTAGTTGGAATGATCTAATAAAAGCACTAATTACCAGCTATGTGAAAGGCAACATACTAGGCTCTGAGCATACCAAGATGAATAATTAAGGCCTGGTCCATGGTGCTAATTAGGAGGTCAAGATGTACAGTAGAACTTCGCAACCCTGGCATGCTAGGTGTACTGGTGGAGTACAAAATGGATTATAGGAGAGCCTAGATATTTATTTCCTTGGGTATTGGAGTGGTCTTGTCTGTTTACTCCAAATGTGATCATTTCCTACCTGTGACATAAAGAGACTTGTATAGAAAGAACTCTATTGCAGCATACTAAGTGTTATAATTGCTGCATGTGTGCAAATAAGAAAGCAATCATTTGTAGGAAGTGAGGAGTGGGAGCTGATCTGGGAGAAGAGAAAGGATATTTATAGAGATGATAACTTTTTTTAAATTGAAGCATAGTTGATTTACAGTGTTGTGTTAGTTTCAGGTGTACAACAAAGTGATTCAGATATATATATATTCTTTTTCAGATTCTTTTCCATTATAGGTTATTACAAGATATTGAATATAGTTCCCTGTGCTATACAGTAGGTCCTTGTTTTTAATCTAGTTTATATATAGTAGTGTGTATCTATTAATTCCAAACTCCTAATTTATCCCTCCCCCCACTTCCCCTTTGGTAACCATAAGTTTGTTTTCTATGTCTGTGAGTCTGTTTCTGTTTGGTAAATAAGTTCACTTGTATCATTTTTTTAGATTCAACATATAAGTGATATCATATGATATTTGTCTTTTTCTGTCTGGCTTACTTCACTTAGTATGATAATCTCTAGGTCCATCCATGTTGCTGCAAATGGCATTATTTTATTCTTTTTTATGGCTGAGTAATATTTCATTGTGTATGTGTGTATATATATATATATATATATACACACACACACACACACACGCACCCCACATCTTCTTTATCCATTCATCTGTTGATGGACACTTAGTTTGCTTCCATGTCTTGGCTATTGTAAAAAGTGCTGCTATGAGCATTGGGGTGCATGTATCTTTTGGAATTAGAGTTTTCTCTGGATATATGCCCAGGAGTGGGATCACTGTATCATATGGTAACTCTATTTTAGTTTTTTTTTTTTTTTTTTTTTGCGATATGCGGGCCTCTCACTGTTGTGGCCTCCCCCGTTGCGGAGCACAGGCTCCGGACGCACAGGCTCCGGACGCGCAGGCTCCGGACGCGCAGGCTCAGCGGCCATGGCTCACGGGCCCAGCCGCTCCGCGGCATATGGGATCCTCCCAGACCGGGGCACGAACCCGTATCCCCTGCATCGGCAGGCGGACTCTCAACCACTTGTGCCACCAGGGAGGCCCTATTTTAGTTTTTTAAGGAACCTGCATACTGTTCTCCATAGTGACTGCAGCAATTTACCTTCCCACCAACAGTGTAGGAAGGTTCCCTTTTCTCCAGACCCTCTCCAGCATTTATTATTTGTAGACTTTTTCATGATGGCCATTCTGCCTGGTGTGAGGTGATACCTCACTGCAGTTTTGATTTTCATTTCTCTAATAATTAGAGATGTTGAGCATCTTGTCATGTGCCTGTTGGCCATCTCTGTGTCTTCTGTCTCTTTGAGACAATAACTTTTGAGTTGTCTTTTGGGCGGTTTTAAAGTTTACAGGTGGACAAGGGGTGAAGATAAAGGGTTTGTGTGAAAACCACTGTACTCTTTCCTCTATTTTTTTTTGAAGTTTAAACCATGTTTCATGTTTATTACTTTCCAACAATAAATTTTGTTTTAGAAAATTAATATGAGAAAAAATAAGTAATAGACATTTGTTACATTTAAAATACATAATTTTTGGTTGTAGTGATCAGTATTTCATTTCTGCCCTCAACTAGTTTAAAGTGGAAAAGCACCTAACCAAATGCAGAACTTAATACACATTTAGAGCTTATAATTTAGTATAAGGGAATTAGAGACAATATACAACATAAGTAAAATATGCATGTGGTAGGTAATAGGGGTAATGGGAAAAATAAAGCAACTGGGATGGATAGATGCAATTTAAAATGGTGGTTATGGTGAGTTGCCAAGAAAAATGGCATTTAGGTAAAGACCTAAATGCTATGACAGAGCAATCTTTTCTCTATTTTAAAACTTGCTCTATTTTAGTGTTTCATTGTATCTACTTTGACAAGCGCATAGAGACCAGTGAAGGCACAGTAAACGTGTTCTCGAATGAATGAATGAATGAATGAACAAACAAATGAATGAACCAGGGGATGGATGACATGCTATGCTGGCCCCTTCCCTTCAGGAACTCACTCGGTGTAAAATGCCTCTGTGAGCTGTGATCCTAAAGGAACCATCAAAAGGACATTTTTTTTTTTTTTTTTTGCGGTACGCGGGCCTCTCACTGTTGTGGCCTCTCCCGTTGCGGGGCACAGGCTCCGGACGCGCAGGCTCAGCGGCCATGGCTCACGGGCCCAGCCGCTCCGCGGCATGTGGGATCTTCCCGGACCGGGGCACGAACCCACGTCCCCTGCATCGGCAGGCGGACTCTCAACCACTGCGCCACCAGGGAAGCCCAGGACATATTTAAAAATCAATATCAAGACCTCTTCTTCAACACTTAGTTTTCTTTTTTTAATTGATGTTTAAAATCATTTAAAATTGCTGCTTATCATTTGAAATGAGAAGCAGTGTGGCATGTGAGTGCCTGGGCTGGATGTCTGTCCTCAGGCTGCCATAGCCCTGGTCCCTGTTGCCTGATACCAGAAAGGACAATAAGTAGTTTCCTTCCAAGCCGGCAAGCGCTGAGTCTGGGGACCAGATGCCTAATCAGGACTTGAGCATCATTCCTCTCAACAGAGCACACCCTTGTTTTGTGATGGAAAATACAGAAAATGGTAAATACAGAGGATACAGAAGAGATAAAATTAGTCATCTTATAATCTAGAGATAATCATTATTAGCATTTGGGTATATTTCCTTCTAGATTTTAAGTGTGTACACACAACACACACAGGTATATGTGTATATTAGCTCCTCTCTTTCTAGAGGTGGCCATTTAGAATTTGACAGTATCATTGGTGGTCACACAGTTTATTATAACAGTAAAAAGCATCGCTATTTTTAGGCTGATCTTCCTCCTCCAAAAGGATCATGTATCTCATTATTCTTACAATTCTAGCTTCGCTTTTCTATTTAGAATGTACAGTGGGTGTCTGGAGAAAAACATGGGTTTTGGAGTTTGCAGACGCGAGCTCAAATTCTGCCTCTACCAAATGGGTGAAGAAGTCACTTAATTTCTCTGAACCTTAGTTCTTGCATCTATAAAATAGGCATGATAAAGATTGTTTGGAGTATCAGATGAGATAATTTATGTAAAATGCCCAGCACAGTGCCTGGACATAATCAATGTCTCCTCCTTCTGAGTCAGCAGCCCAAAGCCCTTTCTACCTTTCTGTGTCCAGTGAATCACAAACTCCATCCCTCTGTAGATGTGGCAGACATCTCATCTTAGGTGTAACTCACCAGCTGTCTGTCTGCCTCTACCAAGTGAGGAGAGAGACACACTTCTTCAATTCTTTCTATCTTCACTGTAATATGATTGGGAGGCTATAACATAAAGTGAAAAATGTCAGTGGATACATGATACCCAGTAAATAAAAAGAAAATTCTGTCCCACGTGGGTGCTAGCTGTTTGGCTGGGCTCAGTGACTGGCTTTGTGACCTACTCCACACAACAGCTTCACCGAAAATGGGATTCAAATTGTACCTTGACAAGGTTTCTACGCCTCAGGGAATGAGCAGATAGAGGAAACCACGACTCTCACCTCCAGGTACTAACGGGTCTAGTTACTTCATTTATTTTCATTCTCTCACTCCAGGCTGTAAGTTTCACAAGAACAGGGACTGTCTGTCTCTTTCACCACTGCACAACCAGTGTTGGGTGCAGTATCTGCCACCGGCAGGTGCTCAGTAAATATTCGTCACAAGAATAAATAAATGTATTAATTTCCCATCAGTCTCAGACCCATCCCATGAGGTGGGCACTATTGTCGTCTCCATGTTACAGGCAAGGTAACACTGAGCGAATTAGAAATGTGACAAAAGGCACAGAACCAGTAAATGGCAGTGAGCAAGGATTAAAACATCTGCAGTCTGTACCATTTTCTCTATTGAGCATCTCTTGTAGCTCCAGGGACAGATGTATGGGAGAGACAGACATAAATTGACTACTTGGTCCCCTAAAATCCTTTCTGGGTCATTCCAGGGATCATACCAGGTTTATCATCTCACAGCACTTCACATGCCATGTCCTCTGTGTTTCCTGATACTCATGTCTTACTTTCATCCTGTTTAGAATCTGTGCCCCCCTACCCCACCTCTGAGCTCTCAGACACTTGGTACATCCCTTTATTCTAGTTCTTCACACACCATGTAGCCCTGATATGTTAAAACCCTATTTGCCTACAAGGTTCTGCAAAGAGGCAGGAATCTGGGCTACAGCCATCTCTGTATTCCCACGGCCTCACGAAGGCTTGGCACTGGCCAGTTGATAAATGTTTTCCAAATTGGTGGATGACTGCTGCTGGAATTTCTGGCCCTACCCCCTTGCTTGCTGGCATTAGTTGGTCTCATGCTTTCTTGTATGGGAACTAGCATTGTTTCCACCTCTATTTTTCTAAAGCTCTGGAAGTCATTTGCAAATACATGACGGAACTGTTTAGCAGACAATATATAATGTTTACTGCTCCCAAAGCAATTTTATCATGTATGTATTAAGTAGCTTAAAAATGTCAATAAGTCACTGTGTGGCCTTGCAATCCCCTCATCTTTGGAATGAGAATGATGAGCCTTCATTCCAGATCTAACTACCTTATAGGATAGACCTTAACTGGTTTTACAAACTTGTAAGCCATCTGTATGCTTCTTAAAATAGTTAAATCCAAAGAGCAAATGGATCAAGTTTACTTAAACAATAGCCTGTTGTAGCATATTTAGGTAAATCTGTTAAATATTATAAATAATTTTTATGAAGAAAACCTTTTCATTCATTTACTTATTTTCAACAAATATTTACAAAGCCTATTATGTACAAGGCATATTCTAGGCTGTGAGTATATAGCTGCGACAAAACAGACAAAAACCCTCGCCCTTATGGACCTTGTGTTTCTAGATTTTAGATCATTTCCATGGGTTAGAGTCCCAAGTTTCTATATCAAATAGTTTTTTGGCTCTTGGCATATATTGTTATATCACTATTTATCACAGCTGATCAAGTAGGAATTTGAGTAGAAGCCTAGCTCAGAGCTTACTTTTAGAGAGAATGTGTAACCTTTGTCAAGTTACTTGGTCTTGGTTTTTCCCCTTGGACACAAAACTGTCCCTCCCATTGACCCCCAGCTGATATCCGATATTGTCCCCTTGTCCTTCATTTTGGGGAGGCTAAGGTGTTGGCTGGAAAAAGTTCCCATCCGTCTACCATGTGGTTACTAAACCCCAACTTGCAAATCCCATTCTTGTGCAATTACCTTCTTGTAATCAAGACCTCTTCAACATTTCAAGATTCTTCAAATTTGGCGTCTTTTATCCAACATAGGTAATTACTGTCCTCACAGCCTATGTCTCTGCAGACTGAATGGGCCTGTATCCTCAGCTAAGCCATCAATGCATGCTTCAAGGACTGTGTATTTCCTCTTCCCTCTGCCCAGGATGCTCTTCCCCCAGATATCCATTAAATCCCACACTACCTCACTTCTTTCAGGTTCCTCCTCAGAGGTCTCTTTTGTCAAAGAGTCCGTTTCTGACCATATTTTATAAAACAATACCCCCATAACTCTTAATCCCATTTACCCTGTTTAGTTTTCTTCTTCTGACTGATCACCACCTGACATGGTTGGTATGTGCTTGCTGGTGTGTTAGCTATTTTCCCTCACTGCAATGTCAACTCCACAAGAGTAGGGACATTGCTTTGTTTAGCACTGTGTCTGTTCAGCACTATCATGGTGTCTGGCACATAGTAGGCAATTAATAGATAGCAGTGCCTTTTTGAATTCAGCCCTAAAACCCGTTGTTCTTTTTGACAATGAAATGATACTGACTCTATGTAAAGACAAGGATTCTGGCCCACACCCTGCACTCCTTTCCTTCCCAAAGTCAGCTGACATCCCAGGGCTTCCTCACATGTGCCCATATGAGGATGCATGCTCACCCACACCTCCTGGCCTGTTTCCAAAGCAACCTGTACTTGTGCAGCTGTCTTTCTGGATCCTAGTATAGGACGTTGCCTGAATCCCAGTATAATGTATATCATTTTAGTGGCAACATAGTCACTCCACTTCGCACTGACTGCATAAGCTTGGGCCACTTAATTTAACCTTGCCTATCAATTTGGAATAATACTAATTCAAAGATTTGTAATGATTAGATAAGGATTGCCAGTTTCTGCTATGACATGTTAAGAACTTAGAAATCACCGCTCCTGTCCTCACAAGAAAAAAGCTGAAAAATTGAAAATCAACAACTCTAATTAGATCCATCAGTGAGTTGAGGTCACAAGGCAAACTGCCCTTCCTCACCCCCAAACTGGAGAGACAGGGAACACTGAGAATCACAGCTTATCAGGAGCAGAAACTACTGCAGACAGTAACTGATCAGAATACTTACACAGTAATTGATGAACAGCTACAGGCTGAGCGTGGACTAGCTTCATAGTCAAACTCCTTAGGAGCCCAATGTCAGGGGATCACTACATGTTTGTGAATTTTACCTCCAGGATCCCTACCAGGTTCTCACAGTGAAGATCAGAGAAAAATCCTCCCCTGTTGTAGGCAGAGGGAGGGGGAAAGTAACCATTTTGAAATATATCCAGAGCATTCTCCTTAACAAAGATCTTCCCTCAAGGGAAACTACCAGAGCCTTACCTGACCCGGGGGAAGGGAATTTGCCAGCTCCAGCCCCCTCTAGCATTCTTGTCTCGCATAAAGGGAGTAAAAAAAAAAAAAAAAGGCCAAGAAACTCTTCTAAAGGTCCTGGCCCAGAGACGATGACCTGATTTTAAAAAAAGAAAAAAAACCCTGAGATTTAATCATAGGATTCTAGACTGCTTCCCCTTCCCAATACTTGACCATCACATTAACAGAGCTTTAGTATAATAGCAGTGGATTATAACCAAGAGAGCTTCAAGGCATAAACTCTATTTATGAAGGAGTTTCTAGAGAAAACCAAAGATAATAGGGGAGACAAAAGTCACGACACTGGAGGAGACTGAAGCCTCTGACACCCATACTACAGCAAACATTAAATGCACAGGCTAACCCATACATAGCCAGATGAACATAACACCTCACACTAAAGACTTATTTGCCTCAGTTCCTATTATCCTATGGATTATGTCTGGCTTTCAACAAAAACTTACAAGGCATGCTAAAAGGCAAGAAAAAACACAGCCTAAAGAGACAAAGCAAACATCAGAACCAGACTTGGATATGATAGATTTCAGAATTACCAGACTGGATTTAAATAACTATAATTAATATGCTAAGGACTCTAATTTTTAAAAGTGGACAACATGCAAGAACAGATTGTAATGTAAGCAAAGAGTTTGAAATTCTAAGAAAGAATCAAAAGGAAATGCTAGAAATAAAAAAATATTGTAACAGCCATGAAGAATGCCTTTGATGAGCTCACCAGTACATTGGACATTGTCAAGGAAAGAATCAGTGAGCTTGAAGATTTCTCAGTAGAGACTTTGCAAACTAAAATGCAAAGAGGAAAAAAAGAATGAAATAAACCAGAACAGAATATCCAAGAACTCTGGGATAATAATCAAAGGTGTAGCATACATATAATGAATGGTAATACGAAAACGAGAAAGAAGTAGAAGTATTTGAAGATCGGATGAAATAATAAATAAAAAAGACTTATCAAAGTCAGTAGCTGGCTAATACTGAATGATCAATAAATGCTAGCCATTATAACTACCACTGTCGTCGTCATCATCATCATCATCATCATCATCAGTTGATAGATCAAAGTACCAGAGGAAGAGGGAAGAGTTTGGATCAAAGGGAACCTTTGAAAGAGGATGTAGTCTTGATCAGGGGTGGGAGGGAGATTTCTTTATTTGAGACAGGACAAAGGCAAGGGAAACTGGTGAAAATGCATAACAATTTGAGTATGAACAAGAAATGAAGGTAAGAGTTCACATAGGATGCTCTCCATATAATTCTGACTTTGATAATAATATCTCCCTCACAGAATTATTGAGAAAATTAAATGATGTATAACAGTGGTTTTCAAATTGTAGTGAACATCAGAATCTCCTGGGTTCTTGTTTCTAATGCATCTCTCTGGTCCTCAACCCAGAGAATTTGCTTCTATGCATCTAAGTGGATGAGGAGTTGGAGCAGAGGACCCAAGTAACTCTGATGCAGGTATTCCACAGGCCACCTTTTAATAAATATATAAGCATATTGATTGTAGCCTGGCCTGAAAGATGCTCAACAAACGTTTTTTTGAAGTAGGTAGAGGCAAGCTCACCTGCAGAGGGGCAAGGACGGAGCTGAGGACTGAGGAGATGGAAGAGGCTGGGAACAAGTTCAGGAGGGATGTGGTAGGAAGTTCATGAGAGATGGACACAAGGATTACCTGACGACAGAGAGACCCAGTTTAGAAAACACACATTCCTAGGAAGAACCTTCAGACTAGATTTGTAATTCTCTCCATCAACCCTCGAGAGCCTGGTTACAGGAGTCAGTGAGCAGGTGGTGTGATTTTCCCAGGGCTGGCAAACCCTGGGGTACAATGGAAGATGGGAAGGCACGGGCATCCAGCCATGGAGAGAGGAAACCAGGGTACCATTGAGAAGGCTGGTCAGAATCCAGGCTGGGGAGGTGGCAGTGCCTCCAATATCTCCCATCATAAAACAACCCCAAAAGTCCTAGGACCCCATACCCCACATCTCTTCTAACACTTCCTCATTTCTCTGCCTCCCCTTCAGAACCAAGCATCTCAAGAGAGCTGTGCCTACACATGTCTTTCCCATGTCTTCACTGTCCATTCACTTCTCAGCCCGCACCAGGCTGCATTTAGCCCTTTTATCCAGCAAAATGGCTCTTGGCAGTTCCTCAGTGACGTCCATGTTGTCACATCCTCCTTACACATCCTTCTCCATCGGAGAGGGCTCACCACTACTTGCTTCCTAAAACACTCTCCCCTCATGCCTTTCTGGTTTCATTTATTTATTTATCTATCTATTTCTTTATGTATTTATTTTTTATCGAAGTATAGTTGATTTACCGTGTTGTGCCAGTCTCTGCCAAGGGGGAGAGGGGTGGGGGAGGGAAGGATTGGGGGTGTGATTTTATTTATTTCTCTTTCTGGCTATGGCTGTGCCTTTGTTTGCTTCTCCCCTCTATATGACCTCTAAATCTCTGTTTCTCAAACTTGGCACTATTGACATTTGGGGCCAGATAATTCTTTGTTGTGAGCAGCTGTGCTGTACATTGAAGGGTGTTTAGCAGCATCCCTGGCCTCTACCCACCAGAGGCCTGTAGCACGCCCTCCCCCCCCCCCACCAGTAACAACAACCAAAAATACTTCCAGACATTGTCAAATGTCCCCTAGGGGACGAAATCACCCTTAGTGAGAACCACTGCCCAGATGTTGCACTCTTCCAACTCAGTCCTATGACCCTTTTTGTCCTTTCTCTACACTCAGGCTCATCTATTGCTATGGCTCTAAGTGCCATCTCATGATCATGATGCCCATTTACGTTTCACGTAAACGTTTTGTTGCCCACATCCATGTTCTAGACCTTGGGCTGAGATACAGGATAAATTAAGACTGTGCGTTTTCAAATTAGCGTGGATTTCAAACCCTGTTCTACTCTTGCTACCTGTAAGACTTTAGCCCTCCTAGCTTCCATTTCTTTGTCTGAAATAATAAAGAGTTCAAACCTGTAAAGACAATCATTAGAGTCCTTGGCACATAGTAAGTTCTTAAGCATTAGCTATCATAACTTTCATAGTCATTACCACAGCACCTTAAGGGTATGCACAATGGGCTTATGAAGCACAAAGGAAGGTCTCGTTTGCCTTGTTGGGTTATAGAGTGTTGAGAGTTCAATTCTAGAGCCTAAGAGACCCAAGTTCAAATTCTGATTCCACATCTCCACTCTGTGGCCTTTCTAAACCTGTTTTTCCCTCCTTGTGAAATGGAAGAATAATAGTACCTACTTCATTGGGTGACTCAAATAAGGTAATTCTAGGAAAAGGGTGTAACGTGATGACTAACACATGGGGACTTAACGAACATTAGCAATTATTGTTAGGGGAGCATGGGAGAGGCTAATCTTTAACTGAATCTCAAAGTCTGAAGAAAAGCCAGCCCAGGCAGAGGGGAGAGCATGAGCAAAGGATTGGAGGCATGGAAAAGAGTGCTATGATCTGGGAATGGCAAGAAATTCCAGGATGCTAGAGCATGAGATGAAACTGATGAAAGGTAGAATCTAAATGCCCTTCCATGCCAGTTTAGGACTACAGACTTATCCTTTTACTAACTGTGACCAGAAATATGTCTGTTGGCAAGGGAGAAGGATACTGAAGAGTTTTGGACTAGGGGAAAAAAATCTTAGTTAAATTTGCATTTGCAAACTCTTGTCAATCTAGAAGAGTTTGGAGAAGGTAAAATCAGATACAAGAAAGCTGGTTAGGAGATTGTGGCAAGAGCATCAGTGAGAGATTACAAGGCCCACCCATCACGAGATGAATGCCATAGACACAGAGAAGCGTAGCCAGGGTTCTTGATCACTTGAGTACGGGGACAAATGAAGGGCTGAGTAGGACTCTGAGGCTTTATGCTCAGCCTTGGGGGTAGATGGCCAGTGCATTGAACCCTTTACTGTCTCTCCACTTAACTGCCCTTTCCTCTCCTCTCTCCTCTTGTTACCAAACTGAACTTGTGTCAGCCCACCTGGTGCACAGCAAAGCCAATCTAATCTCACTGGGTTGTGGTGAAGAAAAGTACAGCATTTATTGCAGGACACCAAGCAAGGAGAATGGGCAGCTTGTGCTCAAAAGACCCTGTTGGCTTTCAGGGACAGGTTTTTGAAGGCAACGTTAGGAGTAAGGTTTGCAGGGTACCTGATCAGCTCATGTACTTCTAATTGGTTGGTGTTGAGGTAACAGGGTGATGTTTCAGGAATCTTAATCATCAGTCTCTGGTTCCAACCCGTCTAGGGTCTATGGGCTTGTGGTCAGCATCTTCCACCAGGGTCTTAGTTTCTACAAAACAACTCAGAGATATGTATCAGATTGTTATGTATATTCCTGGAGGAGGAACTAGGAGTCCTGTGATTCTGTTTTATTGCTGAACTATGGTTTCTTTTTTTAATATACATTTTTAAAATTGAAGTATAGTTGATTTTACCATGTGGTAATAGTTTCAGGTGTATAGCAAAGTGATTCAAATATACACATATAATGGAAAAGAATCTAAAAGAGAATATATATGTTCTCATATATATTTACTCTTATATAAATTTATATATATATATATATATTTTAGATTCTTTTCCATTATATGTTATTACAAGATATTGAATATAGTTCCCTGTACTATACAGTAGGTCTTTGTTTATCTATTTTCTTCTTTATTTTTTTAAAAGAAGAAAATGGGGACTCTAAGAAAATAAACAAATATAAAGTGACAATACACTCCCTCCTCCCCAATCAGAGCTGTATACAAAGAATAGGTAGTTCTCTTAGTAGTATGGTTTATCTATTTTATATATAGTAGTGTGAGTGTGTTAATTGCAAACTCCTAATTTATCCCTCCTCCTGCTTCCCCCTTTGGTAACCGTAAGTTTGTTTTCTATGTCTGTGCGTCTGTTTCTGTTTTATAAATAAGTTCATTTGTATCATTTTTTTTTAGATTCCACATATAAGTGATATCATATGATATTTGTCTTTGTCTGTCTGACTTACTTCACTTAGTATAATAATCTCCAGGTCCATCCATATTGCTGTGAGTGACATTATTTTGTTCCTTTTTTATGGCTAATATTCCATTGTATGTATGTACCACGTTGTCTTTACCCATTCCTCTGTTGATGGATATTTAGGTTGCTTCCATGTCCTGGCTATTGTAAATAGTGCTGTAATGAACATTGGGGTGCATGTGTCTTTTTAGATTATGGTTTTCTCTGGATATGTGCCCAGGGGTGGGATTGCTGGATCATATCATATGGTAGTTCTATTTTTAGTTTTTTAAGGAACCTCCAGACTGTTCTCCATAGCGGCTGTACCAGTTTACATTCCCACCAACAGTGTAAGAGGGTTCCCTTTTCTCCACACCCTCTCCAGCATTTGTTGTCTGTAGACTTTTTGATGATGGCCATTCTGACCAGTGTGAGGTGATACCTCATTGTAGTTTTGATTTGCATTTCTCTAATAATTAGCAATGTTGAGCATCTTTTCATGTGCCTGTTGGCAATCTGTATGTCTTCTTTGGATAAATGTCTGTTTAGGTCTTCTGCCCATTTTTGGATTGGGTTGTTTGGTTTTTTGACTTTGAATTTATGAGCTGTTTGTATATTTTGAAAATTAAGCCCTTGATGGTCGCATTGTTTGCAAATATTTTCTCCCATTTCGTAGGTTGTCTTTTCATTTTGTTTATGGTTTCCTTTGCTGTGCAAAACTTTTAAGTTTCATTAGGTCCCATTTGTTTATTTTTGCTTTTGTTTCCATTACTCTAGGAGACGGGTCCAAAAAAATACTGCTGAGATTTACGTCAAAGGGTGTTCTGCCTATGTTTTCCTCTAGGAGTTTTATAGTATCTGGTCTTACACTTAGATCTTTAATCCATTTTGAGTTTATTTTTGTATATGGTATTAGAAAATGTTCTAATTTTATTCTTTTACAGGTAGCTGTGTAGTTTTCCCACCACCACTTATTGAAGAGACAGTCTTTTCTCCATTGTATATTCTTGCCTCCTTTGTAATAGACTAATTGACCATAAATGTGTGGGCTTATTTCTGGGCTTTCTATCCTATTCCACTGATCTATGTATATGTTTCTGTGCCAGTACCATACTCTTTTGATGACTATAGCTTTGTAGTATAGTCTGAAATCAGGAAGCATGATTCTTCCAGCTCCATTCTTTCTTCTCAAGAGTGTTTTGGCTATTTGGGGTCTTTTGTGTTTCCATACAAATTTTAAAATTATTTGTTCTAGTTCTGTAAAAAAATGCCATTGACAATTTAAAAGGGATTGCATTGAATCTATAGATTGCCTTGAGTAGTGTGGTCATTTTAACAATATTGATTTGTCTAATCCAAGAACATGGTATATCTTTCCATCTGTTTGTGTTGTCTTCAATTTCTTTCATCAGCATCTTATAGTTTTCAGAGTACAGGTCTTTTGCCTCCTTAGGTAGTTTTATTCCTAGGTGTTTTCTTCTTTTGATGCAATGGTAAATGGGATTGTTTCCTTAATTTATCTTTCTGGTATCTTGTTGTTAGCATATAGAAATGCAACAGATTTCTGTATATTAATTTTGTATCCTGCAACTTTAACGAATTTGTGATGAGCTCTAGTAGTTTTCTGGTGGTGTCTTTAGGATTTTATGTATAGTATCATGTCATCTGAAAACAGTGACAGTTTCACATCTTCCTTTCCAATTTCGATTACTTTTATTTGTTTTTATTCCCTGATTGCTGAGGCTAAAATTTCCAAAGTTAAATTGAATAAAAGTGATGAGAGTGGGCGTCCTTGTCTTGTTCCTGATCTTAGAGGAAATGCTTTCAGCTTTTTACTGTTGATTATGATGTTAGCTATGGGTTTGTCATATATGGTCTTTATTATGTTGAGGTATGTTCCCTCTGTGCCCACTTTTTGAGAGTTTTTATCCTAAATGGATGTTGAATTTTATCAAAAGTTTTTTTCTGCATCTATTGAGATGTTCATATGGTTTTATTCTTCAATTTGTTAATGTGGTGTATCATATAGATTGACTTGCAGATATTGAAAATCCTTGCATCCCTGGGATAAATCCCACCTAATCATGGTGTATGCTTCTTTTAATGTAGTGTTGGATTCAATTTGCTGGTATTTTGTTGAGGATTTTTGCATTTCTGTTCATCAGTGACACTAGCCTGTTATTTTCTTTTTAGTGTGTGATAGCTGGTTTTGGAATCAGGGTGAAGCTGGCCTCATAGAATGAGTTTGGGAGTGTTCCTTCCTCTGAAATTTTTAAGAATAGTTTCAGAAGGACAGGTGTTAACTCTTCTCTAAATGTTTGGTAGAATTCACCTATGAAGGCTTCTGGTCCTGGACTTCTGTTTGTTGGGAGTTTTTAAGTTACTGATTCAGTTTCATTACTGGCAATTGGTCTGTTCATATTTTCTATTTCTTCCTGGTTCAGCCTTGGGAGATTATACCTTTCTAAGAATTTGTCCATTTCTTATAGGTTGTCCATTTTATTGGCATATTGTTGCTCAGAGTAGTCTCTTATGAACTCGTTTCTTGACTGCTTTTCCTTTGTCTCAGCATTCCCTCACTTCTCTAGTTAGTAACTGCTTGAGTCTGCTCTTCGGAACTCAGGGAAGGCCTAGGAGATTAAAGTCTTTTTCTACAAACAAGAAACGGGGGACATGGAGTAGCTTTTGTATCTGGGAAGGTCCCACAAGGTCCTGCTCAGTTTCACTCCTCATCTAAACTTATCGTCTCAGTAACACTCCTGCCGTAGCCCAGAATTTCCTTATCATTTATCTCTACACCCAGCTGGCAAACCTGCAACCCTGATGAACACATCTCTTCCCTTTCTTTGTGCTTGCACCTGAGCCCTGTACATGGAGAAAGTCACACTGCTGTGCAGTTTGGTAGACAGACATGGTATTAGTTTCCTAGGACTGCTGTAACAAATTGCCACAAACTTGGTGGCTTAAAATAACAGAAATTTACTCTTTCACAGTTCTGGAGTCCAAAATTCCAAAATCAGTTTTACTGGGCCCAAATCAAGGTGTCAACAGGACCACACCTCTGGGGGAAAACCTGTGCCTTGTCTCTTCCGAGTTCTGGTGGCTGCCCAAAGTCTTTTCTTTGGGCAGCCACCAGAGACATGCCACTGCAACCCTTGCCTCTGTCTTCATGTTGCCTTCTCCTCTGTGTCTCTCTCTCAGAACTCCCTCTGCCTCTATCTGTTAAGGACACGTGATTACATTTAGGGTTCACGCAGATAATCCAGGATAAGCTCCTCTTCTCAAGATCCTTGAATCAATCACATATTTTGCCATATAAGTTTATATTCACAGGTTCCGGAGATAAGGAAGTGAATATATTTTTAAGGAGGGGTGCATTTTTCTGCCTACCATACTCATCCACTCAGGAACACTGACCTTGGAGGCCCTCAACCTGCCTGGCAGTCTGACTAAATTACTCTCAAAGGTTCTCTTTCCCACATCCCTTACACTGATTTCCTCTAATTTCTCACCGTTCTCTTCCTCTTTCCACATCACTTTTATCAAATGACCTTGTTTCTTGTTCTACAGGGGAAAAAAAAGAAATCCTTGAACCAGAACTCCTTAACTTTTTGGTACCAAATTAATAAACCTATCTGCATCTTTCCTCACCATCCCTCCTACTAAAATAATGGAGTGCTCTCTCCCTCCTCCTAAGGCCAAATTCTCTACTTAGGCTCTGGGTACCACCCTTGCCGACCTTCTCAGGAGCCTTAAATGGCCAATAACTTCTTTTCTGTTTTGCAGAGTCCATTGTTTCTTCTTGATTAGATCCTTCCCTTCAGCTCAAGTTTTATGACTCTTCCTTCCTGAATCTCCCTTCTTAATATAATAGCAAGAGCAAGAAAAATCTCACAATAAACACAAACTCTATGCCCAACCAATCCATACTAGGTCCTATTGTTTGTACCTCCTAAGTATCTTTCTAATTCACCAGGTTCTTTCCTTCTCAGACTAATCTTAGTCCAGCTGGTTGTCATGTCCCCCTGGACAACCACAGTGACCTCCTTGCACTCAGTTTTGCCACCTCACAGTGGTTCTGCCGAGCACCCTTCAGGGCCCTGTATGAACAGTATGACAACTCCAGAGGGTCAGGACTTTGTTTCATTATCTGCTGTATTCCTTGTGTCCCCAGTGTATAGAAAAGTGCCTGGTACATAGTAGGTGCTCAATAAATGTTGAAGGTAGTCAATTTATTACTAATTTCAGGAAGAAGACAAAATTCCTAATAGCCTATAAGGCCCAGCAAGGTCTGGCCCCCACTTACCTCTTCTCATATCATCTCCCCCTTGCTCCCTGGGCTCCAGATGCACTGGTCTTCTGTAAATACTCCAAGTTTCCTCCTGCCCAGGGCCTTTGTAAATAAATAGTTTTCATTGTTTGGGACACTCAGCCCATCTTTTCCTACCTAATGCCTACTCAGTCTTCTGCTCTCAGTATATATGTTGCAAGTTGCTTCTTGGAAAAGCTTTCCTTAGCACCCTTAAGTGCTCTTATGTTCTCATCACACTTACATCTTTCCTTTGTAGAAAGTTCCTCATCTATAATTGTGTTCGTGTTTGATGACTTTCTGATTAATGTCCATCCTTCCCATGAGATGAGGATGAGGGCTGTTATATTCCTACTGCTTTGCATGTTGTCTGCACACAGATGCTCAATAAACAAGTATTGCAGAAATAAATGAATAGATAAAGGAATAATGTCGGGGCTGAGATCAGATACAGGAAGAGGAGAGGGTTCACTGGAAAGGTCACCATTCAGGGCTTCCCTGGTGGTGCAGTGGTTGAGAGTCCACCTGCCGATGCAGGGGACACGGGTTTGTGCCCTGGTCCGGGAGGATCCCACATGCCGTGGAGTGGTTGGGCCCGTGAGCCATGGCCGCTGAGCCTGCGCATCCGGAGCCTGTGCTCCGCAACGGGAGAGGCCACAACAGTGAGAGGCCCACGTACCACACACACACAAAAAAAGAAAGGTCACCATTCAGTTTTGCACATGTTGGAGGGCCCAGCATATAATGTAGTTGGAGGGGTTCACTGTCAGTTGGAAATTTGGAATGGAAGCTCAGGACACAGCTTAGGCTGGCTGTTAAGACTTAGGCAGTTGATGAAACCATGGTAGACCGGGAAGACTAGAGATACAAGAGGATTAGCACATGGAGATGAGAGGGGGATGAGATTAAGAGCATTAGCGGGGCTCATTTTAGAAAGGAAGAGGCACAGATGTGATAGATGGATGTGGACAGAGATAAGTATGGAGATGGAAGAGGGGGAAGAGGATAAAAAGGACCTGAAGCAGAAGGTAAGGACAGGTGCAGGCGAAGGAGAGCTAGAGGGAGAGTGGGGGCTTGGGAGAATGGGGAAGGTTTAGATTTTCTGAAAAGAGGAAGTTCCTGCTGACACAGGCCAAGCAGGTAACCTATGTGAGCGGGTGTTTGTGTGTGCATGTGCATGTGATCACATGTGTGGGGAAACATGATCACGCTATTCTCAACTCGATCCTGTTTCTCAACAGATTACCTTGCATCGGTTCACAGCTACCCAAACTCACTGATGCAGGTAAGCCAGTGAGTTGCAGTATTAAGTCGGAGTCATATCCTACACCACTAAGTGTGCTGTTTCCACTAAACCACAGCCATCTCTCTAGCCTCCCTGTCTGGGCTTCTCATCTTCCAGCATTTCAATCTATCACAGATGAAATGTGCCCCCAGCCAGGGGAAAATAGAATGGCCTTGGTAAATGGCATTATAAGAGGATCTTGGCTTTAAGAAATCCTGATGCCCCTTGTAACAAACCATTTTCTTCTTTAATGGGGAGCCCTTAAGACCAATTACATTCTCCTAATTCATGTGGGTGATTGGGACAGACCAGAACCAAAACATTATGCACAGAAATGTGACTCCGGTCCAGGGCAGCTGGATGTGTGGAGCACAGGTAGCCCCAGAGCAGATCTCACCCCGTTCTGCTCCTCTGTGCGGGTTTGAAGTCAGCTCAAGAAGCTCAGGAACGAGCACTTGACTGTCCGAGGGTGTGAAGTATGAGGCAGCAGTGCATCCTGTCTGGAAAGTGCTTAGGAGAGTCTGGCCGTAAACGGTAGATGAACATAGGACGGTGGGGCACCAACTCCCTCAGGCAGTCGAGGGTCAGATCGTAAAGGCCTTATGGGGCACAGGAGGGAGTTTGCGGTTGCTTCTCCCCTTCCTCACTGGTCAGAACTTGCCTGTCAGCCTTCTGGAGCTCCGATGCTCAGTGCTCCCAACCCCTGCCCCTGGTAACTCCTTGCTACAAAGCCTCCTGGTGCCAATGTGATTGCAGCCCCGGAAGATCCAGCCCGGCTGGCAGGTGCCTTCACTCACCCTTGCGTTTCACCCAGGACCACTTGACCCAGATGGGGAGGTTGATGCCGTGCCATAGCTGTGTTTCCTGTGACCCCAAGTGGGGGTCAGCTTTTGACCCTGAGGTATACCTAAGAACCAGACTAACACCTGCTCCTTTATGGAACAACTCAGCTGGGCCAAGCCTGTTCTCACTGCAGAGACATGCAGACCACACTGTGTGCTTGAGAAAGAGGCTTTTCTCCATAAGTGCATCCTCCACAAGCTGCAGCCTTCTAAGTAGGAACAAGGATTACCCGGTCTGTCTGTTGGCCTGGCAAACACTCCTCTTTTGAGACTCAGCTCAAGGTCACTTCCTCTGTAAAACCTCTCCTGTTCCTCATCCTTAACCCCAGCCCCAGTGGAAGCCAAGCCCCCTGGGGCCTCCACTGTCCTTGCTTCAAGTGAATCTCCCTTTTGTTTACACCTCTCGGCCTTAGTCTTCTAGACTGCAAGCCCCTTGAGGGCAAAGCATATTTTAATCATCTTGGAATCCCTAGGGTCCAGCACAAAAATTAGTTCTTTGTAGTTAATTAATAAATGTTTGTTGGATAAAATGGTGGCTAAATTGTATGTCTTCGTCTCCTGTTACTAAATTTTAAATGCATCTATTTCTACATCCTACCTTACTGGAGAGGTGTTGCTTGTCCTGGCATAAAATGGTCCCCCATGACTTTATCTGATATTTCTTACATCTTTTCCCTGTGGGTCTGTTTCTGACAGCAACCCCATCCTCCAAATGTAATTTCACACATGTTGCTGAATCATTTTGCTCCAGCCTGAACCTAGGTTCTTGTTTCTCCTTCAGCATAATTTGCAGCCTGGGAAGATGGATCCAAGCAGTCCCAGAGGCCCATGCTAACAGCTTCTGCTAATTCTTAAGCTGATTATGCAGGTTCTTGAATAGATAGTCCTTTTGCTTCTTGTTCTTTAAACTCTCTCTCTGTAGCCTTGTCTATTTTATCAGTAAGGTCCCGGGGTTGGGGGGGGTGCTGGGGAGGTGGGGCTCAGAGACTGGGAAAACCAAGCTCACTCCACTCTACTTTCCATTTGGCCAGCTTTTCTCCTAGGATGAGATTTTGGAATAAAAAAGTCTGACTCTATTAGTAAAGGAGTGATAATTAGTCATTTTAGAGCTACTATCTTAATAAGACTTGCAAATTAATCCAATTTGACCATTCATTTTGGGGGGAAAAAAGAGGAATTAAGGGGCTTTGTAACAATTGTTTCCCAAGATTCTCTAACTCACTGATGGGTCTGTGACTGCAGTTGCCAGAAGTTCCATTCACTGTGTTGCCTGGATAGTGAGTAGGATCTTCCTGGGGTATATGTGGCTTGAATGTAGTTCTGGAAGCCACTTGAATTTTGTTCAGGCCATATTGCTGCTATTGAATACATCTGCCTCTTGAGCAACCAGTTCACCGAACTGGGGGATGTTATTAGATTTTTAAGTGCACCCCAGTGCACTTATTCTCAGGAAAGGTAGATTGTAAGAAACAATTCTGAAATATCTGGACATGTCAACAATTTAAAAAGTTATTTGTTTATATACATATTTAGGCTCCATTCAGGTCAAGCACACCCCCTAGAGGATGTGTTAGTTTCTCAGTTTCCTACTGTGTTCATCACCATTCTGCTCTTTATTTATTTATTTATTTATTTATTTATTATTTTTATTTTTTTTGCGTTATGTGGGCCTCTCACTGTTGTGGCCTCTCCCGTTGCGGAGCACAGGCTCCGGATGCGCAGGCCCAGCGGCCATGGCTCACGGGCCCAGCCGCTCCGCGGCATATGGGATCCTCCCAGACCGGGGCACGAACCCGTATCCCCTGCATCGGCAGGCGGACTCTCAACCACTGCGCCACCAGGGAGGCCCTGCTCTTTTTTTAAAAAAAATAAATTTATTTATTTATTTTTTGGCTCCGTTGGGTCTTCGTTGCTGCATGCAGGCTTTCTCTAGTTGTGGCGAGCAGGGGCTACTCTTTGTTGCAGTGCACGAGCTTCTCATTGCAGTGGCTTCTCTTGTTGCAGAGCACAGGCTCTAGGCGTGCAGGCTTCAGTAGTTGTGGTGCACGGGCTCAGTAGTTGTGGCTCGCAGGCTCTAGAGTGCAGGCTCAGTAGTTGTGGTGCACGGGCTTAGTTGCTCTGCGGACCATGTGGGACCTTCCCGGACCAGGGCTAGAACCCATGTCCCCTGCATGAGCAGGCGGATTCGTAACCACTACGCCACCAGGGAAGTCCCCACCATTCTACTCTTAATGGCCAGCATTTATTGAGCACCCACTGTATGCCAGGCTGTACACTGGGTACCCTATCTACTTTAATCTTCACAAGCCATCTCTGAGAAAAGTGTTACGAATATTTTAGAGATGAGGAAACAGATTGAGAGAGATTATTTACTTGCTCAAGTCCACAGAGCATGACTCAAACTGGAGGGGTGTTTTCTTTCTTGAGTGTTTTGTAGAGAGGAGAAAGGAAGTTAAATCCTGTTTGTAGATGCTATGAGTTTAAGAGAAAGGGGAGCAATAAGCATAGCAATCTAGGAAGGCTGGTTCTTTTGAAGCTTTTGACTGTAAACCAATTAGAAGTGAATTCTGGGGAGAAGCTCTGTGTGTAAGATCAGATCCTGCTTCCCCTTTCCTTGCCCAAGCTGCCTCTGGCCCCCCCCCCAACCCCCACCAAATTTGCCAGCAACTTCTGGATCCGGGCTCCTCTTGTCCTTTCAGCTGAGTGGACTAGTGGGCCCAGGGACTTCCCTGGTGGTCCAGTGGTTAAGACTGGGTTTCCAATGCAGTTAAGACTCATGCGTTCCATCCCTGGTCAGGGAACTAAGATCCCACATGCTGCGTGGTGGGCCAAAAAGAAAAAATAGAATAAAAGACTAGTAGGCCCAACCTCAGTGACTTACATCTGTGTTGTGGCTTCTTGACAGTAAGCGAGATGGCAGCAAGCACAGAATGCCATGAGTGGGAGGGGTCACCACGGACCAGAGAGGGCAACAGCAGATTCCACAGATCCTAAGACTTCCATTTTAAACTTGATAGTCAGAAATCAGAACGCAGCTTACAACTGATCTGCACAGGAAATGGAGGATTCCTTCTCTCCAGATATCATCAATGCCTCTTAAACTCAATGGCATCCTAGATTCAAGGAACTATGGCAGGTTTAGTCTTGTGTCAGCTCTGATCAATTGGTGCAGACTCTCTGGAGGCTGGGAGAAGGGTCTGGTGCTGTGTCCTATCACAGCAGGGAAGAATGATCATCTGTGTGCATGGCGGGGGGGGCTTCAGTGTTCATGGGGGTGATCATGGAACCCCGGCAAGTGCTGGCATTTGCACCCCATGCCTTCAGTCTTTGGGAGTAAATGGAGGAACACCCGCTACGTAAAGACTGAGTTTACAGTTTAACTGTAAACTGAGGGGCACAATGCACAGGGGACATTTCCCAGGGACCAGGTGTGTGGCTGAACCACAGTGACTCTTCCTACCCTCTCCTGTCTCTGTGTGACTGAGCTTTAGCCTACTCACAAGGAATGCGCCCAAGCCAGATAAATTCCGTGTCAACTTTTACCCTTGCCTTCATCTGACTGAAAACTGGAAGAATGCCTTTTGCTGACACAGATGGTTAGTGGTCCTGAGACCCCTGGGGAGCTCCACAGCGCCCCCAGCAACCAGTTCCCGTTGGCGTGGACATGCCTCTCCCCTAGTGGTCAGATTCTATTTTTAGCTTTGGCCCCTTTAAGTCCCTCTGTATCTCTTTCGGAGGCGCAGAGTGCAGCTGCAATTACCTGTCCGTCCTGCCTGTGTGTAAGTTACCCACAGGAAACTTCATAATTCCACCTTACGGAGTTGCCTGCTTTGTTTTTCAGTCTCAAAGTTCCTTCTCAGTTCAGAGGATATTTTTCAATATCTCCACCTCCCAAGACCAGGTCAGAGGACTGCCTCCTCACACACAGATTTGTTACTTTGATCTTTTAAAATAACTTTTTCAAGTATCAGTTTAATTATAAAAATTAGCACATGCTTGTTGTAAAACAAAGATATATATAGAATTATATGAAATTTAAAATTTTCATTGTATGAGTGTTACTTTTAATGGTGATATAAATTGTTTTTACTTTCTTTTCTATTGCAGACCAGCATGCCTGTTTATATGTGTGTGTTTGTGCATACACACACACTCACTACCATACCTATAGAATAAATTTTAGAAGTAGAATTCTGGGCAGGCATCATTTTTAATATGCACAAACTCGTCCACTTAACCTTTCCCCATTGAGGTGTAGCATGAAGAATATTTCTTCTTTTTCACTAATATAAATTCTCAAAAAAAAAAATCTTTGGCCAGAAAAGCTTTTCTTATGTTTTAGATTAGTTCATTAAATGACTCCCCAGAACTAGAATTAGGATATTAAGGGTTATGAACGTGCTTCAAGTTTTTGATAATTTGTAAATTGATGTTCCAAAGACTTGGTTGATTGACACTTGTAACTATGGATAAATTTAAGCGCAGGAATAAAGCCTTTGTGTTTCCACTGCCAAAGAACAAGAGAATATTGGAAATGTCTCAGTGTGCGTCCATGTTGGCTGGTTAGCGACAGCTCTTGCTAGGAGGGGAACAAATAATGCTGCCTCAGTGCAGTGCAACGTGGGTTCAGGGTTTTAGGGATGCCTCTTGGGAAATATGCAGGCTCTGGGTCACCTTTGGCTTTACTTGTCTTGGCTGAATTGCTCATAGCAAGCTGGGGAAATGTCCACCCTGCCAGAACTGCAAGAGAGATCTCTGAAGTGCCTTTCTTTCTCATGGGTCAAGTGCAGATGGGCTGGGCAGTTGAAGACTCACCCCCTGGGGTCATCCAATCTTAGGACTGATTCTTCTTTTATTCTTTTGCCAGGGAAGGGAAGGCAGAGAAGGGGAGGGGTTCTGACAGCAGCTTCAGACACTACTGTTCCTGGGCACCCTACTACTATCGATGCCTCAGGAATTTTCTTTTCTCATTGGGTATAGTAGGAAAGCCTATTCTTCACCAGAACACTTACAATTTTGTAAGCACTTTTCACACATTATCTCATTTAATACAGTTCATTTAACTGGACCACCAAGAGACTAAGTGGTTTAGGAAACTAGTAAGGAGATTCTACAATCTGTGTACTTTCCACTTGTACTAACCTATGAGAGGGTTTAACTAGTGAAACAGTCTGCCAGACAGAGTCAATTACTATCTACATATTCAGCAAGAAGGCACAACTATATGCATCCAGGTAGACATTTATATCAAAATAACAGCCAACTTATTTATTCATTTATTTGGAAAAGGCTCATGTAACTAAAGCATTGGTTAGTGTTTTCTCTAAATTCGATTAGCTGTCAACTGAACATACTGTTCATTTACTGCTAATGGAAGCTTTAAAGCAGGTTCTCAGTGTAGGGGTTTTTTTTCTGTTATATTTTTATACTTATATTAAAAAAGAAATATATATCCTACCTCGTTCAAAAAGAATCTAAGATAGCTCATATCTGGTTTAATCTAAAATTAATGCTTTTAAAATAGAATTTTTAATATATTCATTTTAGTAGTGCTTTGGGGACTTAAACTGGGGAAGAAAGGAACTTTGGTGTTGACTTACACAATTGCTTTAATCTCCGCAGAAGGTAATGTGCCATTTTTTTCATTTCAATTCAGGCAACACTTCTGGATCACTTAGTAAGTGCCGGGGGCTGCCTTTGGCCAGCATGCCTTGTGTGCATTGTGCAGCAGCTGACAGCAGACCAGCTGACTTTTGCTTCTGAAACGGACATAGGGCATTGCAGCTTAGCAAGGCAGCCTTCCCACCCCCTTTGCAGGTGCCCATGGATTGCTTGTGCTGAGGGAGACTTTTGTACATTCGGTGCTGGTGTCAGGCCCATTTTCATTGGCACATGTTACATTTTCCTATGTTCAGTTGAGAAATCTAATTTTACTCTCCAGGAGGATTAATTATAAAGGAAAATATTACAAACCACTTGTGTCAAGTTGAGACTGAACAAATGGCCAAGTGTAACTGGATTCAGGGCCCCAAAATAATGATATTTCTTTAAAACATTTTCATTGAGTTGTAAGCCAATGAGGTCACAAATAAAAAGAGTTAGACTCATTTAAAAAAATTCTCAACCCTTTAGTTAATAGAGGGAACCAATAATGAAATAAATGAAACATACTGATTTTAAAAGTCAACATCAATGTGTTTTTTTTAAAACTAGTATCATTGTTTCTAGACTAAGTATTAACTGGAGGATTTTTAAATCAGCTTACTTATCATTATTTTTGTTTCATGACCTGTGAATAAAGCTTTTCTTCTCTTTTGCCTGGCTTGAATATGTTCTGATCCTTCTGCAAAATGCATCTCAGAGAACTTAGTAGTGCTTAAATCATGTTCATATTCATCCTCTCATTTGAACTCCATAATAGCCCTGTGATGGAGACAGAACTGGCTCCTTACCTGATTTTACAGATGAAGAATCAGGGGGTGAGCCACTTGCCTAAAGTGTCCAAGCCAGGAAGTGGCAGGGTCAGGCATGTTTCATGCAGCCATCAAATATTTACAAGATTAGACACTCAAATGGAAGACCTTCACCAAAACTCTGCCTGCTATTTAGCATATTGCAAATGTTAATTGTTGGATTAGCCAGGACTAGCTAAGTATCTGGGAGAATATATCCATTCTGATAATGAATGCATTACATCAACTAAGTGTTTTAGGCCCCTTGTGTTTTTATACTTGTTACATCTTTGTAATGTATTGACCAAACTCACGAATCTCTCACTATTTGGAATGAGCAGCTCACTATTATTGAATGCTGTGTTTGGTCTTATATTTTATTGATTGCTTGCCTGAGTGATTAATTTATACTTTACTTGGCTTTTAAGAAGGTTTTGCCAGAGCTACTGAACAAATCTTTAACTCACTTTTCTTTTGAAAAAAAACCCTGGGGCAAGGTACCGTTTAGAGTAGTTGAGTCTTGTTGCTAATTTGTGGATAGAAAGAGGTAAAATATGTTACAATGCATGGTTATATTCAATCTACAAATAGGCAGAGGGCCTTTGTTCAAACTTGAACCACCTTTCAGACAACTGTCTCCACGTCTCAGCTCTGCAGGAAACGCTTACTAGGTCCCAAATGGAAAAGAGATCTGCTTTGCCAAAGTCATTAAGGCTAAGATCTTAAACCATGCAGGTAGTCACTGGGAATAGAGAGGAGAAGACAGATTTAAATGACATTTTAGAGGTGGAAGTTTGCTGTGGGGTTTAAAGATGATATGGAAATTTCTAGTTTAATGATACCAGTAATTGAGATAGAGAACAAAGGAAGGGCAGGGACTCGGGGGAAGGGGAGGAACTGAGTTTGAGATATTGACTCCTACTCCTGAGGAGCTTATAACTTGGCACGGGAGTGTGGGGTTGACAGGGAAGGAGTCAGATAAGTAAACCAGTGATTAAACTGCAGTGTGATAGGAGCAGCAATGAAGAGCTGCAGGGCATGCTGGGAGATCAGTTTCTGGAGGTGGGAGAATTAGAAGGCCTCCTCATGGACATGACACTTGGGCTAAGTTGTGAAAGAATTACATAATTAGGGAGTGTAGTGCAGGGCATGCAAAGCAGGGGGACAGTATATTCAAAGGCCCAAAATAAAAGAATGGCCAGTGGATCAGGCAAGGTCAGTGGGCTGGAGGGTTTTGGATGGTGAAAGACAGGGCAGCAGGAGCAGCCTTATCATGAAGAGGCTGGGAATAGCAGCCAGCATTTATTAAGCATTTACTGTAAGCCAGGCACCGAGCAATAGTTCAAAATATGTTCAGAAGGTGGGCCTGTCAGCATGTGGTAACTGAGTGGACTTAGGGTGGAGGAGAGAGTCCAAGGAGACTCGCAGGTTTCTGCCTTGACCTGAAGGGGGCGTTTGAAGGAGGAGCCTATTTATGGGGCAGGAGGAGGATGAGCTCCATTTGGGATATGTTAAATTTGCGGTCCTTTTAGTCATCCAGGTCACTGAGAGGAAGTGTGATATTGTATTTGAGCATATGGACCCTGAATCCATACTGCCCTGGTTTGAATCCTAGCTTGGCCACTTAAGAGATTTATGACTGTGGGCAAGTTACTGAATCCTTCTGTGCCTCAGTTTTCTCATTAATAATATGGGAATAATAATAGCCCCTTAGCATTTACTTTATAGAGTTGTAATGATGTTAAAATATATATAATTTAGAATAGTTCTTAGCTCATAGCAGGTACTTAATGAATAGTCATTGTTATTACTAATCATAATATGTAGTTCAGAGGCTCAAGAGAGGGGCCTGGGCTTAGCACCACCAGCGTAGAGTATTAGGCTAAGGTAACCGTTATATATCTATCTGGTAGAGGTATAAGAAACAGAAAATCCAGTCAAGGCTTTTCTCCTAGGTTCTTTCATTATTTACCAAGGAGTTTGGAGATAAATGGCTTCAGCATTCTTTCAGAAGTTCCGTGATGTCAGGTCCCTATGAATCTCTTGGCCTTTCTCTCCTGGTCTGTAAGATGGCTGCTCTAGCTCAAAGCGTTTAATCCTCACCTCCCATGTTCTAAATAGGAGGGAATGAGGTTTGTGGGGGGAAAACTGCTCTCCTTATAGGCCTCTATCATCCTTCAGTGGTAAAGGAAAATCCCAGAAACCCCCAGGCAGATTCCCCTTATGTCTCATTGGTCAGAACCAGGTCACATGGCCACCTGTAGCTCAAGGACCAGGAACAGGGGAGCCATGATTGACTTATACTGTTCATGATTCATCCTTTGGGGCTGGACACTTTAAGCCTTGAACAAAATGGGGGTCCTTTTAGCGAGGAATAAGAAGGGAATGGCTGGTGGGCCTGCAGCTAAAAAAGTCTGCCCCACTAGGGAAGGAGATCATTTAGAACAGGAAGAGAAAAAGGGCAGAGCCCAGGACTCCAGGGATGCATGGCACTCATTCAGGAAAGAGATTTCAAGTGCCAAAGACATAGGAGGAGAGGAGAGCCAGAGAGGAGTCCGGAGAGAAGCCCAGGAAGAGTTCCTGGGAGGGCATGTCTTCAGGGGTTCATGTAGCAGAGCCTGGAGCAGGATGAGGCTGTAAAGAGCTGTCTGATTTGGCAGTGGGGAGGCCATGGAGGCCAGTGCCAGAGCAGATTCAGTGGCGCCAAGAATTGAGAAGAGAATGACAATCTCTCCCATATGCAGTTGGTGGGAGTGCAAATTAATTCAACATTTCCATCAGTTTGGCAACATGTAACAAAATGTAAAATGCTCATACCCTTTAACTCTGAAATTCTACTTTTAGGAATTAATCCAACAGGCAGAATTAGACTAGAGCAGGCTGATGCAGGTATAAGAGTGTTGACTACAGCCTTGTTTATTATAGGGGAAAAAAAGGGGTAATTGATCTAAATGTCCATCATACAGGAGTAATTAAAACAAATGATGGTACATCTTGGCAATGGAATACTAGGCACGGTGGCTAAGAGCTGAAGTTCTGGAATCTGACAGTCAGGGTTTGAATTCTGGCTCTGCCATTCACCAGCTGTGTGACCTCAGGTCTCTGGGAAACTTTCTGGGACTCTGTTTCCCTGGCTGTAAAATGGGATAATTATAGTACTAATTCATAAAGCTATGGTAAGAATTACGGAACTTGATACAAATGAAACACATAGAATATGTCTGGCACATATTATTATGCAGGCACTTAAAATATGCAATAGATCTATCTGTATGGAAATAGAAAGCTGTTTATGAGATATTAAGAGAAAAAATGAAGTTACAGAATAACAAGATAATATGACACACAACAGTTAAACAGTGCCTTTTTCCTGGGAGGTGGAATCATGGGCACAGTTCACTTTCTCCTTTACGCTTTTCTGTGTTTCTTTAAAGCAAAGGTATTATAGGGGAACAAAATTCACCACCTCAAAATGTCTTTTTGGTATGCGGATTATTTTGAGATGAAAATAATCAAGTCCCAAAAGACTCAGGAAGAAAGCTTGACCTTCCCTCTAATCACCTAAAAGAATTTACACAGGGGGCCTGTCCTGGAATAGAGCTATCACCAGAGATATCTGCAAAGAATATGTGCTAGGGGTGATGGGGGGAACTCTAGGAAGGGCTTAAAGATCAGAGTCCACTCTGTGTTCCATTGTTTCTTCATGGCCCATTTATTTGTCAAACATTTGCTTTTCCATCTCTTTTGCCTTCCTCCCCTTTGAAGTCCCAAACCACTACCCCCACCATTCTCTTTTATCTTTAGTTGAAGGTGGTATTTAAGTTGAAGGCTTTGACCATTTTGGTGAGTTACTCAGTTCTACATGTTATTATACTTTGTTTGATTTTCTCCTGTTACTCTGTCTCATGTTAATTTAATTCTTAGACCAGCCAGAAGGACCTAGAAGAGTAGAAGAAAATTTCTTCTTCCCCAGCAGTATTTAATGTCTGGCTGACTATAAGCCACATGAGGGCAGGTACCATTTTTGTTTTTTTCACCACTGGGTATCATTGTATCTGGCACATTGCAAGCAGGTGATAAATATTTTTTAAATGAATGGATGAAAGACAGGAAGTTGTGTTTAGGAAGATGCACAGACCAAGATTTTAAAGATGTAGCAGTTCTGTACCGACAAGGCCCAAGGTAGACCTCAGGGAGGAGTGGCAAAAAAGGAGCAGACCTCAGGCCTGAGGGCTGTCTATCAGTCGTCAGCATGGATGCTGCAGTTTCCCAGGACATGGACAGCAAGAGAGGAAAACAGGCCCAAGAACACTGGAGTCCAATCCCTGGCTCTTTCTGTTCAGTGCTTCCCAAACAGGCTGAATCTGAGAGCAGGGGATTTAGAACTGCAGGGGATTTCGGTGTCATCGAGTCATTTTTTCATGAGAAAACAAAGACCCAGAAAAGTTAAGTGAGTTCCCCAAGCTCTCCTGGGACGTGTGTCTCCCAATTCCTGCTCTGGTGCCGTCTCCTTCCTCCAGGGACCCGACAGTGTGGATATTTCAGGTATAAACGAAATTGTTGAGAGAGGACATTCATTGGATTCCTAAGAAACCCATTTCTCTTACATAGTGTGACTTTCTTTTCTAAAGCTCACTGATCACCCATGCCCTTTATTTGTAAAGAACAAAATGACTAGGAGCGTAATTAACTCACCCACATCTTCCATTGTCCTTACATCTTTTGTGTAAGCATTGATTGCTGTTTCTATTGTTGAAAGCGGGATTGTTCTCTTGGCAACACACATCCAGAAAGAGAGCCCAGTGGGGGGCTCAGAAGGTGACACTGTTGAAGTTTGACGTTATGGTTCCGAAGAATAAAAGAAAAAGGCAAAAAAGCACTAATTGACCAGACAGTGATTTTGAATTGGTCACCAATCTAAACTATAGAATGCTTTGGGACAAAAGACATTTGGTTTTTTTTCAAGTACGTTTAGGAATTCAGAATATCAGCCAACTGAGTTCTCAAGTACAGGGCCCTAGGGGATCCAATTTAATGAATATTTATGAACAACTTGTTGAGATATTACAATTAGCACAGGTAAATGGAGGTTTCAAACGTGTTCTTGGAAAATAGCCTTTTCTCACTTATATATCTTAATCATTACTTACCCATACATTGTTGTCTACTCTGGGATTGTTTTTGCTGGGAAGAAAGGATGTGCTTAGTAAAGGAAGATGATGTGGCAGAGGAGATCTGGGATCAGATACAGCTAGGAGAATATTGGTTCTGTCCATAGGAATGCTGTTTCCTCAGGAAATCACTTACTGCTGAATCTCAGTTTCCTTCTCTGAAACATAGGGTCATAATACCTATTTCACAGGGTTGTTCTGCTGATGCAACAAAACCAGGTTCAAAGGGCCTGTCACATAGCTCAATACATTCTAGCTTTCTTCCCCCAAAGGTAAACTTCTGTTCCCTGACCATCTAAAAAATCAAATTATAAGTTACTGAAATCCTTCAATAGGTGAAGAGAAAGAGCTGTATTTGGTTCTTGACCACATTTTGCATATGCACTTGACTTTATCCATAGAGTGGCTTGAGTTGCTTCATTTCCCTGTACTGCAGCACCCGGAGAAAGAAAAGTGTTGGTTCACCTGGACAACCAGCTGCCACGGAAGTCTTAAACAAATCTAAATCTCTTCCTTGCTCTTTTCCTTCTTAATTCTTTAAAATCTGTGGTGGGATCATGTAGAATGGAGACAACCAAAGGGAACCATCAAAGGCTCTCCAGTGGAGCGTGTTTAAGAGACTGGAGCATGGTGGAAGAGACTAAGAGTGCCAGGGTATTATGTCCAAGAAGTTGGCAGGGGCCCCATCATATGTGAGTCTATGCATGTTTCTCTCAAATATGACATTCTAGTCAAAGAATTGGAAATATAACCAATGTTTCCAATTGTGTCCTGTTATAAGGAGAACAAATTCTTTTTTTTTTTTTTTGGTGGTACACGGGCCTCTCACTGCCGTGGCCTCTCCCATTGCGGAGCACAGGCCCCGGACACACAGGCTCAGCGGCCATGGCTCACGGGCCCAGCTGCTCCGTGGCACGTGGGATCCTCCCGGACCAGGGCACGAACCCGTGTCCCCTGCATCAGCAAGCGGACTCTCAACCACTGTGCCACCAGGGAAGCCCCAAGGAGAACAAATTCTATTGAACTTATGCAAATGAAAATAAGAATAGTCATTAAGAGTTTCCAAATTCCAGAAGGATCAGGTAGGGAGAAAAAGCTAAATGTTTCATCTTTGTTTATGAAGGTATACTTTATCAAACTGCCTCAAGTCATAGATAGGTTGAGAGAAAAAGTTTCCTTAAATCTGGGAAAGTAAAACATAAAAAAACTTGCTGTGATTAAAACAAAAAATTATGAAAATTATAACCAGCCTCATCAGTCCCATGAAATTAATTTTTGATCTTGTCAGCAGTTTTATGAAGCCATCAGTTTCTTCATTAGAATTCAGTAATTCTTACCCAGTTCAATGGTATGATCTGAAAGTTTATCAGAAGCCTATATTCTAGAGTTAGTATCAGAGTCCCTTCCATGAATCTCTCTGAAGATGAAACATACTTGTAAAAGCATCAGAATAAAACAATAACTGTCTATAAATGACAAAAGACTTAAAAATGCCCATTATTGAAGATCTGAGAGTTCATTAAATGGAACTAACAAGGAAATTTGGTTACTTCTGTGACACAAAACAATTTAAGATAATAACAGGAATTGTGACTGATAATATTAAGCCAGGACATATCAGATTTTGAGAAATTTCACATAGTTTCTAAAACACTTCTAAAATATACCTGTATAGACACAGCATAAAGAAGGCTTAGTATTATTTCTTATTAGGCAATGCTTCCTATGTAATTTGACATATCAAATAATCCTGATTAGTTTAACAACTCCCTTTTTATAAGGAGAGAGAACAAATCTTTGAGATATTTCAGAGGCCACTAAAAATATCAAATGTTTAAAAAAACATTTGGCCAAATAGGATCCTAGGTCACTGTGAAACACAATTCTAAGTTATCCATTTAACCAGAATAACAATTAAAGACTTTATGAGCAAATGTAAAAGTTTACATAGTTGTAAAAAGCCTTAGCTACAGAATATAGAATCTTTTTTATTCTATACAGATTATATTGAAGGTAAACAAAACTTTTGTGTACAATTTCTCATTAAGACCAGACTAATAATCTTACAAGATTTTGTCCTATTAACAGAGAGAAAAAACAGTTTAATTGTGCACCAGCTTACTTTTGATATTAAAACTCAATTACTTAATTCCAATTTTAGCCAGTCCTAATCACACATAAAATTCCTTTCTAAAGATTGGGTTTCCCCCCCCCCCCACAAACATCCTACAACTTTCTATAACCATTTTAGTTTGTCCCTTGTTTTATTTCCCATTTAGAAATATCCAGCTTTAGGACAAAATTACTTTCTTTTCCCTTAAGAAAAACGCATTCTCTTCTTTATACCTTTAAAAAAAACTTCCTTGCATATGAAGATGTTTTCCTTATTAATTTTAGTAGTTTTAATTACATATATTAATTAGAATGTTTAGAATCATGTACTTTCTCATAGAAAATTTCACCACATGGCACCAAACATATTTACTACTGGTCTCAAATATCTTTAGTTTCTCTGTAAAAGGAAGACTATGTTCAATAATTAATGTTTCAGCAACTTATTTTATTTGAGAATGATCTAGATATTCAATAAATTTCCATAATTTAACTTAATTTAGCAAAATTCTAAAGTTTCAGGTTACCAAAAAGATTTGGGAAAACTATTTTTAAGTACACATATCATAAAACATAGTTATTCTTAAAGAGTTCACCTAAAAACTCTTATCTCATTTACATTTAATTTACTTATAAAAATATCATCATACCAAGTTATATTTCTTGCTGACAAATTTTATAACTTGTTTGACTTTTAGGTTAACTTGTTTGACTTTTAGGTTTACTATTAAAAAGTACCATAAATGTATTATACTTAATGTAGATAATTTTAAAAGACATGTCTGTATTAATCAAGCCAACAAACTTAGACTAGTTTTAATACCAAATATTAATTTAATACTGAGTATTTCCCAGATCACATGAACCTGAAGTTCATTTGTATTCGTTTTTACTATATTTCTGATAATTTATATAGGACTTAATATCCTTTAAGCCAATTAAACAGAGCTCTTCTGCAAATTAATTTTGGCACTACCATCCAGAGCTAGAAACATACCATAAGGTATGTACATAGATGTACATACATCCAGATAGACAGACAGTTTTCATTTTAAAACTTTAATCATGAAATCAGGTACAATACAAAACTTACTAGTTTATTTTTTCTAATTTATTTTATTGAAGTATAGTTGATTTATGATGTGTTAATTTCTGCTGTACAGCAAATGATTCAGTTATACATATATATATTCTTTTCCATTATTGTTTATCACAGGGTATTGAATATAGTTCCCTGTGCTATAGAGTAGGACCTTGTTATTTATCTATATATAAAATAGTTTGCATCTGCTAATCCCAAACTCCCAGTCCATCCCTCCCCTACCCCCGCTTCCCATGGGCAACCACAAATCTGTTCTCTAAGTCTGTGAGTCTGTTTCTCTTTCATAGATAAGTTCATTTGTGTCATATTTTAGATTTCACATATAAGTGATATCATATGATATTTGTCTATCTCTGTCTGGCTTACTTCAATTAGTATGATAATCTCTATGTCCATCCAGGTTGCTGCAAATGGCATTATATTGTTCTTTTTTATGGCTGAATAATATTCCATTTTATATATGTACCACATCTTCTTTATCTATTCCTCTGTCGATGGATATTTAGGTTGTTTCCATGTCTTGGCTATTGTGAATAGTGCTGTTATGAACATAGAGGTATATGTATCTTTTTGAATTATAGTTTTGTCTGGATATATGCCCAGGAGTGGGACTGCTGGATCATATGGTAACTGTATTTTTAGTTTTCTGAGGAACCTCCATACTGTTCTCTATAGTGGCTGCACCAATTTACATTCCTACCAACAGTGTAAGAGGGTTCCCTTTTCTCCACACCCTCTCCAGCATTTATTGTTTGTAGATTTTTTTGATGATGGCCATTCTGACCAGTGTGAGGTGATACCTCATTGTAGTTTTGATTTGCATTTCTCTAATAATTAGCGGTGTTGAGCATCTTTTCATGTGCCTATTGGCCATCTGTATGTCTTCTTTGGAGAAATGTCTATTTAGGTCTTCTGCCCATTTTCCTATTGGGTTGCAAAACACTCTAGTTTATAAATAACAGTTGGGATAATAAGTTGTCTACTCAGGTTTCTAAAGTATTTCATAATTTTGGAGAGGACTTTTAAGATTTGTATTTGCCCTCGATAAGCAATTTTTAGGAGGCTGTTTGGGCAAGAGAGTCTTTTTAGCAGTTGGAGTTTTAAAAAACCTCTTTTAAAAAAAAAATCAGTCTTAGGAATTGGAGATGGTCTAAGTAAGAGTTCCTTAAGACCAGGTGGAATATTTATATCTCAAAGGCACAGGGAGAGAAATGCAGGCTCTTCCTGGAAGGACTTTTGTTCCCTTAAGTTCAGAATTTTGAACAAAAAAAAAAATTTGTATTTTTTCCAAAATGGCCATAATAATCATAGACATTTTCAACAGACCTTTAGAGTTATTGTTGCCTTCTGCAGGTGATCAATCTTGGTGTTATAAAAAAGAAGTTCATAGACAGATAGCAGGGAGAGGAGCATTGTGGTGGACATTCAGAGGAACTGGGGGGCGGGAGGGAAAGGCTGTCAGGAGCCTTAGAGGTTTTCCAGTTCATAATCCTTTGAGATAATCGTGAGTGAGTTTCTCTGAGGAAAGCAATGGTGGATTCTTTATTACATTTTTGAGGCCTCAAAATACCAATTGAAATATGCTTTCATTCTTGTCTTATAGTCTTTTTCTAAATGACTGTGCAGCTAAACTAATCTAAGAATTTCAGAGGAGCCCCAGGTCAACCAGTTTAACTGTAAATCATCCTGGATAATCATAATACAGCAAGACAAATACTTGTGGGACTATGACCCATGGTTCTTATGCATCAAACCAGCAGAAGTTCCAGCAGGAGGCTGCTCTGTAGCCTTACCCTTAGAGAGTGAACTTCCCATATTCCAAGAGTAATTACTCACCAGAAAAAAAGAAAAAAAAATGGAAAATGAAATCCCAAGACCAGAAGCCAGCAACCCAAAGAAAATGGGAAGCAAAATCCTAATGCCACTCAAACAACATAAACAAAACAGGAATCGAAATGCCAAAGGCCACATAAACAAAAATGGGAAGTGAAATTCCATGGGTCACTTAAACAAAATACACAAAACAGGAAGTAAAATCCCAAAGGACAGTAGCCAGCAACAAAGGACACCCAAATAAACTAGAACCTCTACCAAGGCAGGAGGTTCCAGGACTGGAAGACTTCCTTCCAGTGGTACCAAACCACTGAGGAGATGATAAAGCACAATAGACTCTTGTAGGTACCTTACTCAGATCCAAGTCGATGCCATGCTGGGGGGCAGGTCCCTCTGTATGCTTACTTCTGGCACCATGAAATGTCAACCAAAAAAAAAAAAATACAGGAGGCTGTAAATAAGAAAAGAGTTTGAGGTTTTAAGAATTGCAACTGGGGAGACAGATTTGGGTAACCCTTAAAGAATGTTCCAAAAACGAGAAAGAGTCAGGGACTTACAAAGACAAAAAGCCACAAGGTTGTTAAAAGTTGCCTGATGAGAATTGTGATTAACTCTGACATGGGTCAGAAAATATTTGTCTTTAAGGAATCAAGAGTTGTTTTAGGATAGGGGTCTGATAAATAGATAGACTGTCACAGTTATTTTAGGGTAAGGGTCTGATAAGTATCTTGAGTTTCTGGCGGGTGTTCTGGTTGACTTCCTCTGGACATAGAGATGACCTGAAGGTCATATTCCATCCAGGCTGAGATGTGTGTAAGTCATACTTGTTTCATGGTCTCTCAGCTCCATTTAAGGGGTTTCTCTTAGAAATACCCACTCCTTGTTGATTTTCCTTTTGCAGTACAGAGAGCAGCACATCTGGTTCAGGCTCTGAGGTTTCAGGAGGGTTTCCCAGAGGAAGTGACAAATAGAGAGAGACCAAAAGTAGAAGCTAGTCTAGTAACAAGAAGAGGAAACAGTGTCTGGGAAGGCTAGGAGCCCTCAGAGAATCACTGTGAGGGTTGAAGAGGTAACAGACACATGAACACAGTCTGTGGCCAGGACTCAGTTCAGGGTTCCTTTGCTTGTTTCTGTCTCTTCCTTCGTTCTTCCCAGCCCCGCTCCCTTCCCATTAATGCATTTTATCCTGCAATACACCGTGTTGACAGGACAACAGCTGATTCTTCGGCTTCTAATAATTATCTGGAAGAGCTCCTTCCATCATCCATCAGCTGGTGAACTGCTCACATTTCCTGCTTCTTAGCAAGGCACAAGCCAGCCTCTCTCTCCCTCCTTCCCGGTGTTGCCTCATTACAGCAGAGGGGGATGCCTCGTATGCTTTTCTTCGTGATTTGATCAGTGTATTCCCCCCAGCCCTCCACCTTGAAGAGCACAAAGACAAAATGCATTCCCCTCAGATATTTGGTTTGTTTTGCGAAAGCTCAGTACTCCCCTGGCTGGGAACCACATTGAATGTGTTTGATAAATAGCCACTGAGAGTTACCTTAAATCCACTTCTTTAAGACAGATTCTTAGTGTTAAAATAGAGTTAGATCAAAGTTTGGCATTTCCCCAGGGTGTGGAGAAGGTCACAGACATGAACCATGTTTAATAAGATTTAAGTCCACGTGCCATGTCCGCCATTTTCTTGCTAAAAGGAGAGGTAAATTTGACATGCTTCTATATCCTGGAGAATGAAGACGTTCAAGAATCTCTTTAAGCCTGTTCTGAAATAACCCACAGCAGAAACTTACCTCATGCTCAAGGTGAGGGATAGGTGAGAGGGGAGCACAGTTTGGACCCTGTGCTAATGTCTGCTGACTTAAGCAGGGCACAACTAATCATCAGGGTAGGAGGGAGACTGGGACATGGGGGAGAAAACTCAGTCCTCTGCCAGAAATGTCATTGTCCTATGCTAGGGTGGGGGACAGTCAGAGAGTCCCCTTCTTCTATTTAAAACCTTCTAAATGCAATGTAAAAAAAAAAAAGGATTATATTCTTATTTTCCTGCTTATAAGGTAGCCCTATCCTTTTCTTCCTTCCTCCTTCCCCACTTTACCTCATTTGGGGCCACTTTGACATGTGGGTGAGACGAGAAACAAAGGTTGCCGTCTCATCCAGCCAGCCATCTGTCCACATTTCCAGTGAATTGTACCTGCCAAGAACTCCCACTCTGCGGGCTCTCTGGAAAGGCAGGCTGATAAGCTTGTGCCTCTGATAAAGCCCCCAGCTTCGGATGATCCGGGCAGGGTGGGGAGGCTGAATCCATGGGAAACTTCGTCCCTTGTGGAGACTGGTCTGGATCCCTCTCTGCCTGGAGGTGCTGACATGGTAAGAATGAAGGAATGAGGAGGGTGGAGTGAGGGTGGAGGATCAACTCAGATGTTTAAGGAGCCAGAGCTGCAAATAAAATCTGGCTGGGATCAGTTTTTTTCTGCATATGATGTTTCTAGAATCGTCTTTCCAAAAATCTAAGCCTTCTCTGGGCACACAGCGTCTTCCTGGAGGCTTGTGGTATAGTGGAAAGGCCACTGGTTTGGAACCAGACTGCCTGGTGTGAGCTCACTATGAATCTGGTGAATCTGATTAAGGGACACCATTTCTCTGAGCCTTGGTTTCTTCTGTGAGATGGAGAACATAGGCCCCTCTCAGGACTGTTTCGGACTTGCAGTGAGCCAACACGGTTAATACATGTAAACCCCAGCACAATGACTGGGACATGAAGGGGCCTCAGCAAACAGGTTTTACTCCTAACCTCCTTTGCTAAATGAAGTCAAACCATTGAAAGCCCCATTAGAGTACAAGAGACATTCTGTCCATCCTGGAAGATCTCAGCATGATACAAAAAGGCTTCCTCAACAACCTCAGGCCAAGCAGCCTAGAGAGCTGTACATTCTGCTGAGCTGATCATAAATCTGAATGAAATAATTATGTAAAGTATCCAAGAGCAATTCAGTGAGAAGATACCTCATCTGCCTTGATGGGCTTTTCAATTACTCATTTTTAGTGCTGCATTATACCATTCTCTGGCAATAATTATTAAACATTTCAACTGTATTGCGATATAAAACTTCAAAGCCTGATTTATTTTCTAGGCATTAGACAACCTAGTATAATGTTCCCCAACTGTATGGTTCTATTGATTTAAACCTATTTATCAGAGTGATTTTCTAGCATCGAGTTGAAACTGATGCCATCTCCCCAAGTGGAAGGTGAGGGAAATGAGTTAGGTCCAGCTGTTACGAGCACTAGCGTTGGGGTCATGGGGGACATGAGCCCAAGCTCCTGCTTCCTAGTCCCAGTTTCTGAATTTGTAAAATGGGATAATTCATACTTTACAAGATTATTGGGATGATTGTGTGATATAATGGATAAGAAGTGTTAGCAAGAACATACAGTATGGACTCAGTAAATACTAGATATTATTGCCATGACTGTGCATTCTGGGATGGGTTTTACATTTGGCAGATGACAATATTCTCATTTATTCGCACACATGCATCACTCACCTATTAGGCTCTGGACACTGCAGGATTCATTTTCTGATTGTCACTTTAAGAACTCAAAAGAAGTCACAGTTATGGAGCACTTAACTGTTCCAGGCACCCTGCTAGGCAGAGCATCTTCCTTCATCAGTGTGATTCAGGCATTTCAGACAAGGACACTGAGGCACAGAAAGGTTAGTTACTTTCTTCAAGGTCATTCAGTGACTAAGACAGAAATCGGATCCCGGTCTGCCCAGCTCCAGAGCCCACACATCATACTCCCCCACTACGCCATGCTTTCTCTCAGGATCCCAGGAGGCATATTTCACCTGGTTTGAAGGATAATTCTTCCTTCTCTTCCTGGACTTTCTAAAGGAGATATATCTTTTCTTACTGAGGATTACCTACCCACAGTAAATGACCAATTTCCTGCACGTCCATCTCTACCTGTCTCAGCATCTCCCAATTCTCACATGGAAGGTGAGGTTCTCTTTTTCAACCAAGGGCCACACTGTGTTGAGTGATTGGGCAGTGACCCCTACACACACACACACACACACACACACACACACATACACGCACACCAGTTCCACTTGAGCCTGTTCATTGAACTCAAGGCTCCCAAGGCAAGCTGGATTTAGGTGCAGGCCAGCTGGGCTGGTACCAGGATACCACTTTGTAGGGAGCACTGAAATGTCACTGGAAATGTAATGAAATGGAGAAAATGTTCTTTACGAGAATTATTGAAAGCAAGCATGACATGAGAATGATGATAATAATGATTTTATTATCTTAAATAATACTCCATGATTATAATAAACACTGAGATAGCTTCGTGCCAGGAACTTCTCTAACCGTGTTACATGGAATAACTCATGTAAACCCTTCCGGCCCATTGAGGAAGGTACTATTATTACTGCCCATTTTACAGATAGGAAGACTCCTTCCAGAAAGGTTAAGGAATTTGCCAGAGTCATACCACTAGTAGATGGGCTGTCAGGCTCTCCCAGGCCCTTCACCATTGCCTCTTGGTAGGAGGCAAAACCCCAGGAGCTCTAAAGTGGCAAGAGGTGGTGTCTCGGCTGCCTTCCAGGCCTCTTAGTTGCTGGGTGAGGTGTGCAAGTTCAGGGCTGGGAGCCAAGCAGTGAGTGGGCGGGTGCTGAGCCAGCAGTCTTCCCTGCCCCCTCCTTGTACACAACACCCAGCCTCTCCTCTGGATGAATGTTGGGCAGATACTTAGAGAATATTGTTTGAAAGGAGGCCAGGTTATTAGCCTGCTCAGGGCGCCCACGTGTCCTGGTCTAACCCTGCTTCCAAGCTTGGCCTGCTGTGTTCGCTCTCAATATGTGAAACAACCCAGACAGCATGCAGGATTAATGTGCTTTTCGGGGGGAACAAAATCCATTAGCTCTCGGGACTTGACCTCCGTGGACTAGAGGCTGTGTACCCAGGTCAATGTCAGAGGGGGCCCCCTGTGATGTTCATGTCCACCTCCCCACTGCTCCTCCACCAGGTTCTCACAAGCTTCTCTGTTCTGGGAGGTGGAGGGCATTACCCTGGGAAAGAAAAAAATAGAAAGGGTAAAAAAAAGATGAATACAATGAAGATAATCTGTTACCTGTTATGATGAACACAATGAAGAGAATCTGTTAAGAGATCCTAGAGCAGAAAGGAATTCTAACAACTGACGAGGGGCTGGGAGGTGAAAGTCTTTGTAAGGAAGTAGGACAAGATTTGGGCCTAAATCTTTATAGCCTAGAAGGGGGACGATTGTCAAAAGCTACACTGGGGAATGCAGCCAATGCAGACATTCAAATGATGTTTCTGATGCATTTAGAAAAACCTGGAAAAATGTGAAGGCTCTTAGGACAAATGGAGAAAACAAGACGACATTATACACACAATGTGAACACAACTGTCTACAGATTTCAAAATATAAACAGAGAAAACTCTAAAAGGAAACAAACCAAAATTATTGACACAGTGGAGGATTTTTTTCCCCTCCTCTGTCCATGTACACTTTTTTATAATGAACTCTTTAGAACAATAAAGGCAAAATCTTTATTTAATTTTCAAAAATCTGTATTGAAAGCACTTTCATAAAAGACAAAGCAACTGTCTTTCTTTCCATGACTTTCAGATGGAGAAAATACACATGGGAAACTAGAAAGAGGTGATTTAATGGCCGGGATTATTTTCTTTGGATTCTCTCTCAGACCTTACTGAAGTGTTTCAAAATCCTTTCCTGGACAGATTCAGCAATAATAACCTGAATTAATTTCAGAAAAGTAAAGATGTGAAATTTAGCTGTAAGAGATAATCGTAATAGCCCCAAATTGTGAACAACACAATGTTCAGCCCTCTGAAGTTTGTTAGGTAAACTGTGGGCTCTCCATGCCATGGGCTATTCTGCAGCCATAGAAGATTTTGTTGAGTTATATATTGAGTAGAAAGGAAAGATATTCATGATGTATTGTTGAGTGAAAAAGACAGTATAGTGTAATTCTGTTTCTTAGAATTGCAATATGTACATATGTGTGTATAATCTGAAAAGATAAATGTCAAAATGTTAATAATAACTATCTTGGGGATAGTTGAATTGTGAGTATTGTTTGTTTCATAATTTTTGCTTCTCTGTGTTTCCTGATTCTCCTACAGTGAACAAGTACAGGCATACATCGTTTTATTGCACTTTGCTTTATTGTATTTAGCAGGCATTGTGTTTTTTACAAATTGAAGTTTTGTGGCAACCCTGCGTCGAGCAAGCCTATCGGCACCATTTTTCTAGTAGTATTTGCTCACTTTAGGTCTCTGTGTCACATTTTGGTAATTCTCGCAATATTTCAAATTTTTTCATTATTATTATATTTGTTGTGGCAATCTGTTCAGTGATCTTTGATGTTACTGCTGCAAAAAGATTGACTTGCTGAAGGCTCAGAAAATGGTTAGCATTTTTTAGCAATAAAGTATTTTTAATTAATATTTGTAGATTGTTTTTTTTAGATATGATGCTATTGCACACTTAATAGATTACAGTATACTGTAAACATAATTTTTTTCTTTTAATTTTAACCTTTTTAAAAAATTTTTATTTTTTTTATTGAAGTATATTTGATTTACAATGTTGTGTTAGTTTCAGGTGTACAGCAAAGTGATTCAGTTATATATACATCTAGTCTTTGTCAGATCCTTTTCCTTTATAGATTATTACATGATATTGAGTATAGTTCCCTGTGCTATACAGTAGGTCATTGTTGGCTATCTATTTTATATTTAGTAGTGTGTATATGTTAATCCCAAACTCCTAACTTATCCATCCCTCTCCTCCACTTTCCCCATTGGTAACCATAAGTTTGTTTTCTACGTCTGTGAGTCTATTTCTGTTTTGTAAATAAGTTCATTTGTATCCTTTTTTTTCCATTCCACATATAAGTGATATCATATGGTATTTGTCTTTCTCTGTCTGACTTACTTCACTTAGTATGATCATCTCTAGGTCCATCCATGTTGCTGCAAATGGCATTATTTCATTCTTTTTATTGGCTGAGTAATATTCCATTCCACAATGGAACATATATATATATATATATATATATATATATATATATATAACATCTTCTTTATCCATTCATCTGTTGATGGACATTTAGTTTGCTTCCATGTCTTGGCTATTGTAAATAGTACTGCTATGAACACTGGGGTGCATGTCTCTTTATGAATTAGAGTTTTCATCTTTTCTGGATATATGCCCAGGAGTAGGATTTCTGGATTATATGGTTACTCTATTTTTGGTTTTTTAAGGAACCTCCATACTGTTCTCCATAGTGGCTGCACCAATTTACATTCCCACCAACGGTTTAGGAGGATTCTCTTTTCTCTACACCCTCTCCAGCATTTATTATTTGTAGACTTTTTGATGATGGCCATTCTGAACAGTGCGAGGCGATACCTCATTGTAGTTTTGATTTGCATTTCTCTAATAATTAGTGATGTTGAGCATATTTTCATTGCAACATAATTTTTGTACGTACTGGGAAACCAAAATATTCATGTGATTCACTTTACTGCAAAAATTAAAAAGGTCTGGGACTGAACCCACAGTATCTCCAAAGTATGCCTATATTCCTGCTTCTCCTCTTTAGGGTGTCTTTCTCCTGCATTAATACAATCAGGCTAAGGTGTTGGGGGAAAACTTCCCTCTAGCTACAATATCCTGAAGACCCACTGCTTCTCACAAACCTCTAGAGAAGAAATACGTACGAGATGATGCAGTAGGACATATATTCCCTCATTCTCTAACTTGATCCCTAACTATCAGTGTCCCCTACACTCTCTGACTCAACAATCCACATTTAGATGTACTGTTGCCCTTTCCTTCAAACTCAGACCACCCACTACCCAGACCAATAAGGACTTGAGGACAGCCTTCTTAAGCAACCACTGACCCCATCACTATCCCTGATAGGCATCTGTGGTCGTGGTGTCCTGCATTGACCACTGGGCTCCTGAGGTATTTTCTTTCTCACATCTCACATCCCCACCCCACCCCAAGCAGAAGTCCCTTCTAATCCCAAGGCCCAAATCTAACCTCTCCTGCCAACTCTATTCCAAGCCCATGCTCATGGGACCAGTTTTCTTCTGTGGATGTCATTCCAAGTGCCTGTTCTAATTATCTGACTTATCCATGGTTCTCATGTGGGAACTGGAGCCCTGACCCTGACCACCAGCTCTGTTCTCTATCTGTGACTAGCTTTCTGCTTCCAGAAGACAAATGTCCAAGATGGCACCTATGGGGACTTCCAAATAGTATTCTCCTGGATGTCCCACTGCCATGGTCCACCCACTTGTTAGAAAGCTTGTGACTTTATCCAGGACCTTGATGTTATTTAGGTTCATCTCCTGAGGCTTATGTCTGTCGGACCCCAAAGGATGAGAAAACATAGCAGAAGAGAGAATCCATATCAGGGTTGAGGAGGGGAGCCAAAATTAGACTTAGGAAAGAAGTATTGTGTATTCAAGCCTGAAAAGAAAGTGAGGCCTTAAACAGGATGAGGGTAAATGTAGGCCATGATGCAGATTTCAAAATGGATATGGTAGGTGATTCAGGATTGTGATCAATGGAAAGTTTTGGAAACTTTGAAAGTCATGCTGATGAGGTGGCTTGAAAAGTCCCTAATATTTGAAAACGTCTATTCATGACCAGATGCCCAACCAGTTGCCTTAGTGATAGGTTGCCAAGCATTCTGGGAATCCAACTTTGTCCACCTGTCTTAACTTGGTCTACCTTACCTGGCTATCTCACCTGACTGGGTGGGGACCAGTCTCAGGTCCCTTAATTTCTCTCTCTTCTTACAGGGAGTCAAGCAGCCCCCTTGCCAGCAAATCTCCCCCAAGTGACTTTAAACTTAAACTTAACCTGAGAAGGTTTATTGTAGCCTATATTAAAAAAAAAAAAGAAAAGAAATGTTACCCATAGAATGTTGTAATGAAGTCCCTTAAAAAGAATTAGAAACCTCTTCATTTAAAGTAATACATCATCATTTTAGAAAATTTAGAAACCACAAAAAGCATAGACAGGAAGAAAAAATCACCCATAATACTACTACCAGACACCACCACCCATCATAATATGTTTTAATTTTTAGTCTCAGGTACTCAGAAAAGAAGCCAGAGATTGAAATGAGTGTTGAAGCCTTTTTAAGTGACTTTCATTTAGTTGGTGACTAACATGGTGGGTCTACTGTAGACCAGGACAAGTGTGGAGATGTTTGGGGGGTGGGGAAAGGGACAACAACAAGTTCTGATAGGCCCAAAGCTTGTTGGAGGAAGCTGACATTTTCTGGAAAACAAACAACTTTGGGAGCATTCTCTGAATTGGAGGAAATAGCCCCTTCTGTTCATTGCTTAATTACCATCTGGCAACTGAGGTTGTGGATAAACAACCATGTTTACCTAAGGTGGCCTCTGTGGCTTGGCAAACATTCTTCTTTGTTTCACTGCTGGGCCAAGGGTCTGAGTCTTATCCCCCACTGGGATCTTTTTCAGAGATACAAGCTTTCATTTCAGACAGCCCTGAGTCAGAATTCAGACCAGATCACTTTGACTTTTATTTCCTCATCTATGAGAATAATTATTCCCATCAAGGATTCAAAGATGTGACCATGTTAAGTACCTGGCACATAGTAGGTGCTAATTAAATATTAGTTCCCTTTGGCTTTCCTAATATAGTCACCCAGAACTCTCCCAAGGATTTTAAAGATTTAGGGTTAAAATTACCTGCAAAAGTTCTCTGTTACCACCAGTAAAGGGGTTCCTCATGGAGGCCAAGTGTGCCACTCCAAGAAAATCACATGGTTTGGAAATCTACCCTCACACCAATAAAGCTGCAGAAGGGAATCTAAGTACCCTTTAAGAAAATACGAAGCAGAAGTACTATTTACATTTACCAAGTACTTGTGTGTGTGTGTGTGTGTGTTGGAGTGGGATGTTTAGTTGTCGGCTGGTCCATTGGAGGTGGTTCCATAGGACTCAGCTTGGCTAGAGAGAAATTCTTACCGAACATAAGGGAATGACACTGTCAGGAGGGAGTGTGGTAAAGGGGAAAGAGCACGGGCATTAGAGCAGATAGGGCTGAGGTTAAACCCCTGTTCCACCACTGTGGGATTTGAACAGGTTATTTAACCCATCTGCATCACAGTAGTTTCCCCAAGGACAGGCTTAATACTGCTTAATTATTGGAAGGAAATGGAAATCATATATGTAAAGTCCTTAGACAGTAGAAAGTGGTCAAAAATGCAAACTATTATTATTATCAAGGCTATTAATAATCATCTAGAAAAACAAAATCCAAAGTCAGAAGGACTTTGTCTAACTCCAGGGAGTCGTCTAAATAGGGAATAAAGGCAGATATTGAAGCCAGGAGGCAGAGCCAGCAATCTCACAACCAAAGGGAGGGAGCATGTACATCTAGTTCTTCAGTGCACACCTCTTAGCTATCAGGCACTGTGCTAAGTGCTGAGGAAACAAAGAGAAAAAAAGCGAGAGACGTAGTGTCTGCCCTCGTGTAGCCTACAGATTATTAGAGAGGTAGACATTAATCAAGGACTCAAACAAATGCTTGTAAAATTAAAAGAGGGCTAAAGTGTCTGAAGGAAGGGGGATGGATATATGAGAACACATAACGGAGGAAATGGCCATAATGAAAGAGGACAGGGAAGCCTTTTCAATGAGAAGGATGAGTGAGCTGAGATGCAGAAAAGGAAGAAAGGGAAGAAGGAAAGGAGGAAGGGAGAGGAGGAAGGAAGGAGGAAGAAGGAAGGGAGGGAAGAAGGAAAAGGGAATTGACTAGGCTTTTGCAGGAGAAAACAAGTGCAGAAAGCAAGGTGGGGAGGAGATGGCACAGTATGAGGCTAGAGAGGTGGGAAGGCAGGGACTTGACTCTTAAGGATTTCAGTCTTGATCCTGGAAACAATGAAAAGCTGTTGAATTGCTCTAAGGAAGGAGATTATATTCATGTTTTTAAAAGATCACTCTGGTTTTCAGTATAGAGAAAAAAATGAAGAAAGACAAGAGAAGATGTGCAAAGACCAGTTAGGATAATTTTATATTAGTTCAGATTAAAATGATGTGGCTTAGTCTACAATAGTAGTAGGGATATTAGTCTATGGTAGTAGTAGGGATGGTAGTAGGAATTCAAGAGACATTTGGAAGGTAACATGGACAGCATTTGGATATGAAGGGTGAGAGAGGGAGAAAAGCCAAGCATGACACCTGGCGTTTCTGACTTGCACAATTAGAGCAGGACCAGGTTAGAGGGAAGATAAATTAGTTGTTGACAAGGTGTATTTGAGGTATGTGTCATCCAAGAGGAAGTGCAAGTAGAAGATAGAAGTTTGGAGATGCATGCCTAGAGCTCTGAGAAGTGGCCAAGACTGGAAATGTAAACTTGTGAATCATCCACACATAGGTAGCAATTAATGCTGTGAGTTGAATGAGATCACCTACCTAGAGGGAATAAAGTCAGAGCAGGAGAGGGCTTAGGACTGAGCTTTGAGCAATGTCAAATTTAGAAGCCAGTAGAGGAGGATCAGCAGCCAAAGAAAGTAGGGAGAGAGGACAGGAAAGTGGAGGTGGGGAGAGGGCAGGAAGGAGCTACGGCACAGAAGCTGTGGGAGGAGAGTGCTTCAAGAAGGACTGTAGATCTATTAGGTTAAGCACTGCAGAAGCCACTGATGGCCTTAGCTAGAGCTGTTTTAATAGTGTGATGTACACCCCAAACACCTGGGATTGGGATGAAGATGACTGGGATGTGAAGTGAAGACTGGAAGTATAGCCAACTCATTCAAGTTATTTGATTGTGATGGAGAGAAGAGAGATAACACCATATCTGGAGGGGGATGAAGGGTTAACGGAAGGTGTCTTTATTTTTCAATGGGAAAGACTCAACTGTGCTTACAAGATTAATGGGAATGATTCAATTGGGGCAAAAGTTGAACCTGGAGGAGAGAAAAGGGGTAATTGTTAGAGTCAGGAAGAGGGATGGGAACAGAGCAGAGTTGAAAGAGAAGTAAGGTTCCTCTATTACAATAAGAATGAAGGAGGACAGGGTGAATGCAGGTGGGAAAGTGAAGGACTTTAAATCTGCTGACTTCTGTTTATTCTGTGAAGTAAGTGGCAAGGTAATACAATAAGAGTGAAAGAAGAGATTAATGTTGGAAGTTTGGAGAGATTGGAGATTTGAAATCATCATTGTTGACAGTGGAAAGGTAATGGTTTGCCAGATACGTAAAGCAATGTAGCCGGGCAGACCTGAGGCTAGGAGTCAATTAATATAGGAGACAATTGGCCTCATCACATGACTTTGTCCAGTAGCACCGAGCTCCACAGGTGTGAGTGGCTGGGATTTTATCACATCAAGAAAATAAAATGAATTGGGAGATTGGGATTGACATATATACACTAATATGTATAAAATGGATAACTAATAAGAACGTGCTGTATAAAAAAATAAATAAAATTAAATTTAAAAAAAGATAAAATGACAGAGAAGCAAGGGAGTTTTTAGAGTATTTATACCATATATGAAAAAATAAAGATCCACAGAGATAACACAGTGTTGATAAAGAAGAGCAAGGAATGAGGACTTGCCATTCCAGATATTAAAATATATTACAGTGCTATGGTGGGGGTGCATGGGAACCTGAGTAGAAAGCTCAGTAACAATGTGTTTGGGAACCTGGTATACATATGCCCCATTTGCCGGGAAAAGTCTGTTTTGCCAGTTGTCTCAGAATATTGTAATTATTAATAACAAACTTTTTCATCCTTGTTTGGACAATAAATTTTATGGTCACTCTTTATATGAGAAAGGTGGCATCACAAAGTGGAGGAAAGATGGATTGAGTGGTGTTAAAAGTAGCTCACAGTATGGACTTCTAGCTTCTAGGCCCACGGGTAAGGAGCTTAGAGGTCACCACTCCATCCTAACAAGTGAAATGCTGAGCAAACCAAAAAAGCAACAATTCTTTTTAGAGCCATCAGAGAAATGAGATCACAGGGCAAATTGCTGCCCCCAAATTGGAGAGGCAGACAGGAGGATACAGAGAATCACAACTTAACAGAGCAGAAATTTCCATGTGCCAGAGTAGGAAAACCTGAACTACAATCGATGGATTGCTTGAGGCTCAGTGTGGACAAGTCTGAGAGTTAGAAACTCCAGAGGCGCCCAGTCATTGGTGGGGAGGGGGAATAACTTTTGTGGGCTTCACCTCCAGGAGATCTACCACGTCCTCACAGTGAATATCAGAGAAAAAATTCTCTTTGGGCTTCTGGCAAGGGGAGGAGAAAAGGTACTAGTTTTAAATACACTAGGCATTCTGTTCTTCTCAACAAGGTCTGCTCTCAGGAGGAGCTATTTTACTATAGCCTAACGTCCTAGAATTTTATCAGAACCTAGCCTATCTGGGGGAAGGGAAATACCCAACTCCAGCCCCCTCCAGCCATCCAGTCCCACCTAAGTGGTGAGGGGAAACTGAGACGCACACGTGAAATTCACAGTCCAGGGTTAACACGTCACCAAAAGACGGAGACCTAATCATAAGACTATAGAACACTTCCTCTCCCTGACCCCTTACCACAGGCATACTTCAAAGATATTGTTGGTTAAGTTTCAGACCACTGCAATAAAGCAAAAATTGCAATAAATCTAGTCACATGAAATTTTTGGTTTCTCAGCACATATAAAAGTTATGTTTGGGCTTCCCTGGTGGCGCAGTGGTTGAGAGTCCGCCTGCCGATGCAGGGGACACGGGTTCGTGCCCCAGTCTGGGAAAATCCCACGTGCCGCGGAGCGGCTGGGCCCGTGAGCGATGGCCGCTGAGCCTGTGCATCCAGAGCCTGTGCTCCGCAACGGGAGAGGCCACAACAGTGAGAGGTCCTCGTACCGCAAGAAAAAAAAAACAAAAACCAAAAACAAACAAAAAAAACACATCTGAAAAGATAGAGAAAGCATCAGAACCAGACATGGCAGGGATGTTGGAATTATCAGACAGGGAATTTGAAACAACAATGATTAATATGCTAAGGGCTCTAATGGATAAAGTGGACAGCATGTAAGAACAGATGGGCAATGTAAGCAGAGATGGAAATCCTAAGGAAAAACCAAAAAGAAATGCTAGAGATCAAAAACCTTGTAACAGAAATGAAGAATGCCTTTGATGGGCTTATCAGTAGATTGGACACAGCTGAGGAATCTCTGAGCTTGAGGATATATCAACAAAACTACTAAAACTGAAAAGCAAAAGAAAAAAGACTGAAAAAAACAGAACAGAATATACAAGGACTATGAGACAACTACAAAAGACATAACATATGCATAATAGGAATACCAGGAGAAGAAAGGGAGAAAGGAACAGAAGAAATACTTGAGACAATAATGACTGAGAATTTCCTCAAATTAATATATGACACTAAACCAAAGATCCAGGAAGCTCAGAGAACACCAAGAAAGATAAATGCCAAAAAAACTATATCCAATCATATCATTTTTAAACGACAGAAAATTAAAGATAAATAAAAAATCCTGAAAGAAGCCAGAGGAAAAAAACACCTTACCTACAGAAGAACAAAGATAAGAATTATATACAACTTCTCAGAAACCATGCAAACAAGAAGAGAGTGGGGTGAAATATTTAATGTGTTGAGAGAAAAAAGTCACCAACTTAGAACTCAATACCCTGTGAAATTATTCTTCAAAAGTGAAAAAAATATAGAGACTTCTTCAGACAAACAAAAATTGAGGGAATTTGTCACCAGTAGACCCGTCTTGCAAAAAATGTTTAAAAAGTTCTTTAGAGAGAAAAAAAATAATATAGGTCAGAAAGTCAGATCTCCATTTAAAAAAGGAAGAGTATTAAAGAAGGAATAAAGGAAGGTAAAATAAATTTTTAAATTTTTCTTATTCTTAATTGATCTAACAGATAATACTTTGTTCAAAATAATAATAGTAACAGTGTATTCAATTATATATGCTTATGTCTATATATGCTTATATATGTTTATGTGTAAGTGAAATGAATGACAGCAATGATATAAGGGAAAGGAGGAAGGAATTAGGAATATTTTGTTATTATAAGGTACTTGCACTATCTTTGAAGCAGTATAGTGTTAATTGATGGCAGACTTGGATTAGTTGTAAATGTATACTGAAAACTCCAGGACAACCATTTTAAAAAGCCAAAAAAAAAAAGTATAATTGATACGCTAAGAAAGGAAAACAAATAGATAGAATCATATAAAATTCTCAATTAGAACCAAAACGACAAAAAATGTGTGAAAGACAGAAATAGGAACAAAGAACAAGGCAACAAATATGGTAAATATTAATCTGCCTGTATCAATAATCACTTTAAACATCCGTGGTCTAAACAGATCAATTAAAAGATTGTCAGTGAATCAAAGACAAGACCCTTATATGTTGTCTATAAGAAACCCACTTTAAATATAAAGACATATATCAATAGATTAAAAGCAGGATGATGAGAAAGATATACAATGTTAACATTAATCAAAAGAAAGCAGGAATAGCTATATTAATTTCAGGCAGAGTGGACTTCAGAGCAAGGAAAGTTATCAGGAATAAAGAGAGGCATTACATAATGATAAAGGGATCAGTACTCCAAGAAGATGTAATAATCCTTAATATGTTTGCACCTAATGACAGAGCATCAAAATGTGTGAGCTGAAAACTTATAGAACTGCAAGGAGAAATAGATGAATCCATTGTCATAGTTGTAGACTTCAATTCCCCTCTATCAGAAATGGACAGATGTAGCAGGCAGAAAATCGGTAAGGACATAGTTCAACTCAGCAGTGCCATCAATCAGCTGGATCTAACTGGCATCTATAGACTACATTCAACAACAGCAGATTACATGTTCTTCTCAAGCTCACATGGAACATTCAACAAGATGGATCATATTCTGGGTCATAAAGTACACCTTAACAAATTTAAAAAGGTAGAAATTATACAATATCTGCTCTCACACCACAATAGAATTAAACTAGAAATCAATCATAGAAAGATAGCTGGAAAATCCCCAAATAGTTGGAGGTTAAACAACACATTTCTAACCAACACATGGGTCAAAGAAGGAATTTCAAAAGAAATTTTAAAATATTGTGAACTAAATGAAAATGAAAATACAACTTATCAAAATTTGTGCGATGCAATGAAAGCAGCACTTAAGGGAAATTTATAGCATTGAATGTACATATTAGAAAAGAAGAAAAACTTTAAATCAATAATCTAATCTTCTACTTTAGGAAGCTAGAAAAAGAAAAGCAAATAATATCTAAAATAAACAGGAAAAATAATAAAAATTGGAGCAGAAATCAATGAAACTGAAAAAAGAAAGAAATCAATAGAGAAAATCAATAAAACCAAGAGCTGGTTCTTTGAAAAGATCAGTAAGATTGATAAGCCCTTAGCCAGGCTAACTGAAAAAAAAAAGAGGAGACACAAGTTACTAATATCAGAAATGAAAGAAGGGACATCACTACAGATCCCATGGACACTAAAGGAATAATAAGGAATATTACAAACAACTCTATGCTCACAAATTTGATAACCTAGATGAAATGGACCAATTCCTTGAAAGACACAATCTACCAAAACTCACACAATAAGGAATAGAAAATATGAATAGGCCTATATCTTTTAAAGAAATTGAATCAATAATTAATATCCTTCCAAAACAGAAAGAACCAGACCGAGATGGGTTCACTGGTGAATTCTGCCAAACATTTAAGGAAGAAATTATACCGATTCTCTACTTCCTAACTCGTTCTATGAGGCCAGCACCACCCTATTACCAAAAGTAGACAAAGACATTGCAAAGAAAGGAAAACTGCAAATCCATATCTCTCATGAACATAGATGTAAAATTCCTCTACAAAATATTAGCAAATCAAATGCAACAGTGTATAAAAAGAATAGACACCATAACCAAGTGGGATTTATCCCAGTCATGCAAGGCTGGTTCAGCATTTGAAAATCAATTAATGTAATCTATCACATCAACAGGTAAAAGAAGAACAATCACATGATCATATAAATAGATGCAGAAAAAACATTTGACAGAATCCAACACCCATTCATGATAAAAACTCGCAGCAAACTATGAATAGAGATAAAGGTCCTTAACTTGGTAAAGAGCGTACAAAAAACCTACACTTAACATCATACTTACTGGTAGGAAACTTAAGACTTTGCTGCAAAGATCAAGAACAAGGCAAGGATGTCCCCTCTCACCACTACTTTTCAACATCATACTGGATGTCCTAGCTAATACAACAAGACAAGATAAGGAAATAAAAGATATACAGATTGGGAAGGAAGAAATAAAGCCGTCTTTGTTTACAGATGACATGGTTGTCTACATAGGAAAAGCTGAATCGACAAAAAACCTCAGGGAACTAATAAGCAATTACAACAAAAGCTTGATGATTGCCAGGGGTTGTGGGGAGGGAGGGATGAATCGGCAGAGCAGAGGGTTTTTTAAGACGGTGAAACTACTCAATACAATACTACAATGGTGGATGCATAGTATTATACCTTTGTCAAAATCCCATAGAATATGCAATACCAAGAGTGAACTCTAATGTAAACTGTGGACTTTGGGTGATGATGTGTCAGTGTAGGTTTCTGTAGGATTATTAGTTGTAACAAATGTACCACTCTGATGCCTGATGTTGATAATGGGGAAGGTTGTGCATGTGTGGGAACAGGGGGTATATGGGAACTCTCTGTACTTTCTGCTCAATTTTATTGTGAGTGTAAAACTGCTCTAAAAAAATCTGTTTACTAATTTGTTTTGAAGTAGCTCACAGTATGGAGAAAATCGAGTTGGATCCCTACTCCATCACATTAAAAAGTAAATTCTAAATGGATTGAAGGCCTAAATGTGAAAATAAAATTATAAAGCTAATGGAAGAAAGTACTAGAGAATATCTTTGTGATCTCAGTGTTTTTAGCAAGACCAAAAAAATACAAGCCATAGGAGAGAAATTGATCAATTTGATTAGATGGAAATTATTGAAGAATTCTAAAGATAAGATGAACGTCTGGGTGACAGAAAGATATTTGTAAATGATGAGCATTTCATATATGGAAAGTCCTACAAATCGACAAGAAAAAGAAAAATCCACCGGTAAATATTTTGAGTAGGCAATTTACAAGAGAAACATGATAAATTTATGAAGAGATGCTCAAATTTGCTAGTATTAAATGAAAACAAGATACTACTTTACATCCATCAGATTGGGAACAATTAGGAAGTCCAATAATCACAAGTACTAGTGAGGATATGGGGAAATGGGAACAGTTATGCATAGCTTATAGAATGAAAGTAAGTAAAGCCATTTTGCAGAACAATCTGGAACTACTTAGTGAAATTAATATGATTATACCCGCAACCTCACAACCAAGCAGTCCCACGACATGGTTTATATTGCTGAGAAACTTTCAGGTAGGTTCATAAGCAGAGCAGCATGAGGATTTGTATTACAGCAATGTTTGTCGAGGCAAAGAGCTGGGAGTCAGTTAAGTGCTCCTCACTGGGAGAATAAGTAAAATGTGGTCTATGCATGCAGTGGAGTGTACTAAGCAGCAGTCAGTAGCAGTGTTACATTCTCATGTAGTAACATTGACATATCTCAAAATTATAAGATTAAGTGAAAAAAATATTAAAATACAAAACAACTCTATGTAACTTCAAGTAAATTATACACACACTTATCTATGTAATATATGTATATGTGTAGATATAGATATTCAGAAGGACATATATTAAATACTTAGGAGTGAGCAGTAAACAAAGGAAGGAAATGAGAGACGTATAAAGAATATAGAGATAAACAAAACGTTGCCTTTGCACAGTGATGAAAGTATATGATGTGACTTAATTTTTTACCTGCTTTCCTAAAAAAAAGAGGAATTAAAAAACATTTTAAATAAAATAAATACAATATGGATATAATGATCTCATTAAATTGTATTTGAAAATTAAATGAGTAATTCATATAAAGCACTTAACTTAGTACCTAGCCTACACTAAACACCCAATAAATGTTTTCTGTTAATGTTAGTAACACCACTCATGACACAGCTACTACCAATCAGTTGGAGTTGGCACTTAAGACCCATTGGATTTAGATGATTTCCCCAAAAGATCCGTTCAGGTCTAACAATCTGTGGTTCTACGAGAGGAATAGGCAAGTCCTGGCTGCAGACCCAGAAGCAAGCAGGAGAAATGGTGAACACAGCCTTGTGGAATGGGAATGGCTACCAGCTTTTTTGCAGTGTCATAGGAAATCTGGATGGTTAACTTGGGAGAACACCAGTATAAGGCACAAATTAAGAAAGGAGAGGCTGCAGGAGTAAACAGTGCTATAGAGCTGGGCGACTTTATGTACTTTGGTATACTTACTCCAAAGCGGGGTTTTCTTTTAACATTTTAATTTCAAGTTATAAAATTGAATCACAATGTCTAGGTATATAGTGTTTGCTTTGGATTATCTCTCCCCCACCCTCCTCCTTCCCTGAAGTGGGACACAGGTTGTTGTAGTGAAATGAGCAAGATCAACACCTAGTGGCCTGTCCCTCAAAGTGCTGACATAAGATCCTGGTCCCAGAGAGCGGAGAACAGGTGCTACATCCTTGCCCTTACGTTAATTCAACAAGCATTAAGTGGGCCTCTATGCCAGGCACTATTCTGGTGTCTTGGGGATGTAGAACTACTAACAGAAAATGACAGATTTAAAAATAAAATTAAGGAAGTGTCAACACGGAAACTTCCCAAAGTGACATTGCATTTTAATGTGTTTATTTTCCACTGGTTTTTCACAGATCATAGATGAAGAAGAAACACAATTTATGAGTAATTGCCCCGTTGCGGTCACCGAAAGCACCCCACGGAGGAGGACGCGGATCCAGGTGTTCTGGATAGCGCCACCTGCAGGAACCGGCTGTGTGATTCTAAAGTAAGTGAACAAGGGAATCCTTGGAACACTTCACTCCCCTTTCCTGTGCTCTCTCTCGAAGTCTCCGTGGTGCGGTTGCAGAAGGAAAAGTGCCTTTATTGGGGCATCAGACAAATTGTATCATCTCTCTGCCCTCCCTTATCTTGACTCTAAAACAGGACTATGGGCGGTCTTTTGTAAAGTGCTATGAAAAGAATCAATCACCTGAATCTCTATTTTCTTCCCATACAATGATCTGCTGGTTACTCTCTATCTTCCTAGAGATAATGATCCTATGGCTCGTCAAGAAAAATTATGACCTGGGCGAGGATAATTTTTGGCTTCCTCCATCTTGAATACACCCCCTATCCTTAAGCTGTGCTAGGCTGACCTGAGACCTGACTGTAACCTCCGTTGGCCCCAGGCTCTGCTTTATGATCCTGTCTTCTTCCTTCTCCCATCAAAATTGCCCTCTTGCACCACTTCCTATGGGGCATCTTGATCCTCATCTTGGTGAGTTACAATAGATGATGAGAGGTATGAGCCAGCCAATGGTTTTCCCCTGAAAGGTAGCATTATCTCAAACCTGTATATTGTATGTTATAGAATGATGTTCAGGGAGATGTAAATAGGTGGGCAGGAAATCAATTTCTATGGTTAAATAACTTTGGAAAATGCTGTATGGTATATATCTCCTTCTTGGAGATTCACAACATACATTAGCATATTGAATGTTTTGCAAAGTCCTGCCAAAAAGAAGTCTGTTTAACTTGGTTTCACCCAGCATTTCCCAAACTTGACTGCAAAGCTCCTTTTTTGCTGAGACATCTATTAACATTAAATAGTTAGAGAAATGTTGCTATAACCTGTTTTAAATACATTTTAAGGCTCTATAGAGTGCTGCTGGGAATTTTAGGATTTCAGACAGGCAAATAGTCATAGGTAGCTAGGCAAGGCTCCAATGCCAGCATCCAAGAAACCCTTTTCCCTGGAGTTAGGGGCTGGGAACTTCCCAACCATCTTCTACTTCTTTAAATCCCCTAAGGCCTTATGTATATGTTTGGTTCATTTGTCTGAACCTGTGGCAGGTGGACATTTCTAAAGACTTAGAACTACAGCCCAGCCCTGAGGAGAGACTGATAAGGAGGCATTCCACCTAGGCTCTCCAGTCCCTGCAGTTTATGGATCCAGCTGTGCCTGGCTTATGGGAGAAAAAAAAAGCTCGCAGAGATTTCTGGAAACCTCTGTCCATTGTCCAGGCTCAGTCTTGTCTTTGGCCTCTTTTTGCTGCCATCTGTATGGACATCATTTATTTTTTTCTTAGTTTAATGCAAGCTGAGCATCCTTCCTCAGATTCCTTGGGAAGTTTGGCTTTTGGCACTAATCTACATTGGTGATTTGTTTTAAATTTAGAAGTAGAATTTATGTATAAGTATAAATCCCAATATATAACATGTATCTAGTATCTAGTTGCAGTGTGGGAGAAGGCCTTGTGGGAATAAACGAAGACCACTGAACTGAGAAAAGAGGCTATTTATTCAGAGCTTGCTATGTAGCAAGGAAGTCAGCTGCCATCACTAGCATTTGACAGAGACTCAGAGGCAGGCAGAGGAGTGGGAAAGCTTTACAGTGAAAAATAAGAGAAGATTTTGGGTATTTTTTGACTGGAGATTGTTGGCATGGGGAAGCTGAGAGCAGGCTAACTAGAAATGGAGCATCTGATGTGATTGGTTTGGAGAGCATATTAGGCTTTCTCTGGCTGGTCCTGAGATGGAAATAGAGGAGGCAGTGGGGCAAGAATTAGACAGTTGACATCATTGCCCAAGTCCTAACTGCTCTGGACTAATGGCTGCAGATGCTGTGGTTTGGCTTCCCAGGCCATTTACTGCAGAGATTGGGGGTCAGATTTCTATTGTCACTGTCATATACAGCCTGGCCTTTGTCCATTAGTATATTCAGTCTCTCAGCCTGGAGACGGGGTTCTCAGCTTGGCTTTCCAGTACCCACACCCCCGCCCGTGGCAGCCCTGTCACTCCACAGAGGGGCTCTCCAATATCAGGTCTGCGTGATGAGTCTTCCTGCTCTAAAACCCTTATCCCTTTGGTGTAGATCTCTGGTTTTCTTTGACTGTTGTTCTCACAGACCAGAAGCCTTTGATCTTCCTGGTGGAAACCAAAAAGGCATCTCTTGTTTACCGTTAACAGTGAACATATGTGAACATATGTTTATCCATTAACAGTAAACAAATGTGGCTTGTTCAGTCACTCATTCTTTCAGTAAATGTAACTGAGCTTCTATTTGCACAGACGTCCACAGTGTACAGGCAACTGAAGTTAAGATCTTGGCCCTCAAGGTTCTCACAGGCCAAATAGAGGAGAAAGAAAGGGACAACCAGTACTGTCTACCATGAAGTCAGCTGCACATCTAGCAGGCTTTGTCTAATTTAATCTTCACAACAAACTTCCCCCTTTTATGCAGGAGGAGACAAGTCCCAGTGAATTAGGCAAGTTTCTTGAAGTCATACTTCCATTTAATGCTAAAGCCCCATGTTCTTCCTTTCTTTTATCTTTTTCTGAAGGAATTAAATGTAATCTATAATTATTCACTAAAGAAATCATTTTATAGGTAAGATGTAAATACATTCACATTGTAAAATTTCAAACAATACAGAAAATAGTGAAATACAGAAAAATAAAGAATACAAAAAAAGTGAAAAATCACTGACATTTCTCCCAGTAAATCCCAAAGTCTTCTACCCCAAAGTAGCAATAGATATCAATTTGGCGTGTATTTGTTAGACTTTTATCTGTGAGTTTATATGCATATAAAAAAACATACAAGTACCCTTTACACAAATGATATCATGGTCTATGTGATGTCCTGAAATTAAATGGGTTTTCACTAAATAAAATGTATTAGAGATATTTCCAGGTCAGAACATATGGATCTATCTCCTTTTTTAAACTTTTGCATATAATCTACTGTGCAAATATGTTAGTTATTCCACAGTTGATGGACATTTAGATTGTTTCCAGTTTTTTACTATTACCAATAATGCTATAATAAACATCCTTATACATACCTCTTTGAGCAAATATGCAAGTTTTTATCCATGGTAGCTGCCAAGAAGTAGGATCATAAGGGATGGACATTTATAATTTTAATAGACACTGCCAGATTTTCCTCCAAAAAGCTTGCCAATTTAAACACTCTCCCTGACTGTGAACAAGAGAGCCTGTTTCCTTACTTGCTTAACAACTTTTTTTTTTTTTTAAGTTGGCTGCACCAGGTCTTAGTTGTGGCATGTGGGATCTTTAGTTGTGGCATGTGGGATCTTTAGTTGCGGCATGTGAACTCTTAGTTGTGGCATGTGGGATCTAGTTCCCTGACCAGGGATTGAACCCGGGCCCCCTGCATTGGGAGTGTGGAGTCTTAGCCACTGGACCACCAGGGAAGTTCCTCAACAGCTCTTGATGTTTATCATTCTTTAAAGTTCTGCCCATCTGATGGTTAAAAATGGTGTCTTGTGGTAATTTATATTTTCCTGATTACTAGTAATATTAAGAATCTTTTCAAATATTTATTCCACTTTTATTTCTTCTTTGTAAATGGCCCATTCATATTCTTGTCCATTATTCCAATAATGTTGCTTTTAAAAATTGATGTTTATATATTTCCATATATTTATATATAAAATATATGTGTATATTATATGTATGAAATATATTTTATATTATGTATTTTATATATAAACATATGTAAATATATAATTTAATATATTTATGTTTAAAATTGATCCTTATATGGTACAGATAATAACACTTTGTTATAAATTTCAAATATTCCTCTCCATCTTTCTCTTAACTTTGCTTATGAGTATCTAATCATCCAAAAATTTGAAATTTTGTTTTAGTCAAATGTATCCATCCTTCCTCTTATGAATTTTGATTTGTATCTTGTCTAAAATAAACTTCCTACACCCAAGGTTATAAATATATTCCCATATTGTTAATATTTTTATAGGTTTAAAAATAAATTTAGGTCTTTAATCTTCCTGGAATTTAATTTTGTGAATAATATGGTATCAGTAAGCCTGAAGAAAAAAATAGATGGCATGCTCCGCATGAGGTGCCAAAGGGTCATTGAATCAGGGGTCTGATTATGATGGTGTGGCCAAAATAAAAGTGAGAGGAGCCTTTAGCACCCATGTCTGAAGGGGCGAAAGGAGTGTGCAGAGGACGGGGCAGAGAAGACCACCACCTCCCAGGGGCTGAGAACTTCAGTTAAGGGAAGCTACTAGCCTGAGGTGACCCACAGGGATCCCAGTCTTGATTCCCTGTCGATTCTCCCTTTTGACCTTGACTCCAACCACGAGGACAACGAAGCCTCGTTGATAGAGTTCACACAGATTCTCCTCTCCTGCAAAGAACAGGGTACAGAAGGTTGAAGAAAGTAGCTGGAGGGACAGACCAGAGCTGTCCAGCACAGCTGGGAAATGAAAATCTACCTATTTTTCTCAAAATGGCTAGGTAGTTGTTTCACATCCATTTATCAAATACTGTCCTTTCCCTTATTGTTTGAAATGCTACTTTAACAAATATAAAATTTTTATACATGTCTGTTCTGTTCTGTTGATCTTTTTATCCCTGCACAAAACCCACACCATTTTATAGCATAATTTTATTTTATGTTTTGATAGCAAGTCGTCGCTCATTAATCTTCTGGTTCAAAATGTTCATGGCCACTCAAGCAGATTCATAATTCCAGACGAATCATAGAATGAGTTTGTTGTGTTTAATAAAAACTTATATTGGGATTTTGAATGGTGTTGCAAACCCTACAATATGCTTTTATATTGTAGCAACCTACAATGTGTTTTCCCAGTTAGAAATATGGAATATCCCCTCTTCAGGTCTTTTATGTCCTTCAGGAAAGTCATGTAATTTTTCCTCATTTGAATTAAACATTCTTGCGAGGCTTTTTTTCCCTCACAGGTATTTTATACTTTTATTACTTTTGTGAATGGGCTCTTTTTTCCTGTTAAAGTTTCTAATCATTGATTGCTTGTGTTTAGGAAAGCTATTGATTCTTGTACCTTGAGTTTGAGTTTAGACAGTGCTGAACTCTCTTGGTAGTTCTAATGCTTATTTTTCATTTTGGGGGGAAATAATGAATAAATATACCTTTGTATCTTTTTCATATTTTAGTTTATTATCTATCGCCTCTAGTACAATATTAAATAGTGGTATTCATGCTTATTCCTGATTTTAATGGGAATACTCTTATAATTCACTTTTAAGTATAACAGGAAGTACAGGTATCAAACTGATGCCTTGATTCAAGTTGAGAAATACCCTTTATCTAGATGAGAAAGTTTCCTTCTTTTTCTTGTGGAAGGTGGTATTGGAGAAACCAATCACAACCAGTATTCCATGTGTCCAGAGTTGACCATCACTGAGAAAGACTCAGAGTATAAACAAGGATCCTGACTTTCAAGACACTTTCCTGAAGTCTAGTTGTGGTGTAAATAAAAATACGTATGCAAAACTTAGCCAACCCGAGACAGACATGAACTGGGGACAAATTAAACATGGTTAGTCAGAAAGTAGATGAATGAAGAATGTGATATTGGGAGCACCAGAGCTCCTTAGAAAGGTTAGTTTATATCTTGAAGGCAGTAGTAGGGTGTGGATAAAGGGACAGAAGGGAAGAGGTCATTCCAGGTGAAGGGAGTGAACAGAGTGAAACTAACGTGAGAACTTAGAGGTGAGAGTACATATGGCGGCACTGGGAGACAGTAAACAGACAGACTTGGTGAGATTAGAAGGTCATTGGGGGCCGAAATCCATTGCTAAATCATGCACGTTCTCCAATGTCAGGATGAAGAGGTTGAACTTGTTTCAAGAGGAACAAGGGAGCCATTAGTGGATTAAACAGTGGACTGACATGCTAGAAGGAAGATTCACTAAAAAGTTAGTCTGGATGCTTACATCTGGCAGCAAATTCCAGGAAAGATGAAAGGGGAGACACTAACTTTGTTGCAGAGCCCTCACTTTCAAAAATGGGCATTTGTGTTGCTGTGTTTGGGTAATATTCCTGGGAGAAGGCAGACTGGTAGTGTAAGCTGCAGAGTCTGCTAAATATCTGTAGATGACAGCTCTGAAGCCCACGTAGCTGGTTATGTTCTTTTGCCCAGGAGGGCTGGGAAGGGAAGCACGTAGCAATTACAACTTTCCTTTTGGCACAAACCTGACACCATTTCCATTTTCCATTTGGATGCAAAGATTTGAACATTTCTAAATTACAGGCTTTTAAGACATCCCTCCTTATAGCCTTCTCCCTACAATTGAACGACCCAGCACTTAAAGTTTCCGTGGCATGCTTCAACACTGCAAACTGTTACAGCAAAGTGGTGACTGATTGAAAGAAAAAGCCTCTGTGAATAGAATAGATGTTTACAGACCCCATCAGAGGGAAGTCCTATCCCCTTAAGTCTGATAAAAGTTTTGTCCCTTGAAGTGATCTTGTCTTTCCATACCTTCATTACATACATTTATTACTAGACTTCTGACACCCACTTGTCACTTCTTGGGAGGGTTTGAGATGTGGGTTGCCTTACCCTGGAGGAGATAGTCACTTGGTGAATCATTTGGGGAATTCAACCTTATGAAACAATGATTGGCTGCAGGCAGTGATAATAGCCCAGAGCCAAGCCCTGTTCTAGGTGCATTATCAATACTTGTTTAATCCCCAGAGCAACCCTATGAAGTGGATACCAAAGAGGATGCTAAGGCACAGAGAGGTTAAGTAACTTCCCCAAGGTCACAGGGTAAGTGACAGAGCTGGGATTTAAACAGAGAAGCATCTGGGTTCCGGAGTCTGTGATCTTAGTACTGTACTCTACCATCTCAGGCAGGTCAAGTTCACCTGCAACTTCTCCTTCTCCCCCAACATGATTAGTTGCCATAACTGCCTCTTCCTTCTCTCAGTTGCTTTACATTCACTGCTTTATTCACAGGCACTTCTTGCCTCACTATTGCAGGAACCTTGTACTGCTCACACTAGTTCCTTGCCCTGTGATTCTGCCTCTTACTGGTATAAGAATTGCTGTCCTCATATGCAGCTGAGTCACACTGCTTACATAACGAACTTGAAGGGGGCTCTCCATCACCTTCCAGATCAAGTCCAGAATCCTGATCAGAGCATTTAAGTCTCCCTATGTCCTTTACCAGAGTCTCTGACCAGCCTCTTCTTCCACTGAATCCCTCCATCAACAATGTTCTCTTGCCATTCTTGTCTGCTCACTCTCTTGATAACATTTATGGAGCACCTACTGCATGCAGTCAATGAGGGTTCAGAGACTGTCTCTGAGAATGTCACAGTCTAGGAGTGAAACACAAAACAAATCAAGTCCACAGTCCTTCATCTGCATTTCTGAAACCCAAAAAGCTCTAAAATCCAAAAGATATTTTCTTAACTCATTTAGGACCCAAACCTGCCTTGAACTGACTTGAAGTTATTTATAGTCTTTTAGTATAAATATTAATGTGTTTGATGCTGCCGCAGACCCTGATGGTACCCTGTGTTACCTTTCTGAAATCCAAAAATATTCTGAATTCTGAGATACCTCTGGCCTCAAGGGTAACAGATAAGGGAACTTGATGGGAAGTTTGGTCATGGATTGCAGGGGAGGCAGCCCTCTGGCAGGACTGGGATTCACAGAAATATTAAAAACGAGTAATTCATTTCTTGCACATGAAATAACCTGTTCCCAGCTGCAGCTGCTACTAGATCTGAGAACGTATTCAGTGTTCCCCGTCACCAAAGAATAAAGCCAAAATTCCTTAGCATGGGGTCCAAGGTCCTTAGTGATGTTTGCAGACACCTTTGCAGCCTCATTTGTAGGTGCTCCTCCTCCCACCCAAGACTGCAAGCTTCATGGAGGAGGGGATCAAGTTTCCTCATCTGTGTGGCCCTAATGTAGGGGTTGGCAAACCACAGTCTGTGGGCCACATCTGGCCCACTGCCTGTTTTTATAAGGAAGGTTTCATTGGAACACAACCAGGTTCATTCATTTATGGATTGTTTAGGGCCCCTTTCACGCTACAGCAGCAGAATTGAGAAGTTGCAATAGAGACCTTATAGCCTACAAAGTCTAAAATATTTTTTATCTGGCACCTTATAGAAAAAAATGTACTGACCCCTGCTGTAATGTATACCCCGGTGCCAGGAACTCAATAACTGCTGATTCCTGGCTTGGGTTCTCCTAAAATCCCAGCTTAGACAAAGGCTTGGGTGCAGGGAGTTTATTTGGGGAGTGATCCCAGGGAGAAGGTGGGGGCAGTGGGCAGTTATTGACCTGGTCATCACCGTAGGCAGTCAATGCTTGCCCCTGCTGGGACCTCTGGAGAAGCCATATAACATGTGTCTCAGAGCAGCATGCCCAGGAATGAAGGGGGAAGCCATTATCCATTGGTTTTCATCCTCCATTGATCAAGGGTAGCCCCACAGGCATTAACGCCCCTGCACTCTGGGCTGCACGTGTGTGAATGTTCATCAGGTTCTGAACATGTACTGCAGCATCAAGAGATGCTCTGGGACAAGAAGCAAGAGGTAACCACACAGACAAGGTGTGTATCATCTAATTACAGTGGACAGAGCTGCTCATAGCAACAGTGGATGGAATCAGAGTTGGGATTAGAGGATATGAAGAGACGTATAGAGATGCTCAATGCATCAGTTAGTATGAAGAGTAGTCTAAGTAGCTTACATTTATTGCCAAGAACTATGCTAGGTGCATTGCAAGCCTTATTTTACTTAATGTTCATAAAAGACCTGTAGGGTCTTCACTATACTCTTCCCATTTTCTTGATGAGAAAACTGAGGTTTAGAGAGTTTGTATTCAGGGTAATAAAGCAGTTTAGTGATGGAGCTGGGTCTTACACCCACTTCCACTCGACTCCAAAGCCCTTGTTGTTAACTAATCACCACTAAGCTACACTGACCCGCACACCCTCACCTTCTGCCTCACTTGGTCTGTGAAGCCTGGAGAGGCAGGGGACTGCCTGGGTCGGGGAGGCGAGGAAACTAAATGTCCTTTAGAAAATGGAAAACAAACCCAAGGACCTGGCAAGAGAAAGACTTTTTAGTGAGGAGAGATGAGTATTAGGAGAGATTAGCCAGAACTCATAAGATTTTGTAACTTCGTGGAGCTCACCAACTCTTTTTATCTTGGAAGGAAATAACACAGAAAACCCACATCTGATGACTCTGTGTATGATTTAGAGGATGCTGGCAGGATTAGAAGGATCTGATGTGGCTGAAGTGCAGCTTACCCTGCAATTTTTCTGGCATTAAGTATTGAGAAGAACCACAGGCTCCTTTGTCATAAGTCAGGGTGGCTCTCCCTTGAGGCTGGCTAGAACCTCAGCAATGCTAACTAGGGGTGGAAGCAAGGAATCTACAGAAAAGGGGGTGGGAAACCCCAGACCAGTAGAAGAGGCTGGTTTTGTGAGAGCAGTTGGAGAAACCAAGACCATGGTTAAAAGGGAAGCATGTGCTTGGTTCAGGAAGACTTAGATACTCTAAGACATGTCATCCAACAGGTGGAATCCAGATGCCGGGGCTTCCTGGGAGGCTGGCAGTGGCATAGTTCCAAGGCAGCAGTCCAATGGCAGCAGAGTTTCATTCAGCAGCTGGAGTCCCAGGTGTAGGATCCAACCCCTGGGGAGAAAACTGGGAAGAATTAAAAGGAAGTATGTGCTGCGGAGGTGCTCCAGGCACAGCAGGAAACTGAGGCTCAGATGGAACACTGAAACCCACACTGCAAGGGGCAACGGTGTGACCACAACTCGGTGGGCATGTGCGAGTGAATGGCCCACCCCAATCATGCACAAGGACCCAGAGCCCTGGCAGCAAAACCAGTCCCAGTCCTATCCCAGTGATGGAGCCGGGATTGCCAAGATATTCCAGGCCCTGATCGTGGTGGGATCAAAACATGATGTTTAGATCCTGTGGACATTTTAAAAATTGAAATTAAATTCATATAACATGAAATTAACCAGTTTAAAGCCATCAATTTGGTAGCATTTAGTACATTCACAATGTTGTGCAACCACCACCTCTGTCTAGTTCCAAAATATTTCCATTGCTCCAAAGTAAAACCCTTTACTCATAAGCAGGAACCCCATTTTCCTCTCCCTGCAGCCCCTAGCAACCACCAATCTGCATTCTGTCTCTACGGATTTACCTATTATTGATATTTCACATTAATGGAATCATACAGTATGTGATCTTTTGCATCTGACTTTTTTCACTTACCATGTTTTTGAGGTTCATCTATGTTATAGCATGTATTGATACTTCATTCCTTTTTATATCTGAATAATATTGCATTACATGTATATACCACAATTTGTTTGCCCCGGGACATTTTTGACATGAAATGGTCACAGGGTAAAAATGCAACAATGAAAAATCATCAGATGGTATCATATCTACATTAACTTTTCAATCCATATACATATTTTTTTCACCAGGGAATATATAGTAGATGTGTTCCTCCACTCCTGAGCCTCACCCCTTCCCTGGGTAGGACAGTGACAACCCTGGGACAAGGGTAGAAAAGGACAAAGAGATGTTTCCACACCTACTTTGTCTCTCAGGGTCATGAAGTAAGTGTATTGGCCTGCTAGTGGGCAGGGCTGGGACCCAGGGCTGGGTCTGGCCTGCTACAGGCTGGGTCCTCAGGCTGCAGGATTGTGGTTTTCTTGCATCTGGTGTCTGTCCCCTGGTGGATGAGGCTGGCCTAGAGGCTAGTGCAGTCTTCCTAAGGGCAGGGCCAGGGCCCAGGGGATTCTGGGACTGGTGTCTACCCACCGATGGATGGAGCTGGATCCTGGGCCCTCTGGTGGGCAGGGCCATGTCCAGAGGCAGCTGTGGGCTCAGGAAGTCTTTAGGCAGCGTGTGTGTGTGTGTGTGTGTGTGTGTGTGTCTGTGTGTGTGTCTGTGTGTGTGTGTCTGTGTCTGTGTGTGTGTGTGTGTGTGTCTGTCCGTCCCCCGGTCCCAGTTAGTTGCTTGGCCTGAGGCATCCCAGCACCAGAGCCTACAGGCTATTGGGTGAGGCCAGGTCTTGGCACTAATGAGCTGGAGGGAGATTTTCAAAATGGCGCCCGCCAGCACCAGCGTCGACCAGCACCAGCATCCACATGGTAGAAGTAGCTCCCAAGAATGGCTACTGCCAGTGTCTATGTCCCCAGGGTGAGCCACACCCTTCCTCCACCCCCTCCAAAACCAGCAGGTAGGGCTGGCCCAGGACCCTATCAAATTACTGCTTTTGCCCTGGGACCTAGAGCTCATGATATTTTGTGTGCTCACTTTAAGACTGGAGTCTCTGTTTCCCCCAGTCCCTCGGGACTCCTGAAATCAAACGCCACTGACCTTCAAAGCCAAAGGCTCTGGGGGCTCATCTCAGTGCAGGACCCGCAGGTTTTGTTTTTGTTTTTTTTTAAATGTTGAGCCTTCTTTTAATTTATTTATTTTTATTTTTGGCTGTGTTGGGTCTCCACTTCTGTGCAAGGGCTTTCTCTAGTTGTGGCAAGCGGGGGCCACTCTTCATCACAGTGCACGGGCCTCTCACTGTCGTGGCCTCTCTTGTTGCGGAGCACAGGCTCCAGATGCGCAGGCTCAGTAGTTGTGGCTCACGGGCCTAGCCGCTCTGCGGCATGTGGGATCTTCCCAGACCAGGGCTCGAACCTGTGTCCCCTGCATTAGCAGACAGATTCTCAACCACTGCGCCACCAAGGAAGCCCAGGACCTGCAGGTCTGATAGCCTGACATGGGGCTCAGAACTCTCACTCTTGTGGGAGAACCTCTGCAATGTAATTATTCTCCAGTATAATTATCTGCCCACCCAGGGGTATGGGACTTGACTCTATCATGAATCCGCCCCTCCTACCCCATCTCATGTGGTTCCTTCTTGATGTCTTTAGTTGTAGAAGGTCTTTTCTGGTAGGTTCTGGTCTTTTTCATTGATGGTTGTTCTGAAAATAGTTGTGATTTTGGTGTGCCCATGAGAGGAGGTGAACTCAGGCTCTTTCTGCTCTGCCGTCTTGGCCAATCTCATGAAGTAAGTGTAAAACAGGTTGGCATATTTTATCCTGTCACCAAAATGGCTTGATTAGATCTTTTTATACCCAGTATGTAACCACAGGGTAACAGAGTCATATACCTGGTCATTCATTACTTCATCTGGTAGAAGAATGGGCGGAAGTCCACTGAAGACCCAAAGGATGCTGGAAAGATGAGCAGAGGGTCCTCAGTGCTGTAGAAAATGACATTCCTTCGGAGGTGCTCACAGCTCCATCACCATTCATTTGCAACCACTAATCAAAGAATTGTCCCTGAACTATTTATTTGCCTTCCTGCAAGCCTGCTTGCCACAGAGACTACCCAAACTAAAGCCAGTGAAGAAATGAGATTAAGTAAGAAGAAAGAATGTCCCCCACTCCTTCCATTATTAATTATTGCGGGCTGATTTCAGCTACATTTTCCCTTGGGCATTTCCCCAACATTTTGCATTTAACAGCCCCTGGAAGCCAGGAAAGTAGAGAAGAAAAAGCTCCATAATATCTTAGTTCTATACTATTCATAAATGAAAATCATTGTTAATTTAGAGTTTGACAGCTGTGGTGCATTTGTAAGTCCAGCACAGCTGTCATCAACACTCCAGCTTATTTTTCAAACAGATGTTTAATTTGACTTTAATGTTATTGCCAGTTTTTGAGGAGAAAGAGAGGGGGAAGCAGAAACAGGAATAATCATTATATTCATCATTTGGTTTCCTTTCAAAACATAAATCAGCATGATTAACAGTGACATCAGAATTGCTCTAAGTGCAGTTTTGGGTGCAGGACTGGTTAGCTATCATCTCCTTACATCGTCCAAAGTCCATTTATTTATTTATTTTCCCTAAAGTCAGAGGCTGTTTTGTGATAATTACACCCAGACTCTGAACAAGAGTCCCCGCGACCCAGAAGAGCCTTCCATAGTGCAGAAGAAAAATCAGGGAGTGGTGAATGATGGGTGACTGGGCTGCAACCCCAGATGAAAGCTGCAGGGCTGAGTCTTGTCTTGTGGCTGTGGAATCAGGAAACCAGTGAGAGCAGAGCCCTGGGAACGGCAGCCAGGTTCTCCCACACTCACTCTTACATCTCTACCATGTTTATGGGGCTTAGGCAGCTGGGTTCATGCATTCTCACAGTGTGCAAATCGGTCTCAATGTATACAATTAAACACATCTGTGGCTCCACCTAGAAATCTGATGAGTCAGAATGTACTTGAACAGGCCCTGCTGTTCCAGTCCATGTTGCTTGGAGGAATCTTCCTTCATACCAGCTGTGTTGCTCCGTAAACCCACTTCCCAGATCTGATTTCTCCACCCTCGCCTTTTTGTGTTTGGCTTTTAGTGGTCTCGCTTGGGTCCTACTCTGTACCGTCTATCATGTGTCCAGTCACTGGCCCTCATTACCTCTTTGACAAGGCCTCTGTTGAGGGGACTCTAGATGCAATAACACACTTATTGCATTTCTTTGTACACTGAGAGAAAAGATTCACCTTGCCTTCTTCCTCTGACAGCAGTTGTGATATGTGCTGTGCAAAAGAAGAATCCACCCCAAGGAAAAAGTTGGCAGATGTCCCAGATCCCAGCTCTTAAGTCATGGTTGGGTAGAGGAATGAGCCACAGCCTCATCCATCTAGCGCTAGAAATCACAGGACGCTCTAAAGTCTGACTTCTCAAAGGGTGCCCCCCATCCTTTTAATTGGAAAATATTGTTTGCAGATATTAATGAGGAGTTAATTTTCCCTTAACTACAGAAAGACAAGGCTTCTGCCAGGTTGACCACCTAAGAATCTGAGGGAATCCTTGGGCAATTATTATGGTATCAAAAGCTCCTGGCTGTTGCTTGCCACCTTAGCTACCTGGATCTAGACTATGGATCTGTTCCCTCAGGCAGCTGCTTCCCTACCTTTGCTTCATGCTTGGAGCCCATCCCTTAATACCCCACATCACAGCTTAGGCTAAGCAACAATGGTAGTAAGATGTTGTTGAAAGCTTGGGGAGTTAGAGAAGGGAATCATAACACAGAGGTCCTACATAACTGGCTTATAAGTTTGGCTATACTCAGGGCCCAGAAGCCCAAACTCATCCTTGGCTGTTCCCTGCTTTCACACTTGGTGGGCATCAGGCTCCCTTCCCAACCTCAAGGGCCATTTTAGTTCCCCCTCAAGAGAATGCCCTGTACAAGTCCCAGTTGACCCAAATCCAGACCCAGTTCTCCTCTGGATTAGTTTGACATTGTAGTTACGAAGGTGGATTCATGTCAGACAGCCTGAGATTGAGTTCTGGCTCCACCACTTACTACTGATGTCAGGCAAGTCATTAAACTCCGGGTACCTCAGATGTCTCCCCTGTAAAATGGGGATAAATAATAGTACCTACCTTATAGGGTTGCTGTGAGGATTAGATGAGTTAATACATGTAAAGTGTTTAGAACCATCTGGCCCAGAAGCAACTCTGTACAAGGCTATATTATTATTGTTGTTATTATTATTGCTTTACATTTACAATACAGTGAAGATCACCACATAGATGTTTCTAAGACAAAAGAAGTGGTTCACCCCCAGAAGTGAATTCCAGTTTCTGGCATTTAGGACAAACGCTATACATGGTTTTTCAAGCTTCAAAAACTCTTAAGTTTCAGTCTCACTGCATCGCCTTTCCTTTTGCTTGCTTGGTCCTTGCCAATTCCCATAAAGAATATGAAGTGGTGTTAAGAAAAACGTAAAACAAAATAATCATGTTAAATTTTAAAAATCAAAATCAGGGAAAATTAAAACTAAAATATAACATCAAGACAAGAAGAAGACCAAGCACAAATACACAGGGGTCTAAGTTCCCATAGAGTTGTAACAGTAGTGGATTATAACCCATTAAATAAAATGGGAAATTAGAGGTCATCTGATATAAATAAATACCTATGCTAACTAAATAAATGAATGGATAATTGGAGAGTTTGATAAAGAACAGGATGTTTATATAATCTCAAAGTACCTGCCCTCAAATATTTAATAACTTACAAAGAGGAAACCAGGAATGTTAGAGTGGAGAAGTCTGGCAGACACCAGTAATGGGACAAATCTGAATTGAAATTCTATGCAATGAGAAGAATACAGCATCACTTCTGTGATATTCCTGCTCAAGGTGCATAACCTGCATCTTATCCTGAGGAAACATCAAACAAACTCAAACCTTTTACAGAATCACCGTCATGTCATCTTCAGAGCTTTCAAAGTCATAAAAGTCAAGGAAAGCCTGAGGGACTGCTTCAGATTGAAGGAGGCCAATGAGACATAAAATCTAAGGGAAACACTGTGATTCTAAACTAGACCTTTTGGCCATAAAGCAACAATTGTCAAAACTTGAATAGGGTTTGAGGATTAGATGTATTAATGTTAATTTCCTAAGTCTTATTGTTACATTGTGGTTACATAAGAGAATATCCTTGTTTGTAGGAAAAACACTAAAGTGCTCAAGGTGATGGGATATCATGTCAACCACTTACTCTTAAATGCTCCAGGGGAAAAAAGTTATTTGTGCTGTTCTTGGATGTTTTCTTTAAGGTTGAAATGGTTTCAAATTAAACAGACTCAGTTCAAAGGCAGGAGGGGATGGAGAGGAAAGAGAAGAGCCGCCTTTGCATCTTTCCTTTTTTCTTCTTTTTCCATTTTCTTCCTGGTTTCTTCCTACCAGAAGGTTGGACTATGGTGGGGATGAGAAGACATTGGTTGGGTTCAGTCAAGAAGACAGGCCAGGACTCGCTAGGTCTGAGAGGCTGGCTGTCCCTTTGTTCTTGGTGTGGGGTGAGGGGGGGACCAGTCACAGGGCCGCACTCGTGGGAAGAGGGATGGGAGGGTGGGCACCCAGCCTAGTCTGGGGTGGTGCAGAGGGTCTAAAGAGATCAACCTGTGAGCTGACAGAAGGCTAGAGGGGAGGAGCAGCAGAGGAAACAGCGTGCTGCAGTGGCCCTAGACCAGATAAAGCACGGAGCATGTGAGGACCTGCAAGTGGTCCTGATGGTGGAGCAGGAAGGAATGTTCTTGGGACAAAGGTGGCACTTAAGAAATGTGATGTTTTTCTTTGCTTTTCTTCTCTTCTTTATACTGTTTTTTTCTGTCTTTCTTTTTTTAATGAATTTATTTTATTTATTTATTTTTGGCTGCGTTGGGTCTTTGTTGCTGCATGCAGGCTTTCTCTAGTTGTGGCGAGCGGGGGCTGCTCTTCGTTGCGGTGCACGGGCTTCTCATTGTGGGGGCTTCTCTTGTTGAGGAGCACGGGCTCTAGGCGTGCAGGCTTCGGTAGTTGTGGCTCGTGGGCTCAGTAGTTGTGGCTCGCGGGCTCTAGAGCACAGGCTCAGTAGTTGTGGTGCACGGGCTTAGTTGCTCCGCAGCATGTGGGATCTTCCTGGACCAGGGCTCGAACCTGTGTCCCCTGCATTGGCAGGCGGATTCTTAACCACTGCGCCACCAGAGAAGCCCTTCTCTCTTTCTTTCTCCCCTTCTTTCCTTCCTTCCTTTTTCCCAAAAACATCCCCCCTTCAAGCATTCAGCCAGGTGTTGCTCTAATTTTTTTAATAACAGTAATAATAATAGCTGAAATACGTGCCAGCACCCTATATGTAATGCAGATACTACTCTCCCATTTTACAGAGAGGAAGCTAAGGCACAACTTGCCCAACATCTTAAGTAATGAAACTGGCATTTGAACCCCAGACAGTCTAACTCCACAGCCCAAGCTTTTGATCTGCCACAGTGTCTGAGTAGATCTTTAATGAGGCTGAATTCTTGTGAGGACCGTCTTTTATAAAGGGGCTTGCAAGCCTCAGTAGTGTTCTAACTGGGGAGGGTGAACGGGGGAGATGCTTATGAACTGTGGTCTGTGGATGCATCTTACCCACTCAGGTCCCCTCCCCTCTCACCCCACTCGCTGCCTTCCCATGCCTGTACTGTCAGCAGCCATGTGAGACCTACCACGGGGCCAGGTAAACCTGGAGCCTAAGCTGAACCAGCTGATGGTTGTACCCTGTGTGACTACAGAGCCAGAGCAGCTCATGGTGGAGAAGGGTAAGAAAGGGTCAAATCAAAAAAAAATGCTGAGGATCAGGCCCAAAGGGTCCTCAGTAGGTAAGGCAGTCATAAGGGAAGAAACAAGACAAAGTTGAGTCAAGGTGAGCTGTTTAAGATGGAAACCGAGTGAGGCAAAGGTATAAAACGCCCGTTTGTATGTGATGCTGTAGGTGGCACTTGGCCTCAGAGGGAAGGAGTGTCAATGTATCTTTCACCACCCTCCACCTCCTACTAACTCCCAGGGATTAATTATTCATTCAACAAACATTTTGTGAGCACCTACTATGTGCCAGGTTTTTGTGAGTTTTGGGAGGGAAGAAGAAAAAAGAAGGCTGAGGGACTGGCACATGGATTTCACCTGAGAACTTGAGATGCCAAGCTCTCTTTGGAAGAGGCTGCATTTCTGCGTTCACTTTAGCCCCTGGAACAAAGCCAAGAGTGACAGAGAGTTACTGGCTGGGAGCAGTGAGGTAGGGGGTTAGTGTGGGAGAGGAGAAGGGCTCCGCCCTCGCCCCCATAGCTGCTGCCATGGCCATCTCAAAAGCACCTCTTTACAGAAAAGCCTAATTTCCACATCCCTCCGCAATCACTACAGATTCTGTTGCTGATAACATTTTTCAAGCTGGTTCTCAGCTGATTACAACATTGCGTTAGACAGTTTGCATCTTGAGATGGGCTCTGGGGTCAGACGGGTCAAGGTTGGAGTCCTGGCTCTACCCAATCTGATTCTGGTTTCTTTCCTATAAAATGAGGGTAAGGAGCTGAGGCATGGGAAGTATCTCTTTTCATTTTTAAAGTAGTTTAGGGTTTACAGAGCACCTTCCCAATCCTCTTGCAAGGGTGACATCATTATCATTGTGAGAGGTTAAGGCTCCCAGAGGTAAAGTGATTTCAACTGGGTCACAGAGACCCTGAGTGTATATGTCAAGATAGAAACCTGTTCCCACTTTTTAAATAGAAAAGATGTGCTGTGTTTATGCCCACTTTTTAAATGATCAAATTGCTGTATAACACTTAGGACACTTACCTATTCTGTCTTTGCCCCATAGTTTTAGCTTGAGATTTCCTTGTAAATGGGAGTTGGGAGAGAGCTATGGGTTGTGGAGTCAACCATATTGGGTTCCCGATCCTGACTCCACTGCTTAAGACTTGTATAAACATGGGCAAGAGACTTGGTCCCTCTGTGCCTTGGCTTTTTCCATCTGCAAAGGGGATAATAACCGTCCCTACCTCATAGGTGGGAGAATTAAACAAGATAATCTATGTCAGTGATTCTTGACCCTGGCTGCCCAGTGGAGTCACCTGAGCAACTTTGTAAAATCACCTCTGTTCTGGTCCCACCTCTGGAAATCTGATCTCTTTGGACTAGGATGGAATTGGGATGTCAGTACTTTTTAAAAGCTCCCGCAAATGATTTTAATGAGTAGCCAGGGCTGAGAACACTTGAAGTATGTAAAATGATTACCACAGAGTGCCTGGCGCATAGTAAGCACTCAGTAGATGTTAGTTGTTGTTGTTATACAAGCTGATAAAGTTAAGGCTTGTGGGCTAACACTGGTGAATTGGTACCAACATCCAATGGGTCCTAGTCACTATGCAGTGCACTGTGGGTAGCTTCAGGGATGAGCAACAGAAGGTCTCTACTTCATAAGGGTTTAATTAACTCTCTAGCTGGATGGAAAAGGCATAAATACATGAGAAGTTAAATAGCAACATGAGGTTTAAAGTAGAAGAAAGGAAGATCATATTTTTCAGGCATTTACATCATGCCAGGGAACTTTCCATACTGGCTTAGCTCATTAATGCTCACAAGAGTAGATATTAACCCTAATTTGTAGGGCAGAAAACTGAGTCTCAGGGCTATAATTCACCTAGGTCACACTAAAGAGGTAGATCCAGGATCAAACCTGATCTGCTTGACTGTAAAAGTGTCTCTATTATACCATGTCTTTATCATGCTGATTTCATGGTGATTATAAAGAAAAGAAATGAATAAGTGGGATTAGAATTTTGAAGGTTTAAATCTAAGTCCTTATGTATGTATGTATGTATGTATCTGTCTGTTATTCTATATCTCTGTCATTCTATTCTATCCATTATTCTCCTTCCACCATCCATCCATCCATCCATGCATCCATCTATCCAATTCTGTTACCCAACATAGCTATAAAATAAGACTTTCAGTTCAAGGAAATATCTTGGTTAATAGACCAACCTTTGGGGTAAATTTTAATTAATTCTTAATTTTCCCTCATAAAGTTAAGAAATTAGCATTAAGCTAAACAATATATCACTTCCAGTAAATCATACAGGATTAGGAAAGCTGAGGTTATGCTTTAAAGCGTGCTAATGGTATCAGAGTATTTAATGTAAATTAACTACCAGTCCTAAACAGTAATACAAATAGAGGGAAACAAAATTAACGTGATTAAATACATTCAGAGTCTATTTATTCTGTTAATTGTGAAAATTTAGGCAACAGATTGCAAAGAGACTTGCAGCTGCAGCTCCGAAATAGTTGGTCCTCCCCTCAGCTGTTGCTAATTAATGCGATTTTCCTGATAACAGTTTTTTGAGAGCAGAGAGACGGCAGCAAATCAAAACAACTTCATGTTCATGCTGATGAGCCCTGACAACAAGCAGAAGAGCCCAACAGGATCCACATGGAAATGTTGCTAACTGCCGGTTTCCATGTAGTATTCCTCAGGCACGGCCGACCTTCAGTGCCGGCAGTTGATCACACAAATACAGGGGTGTCGGGGATATAGCATGGCAAGTCACGTCATCACATCAGCCACAGCCATGTTGGGTCACAATGGGATTATGCCACAGGCTCCAGAGAGGAGCAGACAAGTGCTCTGAACAGTTGTCCATTGCTCTGTACCTAGACCTGTGTAAGTGACCCATCTTCTCTTAATTTACCTGACTTTTTTTTGCAAAAGACAATTCAAGGAGGCCAGTTGGCACTATTCAATATGTGGAACTACTTGGCAGAATTAGCAGGAAAGCAACTCAAAAGTAGCCAGCATCCCTCATGTTTAACACATCTATGGTTGCCTTTGGCTCATGTGCTGATCCCCAGTCCAATCAGTTGCAGTTTGTTGCTTTCAACAAAATACATTGCACAAATCATAACAGTTTATGGATCAAAGGACTGGTTTGGCCTTCCTAAGGAGGTTACCAGACACGTGGAAGGCCAGTATTTATTAGCTTTTTCTACAATCTGGTACAATATCATCCTGAACTGGGCCAGTCGGTGACATTAGACCTTGGGCCATGAGGGACTCCTGGTCATCTCTAGGGCAGCTTGAACAGAGAAGAATCCAAGTAAGCAGGAAGTTGAATTACAGATTTTCAAGACTAGCTATGTCAACCCAAAGAAACACTATGCATTTTGATATATTTGAATGCAGGGGGAAATAAATACAGTGCAAAGTGTCATTTCCAAAACATCATCACCAAATAGCCTCCTAGGATAACGATTCTGCTAGTTCACTTTCTTGAAATGTATCTTACTTTGTATCAGAAACATCCTTGACATGGAGCCATCCAGAAAAATAGGGAAATGTACATCCCAATCTGATGGTACAAACTCACTCTGTTGCAAAAACAAAATGAAGCATTGACCAGGGCACAGACCCTAGAAAAAGTTTGATCTTTGGGGGCTTCCCTGGTGGCGCAGTGGTTGAGAGTCCACCTGCTGATGCAGGGGGACACGGGTTCGTGCCCCGGTCCGGGAAGATCCCACATGCCGTGGAGTGGCTGGGCCCGTGAGCCATGGCTGCTGAGCCTGCGTGTCCGGAGCCTGTGCTCCGCTACGGGAGAGGCCACAACGTTGAGAGGCCCGCATACCGCAAAAAAAAAAATAAATAAAAGTTTGACCTTTGGGTCCACCACACTGTGAGGGTCCAGTTTCTAGGACATCTGTTGTGCTGCCCTCTGGAGATGGTGACCATTTGGTTTTAATCTTGTTTCCTTATAAAGGTGAGGAAATCGAAGCCTCCCCCTCCCTCCCTCCCTCCCTCTTTTTCCTCTCCATCTCCACTGTGACTTTTATCTCTACTTTGTGAAGATCTAAGCATTTCCCAGGAACACATCCTGTCAAGTGCAACTTCCTTCTCTCTCCAAGACATGCAACATATAGATGTGGTTGCACTATCACCTTTAGGATAGATATTTTTATTAATTTGTTGGGTTTTAATTTATTCCTTGCCTGCTTGAAGAAAAAAAGATTTTCAGAACCTTGTTTAACATGAATAAGAGGCTCCAGGATCACTCTTAAGTCCCCCATATCAAGCGTTGGTAGAATTTTTTAAATTTGCCATATTTTTTTAAAGAAAGAATTGGTCACTTATATTCTACTCTGCATTAAAACGAGGTGCCATTAATTTCTCTTCCACATTTTTTTTTTTTTTTTTTTTGCGGTACGTGGACCTCTCACTGTTGTGGCCTCTCCCATTGCGGAGCACAGGCTCCGGATGCGCAGGCTCAGTGGCCATGGCTCACGGGCCCAGCCGCTCTGTGGCATGTGGGATCTTCCCAGACCGGGGCATGAACCCGTGTCCCCTGCATCCACAGGCGGACTCTCAACCACTGCACCACCAGGGAAGCCCTCTTCCACATTTTTTACTCAGAAAGTCAAAACTCTTGCCCTCCCTCCCTCCCTCTCTCCCTCCCTCCCTCCCTCCCTTCCTTTCTTCCTTCCTTCTTTCCTTCCTTCCTTCCTTTCTTTTCTTTCTTTCCATCCCTTCCATCCCTTTCTCCCTCCCTTCCTTTCTTCCTTTTACTTATCTCTGAAAATATTTTCCATGACAAAGGCTAGGAAACAGGACAAATCGTGCCCAGATTTTGTGGCCTCATGTGGTCCCATGTTGTTGCTCTAGAGTTCTGTGGGGATCCAAATGATTGTGGCTTACCTCTGATGAGCTCATGTGACATAAGAATGAGGTCAGATGCTACAAGAGGGGTGCAGATGTTGAAAAGAAGAAACATGGGACAAGTCTGGAGTGAGTCAAAATATAAGACCTAGGGGTGTCTTTTTTTTAAAGAGTCAACTCATGGGATGAGCAAAGAGGGGTGCATAGTGTAATCAGCAACTGTCTTTTCCATAAAGAAAGCTCTGTCCTGGGTTTAACCTCCTCCTGGCAGACGTCCCATCATCCTACTGATTCCCAGCTTTGTGAAGGCATTTTGAATTCAACCCAAATGGTTCCTTTTGAGACCAACAGTTGCCATCAGCATAGCTTGAACAAAGCAAAGCAGACTTAACTGGTCTTCACTCAGTGGGAAATGTTTCATGACTCAGACCAGTCATTGTTTGCTGTTCACCCAGCATGCTGGGTGGCTCTGGTAATATAGGAGAGTTTGTGCTTCTTGCCCGATTGTGGACATAGGGTAGACACTCGACTGTAAAAGAGTTGAATGACAGGTCAAGGCAGTCCATGAAAACAGATCAGGTCAACACACCTTCAGTGTGTCCCACATGAAAGGCATTGTGCCACGTGCTAGAGGGGCCATGAGGGTACAGCAAGACCCCTTCCCTGAAGAAGCTCAGAACTTAGTCAGAAGCCCCAAACGTAAACTCACAATAAGTTAAATGGTAATACAAGATGTTAAAGTGCAAGCAGACATCAAGAGTACCCAATGCCCGAATGCCAAATGAATGGTCAGGATCAACGGTGTTCTAGGAACCCAGAGGAGGTCAGTTCTGAAGGTCCTGGTCAATGAGACTCTGAAGAGGCCGTGAGATGGTGACAGATGAGCGGGCTGTGACTGGGCAGAGAGGAGCCAGAAGTGCATTCCTGGTTTGAGTGGCATGGGTGGAAGCCAGGAGGGGTCGTGTGACACACGGTGAAAAGGCAGCGCTGAGCTCAGGTGGCTGGGGAAAGTGCTGGGGGGAGGGGGGGTCATGTCACGCAGCTTGGGTCCTGGTGCTTGGGACTGTGGACGTTTAGCCAAGAGCTTGGACTGTGCCCTATAAGTGAGAGAGGAACCTTGGTTTAGAGAGGACCTACTGTGTGCCAGACCCCGTGCTGGGGTGGGGTGGGACAGGGAGGAGATGTAGACGGGATCATTAGGACTGTACCACTGGTGCCTGATAATGTGCTAGAGGTGACGATTAATCCCCTAGTCGAGTGTAGGTAAATTCGATGGGTTGGTAAGGAGAGGAAACCTGTTAGGAGGTTTCTGCGGGAGCTGTACAGGGAATTCATTTACTCTTCCATGCATGTCCTTGCTGGGGTGGCACGGAGGTGGGACGGGACAGGGCGGGGGGGTCCTCGATGAGTACTAATGGGCATGAAAATCATTACCCCTAACTCAGAGCAGTGGTTCTTGTAAAATCTCTCCCCAAAGCAATGCACATGCTTACAATTTTGCATACACTTTTTTTCCTAGGGGTTCGAGAATCCTTTGCAACCCCTTCGTGGACTATGAATCCCTAGCTGAGAACCGTAACCACACTCCACACACTCCCTAACCCCATCTAGAGGAGGGGGCATCTCCCAACACATAGGTCTGCCACTGTACAGGAAAACCCAGGGTCATAGGGAGGCTCCCTGAGGAGCAGAAAGGAGGACAGGTAGCCTGTACTTAAGGACACTGCTGTGTCGCCCGGATTGTTTCCTTACACCTGAGAAACGACGCTGCCTGCCCTGGCTTATAGGAACCCCCAGAAAGGGGAGGTACCTGTGGTGGTGGCAGAGTGGAACCAACTACAGAGAATAGTGACCTGTGTGAACCAGCCATGAGGGAGCTTTCAGTGTGGCAGCATTTCCTCTAGCTCAGGCTGGGGTGATTTCATGGTTACACCGGCGCCCCGCATGGAGCAGCCAGAACTATGCAAGGAACACCTGAGAAACCCAGGAGCAATGCTTCACTTTCTATTTCTTGTTTTCCAACCAAGACAGATTCTATTTCAGATCAGAGCGTAGTTTGGAGAGAAAGCAGTTGAAGCCTTGGTGCTTGGAATAAAAATTTAACCTTCATCTTTAGGGGAAAAAAAGCATATATCTTAGTTGGAGATTTTATGAAATGGAATGACAGTTATGCCATTTCACATATCTACTATCATTCATTTCAGACCTAATAGAGGTTCTTAAAGGTTTCAAGGTCAGGAACCCCTTTGAGAAGCAGATGAAAGCTATGAACTCTTAACCAGAAATGTGCACACCACACAAAATTTCATCATCCTGAATCCTGTCTGCAGACCCCAGATTAAGAACCCCAGGTTCAAGCCTTGGCCAGATCCTCTGTTAGATTCCAGGCATGCAGTGATGTATAAGACACAGTCCCGGGGCCAGAGAGGCTCATAGTCTGGCGAGAGTTTATAGACGTGAAGAAGTTGGAGGGGAAAGCGAGGCAGGCACGGATTAGCAGTTTAAATGTATGAGACATTATACAGTAGAATCATGGACCCAACAATATTACAGAAACAGTGAACTGTCAGTTGTCCCTTGACTACTAATACCCCAGGTGCCAGTAATCATATTACAAAATGCTGAAAAACATGCTAAGACTTACTGGGAAAAAAAAAAGTAATTTTTCAGGAACATCAAACCCTGTGTTTTTGTGTCCTTAAGAGAAAATGATTTTTTTTGACCTAAAGATATACTGTGAAGTATTGCCTTCACCCCAGGCTCAAGGATTAGACGTACATCTTTTTGCAAGGTTAAGAAATGCCATGGACAATTTAAGCCAGAGGGAGGAACCTGTTAAGGTTCAAAAGATGCTGAAAAAAATTGATAGTTTGGTATAAAACAATTAAAGGAAATGAGAAATGGTCCTGATCATTACCCAGAATGGCTTGTCAGAGCTTCCACAACTGGGAGTATATCCTGCAGTCTATTTATTTTGTCCATGTGTGTTTATTTAAGATTTTTCCAACAGGTGACAAATTTCCAGCCAGTGACCCAGCAGGTACCCCTAAGGGTTTCTGCTGTTGCCTCAGTTGCAGCTTATAGGCACGGCAAAGCCCCCTCCAGAGAAAAAAGAATATTTCCCTTGCCTGTGTTTTCCCGTCAAACTCCCACCGCCCTGACCCCCATGCCCACCCCTTTGCAGCCATATCTCTCTTCAGACTGGAGTGTACTGGCAGGCCTGCTGCTTTCTTCCTAGTCACTGCGAACACTGTCCCCTGCACCCCATTGAAAGTTCTACCAAAGGGCAGCATAGCCTCCCACCAACCAAATCCAAGCCCTCTTTTAAGGCGTCATCTGGAGTGTTCTTCTCCCAGACTCTTCTGACTAAGGCATCCTTGCCCGCAATCCTACCTAAGCCCTTCCGTGGCTCCCCAAAGCAATATCCTGGTCAGCAGAACCTGCTCCGCCTTACCTTTTGAACTGCCCTCTTCTGTACTCCCACAATACTTTCTTCATTCCTCTTTCCATCAGGTAGTCATGCTTTTGAGAGCAGCATTCATTAGAAAACTTGACCAATGATGGCTCCAACAAATAAAGGTTTATTTTTCTCATATAACAAGAAGGCTGGAGGTAGGTGACTGCTACCTAAATGATGTCATTGACAAGTGACAGCAGTTAAATGATTGCAGAGCCAGAGTCTCTGAGTTTTCTTTTTCTTTTCCTCATGGTCACAAAATGGCTGCCTTGTTTCACACATTGTGGTTGTAATCAAGGCTGGAAAAAGAAGGACAAGACAGGGTGGGTCACTAATTTCTTTGATCTGGAAAGCAAAGCTTTCTCGGAAGTTCTCCCCTCCATGCTGTCAACCTTCCCTTATGTTAATGAGACCACATATGAATCACATGCTCCCTTCCCCAGCTGCAAGGAAGGATGGGAAAGTGGGAACAGGACTATCCTGATTGGCTTAGCTGGTACCACCCCTCGAAAAATGAGTGTTCTGCAAGCATGGCAGATGGAAGGAATAGATATTGGGTAGACTCTACTACTTGCTATGCAGTATTCTGATTCATATCTCTCAGGCTGTCCACTACTCAGTGTCACACATATTATATCTTGTTCATCTTTTTTTAAAATTTATTTTTGGCTGAGTTGGGTCTTCGTTGCTGTGCGTGGGCTTTCTCTAGTTGTGGTGAGCGGGGACTACTCTTCATTGCAGTGCGCAGGCTTCTCATTACGGTGGCTTCTCTTGTTGCGGAGCACGGGCTCTGGGCACATGGGCTTCAGCAGTTGCGGCTCACAGGCTCAGTAACTGTGGCTCACAGGCTCTAGAGCACAGGCTCCGTAGTTGTGGCACATGGGCTTAGTTGCTCCGCAGCATGTGGGATCTTCCCGGACCAGGGATTGAACCCATGTCCCCTGCACTGGCAGGCGGATTCTCAACCACTGTGCCACCAGGGAAGCCCTGTCTTGTTCATCTTTTACCTCCAACTCCTAACACAGCTTCATGGCATCTACTCTGTTAAATAAAAACATAAGTAGATGAATGTCTGTCTGATTTTAATGACTCTCACATCTAAATTAGTTCTTTAAAAACATAACCCAGTTTTATCCTTTTCTTTTTACATTTCTCTTATGGTATGAAAGTCAATTCCTCATTATTAATTTTCCATTGGATTTTTAGGGGGTAAAATTTAAAGTTATAGAGTAATAGTATTGACAAGACATATGATAAAGATGAGGTCTAAAATTGGACAATAATAAGAGAAAATGGAATCATAATAAGCTTGTTATCCTCAGGGTCATTCTGAGAAGAAATAAACTGAGTGCTAAAACTAGTTTTCCTCTAATTTTTGTTAAAATCAAAACCAGGGTTTTGTAGATGCAACTTTGTTCAATAGTGTGAATCAAGAACTCCAGAAATCCAATGATCACACAAGGTTGGGGATGGACTGTAGTCCTGTTAAGAATCTAACTGACCTCTTAGCCAGATTCTGGTCATGACCTAAGCTATAAGTATACGTACAGTGCTGCATAGAGCTGATTCCCCTGATTCAGGTTGAGAAGTCTGCCCAAAGCAGATGGTGGCATTGCTTCCAAGGCCCATGGATGGTGGACCTTCCAAGGAACTCTTAGGTGTACAGCTCTAACTCCTTCAAAGAACTCATCCCTGGTTACAGACTCAGCCTCTGGGACTCCAAGTCCAGTTTCAGTGCCATCTTTCCAAGAAGTTACCATTCCTACCAATAATTCCCCCAACTCCACCTCTGGCCACCACCTCATCCCAGTCAGAAATGGCTTCCTGCCTGAGTCAGGATCACACTTGTAGATGATTCTCCACTTGGGGTTCTAACATGAATTTATGAATTTCTAGAGTCATTTGGGATTGTTGTATCTTAGAGTGTGGCAGCTTATCATAAGCACAGTTTCTTTAGAATGGCATGATCTGGCCCTCATCTAATCCTATGGCACCAATTTTGTGTCCAGTCTCAAGCCTTGTGGATTGCATTAATGTCAATATCCTAGTTGTCTTATTACACTGAAGTTTTGCAAATTGTTACCATTGGGGAAAACTAGGCAAAAAATGTACAACCTCCCTGTATTATTTCTTACAATTGCATGTGCAGCTACAATTATCTCAATAGAAATTCCAAAAATTAAAAGATAAAATTCTTCCTCGCCCCTTCTGTCTTTTGTTTCAGTCACGGGGCATCAGACGGGGAGTTTCAGATGTGGAATCAGTTAACTTACCTCCCTCTGTGTCAGTTTTCTCATCTGTAAAACAGGGATAATATTAGCATCTACCTCATGGGGTTGTTGGGAGGATTCAATGAATTAATATCTATGAAGCACTTAGAAGCGTGTTTAACTGTTAAATAAACAGAAAATAAATGAAAGGTCTTACACTCAACCTTCTCTTTCTGGTCTGGATCCAGTAAGTTACTAAGTGCTTATAAATTTTTCTACGACGTTTCTCTTGGATCCTCTATTTCCACTGCCCCTCTGCCAATTCAGACCTTCGGGGTCATTGCCTCCTCTTGGAGCTTTGCCAAGGTGAAGTTAGTTACTGCTCTTCTGCATCCTGTGGCTTCTCCTTTATTGCACTCAACATTGATTTCCTGTTTCCTTTTTCTGTCTCTCTTTTTCCCTGTTGGACTAGAAGCTCCTTACTGGAAGGCACCATCTCTTACTTGTCTTTGCATCTTCAGCTCCTAGCAAAGTGCCTGACACAAAATAAGTGCTCAGTAAGTGTTTCATGAATGAATGATAATTAAGCAGAAATTATCTCCTGGCAGCTAGATTTTTTAGAATTTACTAGATTTGCTTCTTTGCAGTAATGGTAGACAACCATACCAGTCTCTGAACCTATAGTTTTGTGACCTTACTTTTGGTCAGCCATGGAGTTCTTGTGAGTCCCATAGATAAAGCCCTGCAGATAAGCTTTCACTTTTCTTCTCCCATGGTCACATTACCATGAGCTGCCAGGAAGCCTGTTAACTCCTGGACACAGCTCCATTTCCTGAGATCCACATAAAACCATATAAAAGATTGGTTAAGAGTCTGGATCATGGAATGCACCCAGCTTCTGTAAATATTTGCTGAGTAACATGAGACCATGATCAGATTAGCACTTGGCATCCCTGCAAAGTAAAATAAGGCAGATAGCCTCAGTTTCTGATGATGTTACCATTGCTATGACTTTAATATTTTATTCCTGCATCCTCCCACAGAATTGTTCTTTCATTGGGAAAAGGAAATCGATGTTATTTGTTATAAACTGGATCACTCCTTTGGAAAACATCCCTGAGATCGGAGACAAATTTTGTAAAGTATTCCAAGAAATGTTCAGTAATAGGGATTTTACTGGAATTGGGAAGAAGGTTGGCAAAAGTAGGCTGGAGACCGCAAACCTGAACTTCATTTTAGTCGTTCATTATCTCTGCCTGAAGCAGTTGATCAAGATAACGCCCTCACTCCTCCCTCCACAAGCAAAGGAGACAGACCTGACATCAATCATAATAATAGCTTCTATTTATTAAGAACTTTTATGTGTCAGGCACTTTGTTAGGGGCTGGTGATTTAACAACAGCAACAATAATGACTACCACTACTGAGTATTTACTCTCTGCAACATGCATGTCGTAAGGACCTTACATGAATTATTCCTACATGGCAGTGACCCAGCCTCTGAGGACCCATGGGTATTCTTAATTCATTTCGTGGCCTGATCTCTCCCAAGTCCTTCAGTTTCTGAGGTCTCCTCGTCTCTTTTCAGTGAGAACAGGGATCCCAGGCCTTTTCAGCGCTAGACAGCAAACCTACAACTTAGCCAGCTCTAACTTTACTCCAACAGGCAAACTCCCCAAGGAAAAAGAACAGCAAATGAAGAAACTCATCAGACAGAAAAGAGCTGAGCATCTAAGAGATTCAGGATGCAGTTTCTGGAAATGTTCCACTTTAGGTTTAAAAGGAAACTTTTGAAATGATTAGTAAGTTATTTAGAACCTCAATACTCTGAAGTTTGAGAAGCTAACATACTGAGAAATTTAATTTAGATTTCCTTAACACGTTCTTTCATGATAAGAGAGCATTCAGTATATCAGTATATAAATGCTATGCAACAGGACTGCCAAATTGCAACACAGAATGGGAGAAATTTGTCATTTTGAAATGCTGAGGGAATTCTTACTAACAGCATTCTCATCTTGTAAAGCTATTATTTTTCTGAACTATAATATGCTTTATAAATCTCTGCTGAGTTTTATCCTTTTGAGGGGAACAGACTCGAAATGTATTTTCTCAGAATATAAAATTCTCTCAGGAGTTGACCAAATGAGGAATGAAAAGAAACATCTTCTGCAACCAAGCGTTCCAAAGTCTTGGTCTCTGATGGCATATCTGTGGGTGAATGTTGGCATTCAGAGTTCTGGGCTCAGCTAGACTCCCTTCTCACGCCACACACTTTCCCTGGGTGACATCAGCCACTCTAAAACCTTTGATCCTGACTTATGCCCCCAGTGACTCCCATATCCATCCTCATCACCCCTCAAGTCTCTCCTGAGTTATAGGTCCCTGTGTCTAACTACCCCCTATGACCACCATCATGCCCTACAGACAGCTCAATCTCAAACTCTTTCCTTTCCAAACTCTGTCCCTTCTACTTGAATCCCAGGATTGCAGTGATACTAACATCTATAGAAATAAGTAAGGTATAGTTCCTGCTCTCAGGAAGCTTATAATCTAGCACAGGAGATAGAAAAGTAAACAGGCAATTATAATACAGGTTAATAAGTGTTGGGTAGGAGAAGCCCAAGTGGCTATGGCTCTCATAAGGAAGAACATCCAGGCAAGACATCAATCTGAAGGAAGAAACGTCTTAGTTGAGTATGAGTTAGGTAACTGAGAGAGAGAGAGAGAGAGAGAGAGAGAGAGAGAGAGTGTGTGTGTGTGTGTGTGTGGTGTATATTGAGGAGTCACAAGGAAGGACAGAAGGAGTCCCATGGACAGAAGCCCAAGGGTGTGAAATCATGAAGACAGATATAGGATATGGTTTGGGTAGGGTGCTCAGGAGGGACTGGATAGAGATAAACCCTGATCGCCAGGGCCAGATCAGAACAAGCCTTGTATCCCACACTGGATCTGCACAGAGTTTGAAATCCAAAGGGCATGGTCTAGAGGGTTGGCCAAGCTTGGACATGGGGATATATGCTCGTCTTTTCATGGAGAGCTTCAGGTGATTATGACCCAGTCTCCAGGGAGACCCACCGAAGTCTCAGCTCTCCACTGTGTGCTCTGTGAGATGCTAAAATAGATCCCCCAAATCAATTTGAGGTTACATTTTATAACAGTACATTCCTCACAGTGCAGTTATGCTCTTTGCAGGTAATCGTGTTTAATCCTTACAAGCATTCTGAGCCTAAGAGAGACCGCGGACTTTGGCAGTAGGTGGGAGACTTCAAAACCTTGAGCATGTTACTTAACCTCCCTGCATCTCAGTCATCATCACCTGTAAGATTAGGGTGAAAATAGCCACAAACCCTCACCTTAATCCCTCTGAAAACAAGAGCATTTTGATAAGTTTGCTGAACTTGACCTAAACTGACGTGAAGCTATTTATAAGTTCTATTTACTCTCTTAGTATGAATATTGTTACATTTTGTGGCAGAATATGGATATGTTTGATCATGGGGATGTTAATGGCCTATTGCCATCTTAACTTTCTAATATCTGAAAAACTCTGAATTCAAAAACACATCTAGCCCAAGTGTTTTGATAAAGAACTTGAGGATGTGTAGTATATGTAAAGCAGAAGATACGTAAGATAATGTACATGAAGTGCCTCCCTAGCACAGTGACTGGCACATAATAAGGGCTCAGAAATTACAACTATTATCAAAAAGAGGGCCAACTTGACTTTATAAAACAAGGCATGAAAGAAATAGAAATATCTTAAAGGAAATATGTTTTTCTATCTCTGGCCCCTTAAATATTTATAATGATAGTTTTGGAAAATCTGGGGGTGATTTAATTTTTCTAAACATCATCATGCCTTTATATCATAGGGTTTGCCATTCTCCTACTCACAGCAGGAGGAAGAAAATTCAGAGTATTTGTTGCCAATGCTAGCAAAGACAGGTGATGCGAGATTCTGGGAGAGGAAACAGCACAGGTAAGGGAGTGGTGGAGTGAAAGAGGTGTTCAGACAAGGGGGATAAACTTTGCATAGACTAGAACCCAGGGAGCATGGCACAAAATGCCAACAAATAAAGCCAGGGGAGTGTTTGGGGGAGGTTTTTATGAAGAGCCTTGAATACCATGGTAAGTTTGTACTTTATCCTGTAGTTCAGGTGTTTTGTTGGTTTGTTTTTTGGCTGCCTGGCATGCAGGATCCTAGTTCCCCGACCAGGGATCGAACCCATGTCCCCTGCAGTGGAAGCACGGAGTCCCAACCACTGGACCGCCAGGGAAGTCCCAGATCAGGTGTTTTCAAACCATTTTATCAAGAGATTTTTATTGAAACAAAATTTGATTTGCATGGAAGCTCCATGTACTGCAACCACATACCAATCAGTTTTTATTCTGTGGTCCAAAGGCTCTTTTTTTTTTTTTTTTTTTTTTGCTGTACACGGGCCTCTCACTGCTGTGGCCTCTCCCGTTGCGGAGCACAGGCTCCAGACACGCAGGCTCAGCGGCCATGGCTCACGGGCCCAGCCGCTCCGCGGCATGTGGGATCTTCCCGGACCGGGGCACGAACCCGTGTCCCCTGCATCGGCAGGCGGACTCTCAACCACTGAGCCACCAGGGAAGCCCCCAAAGGCTCTTTTAAAAGGGCAGAACTGACCATCTCACTCCTCATGGCACATTCCCCAAAGACTTCTCATCAAGCTTGGAGTAAAATGCCATCTCCCTGCAGGCTCTGGGCGATGTGGCCCTGCCCACCTCCCCAGCTCATCTCACACCTCCCTGGCTTAGCACTCGTGGGTTCTCCAGTGAGCTACAGCCCTCCCCACCTCAAGGATCTTACAAAACATGCCCTCTCCTTTGATTCTCCATCCCACTTGCCTAATTAGCTTCTAGTCATTCAAATCTAAGCTCAGCCACCTTTTCTGGGAGGAACCTTTCCTGGCTTGGTCAGGAACCCCTGTGATACACTCTCCCACACCCTGTGGATGTCTCCATTCATTAACTGAGGGTTTAGCTGTCTGATGCTTTCTCCCCACTATTCTGTCAATTTTGAGAATGGGAAGAGGCCCCGTTTGTCTTGTTCATGACAGTGTCCCTGGCCAATGCCTGGTCGCTAAGCACACCTCCAGCCATTATTTGTTGAAAATACACCTGCAAATACAACAGGAAGACAAATGGGAGAGGGGGCTGCTTTGGGTTGAAATGAGGGTGGAGCCTTTGTTTGAAGCAAGAATGTGGGGCCTGGGATACTTCCCACTAGGCCTACTCCTTGCCCTCCACAGGGGTCCCTGCGGCAATTTCACTGGGGAACATTCTGGAAGCACTGTGGTAGGTGATGGGATACTCCAACTAACAGAAGGCTTTGTTATTTGGCTTTGGGGCGAGTGTTCTCCAGAGTGTTCTCTTGGCCCAAGGAAGCATTCTGCTTGATGGACGACAGAATGGATAAATAATCATAGTAGCTTGTGTCAATAGGAAGTATATTTCATTCATTTATTTCAACATCTCTTCTCTCTTGGGTGGGGAAAGACTGTAAAAGACATCAATAGGCTGGCCTTAATTTTACTTTTTTGTGAAAGACTGAGTGTACAGTAGACATTCCTTTGGAAAGTCATTTTGGACTAGGCCCAGACCATCGAGAGAGCCACCTCTCTGCTCTTCATGCGGATCCATGCACACTTGGACCCATTCCTGGGTCTGCAATCATGTGACACAGGGCAGCTTGTGTGACTATCCCTGGTTCAGTGTGGTCAGCTGTGATGAAGTCGAGGGCTCCCTTTATCTGTTAAACAGGGAAAATCAAAGTGAAAATTACCTTTTGATTGGGTAACATTGCTGAAGAATATCAATAGAAATGGCTCAAGATCCACCGGCACCATCTCAGTGTTGTGTTGTGGACTTTCAAATTACTGGAACACTGGGTTTCAGGACTCTTCAAGGCTAGCTGAAAATAAACTGCGGAGTAGTATGTCTGTGCAATCCTAGATTAAAGAGAAAATATATGCTGGCCAAAAGCAAGTCATTTTTCAACCTCAAAATAGTCTTTCCAAATTCTAAGATCCTATGTTTGACATGTTTAAGAGGGAGATATAACAGCTGAAGTTGTCTTTGTTCAGAACGTAGGAGATAGTTTTGTCTAGTCTTTCAGGAAAGATACAGAATGACATTTTCAGAACAAATCAAAATATATTTTTAGGGTTTTATTTTCTCCTTCAGGAAGAGAATTTGACATGCTTTCCTGATTTGAATTTGTTTGATCTATAAATGGCCTCAATAATTGGATACGAAACTAGAGTAAATGAACCACTGCGAAAAGTTATTGAAAATGCTGTTAGTTCACCTTCCTACCTTAATAATAATATGAGCACCACCAACACCACCACAGTAACTAATATTTATTGAGTGGTTTCTAGGTATATGCTGAACTCTTGACATACATTTTCTTATTTAGTTCTCATAGCAATCCTAGGAGGTAGATATTATTCTTAATGCCAGTTTTCCAATGAGGAAACTGAGTCACAGAGTGTTGGGGGCACTCACCCAAAGCCACACAGCTGTAGGTGGACGTGTAGGGATCTGATGTCCCCCAGACTTGCCCTCCTCACCATGTGCTTGTGTCCTCTTTCCCCACAGGGCTAGCATCGTACAGAAACGCATCATTTATTTTCAAGATGAGGGATCCCTGACCAAGAAACTTTGTGAACAAGGTAAGGATTTGTGGACGTGTGGGTGAGAGAGGGCTAGATAAATGGAAGGTGGCTCGTTCAGTCCAAGCATTCAGCTACAGGAATTAAGGCAGTTGGGCTTTCTGAGTTCCTCTGTGTTTTGCTTCCTCACGTAGCTCCAATTTTTAATCTGGCTGTGTGCTGTGGGTAATTGGATCTGCCTTAAACTCTAATTACTCAGCTCGATTCCCTGGGTAGGAGATAGGTACCTTATATTGGTGTCGTCGTCTCCTTATTTTTGTGAAACAGTGATTATTCTGAAGAGGTTCCTTGGAATAATTCACAGGACTTAATTAAGGAATGCACAATTGTGTACCTTTAAAAAGTCTGTTAACAGTTGTCTGGAGTAATCACTAGCAGGAACTTTGGGGCACCCAGGCGGGAAGGGGGGGATTTTCTCTAGGGAAACGGGGATGTCAAGGGGGCATTGACGTTGTGATCTCACCTCATTCAAGGATCTCGTCCTTGGATGTGCAGGCTCATCAACTCCTTCTCCTGGAAGGTGTTCTAACAAAACTTATAGGGACCAAGTAGACTGAAGAGGTTGGAGGAGAGTCCTGGATTCAGATCCTGCCTCTGCCCTTCTTCGTCATGCAACTTTTTTTTTTTTTTTTGCGGTATGCGGGCCTCTCACTGTTGTGGTCTCTCCCGTTGCGGAGCACAGGCTCCAGACGCACAGGCTCAGCGGCCATGGCTCACGGGCCCAGCCGCTCTGCGGCATGTGGGATCTTCCCGGACCGGGGCGCGAACCCGCGTCCCCTGCATCGGCAGGTGGACTCTCAACCACTGCGCCACCAGGGAAGCCCTCGTCATGCAACTTAATGTATGTAAAATAGTACCGTGCCTCCTTGGTACATAGTAAATATATATATTGATATGTATATTGATATGTACACATACATATATACACGCATACATATGCATACATATACACACACATATACACACATACATACATATATACACATACATATATATATATTATATGTGTATGTGTTAGCTATTGTTATCTACATCCCAAAGCTTATTTATTAATCTACCATGAAAAATTAAAGTTTGAAACATCCAAATGTGTTTACAAGTCATTAGAGAACTAAATAAACATGGAAAATGTTCTGAAATTATACATCTTCACTCTTTCATTTCTATTAATTTGTGCAGACTTTTTTTACATTTAGAACAATTTGCGTTTTCAGAAGAAATCATTCTATTTCTAGCAAATCGTAAGCTACTAAGAAAAAGAAAAGTTGATAAAGGTCTTCTGGGAAAATAATAATAAGACCTATTTTTTTTTTTAGTGCCTGCTACATGCCAGGCACCATTCTAAGCACTTCACATGCCTTAATCATGTAATCTGCATAACAATCCTATATGGTAAAGACTATTATATCATACCTATTTTATAAATGAGAAGCCTGAGACATGAAAGTTTAAAGAGCTCACTCAGCATGATACAGCTAGTGGGGGAGGTCAGAGTTTGGACCTAGGAGCCATTGCCCTAACCACTGCCTTTCTATCAAAGTGACTACCTCCTAATTCAGTAGCTTGGATTGTTACTTTGGGTAGATCAAAGCATAGGTCTCCCTATAGATGAGCTGGAGAAGAAACTAGGTCCTATGTGGAGGACTGCTTGGAGAGCATGGCAAGAGCTAAAGGGGAGAGAGTTGGCTGCCCTGCATTAGGGTCATGCCTGCCAAAGGTGCCAGAGAGCTGCAACCTGTGGGCCAGCGCCCTGGGCAGTTTCCAGGTGGGCATCACCATGCATGGCTGTTGAGGCTTTCCTGTATTTCATAGTCCACAGATTCACTTAGCCTTTCCCCAGACCCAGAACATCTCAACTCTTGAGTCTCTTGGTTCCTAATGGACAGTCCCATCCCTGCCCAGCCTCCATGAGATGACATCCAGGTCCCGTGGGTTAGAGTTGTGGCTATTCTAGCTCACCTCTTGGTTGGCTAATCATGGCCACTGTGGTGAGGTTTTGTTAGTTTGACTCTCAGAGGACAGCCTTATTTCCCAGATTTGAGGGTTCCTAGAAGACACTTCACTGTCAGCCCCATGTACTGACAGCAACCATCAACTAAACTGCACTTTCCAAAGCCTCAGTCCTGATGTTGTGAAAGCCTTGTCTAAGCTATGAATATGCTAACATTCTGCAGATACAGTGTCAATAAAATGACCTTGCAAATCTCTATTGGTTACCACTTCTGAAGCAGAGATCCTATCAAAATTACTAAGCACGGGGCTTCCCTGCTGGCGCAGTGGTTGAGAGTCCGCCTGCCGATGCAGCGGACACGGGTTCGTGCCCCAGTCCGGGAAGATCCCACATGCCGCGGAGCGGCTGGGCCCGTGAGCCATGGCCACTGAGCCTGCGCGTCCGGAGCCTGTGCTCCACAACGGGAGAGGCCACAACAGTGAGAGGCCCGCGTACCGCAAAAAAAAAAAAAAAAAAAAATTACTAAGCACGAATCTGTATAAGAAGACCTCTTTCCAACAGCAACTTTGTGGACAAAAAAAGACCCGGCAGGACCTGGGCTATAGGATCATTAGGTGCTGTTATATATGATCCCTGGAGACAGCAGACCCATGAGGAAATCCATCAGTTAGCAAAGCAGATCCTGTACAGAAAGTCTGTAAGATATAAGCATAGAGCAAAGGGATTTTTCTTAAATGTGTATGCCCACTTGATTATCTCCAGCTCTTTCATTAAGATATTCACACTCTTTGTTAAGTCAAATCAAATCTATCAAGGAAAGAAAGAGAGAAACTAGTGTCTATTATTTTTTTCCCCAGTTGAAGCTATTTATCCGTAGGGGAAAATTAAGAATTGCACAGATTAAAAGCAAAGGCAATCGTTATTTTTTAAAAGAAACATAAAACATTAAGCTACTTACAATTAAAAACAGAGAAACATAAAATATTCCCAAAGGTGACCTACAATAAACAAATGCACACATATACTCACTTTAATACCATGTCATAGACAATTAAGGGAGAGAGACAAAGAGAGGAAAAGATGAAGGGAAAAGCAGAGATGAGAGGAAAATGTGGGCAGAGAAGGGATCATGAGAAAAAGAAGACAAGGGAAGAGGAGCAAAGAATAAAGGTTGACAGTAGAAAAGAAAGCTGATGGATTAAGAGTAGAAATGAGGGGGAGGGGACAGCTTGGGAGATGCTGCAGGGTCTGCAATTACCTGTATTGGGCAAGCCCTGCACTGTTAGGAGAAGAGGGGTAGGTTAACACTTGTTATCACTGCCCTTTGAAAACCTGATTCATTTTCAGTGGGCTTTTCCTCAGTAGGAAACAGTTATGTCTGTTTTTATTTTCAAACTTAGAAATTTATTTTTTAAATGGCAGCTTATTTTCCTTTGGAATTCCAAAAGGTTTATTATAAGTGCATTCCCTTGAACCCCTGGGTGCATCTTTAAGTTCACTACTTATATCTGAGAGCACTTTTGATAAAGTAAAGCTACCAATTTGCCTTATTTTGGTTTTTTGAGAGATTATTGCTGCCTCATTTACAGCGCCGAGTAGTTACAATTGAAACCCCAGCATGTGTCTCTTAGCTCTGAATTCCTTTCTCAAAACTAATTTAGTTGTTTTGTAACAACATAGGTGATCATAATGGAAATGTGAAAAGGAAGAACCTTCAGGAGTTACTCATATACGCTGCCTTTCCTGAAATATAGTCAATAGGGCTTGTCCCTTAAGTATCAAAGTGGCTCACACAGGAATCAGATCTGGACTTCATGTACAGAAGGCAGTGGGAAGATTTCTCCTAACACAAACAATGCTCTGGCCTCTTCCTAGTGTACAAAAAGTAGCCAAACAATGATTTCTATTTGGGGTGGTTTCAGATCTCTTCTTTAGAGATTCTGGAGTGATGTAGGGAGATAATTTTTTAAATGTACCATTCTTCATTTGAAAAAGCAAAAAGAGAAACACACACCAACTTCTCTCATTGATGTTTACGCAGTCCCATCCAGCAGAAGGTCTTTCCTGCAGTGATATAGTGTAGAGGTTAAGAGCATGGGCTGTGGCCTCAAAAAGACCTGAGCTCCAGTTCTGCCTACACCACTTACTAAACCCTGTGGCCTTGGACTGATCACCTAATCTGCCTCAGTTTCATGATCTATAAAATGGGGTTAACCAAAGTCCTGACCTCCTAGGTTTGTCAGGATCAAGTGAGACAATATATGGAAAGAGATCAGCATGTATGAAGACTCTGTACAATATAGTTATTATTACAATATCCCATACTTTTGTCTCCATCCTTGAACCCAGAATCCGCTTCTTCCACCCATCACTGGTTTTGCATATTCAAACCAAATGAACCCAGTGAATTCCATAAGGAAGACTTGTAAAATGCTCTTCCTAACACTCAAAAAGATTTTTATACTCTTTGTTGCTGCTCTTTATATAATAGTTAAGAATAAATGTCCAACTTGCAAAAAGAGAGAGAACATTTATGTTAATACTTCAGAGGAAGCAAAGAAAAAGCAATTGAAGCAAGTTGCATCTGTAGACATTGTTTCAGCTTGCAGGAAGCAGAACAGACCAAAAGCAACAATGCACAGTTTAGGGATGTGGGCTTGACAGTCGGAAATACTGAATTTATTCATGTAATCTTTCTCCACTTATCAGCTATTCGCAGTTAAAAGTGGGGGCGGATTGGGAATCTTGAGTTTTTCCCGGCTGCTTCTATGCTCAGAAGTAAACCTGAATTTATGGACATATTCCCAAACCCACAACCCTCCCAGTAAACTCTCTGAAAGCTTGATAAGAAGTGACGTGACTATACATGCATATCTTTTTAGAAATAATTTTCAGCAGTTCTTTATGTCCCTCTGCTTGTTCTCATTTCTCTCCTTCAAAGCTTTTTCTGGTCCTGGCAATTTGGCCCCAGAGAATATTCCTTAGAGAAAACACACACAGGCATATTCCTCTTAAAATTTGGTGGAGAAATCCTGTTGTGGGAGGGGTGGGGAAGGAGATTTGGGCTCAGAAAATATATCAACGTGGGCCCCCATCCCAAATATTCTGCCTTATTGGTCCCACAGGTCTCCTCACATTATTAGAGCAAAAGTTCTGATGTTTATTTAATTTGCAAAATATATAGTTATCACCCTTAGAAGTATATAAAATCCTTTATAGCTGGACCTGGTTCTGAGTTATTAATCGGTGAAAACTGTACCTCATCTTCTTTTCGCAAGCCTTCAAGACAGAACGAGACCGAGATGGTGCTGTTCTATAAATGACTCACCTCTGCTTCCTAACTTGGTGACTTTCCTGACTCTTTCAGACTCCACATTTGACGGGGTGACTGACAGACCAATCCTAGACTGCTGTGCCTGTGGAACTGCCAAGTACAGGCTCACATTTTATGGGAACTGGTCTGAGAAGACACACCCAAAGGATTACCCTCGTGAGTAGAACAGCTTCCTTATGGGTTGGGGGAGAGGGTATTACAAAGTTCTGGTTGTGGGATATACTAGCTTCTCCTTCTTACCAATGCATTCATGAAACACATTCCAAGAAAGTGAATTCATCGAGACAGGCAGATATAATAGTCGTATGCTTTCAGCTTCTTTGCAGGGCATTGTTCTAAGTGTTTTCTTATCTGTGATTTTAAAAAATATTCCTGAGGTCATGCTGCTTATCTTCAGGTCAGATACTTGGTAACCTCTGTCCTCCTGAAGTAGCTCTATCCATACAACCAGCCTATTTATGCTGGAAAGAACTGGCAAAAGGGACCACCTGCTCTTGACTGCACAGGCCAAGGTCAACAAATACTCAACATCCTCAACCATAGCGTGTATTGGTAATATATCAGATACCACCTTAGAATCCTCATTACACCATGCTCCAGGTAGCCAATATGAATCCATGAGAGTTGTCAGGCAACTCCAAACTTGATGTTTTAGAGTAAATCCTTAATCAGGACCCTACCAACTCCCTTTTATCAGACAGTTGTCTCATCAAATGCCTAACATGTGTCAGACACTGTGCTAAACGCTAGGGATATAATAGTGAATAAAAAAGACACAACCCATGTTCTCATGCAACTCAGAGATTAATGGGGAGACGGACACTAATTAAATAATCACACAAATGATATGACAATTATAACTATGAATAGTGAGCTTACTGAGTGGCAAGCATTTTTACGTATGTTGTCATTTCATCCTCAAAATAACCTTTTGTGGGCTTTTGTGAATGAGCTCACTGGAGATCACAGAGACATCATGATTTACCTCTAGTCCAATGTAAGTATAGTCGTCCCTTGGCATTCAAGGGGGATTAGTTCCAGGACTCCTACAGTTACAAAAATACATGGATGCTCAATCCCTTATATATGAAATGGCGTAGTATTTGCATAAAACATAGGCAGATCCTCCTGTATACTTTGTCATCTCTAGATTATTTATAATATCTAGTACCATGTAAATAGTTGTAAATACAATGTAAATGCTAGGTCAGTAGTTATCGTGTGGAAAATTCAAGTTTTGTTTTTTGAGACTTTATGGAATTTTTTTTCAAATATTTATGATCCGTTGTTGGTTGAATCTGTGGATGCAGAACCCTCTGAATGAATGGCTAATGGTAGTGGATCCAAGATGCAGAAGGGGTTTGTCAGGCTCCTTGTTCTGCCTTTCATTTGGATCGCCTTTGAGACCCAGTGTAGCCCATTCTTTCTAACTGTGGGTGGCAGGATGTCCATGTGTGGCACTGAGCATGTTTTGGTTCATTGTGTGTTTTAGTCTTGTTCACTTCACTGAGTTGCCACAGCTGGGAAAGAACAGGGAGGCTGGAGAAAGAAACTAAAAAGAGGGATTTGGGTCAGCCCCAAAGGGAGGGGGGCAAAGGGTACGTGGTTGGGACTTAAGAAGACCCAGTCTAGACCATAACCTCCATGGTCCCCAAACAGCCCACCCAGAGGGGACTCCATTTCTTGGCAGATGAAGAACCTTACTGTTTAATTTTAGCCACATGTAATCAAGGCTGGAGATCTTAGAAGCCTCATATTAGTTAATTCTTCTGACTCTGGGATTCAGCTTGATTTGCTTCAGCTGATGTGGGAGACCTGTGTGAACAAACTTGGACTCTCTGCCTGGAGAGGAAAAAACCACTTGGAACAAGCATGATGGAAAAAATTTCCTCTAGTGCCTCCCATCCACTAACCCAGAGGAAAGAAAATGTTTAGGGGCCCATTACTCATCTTTTGTAATCCTGAGGCGTTTCTTGCTCTTTTCTGTTCTGACACTGTTATTTCCCAGAATTTTTTTTTAAGGGTACAGACCATTGTTTCTGGGTCTTTGAGCCAAATCAAGTACAAACCTACACAGAATTTCTGCGGAGTTGTTGGGAGTTTCTTAATATGTGTAGCAGACATGTGTTTCAAGTACCCCAAAATTGTTTCATTGTCAGATGTCCGAGTGTGTCCTAATTTTTGGTTGGAAAAAATTTGGTCACTGTGTTCAGAAGAGCATTTATCACATCATACTGTAATTATTTCTTCAGGAGCCTTTCTTCTCCACCAGACTGAGAAGTCCTCCAGGACAAAAGCCACAACATGCTCATCATTCCTTCTTAGTGCCTGCAAGTGCCTGGGGCCTTCCTAAGTACTGGGTACTGATTGTTGGACTCAGAGTGGCATTCACCATGACCCGGGAGGCAGATTTTTAGCCCACATTAGTCATGATGGTCAGTATCGGGCAGGGATAGGGCCGGACTTTCCCTGGAGGGAAAGGGATGGACTTGGACACTAGGGGCACTGGAGGCAATTGGAAGGGCACAAAAAGGTGCCCTTCAAGGTCTAATCAGGACCGTGAGAATTCAATATTCACAAAAGTGAATTCTGCCTATCTTAGGTAATAGACGACTTTCATTTTACCCCTCCAGGGATGATTCTGTCTTGATAACCAACCCTGGCCATTTAGCCCAATTAAGTCATGACACTTCTCAACGGTAGTGCAAGCTGATACATGACAGGTCCTCCTCTTATTAATTACTCATCCCAAATTCCAATTTCTCTGCAAGCATCTCAGAGCAGGGCCCTTTTTATGGGCTTAAAAATTATTGAGAACTCCAATATACTTTTGTTAATATGGATTGTATCTCAATATTTCACCATCTCAAAAATTAAAACAGAAATTTTAAAATATCACTTATTAATTAACTTTAAAAGTAACATATAATGAATTAGCAATGATTAAATTATTACATGTTAACATATTTTATGAAAATAACTATATTGTCCAAACGAAAGAAATTTAGTAAAAAGGGCATCATTGTTTTACATCTTTGCAAATCTCTTTAATGCCTGGTTTAATGGAAGACACCTGGATCCTCATATTTGCCTCTGCATTTAACCTGTTGTGGAATATTTTTTTTTTGGTTTAAGTATATGAGAAAATTCTGTCTCACACAGATATGTAATTGGAAACGGAAAGAACATTTAAATAACCTTTTCAGATAATTACAGATAATCTTCTTTGATGCTACACCAAAACTCTGCAAATGGTAGTTTCTTAAAGGAGAATTACAATATAGAATGTGAAACCATATCAATGAACTTATACTCTGTTACATTAAAATGTGTTGCTTTCCACTTGCACTTTGAATGCATCTTTCACAAATGAATGATTTTATAACATCATCTATTGGTCATTTGGAAAGTACTGGTTTACTGAGTTATGCAGATAATCCAGATATTGAGACATTTCATTATGCAGCATCAAAAATCATATTCGTTAAGATCACTTCCAATCTCATCAGTAAAGTGTTTAAGTACTGAAAAGCTATCAAATTCATGGTAGTGGATACAAGTTTCCCAAGATCCCAAGTTTTGCTTGAAAGGTAAAATTTTATCATTGACAACAAATACCATCAGGTGTTTTTCTTGAAGTGACAGGCTTATTTCATTTTTTAAGAAAAAGTATGCCAAATTCTTTTTTTTTTTTTTTTTTTTTTTTTTTTTTCGGTACGCGGGCCTCTCACTGTTGTGGCCTCTCCCGTTGCGGAGCACAGGCTCTGGACGTGCAGGCCCAGCGGCCATGGCCCATGGGCCCAGCCGCTCCGCGGCATGTGGGATCCTCCCGGACCAGGGCACGACCCCGCGTCCCCTGCATCGGCAGGCGGACTCCCAACCACTGTGCCACCAGGGAAGCCCCTATGCCAGATTCTTAAGGCTGAATAACCATAATCTGTCATTTGTTCTTTCAAGTAAAAATGATGTTTTATGACAGTGAAATTGTCCAGCTTGCACCTCAAGCAATTACACAAGTGCTTTTCTTCAAGACAGTGCCAGTACTCAGTATATAGCAGAAGGGCTTTATGTGTATTTCCCAATTAGTCACGCAGAATAATAAAAACATGTGTACTCAAAGGTAGAGAGTTAATAACATTAATAATGTTTATTGTTTCATCAAGGCCATTCTTAAGTGAAACTGACTTTTGGGGATTTTGTTGGCAGCAAGTCCCTGGCAGTGAGGAGTACATTAATGACTAATACAGTGCAAGGCCATTGCCTTGACCCGCACTGAGTGCCAGCAGTTTTACTCATGATTGCTTTTGCCCCATCAGTGTTAATGTCGACACATTACAAAAGGCAAATTTTGTCTTAGTATTATTATGAAAATAGTTTTCACCTCATAGGTCCCTCTGAAAGGGCCGGTGGTGGGGTGGGGCGGGGGAGGTGGTCCCAAGAGTCTGTAACCACACTTGAGAACCTCTGCAGTAGGATAAGGTAGCAGCCTAAGGGGTCTGTCCTTCAGTCATCTTTGGGAACTTGCCCTTGAGAATTCACATTGGACTCTACACCCTGTGCTTTCAGCCGTCTCTTGTGGTGGGCCACATCTGCAGATGGCTCTTCTCAATCATTATACAAACTGGTCTATTCCAAATGCTGTTTCTGGGGTTCCCTCTCTTGGAAAACAAAGTACTCTCTGTATCCATGATAACTCTCTCTCTTGGAGGAACTAGGCCTGAGGTAAGGAAGGCAGGAAGATGGTATAAATGACCTCTGGCATTCCCTCTGATTGTAATGCCATAAATCACTGCTGGCCATCTGGAAATACGGAAATCTTTTTTTATTATTATTATTCATTCAATCATTAATTCATTTATTTGCTAAGTGAAATCTTTTTCAAACACTCCTAAGTGAGTAGTATCTAGAAATCAATTTGAAGGCTGGATCATGCAAGTTTTACCTCCTAATTTTATAAGTAAAAAAAAAAAAAAAAAACCCAAGCACCAAAAAAAAAAAAAAAAACCAAATTAAGGACTCAGGTCACATAGCCAGAGAGAATTCAGAACCAAAATCAAAGCTCAGATCTTCTGTTTCCCTTTTGCCTTCCTCTGGGGGCTGTCACAAGGCAGTCTTCTCTCCTCTGCAGTAAAATTAAATCTCTCATTCACAAAGCATCTTTTAATAAGGCCCTGCTATACCACCATGGTCTCAGCTGCTACCAAATTCTGAATAGCTTGGCCGCACTCTACAAAGACCTGGGCTGCGGAGAGCATAACTTAAGAAATCAGAGGTCTGCATTCGCTGAACCTGAGCTGAGCTCCGGAACCCTGCAGTGTTAGGAGAAGGGCATGCCCCCTGGGGTCTGTCCTTGGTACTGCGAGTCTGTTGTGCTCCAGGAGCTTTTGTTCTTTACAGGAACATGGTGACCAGGCAGTGTTATCACATAGGGATGTCCCAGGGGCTGGAGATATGCCCAGTCTTCACCAGGAGATTAGGAGTTGCCTAACAGATGCTGAGTCTCTTTTCTCTCTTACTCTGAACACAGCGTCTGGGTTTTTGACAAATGCTTCTATCCCACAGAGACTCTGTAATCTCCCATGACAATGTCAACTGCATAACTCCCTCCATTTTTGATATAGCATCGATTTTAACACCATTTGACAAATACACATTGATGAAAGGGACATTTTTTTCCAGGAGCCAATTATTTTTTTCATTTGGCAGTACATTGCCTGGAATATAAACATGGCCACTGGAATACTCTACAGAATCAAAGTTAGTTTTACCATGAATTCAGCCATCTTTTCCACTGGGTAACTTAATTTTTAAAAATTATTAATTCTTAAATTCAATCACATGAAAGACTACCATTCTAATACTTGGCAACTGCTTTCATTTCTTCATATATTCAACTGTGTACAGAGTTTGTACATCACATTTGAAGACATCATGTCCTACTTTTTGCATTTGATTTTGTTTCCATAGTCATAATTTATTACATCAGCTTTCTCTAAACCACTTATCTAACTGTTCTTTTATTGAACGTTTAGGTGATGTTAGGTCTCTTGCTAACACAGAAAGCACTGCAATGAAAAACTTCCTTCTTCAAGTCTTCCTCCATTCTTCCACCTTCCTTTGAATTATTTCCTTTAAATAATTTCCCAAGAATAAGACTGCTGGATCAAAGGATATGGACTTTTTTTTTGGCTCTTGAGACATTTTGCCAGATGCTTCTCCAAAACATTTGTATTGATTCACCATGTTAAAAATAATGAATAAGTACATCTCTTTCTCCCAGCCTCTTTAGCACCCAATATAATTTTTTTTTCATTTGGGTTTGGCCAATTCAAGGTTATAAAAAAATTAATCTTATTATTTTAAATTGGCATTGGTTTAATTACTAACACACTTGAATCTTTTTTCATGTTTATTGTCCTTTGTCTTTAAAGCCACTAGGGTGTTGGCAGGAATCAAGCTTGATTTTGCTCATTTACCTCCCCAGGCCCTAGCTCATTGTCTGGCACATTGAAAGCCTCTCAATAAATAGTGTTGATGAATGAATGAATGATGAGAAGCAGTTATGAAATGAGCAAGGAAGAAGGTGGAGGGAGATGAACAAGGAAAGAACACTGAAGAGGTTGGGGCAGGAGAAAGAGAGGACCTTATATGGCTGCTGAGTGGGACCACATTGGAAGGGGCAGGTAGTGTAAGGGAAGATGGGTTAGGAAGATATTGCAGTGATGATGGTAGCTGCAACTAAGGCAGTGGATGTGGTGATGGAGAGAATGGATAGTTTTGAGATGCCTTTTAGAGCGAGATTCTGTCATGGATTAGATGTGGAGGAGTGAGAGAGAGAGAGAGAAGCATCAAAGCTGACAAGCCAGCTTTCTGGCTTGGAGATGGAGGTACTCTTTTTTCTTAAAATATTCCTCGATATTGTCTTTCTATTTTATAAATGATTGTGAAATCATTTTTATCAAGTTCTGTAAAGGATCCTGCCAGAATTTTAAGTGGGATTGCATTAAATCCTCAAATTACTTTGGGAAGAATTGTTAGCTTTGTAATATTTAGCTTGCAGAGTTTCTTTCCATTTAAGAATAAGACCATTTGTGGGTTTCCTTAGTCCAGTTCCTAGAACAGTGATGAGCCGCATGTGGACCACAGCCCCCTTCTCTTGATCTAACTTCAGAAACAATTAAACATTCAACAAACAATAATTCTACTTCTTCCCATCAGCACTGGGAAATCTCTTTCTAAGCTGAGTAATGGTGCCCATCAGAGTTTCCCAGCTGTACTGCCACCAGGCTGAGTCACAAACAGAGTATGTTGCCAGGAAATAGAATTTGGTACCAAGCACATGTGTCATAACACCCCGTTTCAATGAAAGAAGGAGCAAAGAGAACAGATTAAATAGTTTCTTCTCCCTTTTCTCCTCCCTTCTCTCCATCTCTCTGGGAAGTCTCATGGCAACAACTCACTATTGTATGGATTGAGATCGGAGAAGGACAAATCAACAATCTGGTCTTCCCATTAAACATGCAGATTGAATACACACATTAATCACTGATCTTTCCTCAAATTCCATGAAAATAACACCAGAGGAATATATATGTATCCACAAAGACAAGAAAAGAGGAAAGAAAGCCACATCATACAAGAGATATCGTCAGAATCTGGGAAGATGAAAGACAGATGGACAAGTGGCAGCTGCCTAGTAGAACAAGAGAAGATGAATCCTAAGTACCTGCACAGAGGGTAGTGTAGAAGGACTGAGCCTGTTCATTGTACAGAACACGGGAACAGAACCACATGCTCGGCACAATGAATGAAAAAGTGCTCAACACAACATCATGAAAGTTTAGAATAATGGGGAGAGGGACAACCCTAAAAGCATTCAGAAAAACGGGTAACAAAGGATCAGACCTCTTTAGGGCAGCACAAAGGTACATAACGATGGAATAGTATCAAACTCCAAGCTCGTGGTTATAAATTCTCAGGGAAGATCTTTTGTTCAGCCCAGAGTCTAGGTGGACACAGAGAAGCCCTCTTGTCACCTCCATGTGCTAGTTCAGTTTCTTTCTGGATCACTTTTTCACTGAAAGTTTATTTTGTTTTGATAAGAGTGGGTGTAATTTCTGCTTTTCTGTATGTACAGAGTTTTGTTTTGTTTTTAATACCTCATATATGATTACTTTAGAAAGGCTTTTATCTTCTTCCACGCCAGGTGCCAAAGGATATGTTCCTTAATTTATGGCACACGAGCATCATTGGTCCATGCCAGGTCCCTCTGGCTTTGTTTTATTTCATTGCATCTATCCCACATTTATTGTGATTACAGTCATGTTAAAATTTTTTTCTGCCATCTTATTTTATATTTTTTGAAACTACTTCTTTTCTTTCCATTGCCTGAGTTAAGTTTTATCCTGCTGGCTTAAAAGTTATTTGACTCATTTTTTTTGTTCTTATGGTGGTTGCCTTTAATTTAAGACACATGCTTGTGTTTATTTACCTCTATTGATTTCATAAGCGTTTTAATATTTATATCTTCCCTGAACAAAAAACAAAAACAATAGCATGCTCTCATTCCTTTGGTCTCTATGATCCCTGTACCCAAATATACACTTCATATTGATTACTTGCTAGAACTTTCCTTCTGATTTGTTATGGATATTTTCTTTTCTTATTGCAGTAAGTTGATTTACTATGTTGTGTTAATTACTGCTGTACAACAAAGTGATTCAGTTACATGTATATACATTCTTCTTTTATATTCTTTTCCATTAAGGTTTATCATAGGGTATTGAATAAAGTTCTCTGTTCTATACAGTAGGACCTTGTTGTTTATCCATTCTATATATAAAAGCTTACATCTACTAACCCCAGCCTCCCACTCCACCCCTCCCCCAACCCCCTCCCCCTTGGCAACCACCAGTCTGTTCTCTATGTCCGTGATTCTGTTTCGTAGATAGGTTCATTTGTGTCATATTTTAGATTCTACATATAAGTGATATCATATGGATATTTTCTTTTTCCTTTCTTTAGTCTTTGCTTTTTTACACAACCATAAGCTTCACTGAAGTTTTGATCGCCCATGGCTTTTTAGTATTTTTCATATTGAGTACTTCTTACAAGAGTATTTCCATATCAGGTCTTTGGAAAGGCAAACCCCCTAGGGCCTGACATGCCTGAGAATATTTTTATCATGCTGTCACATTTAAATAGCATGTGGCAAAATATGAGACCTAGGTTCAAAAACCTTTTCTTTCATACATTGGATTCTTATATTCAGCTGCTAAGAAGTCCAATGTCAATCTGATTTTTGGTCTTTATCCAGGTGATCTACTCTTTCTGCATTTCAGTTTTTTAAATTATATCTTTGATGGTCTTAATTAATTCTTAATTTCTTAATTTTTACCATTAATGTGACCAAGTGTGGATTTTTTCTTTTTGAAAAATACTTTTCTACTCTATGAGTCCTTTAAATATGACGTCTTGCCTCTTCCTTTAATTCTAGGGGATTTCTTTTCCTCCAAATATTTTCTTTCCTTTTTTCTCTCTTTCTGAGCCTCCAGTGACCAAGATGTCACTTCTACTCATCTCCATATCATCTAGGTTTTACTTTAAATGTTCTCTCTCTTCATACTTTCTGCCACCTTCTGGGAGCGAGTTCCTCACTTTTCTTCGCCACATCACTCCCTTCTTCAGTGCTCACCACCCTGCTTTTTATCCCCACGGCTGTGCTGCTTATGTTAACTGTTGTGTGGGGCGGTTTTTGTAACCTTTTGTTTTGAAATAATTTCAAATTGATGTAAAAGTTGGAAAGACAGTTCACAGAACCCCTTATTAGCTTTCACCCAGACTCTGTAATTGCCAGCAGTTTACATTTGCTTTATCATTATCTCTCCATAAATATATATACATTTTATGTTTTTCTAAACTTCTGAGAATAAGTAGAATCATGCCTGCTCCATTACCTCTAAATACTTCAGTATATATTTCCTAAGAATAAGGACATTCTCTTACAAAATTACAATACATTCATCATTAACATTGATAAAATACTATTATCTAATCTACATACCTTGTTCAAAGTACACTAATTGTAGTGTTCTTTATGGCAGTACTATACAATACCAGTATAATGCAAGCCATAAAAATGAACCAGAAATGTAATTTAAATGTTCTAGTGCCTACGTTAAAAAAGTAGAAAGAAGCAAGTGAAATTAATCTTAATAATAAATTGTATTTAAGCCAATATAGCCAAAATATTATCATTCCTACATGTAATTAATATAAAATTTATAATCGAGATATTTTACATTCTTCTTTTCATTCTAAAACCCAATGTGTATTTTATAATTAGAACACATCTCAATTCAGACTAGCCTCATTTCAATTATTCATTAGCTGCATGCGGCCAGTGGTTCCCATAGTGGACAGCACTGCTCTTAGCAAATGAAAAATACAGTCTGGTCCTGGATCCAATCCAGGATCACGCACTGCATTTACCTGTCATGTCTCTTTAGCCTCCTTTAATCTGGAGCAGTTCCTTAGTCCTTCTTTTAATTTCATGACAGTGACATTTTTTGAGAGCTCGAAGCAGTTGTAGACGCTCTTAGTTTGGAGTTGTCCTGATGTTTCCTCGTGATTAGATTCAGGTCGTGCATCTTTGGCAGGGATACCAATAAATATTTGTTATAAATATTTGTTTAACACCCAATTTACATTTGGTTCTTTTTCTTTACTTCTTGTTCCTGCTTTCTACTACAATATACCCCCTATGTCTTTGAGGGTATGTATTATGCTTACGTTAAATTTTTGGTCCATCTGTTGCAATTAATCTGCTTCATGTTTAGTTTGCTTTCACTTTTACTAGTTGTACCCTTTGATATCTAGTTATTGTGGCAGATGGTCTTACGTTTCTCTGATGATTTAACCATTAGGCCTGTTAGTATGTGATGAAAGGGCCAAATCCTAGGTGGTATCCCTTCAGATGTGTTTAAGGGAAAGAAAAAGAATGAGACCAGGGAAGAGAGCTCAAGCATCAATCACATCACTGCTATCAACTCTTCCATTCCACTGGGTATCTTCTCCAATCAAGGATTCATCCGGACGCTCAACACAAAGCAGGAATAGGAGGAGAGGATCTCTTTAGGTTCTAATTCCCAGCTCTGTGAATCTGGAGAGGGAAGGGCTAGAGAAATGTACACCCAAGGGTGCCCGAGTTCCCTTCATCTCCTCTACCCTTTAGAAGAGGTTTCTGCTGCCCTGAGAGTACTATGACTGGGGACAGGAATAGGGCTGCATGGTGCTGCAGACATCTGGATTGCAGGACAAGTAATGGCCCTCTGCTGGCAATGTCAGGAGGGGTGAAATAGGAGAACTCCAACAGTCCTCTCCAATCCATCCCCCCACCAGTGGGTCAGAGGAAAGAAGAGGACTCCTCGCTCCTCCTCCATCCATTCTCTTACTCTCGGGTCAGGTCACCTCCCACCTCTGGCTGCTTCTACCCCATCCCCGCCCCCCGTCAGGACAGCCTTTGAGTTCCCCTTTATTTCAATGTCTCTGTTAGTTCCATGGATCTCTGCTTCCCTCTGTTTCTGAAGTTTCCCAGGGTTGAATTTAAAGGAATGAGGAGTGTGTGCTAATTCACCATCTCTTCAGGAACCAGCAATAAACTTTCAGAGTTTTTTGTTGTTGTTTTGTTGTTCATTCCATTTAATTCTTGGCAATATCTATCCTTACTGCTGTATTATGGTAAATTTACATACGTTTTTCAGGCTCTTCATTCTATTACTTTATCATTTTCTTCTTGACTTTTTATATTCTGGTAATGGGGTATTAACACCTTGATTTTAAACTGTGTACTATAATTTCTCTTTGATTTTTAACAGTCATTGCTTTCTGTTTGTTGCTATGTTCTTTGTGTCCTATAGACATAATATCATAATATCGTAGTTCTCATGATTAACTCTGACTTCTATCATCACATAATTAACATAATTAGCTTCCTTTAATAACATTTGCCTTAAATTAAACTGTATCTGACACCCCACCTGCTTTTCCTTCACTTTGATTAATTTATCTTTTTAGTGTTTTTTAAATTTATTTTTTCTTATTTTTAGACTTTCTAAGCCTTTCTAAAGGATTCCCAGTAAATTATTGCATTAATCCAATTGGAAGTGTTTTGTCTGTGGTGGGGGCGGGGTGGGGGGTGGTTGGGGGGGTATTTGTTTGTTTCTCTGTTTTGTTTTGCTTCCCACATGATTGTTTAAACTTTTAATTATTTTAGTCCTATTCAGTTTATGTTCTGCCATTCTAACTTTTTACCTCTCAGTTTTTACAATTAACTTTTTTCTAGATTTTCTTGGTGTTATATAGACAGTACATTTGCTTGGTTTTGCTTTTGTTTATTCCTTTTGGCAACAACCTTCTTCTTATTGATAATTCAATTAGCTATCAACTTAATATAAACAACAAAGGTATTCTATTTTATCTATATATCCATATTTTAATAGAAAAATATCTTTTGATTCACTTTTATTGGAAACCTTTGCCATTTTTGTTTTTCTCAACTTTTTCCTCACTTGCATTCTCCATTGATTTAACTTACTACTAAACTTACTTATTTTAATTTACATTTATTTTAACAATTCTCCTAATTCCCAACTCCTATCACAAATAATTCTTCCCAATTATTGTTCTTATTTACTTATCTCTTCAATAACTTCTTACTAATTCAGGACTTCTTACTATATTTAACAGCATCATGTTTTTCATGTCTATCTTCTAAGATCAGATTTCTTTTTGAAGTAACCTTTGAAGCCAACAATTGTTCATTAGTTGGTGATTAAGCTCCTTAAGACTCAAAAATGTGTGAAAGTCTTTGCATTTGGATAACAACTTGCTTGGATAAAAACCCAAGTTATACCATCATCAAAAAATCTACGAACAATAAATGCTAGAGAGGGTGTGGAGAAAAGAGAACCCTCTTGCACTGTTGGTGGGAATGTAAATTGATACAGCCACTATGGAGAACAGTATGGAGGGTTCCTTAAAGAACTAAAAATAGAACTACCATATGACCCAGCAATCCCACTACTGGGCATATACCCTGAGAAAACCATAATTCAAAGAGCCATGTACCAAAATGTTCATTGCAGCTCTATTTACAATAGCCAGGACATGAAAGCAACCTAAGTGTCTATCAACAGATGAATGGATAAAGAAGATGTGGCACATATATACAATGGAATATTACCCAGCCATAAAAAGAAACGAAATTGAGTTATTTTAGTGAGGTGGATGGACCTAGAGACTGTCATACAGAGTGAAGTAAGTCAGAAAGAGAAAAACAAATACCATATGCTAACACATATATGTGGAATATAAAAAACAAACAGAAAAATGGTCATGAAGAACCTAGGGGCAAGACGGGAATAAAGACACAGACCTACTAGAGAATGGACTTGAGGATATGGGGAGGGGGAAGGGTAAGATGGGACAAAGTGAGAGAGTGGCATGGACATATATACACTACCAAATGTAAAATAGATAGCTAGTGGGAAGCAGCCACATAGCACTGGGAGATCAGCTTGGTGCTTTGTGACCACCTAGAGGGGTGGGATAGGGAGGGTGGGAGGGAGGGAGACGCAAGAGGGAAGAGATATGGGGATATATGTATATGTATAAATGATTCACTTTGTTGTAAAGCAGAAACTAACACACCATTGTAAAGCAGTTGTTAAAAAAAAAAAAAAACACCCAAATTATACAGCTTTTAACTCTGTGGTTTGTACATGGTTTTCTATTACAATGAAAGAAAACGTAGTCCTTATTCACTTATGAGTTCTAATCCTTTGCATGAAATCTGTAACCTAGCTCCTTACAGAATACTTTCTTTTTCTCTTATAAATAAAATAAAATATTTGATGATGCATGTTGATCTCATTTTTTAAATGGGATCTTAAATAGGGCTTTATTTATACCTCCATATTTTATTTGTGGTGATATTTTTCTTCTAGTGGATCTTTTTTCTTAATCTTTATTTTTTGTTCTCTGTTGTTTGCTCATTCATTCCACATATCTATTTAGAGCATCCATTGTGTGTAGGCATGTGCTCAGTTTACCCTGCTTATTCCTTCCCTTTCTTTAGGAACTCTTATCTCTCCCAGAGTGCTCCATTCTCTAGGTCCATCTTCATCATCGATTCATATCTCTTTCATGCTTTGCATATTTCCCCCCAGTTCATTTTCTGTTTAGTTTCCAATAGCACTCAATTCCCCATTTTACCTGTATCATTATTGTTGACTTCTTCTTATACCTTCCTCGCATAATGAGCTCTTCTGAAATAAGTATAATATCTTCCCACGTTTAAAAATTAGATTGTAACTGTTATCTAAATCCTGTTTTGATTTTCATTTCATTTTGTGGTTTACTGATTCCACAGTCCCTAACCCCACCTCACCCTGCACCCAGTTTCTTAATTCATACATCTCTCATACTGTCAAGCATTCTTAATAGTTCAAAATCACTTTTTTCCCATTTTACTCATTTTTCCTTGCATTTCTTGGGATTATTATGACTGCTATTTCTGAAACCTTTGCTTCAGACTATCTTACTGGCATTTAAATGGTCTTGAAATCGGAAGGTTCACAGCCTCTCATTCTACCTTCCTCCTGGAAGTCCAGAAACTATATTTCTTGTGCATATCCTTTCTTAAATAAGCACGCCTATACTGGATTGACCATTCAAAATTATATATTATATAAAGTATAACCTTCTTTTTATCTATCAAGGTAAAGTCCCATTACCACTGAAAGGGTAAGTTAATTTATTGGTAACTTGCTTGCCATTTATGCCTGCTGAATGGCAGTTTAAAGAACACATGGTTCCTGCATCTCATTCATGTAGCTTAAATAGTCACCTGTTTTGAACTGATTTGAGGAGGAAGAAAGATTGGATTCATTGGCAAGTCATGGATCAATTATTATGTAAGCTCTAATGCTACCAGTTTCCCTGGCAAAATGGATGTGATTAACACTTAAGCATGACACCAACCCATGCATTTTTCATTTATTATTTCCTTCAAACCTGTTTGCCAGTTCCTGTGTTGTGCTTCCAAGAAAGGCCTACTTTAATAATAAAGACTTAATTTTCCCCTTGCATGAAAATATTCTAAACTCCAAAAAGCTTTATGAAATTGTAGGAGAGGGAATATACAAAGTCCATTAAACAACAGCATTATGTATGGTTATCCAGGAATGTGCACACAAAACTCTGCTTAACCTAATGGCATTTATGTACTTAAGTTTTCCAAACAATTAGTTGAAAAATATACCCTCAAGAATTCTTTATGCCAAGAAAGGCCAACTATTTATAATCACAAGTGTAGTTTCTGCAAAGGTCTGTGCCAGGCACTACAGTCCTGGCAAACATCCCTCCCAATTTGCAAGAACTCTACTGTTTTGGGCTAGAAGTGAAGCATGAGTACAAAGAAATACTTGCAGGTTTTTCCTAGCCTCAGTTAAATTCAGAGTGAAAGAACAAACATATAAGAGGACAAAGGGTATAGGAAATCACAACACAGGCAGCCCTGCCTTATTTTAGTGAAAAGGATTAGTACGGGTGGCCCTGCAGTAAAGCCAATCGCCTGTGATCAGGGAGTAGGATAGTTATAATCCCTTTACTATACCACTGAGTTGATTGATTAAATTGAAAGTTATAAGTCAAATGCTCCCAGAACATCACGGAAAATTCCAGAGTCTGTGCATAATCATATGGTCCTAATGACCTTCTGTTGGAAGGGAAAAGTGTGCACTACCTGCAGAGAACCCGTGAAGAAAGGCCTGGGAGGAAGCTAACCTTTTTCACAACCGCCAGCAAGAGTTTAATTAAACTCTCTCTAACATAATAAGCTTGGTTCAATTTAAAAGCAAAATGTGCCATGTTTTCCCCACACATGGAGCTTCCCAGGGTCTTGCAGCTCAAGTGGAAAAAACAATGGAAAGCAGAAGGCTTTCTCTTCACATCTGGCTCCTTGAAATGGGGCTAAGAGGCTTTCTGGAGGGTGTTGCTGCCTGGGACAGTTAGCATTTACAGATGTGAGTGGCTTTCAGTCATTGAATGCAAATTGCACTTGCTTTGTTGCGCATACCCTGGGAAAACCAAGAGGAAGAAGAGGAATAATGTTCCTTTATCCGCCCACCCACATTGAGATTCAGGGCACAGCCTTTTCAGGGTTATTGGGTCCCTAAGCAACCTTTGAAGAGAGCTGTACATCTGTCTGGCTGTCCCTACTGCAGCGGACATGGATTCATTTGGCTTTGCTTTTCAAGTCTGTGCTTCCATCTTTGCTCCATTGACTGAATTTTTAGATAAACATTTCTTGCCTGCAGACCTGAGTGGCTACGTAGCTCCTGGGCTAATTCTGCCTCCCTCTTAAACTTTTATCTGTGTTTTGAAGGTGAGCTCAGCAGATAAAAAATGAAAGGTGGTCAGCTTTTAAAGTGGAGGCTAAAAGCCAGAAAAATATGCTAAAGCAAGGAAGGTGGGAGAAACCAGGTTCTTACTGAATTCCAAATCTCAACACCAAATATCTGAGCAATTTGAAAGCTGAAAGAGAGCATTTCTGAGGAGAGAGAAACTATAGTCCAGGTTTCTCTTGCCCCAAGAAAACGGAGTGGCCAAAGGTGAGCACTCTACAGAAAGGCAAAACCTACTTGTACTGTCTGACTGATCATGGCCTTGGAAGTTAGATCCAACTTGAAGTCTGGAATCTGAGCCTTGTTATAGGGCCTTGTGAAAGTTGCTTAACCTCTGTGCCTCAGTCTCCTTATCTGCAAACCTGGGATAATCAAAGCACCTACCTCATGAAGCTGCTTTGAAGGCAGCCTGGGTTCAAAGCTAAGCTTCTTCATTTACTAGTTGTAAGACCTCGGAAAAGACATCAACTTACCTGTGGGCTCTGATTTTTCATAGCAAAACCAAAATCTACACATCTGGGTTATTGTAGGGTTAGATGAGTTAATATTCTTACAGTTCTTGAAACAGGCTTGGCGTATAGTGAGAGCTCACAAAGTGTTAGTCACTTTTTGTTTAAAATGAGAAGATGCATAAATGGGTCCTAGCTCAGTACTAGACACACAGCAAGTGCTGTGTTAGCTGTGGCTGTAATGTGCTTATTTCTAGCCTTGTCGTTACACCCACCCAAATTCTCAACCTTTAAGTAAGGATTTATCTCTCATCTTGGGTGGATATCTTGGACAAGTCCTCTCATCTGATTGGCTTCCATCATGCAGTGAGAATTTGCTGAAGTTCCGTTATAGCACCTGAATTTCCTTCATGTCCCAAATGGACAGAGGGCTGAGTTTCAGGTATATTTTATTATTTTTAACTTTGCAAACACCACAGAAGATCGATGGCCCTAATTTTATTTTTTTTTAATTTTTATGTATATATATATTTTTTAATTTATTTATTTTTGGCTGTGTTGGGTCTTTGTTGCTGCACACGGGCTTTCTGTAGTTGTGGTGAGCAGGGGCTACTCTTCGTTGCAGTGCGCGGGCTTCTCATTGTGGTGGCTTCTCTTGTTGCAGAGCACAGGCTCTAGGCGCGCTGGTTTCAGTAGTTGTGGCACGCGGGCTCAGTAGTTGTGGTTTGTGGACTCTAAAGCACAGGTTAAGTAGTTGTGGCGCATGGGCTTAGTTGCTCTGCGGCATGTGGGATCCTCCCGGACCAGGGCTCAAACCTGTGTCCCCTGCATTGGCAGGCGGATTTTCAACCACTGAGTCACCAGGAAGCCCCCTAATTTTAAAATTAAAAAACATTTTACAAAAGATCTCATTCTACAGACAGCCTAACCAGCAATGAGGAAATAGAGTTTGCATTTGTGACTTTTTCCCCCTCAGAAAGGAATTTAATAACAAATACAACACACATTTCACAATCAACCAGGCAAACACATGGAACTAGTCAGCTAATTTTAATGACAGTTTAGTATTTACTGACTTGTACTTTTGTAAATCAGCTAAGGGAAGTAAACAGAGTTTGGGATTTATGTGCTCTGTGATTTCTGTTGACCAAGATCAGTTTTACTTGGTTTCTCTCCACTGTTTCCCTCTCCTCCTCCCACCTCCCAAAACACACATAAGCAAATCTTAGGTGGAATCTGCCTCAGATTATACTAGAGCCTGAGCAACAACCAACTAAAGAAGAAGCAAAGCTGGGATGAGACAAAGAAACCAACCTAATTGTTGAGCTGAGTCCTGTTCCCTTTTCTCTTCACCAAGCCAGGTCTTACTCAGCCTTCTTATTGCAGCCTAAACCATCACTTCTTCAAGAAAGTCTTTCCTGATACCCAACACTGGACTGCATCTGGTTCTCAAAGCCCCTTTACAACCCTGTGTACTCTTCTGTTTATTGTTTAGTAGTACTGCTACAGGTTTCCCTAGAGTTATGTTCTTCTAGATATCCATATAATTTAAAGTTTTACAGAATTCAAGATTCATCCTGACAAAGGGTTAAGACTGCTTTTTTAAACCAGCTATGAAGTGGTACAGATGTGCACCAATCACAGAAACACAGTTTAAAACTCACTCAGTCACCAGCTTTGAAATTATGATTCTTGACCATTCTTTTTAACTTGGGGGAGGTGGAATTTGCATTGTTTTACATTTTGTGTACAGAGGGATTTTATTCCTATTTTTATATGTTTTTATTCATATATGTATGCATTTCTATGCCCTGTGATTCACATCTGCATAAAATGAGGCTGCTCTGTAATTATTTGTTTAATTAAATTAGCTGTCTTTCCCTCTAAAGGATAGCTTCCAGGAGCTGTCACTACCCATTGCTCATTGCAATACATCCAGTGACCAACAAAATGCCTGGCACGTGGTAGACACTCAAAAAACCTGGGAGGGGCTGAGGAGGGTAGAACTTGACCTCTTCTGAGAATCTAAACATAGGAACAATTTGCCCAGGAAGGACAGTCAGGTCTTCTATCTCAAAGACCGAGGAAAGACTTATCTCTTCCTCTGGGCTCCAAGAATATTCTGTCCACTCCTACATCATGGAGCAGATCCTAACTGGCAGAAATTATTTATCAGTCTATCTCTTGCACTAGACTCTTACTTCCCTGGGGTCAGGGATAATGTCTTGTTCAGAACTGTACCACGATCTCCCAGCCTATGCAAAACAGAGTAGACATTTACGAGTATCAGATGGATGAACCTGGCTCCTGGGGTCCCCTCCATCCCTTGTAATGAATGTCACATGGGACAGAATCTAAACCCTCTCTAAAATCTAAGTTAAATGCATTCTGCTTCCTTTAATCTGTGGGAAAAAATCTCTCACATTCTTCAACCATAGGGCATGCAATTATAATTAGCGTCTTCAAGGTACTATGAATATTAGAAATAACACTGGACAAACTTCCTATATGATCCTTTTCCTTATCCTCTATTTCCTATGTCCTCTTTGCTTTTTTCTCATCTTCTATAATGGTTTTATGATAGACCTTGGAGAAAGACAATGGAATTAATTGGGACGATCACTGTATCCCTAGCTCCAGCATAGTATTTGATATGGAATTAGTGCTCAATACATGTTTTTCAGTGGGCTTGCTGAAAAAAAGTCTCCATTTTTAAGGAAATATTCTAACTACTTAAAATAATCATACGAAGGGAGAATGTCTATGTTCTAAAAATCTTAATAAATTTACCAGAATTGTACACACAGAACTCCACTGAAGCTAATAGCATTTACAGGCTTAAGTTTTCCAATGAGTTGAAAATATATCCTGAAGAATTGTTTATGCCACATAAGGCTGACTATTCATGATCATGACTGGTATTGCTGCATGTTTTGTGCCAGCTGCTGCATTCCTGCCAAACATCCTCCCAATTTGCAAGGAATCTTGGGTTTCATGTTGGAAATAAAGCAGTTAAAATGTCTCTTCAACCCAGCTGCTGCTGGTCTTCTTCTTCATTAGTACTTACTTAGGCTACATGGATTACAGCAACATTTTAACTCTGTCTTGAAATTCTTGTTTTGGCTGACAAAGTGACATGGATTTTCAACCAAAGGACATGGAAACAAGTTAATAGAATTGTGATGTCAGTTTGAGTTCTGAACACACAACACTGGGAAAATGGCTTATGCTCCCTCTATGCCAGAGGCACCAACTGAGAGGCCATCAGTCAGTTATTTCTATCAGCCAAAGCAAGACATCAGCTCCCCGTCCTGATGGTTGTTGGGCCAGAACTAGCAGAAAAAGGCAAAAAGCAAAATGCTGGCAGACCAAGGTCTTAGATTTGCTTATCACAACTATTAGAAATGATAAGCTTGGAGAATAATTCACAACAAGAAGACCTTACAGACAAAAGTGCTCCTGAAAAGTGAGCCTGCTGAGGACCTTCAGGCCCTCTTTAAGACTCAGTCCAACCCCTGGGTTCTGGAACCAGTGATTTTACTTGTTGGAAGAATTTTGGAAGAGCTTAGTAGTCCATTGTCCCAATTCTAACAAGGCCATCACATCTAATGGTTAAGCACGTGCACTCTGGAGCCAGACTGAATCCTGCCTTTACCACCTACTATCTATGAGATGTCAGGCAAGTCACTTAGCCTCTCTGTGCCTCACTTTTCTCATCTATAATGTGGGAATGATAACAGTGCCAACTTCACAGGACTGTTGTGAGGACGAAACAAATTAATATATGTAAAGGACTTAGAAGAGTGCCTGGCATATATTGTGTTATATAATTGTTAGCTATTATTATAATTCGTTTTTTGTGATCCAGTTCTTGCCTTGGCCGCCAGGTCTCAAGATTGGGCCTCAATTATCAGGCATTCATTGATTCCATAGATATCTACGGACTGACTACTCTCCAGCTGACCTTGCCCTTAATGTTGCCCTGTTCCCCAGTGAGACCCATGGGGAAGCCCTATCTGCCCCTCCAATCCTTGCTCCTACCAATCCTTCCAAACCCTGGAATTCTGCCTCTTAGACCTGCCAGAACTGCCCAATACCCAGTGTCCCTGGTTTCTCCTAACACCAGGAGGTCCTTGGCCGGCTGGCTCACCCCCACTACCAGTCTCTCTGTCTCATCTTTTTTTTTTTTTTTTTTAAATTAATTCATTAATTTTTGGCTGTGTTGGGTCTTCGTTGCTGTGTGTGGGCTCCTCATTGTGGTGGCTTCTCTTGTTGCGGGGCATCGGCTTCAGGAGTTGTGGCACATGGGCTCAGTAGTTGTGGCTCACGGGCTCTAGAGTGCAGGCTCAGTAGCTGTGGCGCACAGGCTTAGTTGCTCCGCGGCATGTGGGATCTTCCCGGACCAGGGCTCAAACCCGTGTCCCCTGCATTGGCAGGTGGATTCTTAACCACTGCGCCACCAGGGAAGCCCCTCTCTGTCATCTTTAAGCTCATCTGCCTGCTCTGCCTGCTCTGACAGCACCCTTGAAATTTGTTCAAGCAATGAATAAATTATTCAACCCTTTATTCCCTCCAAGGAAGAACCAGCAAACCGGATCTTATCAACTCAGAGGAATTCCTGCTGCCCCCTTACTGCAGTAATTTAATCTCCAAGAGTTAAAAAAAAAAAAAAAGAAAAGAAAAGAAAAAGAAAAACTACCACCACCACTAAGGAAATATCCCTCTAATCATAAACTATCCCTCTTCATCAAGAGAAAACAGACTTCTCCTGCTTAGAACTGCACAAACACAATTCTTCCATTTTGCTAGAGCTCCAGGGAATAATAGGCCACCAGCTGCCACCTTGGGCTGCAGGTTTCAGGAACTTGGAAAGGAGAATTTTCCAGCCTGATTATTTCCTTTGCAGTGTTCTCAGCTGCCAGGACATGGTGGTGGGCGTGGGTCGGAGCCAGCTTTTGTGTTCTAAATAATAAAGCTAAGATGCTGTCCTCCTTCACTACAGAGCCCTGGATGCTCATCAATCAGTGAACTTTCCTGCATGCACCTACTATGTGCAGGCCTTTAGAACCAAAAAAAAAGTCACCTCTTTATGTATTTTTAAAAACCACTGGTGAGAAAACTAGTATTCAAGGCGGAACTAACAAAGTTCTATACTACTAAAAGGGAGAGACTTGCCCAAGGTCACAGATCCCAGCCCAGCTAGATCCAGAATTTAATTACATCACCCTGGGTTAAAATACAGATTCTTCAACAGGACTCAATTCACTGGGACCTGGCTCATACTAGTCTCATCTCTTGCCCCTCTGCTATTTTACTCTTGGCTCCACATCCATCTTATGCTTCCAGACAGCACCCTGCTCAGTGTGCTCACCGGGACTTCACACAGGCTGTTTCATGGGCTGGCGACTCTCTTTGCCCCCACCCCCTTCACCTGGCTGAAGGCTGGCCACCCTTTTGTTCTCAACATAAACTCCACCGCCTCAAAAAGCCTTTTTCAATTCCCCAAACTAGATTAGCAGCCCTCCTCCTTTTCTGCTCCAGCCTGTGGTTATCCTATCATGACATTCCTGTGCTGCATTGTAATTGCCTGTTTACATGTTCGATCCCCCTAATATGCTGAGACAGGGCAGGGCCCTTGTCTGGTTTGGCTCAGAATCCCCAGGACCTTGCATAGGATTTAGAGAATAACACGGAACCAGTGAGTATTTGTTGAATTAAGATGAACCAAGCTCTCTTTCTACCAAGCTGCCTCCCTGACTGGTCAAATCCTAAAAGAAAGATACTAGCTTTGCAATTCCTGGCTAATGGCTCCTTGCAGCCTGAGCTCCTGGCCCAGAGCATGTGACCTCTGATCTTTAAAATGTGCTGGGGTAACCTTTGACCTCCCACCTGCACCGCTAACAGATTCACAGCTCATCTCTGTCATTTCCCTTTCACCATCCCTATTACATGGGAATTAAACTTTTGGTTTCCATACAATGCAGCTCAAGCCTCAGAGAGACAAGAAAGGAAAGTAACATTGCTTCTACCTTCACATTTTCTTTTTTTAAAGTGAACTTTTTATTGAAACATAACATCCATACAGAAAAGTGGGTAAATCCTAAGTGTACAGGTCACAGTTTCCCATTTATTTGAACACATTCATGGTATCAGCATGAAACTCAGAAAATTACTAGGGTTCCTGAAGCATCCTTTTTGTCCCCTTCCAGTCACTACTCCAACAAGAAAGGGCAACCACCATCTTGACTTATATCATAGATTAATTTTGCCTGTATTTAAACTTTTTATAATTAGAATTTTACAGTGTGTGATCTTTTGTGCCTGACTTCTTTTGTTCAGCTTTATAGTTTGTGAGATTCATCCACATGGTGGTGTGTAATTTTGGTTTGTTCCTTCTCATGGCTGTATAATATTCCATTGTATGAATATACTACATTTCATTTAGCCATCTTGCTATGGATGAGCAAACCATGGGTAGTTTCAAGTGTGGGGCTGTTATGAATAGTGCTGTATAAGCATTCTAGTGTGTGTCTTCTAGCAAATATATACATGTATTTCTGTTGGTTATATTCTAGGAGTGAAATTGGTAGGTCATAAGATATGTAGCGTAGCTTGAGTAGATACTATTAAACAATTTTTCACAACTAGAGAGGTCTGGTGAACCTGTATCTTTGCCAACACTCAATATTGTTGGTCTTTTTTCATTTTAGCTATCTGGTGTATGTAGCATTATCACTCTGTAATTTTAGTTTGAATTCTTTGATTTTGACTATGACGTTATTGATCATTTGGATAATCTAAAGTGCCTGTTCAGGTCTTTTGATGACTTTTTTCCCTTGAATTATCTGCCTTTTTCTTATTGCTATGTAGGGATTTTATATATATATATATATATATATATATATATATATATATATATATATATATATATAAAATAGATACGAGTCCTTTGTCAAGTATATGTAATACATTCTGTGGCTTGCCTTCTTACTTTGCTAATCCTTTGATCAACCGAAGGTTTTAATTTTAATGTAATCCAAATGATTTTTTTTCTTCATGGTTAACACTTTTTTTTGTCTCATTTAAGAAATCGTTGCCTTCCTCAAAGTCATGAAGACTTTGTTCTGTGTTCTCTTCTAAAAGCTTTATGGTTTTTACCTTTCATGTCTAGATGTTGAATTGATATGTAATTGAATTTGTGTGTGGTGTGAGGTAGGGGGTCAAGATTCTTTTTTTTTTCCCCAGAGTCATTTATTGGAATGCCTATCCTTTTCTTTCTACATTAGTGTCACCTTTGTCATATATTAAGGGACTGTATATCTGTGGATCTATTTCTGGGCTCTCTTCATTGGTCTCTTTGTCTATCTTTCATATCTGGAAGTGTTAGTTCTCCAACTTTGTTCTTCTTCAAGTTTATTTTGGCTGCTTTTGGTCCTTTGCATAAATTTTAGTATCATGATCTCAATTTTCATTTTGTAAAAACCTGCTAGTATTTTTATTGAGTTCATATTGAATTTCTGGACAAATTAAGGGAGATATGACAACTTTGCATTATCGACTCTTCTAATCATCAAATATGTTAAATTACTCTATTTAGATTTACTCTAAATTCACTCAATAATGTTTTATAGCTCCCTATGGAGAAGAAATCTTGTTCACTTTTCACGATATTTATTTTTAGATATTTTATGATATTGCAAATAATAGATTTAAAATTTTTTATTTTTTGTTTGTCACTGGTATATAGAAATTAAATTGATTCTGTGTATTTAACTAGTATCCAGAGACCTTGCTAAATGCACTTATTAATTCTATTTGTTTATAGATAGACTATTTTGAAATGTTTACATACACAATTTTATCTTCTACCAAAATTCCTTTCCAATCCTTATGCCTTCTGTTGCTTTCTTGCCTTATTGCACTGGCTAGAACTGCCAGTACAATGTTGAATAGAAGTGGTGATAGTGGGCATTCTTGCTTTGTTCCCAAAAGGAGAAAGCTTTACTGTCTCATTATTAAGTATTATTTTTGTCATATCTTTTTTGTTGTTGTTGTTTATTTTTTATCAGGTAAAGAAAGTTCCCTTCTATTCTTAGTTTGCTGAGATTTTTTTTTATCATGAATGGCTGTTGAATGTAATTGAATGTTTCTGTATCTATGAAAATATTTGTAAAATTTTTCTTTTTTTTTCTGTTAATGTGATGAATTATATTGAATGTTAAACTACCCTGGTATTCCTGGAATAAACCCTACATGGTTGTGATATGGTATCCTTTTTCTAAATACCTGGATATAGGATTTGCTAATATTTTGTTTGAGGCATCCTCATCTATGGTCATGAAAGAAATTGGGCTCCTATCTTCACTTTAACCTTCATTTTTGAGGTGGAATTTTTTTTTTTACCCCATCCAGACTCCTCTTTCATCCTATGTATAAACTTGGTTCAATAGATTTTGCTTCTATTATTAGCTTAACAAGCTTTCTCCAGAGCCTCCAGCCTCCCTCTCTCTGTCAGAAGAAAAAACCTTTCCCAAAGGCAAAGCAATCACAATCCAAATCCTGTTTAACCAGTCACAGGTGATATGTCCATTGGCAAGTTACAGATCCTCTCTGAGCCTGTTTCCTCATCAATGAAATGGAATTGAAAAGTAAGTTAGATGATACATATGAAAGTACCTGGTACAAGTGTATGCTCAGTAATTCCTATTTCTCACTACCTGTTCTCTCTGCTGCCTAAAAACTTTTCAAACATAGAAGAGCATCAGCTTACTTATTTATAGGGCTTAGCTGACAGTTGAGATTTAAATCTGAAAAATGAACTAATGGATATGGGAGAACTCCATTTTTCTGTTTACACTCTGAAAAACAAAGCAAAGTTATTTACCGCTCCAGCTAAGTTTTTAAATACAACTGCCTAAAATTTTAAAATTAGATAAACATGGCTAAAATTTATCATCCAAAGTGCTATAATTCCTTCCCTGGGCTTCAAACTCAGGTGTAAGTGATATATTAAACATTTGGAAGTTGTCCAGGAATGTAGCCTCTCTCCCATATATAACAATGTTTATGCAGAAAAGACAGCTTGGAAGGACACTTTTAAATAAAGTTCTTCTTTCTAGAAATTTAACCCCAGTGCTATTTGTCAATGCACAATAAACCTTTAACCAGCCTTTAGAGTAGCAATGGGGATAGGAGTTTGGGGGTGCCCTGAGATTATTTACCTCTGAGATGAAAATCGGGTGATTGGCTAGGCTTTAGAGATGTCCAAATAAATCAGGAGTCAGAAAAATTGGGTTGGGAAGGCTAAAATTTATGAATTTCAAGAGCCAAGACCCCAGTGTTGTCAGGGGCACTAGATAGGCACTGTCCTATTTGTTCCCCTAGTGGCAGCCATGGGTGACATCAGAATGACCTCCTAAATAACTCTGGACTTGGCTCAGGCTGTGGATCCGCAGTGGAGTAGAAAGGGCATGGCCTTGGTAGACCAGATGATAATCTCAGCTCTGCCACTTACCAGCAGCTCAGTTCCCTCAACCATAACATGGAGATGGTAATTGACCTACCTAGTATGACCATTGTGAGAACAGAAGGATGTTAGCTAATACCTGTGAAGTGCATGATGCAGGGAATGTGCTCAATAAATGGTAGTGGTTTTGATGATAATGATATTGATAATGGTAACAATGGTAACAATGGTGATAACACTGACAATGGTTACAACATCTGTAGCTTTAGGTGGAGGGGTGCTGAAGGATCCTCTGTATCTATAAAACTACTCTGCTTACAGAAATAAGAGGAGCAGCCCTAGCTAGCTCTTGTCTAATCTCCAGACTTGTATGGATCTCTGGGCCCAGACACATGATCTTATTTGAAAGAGCCATGGTCTCAACTTCCCCAAAAGCAGAGCCTGAGGCAAGGACTTTGGTGCAGATAGTTTACGTAGAAGGTGATCCAGGAAACAGGAATGAAAGAATAGGGGGAGAATGATAAGGGAGGAGAAGGAATCTACTTAAGAGTGCATTTTGTTGCTGGAGAGGGTGTGGAGAAAAGGGAACCCTCTTGCACTGTTGGTGGGAATGTAAATTGATACAGCCACTATGGAGAACAGTATGGAGGTTCCTTACAAAACTAAAAATAGAACTACCATATGACCCAGCAATCCCACTACTGGGCATATACCCTGAGAAAACCATAATTCAAAAAGAGTCATGTACCACAATGTTCATTGCGGCTCTATTTACAATAGCCAGGACATGGAAGCAACCTGAGTGTCCATCGACAGATGAATGGATAAAGAAGATGTGGCACGTATATACAATGGAATATTACTCAGCCATAAAAAAAACCTGAAATTGAGTTATTTGTAGTGAGGTGGATGGGCCTAGATTCTATCATACAAAGTGAAGTAAGTCAGAAAGAGAAAAACAAATACTGTATGCTAACACATATATATGGAATCTAAAAAAAAAAAAGGTTCTGAAGAACCTAGGGGGAGGACAGGAATAAAGACACAGACGTAGAGAATGGACTTGAGGACACGGGGAGGAGGAAGAGTAAGCTGGGACGAAGTGAGTGAGTGGCATGGACATATATACACTACCAAATGTAAAATAGATAGCTAGTGGGAAGCAGCCACATAGCACAAGGAGATCAGCTCGGTGCTTTGTGACCACCTAGAGGGGTGGGTTAGGGAGGGTGGGAGGGAGATGCAAGAGGGAGGAGATATGGGCATATATGTATATGTATAGCTGATTCAGTTTGTTATACAGCAGAAACTAACATACCATGGTAAAGCAATTATACTCTAATAAAGATGTTAAAAAATGCATTTTGAGGTCATTGACATCTATATATATATATATATATATGCAAAGCTTTCCTTAACAGTAAAGGGTACATATGCATAATGGGAGGAGATCAGACATTTACAGGTGAAGGAAAGCAACTTCAGAAATGAATTATTTTCTTTGCTTTATTATTTTTACCAAGGCAGAGAAGTACTGTATTGAGAGATATCTATTTTCATAATCAGTATGTGCCTAAATTATATTTAAATCATTTCACTCTGTACTACATTTTCAATAATTATAGAATGTGTTGTTCATCCACTTAAGGGTACATCTGTAGACATAACCTAAGACTGCAGAAGAATCTGAAAGATCCAAATATGGTATGCTTAGAAAATGCAGATTTTGGATCTAATGTGTACTGCATTAATAAAGGATGTGAAATATTGAAGAAAAAAAAAGAGGTACACTTCTCAGTGTGCCTCTGAGAAGTGTACAGAATGCCTTCCAGAATTATCCACCTTCCAGAATTGTCCACTAGCACCCATCGCTCTGTAGACTAAGTATTGTCTCCAGGAGCGCTAACTTCCCTGAACTCCCAGGCACTTGCTTGCTGCCCAAACAGGCACTCAAAAGCGCCAGAGAAGACCATGAGGCAGAAAATGGAAAGAAGCACAGTATACTTAAGGTACACACTCACTGACAGCATGAATGTTTGCTCACATCTGCCTACCATTGTGGCTGAAGTCAGAGGTAAATGGAGGGTGCGTGATACAGAGCATCAAATGCAACTGCCTCAGGCCAAATCTTAGTTCTTCCTGCATGCTGTCTACCTGCCACATGTGATTTACTGCTGTGAGAGACCCCAGTCCCCAGTAAGGCCTGTCCTCTTCCATCTCCACTTGCCAGAGGGTCTACCTGCACAGTTGGTTCTTACATTTAGCAGTGCTCAGACCTATCCAGGATTCTCCAGCTGTGCTTCTGATATGATAGCCACTAGACATATGTAGCTATTTAAATTTAAATGGATTAAAATTTCAAGTGTTCGATCGCCACATATGGCAAGGGGCTACCATATTGGACAGCAAACTATAGAACAATTCCATCTTCACAGAAAAAAATCATTTAGAGCTTCTCTAGAGTGAGCCTGCCTGGGTCCAAATCCTGGTTCTACTACTTACTAGCTGGATAACTCTGAGCAAGTCATTTAATGTTTCTGTGGTTTAACATCCTAATCTGTAAAATGGGTTTGTCTCAAATATTAAATAAATAACCATATATAAAACACATAGTAGAGTCTCACTAGATATTAATGATTATTATTATTTCCCACTTCCTAAGGCAATTCCTATTGCTAAAGAGCCTTCTGTCCCAATCCAGGCCCCAGGTCTCTTGGGACTCATCTCTGGGCTCCTAAGTTGTCCCCATACTCAAGATGTCCCTGCCATGTGCCCCCAAGTCTCAGAACAGAGATGCTTTTTTGGTCACTGCTTCGCTCTCAGCCTCTTTTAAGTCTCCCACCCTGACTCTAGAAGATGGAACCTGAACCCTGACTACAAACTAATGTCAGAGGCTTTACTGCCTGCTTCTGAGAACTTCTGTCTGGATGCCTGACTCATTCTGCTGCCATTTTCTCACCACTTGCTCCACCCACCTGTTGAGAATCTATACCCTCCCAGTGTTGACTGCCACTTGAACCACAACTAAGCTGCCCATACCACTTGGAAAATCCAGCTGTCCTCCAGGACCTTGCGTTACCCTAATGGACAGGTCCTGTGCATGTTCTAGTTTGCTTCCAACCCCCACCTTCCCTGGAGAAATGGAATGTTAATATGAAAAGTAACATTTATTGAGTGTTTATTATATAGCAGGAACTAGTCTGTCTCTATGTAGATTCCCTTCTGTAATATCCATAAGATTTCCTTCTACCTAGAAGGTAGTACCATTGTTATTTCCATTTCACAGGTACGAACACTGAGTCTTAGAAAACTTAGGTAGTTTCTTCAAAGTCACATAGCTAGTAAATGGTGGAAACAGGAATGTGGTGATGACCTTAAGCCAGTAGGAGGTCTCCTTTTTCTTTCAAGACATTTGAAAGAAGGATGAGCTGATACATACAACAACATGAATGAATTTCAAATGTATTATGCTAAGTTAAAGAAGTCAGACTCAAAAGACTGCATATTATATGACTTCATTTACACTATATTCCAGAAAAGGAAAAACTATAGGGATCAGAGGTTGCCAAGGGCTGGGAGTGGAGGAATAGGGTTGACTACAAAGGGGCATGTAGCAATTTTTTTAGGTAATGGAACTATCTATATTTTGACTATGATAGTGGTTACATGATTGCGTGCATTTGTCAAAACTTGCTAAGCTATACATTAAAAAGGATGAAATTTGTTGAATATAAAGTGTACTTTTATTTTTAAATGGAAAATAAAGCAGACAGTAAGTTTTCTCTGATTGCCCCTAGCAGTTGTCCAGCTGTGGGAATAGAGGGGAGCAAAAATCAGAGTTTCAAAGACTTGGTGGAGTAATGAGCTCAGATGGGAGCTCAGGATCAGATTTCAAGGATTTGAGAAAAAATTCAAGGAGAGGAAGTGAAACAGTAAGCTTAACTTTCCCCAAAAGCCTGGAGGTGTAGGAAAGACAAAAGGTAGGCTTTGTGGGAAGAGAGCATTGATGGAAGATTTTTTTCACCCAGAATGAGAAAACTTGAACCTCTTTACTTCAAGGGAGAAGCTCTTCAGTGAAAAAGAGATAAAATGTTTACCTTATCTGCATATTTATTTTCTCTGGTACATCCTTTTATGTAGTTCTGAGTTACCATCTGTTTTCATTTCCCTTCAGCCTGAAGAACTTTTTAAAATATTTCATATACTGCAGATATGCTAGTGATAAATTCACTCAGCTCTTATTTATCAAAAGAATGTTTTATTTCACCTGCATTTTTAAAGGATGTTTTTGCAGGATATAGAATTCTAGGTTGACAGTTTTTTATTTCTTTTAGAACTTTAGAGGTATCATTTTCTTATCTTGTGGTTTGTTTTGTTTTTTGAAGCAAGCAGTCATTCTTACCTTTGTTTTCCTGATTGTAGTCCGTCTTTTATTGCCTCTGACTCTTTTAAGATTTTCTGTTTATCTCTAGATATCATCAATTGATTGTGATGTGCCTAGGTATAATTTTCTTTGTTTTAATTGTGTTTGGAGTTTACTAAGCTTCTTGGATCTGTAGGTTGATATTTTTCATCAAATTTGTGAAATTTTCAGGCATTTTTTTATGGTTGTTATTTTTATTTTGTTATTTTTATTTTATTTATTTTCTTTTTAAAAAATTTTTGGCTGCGTTACAGCTTCGTTGCAGTGCACAGGCTTCTCTCTAGTTGTTGTGTGCGCGTTTTCTCTCTCTAGTTGTGCTGCACAGGCTCCAGAGCACATGGGCTCTGTAGTTTGCAGCATGTGGGCTCTCTCGTTGAGGTGTGTGAGCTCAGTAGTTGTGGTGTGTGGGCTTAGTTGCCCCACAGCATGTGGGATCTTAGTTCCCTGACCAGGGATTGAACCCGTGTCCCCTGCATTGGAAGGTGGATTCTTTATCACTGGACCACCAGGAAGTCCTTCAGGCATTATGCCTCTGTGTTAAACAACTTGTTATTGTTCTAAAGGTCACTGAGACTCCAGCTTATTGTTTTTCAAACTTTTTTTCTCTGTGCTTAATTTTGAATATTTCCTATTACCCTGTCTTTTAGTTTACAGACCTTTGTCCTAATCCAGAAGTATTCTTCAATTTTAGAATTTCCATTGGGTTTTTAAAAACAGTTTCTGTACCTTTGCTGAGCATCCCCATCTATTTACTCATTCAGTCTATCTTTTCCTTTAAATTCTTGGACATGTTGATAATAGGTGTTTTAAAGTCCTCATATGATAATCCCAATGTATCCATCATCTCAGGAACTTTTTCTATTGACTTTTTTTTTCATGGTTATAGATCATATTTTCCTGCTTCTGAACAATTTTTGATTGTATGACAGACATCATAGATGCTACATTGTTGAGTGTCTAGATTTGTCGTCTTCCTTTAAAGATACGGAGTTTTGATATGGCAGATTTAGTGGTAGATCTGCTTGATTCACTTTCAGGGCTTGTTTTCTAAGTTTTGTTAGGGTGAGTCTAGAGTATCCCTTGCTCTGGGGCTAATGTCATTTTACTCCTAATATGTGGCTTTTCTAGGGTCTCAATTGAACTCCAGAATGGTCAGCAAAGTCTCTTTAATATGGATGGTTGGAAGTCCTACATCTCTAGCATTGTGGGATCTCTGGAATTTCCATTCAGCTCTTAGCTCTCCAATAACTATTCTTTCCTAGGCCTGTGGAGTCCCACCCTGCACATGTGCAGCTTAGTGTTTGGTCACAGATTTAAGGGGAGTTTTATGCATATTTCTGAACTTCTCTGTGCAGCTCTCTCCTCTCTGGCATTTTTACTAGTAAATCCTATCTATCTCAGTAGCCTCAAATTCCTATCTCTACATCATCAGTTTAGCCAGATTGCCATTCTCCGTTGTGCTCCGCTTTCCTACACCACAAACCAGAAAATGTCCAGGACAAACCTGGGGCTCATCTCTTGTGTTTCTCTTCTCTCAGGGATCATTGTCCTTTGCTGTCTGTTTTCCAACTTCTGAAAACTGGTACTTCATATATTTTGCCCAATTTTATAGTTACTTATGTTCAGAGGGCTAGTCCAGTGCCATTTACTACATCAGAGTCAGAAGCAGAAGTTGCATGAGCATATATAGACATGGGAGTTGTCTGTAGACAGGAATATCTTATTCTCTTCTTCACATTGCCTTCAAGATAAAATAAAAACTTACTGTGAAGACATTCATATCTCTCCATGGTCTGCCTAGCTTCATTACCAATAATCCCTTTCTTACAAATACACATACACACACACACACACGCACACACACACGCCTTGACCTACTTTTGGTTTTCCATGTACCTCTGGCTTTTCTTATGCTCTGCTTTTGCACATACAGATCCCTCTGCAAAAAATACCCTTCCTAATTGCCTAATTGCCTAAATACCCCCTAATTGCCTTTCTAATTCCTACTTAGCCTTCAGAATGCAGCTCAACTGCCATCTCCTCCAGGAAGCCTTCTCTGGTATAGTCTGGGTTAAATGTCCCCTTATTTATGCTTTTTTATCACTCTGGTTTTGCCTTTATCAAAGCTGTATTGCTCACATTTTATTGTAATTGCCTGTTATGACCTATCCTTCATGCCCTCCACCGTACCCTCCACACTGAACATTTCAAGGACAGGGACAAAATCTGATTCTTTTCAGAGTCACCATGGCCTAGCACACATTTTAAGAAACTTTTTTTTTTTTTTTTTTTTTTTTTTGCGGTACGCGGGCCTCTCACTGTTGTGGCCTCTTCCGTTGCGGAGCACAGGCTCTGGACACACAGGCTCAGCAGCCATGGCTCACGGGCCCAGCCGCACCACGGCATGTGAGATCCTCCTGGACTGGGGCACGAACCCGTATCCCCTGCATCGGCAGGCGGACTCTCAACCACTGCGCCACCAGATATGCGCCACATATCTAAGAAACTTTTTTTGATAAAGGGCCAGAAAATAACTATTTTAGGGTTTGCAGGCCAAACGGTCTCTGCTGTAACTACTTGACTCTACCATTGTAGCATGAAAGCAGCCATAAACAATACATAAATAATATGTAAACTATAAAACTTTATTGGAACACAAACAGGGAGTGGGTATAGCTTACTGATCCCTGGCTTAGTACATAGTATTTGCCTAGTAAATGTTCATTTGATTAATTAGTTAATAGAATAGAATATTATTATGGGAGGCCTCAGGGAGATGAAAAAGACTGTACTCAATTGCCTGAGTGTTTTCCTGGAATGGAAAAGTGACACTTATCTTGAGACCTTAAGGAAGGAAAAAATAGCTAGCTGAGTAAGGAAGGCAGAATGATAGAAAGTTGAGGAACTTCTGGCCTAAATGACAGATCTCCCCATGCAAGGTTTTTTCTAGTAGGCTATACTGGGACGAGATCCTAAAAACCAGAACAGCTCGGTCAGAGTGAGTTCCTGAAACAGCCAAGAGCAGGAAAAGCCAGAAGGCGAGTATAAGCTGTGTCCTGGGCAGCACCCAGGGGCAAACCCAGAGGAGCCAAGTTCTGTGCCCAAATCCAAAGTGTCAGAAATCAGGCAGATTCTAGAATTGAGCTTAGGGTGAGAATAACCAGGGCAAGAGGGAAAAGTGAGAGCCAAGACAACTTCTACAAACAGGGCTGGCAGGTCCACAGAGTTTTTCTGTTGATCACTGGCCACATGCTGCCCGGGTAAGTCTGTGGGTGTGTTGACCTTTGTTTTCTTAGAAAAGTTAAGTAACAAAGTCATCTACTAAGAGAGAAGGGGGGAGGAGGCTAGGACTTAGAGACTGGAGGAGCTCTGGTGTAGCTACTATAACAAATTCCATAAGGGCCCAACCACGTCCCCAGACAAAGATTTGCTGCGATATGATGGTTGAGGCTAAGGTTGGGTAGCAGGAGGTTGTAGCAAACTAGTCCCCAAGGCTGTAGAATATTCTCCAGTGAAGCGCTATGAGTGAGTGTCAAGGAAATGAATGGGTGGCTTCTGCAGGATTGGGGTGGGCAGGGAAATGCAGCCACTGGCAAAGCAGTCCAGGAAATCTGGCTGTTACTGAATGCCTGCCATATGCAGAACACCTCAGAGAATCCATCTACTGTGCACCATGCTTCCTCCTACACCAGACAAAGGCAAGACATGGTTCCTCTTTCATCATCATCCTAGCCTTCTAGGCATCATTGTGAACCCTGGTAATTTATCACCAGTGATGACAAAGAAGAGATTTCAAAAATGAGGGGAGTACACATATATTCAGGATGTCCCCCTGGAGTGGCTTTTCAGACAGATGCACACCTGGTTGGCTAGCAGTGTCTCAAAGTCACATATCTAATCATTTCTTCCTCCCAGCTTCCCACCTGCCTCGTCTCATCTATGCCTCATCCAAGCTACTGGGAGTAACCATCTAGACCCAGCTATGTGTGAGCCACTTAAACACTGCTGGAGTCAGAGAGAGGCATGCTAACCCAAAGAGCTGTGGCCTTACCTGAGAGCCAAAGAGTTGGCAGTAGTGTTTGTTTCTCTGCCTTTACCCTGAGGCTGAAGCCCAGGTGTTTTACCAAGGACCCCGGTGGTAGTCCCACTGAGTATTCCTTTAAGAAAGTCATGAGCATTTACTTTGTCCCCTTCTCCCCCGGCCTCCTGTTACCTGGGGCTTCTCTTCCTCTCATCCCTTATTTCCTGGAGGATGCTGGGGCCCAGGGCTAAACTCTGTGCCCCAACTAATTGGCGTCTGCTTAGCATCTCATTCTGCCAGCTCTAGACCACTGAGTCCCATTTGGATGACTCCCTACCATTTTCTTCAGACTCACGTTCTTGCATCTGACATTCCTGTCATCTCTGCCCACTAGTTCTAAGTCAAACTGCACCCAATCCCTGAATCAGATTCCTTTTGGTCCCATGCCTTCCAGAAGCTTGTCTGGCTTTGTCCTGCCCCATTCAGATTTAATTTGACTGGCTGGTATTTACTGAGCCCATTTCATGTGTTAACTAGTCATTACTTCATGGACATCAACCTCAGAAAAACACCACGAGGCTGGTCATGTCAATATCCCTACTTTACAGTTGAGGAAACTGAGTTGAGAGTGACTAACATATTCAATCTAGGAAGTTTCAGATTGGAGACTAGAATACATGTTGGTCTGCTCCAAAACCCAGAGTTTTAACTACTTCACTAAACTGACTCCCACAGACTGTCCGATCCTCCCTGATCTTACTGGCTCATACCTCTGGCTCCATGTTCCCATTTCCTCTCCACAGCCCTAAGTCAGGCCCTACACAACTCATCCAGGGGATGTTGATGGATCTCCCGTTTGGTCTCCTCACCCTTGAGCCCTCTTCCCTCCTACAGCTGGCGTGTCCTGCCAGAGATGCAGTGCAGTGGGGTGGAGGAAAGCTGGGCTCTAGCACCAGACAGACCTGACTTTGAGTCCCAGCACCTTCAATCATTTGCTTTGGTGATCTCAGGTTAGTTTCCTCATGTGAAGGGTGGAAATTATGATAGTATCTATATCAAAAGAATTTTCTGATAATTTTAAAGGCGTATGCTACATATAAGTCTTTCTTAATGTCTGAATACTTCATAAAAGTTCTTTTAAATAAGCATTTGCTATGAAGGGAGTTCTTTGTTAAATTTCTGATCTGGACATTCTTTTATAAGTTAATTGTTTGAATCTCAGAAGGCATTTTTTCCCATTGATATAGTGTTACAGTAAAACAGAAGATTATAAGGCAAGCTCACAATTATGTTTCTCTATTATGTATTTGATCTACTAAACAATTCTATTGGGTTCGAAAAAAAGGAATTTTCTTTTTTATTTAATGTAATAATATAGATCAAGTCCTTGACACAGTGCCTGGCACGTAGTGACAACTCCATGCATGTTAACTATTGTCATGTCATTCTTCCCCGAAGGAAACTTCCATAATGTTTCTCTCTCTTCCGATGCCATTTACCACAATGGACACTCAGAACCCTCTGCAACCTGGCCCTGACTTTCTTTTTCATCTTATCTCTTTGTCTTCTAACTCTCCAGTCCACCAAACGGTCTCCATTTCCTGACCTCTCAATGGGATGTGGGAAAAGAGCATGTGTTCTGGGGTCAGGCGGATCTGGGTTTGAACCCCAGCTTTGCCCCCTTGCTAGCTCTGTGAGCTTGGGTAGGTTCCTTAACATCTCTGGGCCTTGATTTCCTCATCTATAAGGTGACAATGAGGTTGTAGTGAGAGTTACACCTAGGAAAGCATTATGCCTAACACCTAATAGGTGTTTAATCCCCTTACCTATTTTTAATGGAATTCCCACTCCTACTGTCCTGCCAGTTTTCCCATGGGAGTCTCCTTCCCAGGGGAACATATCCTTCCTCCTCTGCCTTCTTGTGGATTCCTCTTTTGGATTCCCATAGTGCTTTCTGTCTATAAAACTACAGAGCCTTTTTTTTGCACAGTTCTTTAAAGTTTTCGTAGTTCTCTCCCAAACCAGCCCAATTAATTTGCACAACTCTGGGAGATAGTCCAGACTAGTAATTATTATCTCTATTTTTAAAAGGTGAACTGGGGCTCTCAGAGATGGAATGACTGATTCATGGTCACGAATGGAGGCCTGGAGCCCAGGTCTTCTGGCTCTCCATCACCATGCCCCCTCCCCCCATACCATTCTGCACAGGAGTGACTGCCACTCACCTGAATTCATTGTTATTTCTAACACTGCAGATTGTTGTTCCATGAGTGCCTACCTTGTCCCCCAGGGAAGATGTGGTCTGCTCCCACACCTTAGCCTAGTGCCTTGAAGGTACCTATTATGTGGTTGATGTCATTCGATGTATTGAAATTTGAATAAATGTGGTATGTTTGAATCCTTGAATTTGGAATTAGCTGCTCCATCCCCTTTGCTCTGTGTTCTTGTTTCTAGAGCTCTGAACATGCTCGATTATAGGTAATCTGCTTATCCATCTGTTTCTCCACCCCCAGACCATGAGTCCCTCCAGGACAAGCACCATATCCAATTCCTGTTGGTGCCCAGGGCCTGCCACTGTGCTTGGCACATAGTAAATGGAAGTTGAATGAATAAACCAGAAAGAGCCATCTGGGTCCATCCCCTAATCCCCCCCTGTGATTGTGCTTGTTCCTATTCTCTTATCTTAGTGCATATTATGTATCTCCTATCTCCTATATTGAATTAAAGGCAGGTTCACGTTTTACTCATTTTTGTAGCCTCCCAAACAACCGGGGAAGGAGGAAACTATAATTATTGAGGGTCTCTTGCGTGTCAGCGATTGCACATACCTTATGTCATTATTTTAAAAATTGAATTTAATTCTTATAACAGGTCAGTAAGGTAGGCATTATCACCCCTGAATTACAAAAGCGGGAGCTGGGACTCAGGGAAATAAAATAATTGGAATTTGACCAAATTTACACAGCTAGTAAGTGGAAATGCCGGGATTTGAATCCCTGTCTGCTGGCTCTGAGACCCATGCCTTTCCTTTTTGTTGTTGTTTGGTGTTTATTTTTAACAGCATGCAGAATAGCTGAGTGCTTTAGCCCAGTAGGAGTTAGGAACTCTGCTGAACTGAGATTTGAATTTAATCACGTTGAATCAAATCTGTGCCAGCCTGTTCCCAAACACTTCGAGCACATATACTGCCACCTTTGCATTTGACTGGATGAATGCTTCAGGAAACATGTACTAAGCATTCACAATGCAGCAAGCTCAGTGCTAGGCACTGGGGATACAGTCTGAAGACAGGCTTCCTCAGGGAGCTTACAGTCTAGTGGGAAAACAGACGTGTAGCAGGGATCTTAAATGTGATCTATGCTGATAGGACAAACTAATAGTTACCAGTGGGGAAAGGGGAAGGGGAGGGGCAAGATAGGGGTATGGGATTAAGATATACAGACTACTAAGTATCAAATAGATAAGCAACAAGGATATATTGTACAGCACAGAGAAATATAGCCATTATTTTGTAGTAACTTTAACTTTATAAAAGTATTGAATCACTATGTTGTATACCTGAAATTAATATAATATTGTAAATCAGCTATACTTCAATATTTTTAAAAATGTGATCAGAAGACAAGGGCCTAAGTCATTCTATGGTGGTCTTGGGAGGCTTCTGGGTAAATTATAAAGGAGGAAATGAGTCAGCCATGACAAGAGGAGGAAAGCACAGAGGGAGCAGCATGTGCTGAGCCACTGAAGTGTGAAATTGCAAGTAGGTTGGGTCTGGAACGAGGGGACATTTTGGTGGAACAGAGCCGGGGAATAAGAGATGCTGAAACTGGTCTCCCTGTGTTCACATCATGAACCAAAGGTCATGACTGGTTCTTACCCTTGCCCCTACACAAGCAGTGCTCTTGGCCTAGATGATAGCCAGGACATTCTCCCTACTCAGGAAGTGAGTTAGAGAAATAGCTGGCAACATCTCCATTCTCTAAGGACATGACATGGAGCTTGCATTTCCCTGATATGTGGGAAATAATGATCCAGCAGTTGGGCGGACCCACATGGTGATGTCATCTGCCTGGGTCATGTCATCCCTCAGCAGGCTGGGCAGGTGGCTTTGTGCCCATGTTCTTGATGTGCCTCTGGGTCAGGGCACCCTGGGGTAGCAGGTGGCAGATGTAAACAAGATCAGGGCCTGTTCAGAATCACTTTCTTAAGTGGTGGGGTAGCGTGGAGAGTTCTGCCCACTCTGGGCCACAGGGTGATAAACTGCAATTGTCAGCTGGGTCCACCCAGTTCAAGTTTTCCTCTTTGCTATGCCTGAAAATGTTCCTTAACTTAAGACTTTATAAAACCAACCACAGAATGCAGACAACTGAGCCAACCCTATGATGAATTGTATGTAACTTAGTAATCAATATATATGCATCTATATTCATCACATGCAAAAACAAATCCAGGGTGGTGCTGGTGTCGACTCTCTCCTCTCCTTCCTCCCTCCTGAGATGGAAAAATCTTCAGGCTAAGTTCTCTCTTGGTCCTGTCCAGATCTTATTCTGTTCTCCCTTTGTGTCATCCATTAATTCCCTGCTACATCCCACTGCAGTCATCATCCTGCATGATCCTCACCAAACCGCAGTAGACTGGTCATGTTCTTGTATCCAAACCACCTTTCCCATGCTTTCACATGGCTAGCCTGCCTGCCCCTCACCCTGGAAGGTATGTAAAAGCCAGCTAAAAAGCAATTATACTCCAATAAAGATGTTTAAAAAAAAAAAGCCAGCTAAAAACAGCAGTGCTTTTTCCCAGGAACTGTCAAGCCTAATTCCCCACTCACTCCCTTTACCTTTTGCTCTGTGCTGACCTCCCCAGCTCCACACTCCAATTTTGCTCTCTCTAATGCATTCTTCATGCTGCTGCCTGGATGATTTATCTAAAAGTCAAATGTGATTGTTTCGTTCCCCTGCCCAGAACACTTCAGTGGTTTCAGACCCTTTCAAATGACATCCAAACTCATTTGAGCGGGTCCCTTCCTACCTCCCTGGCATCATTTCCTGCCTCTCCCGTTGACAGTTTGTGACACAGCAATGCTAAATTACTTATGGCTCCCCAAACACACAATGTTATTTAATGTTTCTGAGTCTGCCAGAAATAGCCTTTCCTCTCTGTTCTGTCTTACAAATCTGCTCAGCATTTAAAAATGCTCTCAACTTTCTTCTTCTCTAAGATCCTTCCAGACAGGAGTCATCATTCTGGGCCACTTCTGTGTCTTGTTTAGACATCTACCCATTGCCCTGTCATATATCCGCAAGACATACTTGCTCACACGGACTGTCTTATTCATCCCAGAATAGCGCAGGACCTAACACAGGGCAGGTGCTTAGCCAATGATGCTTGAATCATTGTCCAATTACACCTCCTCCCCATCCTTTAAGAGACTTGTGTTTTAGCCACATACACACTGATACCTGCATCCTGATTGGCTTTCCCAGGTCGGGCAAATCACTGGTCTGCAATCATCGGCGGATCCCACTCCAAGAATTACGTGTTATGGGAGTATGGAGGATATGCCAGCGAAGGCGTCAAACAAGTTGCAGAATTGGGTTCACCAGTGAAAATGGAGGAGGAAATTCGACAACAGGTAAGAAAAACAATCACAGAAGGACCAAAACCCAGAAATGCAGTCAAGCATCGTTTAGCTTTCTTTCCCAGGGGCTCGAAATTTACAGTACAATGTGCTGGAAAATTGGTACCATAGGAAGTGAAATCTATTTGCTGGGTTTGAGGGGTTTTATGTTCAGTAGAGGACAGAGGCACAAATGTCCATCTTGTCGTCTCAGATTTTCCCTAACTGCATTTGTGGTTTCTTCAGCTTGTGCTAAAAGCTGCTACTGTGGCTGCATTGTTGGGATACCATGTCTCTGTTCTCCCAAGGGTCAGTGCGGTGGATTACGGTTTTCTTACTCTGATCCATGAGAGGGTTGGGGGAGTGACAGTCACTCTAAGCTAAAGTCACCATTTCCAAAGAGAAACATTTATTTATCGGCACATGCTTTTTGCATCTATGTCTTGAGGTGTTTGATAAATTAGTCAGTGATTAATCATAATCATTATAGATGGAAGCATCTTTTATGTACCATGTACTGTGTCATGTGGGCCCAGGAGCTGGACTATTATCTAGGACCCCATTCATACCAATGAGAGATAAGGGAGCAATCGTCCGTCATTCTTTTCTGTCTGTTGGGAAGTACCATCATCCCTCATCAAAAGCACTAGAAGGAGGCTGATGAGGGATCTTGAAAGAAGAGCTATGGTTTTTCGAAGGTCATTCACAGGCTGCACTGTGGGGAGGAGATGGTCCAGCTTTGGCCATCACTACCCACAAAAGCCCTTTGGGCCTGAGAGAGCTGGGCAGGCACCCACATCTCACTGCTCACAAGTGCGTAGGAGGAAGTAAAGAAAGAGCAAACGGTGCTTGGAGTGTGGTCATTTCAAGCACAGGTCACTGAGGGGCTTTTGCCTGCTCAGGCTCCTGCCCACATCTCCTGAGACAGTGCAGGGGCCCTGAAGACACTGGGCCCTGTATCTCATGATGTGTATTGCAGCAGGGCAAGCAGAGCTGAGGCCCCTAGCCCTTCCTCCTGACGTCTACCATCTGGACTCCAAGCTCCCACAAACCCTAAAGTGAATGCAGCAAAGGTCACCTGATTCCTACTATAATCCCCTGAGGAATTCTTTTGGACCAGAGTCCAAAAACGCCCAGGAATTAGCTTATGTTTCTCATTAATTTGATTTAAAAACTTTCTCCAGTCTCAGAAAAAATGTTTAACCCAGTGTTTTGAGACAGCATGTCATTCATCACAAGTTTATCTTACCAACAACTTCGTGTTTCCCTGACTCTGGCTGCCATGCCTCATAACTGGCATCACTCATTCGGGCTACTGCACGACCATGTTCATCTGCAAAGTCATGAAGGGCTTCATATTGGTCCTGGTCTCTCCCGCCTGTCATGGAGGCAGTATCCCTTGTTTGGGTTCCTGGTTCTCAAGCATGGAATTGTGATACACTGGCTATATCTGTTCTGTTGTGTCGTATGTTGAAAACCATCTATTACAAATAATAGTTGAAATACTAAAGTTTGCAAATTAATTAGATCAAGGTCAAGGGCATCTTCATAATAATGCCTGTGTCACTCATTGGCTGTCTTGAGAGGTTTCTGGAGAGACGGGAAGCATGTATAAATGGTGAGAAACTGAGACCACATTGTACCGGCAAGCATTATCTGTCATGTGTCATAGCAGTAAAAAGGGTGAAAACTGATGGATGGAACCCCCCGCCTTATGCCCCCCTTAGGAAAATGTTCTTTGCTCGGCGTGTTCCTAATCAGCACACCTGGGATTAGCCTCTGTACACACTGACGATGTCTGGCTCTCCCAGCTGGCTAGTGTTCTTGACATTAAGTCATAACAATGTTTAATTATGGGTATTGCACATGGGAAAAAAATCCCACTGAGGGCTTCCCTGGTGGCGCAGTGGTTGAGAGTCCGCCTGCCAATGCAGGGGACATGGGTTCGTGCCCTGGTCCGGGAAGATCCCACATGCTGCGGAGTGGCTGGGCCCGTGAGCCATGGCCGCTGAGCCTGCGCGTCCGGAGCCTGTGCTCTGCAACGGGAGAGGCCACAACAGTGAGAGGCCCGCGTACCGCAAAAAAAAAAAAATCCCACTGAGCATGTCCTAGGGTTTGTCACCACCTGTCAGGCCCTCTAGATGCTGAACACGTACTTTTAGCTCTCACCTCTACTTGGAGAAGACAATATTAAATTTCCCATTTTTTCTGATAAGGAAACTGATAAGGTCAATAGTTAGAGAATTCCAGAACTCGAACCCAAGCCTGTCTGACTCCAAAACCTGTATGTCGTACCAGATACATAATTTGCAGAGCCTAGTGAAAATGTGGGGTCCCTTGTTCAAAACTTAAGAATTTCAAGATGGTGACACTGAATTTCACAGTATGGGGCCCTGAGAGTCTGAACAGGTCACACACTCATGAGACCTGCCCTGCTCATCCTCCTTCCCTGCCCCACAGAGAAACTCCCCTCTCCAGCCTCTGAAATAAGCCTGTTTCCAGAGCTCTGCTAAGCCATGCATCCAGCTCCCCAGGTCCTCAGAAAGTCAGGAGGATAGAGTGATTTCAGGGTCCCTTCTCTTCCAAATAATTCATGGTTCTAAATATTGTTCCCTGCAAGCACACAATTTATTATATTTTTCTGGAAGTCAGGTAAGAAACGGCATAAAAAAGGAACAAGAATATGAATCTTCCTAGAATATAAAAGTGTCCTCTGAATAACCAGGAAACTGTTTGAACACATCTACAAACTAACACAGTGTTCTCAGCCTTTAATACATTATATCCTACCAGCTGCTCTATCAAAGAACCTGAGTACAATCAGGATGAAAATAAAAGCCCTATTTTCCCAAGAAAGACATTTATATGCTTCCCAGCCTTCTCTTATAGACTTATCGCTTGCTGCAAGTTTCAAGGGCATTAAAAATCACAGCAGATATTGTTGGAGGTAAATCTTATGCTAATGGCTTTCAAACACAAATGGACAAAAATAATAATCGCATTAGTAGTGGAAAACTGTAATAATATTATTGAGTATAAATTTTTTTTTTTTTTTTTTTTTTGCGGTATGCGGGCCTCTCACTGTTGTGGCCTCCCCCGTTGCGGAGCACAGGCTCCAGACGCGCAGGCTCCGGACGCGCAGGCTCCGGACGCGCAGGCTCCGGACGCGCAGGCTCAGCGGCCATGGCTCACGGGCCCAGCCGCTCCGCGGCATATGGGATCCTCCCAGACCGGGGCACGAACCCGTATCCCCTGCATCGGCAGGCGGACTCTCAACCACTTGCGCCACCAGGGAGGCCCTGAGTATAAATTTTAATGTTACTGTAACTTCAAAACACCAAGAAAATAAATGAAAAATTACAGTAGCATTATTGGCAATAATGACACTGGTGGCCAGAGAGGGTGGGGGAAGGGCACAAGGCACACTTCTCAGTAGGGGACAGAGGCAAATGGGTCCTGGTGGGGACTGTGGATTAGAAATACTGAACTAAGGCTGGCCTGGCAGGTCACAAAATGAGTAACCCAAGGCAGGTAGAGGCAGTAGGGAATGGCAGATCCTAGGTAGACCCAGGACCCGAAAGTGAGCTGGTGTATACTCATCTTATGAAAATGTTTCACTAAGACCATTTCTACTTCATTAAGTAGACATCTATGGCATGTATACTAGGTGTCTGGTTCTCTGCTGGATGTGGCCCAAAGATGGTGCCCTCTTCACCATGTTATTCATGCTAGAAAGCTAGGCATCATCCTTGATTGTGCCCCCTGTCCCAACTTCCGCCTTCTCTTCTAAATTCCTCCAGGTCACTTCCTCATTACCGCACCTCTAGTTAAACCATCCTCATCTCTTGCCTAAATTATTGCACTAGCCATCTGGTCTCCCTGCCTTCAATCCTCTTCCTGTTTTCCACACTGCCCCACGGCCATTTTATAAAATACCAATTGGATTATGCCACTCTCCCAATTAAGATGTTTAATGGCTCCCGATTGACAGCAAGATAAAGCCCAAACTCCTTATCCTAGCTTGAAAACCCTCTATGATCTGGCGTTGTTTACCTCCCCCATCTTATTTCTTGCTGCAGCTCTAAGCTATACCCATGCAGAACCTCTTTCAGACTCTCCAGAGCCATGTCCCTCTTGCATCTGGGCCTTCTCTCAGCCTGGAAAACATCTTCCAGCGCCCCATCAACTGTTGAACTCCATCTATCCTTCAGGACTCAGCTTAGATGTTCCTTCTTCCTGGAAGCCTTCCTGAATTCTGTACAAAATCCATGCCCTTGCCATGTGCTCCCACAACACCCTGTACCTCCCCCATCATTATCATCATCACGTAATGATGCAAGTCCTTGTTTGATGTCTCTCCCTCACTAAACTGCAAAGTTCAAACCCATGCTTTCCATCTCTGTGTCCTCTGAGCTGGGTATAGTTTTAATTGCTTCATAATTGTTACTTGCATGAGTAATTTACTTGATAACTTTACTAAACATCTACTAAATAAATGCCAGGCATTAGAGATCCAACAATGAACAGATCATTCCCTGCCTTCATGGAGTCTGCATTCTAATGGGGGAGACAAGAAGAAAAAAGGGTTAAATAATTATAAATTATGGTAAGAGGAAGAAACCAACAAGCGGTGGCTAGAAAACAGCAGTAGGGTGGGACCTTGTTAGTAAGGTAGTCAGGGAAGGTCTTTCTGAGACCATTAAGCTGAGACCCAAAAGAAAAGCACAAGGAAAAGATCATTCTAGATGGTGACAACAGCATGTGCAGAGACCCAGAAGTAGAAAAGAGCTTATCATGCTTGAAGAACTGACAGAAGACTGGTGTGGCAAGAGGGGAATCAGTGAGGGGGAGTGTGGCTCTGTGTGAATGCAGGACACACTGTCTCCAAGCTGGAGAAATTCACAGCTTGGGCTGGAGAGGTGGATACATAAATAACTATTTCCGTATAATGTACTTAGTTTCTTTAAGGGAATCTCTGCAGCAGCTGAGGAAATGCAAACATTAGACTGTGGCAGCCCTTGAAAGTGCCATTCTCTGGGTTCCCCCCCCGCCAGCCTTTAACATCCCCCCTATCCCCTGAGGACACATATTAGTTTCCCTGTCCCTTCCTCTGGGCAGGCTGGGTGTGGCACCCCTTCCTGGGGCGACCACAGCTCCCTGTGCGGTCCCTCTCCTAGACTGAATGGTCCCTGCTTCCTTCCTCCCTCCCTCCCTCCCTCCCTTCCTTCCTTCTTTCTTTCTTTCTTTCTTTTCTTTCTTTCTTCTTCTTTTTCTTTTTCTTTTTCCTTTTTAAAAAAAAATTATTGGAGTATAGTTGCTTTACAATGTTGTGTTAGTTTCTACCATACGGCAAAGTGAATCAGCTGTATGTATATAGGCATCCCCTCTTTTTTGGATTACTTCCCATTTAGGTAACTGCAGAGCATTGAGTAGAGTTCCCTGTGCTTTACAGTAGGTTCTCATTAGTTATCTATTTAAAACATAGAATCAATAGCATATATATATGTCAATCCCAATCTCCCAATTCATCCCACCCCACCCCTTTTCCCCCTTGGTATCCACACATTTGTTTTGTTCTCTATGTCTGTGTCTCTATTTCTGCTTTGCAAATAAGATCATCTATACCTTTTTTTTTTTAGATTCCACAAATATGTGTTAATATCTGATATTTGTTTTCCTCTTTCTGACTTACTTCACTCTGTATGACAGTCTCTAGGTCCATCCACGTCTCTACAAATGACCCAATTTCGTTCCTTTTATGGCTGAGTAATATTCCATTATATATGTGTACCACATCTTCTTTATCCATTCATCTGTCATTGGACATTTAGGTTGCTTCCATGTCCTGGCTCTTGTAAATAGTGCTGCAGTGAACATTGGGGTGCATGTGTCTTTTTTTTTTTTTTTTTTTTTTGCAGTACGCGGGCCTCTCACTGTTGGGACCTCTTCCGTTGCAGAGCACAGGCTCCCGACACGCAGGCTCAGCAGCCATGGCTCACGGGCCCAGCCGCTCTGCGGCATGTGGGATCCTCCTGGACTGGGGCACGAACCCGTGTCCCCTGCATCAGCAGGCGGACTCTCAACTATTGCGCCACCAGGGAAGCCCACATGTGTCTTTTTGAATTATGGTTTTCTCTGGGTATGTGCCCAGTAGTAGGATTGCTGGGTCATATGGTAGTTCTATTTGTAGTTTTATAAGGAACCTCCATACTGTTCTCCATAGTGGCTGTATCAATTTACATTCCCACCAACAGTGCAAGAAGGTTCCCTTTTCTCCACACCCTCTCCAGCATTTATTGTTTGTAGATTTTTTAATGATGGCCATTCTGACTGGTGTGAGGTGATACGTCATTGTAGTTTTGATTTGCATTTCTCTAATGATTAGTGATGTTGAGCATCTTTTCATGTGCCTCTTGACCATCTGTATGTCTTCTTTGGAGAAATGTCTATTTAGGTCTTCCTCCCATTTTTCGATTCGGTTGTTTGTTTTTTTGATATTGAGCTGCATGAGCTGCTTGTAAATTTTGGAGATTAATCCTTTGTCCATTGTTCCATTTGCAAATATTTTCTCCCATTCTGAAGGTTGTCTTTTCGTCTTGTTTATGGTTCCCTTTGCTGTGCAAAAGCTTTTAAGTTTAATTGGGTCCCATTTGTTTGTTTATTTATTTATTTATTTACTTTTGCGGCACGCGGGCCTCTCACTGCTGTGGCCTCTCCCGTTGCTCCGGATGAGCGGGCTCAGCAGCCATGGCCCACGGGCCTAGCCACTCCGCGGCATGCGGGACCCTCCCGGACCGGGACATGAACCCGCGCCCCCTGCATTCGCAGGTGGACCCCCAACCACTGCGCCACCAGGGAAGCCCCATTTGTTTATTTTTAGTTTCATTACTCTAGGAGGTGGGTCAAAAAAGATCTTGCTGCGTTTCATGTCAGAGAGTGTTCTGCCTATGTTTTCCTCTAAGAGTTTTATAGTGTCTGACCTTACATTTAGGTCTTTAATCCATTTTTAGTTTATTTTTTGTGTGTGGTGTTAGGGAGTGTTCTAATTTCATTCTTTTACATGTAGCTGTCCAGTTTTCCCAGCACCACTTATTGAAGAGGCTGTTTTTTCTCCATTGTATGTACTTGCCTCCTTTGTCATAGATTAGGTGACCATAGGTGTGTGGGTTTATCTCTGTGCTTTCTATCCTGTTCCATTGATCTATATTTCTGTTTTTGTGCCAGTGCCATATTGTCCTGGTTACTGTAGCTTTGTAGTATAATCTGAAGTCAAAAGCTCAATTTTTCTTTCTCAATGTTGCTTTGGGTGTTTGCAGTCTTTTGTGTTTCCATACAAATTGTAAAATTTTTTGTTCTAGATCTGTGAAAAATGTCATTGGTAATTTGATAGGGATTGCATTGAATCTGTAGATTGCTTTGGGGTAGTATAGTCATTTTCACAATATTGATTCTTCCAATCCAAGAACATGGTATATCTCTCCATATGTTTGTATCGTCTTTGATTTCTTTCATCAGTGTCTTATAGTTTTCTGCATACAGGTCTTTTGCCTCCTTAGGTAGGTTTATTCCTAGGTATTTTATTCTTTTTGTTACAATGGTGAATGGAATTGTTTCCTTAATTTCTCTTTCTGATCTTTGGTTGTTAGTGTATAGGAATACAAGAGATTTCTGTGTGTTAATTTTGTATCCTGTGACTATACAAAATTCATTGATTAGCTCTAGTAGTTTTTGGTGGCATCTTTAGGATTTTCTATGCATAGTATCATGTCATCTGCAAACAATGACAGTTTTACTTCTTCTTTTCCAATTTGGATTCCTTTTATTTATTTTTCTTCTCCAACTGCCATGGCTAGGACTTCCAAAACTATGTTGAATAATAGTGGCAAGAGTGGGCACCCTTGTCTTGTTCCTCATCTTAGAGGAATTGCTTTCAGTTTTTCACCATTGAGAATGATGTTTGCTGTGGGTTTGTCATATATGGCCTTTTTAATGTTGAGGTAGGTTCCCTCTATGCCCACTTTCTCCTGCTTCTTTCCTTTTCCATCTCCCAGGCATGTGCTATGTCCCTGGAAGGCGAGCACTTGTTGATTTTCCTCACCGCTCTGTTCTTATTCTATTGCTTCATTATGGTTACTTTTAATGTTTTCAATTTTAAACACATCTAATTGTGTCATTCAGATTATTCTATTATCTCAGGGTCTTAGGAACTAATGTTCATTTGATGAACTTGCCCTCTCTCCCCATTACTAGTTTCCTCATTTGATTTTGGATTGTTTGCTCATCTTCAGTGGGTCTTTTTCTTTGTTTCCTGTGGGAGTCCTCTGTGCCCAAGTTGTGTGTACCCTCAGGGGGAGATTGTATTTTTGTCTTTCCACCCAAGTTTTGATGGCATTTCTCAGCTTAGAGTTCCCCACTGCCAGGCCAATGTAAATATGGACTCTGCACTTACACATGGGAGAGTCTGGGGCTTCTATTTCTTGAAGGTGAATTTTCATTCAAGGGCCTGGACAAAGGACAAGTTTCCTTGCCACCTCCCCAAGTGACTGATGGAGGGTTTTCTTATCCCCATTCAGCCCTTCAAAATGTCCAGCTTGATGCAGGGGTGTCTTCCCACATCTCACCTAACACCAACTTGAGACCTCCCCTTCTCTCCCTGCATGGCTTTAAAACCTCCACCTCTAGCTCCAGGGGCCATACGCCAGGCCTGGCCCCATGCATCAGCTCCTACTCAGTTTTTGGTTAGACTTTCCTCCTCCTTTCTGGCATCCAGGGAATTTTTCTAAACTCCCTTAAGCATTTTTGAAACTTTGTCCTGCTGTATTTTGTCTAGCATTTCTACATGTTTGTAGCAGGAGGGAGACCCTTTTGCATCAGCTCAGTCTTTCATGTTTCCTGATGTCCACCTAGCATCTCCAGCACTTCATACACTGTCTCACACGCAGTAGCTGCTCAACCAATGTCTGAATTGGTGAATTGACACACAAGCTATAAATGTCTTGTTGCCAAATTAAGTCGTATGGACCCTGCTTGGGCCCTAGCTTGGCTGAGGCTCTCTGCCTTGGCGGAGAGGGCTCTTTTTCCATTCTGGTTGCTCTGGTTCAAATCAGTAAATAACAAAACCTATGCTGAGTTCGACACAGCACAAGCTTAATTCAGGGGTCAAAGAATGGAGAAGTGGGAACTAAGGTTCACAGATCAACTTCTCGCCCACCTGGCCAGAGGGATTTAATTTGAAAGGGTAAAGACAAAGGGAGGAGGAGTGAGGCTAATGATGGGGAGGTATATGCATTAGTCTACTGGGGAAGGGGCAGGGCTTTTTCGAGGGAGAGGGGTGCCATCCCTTTTTTATCCTTTTTTGGTCCTTAATGTTCAGTTACAGCCCCTGGTAGGTGTGTTATTTAATATGCCAATATAGTAAAATTAACTTGTAATGAGACTCAGAGTCTGTTGGAGGTCAGATTCATTGCTATCTTTGTCCTGGCTGTTTCCATCTGGGTTTTTTTGTTTGTTTGTAGCTTCCTTTCTTATCTCTGGGCCCTTTAACTTAAAGATTTATGTCCACTCCTGCTAAAGGTGGGGGATTGGCAGGATTTGAGCAAGGACATTCCTGCTAAAGGTGAGGGTTAGAGGGTTGTGAGCAAAGACCTGGAGCAGCTCCGGCAACAGTCTCTTGCATAAAGTCAGGAGCTGTGAATGGGTACTCACTTATGAAAAAATGCTAGAAAAACATTCCAACTTTTATATTTCTAGAAATACAGGGAAAAGAACACTCCAACTTTTATACTTCTGTAGATTTAAGTCTTCCCTGACCATAAGAGGTCAGATAATGGTGGACCCTAACATAGACATTGATTATTTCACCTTCAGGAGGCCTCACTTTGGCAGATTCCTTAAGCCTGCTGCCAGGATTATCGCAGATGTTCTTTTTCTTTAAAGCTGAAACAGTTTATAAGCCTCTGGAAACTGGTAGAAAGGGTTTGAGAATTTTCTTTTCTCATCTCCTTTAAATCATTAGAGATAACAGATGTCTACTAAACTTTTATTTTTCCTGATTTTTGATTTTCTAAACTTGTGATCCCTTTCCTCTAAATGAAATTAAAATCATTGCCTGATTTCTGATGTTTTCCATGAATCGTGACATGCTGCCTCATCTGATTGAGAAAGTCTCTCTCTCTCTCTCTCTCTCTCTCTCTCTCTCTCTCTCTCTCTCACACACACACACACACACACACACACACACACACACAATCAGCTTTTATTCATAATAATAAAGTTCCAATGATCTTCAGTGCTTGTGAGAAGTAGTACCATATAACAGCTAAAAGCATTGGCTCTGAATCATGACTCCTGGGTGCAAATGCTAGTTCCAGCTCTTACTTATTTTGTGACTTTGGACAAATTGCTCAACCCCTCTGTGCCTTGGTTTCCTCTTCTATCAGATGAGGATGGTAATATGCCAACCTCACAGAGTTACCATGAGGACTAATGGAGCTGATGCATGAAAAGTGCTTGGAGCAAAGCCTGCCCTGTAGAAAGTGCTCACTAAGTGTTACCTATCATTACCATGTTTTCATTCTTGGTCTCCATTTCCTCATCAGTAAAGTGAGGGGTGTGTCCTAAGACCGAAGAGCCCCTGAAGGAGCTAGAAAAGTTAATGATTCTAAAGGTTCAAGTTCATCATGTCAGTCCCCAGCCTGAGAACGCCACAGGATGAGGACACCCCTCCTTTGCCATCGCCCAGGCTCTGCCTCAGCCTGCCTCTCCCACCCCCGCTTAGCAGTGTCATTTCCTGATGGCCCTAGCCCTCTGTCCCAAAGTTGACCCTAAACAATTTGAAGGCAGTAACCACATCCTCATGTAAAAAAGGAGCCACAACAAAACTCCATGCCCATTCCAAATCTATTCCTGTGCATGTATTCTTCCCCTTCCTTGGAACAGCTTTATCTGGATGCCCACAGGAGCTAGTTCAATGCCACCTCCAGAACAAGGCCTAGAGGCAGCCCAAAACAGGAGATCTTCCCATATACAGTGGGACACCTGCCTGGGGTAGAAATGCAGACAAGGCTTCCAACCCAAGAAAGGAGGTAGTCTAGTGAAGCCTCTTTGTTTTTAATTTTTAATACAATTTTAAAGGTTACCTTCCATTTACAGCTATTACAAAATATTGGCTCTGTTCCCCATGTTGCACAGTACATCCTTGATCCTATCTTTCACCCAATAGTTTGTACCTCCCACTCCGCCACCCCTATATTGCCTCTCCCCCTCTCCCTCTCCCCACTGATAACCACTAGTTTGTTCTCTGTATCTGTGAGTCTGGTGAAGTCTCTTAATTGTAAGTAACAGAAACCTGCTCAAACTAACTTAAGAACAAAGGAAGCTTTACTGTAGGGAGAAAACAGAACTCAGGAGAACACAAGTTAATACCAAGTGCAAAAAAGCCTCATGAGAACTGTAACCAGAAGGCATCAGGCTGAGACAACCACTTACACTCTCCCCTCCCCACCCAACCCCACCACCCCAGAGTCACATGGTCTTTTCTATGCTCTCCTGTGTGACTCTCTTCCAGCATCCTTTCTCAATAGATCTGTTGTCTCTTCTTACTTACGTTGCACATGGCCCCAAATGGTGACTCTATGACTTTCTTCCTTGGCTTCCCATAGCCAACTGAGCAGTGTTGGTGGCTCTTAGTTGAAATACTGGGAAGACAGACTGATCATTGGACAGTCTGTGCATGGGTGCCCCCTGCATCAGGTATCTATTTCTAATCCAATCAGCAGTTATCCCCATGTAAAGAACCATAGAGCCTATTACTCCGTACAGGGGCTGTGGGTAGGGCAATTTATACTAAAAAAGGAAATGAAGGTAGAAGGTAAATTGAATGACATTTCAGGGCAGCAGTGGATTAGCAAGAAGTAGACCAAGTGATAGAAACCCAGGCAGAGAGCCAGAATTCAGGGCAGGATATTGGGGATGGGGCACTAAAGAGAACAAAGGCTCAGCACAAAAAAGAGAGGAGAGCTATGGAACCCCAGGATGCAGAGCTAAGCCAGTTGGGTGAGAAATGCTGGGTCTAGAGATTGGTTCAGCTACTGAGGTGGGACCAGGGATATCACTAGACCTAGCAGAAGGACTTGGAAAGGCAGAGATCAGAGAAAGTATATAGGAGTCAAGGGCACAATCAAGACCACTTATTTGCTCTTGGATTGCATTGCACTTATCTACTGCCTTGCATTGTTACTTAAGAACCATGAAAACAGTACAGGGCAAGTAAGTAAGCTTCTTAAGTCTTTGACCTTGAGTAGGTCACCTAACCTCACTGAGCCTTAGATTTTTCATTTGCAAAATGGTGATAATGAGAATATGAACTTCATATGTTGGTTATGAAATAATACACATGAAGTGCCTGGCTTGAAGCATGACCCATTATTGCTCAGTATTAGGACAAAAAATTAAATTTGAACGATTTGTAATCCCCTTGTCCTCCCATATTCTAAGAAGATGCTTTGGTTTCATTGGGTGGGAGTGCAATTGAAAGAAGAAAAAACTGCTAGAGAAAGTAGACGAGGAAAAAGAAGTGAGGGGAGGAGTAAGGCCAGGAAGCTGAGACAGTATTAGAATTTTAAGGCATGAGAAGAGACATATATGAGCAGCTGCCATTTGGACTGGAGAAAAAGAAAGGTCCAAAGAAGATTTTCAGTAAATTTGATTTCTAAAAGAAGAGACATCCAAAGAGGATTTTTAGCAGCGCACTTTGCAGAACACGGTGTGATGTAGCTAACCCTCTGCTGCCTCCTCAAGAAACATTCAGTAAACACCTACAGTGCTTTTCAAGGCTTCTTGGAGTCAGATTGGGTAGAAATTTTAGATTTGTCACCCTGCTACACACAGTCCCCAGGGGTGCCCAGTTTTATTGGTGTTACATTAATATTGTTATCCATACCTCTTTTGTCCTTCACCTCCTCACTCAAGGCTTAACTCCATGGAGTGTGTTAAGTGGGTACTTGTGGTTGATAGAAATAAAGTGATACTAGGAGTGGGGGTGGAAAAGAAGTTAAAGAAAGATTCTCAGTCACAAACACTTGATACAGAAATTAGAACATCAGTTGAAAGGTGTGATTTCAGTCATATGAAACCTTTTGTTTGCTTTCAGCTGTGTCTTCAAACAAATCTAAATCACAGTAGGACAAACAGCCAAAGCGAATCAGTGTTGCCTGTTCTTTAATAAAACTGGCACAGGCTGCTTTTGCTGGAAGGAAGCAGAGCCCTGCTCTTAGCTGCAATTCCTGACCTCCACAGTTTTACATCAGAGCATCATCAGTGCCAGGAAAGTTTTCTGAATCTCTCTATGGACGAAATGGAGGACAGTTTTATTCAGAACTTATAGGTTATTTAACTCCCTAAAAATCTATTTTTACAGCAACTGAGCCAAAATATTGCAAACAGAAGGCAAATTTAAATGGGGAAATAATAAATTGTCAAGATTTAGAAGCAATTTGGCAATATCTGTCAAAATCGTACATTTTCTTTTTTTATTGTGGCAAAAAAAACCCCACATAACATAATACTTACCATCTTAACCATTTTTAAGTGTACAGTTCTGTAGTGCTGAGTATATTTACACTATTGTGTGTACATTTTCTTTATACCTTGACATAGTAAGTCTGTATCTAGGAATTTGTTTTTCAGAAATATTCTCACACAAAGGTATATGAGGAAGAATACTCATTACAACATTGTTTATAAAAATAAGAGATGGAAAGAAGTGATTTTTTATTAATAGGGGACATATTTTAAAACTCTGGCTGCTTTTATGTAATTAAATACCATGCAGCAATTAAAAAGAATAAGGCAGATCTGTATGTACTGATATAGAATGCTCTCTGGTATATATTACTAGGTGGGGAAAAACAGAAGAGTATCTCTAGCTAGCTGCCATCTGGGGAAAAGACAGGTGGGTCAGAGTCAAATGCTTGTATGCATGTATAGAATTTTATATGCATAGAATATCTCTATGTACACATACCAGAAACTCAATGTCTCTAGAGCAAACTGGGAGAGTAGGGGGTCAGAACTGAAAGATGTATTCACATTTCACCATATGCCTTTTGGTACTGTTTGTATGTATACATGTTACCTTTTTAAAAGAATGTTATTTAAATAAACAAAGAAAACTTTGATTAGAAAGTGAATATTGCAAAACAATCAGGACTCCAAACTTAATCTGTAAGTTTAAGATTTCCCCCAGCACATAATTTAAAAAATTCTACAGGCTGATTCTATGGAAGTGAAAAACTAAATAGTCTAGAATAGCCAGAAAATATCTGAAAGACAGTAATGATGGTGGGGGAGGGAGGTATTGGGGGGAAGGGGAGCAGTAAAGAGAAAAGACTAGCCAAACCAGATATTAAAAGCTATATTAAATAAGACTATGTGACACTAGCGTATGAATAAACAGATCACTAGTGTATAATCGGAAGTCCAGAAAAAGACCCAAATTTATTTCAAATTAAGTGTAAGGAAAAAATATAATTTCCTGTCACTTGGGGAAAGATGGTAATGGCACAACTGGAAGTCATGGAAAAACACAATTTGCTCCATAGTTCAATCCTTAAACCAAAATAAACTCCAAGTATGTCAAAGATTTAAATATTTAAAAATGAAGGCATAAACGCATTAGAAGAAAACATGATAGAATCATTTTATACTCTAGAGCAAAATCCCTTCCAAGCAAGTCACAAAACCCAGAGGTCATAAAAGAAATAACTGATAAACTAAAAGCATCTTTTTAATTGTGGAAAATATTTAAACATTTTAAAGGTGAAAGACAAAGTGGGGGGAAATGTTTGTAGCCCATACAATAAGCAAAGGGCTAATTTCTTTAATATATAAAGAGCTCTTATGGGTCAACTTTTTAAAGAACAATAAACCAATTTTAAAAATGATCAAAACACATAGACAGGCTTTCAGATATTTTAAAAGATGCTTAACCTCATTTACAATTATGGAAATGGAAATTCATTCCACGGAGCTATAATTTTTGATCTATTGGACTTTTGATAACTATATGTTGACAGAGGTGTAGAAAAACAGACACTGTAATATGCTAATTGTGGCAGTGCTGATTGGTACAGCTTTGTGGAGGGCACATTTCTCTGACTCATAGTTCCTATCCAGAAACTCATATACACAGATATCCTCACACATAAGCACGTGCTATTTATCGAACACTCTGTGACAGAAAGAGTACAAAAACTTAAATATCTATTAGTAGGGGACCAGTTTTAAAAAAATAAGAATTTGAGATTAAACATTGCCAAGACAAATCATTTGGTTAACAAAGGAAGTGCAGCAGAGTATTTGTAGTGTACTCCACTTGTGTTGTCATTAAAGATGCACGCTTACATTTCTTGAAGGGCATATAAGAATATGAATAGTGGTTGCCTCTGGGGTAGGGACCTGAGAGACTGGGGATGGGAAGGGCCAGGGAGTCTTTCATTGTGTTGCCTCTGGTGCCTTTTGAATGTTGTACAATGTCTTTGCAATATCTGTTCAAGAAAGTGATTATTTTACAGTTGAAATAAAAAAGAAATAAGCCAAACACTCAAGCTTAGGAATCTTCAAGAAAGCACATTGTGTGTTCTTGATGAATTGTTCTCATCCTGGTGAACAACAGACCTCATCTAGACTCTGTTCATGGAGTCAGGCCCATGTGGTACCAGTTTGACCTGAAACACCCCTGAGGACATGGTCCCCAGGAATGGGCTGGGCAAAGGTAGAGATTTATAATCCAGGTGACCAAAAGCAGTTGGCTCAGAGAAAGAGTATAATTTAATTTTTCCAAGGAGGAAAGCAAAGGTCAGAGTCAGTGCTTGGCCTTAGGTCTGAGGGGTGAGGCCACAAACAGGAAGACCCTGGAAGCCCACATAGCATGGGAAGGGCCAAAAAGTACCTGAAGCCCCTCCTGGTGTGTTGGCAGCCACATGGCCTAGGAGGGCCTGATGTCTTAAAGAATTAGAGAGGACTGGCCAGAACTTTCTCCAGAAAGGCTCCAGAAGTGATCACAACCACCCCCTCTTCACCTCCAAAACTACCAGGCGGTGGTCCTACACGCTTCAGGTGTTTAATGCCCTGCAGAAGACGGGACCTTGTCTGTGGATTGTCCCACATTCATGGGCCTGAATCCTGCAGGGGCCAGTGTGAGCTTCCCTCCTGAGAGTGTGCCCTGTGGACAGGGGCCTGTTCACAGGCCATTTGCAACCAGTCCACGATGTGCTAAATCCAAAAGTTAAGATTAAGTGTTTAGAAATAGCAGTTTAACAATGTCCAATGACTCTACTAACAAAAAAATCAGAACTTGGATACAGCCAGCTACAGATTTGATATTTTAAAGTGAAAACAAACTGGTCTTCTACTAGAGTTGAGAAGCATTGTTCTAGAGGCAAGGAGTATTTCTTGAGTCATCTTTACCTCCAATACCTGAGTCAGGGTCTGGGATATCACAGATGCTTATCTGAAGTTACCACAGTCCACAAGGTTTTTTTTTAAATAATAAGACTGAGGCTTGGAAAATATATGTGACTTCCCCAAATGCTAATGGCAGCACAGATCCTCAGCCCAGGACTCCTGACTTCCTTTCTAGAGCTTTCTCCTCTCTCTGCTAAAAGAGAGGAGACATAGGCAGCCCTGAAAATTTCATCCTGTTGTATATACTAAAAAACTTACCTAGTCTTCACCAGATTCTGTGTCTGAGACAGTTTTTTTTTTAAATAAATTTATTTATTTTATTTATTTTTGGCTGCATTGGGTCTTCACTGCTACGCGCGGGCTTTCTCTAGTTGCTGTGAGCAGGGGCTACTCTTCGTTGCAGTGTGCGGGCTTCTCATCACAGTGGCCTCTCTTGTTGTGGAGCACGGGCTCTAGGCGTGTGGGCTTCAGTAGTTGTGGCTCGCGGGCTCTAGAGCACAAGCTGAGTAGTTGTGACACACGGGCTTCAATAGTTGTGGCTCACGGGCTCTAGAGCGCAGGCTCAGTAGTTGTGGCACACGGGCTTATTTGCTCCGTGCTATGTGGGATCTTCCTGGGCCAGGGCTCGAACTGTGTCCCCTGGACTGGCAGGCGGATTCTTAACCACTGCGCCACCAGGGAAGCGCTGAGGCAGTTTAGAGTAGATTTTCCAATGAATATTTGACATCTAGTGGTAAAAAAAAAAAAGCTGTATGCACCTCGTATAGACTTCATTCATTCATTCATTCATTCAGTATCAAACACCATTCATTCATTCATTCAGTATCAAACACCATATTCGAGAAATCACTTGTCCTTAAGAGGCTCATGGTCTCTTGGGAAAGAATGACATAGAAATAGGTGATTACAACACAGTGCAACTTGGGCCGGGAAAGTCAAGTCCAGGGCACACAGGGAGCACAGAGCAGAGCCTTCCCCTGGCTCAGGAAGCTGAGATTTCATGAGCAATATTAAACTCAATATTTTAATGCTCAAAAAGTATTAGCTCCTTTCTTGTCTTGCTCTTGCTGGACCATCAGGACCAGGATAGCAGTTTTTGTTGTCGCCTTCTCTGGGTGAGGATGGACTCATGAGCTGAGCATGTTAGGAATGCAGCCAGTGCATGCCCTTTGGCTGAATGGGGTAGCTGTCCCAAGAGCTGTATCCCCAGCCACCTCTACATCTGGTCTTCGGGTCTGTTTTGAGAAAGTCTTGTTCATTTCCAGCTCCTGGTCAGAGCATCCGTGGGCTGTCACTCCTGTCTGTTTAGTTCTTCAGCTTTCTCATCCTGAATGTATTCCCATTGCAAACAAGTTCTCCCAGTCTGTCAGAGATGCCCTCCCTTGAGCCAAGAGCCACCACCCAGGTGTCCAGCTTGCCTGCAATGAGAGATGCTTAACATAAGGGGGTAGGGGACAGGCCTATAAAGGGAGATTGGGGTCATCTCATGAACAGCCTGAATACCAGGCTGCTGAGGTTACACATAGAACAGTAGGAACAGGGCGGCCATTGAGTGTTTCTGAGAGGGAAGTGACCAGAGACAAGGGTATTCGTTCATTCAACAAATAATTATTGACATCTGTTGTGTGCAAGGCACTGAGTGAGGCTCTGTGCTGGGCCCTAGAAGCACAGAGATGAATAAGACCCAGTGTGGGAGACACATCACATCCCCCTGGGTTATAACACACTCTCTACCCCATGCAACAACTTAAAATCCTTATCTCAGAGAAGGAAAGAAATCAAATTGTCTGTGAAACTTCATAGGATAGGAACTTAGCTACAGAAATTGTAAAGCCATAAGTCACGCTTCCAGTTGTTCTGTAACTATGTAAACATCTCAATTTTTGTTTGCTTATCTATTTCAGGATAGAAATAGATAAGCAAACAAAAGAAGAAACAGGAGCCCCATCTCACGGAGAGATATTCTGCTACTCCTCAGATTCTGCCCCCGCATTATAACGTTTCGTCTCCTTGACACTATGTAGCCAATGAGGTTTACAAGGCCTGGCTTCGCAGGCTAAGGGAGAATGAGGAAAGAGCCAGCAGTTACAGACTGCCGTGCTGCGTGTTATGATAGAGTTCTGTACTAAAGGGCACCAAGGAGAAAGTATCCGTTCTGTCCAATTCCATCCTGAAGGAAGGACCTCACAAAATCACGAGCTGAATTTTGTAGGACGGAGAGAGTTTGCTGGGTATACAAAAGGGAAGGGCACACCAGGCTGCACGGAGGTGTGAAACATCTTCATGAAACTGTAAGTGATGGGAGAGCGCTAGGAGAGGGAGTAGGACAGACACATTCATTCACTCATTTTTTCCTCGAAGGTTTCCTGTGCACCTGTTATGGGCTGTGCCCTGAGGGAAGCAGGAAGGCACACAGAAGTGCATAAGACACAGATCTCACCCTGAAAGGGCTCGAGGACTCAGAGTTCAGTTTGGCAGAAAACCCAAAAAGCAGTGCTTTTTCTCAGAAGAGGAAGGCTTAAGGAAGGAAGGCAGATGATTCTTTCAGTCTTGCTATTGTCTTTCATCCTCATGTGGCTTATAGCCTCCATTTACTGAGTGTCTACCCTGTGCCAGGCGCTATGATAGATTCCTTACACACTAACCTATTTCAGTGAATCTTCACAACAACTCTGTAAATGTGGTTATGACTGATTTCGTTTTCCAGATGAGAAAACCAAAGCCCAGAAAAGTTAGGTAAATAGCCCAAGGTCACACAGCTAAAAATCAGTAGTACTGGAATTTTGAGTTCTTTCCTTTTCACTGGTTCTTTGCTTTTCCTTCTGTTGACTCTCCATTCCTATAAGACTTTCATTCCTCGCCTGCATCTATCAGAATTCCACCCAGCCTCCCATATTCCACTCTGCTATGATGCTTTTCCTGGTTCCAAGTACATGTTGTTTCTGCTCCTCCAATCTTCCACAGCATCTTGTATCCCACTTTGGCCCCTTCCCTGCCTCATATTATGGGTGTCTGCGTGTGCCTATGGAAGAACCAGCACAATGCAGGCGTCCATCTGAGCCAGGCTGTGCTCTGGACCCACCCCTTCCTCTCCCCAGTAGGGCTTTACATAGGGCTCACAATACATTAATAAGTGTCTGTTGAATTAAGCTGAAAACTTTAGCTCTCGGTTCCCTGACAGAAAGACTGCTATAAGCAAAGCCATCTGACCTTTTGGTCTCCACAGCTGCCACCAGTTCTCCAAACTACAACCTATTCTCAGCAGGCTCCGGTTATAGCAATTCTTAATTATCTTCCTATTCAAAAGCAAAATTAATGTTTCATTAATCAATGGGTAAAGAAAATCAAAAGTCTGTTAACTGGCAAGCCAATGCTGTCCCAAAGGGAATTGATCCATGTATGTTGTGGGCAGCCTGTTCATTGGTAACCACAGCTCCTGAGAGCAGCCCTCTGGGGAAATGCTGGGGGAACTGGAATCTTTTTTGAAATAGCTTTTAAATACATAGAAACGCATTGGATTCTTTTTTTTTTTGCGGTATGCGGGCCTCTCACTGTTGTGGCCTCTCCCGTTGTGGAGCACAGGCTCCGGACGCGCAGGCTCAGCGGCCATGGCTCACGGGCCCAGCCGCTCCGCGGCACGTGGGATCCTCCCAGATCGGGGCACGAACCCGTGTCCCCTGCATCAGCAGGCGGACTCTCAACCACTGCGCCACCAGAGAAGCCCCGCATTGGATTCTTATTGGGAGTTTTGTGTGTGGGGGGAGAGGAATAGGGAAGGGGAGATTATGTGCTTTGTGTAGAGACTAACTATTTCATAGATTTCATAGATGCATACGTTTAACCAACAAGCACTGACAGATATGTATGTGTTATCTGGAGCAAAATTATTCTTTAAAATGTAATGAGATCTCCTCAGAATATATTCAAGAATCAATACAAATATAAAGGGTGTGCTCATCTGGCTGAGGATCTGGGATCATGACTGCAAACATGACTGGGGCTTTCGAAATGAGGTTTTCCTCTATACTGATGTCCAAAGGGTTTTCTTTCTCAAATCGGTTTGCTGTTCATCTAAAACTCACCCCTTTGAATTATCTGCATGCAGATTAGCGACCCCAAATTTAAGCAAATATATATATAAACATATAAATGTTTATATTTATATATCAAGTACATAGAATGTACAATCCTTACCACAAAGAAGTGGGCCTAAGGTTAACTCCAAAGCTTTCAAACTAGGGCCTAAGACAGCAGCAGTGTTTGTTGCAGGGTGGGTGTCTGGCCTGGGTTAGGGATTTATTTTATTCTCCCAGACCCCATGGAGGTTTTGCATTCTTTACAACATGCATCCTGACCTACTGGAATCTAATATATTAGCATCTAATATACTTTTACTACTTCCGGGACAATGCAAGGACCTTAGAACACTTTAAATCCTCTCACTCCAATGATACCTTAAGTATTATTGTTGCCAAGTAATGAAATTTTACATATATTTAGCCCTGCAAGACTAAATTCATATTGTTTTGTACAGTCAATATTCACTTAGCGTCACCCCTATATTAACCCTTTCTGTTGCTCTTCCTTCCTTTTTGCATTTCCATTTCCCTTCAGGGACCGTTTCTTTACAAATGAAGAATTCCTTTAGCATTGCTTTTCCTGAGAATTTGCAGGCAAAAATTCTCTCAGTTTGTGTTTTTCTGGAAATGTCTTTATTTTGCCTTTGTTTTTAAAGGTTACTTTTTAATAAGTAAGTTGGCAATTATTTTCTTTCAGTATTTAAAAGACATGATTCCTCTGCCTCTGACCTCCATTATTTCGTTGAGAAGTCCTGTGTCAGTCTGACTTTACTCTTATGAAGATAACATGTCTTTTTCTGTGGCTGCATTTAAGATTTTGTCTTTGTCTCTGGCTTTCAGCAGTTTTTACTGCATACTGAGATGTGGTTTTGTTTGTATACATTTAATTTGTTCCTTTGGGGGTTTTGTAGCATTTCTTGAATCCATGGCTTGATATCTTTTGTCAGTTTTAGAAAATTCTGGCCAGTATTTCTTCAAAGATTGGTCCTACCCGAATTTTCTCTCTCCTCTTTATCTGGGACTCCAATTACATACATGTTAAGTTTTGCCATCATTTCTCATATGTTTCTTATGCTTTTTTCCCCTATATTCTCCGTCACTTTTCCTTCCATACTTTAGTCTGGATATTCCCTAATCCTCTCTTCTGCTGACCTAAACTAGTACTGTTAAACCTGTTAGTTCTTAATTCCAGTTATCATATTTGTCAGTTCTAGAATTTTCACTTGATTCCTTTTTACAAATTTCAGCTTGTTGCTAAAGTTCTCCTTTATGATTTCTGCTTCCTGGAACATATTTAACACATTACTGACTGAGACATATTAATATGTCTTTTGTTACCTGAACATTATTGACCAGAGACGTATCAATACGTTTTTAGAGAATGATACAATTAACATCACCGTGTGAAGTTGTTAGAGCTTAAAATTGATCAAGGGTTCATTATACAACTTATGATTGTCGTTATCATTCACATTTTGCTCTGTTAGGTTTTTGTTTCAACCTTGTGTATATTATAAAGGTAAAATTTTCAAAAATGATGCATCGCAAAATTTTGAGTGAAGAAGAATTTTTTTGGTGAATTTTATGCAGATACTTTCTCTGTTTGTCCAAGCGACATATTTACTAGTGTCTCAGAAGATGATAGTTCTTCAGAATATAGTTCTGATTCAGATGATGTGAATAGTAGACCAACAAAAAGACAAAAACCGTTAGTGATCGATTCTGATACGGAAAGTAAAAATGAAACTCACGGTGCTGGAGAATGCTCCTTTGCTTCTACAGAACAGTGGATTGAAGACAACGTTTCACGAAAATTAGAAGCCTTTACAGGTGTGTCAGGTGTAACTATTGAATTTAATAACCCACAAAGTGTTAGTGAAATAACAGAATTAATTTTTGGCCAGCCAAAATAAAAATCACCGGTCACAGGCGTTAGTTTCTGCAAAAATCACACAGTGAATAATGAGTTAATCACTGCTTTTGTTTAAATACAAGTTTGAGGACTACAATATCTGGATTACCTGTGAGACTGAGTCTATTGTCTTTATTCCTTGGTCCAGTTTCCTTGTGTGTCTGACAATTTTTTATTGAATGCCAGACATTGTGTATGGAAAATTGTAGAGGCTCTAGATGACATTACCTTCCTTCACAGATTTACTTCTACTTCTAGCAGGCAGTTAGAGTAGGGCAGATCACTTTAATCAAATCTTGAGTTGGACAGTTGTGAAGTTGAATTTCAGTCTTTGTGAGAGCTACTTTATTTATGGTTCATCCCAACTCCAAGAGTGTAGGTCTTCTGAGATCCTAAGTGAAAGCCTGGGGACCTTAGTGTCTTCTTCTGGTTTCTGACTTACAGTTTTAATCTTCTCAAAATGTGAGGCTGCTGAAAGCTCTGTTCAACCTCTTAGCTACTCAGATTTGCAAGCTTTCCTTCCTGTGACTCTTACAAATCAGCAACTGCCACAGAAGGAAGGCAGTGCCAAGTGTGGGGCTCCCTTCTCTGTCCTTCCTTTCTCTTCAGGATCTTGGCTCAAGTCATTTTTTTCTCCCCAGTCCTGTGAGACTGCCAAAAGCTATGCTCAGCTTCTCAGCCTCTTAGCCTTGTATGGCTGATGAAACAGCCAGTGTCTGGAGGGGAAAAGCAGCTTGGAATATCTGACTCACTTATGTGCATTCCCCTTCTCTCCAGGACCTCAGCCTTCAAGTCCTGGCTGCACTGAGAGCTCTCCAGTACATTAAACCAAATTGTTTTGTTGTGTCTTATCCATCTTTTCTAGTTGTTCTTGGCAAGTTGTTGGTCTGATACAAGTTAGTTCATCATCATTGGAGGTGAACCTAGAATTTCTTTAAGACTTTGGGTTCATCTCTCCAACGTAAGCTGTGTCTCTGACATCATTCTGATCCTTTGTCTTCGACCCAGTCTCGCTTTCTGGTGTCAGTACTAGTGTGCTAAGGCGGGGAACTCTATGTCTTTTCATCTGCACTTGTTCAAAATTCTCCTTTAAGTTATATTTGTTGCATAAGTTATATTTGTTATTTGTTTCCATTCCTCACTTATATTGCAAAATACTGTATTATACCAGGTGTGACTTCCTTCAATGTGAGTGTGTTGGCAAAATTCTGTGGTGTGGAAGGGGCTTATAATACTCTGGTACTTTGATTGGCAGACTTTCCTCTGAGTTGCTGTCTCTCTCCTGCTAATTGAAGCACTCTTTTTCTGTGTCCAGCATCTCACTCCCATAAACACACTACAAAGGAACCACCTGCCCTGAGTTTGAACTCAACCTAGCTGCCTTGGAGCCTTGCTTCCCAATTTATTGATACCCAGTGCCTCTGAGGGACAGACTTGCTAAGTATGTCGTGATAATTGCAAAGACAATTGGGTTTTGATTTTTCCAAATATTTAAACTCTTAATATTTAAAACCTCTATGGATTTAAAATAAATAATATTTTACAGTAGTCAACTAGTAGGACTCTGATTTATTCTTACTTCTAAGAAGTTGTGAAATTGTGTCACTTTTCTCAATGTTTGTGATATTAGATATGAATCAGGAATTATTAAAGATTTCCTTGATGTCTTTGAAAAGGAATTATATTAAAATAATGAATATTTTGCTGAATATAAAGAATAGACTATGTTGGCTCTATGTTGATCACCAACCAATGCATAGATAGGAATGTCTAGTGTGGTAGATGCCCTCCGATTCAACTCAGTTGAGAGCAGTAGTTGATTACTATAATCTAAAACAGACTGTGTTAAGGCAGAGAATTTTAAAAATTAAAAATGAATATGTGAAATAGTTTAACTTAAATCATGTCATACAAATGTATCTTCAGTCTCAAAGATACATCACTCCAAAAACTCATCAGCCTGGATTTCCAGTTTAGCCTTTATGAAAGTGACTCTAGAACTTAAAGATACCTGCAAAGCAATCTGAGTGCAGAATCCCCAGCTTTTCCAACCTTTCCCAATCTTTAACAGTTATCTTGCTGTCACCTAGTTATACAATATTTTTAGCAACTTGCCTTCCAAAGCAGTCATAAAATAACATCTTCCTTTTCTCACTCATTTCTTATCAATTTCAAAAAAAAAATTAAATACAGTATAAGGGTAAGTGACATAAGGAGGTTTGGGAACAGACCCAACTTACTCTTAGTAAACATACAGCTCTAGTGCAAGAGCATAAGTGTGCTGCTGTATAGCAAAGAGCGGCACGTAGCCGAAGCACTCAGAACGCCATGGGCTCCGTCAGTACTACTCCAGAGGGGAGGACAGGCATTGGTTAGTCCTGCAAGGAGCTTATGTGGCAGACAGTCAAGAAAGATTCTCCAGTACTGCTAAGGAGTACAACTCACTTTGTTCAGGCTTGGGTTGAATCTATGTCGCTTGGAAGTCACCTTCCTTGCTACCACCCCTCACATTCACTGGCATCATTTCAGAATGATTGAAAATAGCCTTTTCACCAATCTGTAATGTAAATCTGTAAATTTATTAATGACAGTGAACTTTGTGTGTGTTACCAAGGGCCAGATGCTAAACACTTTACGTGGATCATCTCATTGAATCTGCACAACTCTATTAAGTTATACTGTTAGCCTCGTTTTATGCTTGAGGAAAATGTCAAGTAGACTCAGAGGAGTGAAATGACTTGCCCAAAGGGTTATCCATAGTAATGGTAGATGCAGAATTCAAGTCCAGGTCATCAGAATCCAGAACCCACATTTTTACACACACTGACTGCATCCCTTGTCACAGAACTTGGAAGTTGGTGATGAGGCCTTTCTGTTGTAGCCTACAGCCTGCCTCTAAGGCTGAGGCCGGCTCCCCATGCTGTCATTTTCCTTCTTTTGCTCCAGTCAGCTCTTTAAATTCAGCCCACTTTCCTTTCCTTCAGGAGTTGATGCTTTCCCTTTCTCTAGTCCTCTAAATTCTCCCCATCCCCAAAACCCGGCAAAGTGCAGGGTTCTTTCATCCTAAGCTCCCTCTTTATTCATTGATCCTGAAGACATCCTTGTGAGCTTTTTGTGATTTAAGGATTTTACTGTGATCACTATGGTGACATAGGGTAAGAGAAAAACTCATGCGGGAAGAAAAACGACAGAGGTTCCAGAAACAACATATTTGAATTCTGGTTCCTGAGCTACCATTCTTCATGTCCATGCTGTCATGGGAACCAAATATTCCCTTGAGCTGTTGCCCTCCATATTTAATCCTGAGAATGGGGCTCCCCAATTCCCTCTGCCCCTTTAGCAACAGCCCTGATGATCCCCACACCCATAAAGGCTCCTTTTCCCAGCACAGATGCCCCCTTGTTTGGGGGAAGGGGAGCTTGTACTGTAAAGCCCTTCAGACTGGGAGGCGGCTATTTCCCGGGAACTCTGTCCCCTACACACGACAGCAGTAACGAGCCTTCTGGGCATTACCTAATGATCGCTGTTTAGGGCTAAATAGCATGGCTTTTGGAAAAGCTTTGTTAAAATGTTGGTATTTTACCTGGCACCCATGGGGTTGAGTGGACAGTGGGCAGGACAGCCATAACTTCAGCCACTGTTAACCATTAACTCTGGAAACAGATTTGTTCATTGGAATAACTGTCACCCAGGAAGGACTTACTGCTTGCTCTGAAATGGCAAAAACTCAGAAAAAGCCCAAGGATAAGCTTAAACTGCCACTATCAGGTAACCTAATTGTCTGTCATCCCTCACCTTTAGTATCAGAATACCAATTGTTAGCTGGACACATGGCCACCCAGTATAAAGACTACATTTCCCAGCTTCCCTTTCATTAGCCATAGCCATGAAACTAAATTCTGACCAAGGAGGTGTAAGGAAAAAAATGTGTGCAATTTCCTGGAAGAGTAGTTAAAAGGAGAAAGCAGGTCCCTTTCTGTCCCTCAGACTCCCCACCTACAAACTTTTTTGCATAAGAGAAAAATAGACTTTTATTCTTGTTTTAAGCTAGATATTTGAGGCCTCTAAATTATATGCAGTCAAACCTATTCCTGACATAGGTAAGAATTCCAAAAGTATTTCTGAGATTGAGATACTTGTTTCTTATTCCCTTTCAAGGTGACTGTCATGTGAAGGATAGTTACATGGAAGAGTCTCTGACTTTCTTTTTCTTGACTACACTGTCTTAAAGCACACACATATTTTGGTTTCAAGTGACTGGGGAAGAGTCATTTGTTCTCATTGGTTACTGTCTTCTATACACAATTTTTCAATTAAATGAGGGTTTAGAAGTCAGAAACAATACAGAATCCTACACACACTTGGTCTCATCCTACACACACTTGGTCTCATCCTACAAGCAATCCCCACGCCCACCCCACAGGTGGGAAAACAAATGAAATAAGCCCACTTATTTTATTCCTTGGATTCAATTGTTGCATACCCTGCAAGGAAATAAGAATAGATATTTCCAAGATTGAACCATCATCCACAAGAAGTCGGTAATATATAAAATAAATGCCTAAATAAATTACAGCTAGAGTTGATAAAGTAATTTTTCACCATCAGATGGTTCCCGTAAAAAAGCACTAAAGTGTCAATCTGCATGAAGCCTCGGGCCCCATTTCAAGTTATCTGTTAATTACACATCCCTCTTTTATTCCATTGCCTCTGCTATTGTGGCAAGTGTCTGGTTCATTTTATCCCAGATTAAAAAATTAAGTAGATTTCAGTTGCAGCTGCTGCAGCGGACACGTTGAGATGCATTTCCTATAGAGACCATCGCAGCCTGCTAGACTGGCCCAATGATGATTAATTTCAATGACTTGAATCACTGAGGAAGAGGGAAGCTGCTTCCATTTTAATTACAAGAGTGCAACACTTTCACCCCAGTTCATTGTCCTGAAACAAAAGACCTCCTGAAAGGCAGATTAAAAAAATCCAGGGTGTGGTGGCCTCTACTTACAAAGATCTCCTTTTTTCAGTCCGTGGCACCACAATTTAGCTCTGTATTGGGAAATACTGGCAAGCCATTGGGGTTTGCAAACAGATTGGAAGATAGGAAGAAAGGTCGTTCAGTTTATTTTGGTTTATTTTACTTGGGCAATTAAACTGTATTGAGCTGGTCACGATATGAGATAGCATCTCACCATCATTGTATGTGTTCTTCATAAAAAGGTCAAGAAAATTAGCTCTGAAAATTAACTCAAATAAACATGTCTGAGTTTATTTATTTATTTATTGTCCCACGGAGACAGAGCCAAAGACAGCCCAAGCTGTTTTCTTCTCTCTCCTTTTCCATTTGGATAAATAGCATCTTCCAGCAAGGCTCAGCACAGTTGCCACTTCCTCTGCCCTGCCCTGCAGTGGGAGTATTGGGGGTTGGGGGGTAGGGATTGAAAGAGCAGAAGACCTTAGGTGAGACATGTCTGCCTGGGAATGCCTGTGCTGTGTGACCTTGAAGAGGTTCCTTAGGCTTTCTGAGCCCCAGTTTCCTCATCTGGACCCTGGAGGAGAATTAACATTCTCCTAGGTCATACTTGTTATGCATATTAAATGAGATACGTTATATAAAGCACTCAGGATGTTGCCTAGCCACAGAAGGAACATCATAGGTGTAATTTACTTTTCTTTGCACATTCAGTAGCGTTTTTTTGAAAAAAAATCTCCTGATGCTAATTGATCAACAAGTCAGAAAACAGGGATTCAAATTAGACTGTTCTGTCTAACTCCCCCTGCCCGAGTAAAAATGTGATTAAATTTAGTTGTCTCTACCTCCCGTTTCAGATCCATTCCCTCCTTTTGGTCCTTACTGCTAAGTGCCTTGATTCATGTATGGTCTCTTCATGAGTGCAATTAATGCAACCTTACCCCCTCCCATCTTACCCCCTCTGTTGCATCTCCATGAGGCTTCTAGAGTGATCTTTCCTGTCCTTCTCCTAAAGGGTGACCAAGCATCCCAGTTTGCCCAGGACTGAAGAGGTTCCCAGGATGTGGGACTTTGAGTTTTAAACTCAGGACAGTCCTGGGCAAACAAGGATGAGCTGGTCATCCTAAATCTCTTACTTAAAAATCTCTCACCAGTTCCTCAAAGGTTTCAAGATGAACTGAAATTAATCAGTGTAATACACAAAACCCTTTGTAATCAGCCCTGCCTTCCTCTCTACCTTCATCTTCACTACCCACCCCTTATTAGCCACGCAAACACATATCCTTTGCATCGGAAATACTAGGCTTCTGGAACTTCTTTCAAAGATGTTTCATGCTCTGCCCAGCCTCTTTTTTGTCTTTGCCTTTGCAGTTCCTTCTACGTGGAATGCCTATTCCCCTACTCCTTTCATCTGGCTAACTCCTTCAAATCCTAATGGCTCGCCTCCTCTAAGAAGCCTCCTCTTAGCACCTGCCTAACATAGATGCTCCTCCACCGTGCTCCCATAGCATCCTGATTTTGCCTCTAAACTGACACCTCCTACATTTCACTATGTCTACCCTAATAGACTGAGAGACCCTGAGGACAGGGACTGTGTCTCCTCTATCTTTGTAACTCTAGGAGCTGACACACAGTAAGTACTCACTGTTGAATGAATGAACAAATGAGATGCACACATTTGCCTCCCTACCCCCATGACTGTGTGAACTCCTCAAAAGCAGAAAGGACGTGTGTCTTGATTTTCTTTGATTTCTTTATTTTTTTCCCCTAACACTTGGTGCACGGCAGGGCTTAATGCATATTTTGAATCAATGAATAAATAAATGAACGAACAAGTACATCTTTCTTTAGGTATGGGCCAGGCAATGAGCGTTCATGGTGAAATAAACTTCCCTTCAGTTCAAGCCCTCCCCCAGCCATGTGCCCTGGACAAGGCACCGCTTGTCAGAACTAAACATGGCCCCACACTGTCCCCAGGTAGCTATCAGCTGGAAATCACTGGGGTCATGACCTCTCCTATAGACACAAAGTCCAGAAGACAAATGGTTTCTGCCCAAAGGCTGATATCAGATCTAAGAAAATTCTCCACTGGATTCCCTACACCATTGAGTATAAAGGCCACTAGCAGATAGGGAGGAAAGCTACACCAGATGGCTTTCCCACTACAGAGAGCTGATATATGTGTCATTTCCACTTCTGGAGTGGTTTGGTCTTTTTGGAGCTCAGCATTAAACAGCTGGGAGCCCTTTTTGACAATGCAGGTACCACTACCTGGTGGCAAGAAGTCAGGTAGCAGGCAGGGTCTGTCCATTTCCTCCAGCCACCTTTCCAGCCAGAAAGCTATAACTTTCTCCCCTGTAAAAGTTTTATGGCAAGTTGAGTAGAAATCCTAACAGGGATTAAGACCTCAGGGGGTTGGCAGGGTGGAGAAAGTGAGAACAAATTAGAACATGAGTGATTGTTCCTGGAAATAAGTGTGCAATGGAAAAGGGCCTGTAGTCTCACAGACCTGGGATCAGAACCTAGCTCTTCCACGTAAGAGCTGAATGATCCCGGTTAACTGGCTTCAGTTTTCTGATCCCGACAATGAGAATAACAAAACCTGCTTGGCATAGAGTGTGTTCAATACACATTAACGCTCTTCCCCTCTCTTGATTCCAATGTGTTTGCTAAAATGATACTTCTTGTCTGACAAAGGATTGTTCTCCTCATTTGTGTTTCTTTACAATGATAACTCTCACAGAGATTGTTTTAAATGAAATCAAATTTAGATTTATTCATTTTCAAAAGTACTTAATTTTTTGTCTTTTTCCCTTGTTTGTTTGCTTTACTGAAGTATAGTTGCTGTGCAATATTATATGTTACAGGTGTACAATACAGCGATTCACAATTTTTAAAGGTTATACTCCCTTCATAGTTATAAAATGTTGGCTATATTCCCCATGTTGTGCAATATATCGTTGTAGCTTATTTTATACCTAATAGTTTGTACCTCTTCATCCCCTACTCTTATCTTGCCCATGGGGAATCCGTGGGGAATACTCTTATCTTGCCCATGGAGATTCCGTGGGGAGTCTCCCCACGGGTGACCCCACTAGCTTGTTCTCTATATCTGTAAGTCTGCTTCTTTGTTGTTTTATTCACTAGTTTGGTGTATTTTTTAGACTCCATGTATAACTGATATCATACAGTATTTCTCTCTCTGTGTCTGACTTATTTCACTTAGCATAATGTTGCTGCAAATGGCAAAATTTCATTCTTCTTTATGGCTGAGAAGTATTCCATTGTGTGTGTCCATATAGATAGATAGATAGATATAGATCTATTTATCTATATCTATATATCTATCACATCTTCTTTATACATTCATCTGTTGATGGACACTTAGGTTGTTTCCATATCTTGGCTATTGTAAATAATGCTGCTGTGAACATTAGGGTGTGTGTATCTTTTCAAATTAGTGTTTTTGTTTTTTTTGGATATATATCCAGGAGTAGAATGGCTGGGTCATATGATAGTTCTATTTTTAGTTTTTTGAGTAACCTCCATGCAGATTTCCACAGTGGCTGTACCAGTTTAGATTCCTACAAACAATGTAGGAGGATTCCCTTTCCTCCACATCCTCGCCAACATGTGTTATTTGTGTTCTTTTTGATGATGGCTGTTCTGACAGAGGTGACATCTCATCGTGGTTTTGACTTGCGTTTCCTTGATGATTAACAGCATTGAGCATCGTGTCGTGCGTCTGCCGATCATCTGCATTTCCTCTCTGGTAAAATCTGTACTCAGTTCTTCTGCCCATTTTTTAATCAGGTTGTTTGTTTTTTTGATGTTGAGCTGTATGGGCTGTTTATATATTTTGGATATTAACCCCTTATCAGTCAAATCATTTGCAAATATTTTCTCCTGTTCCGTAGGTTGTCTTTTCATTTACTTGATGGTTTTCTTTGCTGTGCAAAAGCCTTTAAGTTTAACTATGTCCCATTTGTTTATATTTGCTTTGATTTCCCTTGCTTTAGGAGATGGATCCAAAAAAGTACTGCTGTGATTTATGTCAAAGAGTGTCCTGCCTGTGTTTTCCTCTAGCAGTTTTATAGCATCCGGTCTTTCATTTAGGTGTTTAATATACAAAATTACTTTTGAAAAGAAGGACAGTGGTGTGTTGAACAGGAGAAAATTAGGACTGTCAAGGGGTGTCTGGGAAATGTGGTGGTTCTATCCATGAGCCAACCATGAACGCTAAAAAATGGTGGTTTATAACTTGCTGTGAGTCTCTGGAAAGGTCTAGAAATGTCTGTGTTCTGCTTTGACTCTCACACTTGCTCTCTTGTCTCCCTTTTCTATACCCCTTGCTGTCTGTCCCTTAGACTCCTTATTTCCATACACTGTTGTTTGTGATAGCTATTCATTCACCTTCCAAGTTCACTAATCCTTTAAAATTGCATTTGAATCAGCATGTGTGAGGGAAACTTACTCCCTTTCAAGCCAAAATCTTCCCACAGGGAGATGTAGAAGACAGCTCAGCAAGACTAAATCATAAAGGGTTTCAGAATCTGAGGCCCAGGTTCTAATCCTGGCCTCTTCATCCTTACACATGATCCATGCTTATCAGCCATTAGGTAAAATCTCTAAACACCTGTTAGTCAGTCCAAGTTTTCATCCAATGCTAGAAACCACTGCATCACATGCTTAGCAGATAGTCACCCTACCTCTGCTTGAATGCCTCCAATGTCAGGGACCTCATTTTTCTGAACTGACATACACGGTTGTGCAGCATGTGCACTGTACAAAGGCACTCAGCTGAGGAAGGAAATGGGAGCTAAAATCCAGTCTCCGTTCTTCTTGTCAAGCTGAGTGCCCCCAAAGGGACTCCTTTTTTTTAAATTTGACCATCCATAGGGGACTCCTTTTTTTACTTTTCACAAAGGCATCATATAGACTAGCAGTGACCCTGTCAGGTTGACACACTCCAGTGCTCTTAGAAGGGGTACCACTCACTAAAAAGTAGAAGAGACTTCAGTCTCCATCTTGAAGGCGTCATTTCAGATGCCAAGTGGGGAGTAAAACTTTGTGTCCTTTGGCTCCTCTTGGCAAGGGCCAAGTCCCCAGATGAGTCCAGATGTGGAGAGACCAGCAGTCAGTTGGCATCCAAGCTAATGTTTCGGCAAGGGAAGGCTATAACAAAATAAACAAGGACCTATGGCAGCTATGCTTGATCATTTATCAAATTGCAAAATCTTACCCATGACTGTGAAATGGCTTTATGGTTAGGAAAATGTACTAATAATTTTATTAGGCAGCAATTAAACTTAAATTCCTTTTAACTATATTTGATGTCATCCTTTTTCTGGGCCCATTAAAGTCACATTAAGGTGTTTGTGCAGATAGCTCAGTCATTTCAAATTACTTTCCTGTCTAATGTGGGAGCCTTAGGTTGAATTCAATTTTGGAGACACCAGGCATGCAAATTAGATCGTCTCAGTGTTCCTTGCAGAAGAAGCCAAAGAAGAGCTATTATCCCCCCCTCTCCTGCTTAGCAGTGTTCGTGGAACACAGCTTTCTGTGCAGTTAGAGGTATAGACCCTTTACTGCACAAAGTCTCACTTGAACCATTAAGTATTGCTAGCAGACACAATGTCTGGTTAATATGACGCCATTGTTGAAATGTTTCTAAGATCTAATGAAAGCCAGTAAGTTTTCTCTCCTATTATTCTGAGTATCAGAGTTAGTGTTTGGTCTGTCCCAGCCCTCTAACTTTAAAGTTGAAAGAAGGGTAGAGAGAAGGAATGAACATGTATTAGACACCATCTGCTAAGTTCTGGGTAAGATACTTAATGCCTGTAACAACCCCATGCACAGTGGCTTATTATATCACTTACAGATGGGGAAACTTTGGCTCAGAGAGGGTTAGTAAAGTGCCCAAGGTCACACAGCTGCCAAGTTGTAGAGTTGGGGTTTCAACTGTCAGCCTCTCTTTGCCACTTACTGGTTCTGGGAACTTGAATACTCTGATCATCAGAGTCCTCATCTATAAACAGGGATTGTAATAATACTTACCTGCTCACAGTTCATTGTGTGGATCAAATACAGTAATAAATGTAATTGGCCCTTGCAGAAGATGATGTGCTCTACAGGTGGGATAGTTGGTGTCCCCTGACATTGCCATAAGGTCTTGGGTGGAATTTGTCTTTCTTCTGTGGGCCTGAAACCACATATCCACTGCTACAAGAAGCTTAGAGAGAGCACAAGTTAAACCTTAACTCAAGATAAATTAGATCCAAAAGGAACAGAAGGCAACACCGTGAGTTATTCACAGTTCCAAAGGTGATTTAGGGACTTCCCTGGTGGTCCAGTGGTAAAGAATCCTCCTTTCAAAGCGGGGGACATGGGTTCAATCCCTGGTTGGGGAACTAAGATCCCACATCCTGCAGGGCAACTAAGCCCGCGCACCACAACTACTGAGCTCACACGCCTCAACTAGAGAGCCTGGGTGCCGCAAACTACAGAGCCCACACGCTCTGGACCCTGTGCGCCACAACTAGAGAGAGAAAACCTGTGTGCCACAACTAGAGAGAAGCCCACACGCCGCCATGAAGAGCCCATGCAACACAACTAAGACCTGATGCAGCCAAAAATAAATTAAAAGATAATAATTTTAAAAAAGAAAGAAAAAGAATTAATACAAAGGTGATTTAATGGCTCTGCAACTCTTGAGGTGACTGTTTCCCCATCTGTCAACAGGGAGTGTGCAGGCTGATCTGCGGATTAGATGAGATGGTGTTATGTGAAGCATTAAGCACATTGCCCAGAACTGAAACACTCAACAAAATAATAATTTCATTTATCAGTCATGTCAACCCATCTTAGTCCCTGGCAATCTTCCACATATGTAATCCCTGCTCACTTACAGATTCCCTCTTCCAAGTCTCTTTCCTCATTGATCTATTAACATAAACTCTTTCTCCAAATAGTCATTGTACTTGGCATCGATCTCCTAACTTACAGCTCTTACCATCATGATTGCAATTACCATTTGTCCAGGTTCTTGTGATGCTATCATCGTTTTCTCTTGGTCACCATGATAAATGTTACTAATTCCTCCTGCCTCAGATCCTTTGTGGAATGAGACAAGACATTTATTTATTAATTGAGAGAGTAATGACTCATGACTTTTCCAATCGTTATTAACTGCTGTTACCTTTGAAGCATCAAATGGTTGAGGGGTTGAGAGCTAGGCTCAAGGAATGCTTCTTCCTCTCATGGGAAATATGAGAGCTGTCACCATTCAGGTAGAGAAAGTGAACATCATCTTGTGAGTACTAGTGTGTTAAGGCTGTTGTGGCACAAACCACAGCTGCACCACTCCATTCCTTTGTGTTCCCAGGCTCTGATCTGGCTTTTCCCGAAACTGCTGGGATTCTCTCCATGTTACACACCAACATGGCTCTGCAGGCACTTCCCTCACCCCAAGACCACTCTCCACCCAGGAATTCCTGAGAGCCAGCCAGGCAAGATAAGAAAACAATGAGACTGTTTGTCCTGACAGCCTCTGGGGTCTCTGCAAGCTCTGGTCAAGGCAGCACGTAGCTGCAATCTTGTCACGCCCTCTCTGAGAGGGCACCCGTCCTCCAGCCCTCAGAGCCCATGGAAGACAAAAGCTGCAGATGCTTGGGTCAGCAGAAGGGCACAACAGGGAGAGCCCAGACCCTCCATCAGCCCACTCTACCCTACCCCCATTCACACCTAGCTCTCTTACGTGAGGAAGGCAATCTTTGAAGGGTCACATGAATCTCTTCTGCAATTCTCTTAGCCCTGAGGCATTTCCACTTTGACATAAGAGTAATGCCAATGCAAAGCACACACTTTTGCTGAAGTATTCCCATCAAGCAAACAAAGGATCGCACACTCCCTTTATCACAGGGTCTACCTGGAAACCACACCCCCCAGCCCCATCACCAATCATTTTCTCTTAAATATTGTAGCCATTACTCCTTACTCTTGGCTGCAGAGTTCAGCTGTCAGTTTTGCCCATGGCATACCACCCTTTACCATCTAACATCTAAATGAACAGTTTACGTCCCTTTACTATCATCCCTGACTGTTGGGCAACCCCTGTGCCCCCACCCCTTTCTCCTAAAGAGTCTTTCTCAGCCAGACTTGGCTGATCTCATAATTCACCTGTGGAATCTTGCAACCATTTTCCGGAAGGCATAATGGGAACAGACCAGGGGCTTGGTTCAAAGTTCAGCTCTGGGTTTGAATCTCGCCTTCTGCTGCTTTTGATTTAACTCTCTGTAGTGCTTAGAGCTTTGGTTTTCATGAATCCCATTCATTCTTCCTTGGGTGATATTTCTTTGGTGATGGTGCCATGGCAGTCGTGCTGATGGATACTGCCTTCCTGGAACAATGTCTGTGGAAGTGTGTGTGTGTTTCAGTGGGGGGCCCTATAAACAGGAACATGTTCTGTACAGACTCATCTGTAAGGAGATGTGTTTTGTGACTTGCCCGTCACAGACACCAGGATGCTGACCAATCAGTGAGGAATTTAACAGTCCTGATACACAACTGGAGAGATTTCTTACAGCAGAGAGGGTAACAACAGAAGGTATTGGTGAAAACTGAAACTATAAGGCAGAATGAAGTATATACAGTTTACCCAAGAGATTAAAATGTGTACGGAGCTACTGCAAAGAGCATACAGAAATCACTACAAGGAGAAGTTGGATTAAATATCAGTCCCTCCAAAACAGGGCACTGAGCAAGCCCTTGGCCTAGACCAGCCAGATAGAGCTGTCCTGGGTCTCCCTGATCCATCTCTGTCTTTGTGGTCGTTCTGTGGTTTCTGCTGATCAACATCTGGACCCAGGCTGATGAGTACCCTTTCTCACTGAACCACTTCCTTAGTTCAGAGCTGAGGTTCACATTGCAAAGCGTTCTTATTTCTTATGTCAGTCCAATGGATCTGACATGACAGGCAAAAGACTAGGGGGTTTTCAATGCCAGATTTTGCATTTGATCTTATAGTCAACAAAGACTCTTGAGCTGGGGAATAAATCCTAATAAGAATTTGCACCTCCCCAGGTTGTATGAGGATCCCATGAAATAATACATGCAAAATGAGTTTGAAAAGCATATTATTTCTCTCTGGTTGTTATTATTATTTCCTTCTGCAAGAAGCTCTCCCCTGCTTAGTGATTCCTGGCTTGTTCTTTGGACTCCCCTTCAGAAAGGCAAGCCAGACACATGTGACAAGTTAAACAGGCATAGAAGATATTTTTATCTGTTTAAGCCAACAACAGTAAACGCATCACAAGACAGTATGTGATTAATTGCCAAGTGAATTGTGAAAAGAATAATTGCCAGAAGCATATGAAGGACGGAGGGTTTGGCTCTAGCTGGTCGGGGAGGGGTAGAACGAAGCTTTGGAGAGGCTGTAGAGAATAATAGAGATTTGTTCTGGGTCTTGTAGGACAGATGGGATTTGGGCTGGTAAGTCAGGGGGTTGGGGGTGGGGAGGCATTCGAGGGAAGATAAGTTATATAGACCTGAATGGACAGTGAGGCAATGGGGTATTCAGGGAAAGTTGGGGGTGGGGGACAGTGGGAAGAGCAGAGCACGGATGGAGTGGGAAGTTGTGTGATGTTTGTTCTGACTCTGTGCCTTTAAATGAGGCCGACACACTTATGCCACATACTCTAACCACCTGAAAAATAAGCTCCAACCCTGGCCATGTCGTTTGCCCACCACCCCCTCCTGCTTGCTCCTTACCCACCCTTTGCCATCCCAGCTCAGCTAGATGCCTAAGCTTGCCTCCGTTTCCGTTTACACCCCTGCTCAGACCCTGAGAACTTGATTCTAATGTTTGACCTCAGAGGTTCACTTCTCAGCTCCAGCTCAAACCTATAGAATCAAAGCTAACACGTACGTAGGCTTTTGTGAGGGTATTGGTGCTTGAGATGAGAAGGTCCGACGTGGCATCACGCATAAATGGTAGCGTCAGGATTTGAACCCCAACCTGTCTGACCCCATAGCATGATTCCCAACCACTAGGTAGATGATACAGCCTCTTACTGCCTAACCCACCCCATTGGTTCTTTCCTCTTTGGTCATCCTTGGATAGGGTGGCTTACTCTAGTCAACCCTTAGAAACCTAGACCCTGCCACACGCTGCCATCCTGCAACAAACCCTGGGTGCCAGGGTTGTGACGCAGGGATTGTTGGTGGAGCGGTCAGGTTAGAGTCCTAGAAGACTTCAACACCCACATTTATTGTATTTGATGCTACTGACAAAGGGAGCCAATGAAAGTTTCAAGATGCTTATAATCATGAGGGATAATATGATCAAACCCATGTTTTCAGAAGGTGAATTCTGGCACCCAGTTCAGGACGGTCCTGCCTGTTCCATCTTGGACTGTGGAGATGTTACAGGTAGAGGGTACAATTTGAAGCTTATTTTGTGGTTCAAGGCAAGGCAACACGGGTCTGAATTAAGGTAATGTTGATGGAAATAGAATATGATAATAAAGAATGAATTCATTTCATTGTGAAATAAAATGTGTTTCCTCTGAAATAAACCTTCCCAACAACAGTGTTGTATTATGTGTAAAGAATCACCTTATGGCTTCATAGATCTTTGGGGCTCAGAATACATCTCAGGTATATCATCATTCCTTGGATTGTGTTCTCGAAACCAGTGGATGCTGCATGATTTGGTGGGAAGCTTCGGGCACCAAGCTTCTGGGCACTGCCCGGAAGTCAGACAGGCCTGTGTTCAGTTAGTGGCTCCACCACCCAAGTAACCACGTGGCCTTGGGAGAGTATTTAATCTCTCTGAACCTGTCTCATCTGCCAAATAGGGATAATAATGTCTGCCTCAGAGGGTTGCTGTGGGGATTAAAGAAGACAGTGGATAGAAAGGCTATGATTAGCACAGAATAAATGTCGGTTTTTGTACTATCATTTCTTATCCAAACATCTCATTAAAGGCCCTGCATAATCACCCATAAAAATCTTGTTTGAAATAAAAGTGATTGGGTTCAACCAACCCTTTGGAAAGCAATTTGGCTTCCCAGATGGATTCCACTGTGTATTAAGACACATAAAAATGTTCAGAGCCTTTGACCCAGTTGTTCCACTTCTCAGAATCTATTCTTAGGAAATTGTCCTTGAAACGGGAAAAGCATAATACACAGAGGTTCACTGCACAGGTAGCTACAACAGTGAAAAATTAGAAGCAAACAGAACATCCAGAAGTGGATGACGGAGGAGTTCTTTTGCAGTCAGCTCATGCTCTCAAAATGCTTTACATCAGTATTAAATACAGAGCTCGGAACAATGTTTTAAAATGAGTCAAGTACATCAAGGATCAAGCATATGCTTTTCTTCATCTCATTAACCAAGTCCTCTCCTCTGCAGGGCTCCCCTGTGGCCCACAGACCAGCAGTTCTATCGCCTCTTCTCCTAGAGTCTGCCATCTGGGCACACGGGGGCTTCATGCCAGAACCTACCACTCAGCCTTCAGCTTCTCACCCAGCTGCCCCAGCCCCTTAGCTCTTTCCCTCACAGATACAGAAGCTCTCTCCACGACTGACTGGTCCTTGGGCTCAGCTCTCTTAGCATCTCCCACGGCTGCCTTGCAAATGCATCCTCCTCCACCTGCCCCCACCCCCTCCCCGGCAACCCCGCCTCACATCCCTGCTGTGGTCCCACTTCCAACTTCTTTTCCATTATTTCCAACACAGTTTGTTGTGTCCTTCTAAGCTAGAGAAAGTCTTTTCTCGAGTGTCCAAAATTTGTTCATCGAGATAAACTTAACGAAGGGGGGAAAAACATGGACTTATATGTGAAAGGTTATTTAGAAGCCCATGTACACTTGAATCTGAGTCTTGGAGCCTTGAATGCTTTGTGAAATCCCTCAAGAGAGGACTGAAATTTTATTAAACCCCATCATTTCAAAGCTGGCATCCATGAAGTTAGAAACACAAGACATTTCGCTGGTTAAAAAGAAAAAAATGCTAAGTAAAATCTCTTGTTCTGCCTTTATCTTGTAAGCTGGAACTTCTTTTGATAATGACTAGGAGGGAGAGCATTTAGTTCCTCTTGAGTTTGTATAATTATGTGCATTTTGCAATTTCTTAGCTTTTTGGCAGACACCGGGGAGCATTTGACTTCAGTGCTTTCAACTCTAAGGACGATTTCGCAGCTGGGCTTTTCTTGATAGCTCCCACATCTGGACCCTGAGTGGCCCCAGTCCACCATATGGTGAGACCCTCTGTGAACCTCCACAGCAGAGCACAGAACAAGCTGTACCCAGCCCTGTCCTTCCCTCACCCCCAGGAGCCTCGGGCACAGGCCTCTCACCATTGCGACATGAGTTAACGGGCATTTTTTTAAGTAAATAGGGTAATAACCTCTTTTTAATTTTGTTTTTCTGGTTGAACAGTAATCAATCAATATTTCAACTCAATATTTACTGAGCACCTACTGTGTTGGAGTCCTGTCCTGAGCACTAGAGATAGGAAGATAGCTCGTGCTAGTCCATTCTGGCATCTTTCTCCCTCACTTCCTCCCTCCTTCTTTCCTTTCTGAGGCACTGTTTAATGAATGCTGAAAAACAAAAAGGAAAAAACACAGTCCCGGGGCTTCCCTGGTGGCACAGTGGTTAAGAGTCCGCCTGCTGATGCAGGGGACACGGGTTCGTGCCCCGGTTCCAGGAAGATCCCACATGCCGTGGAGCGGCTGGGCCCGTGAGCCATGACCGCTGAGCCTGCGCATCCGGAGCCTGTGCTCCTCAATGGGAGAGGCCACAGCAGTGAGAGGCCCGCGTACCGCAAAAAAACACAAAAAAACAAACAACAAAAAAAAACCACAGTCCCACCACTTCATATGTAAAGAGGAAAAATGAACATGTCTCCTTTCCCATCCCAGCTTCTAAACCCCAGAGGTGGTAAGGAGCCTTAACAGATTGGTGTTTGTCCTTCCCAACTTTTCCTTCAGTGCATCCAAATGAAGCTATCTGTCTATCCATCTGTATACCCAGACGTTTCTAAGAGAAACGGAATGATGCTATACTTATTAGTCCTCACAATTTTCTTATTTTACTTAATAAATTATTATTAAGTAAACCTACTTCATTATTTTTAATGGCTGATTAGTATTCCATTCAATGGAAGGTCCATAATATATTCAAACATTCCCCTACTGGTAGACATTTAGGTTGTTTTCAGTTTTTGTGCTATTATTGTTATAAACAATTATGTAGTAAACATCTACAAATATATGGAATATATATATATGTATATATGCCTACATAGCTGTGTTATTATTTATTTATAATAGATTCCCAGAAGTGGCATTAGTGAGTCAACTGTAATAGATATCACCAAATAGCTTCCCAAAAGATGACATTCATTCACACACCAACCAGCCACGTGTCACGATGCCTTTCTCCCTTCTTCCTCACCAGTGCTAGAGGTTTCCGTCTTTTTTATTTTTGCCAATCTTGTAGACAAAGCTATTACTGTTTTATTTCACATTCCCCTGATTCATCAAAATGTTGAGTATCTCACATCTTTGTATGTTTCTTGTCCATTAGCACTTATTTTTTAATTACTTCTCCACGGGCTTTGTTATTGTTGGCACTATTAATTCTGTCTCACTGCAGGCCAACTAAGCAGCCAGCACCACACTAGACACCTGACATGCATTGTTGTGTTTAATCCAATAACCCTGGTATGAGGTAGGTGCTATTACCATCTCCATTTGACAGACAAGAAACACCTGAGGCTCAGGGTAGGTAAGCAACTTACTTGTCCAACATCAGAATCCAAGCCGTGTAGCTGGGATTTGAATGCAAGTCCACTGGCTCCAAAGTTTGTATTCTTCCCACTATCCTAGGCCACTTCTCACAAGTCTGTCCTCCTCTGTGCTCTCCCAGGCTTCGAGTCTTAGCTTTCTTTGTTAGCTGATTTTGTTCATCTCCCATCTGATGGCAGTAGCCATGGACTAGGAATCCAACTCTGCACCAACTGGCCCCTGAAGCAACAGAACTTGGACAAATAAGAACCAGTCTCTACCTTGGAAGAGCTCACAGATTAAGTTTATAGATGGTGCATTGACAGTTTAATTTCCTCCTGAATTCACAACCTTGTACCTGAGCTTTCTGCCTCTTCCCCAGACCTTCCCACTCCCACCTTCCCTGAAGTAGGACTCCTGTAACATAGAGGAATTGCTTTCTTCCCGCCCCATATGCTTAAAACAGTCGGGCACATTTTGTTCTTCATGAACATTAAGCACAGGGCACACATTGTGAAATAATAAATGGAAGGGAAGAAACAGCAAGGGCTGCGTGAATCTTTGGCTCCAGGAATTTTCTTCCAGAGTAAGTTAGCATCCAGTTCAGTCTTGCAAATAGTCCTGAGCCAAGAGATGCCAAATCAAAGCAAAAACCTATCAAGAGAATTCTGATTTAAAACTTAAGAAAACAGCCTTTACATATTTTTAGAACAACCCAGAAAAGGATACATCTGTGACTCTCAACAGCTGGAAGTTTACTCTTCTGCCAAAATTATGCCGATTACAAATGCCTTAATGGTCGGACAAGAGGCAGTCAAGATGCAAGCCATCCTGTATTTTTCGTATATTCAGATTTCAAATAACCTTTCCTCTCGTACATTAAATACCAACCCCTCTAAACTGCCTTTTGAACAAATGCCAGCCAGCCACACAGTTTGTACAGCAGTGTTTGTATCATTATTTGAGGATTTTATTGTATTTTGCCCTTATTGGCTTAATAAAAAGAGTGGGAAACTAAAAGAACAAAAATAATAAGAAGCAAGGGTCTTATAAGCTCATGTTTTACTGATACTTTAAAAAATGGAAGAAATTATGGGGCATGCTGAAAACACAGTAACATGAGTCTCGGAGGTCATTGGACTTAAGCCAGTCAACCATGTGTTCAGTTGTGAAGAAGAACAGCAAAATTAAAGAACATGTCTTAAAAAGGTTGGTAGCAAACTGTGGGTAAAAGACAAGGTGTCATTGGGAGATTACACATTTCTTTTAGCTGATTGAAAATGGAGCCTTCTCCTACTTGGGACCCTGCTAGGTAGCAATGTGGATAAAATGTTGGTAGCAAATTGAGGGTAAAATACAATGTGTCGTTAGGGAGTTGAATTATTATTATTTCTTGAGGGGTTACTGAAAATGGAACCTTCTCTTACCTGGGACTCTGCTAGGGCAGGGTCTCTCTTATTCGCTATCCTGTCCCAGTGCCTTCCTTGCCCATAACGGATATGATCAGTTGCAGGTTCAACATTTTAAGGACCTTACTGTGCACAAGCGTAAGGTATGTTTTCTGGTCCCTAGATATAGAAAGGGAAGGAGGAAAGAAAGGATTCCCAAGGCTGCTCTATTACTGTGCCTTATGATGGACCAGCAGCTTATAGGGGCACAGAGGACTTGAGCAGAAAGGGTGATAATGAAGGCCTTCTGTTACACTGTTGTCCAGATACTTTCTCTCACTGCACCCCTTCCTCCAGGTCACACAGACAGCTGGCCAAAGCCAGGCAGGTCACAGACCCGGCCAGGACATGTGTCCGAAGGGCAAAGGCAGAACTTGGGAGAAAGGTGCTTCTCATCAGAGGGTATGGTGTTTGGACAGTGGGTGGGACTGGATGTTGTTCCCAGGAGAGGGAGATGCAACGTCAAGATCCAGGCCAATTATGCAAGCCAAGGGAGAAAATGAAAATTCATAGTCAAGGTAAAGAATCAAGCCAGAGGTGCTAGTGGTTGAAGAGTATTCAAGTGGATGAGTCTTAAGGAATTCTCAAAGTAGACTGAAGGCATCCAAATGGCCATTTCCTACCAACTCTTTATGTGCATTTGAAGAAACTGGAGCAGAATGCATGTGGCTGCTGAACAAAAGATGGATAAATGACAACATGAGAAACAAAGTCTAAACTTGTGCCCCAGCAGAGGAAGTCTGTGGACTGTTGGCTCCAGAAAATAAATAGTGAAGCCAAAAACTGGACACAGTTGAGGTCAGACACTGGAGAAGTATTTCAATGGTGCCAGTGCCACAAGCATAGAGGAAAAGCAGTGTCAGCAACATGTGAGGTCAAGAACAATGCAAGAGCGGGGGGGCCTGAGATTCTAAGATTAGAGCCAGAAGGGCTGGCAACAAGGCCGAGGAGATGATCAGGATGGCTCCACAAGGATGGGGCCTGCTTAGAAGGGCCTAACCTCACCCCCATTGCCACACCACCCCAGTCTTATAGACATCACACTCTGAACCTCATCAGCGATAGCTTGTGAACATGTGCAAGGCCAAGGAGACATTGTGGTTAAAATACCTACATGCATGTTATCTTGCTCCAGGGTTTTTGAGGATGGTAGGCCCTGCTTGTCCCAGAAATGAAAGGGGTGGTGATTCATTTTACTTTAAGTGACCTTAATGTTTACTTTAAGTGAACTCACATTCAGTGTGTCTTTCCTTCAAAAGGCTGCTCTATGAGATGCTTGGGGAGGAGAGTCCTCTCCTTGTTCAGCCTGCCACAACTCTGCCTTCTCCCGAGCTGGTCTTCCTCAGACAAGCAGAGCTGGGACACTGTCTCCAAAGCATGGGGGTTGCCTAGAAGGCCCAAGGGAGAGGCAGGGGATTGGTCAGTGTCTGTATGGGAAGGTGGTAAATAGGGGGAAATGCACGTCCAGAATCTCACTGCTTCTCAGGCAATGTCCTCAAGTAGGAATCTACAAGCTGGGTTATAATTCAAGGTATATGTCCCAAGCTGGGCGCCACCTGAGTTTCCAAACACATGCATGTCCTGATGGAAAACTGTTACTCTCTCTTCCTGGTGAGGAGATTCTAAAATATCCCATCAGTCTGTCCTCTCCCCTCTGATACCCAGGGAGGCCCACAGAAGGGCAGCCCAGACTGTGAGACCTCGCCCACCACAGGACCTTTGCCGAGGATGCCCACAAAAAGTCTTTTGACAGCAATGGTCATTAGTGGCTTTCCGGCTTTCCTGCTTGGCTGTGTGGCACTTGAGTGGCTGTAAGACTCACAGCAGTGCTTCTAAAAGGCAGCAGTTTACAAAAGGAACCCTGTTGAGCCCCTACTGAAGCTGAGTTACCCAAGGAACATCCTTCTTTAGAAAGTTCCTCAGGCCTGTTGAGACTGCTCAAGGAAAACGAGCCTGCACTTGCAGCCAACCCTGAGGCCCCTCCTGCCGGTGCCCAGCGCGGATCAATGGTTCCAGCCCTTTGGGTTAAGGATGAACTTCACCTCCCCCAACTTTTTGTCTCCCCACCCACCCCTCATTGGTGAGACAGAATACACCTATTAAATCTTCCCATTGGTATGTAGGATCTAATCTCTAGGGTATCAGGTCAACGCTCTAGATCCCTCACCATATGGGTCTTGATGAAGCATATACCCTTGGGCATGCAATTGAGTAATCAGACAGTCTTAAGTATCCCTCAGCTTCTTCAGCACTAAATGCCAACTGAAACTTCATTATGACTCTAACTTGAGTGGCAAAATGGCAGCCACTAAAGTTTAAAGCTTAGGGGCAGCTCAAAGCTTCAGGATAGATTTCAAAGGGGAGAAACCCACAGCCAACTTTCAAGTGGAAGACTGCTAAAAAGCAGTGGGAAAGAAAGAGAATCCAGGCCTATTCCATAAAAATAGGGGCTGCCTTGACCAGCACAATAAATGTGTGTGTTTACTCACCCACCTAGTTCATTACAAAGCACCAATCGCAAAGATATTTATTTTGTCTTCTTTCCTCCTCTGGTAAGCTGATTACAAAGTAATTAAATTAACTACCAAATAAATTGTTAATAAACTGAAAGTAAAGGCATTCTTCTAGAAATTATTTAGGATGAGACATTGGTTCGAACGATAATTCCAGATTGAGAACTATTTTCCTTCTTTTATTAGTGTATGTATTATTTTAGAGGGAAATTCTACATTTAAAGATACTCCTAGGGCTTCCCTGGTGGCTCAGTGGTTGAGAGTCCGCCTGCCGATGCAGGGTACACGGGTTCGTGCCCCGGTCCGGGAAGATCCCACGTGCCGCGGAGCAGCTGGGCCCGTGAGCCATGGCCGCTGAGCCTGCGCGTCCGGAGCCTGTGCTCCGCAACGGGAGAGGCCACAACAGTGAGAGGCCCACATACCGCAAAAAAAAAAAAAAAAAAAAAAAAAAAAAAAAGATACTCCTAAAATAAATATTTATTCTACCTTTAATGAATGACAAAAGAAAGGAAAGCATATTTGAATCCTTGAAAACACTAGAGGGGGCTCTACGTGAAATGTTTACACAATGGCCCTTGTCAGCCAAGGTCACTGAGATATTGCAATGTCTTCAGTGGTGAACAAGAGGGGTGGAAATTAATGATGCTTGCTGTACATGTTATCATTTGACTTAGCTGCTTCACCACATGCCACTACTAAGTAGCTAGAAATACTGCCTTCTTCTAAAGTATGTACTCTGCTGTCTTTAAAATTACAAACATATAAAAATTTATATTCAAGTGCTAAATTACACTTCTAATAGATGACGTACAAAGTTCAAAAAATGGCTGTTTCTGATCAGTAGGTTTTGCAGAGCCCTTAATGAAGTCATTTCTATTTGATCACACATAGGTCTGAAGATACGCTGCGATAAAAGTTATTTATGAGTTAAAAGAATGTGGGCTATTAACAGTGAAGACAAAAATGAGTGGAAAAAGCCTGGAGTCAAAGGACAAAAGCTGGAATCATTAAGGATAATACAACAAAAGCCCACAATCAAACACACTGATACCATGGATTTCTCTATAATGCAGGTCAAGTCAGTTCTCGTGATTATAATGCCTTATGGTTGAGGGTAAAACCTCACACTTGGGCCCGAAAACAAGAGCACAATTACAAGATCAGAGAACAGTACTGGGCATAAAAATAACTTGCAGGTTTTAGTGGGCTGTGAAGTCAGAGTCAACAGCAGGCAGAGGCTGAAGAAAGGCCAGGGTGAGTGTGGACAGCATTGGGAAATGTTACCCAGAATAAGGGTTCTTAACTGGGGCTTCGTGTGCGGGATTTAGAGGTCACACCCTCTACAGTCAGACATTTATTTCACAATTTTCAATAGTACTGCAACACTGTCGTGATCATCCTTGTCCATGCGTCTCTGCAACCATCCTTGATGAATTCCTAAGTGGAATTTCTGAGTCTAAGGGTATATACATTTTTAGTGCTTTGAATACATTATTACCAAATGGGCATCTAGGAAGATTGTACAATCTCTGTTCTTAAGAAGAGCATTTGAAAGTTTCGTTTCCCCACCTAGTCACATTTGCCTCCTGCTTTTCTCTGGGACTGAATTTTAGAGTATTTAGAATAGAAGGGAACCTGAATTTCATCCCTTTCAGTTTTAGGAGAAAAAAAAAAAAAAGGAAGCCCATTGTGGGGATAGGTGATGTTTTCTCCAAGCTAATTGCAGAGCTTCATGGGCTGGGGGGAGATACTGGTGTCTGTAGCCCCCCTGCCCCCTTCTTGGCCTTGGGCCTGATAAGAACAGGTCTTTGGCAATGTCCACACAGGCAAATCTGTAGAAAATGAAAATAGATTAGCAGTTGCTTAGGGCTGGGGAGGGGAAGGGAGATGGGGAGTGACTGCTAATGCCTGTATGGGAGTTTGGGGGAGGGGAACGATGGAAATGTTCTCAGTTGATGTGGTGATGGCTGCACAACACCGTGAATATACTAAGGACCATTGAATTGCACACTTCAGATAGGTAAATTGTATAGTACGTAAAATATATCTCAATAGAGCTAGTATTTAAAAAAAAAAAGAGGAGGCGCTCAGTAAACATTTGTGGTAGGAAGGAAAAGAGGGAGGAAAGGAGCTCAAACATCCCTGTTCCCTGATTTCTAACCAATGGTCATTCCACTTTCTTCATTTTATGAAAGTAGAGCTTGTCTGTAGTTGATCCCAGCATCCGTTTTGAGTTTTCTCTATTAAGTATTTCCCTGTTCTCAGTATACACTGATGTGCCTCTTCTCAGAACTTATGAGTAAAAAAATTAAAGGGGATCTGAGCTTCATCCTTTTACAATCCCCTGAGAATCTCACTCAGGATGGTTGCAAATTAGGAACTTGATAAATGTCTGTTTACTGAATTGCTGGTGAACTGTAAGTAAATTGAGTATTAAAAAGGCAAAGATGTCATAGTATTTCCTAACATTGATGCCAAATTTTCTGCAGCTGTCAGCTCAGGCTCTGTAAATTAGGTCGGCAGTGACACAGTTTGGCATTTCAGACATTCTGATTTCCCTCCTGACATTTCTCTGCACATGGTAGTCATGGTCCCATTTTGCCTCAATGGCTGAAAGCACAGACTAAATTAAGGGCTCAAGAGTAGTGACTGCAGGCAGAAGACCTAAATAGACATTTCTCCAAAGAAGATATACAGATTGCCAACAAACACATGAAAGAATGCTCAACATCATTAATCATTAGAGAAATGCAAATCAAAACTACAATGAGATATCATCTCACACAGGTCAGAATGACCATCATCAAAAAATCTAGAAACAATAAATGCTGGAGAGGGTGTGGAGAAAAGGGAACACTCTTGCACTGCTGGTGGGAATGTGAATTGGTACAGCCACTATGGAGAACACTATGGAGGTTCCTTAAAGAACTAAAAATAGAACTACCATACGACCCAGCAATCCCACTACTGGGCATATACCCTGAGAAAAACATAATTCAAAAAGAGTCATGTACCAAAATGTTCATTGCAGCTCTATTTACAATAGCCAGGAGATGGAAACAACCTAAGTGTCCATCGTCGGATGAATGGATAAAGAAGATGTGGCACATATATACAATGGAATATTACTCAGCCATAAAAAGAAATGAAATTGAGTTATTTGTAGTGAGGTGGATGGACCTAGAGTCTGTCATACAGAGTGAAATAAGTCAGAAAGAGAAAGACAAATACCATATGCTAACACATATATATGGAATCTAAGAGAAAAAAAATGTCATGAAGAACCTAGGGGTAAGACGGGAATAAAGACACGGACCTACTAGAGAATGGACTTGAGGATATGGGGAGGGGGAAGGGTAGGCTGTGACAAAGTGAGAGAGTGGCATGGACATATATACACTACCAAATGTAAAATAGATAGCTAGTGGGAAGCAGCCACATAGCACAGCGAGATCAGCTCGGTGCTTTGTGACCACTTAGAGGGGTGGGATAGGGAGGGTGGGAGGGAGGGAGACGCAAGAGGGAAGAGATATGGGAACATATGTATATGTATAAATGATTCACTTTGTTATAAAGCAGAAACTAACCATTGTAAAGCAATTATACTCCAATAAAGATGTTTTAAAAAAAAAAAGAGTAGTGACTGCTACATCCAGGATCCATGGGGCTTAAAGCTTACTCAGTTTGGCAGGGGGTCCTTTTTAAGAAACAAGAATACAAAATTATGAATAAATTTAGGTCCTTGGAAGCTTGTGTAAGGAAGGCTCTGAAAGTAAAGCTTCCTTAGCCTCCTGGTAACTCTGCCTCTGGCCAGATTAATTTCTCAGGTCCTTTCCATTGCATTTTATTTTGCTTTTGGGTTAAATGTCCATTGTTAGAGCAGTTTAGCATCACAAGCCTCCTAGCCTTCCAATTCTGTTTAAAAATAGAGTTTAAGCAATTGTTTAATTAACTTCCCATGCCACCCCGCAGATAATTATAATGAAGACAGGAGCATCCCATCGTGGGTGAAGGTCAGGCTCTAAAATCAGTGCATAATGTAAAAAAATCACACACAGTCATAATTGTCCTTAAAGTCCCTGAAATCGCCTATTAAGTACAGAATATGTGGTTTTATGTGTATGACCCTGAGTTCTGATGCACACTCAAGTTTAAAAACCACTAAGCTGGGTGGAAGGAAGGAAAGTACAAATGCAGATGACTGGATTTAAAAACCTCTTGGGGCTTCCCTGGTGGCGCAGTGGTTGAGAGTCTGCCTGCTGATCAGGGGACACGGGTCCGGGAAGATCCCACATGCCGCGGAGCGGCTTGGCCCGTGAGCCGTGGCCGCTGAGCCTGCGCGTCCGGAGCCTGTGCTCCGCAACGGGAGAGGCCACAACAGTGAGAGGCCCGCGTACCACACACACACACACAAAAAAAACTAATATCTAAAAACCTCTTGGCTTGAATGAGCTAGAGGGAGGGTCCCACAATGGGGCCCACCCAGACCAGCATAGGAAGCTCCCAAATATGGCTTCCACCAGTGTCCCCCAGTGTGAGCCTCAGCTGCCTGCCTCTCCAGGAGACCCTCCCAAACCAGCAGGTCTTCAGGGATGACCTCTGGCATGAAGCTCGTGACCAGCACTGGTGGTGGAGAGATCTGGTGGCTCCAGTGAACACTGGCAGAAGTACAAGCTGGGGTATCTGGGGCCACCCCACAAGCCAGCACTGTGTGGTGCAGTACTCTCATGATGCTGGACAGCAGCAGCCACCGCAGTTCCCAGCCAGCCACGTGATCACAGGGGTCTTTGTTGCCACACGTGGGATCTTCGTTTTGGCATGTGGACTTCTTGGTTGCAGCATGTGGACTCTTAGTTGCAGCATGCAGACTTCTTAGTTGCAGCATGTAGACTCTTAGTTGTGGCATTAATGCGGATCTAGTTTCCCGACCAGGGATTGAACTCGGGCCCCCTGCATTGGGAGCACCGAGTCTTACCTACTGGACCACCAGGGGAGTCTCTTTAATATTCTTAAGAATATTCTATATTATATATATATATTCTTTTTTAGAGCCTTTCCCATTATAGGTTATTACAAGATATTGAATATAGTTTCCTGTGCTATACAGTAGGTCGTTGTTTATTTTATACATAGTGGTATGTATATATTAATCCCAAATTCCTAATTTATCTTCTCCCCTCCATCCCCTTTGGAACCATAAGTTTGTTTTCTATGTCTGAAAGTCATTCTGTTTTGTAAATAAGTTCATTTGTATCATCTATTTTTAGATTCCACATATAACTGATATCCTATGATATTTGTCTTTCTATGTCTGACTTACTTGAATAATTGCTAGCTTCAAATCAACATGATATCTAGAATTTACTGGTTATGTTTGAAAGAGCAGTAAAATCATTTTAATACGGGTCAATGAATGAGGTTTGCAAGTAGGAGTGATTCCTTTTGGTAATATAGCTAATAAAGCAAGAGCAGAAATTTTACTTCCTGTTCTGATAACTTAAAAAAAAAAAAACCTCTTAGCTTTACAACAACTCTCAATTTCTAGCTGCAACCAAAGGTGGGTGCTCAACTAGGGTGTTTACACCATCCTATTTTATTTTATTTTATTGAAGTATAGTTATTTATGTTTCAGGTATACAGCAAATTTATTCAGTTATATATATACATATATATATATATATATATATATTCTTTCTCAGATTCTTTTCCATTATAGGTTATTACAAGATATAGTTCTCTGTGCTATATAGAAGGTCCTTTCTGTTTAGCTATTTTATATATAGCAGTGTGTATCTGTTAATCCCAAACTCCTAATTTATCCCTCCTCTCCCCTTTCCTCTTTGTTAACCATATATTTGTTTTCTATGTCTGTGAGTCTATTTCTGTCTTGTAAATAAGTTCATTTGTATCATTTTTTTAGATGCTACATATAAGTGATATCATATGATATTTGTTTTTCTCTGTCTGGAATACTTCACTTAGTATCATTGCAGGAAGGGGGACCCGTTCCAGGGCCCCAGAGTGGGCTCTTGTCTACCACTCAGAAATGAATTTGTCTGAGGAGACATACGTGCTGACAAAGCAAGAGACTTTATTGGGAAGGGGCGCCCGGGTGGAGAGCAGGAGGATGAGGGAACCCAGGAGAACCGCTCTGCCACGGGGCTCGCAGTCTCGGGTTTTAGGGTAATGGGGTTAGTTTCCGGGTTGTCTCTGGCCAGTCCTCTTGCTTTGCCCGCAGTCTGCCTCACGGTCCATCCTGGTGGCGCATGCATCTCGCAGCCAAGGTGGATTCTAGCAAGAAGGACTCTGGGAGGCTGGTCGTCTCCTCCCTCTTTGGACCCGTCCTGAATTCTCCTGGTTAGTTTTTAGTGGCAGCACCATGTTCCTTATCGGGACCTCCTGTTGTGAGACAACTCAGGCAAGGGGACCTGGCCAGGGCAGGTGGTTTCGGTCAGCAGTTCCCTAACAGTATGATAACCTCTAGGTCCATCCATGTTGCTGCAAATTGCATTATTTCATTCTTTTATATGGCTGAGTAATATTCCATTGTATAATATTCCATTGTACTCCATCCTATTTTAATACTGAGTCTTTATAAGTTTGATAAATGTTAACAGATTTGTTTAAAAAATGATACATATGAAAGCTAACTGACCAGGACCTGGCATGATAGGTGCTTTGTGGATGTCTGCTGGATTGAAATCTAGTCTTGTCTGAGCAGGTCCCCATACACATGGCTCTATGTAAAGATGGTGTCTTCTATGCTAGCATTCCTGGAATGGGCTCCACCACATGTCCATCACTCTCAGGACGGTGGGCCCTGGGCACAGCATCACAGGGTGAGCATGCTGCAGCTCTAGGATTCTTGGTACCGATGGAGTAACCTCAAGTCTCCACTGAAAGACATTTGTTCTCTAAAGGTACTTTATGTAACTTTGTGTACACGAAGGCTGTTTCGAAATGAAATTATTTATTTGGTAATTTGTTTGCTACATTTGCTTTTTTTTTTACTTCTTTTGAAAGCTGAAACTTAGAGGAGAAAAGATGCTCTGTTAGGTTTGTATTTTTAAAACTGTCACAAGCAAGACAATAAGGTCATTTCCAAAGGCAACCAGGAATCTAGCTAAAACTGGTCTCAAGACTTCAGTGAATTTTGTTCCTGCTTTCACGCTTAATCAAATATCTCACCGATATCAGTAATAACTGTTCCAGCATAAAAACTCATAGCATGATCTACTACCTTCTGGGGGAAAAAAAGAGTCCCTTTCATATGGATTTACTGCAAACTTAAGTGTCAGCCCAGGGCTGGGCATGTGAGATACAGAAATAAATAGTGCACAGCCTTGACCTAAAGGTCACAATTGTCTGAAAATATTCGGTTCCCTTAGATACTTTAAGAAGATATACAGGTGCTAGCTTTCAGCATACCTTTTGGGGCAGGTAGGATAACTTTGTACAGTTAACTCTGCTCTACACAAAACTTCCCTTCATAATAGCACTGCCCCCACCCAGGTGTTCAATCCAGACACCAGCTTGTCACTCCAAACCACTCCTCTCCTTCACGCCTGCAACAGCTGACCGCCTTGGGACAGTAGCTCTAAATCCTAAACTATTTCTTCTTCTTTATTTTTTTATAATTTATGTCCCTCTTCTCTTTTTAAAATTCATTTATTTATCTTTGGCTGCATTGGGTCTTTGTTGCTGCACGTGAGCTTTCTCTAGTTGCGGCACGTGAGCTTTCGCTAGTTGCAGCGAGCAGGGACTGCTCTTCATTGCGTTACGCGGGCTTCTCATTGCGGTGGCTTCTCTTGTTGTGGAGCACAGGCTGTAGGCACGTGGGCTTCAGTACTTGTGGCACGCGAGCTCAGCAGTTGTGGCTCATGGGCTCTAGAGCGCAGGCTCAGTAGTTGTGGCGCACGGGCTTAGCTGCTCCGCGGCATGTGGGATCTTCCCGGACCAAGGCTCGAACCCGTGTCCCTTGCAATGGCAGGCGGATTCTTAACCACTGCACCACCAGGGAAGTCCCACCTAAACTGTCTCTTGAATCCATCTCTTCCTCTTCCTCCTCTGCCTCTGCCCTGGTTGGGACGCCATCACCTCCTGCCTGGACTACTGCAGCAACCTGCTAGCTTCTCCCCTTCCTCCATCCTCACTTCTTGCCTCCATTGCCCTGCTCTGCTCCCCTCATAGTTCACGTGCCATACTTCTGCTAGAAAGGGCTTTCTAAACGCAAGTCTGATTGTGTCACTCTCCTGCTTAAATTCATCGCTGCTTCCCCATTATTCTCAGCAGCGACTGTTCACCTTTTTCTCCTGCTAGTGTGCTTGCTCACATGCCTGTGGGATTTTGAGGTTCATTTACTCAGCTGGGTTCTGCATGATTCCCATCATGTCCGCGGTAAGCTCGCTCCCACACCTTCGGTGCTGCCGACCTCACCACTCTGGAGTGTGCAAGCTATCGGTGGAGAATCTCTGACTTAGAGCATAAAACCTAAGCTCCCTGACCCTGCCTACATGGCCCTCCCTGGTCTGTCCTATCCACATCTCCAGCCTCATTCCCTCTCAGTCATCAACATGTGCCCTATGCACCAGCCTCCAAGCTGCTTATAGCCCTCCTAAAGAGATCTCGGCCCCGTGCCTTTGCATATGCTGCTCTCTTTTCCTTGAATGCTTTCCCCCACCTCTCATTAGCAACTACTCACCCTTGAAGACACAGCTCAAGAACCATCACTTCCAGGAAGTCTTCCATGCTCCATCCACATCCCTAGTCTCTATCTTATATGTTCCTCCCCTAAGTTCACTTATGGCTTCATGTTTATCTCCATTTAATAGAGCACTCAAGTATATAACTTGTGCACTAAAGTATTAGCTCTTTGAGACCTGGGACTTTGAATTATTAATTTTTAAGACGTCAATGCCTTGCGTAGTGTTTTGCATCTTGGGAATTTGCCAATATTTGATGTTTGTGGAAAGAAGGGAAGAAGAAAGAAAAGGTGGAAAACTGGAGCTATAATCATTCCCTTTCCATCAAAACCATAGAAAAGAAAACATTTTTAGCATCCATTTAATAACTCCTATGAGGTTTTATTGTTGACTTCATGCATTTGAAGTCTTTATGTAAAAGATCTTTTGGCTGATTTTTTGTTCTCACTTTTGGTGATTTGTCTTAAAGTTATATAAAGGATTCATGGGAACCTGTAGTGCTCCCAGATTCTAAAAGAGAGTCCTCTACAGGATGGTTGGCTGAGAGTGTGGGCTCTGAAATGAAACAGATCTGTGCTTGAATCCCTCTTGGCCACTTATTATCTGTGTGGCTTTGAGAAGTTACCTACCTTCTCTGAGCCTCAATTTCCTCATCGATAAAATGGAGATAATAAAACTACCAATTCCATACCATTAGTTTTAAAGTTAAATGAAAAAATACATACAGTTGAGTAAGTACACATAAGTGTTCAAGAAATGATTATTATTATAAGGACAAAGTCTAATATACCCAATCTTAATTTATGACTTCATTAATAGATGACTATCAAATAGTGGTTTCTAATAAAGAAGATACAAAAAAATTCACTGAGAACTTAGAGAGATAATGAGATAATAGAGAAACCATTTTTTCTAACATGTTTAGCTCATTTTCTTATCATTAAGCTACAAGATTGTTCCTTCACCTACAAAAAGGGTAAATTCTTCATCAGATTGACTTGTTTGAAAAGATATCTTAGTTTAAATGGAATGAATTTCCCTTTAATATGATTTTCTAGGAAGATTAGATTCTAATATGAAATAATCCTAAATTGAGAGCTCTAATTGAACAGTGCAAGAATCAAGCATGAGTCAAAGATATCATCCCTTTACAAATGTCAGTTGATGAAAAGACACCCAGTGGTGTGTCAGAGGGCTCTCAGAACATCATACAACAAGAGTGATCAGAAATGACTTTAACAGAATGCTTGCTGTGTCAGGCAGCCCAACCTCCCCCAAGCCTCATGCCTGCACCAGATGCTGATTTTCCATTCACAGTGAGGGAATTCTCCAGCTAGTGAGCCAAGCACTCCCATCTGCTCTCCAGAGCATCTTTTTCTCAGGATCTGAGGACCTGCACAGCAGCCTCTGTCATCAGCCTGGATCCCAGCAAAGGGAGGAGCTCTCCAAGCCTCCGTCATCCAGACCAGGAAAGCTATTCACCTTTCCAGACTTGGAAAGCTATTTGCTTCGTGTTCTTTCTGCAAAAGTCCCTCTCTCTCTTTCCCCAGTCATCCTCTAGATTTTCTTCTTAGTACATATTACTCTCTGAAATTACCTTGCACCTTGGTTTATTTTTTTAGTGTCATGCGGCTTCCATGAGCACAAGGACCTTTCTGTCCTGCTCATTGCACCCATCCTATGCCTAGGACGGTGGGTGGGCCAGAGCGGTGCTCAATGAATATGTGTTGAATGGAAATAAGGAAGGAGGGTGGGGAAGGGAGGGGGATGACATCCTCTAATGGTGAGGATTCTCACGCTCCCAGAGTCTAGGTGCTTGGTTGCCCAGACTGGGTCACACTCCACCAACGTCTGTCTCTGGGACTCTGTTTGCCAAGTTTATTCAGCTGCCCCCACCCCGCAACTTCCCCCACGGCCCTCGACTAATCTATTCTTCTTTTGAGCCAAACTCACTGATTAGCCTTCAGCTTCTTTCACTTTCAATCATGCCAGATCCTGTTCCTCCTGCTTTACCCTTAGGGAAACATCGTCTGGCACCACGATTTCTGCAGGTGGCTAATATCATCGATTATTTGACTCACTCAACTCTCAGAGGGTAATCTTTTCTTTAATGCAAGTTTCAAGGCCATCTCACCGTGGGCTCCGATGTATCACTGATTACACCGGGCAGAGTCAAGCAGAGGTGTGGGCACTGCTCTCTACCGATTCATCTGCACGCTGTGGTGCTGTGAACTCTCTGCTGTGTTTGAGCTAACACTGTCTGTCTCTAATCAGCCGCGATCTACCTTCACCGTGCAGAAAAGATAAATGCCAGGTTACAGGAAACAAACTAAAGGCCGCCCCCGAGGCCCAGAAACTCTCCTGATTAGGAGGTTGAGTTCTCCTCTAATTCCTCCTTAGAATGTATGCCAAAATTAAAAGCCAATGGTTATATTTCTCTACAAAGAAGCAGACAAAGAAAAGTTTTTGTTTGACACAGCGGCAATAGAAACAAGACCATGTTTCTCTCTTATGAAACCTCTGAGAGTAATTCATTGAGAGTTTGACATTTAATATCACCTAATCACCTCTCTAGCAAGAAATTTGCTTTGGCTCTATCAGCCCCACACACAGACATAGCTGCTGGCACTTACTGGGTCTTGTCGTTAGGTGGGCTGCTTTTAATACCCAAGGCAGGATTTGGCAAGAAGAAGCAGCAGCTGCTTTATTGAAAGACATCGTCATATTTTATCCTCTGAAAGAGAAGTGTGCAATGTAAATGTCCTTAAGAGATGATTCTCATACATCAAGTTGTCCATTCCAAAAAATATCATACCAGACACCCAATCACACACAGTCACCCAGAATGCAGGTGGCAGATGGTGAATTTGAGCTTTTCAAGAAAGCAGATTTATAAACTCCTAAGCCTGCTCCCGGCCAACATAAACTCAGGTAATTTGAGTAGTGCCCACTGGCTCCAAGAAGAGGGTCACACCTCAGAGAAGGTTGGGGAAGAAGATGACGTTCAAGTCCCTTGTTGCCCGGATTCTATGAATGGATATGGAATATACTACCTCAGCCCAGAGATTTTTATGAACTGAATTAAAAGAAAAGATTGAGCAGAGCATTGGTCTGTCAACACATTACTGTTGATTCCTTGGCATTAAGGAGACATTAACATAGGGGACTTTTCCTCTCTACTTTTCAGAAATTAGAACAGTCATTCCAGCAGTGGGAGCAGGGAAGGCCAAAATCCATAATGCTTAGCAGCTCAGGTACAAAGAAAATGAAATCAGAAATCCAGGGTGTTTTGCTGCTACTGCCAAGGGCTTATATCTTCAGTATAATAGCCGTCTTTTAAATTTCTCACAGCTTAACCCCAGCAAATCTGATTGAGTCATTCCCCTGTCTAAAATTCTTGTGTGGCTCCTACTCTCTACAGCTGTGGTTTTCAAATTGCTCTGTGGGGCATCAGGCTAAGGCTTGGGGGTCTGAGGGGCAGAGGTGTGGTTTTCCTCTGCTCTGTCAGAGTTATTCTTTCATCTGTTCTGCAAGTTAGGCTTCCAAGTAGGACTTTCAACAAAGAGTCTTGTGACCTAGAAACAAAGTTTCTAAGGCCTAGAGGATAAAATCTAGACAAATCCTCCATGTTCTTTATCCTGTCTACCTCTTGGACATCCATCCCCCAGGACACCCCTATAGTCCAGTCACGCCTGACGACTTTCCTTTCTCTTCCTTTGTCAAGACTCCCTTCTGTTCCCTCTGCCTGGAAGGTTCTCTCTTCCCTCTTCTCTGCCTGGTAGATCTGTACTCTTGTTTTAAGATTCGATTCAGATTTTGCCGTTTGAGTGCTGCTCTTCCTGTGTTCGTGGCAATCAGCCCTATTCCCGCAGCCCTTTGCGTATGTGTTGATGCACATGGACTTATGATGTGTGTCTGAATCTTGAACCGGTCTGCACGCTCATGGAAGATAGAGTCCAGGTCTGATTTCTTTCTTCCTCCGTCTTCCTCTGGGGCCTGGCATGCAGTGGGCACTCCATAAATATTTGATGGATGGAGGCGTAGCTATGTAACTCACCACTAGATAGCACCTTGGCATTCTCCCAAACAGCTTTATTCAGAAGGAACTCAAAGACACAGAGCCATAATCTATAACCAACTCAAGGACCTCTGTGTTAACAAAGATCACAACTTCCTTAAATATCAATACTTCTGTTTGGATCTGAATTTCATTTTTGTAAAAATAATCATTACAACAACGTTAACGGAAATGTTGTACAGAGGTCCCATGCTGAAAGCCCATGGATAATAGTAGTTTCTTTAATATGTGTGGTTTGACCCTGCTAATCTGATTGAGCCACTTCCCCACTTAATATCCTTGTGCAGCTCCCTGTTGCCTAGGGCTTTCAAACTCCTCCATGGAACTTTGGGGGTTCCTAGGGCACCCCTAAGGGAAAGGTCTCCATGGAGTCTGGCTGGGAGGGATGCGGCCCTGGGCCCCACACTCTTTGCTGCAATCAAAGAGGTTCCATAAAATCTCAGTGTTTAAGTGGTTTTCATTTCAGTGTTTTGTATCTGAATGCCTTTGACTGAGCCTCTGTTCAGTTCACCATAGTCCCCCCAACTTGGTATTTTTTCTATTCATCCTCACCTGCCTCATACCTGTTGTCATTTGAGTTTGCAACTCAAAACTCACCCCCCAACCCAGCCCTCTAACAGCTGTTTTCATTTTTATGAACTCCTTTCCAGGTCTGGAGCACACACATCCTTGTTTTTATGCAGTCGTAGTTATGTTGCACACGCCATTTTATATTTCCTTTCTTCACTTAACACCAGATCATGAATATTTTTCCATCATGCAAGCCACTTCTTTCATGGTTACCTTTTTAAATGAAAAATTTTTAATAATTTACTTCCAATACTGTTAAAACAACTTTTTATTTTATACTCTTAGAAATAATGCTGCATTGAATATCCTCCTACCGATGACCTTTTTTCTAGAAATAAACATGCTCTTATTGTTTTTAACAAGTTCCTTATATGTTTTTGCTTATACCATTTTGATACAGATATTTTCTCACTATGTCCTTTTTCTTTTATTTCTTATATTTTTATGATTAAAATATGTTAAGCATTATCCAGTTGAATCTTTTGGTCTCTCCCACTGTTATTTCTCCTATTGCTTCAAGCCTTTGAAAGGTCTTCGTAGTTCATTTTTCATAGTTCCCAAGAACTGATGCAACCTTGGGTCATCTTTCTTTTGGTTGTGCTATGGATTTAAAAATGTATATTTGACTCTTTAATTCATTTGAGCATATTTGATACATGTTTAGATATAAATGATATTTATATTGATATCACTTATTAAATAACTTCTACTTTGCTTCATCGTATATCAAATTGTCATAGATACATAGTTTTTTTTTTTTCAGATCTCCTAATTCTCCTCTGCTGTTATGTATGTCTGGTTTTGCACCAGTACTATACTCTTTTAATTATTCTTGTTTTGTGTGGTGTATAGAATTTGTAGTGCTAGTCTTCCCCAATCAGAGGTCTTCTTTTTCAAAATATCCTCTCATGTTCTTGACATTTTGTTTGCCTAATAAATGTCAGAATCATTTTGCCAAATTCTAAGAAAAGTGGTGATTTAGATTTAAAATACATCGTCTTTATACTTAACTCCTTAAGTCAGTGCATACATTCTAAGCATCTTATATTCTATATTATTATATATGTATGATTTCTAGCTGTTTACTGCTTGTGTATAATAATACATGTGCACAGTGTACAATAATATATTGCATATAGTAATGCTACTGATTTTTTTATTTGAATACCAAATCTGCCCTCTTTCTAAATTTGTTGATTTAGTTCCAAGTCTACAGCAAAGTTTTTATAAATATTTTTCTCTTCTTTTCCAACAGTTATTGTTCTTTATATATTTTGCAATTTGTCTAAAGATTCGTTATCATGGTAGTGGTATTTTTAAAAAATATGTATGTATGTATGTATGTATTTATTTTGGCTGCACCGGGTCTTAGTTTCGGCACTCAGGATCTTCGTCACAGCATGTGGACTTCTTAGCTTTGGCATGCAGACTCAGTTGCGGCGTGCATGCGAGATCTAGTTCCCCGACCAGGGATCAAACCCAGGGCTCCTGCATTGGGAGCGTGGAGTCTTACCCACTGGACCACCAGGGAAATCCTGGTAGCGTCATCCTTGATTTGAAGGAATTCATTAAGCCTTGTGTGCCTTGCTTTTTGGGGGGTATTGTGAAATTTTTTTGAAATTTCCTTCTCTGTTACTGATTTAATAGGGTTTCCTACCTCATTGTTTCACTTGGGGTATTTTATACTTGTATTATAAAACATCACCTATTTATTGAAGCTTTTAGTCAATTAGCATGTAATTAGATATAGTATTCCCATGTAAGTAGTTTGATCTCTTTTGGTATTTCATATATGAAATCAGACCTGAACTCTCATCAGCTTCCACCATTAATTTAGCTCTGTGACTGACCCAGTGACTTGACTTCTGACATCATTTTCCCTGTAAGTATGTGTCAAGTTACTCACATCCCAGGGTTGCTGTGAGGGTTACAGATAATGTATGTAAAGTTCTTAGCACAGTGCCTGTCCTCAATAAATGGAAGATATTACAGTGTTCTTTTTTCTAATATTGTTTATTTGTCTCCTTTCTCTCTTGTTCTTAATATATACGCATGGGCTATTTTTCATAGTCAGTCTCTTTAGTATTTTCAGAAACAACATACAAGCAGTGAGGAGCCACTGAAGGTTTTTGAAGAAAGAACACCAGTTCTGGTAATCGAGTGTCTGAGCTGGGTTTGAGGCCAGATCACCAGAAGAAAGGCCAAGCTGTGAGAAATGACATAGTTGATAAAGGGCCAACTAGACCCTTCGTGCTGAGTGGGTGTGGAGGTGCAGGCCTTATATTCTTAGTCAGTGAGCATAGGCTCCAGAGCTGGGAAGAGGCCCTTTCAAGGGCTCCTGGGAGTGGGAAATTGACCAACGGACCCCCAATTGTCCTGCTGCAGCATCCAACCCTTCAGGGCCTGGAAACAGACGCTGACAAACACTGTGACCCAGACTAAACCCAGCTTTTGAATGGGACCACAAAACAGGCTTTGTTCATCCTTCTGAAATGGGGCCCAATTATGTCTGATTAATAAATGAAACTCTGTGTCCAAATAAGAGAGACACTGTAGAGAAATGGTCAGAAACCACTTTGTGTAGAAAAGGCCGATAAAGTTTTCAGAGGGCATTCATTTGCCTGGAGCTGTTCTAAGACAGCGAAATTTTCAGTCTCCAAATCCTTCTCTTGTTTTCTTCTTTTTTTCTTAAATATGTTTAACTCTTCTGCTTAAGATTTATTCTGGCCCCTTGGTGATGGATTTCTGTGTTTATTCTGTCATTTAGAAAAAATGTACTATAAAAAACATTTCTAATCTGTTTATATATGTCAACAGAAAAATAAGCTGAAAGGATGACAATAGTAATTAATCAAAAGAAATTTATTGAGCACTTCCTATGTACAAAACACTGTGACATATGCTATGAGGGAAGAATTAAGGAATAATCCCTACCTTCAAAAGTCCTTCCATCCAGTTGAGGAAATGGCCAAATAATTGACTGGCTGTAATGCAATGGAAATTGAAATAAATGCTATCATCGGGTCATAAGCCAAACCCTGGAGGAGCACAGATCCATTGGATGGATCTGCAAGGACTTACGATCAAGTTGCATTTAGGTTGCATCTTGGAGTGTAAATAGGCTACCTAGGAGCATGTGTTCCTTCATATACTTTTAGGTGAGCCCGCCAATGTACCCATGCACTATGTCCAGATATCAGCAAACACAAGCAGCGATCCTCAGCTATTCCACTGGCCCCATGTGTGCACACAGGCACACAAACATGTTTCCAATTCACCTGTGTTGGCTTGCCTATCCCTCACTGCATTTTTCCAGCCCCAAGTCCTCACTCCCAGATGGCCTCTGGCCCCCCCTCAATTTGACGAATTCCAAAGGTTGGCTTAGAACTAATCTTTTCTACATTTTGGTTCTGCTCTCTTCCTTGAGTTTTAGCCTTTTCCTCCATGTTGCCTTGAGGGAGGAACTCTCAGCTCCAAAATCCTCTGCCCATAGAGCCCCGATCCCTAGCCAGACCAACCTTATACTGAGGAAGGTGTTGGAAGAACTCCCTTCATTATCCATCCAGTTCACAGAACTAGAACAAAAAATTTCACAATTTGTACAGAAACACAAAAGACCCCGAATAACCAAAGCAATCTTGAGAAAGAAAAACGGAGCTGGAGAATTCAGGCTCCTGGACTTCAGACTATACTACAAAGCTACAGTAATCAAGACAGCATGGTACTGGCACAAAAACAGAAATATAGATCAAGGGAACAAGATAGAAAGCCCAGAGATAAACCCACACACATATGATCACCTTATTTTTGATAAGGGAGTCAAGAATATACAATGGAGAAAAGACAGCCTCTTCAATCAGTGGTGCTGGGAAAACTGGACAGCTACATGTAAAAGAAGGAAATTAGAACACTCCCTAACACCATACACAAAAATAAACTCAAAGTAGATTAAAGACCTAAATGTAAGGCAAGACACTATAAAACTCTTAGAGGAAAGCATAGGCAGAACACTCTATGACATAAATCACAGCAAGATCCTTTTTGACCTACCTCCTAGAGAAATGGAAATAAAAACAAAAATAAAAAAATGAGACCTAATGAAACTTAAAAACTTTTGCACAGCAAAGGAAACCATAAACAAGATGAAAAGACAACCCTCAGAATGGGAGAAAATATCTGCAAATGAAACAATGGACAAAGGATTAATCTCCAAAATTTATAAGCAGCTCATGCAGCTCAATATCAAAAAATCAAACAACCCAATCCAAAAATGGGCAGAAGACCTAAATAGCCATTTCTCCGAAGAAGATATACACATTGCCAGCAAACACATGAAAGGATGCTAAACATCACTAATCATTAGAGAAATGCAAATCAAAACAGTGAGGTATCACCTCACACCTGTCAGAAAGGCCATCATCAAAAAATCTACTAACAATAAATGCTGGAGAGGGTGTGGAGAAGAGGGAACCCTCTTGCACTGTTGGTGGGAATGTAAATTGATACAACCACTATGGAGAACAGTATGGAGGTTCCTTAAAAAACTAAAAATAGAACTACCATATGACCCAGGAATCCCTCTCCTGGGAATATACCCTGAGAAAACCATAATTCAAAAAGAGTCATGTACCACAATGTTCATTGCAGCTCTATTTACAATAGCCAGGGCATGGAAGCAACCTGAGTGTCCATCGCCAGATGAATGGATAAAGAATATTTATCCATATACAATAGAATATTGCTCAGCCATAAAAAGAAATGAAATTGAGTCATTTGTAGTGAGGTGAATGGACCTAGAATATGTCATACAGAGTGAAGTAAGTCAGAAAGAGAAAAACAAATACCGTATGCTAACACATATATATGGAATCTAAAAAAAAAAAAAAAGGTTCTGAAGAACCTAGGGTCAGGACAGGAATAAAGACGCAGACGTAGAGAATGGACTTGAGGACACGGGGAGGGAGAAGGGTAAGCTGGGACGAAGTGAGAGAGTGGCATGGACATATATACACTACCAAATGTAAAATAGATAGCTAGTAGGAAGCAGCTGCATAGCACAGGGAGATCAGCTCGGTGCTTTGTGACCAACTAGAGGGATGGAATAGGGAGGGTAGGAGGGAGACACAAGAGGGAGGAGATATGGGGATATATGTATACTGATGTATGGCTGATTCACTTTGTTATAAAGCAGAAATTAACACACCATTGTAGAGCATTTATACTCCAATAAAGATGTTTAAAATATATATATATATAGATAGATAGATAGATAGATATAGATAGATAGATAGATATGTACATCCAGGAGTCATGGAGATAGAGTCCAGCTTCTCTTTCACCCTCTGGCCCCAGGTGAGGGGAAGGGAGAGGAAGGGGAGGCAGGTGAGATGGTGTGCTGTGGAATTCTATCTTCTCTGCCAACCACCAGGCTGGAGTACCTGGAGGCTGTACATTAAGTTCCAGGAGAACCTCAGAAGGCTACCTCAGGATAAATCAGTCATGGTGGTTGAAGCTTTGCACCATTCCCAACTGGTAACTTTAGTAAAGAAGTCAGAGTATAGTTTCAAGCCCAGCCAAATCCTCTTGCCCCTGTAAATGTGGGGGGATGCAATCAGCCATAAGTAACAGAAAACTTAACTGAGAGTGGCTTAAACGAGATGAGTTTTTTTTTGTTATTGGAGTATGATTGCTTTACAATATTTTGTTAGTTTCTGCTGTACAATGAGGTACATCAGCTATATGTATACCTATATCCCCTCCCTCATGGACCTCCTTCCCACCAGACCCCCCAATCCCACCCATCTAGGTCATCACAGAGCACCGAGCTGAGCTTCCTGTGCTTTATAACATGATCCCACTACCTATCCATTTTATGCACGGTAGTGTATATATGTCGAGAATAATCTCCTGATTCATCCCACCATCCCCTTCCCACCCTGTGTCCACATGTCCGTTCTCTATGTCTATGTCTCTATTCCTGTGCTGCAAATAGGTTCATCTGTACCATTTTTCTAGATTCCACATATATGCGTTAATATACGATAATTGTTTTTCTCTTTCTGACTTACTTCACTCTGTATGACAGACTCTAGGTCCATCCACATCTCTACAAATGACCCAATTTCATTCCTTTTTATGGCTGAGTAATATTCCATTGTATATATGTACCACATCTTCTTTTAGTATCCCACTAAATGAGAAGTTTGGAGATAGGTGGTTGGACAGGGGCTCATTGATGTCGTCAGAGACTAGATGCTTCCATCTTTCCACTCTGCTAATTTTTTTCTTTTTTTTTTAAACTGAGGTAGAGGTGATTTACAATATTATATGTTTCAGCTGTACAACATAGTGATTTACAATTTTTAAAGGCTGTACTCCAATTATAGTTATTATAAAATTTTGGCTATATTCCTTGTGCTGTACAATATATCCTTGTAGCTTACTTATTTTATACAAAGTAGTTTGTACCTCATAGTCCCCTCCCCCTTCCCTCTCCCCACTGGTGACCACTGATTTGTTCTCTGTATTTGTGAGTCTGTCTCCATTTTGTTATATTCACTAGTTTGTTTTATTTTTTTTAGATTCCACTTTTAAGTGATAACATACAGTATTTGCCTTTCTCTGTACGTCTTATTTCACTAAGCATAATACCCTACAGGTCCACCCATGTTATTGCAATGGCAAAACTTCATTCTTTTTTTATGACTAAGTAGCATTCCATTGTGTGTGTGTATATGGATATATGGATATATACATGGTAGTATATATATACCACACCATACCCGTTCATCTGTTGATGGACACTTAGGTTGCTTCCATATCTTGGCTATTGTAAATAATTCCATTTTTAATATGTCGCCAATGGCTGTCTTCACAGCCGCAAAATCAGTATAGCAGTTCCATGTGTTGTGCTCCTCATGTGACAACCTGGGTGGTTTCTTCTGCTCAGAGAGCTGCTGATCAGGTTATTCATGGTCTTCAGCCAATAAATGCACTGGTCTAAAGGGTCCAAGATGGTATCAGGCATATGTCTGGGACCTTAGAGGGATGTGCAGAAGCCTGGGACTGTCAACTGCAGTGCCTGCATGTGGCCTCCAGCATGGTGGTCTCAGGGAGTCAGACTTCCTACATGATGGTTCAGGGTTCCCAAAAAAGAGTGTTCCAAAAGACAGAAAGAAGCTGCCAGTTTCTTAAGGCCTGGACCCAGAAATTTGGCCAAAGCAGTCACAAATCTTCCTACATTCAAGGGGAAGGGAGTAGACCGCCACATCTTATTTACTGGGAGGAGAGTAAGATTGGTGTTCATCTTAGAGCCACATATAGGATAAAACCTAAGCTGTTGTAATAATAAGGAGACCAAAGATATGGAGATTTAAATCAGATAGAAGTTTCCTTCCCTCACACAGAAGAGTGCAGAGGTGAGCAACACAAGGCTGGTGGTCTGTTTCAGCCAGGCTCTGCACATGGCTCCCACATCTGGATTCAAGACAGGTGCTCTAGCTGCTACTTCTTCCCAAGCAGCAGGAAAGGAAGAGGGGAATGAAAACAGGTGGCAAACAGCTTCCTTAAAAAGATGGTCCAAAAGTTTGTATCACATTGTCTAAGATATTAGCCACGTGGCCACACCTGACTGCAAGTTATTACCAAATGGAAGATGGAGCGAATGGATATTGGGAAACAATTAGCTCTTGGTCTCTCTTGATGGCTCAAATAGAAATAGGTGGTGGTGGATGAGATTCAACTCTAAATAATAAAGTTAATATCTGGAGGTGGCTTCTGAATCAGTCCTGTAAGTGCAGAGGGTCTTCACATCCAGGACTGGGTAGTGAACACACCTGTGAGTATTGGGCCACTCATCCAAGCAGAAGCAAATAATGTACAGATACACCCCTATTAGGAGTGGCTGCTTACTAGCATCTCTCATAGACTAGAAATGGTAATTATCAGTTGGGCTTGCTTGGTGGTGAACCCTATTTTTTAGACATATCTGATGTGGTATCTTACTCAACTTCACAAAGACCACAAAAGAATTAGCTGACAAGGAATGAGCTAAGGAGTTCACTAAATGGTTTATCAACCGTAAATACTGAAACAGATCTAACTAGTGTTAAAACCACTCCTATGAGACAGGCCTAACAACAGCCCCATCTAACCAACCAACCCCACCTCCCTAGAGTATTGGTGAAGCCCTTCCTAGGAGAAGGGGGCACGTGTCCTGGGTGTTCACTGGGATTTCTTATGCCTTCTTCCTTGTTCTGAGAAACTCACCGATCGACTTTCACATCCCACTCCAAAGCAGGTCAGATGATTCTCTTGTTGGTATCAGACCTGTTGCTTCTATGGGAAGAGATCTCAGTTTCTGTCCATAGTGCTCAAGGTTCAGTCATTTCTGCCAGCACCAACATCTGTTTCACAATCCTGAAAGTTCCTGTCTGCTTATATATTGGGGTTCTGAATATACTTTTATTTAACAAAATGTGCTCCATTACTTTTAAAAAAGGATTGATAACTACTGGCTTATGAGGCTCCTTGGGCTCAGGGCACTGCCAGCTCATGCTCTCTCCTATATTTTCACAACTACTTTCAAGAAATAAATGGTCTTTTCACTGGCTCTTGACGGACAATTTTAATAATATATTTGGGACGTATCTGAAATGGAATAAGGGCATTATGACTCTAGAATTCACTTATATATAGTCTAATCTCTTTAGTTTCTGTATTAAAAAAAAAAAGGAAAAAAAATTTCTCTAGTTAAGAGGCAGAATAGAGTGACAGGAAAAACGTCGGTTCTCCACTCAAAAATACTGGGGTTTAAATCTCATCCCTGCCACTTATTAGTTCTGTGACCCTAGGCAAAATATTGAGACCTCTGAGTCTCCATTTTCTCATGTGTAACAGAATAATATAGTAATAATTTCTGCAATATAGTGCTATTATGAGGGTTAGGTTAGCTAGTTTATGAAAAGCACTAAGCACAGCGCTTAATACTATTCATAATTATCATTTATTGAACCCTTCCTATGTGACAGGTGCTATCTAGGTCAGTGGTTGGCCCTTGGGAACTTGTTAGAAGTTCAGGTTCTCTCCAGGCCCCACCCCAGACTCATTGAGTCAGAAATTCAGGGGGTGGGAGTCCAGCAGTTTGTTTTAACAAGCCCTCTGGTGACTCTGACACACTACAGTTTGCAAAGCACTGGCCTAGATGTTCAAGAAACGAAAAATATAATTTTTCTCATCCACATTGCACTACAGCTAACAATTTGTATTGAAACAAATACAGACATGCCCTCTTCTGCCCTCTTTTGTTTGATGATAGCCCCAGAATCTTCCTGACTTAGTCACATCTGTGACGTTTATGACTCTCAGAACCATTCCTTACAAGGAGGTGGAAGGTAGGAGACTTGGGAAAGCCAATTATTTGACATCCTCCTCCCTCCCAGGTCCTCTCTTCCTCCCTGAGAGGGTTTGCATCCTATGTCAAGCAGTCTGTGAAATACCTGGTGAGAACTCAGCCACTCCAGAAAGAATGAATACTTCCTCCTTACTCCAGCCCCAGTGCCAGGGGCCCATATGTCCCTGACTTGTCATTATGTGTTCCGTCCGTCCCCTGATAAAATATGAGCTCCTTAAGGGCAGGAACCACATCTTTTTTAAAAATTTTTTTTAAATAAATTTATTTATTTTATTTATTTATTTTTGGCTGCGTTAGGTCTTCGTTGCTTTATGCAGGCTTTCTCTGGTTGCAGCGAGTGGGGGCTACTCTTCCTTGCGGTGCGCGGGCTTCTCATTGTAGTGGCTTCTCTTGTTGCGGAGCACTTGCTCTAGGTGCGTGGGCTTCAGTAGTTGTGGCACGTGGGCTCAGTAGTTGTGGCTTGTGGGCTTTAAAGCACAGGCTTAGTAGTTGTGGTACACGGGCTTCATTGCTCCACAGCATGTGGAATATTCCTGGACCAGGGCTCAAACCCATGTCCCCTGCATTGGCAGGCGGATTCTTAACCACTGCGCCACCAGGGAAGCCCAGGAACCACATCTTAATCATCTCTGTTCCCAGCACCTGGTCCACCTAATAGATATCTAATAAATGGGTGGTGAATGAGTGAAGTGTCAGTTCCAGATCAGAGGGGCATTTGTTCCAGGAGCATTAGGGTGGTAGGCGTGCCCTTACAACCAATTTATTTCTGGCCCTGGTGACAAGTGGGCAATGGGGTGGCCTAGGGACCTGTGAAATGTTACCCGAGCCATGCCTCCTCCATCTACCAGCTCGGTTCAGTGCCACAAGGAAGGCTGTGTGACGGTCTCAGGGCAAATCAGAACCACATTAGCAACAGCCTAGCAAAGCAAACTGCAAATATCCATTTCTTTTCTCTATCGTAATTTGTTTTCCCAGTTGCAGGTGAGGTTGAAATGAGCTCTGTCTGTTGGCAATTTGGATAGAATAACTTTTCTGTTTCATAAATTCTCAGCAGTGGAGGACTAAATTCTGCTCTGGGCTGTGGAAAGTGAACGAAGCACTCCGTGGGATGGGTGGCAACTGAGCCCCATCTCAGCTGAGGAGGAATTTGCCCTCCTCTGGGGTTTTTCCTGAATTGTTACTGCCTTCTAGGGCTTTTCGTGCTGGGTGGGTGCAGAAAGCCATCCTGCTCCCCAGCCTGTCCCCAACCCACTACCACCTGTGCTGGATGCCATCCATCTAGCACACTTAGAAGAACCCGAAAAAATATAGATTTCTTCTTCCACATATTAATTTATGGCACTTTCCTATTTCTTTCTCACTGCAATGTTCCTACCTTCTATGGTTGCATTCAACTTTCTTAAAAAGCAGAAGGAAATTCATCCTTCGCTAGAAAACTTTAACAGTTAGCTTTGCCTTCACAGTCTGAATTTATCCTAGCCCTAGTCACTCTCCCTAAATGAAAGGGTGGACAGTATGTATTGGGCAATGTCGAGGGGACACGGCCATGAGGAGAGCAGTCAGGCACTCCCTAAGAGCCGAAGGAGGATGAACCAGCGCAGAAGGTCATGGTTAAACCATGTGCAGAAGTGCCGTTAAGGGACTTCCCTGGCAGTCCAGTGGTTAAGACTCCTCACTTCCACTGCAGGGGCACAGGTTCGATCCCTGGTCGGGGTACTAAGATCCTACATGCCACGCGGCACAGCCAAAAAAAAAAAAAAAAGAAATATCCCTGAGATCTGGTTATGAGTGGGTGATGGCCAGATTCCAGTCATCACAACTAGGATGTGTCCTCTAAAGTCAAATATTTGTTGTAGAACTGCCGGCTCTTTGTATCGTATTGTAGCCTGGCTGAAGGAAGATGTACATAAGAGGGAGTGGTCAGCAAGGCCTCTAGAAAGAGGGTGGTCAAAGAGAAGGAGTTTGTGAAGGTCTTCTGTGCGTGTGGAGAGAGTGGTTAGCTGACATGATGTTTGATCTACAAGGCAGGTCTGTCCTCCTAATGGGGGCGAATGCATTTGCCTAAGAGAGCTCCATGACTCTGTCCATTAAAACCATTCAGCTCTACCCCTTGCCTCAACTCTGTGCTTCCCAGTCAATATTCTGTTAAGATTACAGCTTCTCAAAAGGACTTTCCAACATGTGGAGGTCATGCTACCCAAGCACTCATGGGTTTACATAAAGTCCACTTGACTTTCCTGTTTCTCACTGTTGAGCATTTCTTCTACACCTTGAGAATTTGGGTAGTAGGAGACAGTTCCTCTGGTTGACCCCCCTGCACACACCACCAAAATCAAGGTCCTGAGCCAGGAAAGGAGAGGACTACACGCTAGACATGGTCCAGCCAACATCCTAGGTGACAAAGCTCTTGAATTCCACTAGGGGAAGGTGATTTTTCTTTCCCATCTCTGTCTTCAGAAGGCAGTATTAAAGTTAAGTAACAGTGATAGCCTTTTGTTATTACCCTTACTGAGGTGACATTGTTAGGTTTTTTAAGCACTGCTTTGAAGTGACTTTGCTCCCCAAATTTCTAATTTTTGTTCATTATGTATTTGAAAAGGATTTCAAATTGCCTGGTGATAGAAAATGAAAACACAACAAGCTAAACACTCCGACCTTAAAAAGTCTATAATATAACATCATAAAGTATAATTAGAAATCCATTTCAACATCACATTATAGATCTATGACTTAAAGGTAATTTCTGGCATCTGAATATGATGGTGAGCCAATGGCTGAATTGGATTCTTAAGATAAAAACAATTCATCCTGCATTAGGAGTTATTACTTTAATTGAATAATATCTGGATCATGCCAGTGGTGGTAATGTTAGTGTTACTACTCATTATCTTGGGGATATTCACCCCACTGTTTCCAGAGAAAATAGAGTCCTTTAAATGGAGAGAAGGATTAAAATAGAAAAAAAACTACAAGCTTTTCACGGCTCTTTATGCCAAAGTCAAGACAAAGGAATGGCCTTGACCTCTAAACAGGACAGAGGATCTGGCCTGGGCTAAATACTTAAAATAATTGCAAGAGAAGTCCTTTCAGCCATGGATGAGTGCCTTCAATGTTCTCAACCTATCTTTCTGCAAATTAGCATTCATTCATTCATTTATTCACCCCATTCATTCCTTCAACCAACTCATTCATTCAGCCAACATATTTTGTGCACCTTCACGAAACCGTGAATGGTGTCAGATCATGAAGAAACAAAGATGATTCAGTTAAGGAGGGAGGTCAAGTATTATTGAGATCCTACCATATCTCAAACAATATAGTGGGAACTTCCAGACAATATCTGATTTATTCTTCACTGCAACCCAAAAGGTAGGTAGAACTACTGCACCCGTTTTACACATGAAGAAACTGAGGGTCAGACAGGTGAAATGACTCGCCAAAGGCCTCACTGCTAGAAAAGGAAAGAGTCAGAATTCAGACCTAGGCCTGTCACATTTCAAGGCCTAGGCTGTTTTCACCACACCCGGAATTTGGACATAGAACATAAACACCGTTTTTTAACATTACAGTACAGTGTGATAAATGATGCAACTGATACACAATAATATATAGCAGGACAGCCATGGTGGGGAAAGCCAGATCCCCACTCTGGGGGTAGTTATTGACATTTCAGGGCAGTGGAAAATATCTGGATGGTCCTAATGTGTGCTCCAAAGCTCCTCTACATCCCTAACCCCATCACACAGCTCTCTCTCCATCTCCCCCTTATGAAAAACCTGGTCTCTATGTGCCCCTCCCCACCCTCCCAAGGGAAGGGCATTTGTCCACTCACATCCCACATAACACAAGGCAACAGGAGGCGTCAGGCTCTACTTCGTTTCCATCACCTCCTCACACCCCATCTTATGGAAAGAATCATGCTACTCACACCCAGCCATACCAGCCTCTATCCCCCCAGTCTCTGCCACCTACCAGCCTTCTGGTCACTGTCAGCCCTCACTGAAGATTTTGGCCCTGGGTTCACTGTCTTCTCCAACCCAAGTCAGCAGCTTTTGCTGGGATTTGGATCACTTTCAGCTGCAATGGGTGCTGCAGTCATATGAGTCCCCTAAAATATTTTATTGCCCCGTGAAGTCTGTTGGGAACTCAGTAGCAGGTGATACAATGGCCTAAACCCAAATCAAAGGAGTATGTCTGGTAAAGCTTTATGTAAGCACAAAAGAACCTTTTCAAAGCACACCTTTTCCCATTATAACATTCCCAATCTCTTCCTCGTCCAGGCCCTGCACCACCCTCTCCATCACCATCATAACCCAGATCCAACCAACCTGTGACAGGTGACAGAGGCATTACATGAAGAGACAGGGAACCTGTTTAGGAAATGTGTCTTCAGAGATTGCACCTCATCATCTTCTTTTTGAGGTTTCTTAATGTCTTCAGACACATGACAAAGAATCCCATGTGGCATTCCATGGACCAGAATCATTTTGAGAACATTTAGAAACCTCTTGTGCCCCACCCAGAGATTCGAATTCAGTAGCTCTGAGGTCAGACTTGAACATAAATAGACTTGAAAAGTCTTCAACGGATTCTGAAGCACAACCAGTTTGGGGAGCACTGACACACAGCCCCTGCCCAGGGATCCGGATGCTCCCTACATCTTGACACCCGCTAAGTGTCCTGAGTCCTCCCTCCTTCGTGTTCACCATCATTAGGTCAGAAAAATACCACTGGCCTCCAGCTTAAGGTTGCTGTCTCCTCTCCTGCCACCAATGATGGGCTAGTAAATGATTAGCAGTTGGCTCTGGGGAAAAAGAAAAAGCTCTGATTTATAGCGTTTGCCAATTTCCATGGTGTAAATACTCCCAACACGGCCAATATCAAGCTACTAGTGTGATGTCGCTGAACACAGAGCTGGGAAGAGATGTGGATTATCAACTCTCATGAGCCAGATAACTCAAAACCACTACTGTACCACCTGTCTTTACTTTTCCCTCAAAATCAAACTACTGCCCAAGATGCAGAGGTCTCACTCAGACCCTCCAACACAGCCAGGGCCACTCAGAAGTAATTACCTCCATTTTTTAAAGAAGCTCTTGGCATATTAAATAGTGGGGAAAACACTATAACAGGATTGACAAAATTGGGGTAATACTTTAATACAAAACTTTCATGCAATAAAGTTGTGTTAATCTCGAGGTAATTTACAAGAGTTATAAAAATATGCATTTATACTTCACCATAGATGGGGTTGGTCAGTAGTAGGACATATTAAAAGTTTTAAGATGAGCTGCTTCATTCAGTTCTGTTGGTGTATCTCTGTGATCTCTGGCAATCATGCCAGACTCTAATCTGAGGTTTTCGTGAATGTGAAAACTGGGTGAGAGTTCCCCCAGTCCTGTCTCCCCACTCACCTCCAGTCCCCTACCCTGCTAACTTCCCATCCCAAACCAAGTAGATGCTGGACATAGTTTTCCCCCTTCTGCCTTCTGTTCTTTGCTTCTCAAGAATTTCCAAAGCCCGTTTCCCTTTGTAAGGGAGGAAAATCATTTTCCCTCTACCTTTCTAGGTTCTTGGCTGATACCCTCCCCACTTTCCATAATAAAAGACAGATTAGCAGGAGCAAAAAAAAAATTTTTAATTACATACATACATATACAAGTATATACATAAAGGGAGTCCCACAAAGATATGAGACTCAGAAGGCAGCCAGGTAATTGAGGATTATATACTATCCTGAGCTAGGGAAAAGGATAAGGGTCTTGGGGCTTCAAAGGGGAGGGAGACAATTCACAGGAAGATGAGAAGAGGAAATGTATGGTCAACAAAATCTGCCCTGCCATGCAGATCAGTCCTCAGATAAAAAAGTGATCTCTAGTAATAGAGCTCTTCCCTTTATAATGTAGATTTCTCTTACAAAAGGGTAACCTCTATTCTGTTTTTAGAGCTTCTCCTGTGTCTGCAGTTTCTCAAAATAATCAGCTCAAAATAATCCTTACGCCAAAGAGGCATATTTCGGGGTGGCATATTCAGTTATACTTCACCTGCCACTGGACCTTATCTGGATCACAAAATAGATAGGTGAGGGCCTCCCTGGTGGCGCAAGTGGTTAAGAGTCCGCCTGCCGATGCAGGGGATACGGGTTCATGCCCCGGTCTGGGAGGATCCCATATGCCGCAGAGCGGCTGGGCCCGTGAGCCATGGCCGCTGGGCCTGCGCATCCGGAGCCTGTGCTCCGCAACGGGAGAGGCCACAACAGTGAGAGGCCCACATACCGCAAAAAAAAAAAGAAAAAAAAAAAAATAGATAGGTGACAAGGATTAAATGTAACAAAAAAAGATCGGTGCAGCTCCCTTCTGCACAACTGAGGATCAGCAGTTAGTTACAAATGATGGGCTCTTTCATCCAGCAAGGGATCTGGCAGAGAATAATTTTTTCTGGGTTTCATTTTCCTTATATCTCTGAGCCCCTTCTGGCAGGAACATTATAAGCAAAGCAAATTTTGATCACTTGAAGCCTGTTTGAAGGCTCTAGGAGCTGCTGCTTGTTCATTCATTTATTAAACAAACACTTATTATCTTGCGCCAAATCTTGGGCTAGAGAAGGGGGGAAGAGGAATATACGGATGAATGAGACACATTTGCTCCCCCTGAGGCATTCTCCGTGGGGGAAAGGGGAGGGAGGGAATACTTGATATGGAAAAGGATAACTGCAGTTTAGTGAGGTAGGTCCCATGACTGAGGTCAACATAGGATACCCTGGAAGCACAGAGAGGGGGCAGCTACGCTAAACCAAAGGCTTGAGCTGCATTCTAAATGACAGGGAGGCATTATCTAGGTGAGAAAGGGCTAAAGACACCTCAGGGAGGTGGTGGTTTATGCAAAGGTATGGAAGTTTGAAATAAAGCACATCTAGTTTAGAAACTGCAAGCAGTTCAGTAGGGAGACAGGTATCCTGATAATTATGCTTTGACATCAGAGGACCCTGGGCTCAGATTCTGGCTCCTCTGATTATTAGCTGTGTGCACAGGAGAGAATTGTTGGGTTTCTCTGAGCCTCAGTTTTCTCATCCATTAACCCCACCTTATAGGACTGTTGGCATAGACATGAGATAACATATGGAACATGCCCAATATGGTACCTAGCGCATAGACCACACCCAGTACTTGGTGACTGGTTTGGTGATGAGGATGAAGATGAGGATGCTGGTGAATGGGACGAAGGGTAGATATGAGGCTGAAGAAGTAGGTAGTGCCAAAGAATGAAGCCTTGTGTTCCATGCTAAAAAAATTTGGACTTTATCCCTAAAGCCAGAGGGAGAATTTCGTGGAGTGGCCTGTCAAATGAATGCTTTAGAAAGGGCCCCATGATGGGTTGGAGGGGGGAGTGGGAGAATAAAACGGGAGTTAGAAGGCTCTTGCACTAATCTAAAAGCATGGTGGGCTGGGGTGGGGGTGAGGTTCTTCAGAGTGCAGCTGATAGAAGCTCTTCCCCATGATTGTTCAGACTACAGGCTGTGAGTTTAATTAGGCCAGGTCTCCTCACTCGCAGCAGGCCCAATGACATGGAAGAAGATAGAATCCAGGCTCCTATTATCATTGGAATTAAGCTGCTTTGGTGATTCCATAAATGTCACCCTCAGGTACACTGAAGTGGGTTTTTTTATCGGCTTAATATGGAAAAAGTAGCAGTGGTTATCTGTGGGTGGTGGGATTACAGGTTGTTTTTTTTTTTTTTTTTTTTTTGCTGTACGCGGGCCTCTCACTGTTGTGGCCTCCCCCATTGCGGAGCACAGGCTCCGGACGCACAGGCCCAGCGGCCATGGCTCACGGGCCCAGCCTCTCCGCGGCATGTGGGATCTTCCCAGACCGGGGCACGAACCCATATCCCCTGCATCGGCAGGCGGACTCTCAACCACTGCGCCACCAGGGAAGCCCTACAGGTTGTTTTTATTCTTTTTTCCCTGTCTCTATTTTGTAAATGATCTACAATGAACACACTTTTGTAATATGGAAAAATCAATCATAATGTTTTTTTTATATCAAAACTACACATAGTTTCAATCAAAACAGCAATTCTTTTCTTACTACCTGAGTAAGGAAATGCTCAACTGAATACAAACGGGGAAAAAAAAAATTGTTGATAGGCTCCAACTTCAAACTGCTCAGCTATTTATTTTCTCCCTTTTGCTTTGGGAGATTGGAAGATAGACTGGATATATGTGAATGGTCTTGAGTTTGAAAAATAATAGTTGTTTTTATTGTTATAGCTTCAAATGGATTATTTCCATGATTTATCCTTCAGGAAACGACAACTACAGAAAAATTGCCCAATAGTTAGAGATGATTGGATTATTGATATTTTCTTTTTAAAGAAAGCATCACATCAGAGAGAAGTCTAAGTGGCATTCTCTCCACACACAGCCTGGGTTGCAAAAGTAAGGAATTGCAGGTGGGCCGTGGGTTAAGTGTGGTGAAGTGCAGCAGGAACTACAGACAGGGGTCTAAGAACTGAGTTTTTCAGCACTGTGCTCCAAAACCAGGCCTAAATCCAACGTGCACGGGGGCTCCTTAGATATATATTTTAGGCTTCATTAGGCCATCTTCCTAAGAGGTGGAATCTTGATTACAATCTTCATTTTGGACTTTTTTTTTTGAAACGGTAATAATAATAATGAAAATTGTTCACATAGTTTTATGGTTCATAAATATTTAATCTTCACAACATGAGTTAACATTAGTCCCATTTTACAGAGGAGGAAAGTGAGGCTCAGAAAAGCTGACTGACTGGCCTGAGGTCACACAGCCAGAATGTGGAGAGACAGGATTCAGATCAGCTCTTCAGAATCTAACAGCTATGCCCCTCCACTCCTCCCATCTAACGACTGGTCTTAGTTATTTCATTTTCACTAGATTCACTAACTGAAAGGGCAAGTAGGGCCCATAGGATTGTATTAGCTCTGATTGCTATTATAACAAATTACCACAGATTTAGTGGCTTAAGACAACACAAATTTATTCTCTTCCAGTTCTGGAGGGCAGAAGTCCAAAATGAGGCTTACAGGGTTAAAATCAAGGTGTTGGCCAGGCTAGCTCCTTCAGGAGGTTCCAGGAGGCTTTTCATCCGTTCTAGGACATCAGCAGCTGCTGGTATTCCTTGGCTTGTGGCCACATCACTCCCATCGCTGCTTCTGTCCTCACATTTGCCACCTCGTCTTCTGTAGTCACATCTTCCTGTGCTTCCCTCTAATAAGGACATTTAGATTTAGGGCCCACCCAGAAAATCCAGGATAATCTCCCCATCTCATGATCATTAACTTAATCACACCTGTGAAGTTGTTTTGGACATAAAAAGCAGCATTCACAGGTTCCTGGGTATCATTCACAGGAACATGGGTATCTTTGGGGGCCATTATTTAGCCTACCACAGGAATATTTATTTCACCAATTAAGTGGTCCTTGAATGTAAAATTCTCTGAATTTCAATTTAGGCCATAGCTCTTCTTAGTTCTTTATTTTTAACCTTTTACTTGAAGGCCTTGGGGCTTTAGTGTTTGTTTGCTTTCTAGCTTTTAAGCAAATTTAACTCTGACTCCCTATTGGAAGTCACGTACCTAAAACCAGATCCTCCAGCTGTCTTGCAGGGATGGAGGCAGACAGCAGAGTTTTTCCAGGTTGGAAAGGGCTTGGAAAGGGCTTTACTGTTAGGCCTCTCCTGCCTGCTGCTATTTATTGAGCATTTACTGTGTTGTCAGGAATTGTGCAAGCATTCCACATTCAGTGATAGCACATTTATATCTTGCAGCAAGCCTATAAAGTAGATCTCATTAGCCCATTTTAGAGATGAGAAAATCAAGGCTCACAGACTTAAGTAACATGTCCAGGGTTGCACAGTTAAGCCACAGAGCCTCCAAAACCCAAGCTCTTCATACCATGCTGTTGCAAAACTGGATAATTCCCAAACTGGAGTAATGTATGGACCTCTTTTAAAGAGCACATATAATAAGCTCACAAACCCTCAGGGTTGAATTATACTTATTTTCATCATATTATTATTTAAATATGTGAAAAGATAACTAGATATTAACTCCTTATGCTTATAGCTCTCCCGTGACCATAAAAGCAAACTAACGATAATAATAATAATAACAGAAATAAAACTACAAACCTTTTAAAATGCTAATTAGGAGCGTTGCTTTAATGTGGTGGGTGATGCTGTTTTGCTGAAATTAAATGACTGTTCACAATCTAGATTCGATGCTGACTGCCCTGCCGTGATCCTTCAGGGTTTGGTGAGGCCATGCACCATGGTCCTTTGGCCTCACTCACTTCTCCCACTGTTCTCCCATCCACCGACATCACATATAGCATTTGGGCTTTACCTGGTGAGAATGTCATTGATCTGTTAACTCTGCCTCTCTTTCTATCCACTAACTACAGCAGCTGGGGTCTCTAGGCAGTAGACTGAGTCAGGATTAGCCAAAGTAATTGGGGAATGCTCTCGGGAGCCACTCCTGTAGAAGGAAGCAGGAGGAAGGAGAAACAGACAGAGGGAGAAGTTGAGCTGGTTGCAGGCCCAAAGAAGGCATCTGCCAGCATCACATGCGGTGGTTTTATCCAGGCAACACAATCCCCCCAAAAGAACTGAAAGCTAAGGGCCAACTTTTAGCATCTTTTTCAGCAGCTGAAGAGGGATCTGGGCAGAGAAAGACAGTCCACCACACTAGCGCACAGTAAACTTGTAGAGAGCAGCAATAGGATGTAAACACAAATGCATCCGGGCCACTGAAATTGCCTGGTGGTGCTTGATTATAAGATCTTCAAGGTCATCTATAATATGCTTAAATTGTTTTTTTAAATTGTCATAAAAATATAAAATGTTTACAATCCCATAGAGAACTAAGAGACCCTAACAATGTCTTCACAGACCCCAGGGCTCCTCAGACCTCACTCTGAGAGAGAAGAACATCAGGAGGCATCCAGTTACCTCTGCTGCGAATTACTATGTAAACCTGTAATATGTCCATGGCGTGAAAACCACAAAGTTCTATGAATGCTTCTTTAGGGGGCAGTAATAATTTCCAGATCTTCTCATAATTCACACGTAACATTTGGGAATAAACACTTTGATTTACTGAACATTCATTCAGTATATTTCATCAAGCATCTACTATAAGATGGGTGCTTTACTAGACACCTTCTGGAGGGAAAGACACATAAGTGAACAAATGAAGTGAGCAGATAATCATACAACATGGGGACTTCCCTCGTGGTCCAGTGGTTAAGACTCCACGCTTCCACTGCAGGGGGCACGGGTTCGATCTCTGGTCAGAGAATTAAGATCCTACAAGCCAGGCGGCCAAATCATGCAACATGAGTGAAGTCATGAAAAAGGATAATCTGAGAACCTTGGGCCATCAAGAAGGCATTACCAGAGGCAGGGAGGTGGGGAAATGGGGAGATGTTGGTCCTTGGGCACAGAGTTGCAGTTGGATGTATAAATGCGTAGCATGAATAAATCTAGAGGTCTAACGTACCACAGGATGACTGTTGTTAACAGTACTGTTTTGTATAATGGAAATTTGCTAAGAGAAGTAGATTCCAGGTGCTTTCATGACAAAGAAGAAAGGCATCTATGTGAGGAGATGGATATGTTAATTAGCTTAATGGTAGTGATGGTTTTACTATGTATATCTTGTTTTACTATATACAAACGTCATATTGTACACTTTAAATATATACATTTCTGTTCAAAAAAGAAAGGAAGGCTTTTCCAAGGAGGAGTTACTTCAGGGGGCTGGGATAAGGACATTCCAGGCAAAGGGACTCGCAAGTCTTGAGAAGCCCCTGGGCATGGCAGGGAACTAGGAGATTAGGCTGAAAGGTAGGTCAGGCAGAAGTGGGAGATTACACTGAAAGAAGGGGGGTGGGGACATTGGAATATAACTAAGTAATCACAGCTTCCCTTTTCCTTTCCATTCACCTGGCCCTTTACTTACATTTATCTCATTCATTTCTTACATGTTATTATTAACCCACTAGAGGGCGTGCCCCACAAGAGCAGGGACTGTGTTGCTGGGTCTGCTGCCCTATGCCCCGTGCCCAGTGTCAACCTCAAAAACAAGAAACTGGTTCCAGAGGCAGAGCATTTATTTAGGATTAAAGAATTGTAATTTGGGGTACACAGGTTCAGATCGAAACCCAAATTGTGTCCTGATTACATGAGAGAGAATCAGGGTTTTTACTGGAAAAAAGAAGAGGAGGTAAGTTATTTTTAAGAAGAGTTCATTGGTGCTGACAAAGCTAGATTCCTAGTTCAGGTGAAGTGGTCACTAGGTAAAAATGAACGAGGCCTTTCAACAGGAGAGTCTCCTTCTTGCTGACTTCTTGGAAGGTAGGCAGGGCAGTTTGGTCCAGTTCAGAGGTAGAGAGATAAGACGTGCAGGACAGCTCCTCTGAAATGGCTGTATTTTTTTTTTTTTTAATTTTTTGGCCGCACGGCACCGCTTGCAGGATCTTAGTTCCCTGACCAGTGATCAAACCCACGCCTCCTGCAGTGGAAGCTCAGGCACTGGACCGCCAGGGAATTCCCTGGAATGGCTGTATTTTAAATGGGTCCACTCCTGTCATCCTCCACACCCACTAGTGGACATACCGCACAAGAGCAGAGACCATGTCACCTTGTCCACTGCCCTATACCCTTTGCCCAGCACAGTCTCTGACCTTAGAAGAAGCTCCATAAATACATGTTTTACACACTGAGGAATCTGCTCAGAAAGGATGAGTGACTTCCCCAAACTTACACAGCACATAAATGGCAGAGCCAAGATGTGAACTTGGGTCTGCCTTATTCCACCACACCACTCTTTAACCCCGGCTCCGTGATGCCACAATAACTAGAAGGGGAGTTTCACAGTCAGGGAACCTTCTGTTACCAGGGGAAGCCTGGCAAGAGACCAGCCTGTGTGTGTGTGACCTTAACTTCCTGGTAGGGACACCTCTTCAGGGTCATCTGGACACACAGTTTCTCCTTTTCCCTTCCCAGTCTCTCCCCAAACCTCCGTGGGTACTTGGGAGTCTCAGGAGTGAAAAGAGTTAAGCTTTTACAGTTTATCGAGCTGTTCCTTTGCATTTAAATGGCACCATTTAAGAAAGCAGCACTTCTGGAACCTTATTTGATGTTAACGTGCTGAGCACCTTGAGGCATGCTTACTTCTCCCTCGTCCAGGTCATTTAGAGCCTCATTACTTAATAATTTGAAAGCTTTTTATGGAAATCAGTGGATGGAGGGAGATGATGAAGCGAAATGTTATTATATATAAGGACCCAGCAAAACAGGCTGACAGTAGAATACTTGGGTCAGAAGCTTCTTTGGGGGAAAGAGAGAAGGAGAGGGAGATGTTGGTGCACAGAGGAGTTCTGGTTTCTTTTTGAAATGGCTTTTATTTCAAAGAAAATAAAACCTAACAAAGCCTAACAGGCTTTAAAATGGCCAAGTGAAGAATCCATCAGGTGTCTTATCAGTTCTGCCCCTGCGCTGGGGCTTGTGTCCCTTCTCCCCACCTTTTCAGCCGCTGCTCTGGCTCCCAGCCCATTTCCTCTAGATGTTTGCTGTGCCCCTCTTTGCCCACAGTGCAGGCCTCACAAACACTTCCTCCAAAGCCTTCATGGATATTTCTCCAGATGAGAAAACCATGGGGAACAGCCTTGGAGTGGCTTTTTCTTCCCATTTTTTTGTAATGGCAATATATTTGCGTGGCTCAAAATTCAAAAGCAATGCAGTTATACAGTGAAAAGTCTTGTTTTCTTTGCTCCCTGGTTGCCCAGTGCCTCTCCCCCGAGGCACCCCATCTTTGTGAAGTTCTTATGTTCCTTCCAGAGATACTTTAGGCAAATAGAAATAAAAGCGCACACGCACACGCACACACATTTTCTTTATCTCTACCATTTCTTTGTAACGTGATAGCTAGATTATTATACAAATAGATGATGAGCCCAAAAGATTATATAGGAATGTAAAAAATAAAGATACAAAAGTATATACTGTAAGGCCAACTGGCCCGAGGCAGGGGAACGCAATCAGATTCACAGGTTGCATCAGACCGAAACTCTCCGGACCACCCAGTTCCAGAAACTGACCTGGAGGCTCTCCGGACCACCCAGTTCCAGGAACTGACCTGGGGACCTTCCACCCGGCCCAGCCTTCCCGCCTTTCGAAGGGCGGGACTAGCGGTCCCAAGACTGATGTAACTGGCACCAGATATTGCCACGATACCGGAAGAGACCACCAAATAAGGAATACCCTGTGCCCTCCCAGATTCACCACACCCCTTTCCCTTCTTCCCCTATAAAATCTTGCCCAACCCTCGCCCGGGTGCGACTTCTCTGGCCCCTTTCTCTCGGACCAGTGAACCTCACCCGGGAGCGCCCCCTAATAAAGCTCACTTGAAGCTTTCCTCTGTTTCGCGATGCCGTTTGTTAAGATTCGACCTTACATATACATGTGTACTTTTATATTGCTATGTGGTCTTTGGGTTCATCATTAAAAGAGCTGTATCAGTAATGAGATTATCTCTAAAACATACTAAATTAGAAAGCAAGGTACAGAACGGTTTGTTTAATAATCTGTTTGTATAATAGTCTAGCTCCCTTGTTACAAGGAAATGGCAGGGATAAAGAAAATGTGTGCGTGTGTGTGTCTGTGTAAGCTATGATCTCAACTATGTGATGAAGACACACAAATATAGAAATAAACATACTAATTGATGATAGCTGCTGGGTTAGGATGGTGGGATTATGGGTATTTCTTTTTTGCTTGTCTCTCTGTTTCTCTTTCTCTCTAACTTCCTATAATATGGTTACGTTATTTTTAAAATTTTGAAGACCTTACTTTAGTATGTAGAGTATATTTTCATCTTATTAGAATTCTTTCCTGGTCCTTTACATATGCACTAGCACTTATACTTCTATTGGAAATTGCCACATCCCTCCCCATCCGACTCTGGCCCCCCTCTCACCGCCCCCCACACACCCCCCGCATTATTTTCCCCAGAGACCCACTCAAGTCTTGCACACCTGTCACCGTTCCTTTGTTTTGGTCTGCCTCCTGCTCTAAGAGGAAAGCTCCACGAGGACAGGGATTGATTGGTGTCTCTTTTGTTCAGGGCTCTATCTCCAGCGACCAGAGCCAAGCCTGGCACAGAGTAGGGGCTCAGTTGTTATTTGCTGGATGAATGAATCCTCACGTGGGCCCAGCAATGCCTGTAGTTGAGCATCAGTAGCTACTGTCCTCTGCCTTCCTCTTCCGTCCTCTTGCCCTCCCTCCATCGTGGGTCTGGATCTTACCTCTTCCCATCTTTTCAAGGACCTCAGTCCTGTAAGTGCACCTCCTCTGTCTCCTGCAACAGCAATTTCTCCTTCTTTATTGGTTTATACCTTTCTCCAAACAAACTTGCCCTAATGTCGCTCATCTTCTAAGAAACAGTCGCACGTCCTTCCTGCTGCTGCTATTTTTCTCGACTCCCCTTCCTAGCCGACTCCTCAAAAATAGCTGTCTGGGCTTGGGGGCTCTACCACCTTGCTTTCTTGTCTTTCCTAAACCAGATTCAGTTGAATTTTCAGCAGTGACCAAGTAGCAGGGCTGGCAGCAGTCGGGGGCTGTACAGGCAGTGAGGGGGGACAGTGGGAACAGACAGGGACAATGGGGACAGCAGGGGACCATGTGGATGGAGGGGGGCGCGGCAGGGGACAGTGGGGCAGCACAAGGGCTCTGAAGAGGTCCTGGGGCAGGTCCTAGTGTCCTCCTGTCTTTCTGGCTGTTCCCTCTCCCCCACCCTCTCGTCTGTCTCCACTCACTGCCCAGGTACTCCGCCTTGTGGCTTTAACTAGCACCTATACACCAATGACTTTCAAATTTATCTCCTGCCTGGACTTCTCCCTTGAACTCCAGTCTCATCTATCCAACTGCCTATATGACACCTCCCCTCAGAGTCATCCTTGGCCCCTCTTTGTTTTACACCCCACATTCAATCCATCAGAAGATCCTGTTGCTTCTCCCTTTAAAATAATGTCTTGCGTCCGACATCTTCCCACCCGCTCCATTGCTCTCTCGTGGTCCAGTGTCTGGTCTCCCGCTTCCCTCTGCCCTCCTGCACTTTATTCCCCCACTGCAGTCAGCAGAACCCTCTAAACACGTAAATCAGGTCCTCACACTGCTACTCACAAGTGCTTCAGCAGCATCTGAGTCCCGTAGCACTCGCAAGAGTTCCCCTAAGACTCCCTGGGAGGGCAGTGAAGGCCAGAGGCTTCCTCCAGCTTGTCATGAATGAATTTTTTAATTAACTAACCCATTATTCATTCCTTAATCAATCCCTGTATACCTCCCCAGACCAGGCCAGTGCTGGCGAGACAGGGGGGGACACAGTCCAGCCCCTGCCCTAACAATGGCTTCCAGGACTGGATGGGAGCTGCCCTCAGAGGAAGGTGGGGAGGAGGAGACAGGGAAGAGGGGTAAGGGGTGTCGAATGCTGTGCCTTTAAGACCCCCAGAGATGGGCTTCCCTGGTGGTGCAGTGGTTAAGAATCTGCCTGCCAATGCAGGGTACACGGGTTTGAGCCCTGGTCTGGGAAGATCCCACATGCCGCGGAGCAACAAAGCCCGGGCACCACAACTACTGAGCCTGCGCTCTGGAGCCCGTGTGCCACAACTACTGAGCCCGCATGCCACAACTAATGAAGCCCACGTGCCTAGAGCCTGTGCTCCGCAACAAGAGAAGCCACCGCAATGAGAAGCCCACCCACCACAAGGAAGAGCAGCCCCGTTCACTGCAACTAGAGAAAGCCCTCATGCAACAATGAAGAGCCAACGCAGCCAAAAATAAATAAATAAATAAAATAAGTTAAAAAAAACAAAAAAGATCCCCAGAGATGCTCCCAAGGGGCAGGGTTAGGGGTGCTCCCCCTACAGGTTGCCTTGCAGGCACCTTCAGCGAGACCTGGCCTGGCTCCTCCTCCCTCCCTGGCTCCAGCTGGGCTTCCTTGCAGCTCTCGCCTGTTGGGAAGCAGACAGCCTGGCTTAGCGTGCTCTCTCCTGTGTGATGTCAGAATCTCGCCTGGCCTGGCCCCTCTTTTACTTCTCTGCTCTGACCTCAGCACTGACGTCTTTGCTGGAGATAGGGCAGAAGGTGGGGAGGGGAGCGTGGGAAGATCGGGGCATGAGAGGCTGGGCTGGGAGGCACAGACGTGCCCCATCCACCCCTTCAGCTCCCTGTGTGACTCCGAGGAGAGGCAGACTTCCATAAGCATTCTGAAGGATACGATGAAAGTCCAGAAAATGAGGTTAAGCCCAGGATTGGCACGCTGGTCACCAAAGAACGAGCTAAACCGATGCCTGTGGTAACAGAGGCACACAGAAGGCTGGCCGTCTCTGTGGGGTCATGGCATGATGCCCGTCTCAGAGCTCTCCATCTGCCAGAGAAAATGTGGGTGCAGGGCCAGCAGGGCAGGCCCAGGCGGCTCGGACGCGCCCTTCCTCTCCAGCTTCAGAAATGTCAGGCTGCTTTCACAAAACCATCTCACAGGAAAATTATTATCTACGGGCATTATGCAATTTTCCCATCAGAATTACAGGCTGTGTTTGAAAAGAAATAAAAAGAAATTGAATTTGAAATGCTTCTGTGAAACCACATCATCTTCTTGCGGATCTGTTAATGGGCTTCAGATACGTTCTCTGGCTTTGAAATAGCTGATCAGACAGCCCCTTGGGATGGCAGCTGCTTCCTAGGAGCAAGGTGGGGTGTAGGCACTTATAAACAGCCAGCCCAGGTCACTGGGGTGTCCATCTGAGGCAGACTCAGAGCCTGTGAGCCTCACCATGGTTCCTAAGGTGGCCAGCGCGTCCTGTCCCTTCCCCTTCCCTCTACTATCAGGCAGGTCTAGCAGAGTTCTCTGGCTGGCACTCTCCACGGGCTCTTCCAGTGCACGCCAGCTCGGGGCGCAGGTCCATCAGTGTCACTTTACCCAGCTCTGGCTCCATCCTGTGCTGTGGAGTCCTGGTGGCCTGGGGCTCAGAAGGACGCCAGCCTCTTCCTCAGCACAGCCTGTCATTCAGACGGCAAAGATTGATCAAGCACGCTCTAAACACTGATAGTACAGCGGTGAGTGAGCAAAACAGACAAAAGCCTTTGCCCGCGTGCAGTGCCTATTCTAGCAGGGGGAGATCAATGATAAAAAGAAAGCAAAATACATAGTATATCGGATGGGGAGAAAATAACCAGATAAAGTAGTGGGGGTGTGCCAGGTCGAGGAAGGGGCAGGGAATTGCTCTTTTGCACAGTGTGGTCAGCAGAGGCCTCACCGAGCAGGTGACATTTGAGCAAAGACCTGGAGGAGACAGAGGAATGCATGCTCTAGTGTCTGGGAGGACAGCACCCCAGGCTCAGGGGGCAGCAAGTGCTCAGTGTGCCTGGCATGTCAGGAGAAGACATCCAGGGCGGCTGGGGGAGCAAAGTGAGCAAGCGGGAGAGAAGTTAGGGATGAAGCTAGTGAGGTAACGGGGGGCAGAGCAGATCATGAAGGGCCAAGGGGGCCATGGCAAGGTCCCCATTGGCTGTGCGGTGTGATGCCATTAGAGGATTTTGACCAGAGGGATGGCATGATGTGGCTGCTATGTGAGGAGGAGCCTGGAGGAGGGCGAGGGACGAGGCAGAGAGACCGGCCAGGAAGCAGCTGCAATAATCCAGGCAAATGATGATGGTGGCTTGGACCAAGATGGCGCTGAAGACACAGGGAGGATACAGTTCAGGCCCTGCTCTAATGATGGTGACAGACAGTGGTTGGCTCATAAATACATTTTAGAAGTGGAGTTGATAGATGTGCTGGAGGATCAGAGGTGGAGTATGCGAGAGAGAAGCCTCAAGGATGAGAAACTAGAAGGACAGCATTGCCATTTAACGGAATGGGAAGAATGAGAGAGGCCAGGTTTGGGGAGGAGACGATCAGGAGTTTGGTTTCAGACACGCTGAGTTTGAGATACCAGTTCAACATCCAGATGAGAAAGTGTCAAGACAGTTAACATACAGGCTGGAGTTCAGAGGCGGGGTTGAGGGGAAGATGACAACTTAGGAGTCATCGGTGTATCCACAGCTTGTATTTTAAGGCATGGGACAAGAGGAAATCGCCAAGGCAGTGTGAGTAGAAAAGAGAAGAGCGCCAAGGGCTTGAATACAGGGGCACTCCAGCGTTTGGAGGAGGATGAAGAGGGTCAGCAAGGGAGACTGAAGAGGAAGGAGGTGAGGAGAAAATTAAGAGGCAGCAAGTGCCAGAGCCAGGCGGACAGTGTTTCAAGGCAGAGGGAGGGACCAGCTGCATTAAATGGTCTGGAAGCTAAGAGCTGGGCACTGACCATTGGCAGCAGAGAGAGGTGAGGCTCAGTTACTACATCTGGGATAGGAGGACCATTTGCCTGCCTGCCTCAGAGGGCTACAGTGCAGCCCACGTGAGACCACGGGCAAACTGTGGAGCACCACCAAACGTGAGCTGTTTGTATTTATGACCTGATAAACCCAGAGGCTGTTGAAATGAGGGGAGCCATCCTGGGCACAGTTGATGTTAAAGATGCTTAAAGCTCCATTATCGCCTCATAAAGTGTCTCGTTTCCTGCTGCTCATCACCAGGACACTCACCGAGGGATGAAAAAGTCCCCTTCAGAGGTGGGAGCCATCAGGACTGATATTTTTTATGGGTGGTCAGTGGGAATTCTGGGAAACGGTAGGAGCCAATAATGGAACCAAACACTGCTCACTGGGGTCTTTACACAGGATGACAGGTTCTGTCCTTCCAGAGGGAATTGGGTGTCCCTGTGCCTCAAAGCACGGGCTCCTTGGAGAAAACTGTCAGCCAGGGGCAGCCATGGTCTTGCTGAAAAACAAGCAAAATAGGGGAGGGACAAGAGGGAGATGGAGAAGAAGAATCGTCAGGGAAAGTGGAAAGAGCACGAGCTTTGGGGTCAGACACGTCTGTATTGGAACCGTGGTTACTGGGCAGTCTTCACAAGTCACTTGACCTCTTTGACCCTAAGTTTCCTCATCTGCAAAATGAAATGGCAGCTATTCCCAAGGTTTTCCTGAGAAGCAAGCTGATAAATGGGGAAATGCACGATGAGGTGGGGTGGGTGGGGGGTCTCTGTGTGCACACACGTGGATCACTGCCCCTGCATTTAGTGTCATCGGCTTTCCTTGTCTTTAGTAGCAGCATTTTCTCTCCAATTCAAGGACCCTGTGCTCCCCCCTCTTTATCAAAACCAGTTCTCAGGACAGCATTACCATTACCAGTATTGTGAACACTGTATCATAATCCCCCCGGCATGGCTGTAATATTCAGAACTCAGGGTGGCCTAGGACATGCCCTGAAGGACAGCGGAAGCACGGGTCGGGGAGGGGTGGGGCCCAACCTTTCAGGAGACCCCGCCCTTCTGCCCCACGGCTTACCCTCCCAGCCCCTTCCACCTGGGTTCACAGGCTGACAAATGTGGTCTCCAGACTGAGGTTTAAACTCTAGACATGCCATTGACTAACGGTGTAACTAATTTCGCCAAAGAAATGTATTGCTGAGGTTTAAAAAGTATATACCGACCTTTCAAACGTGTCCTAAGGATTTAATAAGATACTGTATATAAGGTAATTAGCAAGGTACCTAGCACATGAAAACAGTAGATTGTTGCTGTTGTTGTTTCTACTTGTTTTGATTCCTTCCCCTCATGGATTGCATCTCATTTCTCTCCTTGGGGGGCAGGAGGCAAGTTGGCTGGGCTGACTCCCAGACTGCTGGTCTGGGGCAGGACGTGCTATGGTGAGGAAGCTTAGCTTCAGTGCCACGCGGAGCAAAACGGGCCTTCGGATGAAGAAACAGGTTGTGGTTCAGGACTGGGAGACAAAGGCAAAAGCTCAGGAGGCAGGAAGGTGCAGGAACAGAGAAGAGGCGAGAAGCAAGGCAGGGAGGAGGGGACAGACTCGCCTGTTGCCGTGAGCACGGCTGAGCTGCCGGAGCTCTCCCGCCTTGGGAGCTGGCTCTGGGGGGCATGGGAGGGTCCGTGTGGGGTAAGGATGTTCAGACACCAGCCCTAACCCGGCCCCCCAGACTCACATTCTGTCCCTCTGCTCTGCTCAGATGTGACATCTCCTGATAGCCGTGAGATTTCTGCCCCTGACCTGTCCCAGACTTGTTTCCACTCCACAGGAATCCTCCTTCCTCTGGATCTGACCTCAGCCCATGGCCTGATTTAGTAGGCCGTGCAATTTTCATTTGGTACCTGAGGAAGCCTGAGTACAGTTGTAACATCTTCACAATATGTTTACCAAAAGCAAAATGGAAGAACTCATCCCCGGGAAGATGGACATGAGTACCCTGTAGTTTCTTGGAGGTTTTTTATTTTAATTGGCATATCTCTGGGAAAGTGCTAACGTCATGCAAACGAGGCGTGAACTGAGTACCCTGAAATACTTTGAAAACAGTCCTATGGGAGATGGATAAGGGCTTTAAGGATCTTGAAAGATCCTTTCTGGGCTTTAGAGACTTGTTAAAACAGTTTTTCATTTAAGTCTGAAGTTGGGGTTGCTTACTCTGAATTTAAATTCTTCAGTCTTCAGAATGTAAAGTACCTGGAGCCCCAGTGCCCCCATCCAAGGCTCACCCAGCTACATTAACCTTTAAATAAGGGGACATTCTCCTGAGGCCTTGTGGCTTTGTTGATGCTACTGTGTGCTCCATTCTCTGTACTTAGGCAGCACAAATCAGTTCTAATACCATCTTGGCCTGAATGTGGATAAGAATAAGAGTAGTAGCTAGTATTGATGCTAATACAGGCACGGTTATTAGCACGTTATTTGAATTATGTCATTTTGTCCCCCTAATAACACCATGTGGTAGATATACTTTTTGTTTGTTGGTTGGTTGGTTGGTTGGGTTTTTTTTTTTTGCCGTACGCGGGCCTCTCACTGCTGTGGCCTCTCCCGTTGCGGAGCACAGGCTCCGGACACGCAGGCCCAGCGGCCATGGCTCACGGGCCCAGCCGCTCCGCGGCACGTGGGATCCTCCCGGACCGGGGCACGAACCCGCGTCCCCTGCATCGGCAGGGGGACTCTCAACCACTGCGCCACCAGGGAAGCCCGGTAGATATACTGGTTTTTTTTTTTTTTTTTAAATTTATGGCTGTGTTGGGTCTTTGTTTCTGTGCGAGGGCTTTCTCTAGTTGTGGCAAGCGGGGGCCACTCTTCATCGCGGTGCATGGGCCTCTCACTATCACGGCCTCTCTTGTTGCGGAGCACAGGCTCCAGACGCGCAGGCTCAGTAATTGTGGCTCACGGGCCTAGTTGCTCCGCGGCATGTGGGATCCTCCCAGACCAGGGCTCGAACCCGTGTCGCCTGCATTGGCAGGCAGATTCTCAACCACTGCACCACCAGGGAAGCCCATACTTTTTAACCCTATTTCAGAGATGAGAAAGCTAGGGGAAGTCAGAGACTTGCCAAAGGACACAGAGCTAGTCACGGTGCAGTCAGGATTTGAAATCAGGTATGACTCTAGGGCTTATGCTCTTATCCATGCTACTTTCCTGCCTGCTGGATTAGTAAAGATGAAAAAGATTGATAGTGTCCAGTGTGCCCAAAGTTGTAAAGACATTGGCACATACACATTCTTGCTGAAGTATCAATTGGTACAGATATTTGGAGGACAATTTGGTAGGCACTACCAAAATTGTCAATTTGCTTCATCGTTTGATCATTCCTGGAAGTCTATGACACAGGAACTTGTAAACAAAGAAATATGTACACAAGTGTTCATTATAGCATCATTTATATAAACAATTAAATATCCACCAATAATGCCAGTTAAATAAGAGAACATGCATGCTATGGAATTCTACACATACATCAAAAAATGGTGTGGCTTTGCTTTTTCACCAATTTACTGAGTATCCACAGCACTTGGATATGGCCATGAACAAGCCAGACCCTCTCCAATCCTATAGAGCTTTGGTTCTACTAGAGAATTTTGATGCTTCAAGAAAAATATTTAGTTTTTAAAATATATTTTCCAGAATGTTCCTGTGTTCTTATTTCATTGGCTAACATAAAAGATCACAACATGGAACTGTTGATCATGCAGATGGTGCGTAACCATGAGATGAAACAGTTTACAGGAAGAAGCTGTTCTAGTGCCTGCAGACGTGGAACCACCATCCTTGGAGCCTCCATGGCTCTAAAAAATACAGATGGAATGTCAGCACCATAAACACTAGTGGAGGGCCCCAAAAATTTCTGTTGAGTTATATGCTGCAAAAGCAAAATCAGTGTCATTAGTTGGGACTTGAAAACCAAGATTTAATTGTAATACAAGGTGCATCTGCAGGGCCAGCTAACTTGGTGGCCCCCTTAACTCCACCCACGTTGATTTTATTTTTTAGTAAAGTATTTCTTCAAGGGCAAAAGGACTGTCTTCAGACGGTACCTCATTCCTTGGATCTCATACTTGGATTTCTTTTTTTCTAAGTCTTGACCTGGCTTACCCTAATTTGAAGATCTCTAACACTTTAAATCAAGAAAAGAGGAGTTATATTGCCATAGGTACTGACATGGAAAGTTTCCCATGATATGATAGTAAGGGGAAAATGTAAAAATCGTGGTGCAGAATAAGATATTCAATATGATGCAATTTTTGTGGGAACAGCTGTATATAATGTACGTGCACACACACACATAATACCTAAGTATAGTGAAAGGTCTGGAATGATATGTACTGAACTGTAACACTCTGGAGAAGGAGGTGGCAGAAGCCAGGGTGCATGCTAAAGTAGAATGCTCAACATTTACATTGTGTGCTTCTGTGATGCTAAATTTTTCCACAAAAAGCATGTATTATTCTGAAATTAAAAATCAAAGAAAAAAGCTAGCTGATGCGGGCCACGGAGGCAAAACTCAGGGATTAAGAAATCACCCTGGAAGTTGTGGGGAGCTGTTGCAGGGTTTAGGCAGGCAATGGATATGGTCAGATTTGCAGCAATGTCAAGGGTGGACTGGGGAAAAGCAAGAAGATACTAGAGCCGGGGCAACTGGTGAGGAGACCGTGGAAGGACTCGAGATAGTAAGGCTGTGAATGCAGTGGATCTTGGGGCCCGACGGCTGTGAGGGGTAAGAGATGGAGGAATGCAGGCAGCTGCTGGATGTGCCCGACAGGGTCCACTGAGGAAGAGCAGTGTTCTAGGGGCAGATGAAGAACTCGTTGTGGGACATGGAACGTATGATCTAAGTACAGGAAACCCAGATCACAGGAGACCAGCTCGAGTCTTACATGTGACTTCATGTCAGGCAGCTTCTCTCAGTCACTCAGCAGATGCGTATTAGGAGTGAGTCAGGGATACAGTCTCAATAAATTAAAAAAATCTCCCATGAGAAATGTAAAGCGCTCTGTTAGGACTTGGAAACGCTCTCCCTGCAGACATGTGATTGGGGGGGTGTCTGTGCATCCGCAGATTCTTTCCTCTGACCAAAAGGGGGAACCCCCAAGGAAGCCTGAGCTCAGAGCAGGCTGCGAGCTTCTGGGGGGACGGGGTGCTCTGTGGGCCTCACTCCTGCCCTCGCCCCACCAGGACCATCAGTAGGTGCCCAAGCTGAGCAGGATCTGGCTAAGCTCCTGTCCCCTCTAAGCTCCCCCACCCTGCTCCAGCAACCCATTCCCTGGCTGCAGATGAGGTGCTCCAGACCAGAGGCTTTTTCTAATCTTGCGGCCTGAGCCTGGAGGCACCTCTGACCTCCTCCTTGCATGGGATTTTCTGGGCAAGGTACCCACCAACTAAGGAGAAGTTCATCGATTCATCCCAAATACATGCCAGGTACCTGCTGCCAGGAACAACTCCAAGGACTGGGGCAGAGCTGTGGGCCATTCAAGCCAGTCTCTGCCCTTCGGGAACTCAGAAACCTGTTCATTCGGCAACAAAGCTCTTGCTGCCCCTGCTGGTAACATCCTGGGCTTTTCTGGGCAGCGTGGACAGTGGTGTCTGAGCACTGCTGGGCCCTGGCCCGGGGAAGGGGAGCTCCAGGACCAGCTGAATTCACTCTGGGGAAACCCCAGCCAAAACTGAATTTGGACCTGTGGAAGCGTAAGCCTTGAAAAGCCTATGGTAGCCCTCAGCCCCAATGTGTAATTGAAAATAAAAACCCAAACAAGGGGCTTCCCTGGTGGCGCAGTGGTTGAGAGTCTGCCTGCCGATGCAGGGGACACGGGTTCGTGCCCCGGTCTGGGAGGATCCCACATGCCGCGGAGCGGCTGGGCTCGTGAGCCATGGCCGCTGAGCCTGCGCGTCCAGAGCCTGTGCTCTGCAACGGGAGAGGCCACAGCAGTGAGAGGCCCGCGTAAGGCAAAAAAAAAAAAAAAAAAAAAAAAAACCCAAACAAATCTCAAAGTAAAGTTAAGCAGGATTAACAAAATTCTGATTTTTCCCCACGATGGTGACTTAAGGCTTTCCTTCTAAAATGTTAATTATCAAATTCTTCCTCAAAAAATTCTTTTAGGTCCCCGAGCTTTAAGGGTGCCTTACACACTGTCCAAAGCAAACTAGAGCAGGATTACGTGAGTGGCCCAGGAGCGTGGGCCCCAGGCTTCATCTTGCCCTCCTTGTCCAAGGGAGTCTGATCCAGTATGTGAGTCTCGACAGCAGGAGAGGCCTCGGGGGTGACAACCCTCGGGGTCAGATGGTGGCTGCAGTGTGGCTGGAGCAGGCCCCAGTGGAAGCCTGGACACAGAGAGCATGACCTGCCCTCCAGGCTGGACATGATGTGGAGGTCTGGCCATCCCAGAGGGAGGGCAAGTTAGAGCCTGGCTCCTGTGGAGAAGGGTCTGCGCTGGAACCCTTAAGTGTGGCTCAGTGGGCCCCTCGGTGTCCAGCACACACCAGGCACCCTGGACGCAGCCCCACCTCCTGGGATTGCCAAGACTCCAGGGCTCTTCACCCGGGGGCAGGTAGAGGAGTCTCAGCAGCGGGTAAGGGCGTGGGGGTGGACGTCACTATGTCAGAGCCCTCTTGCTCCCTGAGCCCAGCTCTCCTCACTAAATACCTGTGGTCCTTTTTTACAGAGCGACGAGGTCCTCACTGTCATCAAAGCCAAAGCTCAGTGGCCAGCCTGGCAGCCTCTCAACGTGTAAGTAGCACCAGGGCCCTGTCCGGCCCCCAGCCTGGTCTTGTACGTGGAGCCACCCGCCTCCTGGCTGCCGCATGCCAGCTATGTCGTAAAAGTCAGCACTGCCCCTCAGGTGGCTGAGCAGGTGAGGTGCACTGCTCATGCATGCAGTACCAAGTGCCCCTACCTCCTTGGGGAATGCAGGCTTGGTCTCTGTGTCCCCCATGGCTTTAACATCGCAGAGGACCCCACTCAGACACTGGAAGTGTTAGGAACACGGTTAACTATAAAGCTTTGAAAATCAGGGGGAGAATTCTAAACTGAGATACAAAATTGAGAGTCACCAAGGAATGGGAGACAACACCAAGGACATGGTTGAGAGACAGCTTGAGAATGAGAGTCAAGGGCTTGGGACTGAGTCCCGAGGAGCTCCAACATTTAATGCTGAGGAGGAGTTGCCTGCAAAGGGAGCAAAAAAGGAGTAGCAAGGAGGTTGGGGAAGGAAGCTTGGTAACAGGGAAGCCAAGGGAAGAAAGCATTCAAGAAGGACAGCTGTGTCCAGGGCAGCTGAGAGATCAAGGAAGACCAGAGTTGCACAATGCCAGTTGGATTTATCAACATCAAGATCATCAGTGACCTTATTGGGAATCCTTTCTGCTGAGTTATGGGGGGAGGGTAAACAGCCTGGAGCAGGGTGAATGAAATGTGAACAGAAAGTGAGGTTATGGAGTCAGTGAGTACAGACAACTCTTCTGCGAAATTTGATGTGAAAGAAGAGAGACTGGGCAGTAGCTCCAAGAGGATGAAAGAATCAGTGGAGCTTTTTTTTCCTGAAGATTTGAAAAAAAAATATTTGGGGACACCTTCCCACCCTTTACCCATCCCTCAGATATCTTGAGACCCCAGTGGAACAGAATTAATCCATGGCAAACACTCAGATTTCCCAAATTCCCAAAGCCTCTCCACTCAGTGCTACCAGCTTGTTAAGGGAAAGGAATTTTCCTTTGGTTTTCCCATACCCCAGTCTCCCCTTTCCTCTTCCAAATCTCATTAGGAAGTCAAATTAGGAAGCCTACATGCAGCCAAGTTTTGTTTTGCAGAAACAACCCTGCCCCTCCTTGTGAGCCTGCTCTATTGAGGTTAATGGGATTCTAGCCTCCCTCAGGCCAGTGGAAAGCCAGGGTGACCTACTTTGTGAGGTCCTGCCCAGAGAAACTGACTTGTTTTTCAATGATCTTCATCATTATCCCCAGGACCACTTCTCAAAGGACAGCCATGAATGAACAAATTAGCTGCAGACTTGTTTAGCTCAATAAATCAAGCTGTGGCTCCAAAAGCCCAGAGTACAGGTAGAGACAGAAAAGACAAATTCTGAGCAAAAGCCACATCCTCCACAAGTTCTTCCGGCGCTTGAGTAGAAAATGCCTAGGTTTCCTGCAAATCAATGCTGAATTTCCACCACCCAGTTCCTCCAGTTAAGTCTGACTGTTAGGAATTACTGGAACTTTAAAAAATAAATTTTATTCCTTTCCTTACGATGAATCCTCTAAAGGACTGTAGTCTCCTTAATTATTCCCAGCCATTCTGATTAATTAACATTTGTTTAGACAGATCTGTTTGTGAGACAGATGAGAGGCAGGTGAAATAGAGACATGGTCACCCTTTCCAGAAATCTGTGCTCCCTTAATCATCCCAGCCATGGTTCCCAGGGGCCAGAGGCATCTTTCTGTGAAATCAGGGCTGGAAGTTTCAGGGTGCTCCCGGTCTCCTGTAGAACCTGCCCAGGTCCGTTGATGTCCCCAGGATTGTAAAGGAAGACTGGCCTTGGACTAGAGAATGCAGAGGTCTAACAGGCCAGATGGACTCGGAGCCCTAGATGACTCCAAGTTATAAACAGAGTTGTCCAATGCAGAGACCTCTCTGAAACCCTCCTCCAGCCACACAGACTTCAGCCTAGTGAATGGCTCTAGCACCGCCTAGTGTCGAGATTGAGTTTCTGCAACCTTGAAAGCTATTGAGGATTATTTGAAACGAACAAGAGGGACAGAACTCAGCATATGAGTGACCTGAGTCTCACAGATATGGATCTGTAACTTAGAATGGTATAGTAAGTCTCTAGAAGGACCATAAAAATCCTTTATTGCCTCTTTTCTTTTGTCGTGTTTTTGAAAGCTTTGTTTAGAAAAGCAGAGTGAGAAGGAAATCAACATTTACCAAGTCCTTTTATGGTGCCAGTCATGATGATAAGCAATTTCCTCACTAAAAGCCCTGGGGTGGGTCTGAGGATGCTCCCATTTTGCAGATTAGTAATTGTAAAGGGAGACGAGGTCAAAGCTGCTGTCACATAGCTAATAAGTGACTGAACCAGGGCTCAAATCCAGCTGTCTCTTCCAGTCCCCTTTGTTCTCTCCCACATCACGCTGCCTCTCTGAATGTAAAAAGGCACAAGATATCTCTGTGTCTTCATTTGGTTTTCATTTTTCTGGTATGAATTGTCTGTTCATAACTTTCCTTTACCTATTGGGATTGTGGTGTTTCTTTGTTGTTGTTGGTTTTTTTTTACAGATTTGGACTAACTCTGTACATACTATAGGTATTAACATTTGTCAGTCAAACTAGAGGGAGACATTTTTGCTAACATGTCATTTTTCCTTTCTAATTCAACACTGTTGTTTCCATTATGCAGATGTTTTTAGTTGGTATATAATTCAATTACTTATTTTTGTGATTGCTTTTATTGTTTCAAAGCTGAGAAAATTAACATTTCTCTAACATATCAAAAAACTTGACTTTTTTTTCCTATGATCTGGTTGTTTTTTACTTAACTCTGAGTTTTTGCTGTTTGGTGGGATGTGTGTGTGTGTGTGTGTGTGTGTGTATATATTAGATGTGAATACCATATTTTTTTAAACTGCAATTAAGTTAGCCCAACCCCACTTGTTGCGTGATCTTTCCTCTCCCCCTCAATTTTATATGAGTCCTTATCTAAAGTTTCTGGAATCTTCAGCCTGTGCCACTGATCTATATTTCTATCTTATCCTGGATATTACACCATTTTCATTATCATACATTATAGTATATTGTTATATGGTATGGCCATATCAATTCTCTTTGCCAGAAAAGTGATAAAAATTTAAATCCCAGATAGAAAAATAAGATCAAATTAATAAAATACTTTATATGGGAAGACATGGCATATAAGAAAGGCATGAATAAGAATTTTTATTATGGTTTGGACAAATTAAAGAATTCCAGTCATATTTAGCATTTCCTAAAGAAAACTCACATATATTCTTATCCATTTCATTATTTTAAATAGCATTTTTATTATAGAATAAATACTTTGAGGTAATTTTTAAATTAGGTCTGAAGGCCAAAGGAAGTGTTAAGAGCTCCATATTCATTTCCTAGATTAACTCATTTATTTCAACAAATATTTGAGGAGAATCTACCGCATGCCAAATTCTAAGCCAGGCACCAGGATGTAGCTGTAAACAAGACGAAAATGGTCCCTATTCTTTTGGAAACTAACAGGGAAGATGGAAATTAAACAAGGAACTCCAAGGAAAGAGTGAGTTCAACATGCTCTGGGAATGTACCCCAGGGGTCCTAAGCAATTTGAGGTGAGGGCAGGAAACATTTCCTCCCCGCAAGCTGGGGGGCCTGAGGATGAATTTTCCAGTCAAGGGTACAAGAAAAGAGCAGGACGTAACTGAACATGTTATAAAATCGTTCCCAGGCTTTTACAGCCAAATTTACCATATCACCCAACCTAAGGTCAGGCGTTTTGTGCAGGGATCGGTTGCCCCAAATTTTCTACCCCTTGAAACACTTACCAAGGTCTGGGGGATACCTCATTCAGGTTACAGATTTGGCCAAAATGCATTAGCAGAGAATGATTTGTATAAGCCTTGTAAAACACAGGAGGTTCTCAGTTGGTTACATCCTTCAGCTGGGCAGAGTAGCAGGGTGGTGTGTTGGATGGGGGTTGGTTTGGTTTCTCCAGCTGTGGATTCCCAAGTAGAACTGGTTTTGTCCTCTTAGCTTGTCATGATGAATAGCTTCATCCATGGGATACAGGATATGAAAGACTACCTGACCCACAACCATATGCTCAGGGAGATGGGAAGGTAACAGGTGTAGTGGTTGGTCTCTGGCAACGGAAGAGAAGCCTTCCTCCAAGGCACTGCTGGACTCCCGAGGGGTCCAGAGCCAAGCAGTCCCACTCTGCCCACTTGCCTGTGCTCTCTGCCAGGCAGTTACTGAAGGCAGACCCCAGACGGTGTCCTGTTAATCCCTAGGTGAGCAATGCCACAGCTCCCCAGACTGCAATTGTTGTAGAAGCCAGGTCTTTAAAGAAGCTGCTAAAAGCAATGACCTACATGCCAGAAAATGCATGCATGAGAAAAGGAAATGAAATCCCCCAATTTGTACCTAACTAAATAGCAGACTATGTAAGTGTGGGACTTTAGCAATATATAAAGGCCTCCTAACATATCATCTGAGCCTCACAGCAACACGGCAGGTGGGTAATGTCAGATGAAGAAACTGAGACTGGAAGAGGATGAGTGAGTTACTTGCCCAAGATCTAGTGAGTAGTGGAGCTCAAGTCATCATACATCTACTTGTTCAGCTGGCCCACTGGAAACCCAGTATTGGGATATGGCTGTGAAACAGGTTTGTGCCCTCAAAGGGCTCCTAGTCTAGTGGGGGAGACCAAACAGTGAGGAAGAGATTACAATCAAAGGGTACAGCTCAGAGACCTACACAGAGTGTGTGGAAATACAAACCAAAGGCACTGGTCTCAGTGCAGGGTATCAGAAAGGCTCCTGGATGAGGTGACTCATGACCTGAGGCTTGGAAGATGAGTAGACCAGTGATTCTCAAATTTGAGGCACATTAGAATCACCTGGAGGGATTATTAAAACAAAATGCTGGGTCCTACCCCCAGTCTCTAAGTAAATCTGGGTGAGGCCCAATAATTTGCATTTTCAACAAGTTCCCAGAGGACACGGATGTTTCTGGTCCAAGAACCACACTTTGAAGGCCACTGAAGGAGAGCCTTCCCAGCAGATGCAAGTGCACGTGGGTCCTGATGCCAAAGGCAGGTTCAGGCCAGGCTCTTCCTCCACTCAGGTTCCAGAACCTACACTGGCATCAGGCTGAAGTGAGAAGTGCATTCAGGAAGGCCTCCCTCCCCTTGCCTCTCTTTTCTGATCTCCATATGACCCTTCAGTGCTGTTTCACTCAGTAACAGTAATACAGTAAGTCCCCTACATATGAACGAGTTCCGTTCCTGCGTTCTGAAGTCCAATTTGTTCATAAGTCCAACAAAGTTAGCCTAGGTACCCAACTAACACAATCGGCTATATACTACTGTACTGTAATGGGTTTATAATAGTTTTCACACAAATAATACATAAAAAACAAAAAATAAAGAAAACATTTTAAATCTTACAGTATAGTACCTTGAAAAGTACAGTAGTACAGTACAACAGCTGGCATACAGGGGATGGCATCGAGTGAACAGGCAAGAAGAGTTACTGACTGGAGGAGGGAGAGGAGGTGGGAGATTGTAGAGCTGAAAGATCGTCAGCAATAGGAGACGGAGGGCAAGCTGCAATTTCACTCACACCTGACGTTGATGGAATGCACATTCGCATCTTTGAAAGTTCGCAACTTAAAGGTTCATATGTAGGGGACTTACTGTAGTAGTAATTGGTCTGGTGCCAGACACTGAGCTAAGTACTGGATGCGAGTTCTGTCATTAAATGCTAACAGTAACCCTTTGGGGTAGAAATTATGGGGATCCCCATTCTGTAGATTTGGATACTGAGGCACAGAGAGGTTTAGTCGTTTGTCCAAGGATACGCAGCTCTAAGAGGTGGTATGGGATGATGCACACCCAGGCTTCCCGCCTTCTCTGCTTGTTGCCTGATCCCATCCGGCCTGCCCAAGGGGCCCAGTTCCACAGGGCCCAAGCAAGCCTGGAGTCATCACTTTCTGGGGACAGATGAGGGCAGCCAGAAGCAGCTGGTCCCAACAGATGGGCACAGAGACTCCCAAACAACTGCCAGCTGGACTGAACAGACGAGTTGGTCCCCAGCTAAGGATTCCCCATGATCAGCAACCTGGGTGGAGAGTCAGGCAGAGCTGTCTTCATGCCTCAGCCTCACCAGCTGCGTCTCAAAGTTATATTAACTTCTATAAGCTTTCCTTTCTTCTTTACAAAATGAGATGATAATTCTAACCCCCACAGGAGTATCATGAAGAGAAAATAAAATAATGCAGGTGTGCCACCAAGTGTGGCTGAGTGACCATAGCTCTCCCACCACGCCTCTCAGTGGGCTGCCACCGTTGATCTCATACAGCTCTGGCCACTCCTAGGACCTTGTCTTAGCAACACGAGGACACAGAGGTTGAAGAACTGCCTCTCACAGCTTGGGGGCTGTCAGCCAAAGGTTTCTGGCTCTACAGCTGGGTCCCTGCTCGCCCACTGGAGGAAACAGCCAAGGAACCAGCTGTGAGGCGATGGGTGAGCTCTGCTGCCAGGGCAGGGCCTTGCTCTGAGCAGCCTCTGGGGGTACTGGAGGCAGCAGGCTGGGGAGATAATCCCTCTGATGGCACAATGTTGCTCTAGAGAGTGAAGTGGGGCTGGGGGCGGTGGGGACTTAGAAATTGATGACGAAAAGAACTTGGACCTTGAATTAAGATTGACTTCGGTTGTGGTCTCCGTTCTGCCACTTCACTTTGTGGCTCTAGACAAGTTACATAACATAACTCTTCTGAGCCTCAGTTTCCTCATCCATAAATTAGAGTCAATAATCCTTACCCCAGGTCTGCTCTGAGGCATCTATGAAAATGTATAAGGAAAGGCTTGGGGCATCATTAAGCAGTTTTTATTTGTCAAATTCACCTCACTTCCAATACGGCTGGGCGCACACGTAGCCCGTAATATTTGTTCATTCGCTTATTCAAAAACATTGGCTTAGCATCTACGATGTGCCAGGCACTGGAAATAAAGCCATGAAGAAGGCAAACAGAATCCCTGCTTTCCCAGAGCTTACACTCCAGTGAGAAATGATAGTCAATAAACAGATAAGCAAATAAATAAGAAAACACAAAATAATAGTAAGTGCTGAAGACACATTAAAAATGGATAGCATGGGCTTCCCTGGTGGTGCAGTGGTTGAGAGTCCGCCTGCCGATGCAGGGGACGCGGGTTCGTGCCCCGGTCCGGGAAGATCCCACATGCTGGGGAGCGGCTGGGCCCGTGAGCCATGGCCGCTGAGCCGGAGGACGTAAGCCATGGACGCTGAGTGCATCTGGAGCCTGTGGTCCGCAATGGGAGAGGCCACAACAGTGAGAGGCCCGCGTACCGCAAAAAAAAAAAAAAAAAAAAGGATAGCGTGGTAGCATATGGTTCTCTCCACGTGTGGCCAATGGATGGGCTTGGAGAGAGAAACCAGTAATAGCCAAAGGTAGAGACCAGTGGGAGAATCCCCCTTCTTTCTCTCCCTATCATCCTTTAGCCATCGTCTGGCCAAATGTCCCTCAGAGCATGCACCCCCAGGGCCCCGAAGGTAAAGGTCTCTGTATTTGGTTTCCAGGAGAGCAGCACCCTCGGCTGAATTTTCAGTGGACAGGACGCGCCACTTAATGTCCTTCCTGACCATGATGGGCCCCAGTCCCGACTGGAACGTGGGCCTGTCCGCAGAGGATCTGTGCACCAAAGAGTGCGGCTGGGTCCAGAAAGTGGTGCAGGACCTGATTCCCTGGGACGCTGGCACCGACAGTGGGGTGACCTATGAGGTACGTGTGCGCCTGGAGTGGTGAGTGACAAACCTTCCCGAGCGCCTGCTCCTTGTCTGGCCCTGTTCTGGATGCCCTGGCCATGGAGGTGAGTCTGGCCCAGGCTCTGTACCAGATGAACTCACAGTCCGGTAGGGGACCCCAGCATGGTCCCATCATCACATACTCACATGCTGTGTGACTCGGGCTCTGGGAAGTGTCCATGCAGCTGGTCAGGAGAGCACAGGAAGGGACTCTGCTGAAGAGCAGTTCAGAGATAAGCATTAAGGAACAGCAGGCAAAAGGCACGGAGGCAAAAAGAGAGAGAGACAGAGAGAATGGGGAACAGCAGGAAGTTGACGTGTGTTGAGCTGGGCCAGATTCCGAAGGTTTCCGGATGGCCAGGCTAAGGAGTTTGGATTCTCCTGTGAATGTCAATATTTTTCAGATATGGTCGGCACACCAACTGCATCGAAATCTGGAATCATCAGAAAACCAGTGGTAGAACAATCTAGAACAGATGTTGGTAAACTATGGTTTGGGGGCAACCTGGAGTTTTCTAACCCAGCCTCACGCATTCAGCCGCATGTTGTCTGGGGCTGCTTTCTCACTACAACTGAGTTGAGTCGTTGCAACAGACACAGTTGGCCCAAAAAGCCTAAAATATTTACCATCTGACCCTCTGCAGACAAGTTTGCCAACTCCTGGTCTAGTGGGAAGAACTCTGGATTCAGACCAACCTGGTTCAGCAATTTCCTAGCTGGAAATGACTCTCTAAAACTCGGCATCTTCATCTGGGCATAATCCTACTGTGTACATGGGAGAATTTGAAAGTATAGATCTACAAATGTTCATGCACAACACATGGCATGAACAAAATTCTGTAAATATAAATAGCAGTTATACTTGTTAAATTCCTTTCAAGGTTTTTGTTCTGATCATATATCAAATCTTTGTGGTTTTTAACCAGTTTTATTTCCCACTCTCTGTATCTGTGCTTTCTCCACTGCAGTCACCCAACAAGCCCACAATTCCCCAGGAGAAAATCCGACCCCTGACCAGCCTGGACCATCCTCAGAGTCCTTTTTACGATCCAGAGGGCGGGTCCATCACTCAAGTAGCCAGAGTTGTCATTGAGAGAATCGCTCGGAAGGTACTGGGTTAGAGCTCACCCTGGCACAGACCCTTCCCATCAGGAGACCAGACCCCTTTCAGCTCTTGAATCATGCAGTCCCTGGCATATTCAGGATGTGGAATTCCTGGGCCTCCCAGAGTTTCTAGAATGCAAATTATTCATAAGATATAAATGAGCAAAATGAACATGGTGGTACAGTGTGATGCTCAACCAAATGATTTGCTCCAGGTAACTAGGCTTCATCATGAATGCCATAATCAATTGCTAATGTCTGCCATGGGTCAGGAAGTGGGAAGTTGTGGCTTTACTGCCATTTCTGTTACCGGTCAGGTTGTAAAAGTGAGCCAGAACTCCGCCATGGCCTGGGATTTGTATACAGGGTGGGCATTCGATTTTATATCCTCTTTCATCTTTCCCCCACACATTCCGTTCCTTAATGTGAGCCCTCCAAGTTAAATTCCTTTTGCAGGGGGAACAGTGCAATATTGTACCTGACAATGTTGACGATATTGTAGCAGACCTGGCTCCAGAGGAGAAAGATGAAGGTAAGTCATCTTCCTTTGTTGCAGGTGGCAACATAAATTGGGAACTAAACATAAACTATCTTTTGGGAAAGCAATTTGCTAACATGTTTTAAAAGCCACAAACATACCCTTTGATTTGGTAATCCCTTCTTCGCGGATTTCTGCTTCAAATATAATTCAAAATGAGGCCAAGGCTAGGCACAAAGTATAAGGGAATTGGTGAAGGTATGACACTGGTATATATATTCAACAGTATCAGGCAAATGGCATTTGCATAGGCTTCACAGTACTCAGATGACTCTCTGCTTTGATTCTCACACTAGCCTGTGAGGCAGGAGTGGGACCATCCACTTCCCCAGCAAGGAAAGTGAGCCCAGACCCTACAGTCAGGAGGCAGTGGCAGAGCCCTGGCTTCAGCTCAAGTTCTCTCATAGGATCTGGAGCCAGACAAGCTGGGCTCTCCTCCTGTGGCCCTGGGCAAGAGGCCCACCTTTCTACCAGTTTCCTCAACTGTAAAATGGGGATAATAGAAGAACCCGCCTTGTAGAGAGCTGTGGTAAGGAGCTAATGGGATAAGACAAATACGGTTCTTAGAATGATGCGGGCACATGATAAGTGCTCAGTGAACAATGGCCACCCTTATTCTCATCATGACACTGTGTATGGGTCACTGGGAAGATGAGCACCACCACACAAAAAAACCTGTTTCCCCCAAATTGCCTGTGATATGCCTGCACCTGTGTGGAAACGATGTCTGCCAGGGTGAGGGGCTTGTGTTCATGTGTTGAGGGGAAGGGACAGTAAGAGAATCTTTCCTTATTATTAAGTTACTTAGATTTTTATTAGTGGAATGCCCAAACTGTAATTTTGAAAGGCAAGTGAATGGCTGCTTGCATCCCTGGAGTACCCAGGCTCCCGGAGGCTGGGCAGACAGCGGGGATTTTCTTGTCCCCGCGTGAGCTCGTCTGGGGAGAGAGGGCCAGTCACAGCTTCTACAGGCTCCCAGGAAAACCATGTCACATACTCTTTCCAGATGACACCCCCGAAACCTGCATCTACTCCAACTGGTCCCCGTGGTCCGCCTGCAGCTCTTCCACCTGCGACAAAGGCAAGAGGATGCGGCAGCGCATGCTGAAGGCACAGCTGGACCTCAGTGTCCCCTGTCCCGACACCCAGGACTTCCAGCCCTGCACGGGCCCGGGCTGCAGCGATGAAGGTGACGAGACACCCAGGCTCAGGAAGGGAGGGTCCTGCCTGGCCGTGCCAGCCTCTCATACCTGGTCAGGCAGCACCCCCCCAATGGGGCACTAGGACCCTGACTGTATTTGTCAGTGGGGACCACCAAGGGCAGACTCCCATGTCCAACAGTATCTTGAGGGCTGTGAACACAGACATGTCTTATGACATCAAAAGAATTCTTGAGATTAACTGACCCCCCCCCATACCCCCCAGCCATGAAAGAAAATAGACACAAGTTACTGAAGAGCTAGCACACATCTTATTTATGACGAACAACAGATAGCAAGCTGCCTGCTTCTGGGCCTTAACTTCAACCTCTTTTTAAGCAGCAGGTGAACAGGTTGGCCAAGATTGAATCTAAATCATTGCCCTAATTCTGTGTCATTCATGGACCCCCGTGCATGTCCTACCTCAGCCTGGGTCAGAGCCCTCAGTTCTTTGCGTCAGGACCTTTGGACTGACTGCAGCAATTGTCTCTCCTTGTAGCTGGTCAAAGGTCAGGCTTGAACAATAAGCTTGCACCACCCATGTCATGATGGCTCAGGCTTCAACATGGCATTACTCTGATTGCTGTGCAAAGGCCAGCTGCCTACCTTCCAGGGTACACTTCCTCTCTCTGACTGAACAGATCTATACTCTGTGCTCTATCTATCTTAACTGTCTCAGAGGTGTAACAAGGCAATAGGAAGGGATGTATAGGCTGGGCTGGTCTATGGCAGGAAGAAAACCATTTCCAAGCTGAGGATAATTGAAGAAAGCTTACCCACCACTGCAGGCATTCCCTCTCTGGCTCTTCCTGGGGCACAGTCTTAAATACCTCTCCTGGCTGCACTCCACAGTGGTTTATTGCTGTTTGTGCCCATGATAATGCACTTGAGAGAGGAGTGAACCCTGCAATGCACAGGCCATTCCTACGAACAGGCAGGCAGGAAGTTGACAGGACTGGCAACGCTGGAGGCTCTCCCTCTTTCTTGGGGTTGAGGGGAGGCCGAGGGGTGGGCTGTCTGTGGCCTGCAGTGGGAGCTGAGATCTTTAACCACGCCCTCTACAGGGGTGGAGTTCAGGTGGCTCCCAGGAGGTAATGGCAATTCTGAAGCATGTTGGGCTATGCCTGGTGGTGTAGTTTTGGTGTTACACAGCATCAAGTTTACCAACTTTTTAAAATTGTACAGTTCAGTGGTATTAAGTGTGTACACACACACACACACACACACACACACACACACACACACACAGAGTTAGGCAAACATCACCACCCTCTATCTCCAGAACTCCTTTCATCTCGCAAAACAAACTGTAGACGCATTAACCACTAACTCTCCATTCCCCCAACCCCTGGCAACCACCATTCTACTTTCTAAGAATTGACCATTCTAGGTATCTCATGTGAGTGGAATCATACAGTATTTGTCTTTTTGTGACTGGCTTCCTTCACTCAGCATAATGTCCTCAGGTTCATCCACGTTGTAGGACGTGTCAGAATTTCCCTGTGTCTCATGTGGGTTCCAGCCATCTTTATTACTGCACCGCCAGCAAGCACTGTCTAGCAACACTGTCCATAGGTTCAATAACAATGTGAAGGCATCGCCCATGTGCATGTGACAGCCTGCAGACATGTGCAGGAGGCTTCACACTCTGACTTCAGTCCTTCTTTCTAGCCTCATCTCCCAGTGCCACACACAGTACACTCGGTACAGCAAGAGCTGTTCCCTTCACCTTAAATACAGATATTCTCTACCCAACAAAAGTGCACTCAGATGCGCCCTCTTCTGTGAAATCTCACCCAGAACTCCAAGGAGCATCCCCATTCCAATCCGCTACGCTTATGTCTGTTGTCATATTTTCAATACATAGAATTATTGCAGTTTATATGCCCATCTTTCGTTCTGGAGTAGATCAAAATCCGTATCTTACACATCTCTTTAACCTCAGTACATACCACTAAGCAGTCAGTAAAGATTTACTGACATGAGTAAATGGATGGGTGGATGGATGACTTCATTTCCCTCTTCTTTAGAACTAAACAAACAGGCAAACACACAGACACACACACTCCTATCCATCCAAGCATCTTTCAAATGTGTTGTCACGAGACAAGGAGTAATCCCGAGTGCTCCGTGCACCTGGAAAAAAGCATTTCCTTTAAAGAAAAATTCCTAGTTTAAAGATATATGCCTTTTATGTCGACTTCCATCCTCAACTGCCTAACTGCCCCTGAATGCCAGCTGGCCTTCTTGATGCCCGCCTTTGGGGAGTTCGGTTGGTCATGTGGATCCCGGCGCCACATCTGCTCCTGTGTTGCAGACGGCTCCACCTGCACCATGTCCGAGTGGATCACCTGGTCGCCCTGCAGCATCTCCTGCGGCACTGGCATGCGGTCCCGGGAGAGGTACGTGAAGCAGTTCCCGGAGGACGGCTCCGTGTGCACGCTGCCCACTGAGGAGACGGAGAAGTGCACGGTCAACGAAGAGTGCTGTGAGTGGGGTGCGGGGCGGGAGGGGCGGGCGTGGGGCTCCCGAGGCTGCCAAGGCGACGCTAAACACCGCTGGACTTCCCAGCTCCCAGCAGCTGCCTGATGACCGAGTGGGGCGAGTGGGACGAGTGCAGCGCCACCTGCGGGATGGGCATGAAGAAGCGGCACCGCATGGTCAAGATGAGCCCGGCGGACGGCTCCATGTGCAAGGCTGAGACGTCTCAGGCAGAGAAGTGCATGATGCCCGAGTGCCGTGAGTGGGCGTGGGAGAGGGGACAGAGGACCACAGCAGCCCTTACTAATACCACCGTCAAGGCTGGGCAGGTGCAAGAGGAAATATGGACCCCCCCCCATCCTTTCAGGGCACTTCTAGGAGCAAGATGAGAGCTATAGGTGTGAGGACATCATCCAGACCCAGAGAGTGGCCTCCTTTGAGAGGCGTTCTGAGCAATGCTGGGGTGGCAAACTGGTGGCCTCTGGATAGAATTCACCTGTAGCTGTGTTTTACAGGGCCCCATAGTATCTTTTTTTTGGGGGGGGAACACATGTAGGTAGGTTGTGCATTCCTCAAGTCATCACAGACCCCCTCATTCTTGTTCTATGTTGGACTTGCCTGTGGCCTCATAAAGCATTACAACCCCACCTCTACGCACAGATGCACATAGGCCCACACATCACTACACAGATGTACACACATACCCAAGTACATACACATTCTAGTGATTTCAGCACCAAAGTGTCCAAAAACACATCATTGAGCCTATCTTTTAGTGCATGGTTCTTGGGGCATGTGGGATGTTTCTGTCTCTAGTAAGATCCTACGGGTGTCAGACCCTCACGGGTGTTTCAGGTGGGACCTGTGTATTCCTATTACTGAGCCACATCTGATGCCACATCATGAGCACCAGCTGGATCAGAGGAGATGCAGGAGAGTGACAAGAGCAGCAGTTAGTGGCCTGTGGAGCCACTCCTGGTTCCGGGGGCGGGGAGGGTCACTTCGGTTATCTGAACCCATTGGTCAGTTTCACCTTACTCAAGGAGCCTGAGTGGGGGACAAAGTGTACGGGGCACCAGATCAAAAAAAGCAAAGGGAACCTGTTCTCAGTGGCAAACCTGGCTCTTGGTCTAGACACCATCCCCTGCTTGCTGTCCCCGTGGTCCGAGTGGAGCGACTGCAGCGTGACCTGTGGGAAGGGCATGCGGACCCGCCAGCGGATGCTCAAGTCTCTGGCTGAACTCGGGGACTGTAATGAGGCGCTGGAGCAAGTGGAAAAGTGCATGCTGCCCGAATGCCGTAAGTCCTGGAGCTCCTGGGAGCCACCTCTCCCCTCCTCTCCTCCTGCTAACCAGCCCTGTGCTAGCTCGTACAGTTATGACTGTTTGCTGGGCCCTGCATCTCTGTGTTAGCAAAGTTATTTAAACTCTCAATCTTCTCAGTAGTAAAAGGGGATCCCACTAACCATCTACAAAACACCCAAATTGTAAATGGCTGTGAAGTCTAAACAGGAGGCTTAGATGGAAAACAGCACAGGCTCGATAAAACGTATTTCATAGTTCTCCACCCACCCCCCCAAGTTAGAGGCTTGTCTGACCCATGGGGTTTTCCAAGCTTTTTAATTCTATTCCTCCCTGTGACCAGTTTATTTACCCATGACCAAAGGGTAGACTTTAAACCAGTGACTCCTGTACCTTTGCAGCCTTGATAAGAAGACAGGCCAGCAAGTCAACAAGCTCAAAAGCTCCATGCCCACCCTCATCTCCTCTCAAATCTCACAGAGATTTGAGAGGAGATGAGGGTGAGTTTATTATCTGGGGACTAATTTCCAAGGAGAGAGCCCATTTTTCTGGCTAGTCTTCCATGAGAGCTTCCCTTTTCAGGTGGTGGAAAGTCAGACACACTTGCTTAAATCTGTTTTCTGGCTTTCTCTGAAATGCACTTGCAGCCTTCTGTGCTTCCTCCCCTTACTCAGGCTGCCTGCCTGGGGACAGGTCCTAGCTCTGTCCCTTACTGGCTGCATAAACTTCAGCACATTACTTAGCATCCCTGTCCCTCATCTGTAAAATAGTGAGAAAAACTTCCTAGGTTGCCCTGAGAATTAAACCACATAATTGGTACGAAGTGCCGAGCACTGGAGTTGGGAAGTGCAGACCTCCACCAATGTTACGTATTACAGTTCCTGAGCTGTTTTAGCCAAAGTCATGTGTGGAAATGACCCAGACCATCAAATTAAACAAAGCTTTGGGCTTTTACTAAGATCTACCCCATGTTCAACACAGCTCACCAGAGCTGGGGCTCCAGAATGTTCTGAGACACTGTTACTGACTTAAACAAAACTCTGTATCCACAGGGTCCAGTGAATGAAGGGAGAAGAAAAAGAACATTTATGGAACACTTACTGTAGGCCAGAAACTGGGCTGAGAGCATTACTTCACTTAATTCTCACAACCTAATGAGAAAAATAACATTATCCCCATGCTGCAGACGGGAAAGCTGCCTGAGCTCCCACAGGGAGAAAAGGCCTAAGACCATGAACAAAATGAGTTTTTCCTAGATCCATCCAGCCGGGCCCTCATTTTGCAAGGGAAGCAGAGTTTGGAAATCATTTGCCTCCCTAGGAAGCATCCTGAGAATCACTCTAATGGGTTATCTTTCGTCCACGTTTGTGAGATGCTGGCTTAATGAGAAGACTTTGCTGGATCTCTTACCATGATAAACCATGACACCACTTGCTACTGCCCCTCTTCTCTACTGAATTTCCTATTTCTGACTCCTGTGTTTTTTGCAGACTGCCATATATAAGACCCAGGATGATATCGAGAACAAGAGACACTGCCTGGGTCTTACTGCAAAAGTCACAATGTCCTTAGTATTAGTCCACGGGGGCAGCTCTGGAAAATGGCACCAGTGGACTGTGCCTTCCCTCAGAAAATCCGGGTCCTTGGCTGTGCGAAGCTAGTCTGTGCCACTCGGGCTAATGTGACAATATTCTAGAAGCTTAGAGAGCAAGGCAAGAGGCTCTGAACTAATCTTCAAGGTCCCCCCAAAAGCCTTCTCAAATCAGAGGGCATAGCATGTGGGTTTTGATCTGGGCACCAATCCTGCATCTACTGCTTACCAACTGTGTGGGCTGGATAAAGTCAGTCTGCCTCTTGGAGCCTCAGTTTCTTCTTCTGTAACATGGGGTAACAGCACCTGCTTTGCATTTCCCATAGGCTTGTGTTGAGATGTTCAAAGGAGAGTGTAAGTGACCATATCTTGTTTCAGACATGAGATACATTCACGCCCATCTGTGTCTTGCCAGCCATTGACTGCGAGCTCACTGAGTGGTCCCAATGGTCGGAATGTAACAAGTCATGTGGGAAAGGCCACATGATTCGAACCCGCATGATCCAAATGGAGCCTCAGTTTGGAGGTGCACCCTGCCCGGAGACTGTGCAGCGGAAAAAGTGCCGCATCCGGAAATGCCTCCGAAATCCATCCATCCAGAAGCTGCGCTGGAGGGAGGCCCGAGAGAGCCGGAGGAGTGAGCAGCTGAGGGAGGAGTCCGATGGGGACCAGTTTCCAGGTACTGCCAAGTGTGAGGCTAGCATTCAGGGAGATGTCAAAGCGGAGTGGGTCTGGAAGAACTTGTAGGAGTTTGCCAGTAAAACAAGGGCATCCCAGGCAGCAGGAGTACTCATTACAATGGCACTGAGATACCAAAGAGCAAGATATGTTCAAGTAGTAAGTGGAAGGCAGAAGGAACACAGAGTATGGCGGGGTGGGGCGGGGGGTAGGAAACCAAGCTGGAGAGGTAGGTTAGGGGCCAGACCATGAAAGGCCTGCTGATGACTTGATTCTGTAGGTGAAGGTTTTAAGCAACAGCGTGACTTTAACAGGCCTGTGCTGAGTGGTTTGGAGGTGGCAAAAACAGAGGCACAGAGGCTGGTTAAGTTTTCTCTGTAGCCCAGGAGGAGATTATGTGTCCCCCTCCTCCTGCATAACTGAAGGAGTTCCAGGACTTAAAAAAAAAAAAAAAAAAAAAAAAAATCCCACCTAGAGCTTCACTGCTGAATAAGCTGATCCAAGCCATGCAATATCATCAGCAAAATGATGAAATGGTAGTTGGGAAGATCCGTGGTCAGTCTTCGGTCCAGGCCAATTGATAGTCTTTGGATTCCCTGGAGTGGGTAAGGAAGGTGCTGCATATAAATGAAGGTTAATGGGTTTCTATTTTTAAAGGTGCAGCTCAAATTACCCCCTTTTCTTTTCTCTTCCTTAAGACATTACACCTCCATCTAGGACTAGAGAAGTGCAGATATGCGGAGCTACCTGAAGTTCACTATCTTTCCACTAGGGAGCTGTTCCCATATCAAAATGTTGTCTAGGGCTTCCCTGGTGGCGCAGTGGTTGAGAGTCCAGTCCGCCTGCCAATGTGGGGGACACGGGTTCGTGCCCCGGTCCGGGAAGATCCCACTTGCCGCGGAGTGGCTGGGCCCGTGAGCCATGGCCGCTGAGCCTGCGCGTCCGGAGCCTGTGCTCCGCAACGGGAGAGGCCACAACAGTGAGAGGCCTGCATACCGCAAAAAAAAAAAAAAGCTGTCTATCGCACATGGCGGTCAGTTGGCCAGTCAACAAACATTATGCCCAACTATGTGCCAGGCAGGCACTATGACATAAAACGCAGCGTAGTATTGACTGGATAATCATAAATGTAATTAATTGGATCTACAATGGAGTAATGTATAGAGTGCTATGGAAGCACTTTTTTTTTTTTTAAAGATCTAACCTAATCTTGGGGTCAGGGAAGTTTTCTTTGAGAAAGTCATGTCTATTTACACAGGAAAAATAATCAGTTATACCTGAGTTAACTTAGTACTTGAGAGGCTAAGTACATGAGGGAGCAAAGCATAAGAGAGGTTAACTGCTCCTTGAGTGGCTGCAGCATTAACAAGCCACCCCAAAACAAATGAAATTAACATGATTCTGTAGGGCAGTGACTTGGCCTGACTCAGCTGGCTGATTCTTCTGGCACCTAGCTTAGGCTCTCAAGTCGCTACTGTCAGGTGGTGGCTCAGCTGGGGCTGAAAGGTCTAGATTGGCCTCACCTGTGTTTCTGGAGCCTCTCGCCACGTGCTCTCTCCAGCAGATAGCCAGGCTTGCTTACATAGTGGTGGAAAGGTTCCCGACAACTTTTTTCAAGCCATGTTTGCTCATGTCCCATTGGCCAAAAGCAAGTCATAGAGCCAAGCCCAGATTCAAGAGGTGGAGAAGCAGACTCTGCCCCTCGATGGGGAAGAGCTGCAAAGTATTTATGGCCAATTTCTGCAGTCTGTCACATATAAGCTAACAGTCCCTAATAAGGACTCTAGCCATTATTTCAACAAATCGTTACAAACAAGAGCAGAAAAGCCCAGACAACCAACTAAATTTGACAGCTGTTGGCTAGAGTTCAGCTTCCTTGTTCTTTCCGTGTCTGCTGACCTAACCAGGTCTTCTCATGCTTTCAGGCTGCAGGATGCGCCCATGGACAGCCTGGTCAGAATGCACCAAACTGTGTGGAGGCGGGATCCAGGAACGCTACATGACTGTAAAGAAAAGGTTCAAAAGCTCCCAGTTTACCAGCTGCAAAGACAAGAAGGAGATCAGAGCATGCCATGTCCACCCGTGTTAACAAGGGTACACGTTTCCCAGGGCTGCACTCTAGACCCCTCAGAGTCACCAATGGCTGGATTGTTTGTTTGCTTGCTTGTTTAAGGCAATTTAAATCGTGTACACTAGTTTTCATTTCTGCAGTGTGGTCTGCCCAGTAGTCTTGTGGATGCCAGGGACATCCTTCTGTACACTTCTTGGTGGGCACAGACTGAGGGGGGTGCTCCCTCATCCAGCACGAGTAGTGTCAGCCACCTGTACTGAATGGAAACGTGTCCCTCTGGAGCACCCACCTGGGTGGCAGGAAAGAGACCCCGGGCTCCTGCACACGGAGAGGCAACTGTCTGCAGATGACTCTGTGCCTGGTGCCGGGGCGCAGCATGGGGGAGACAGTCCCCATCAGGTGGAGTGCAGATTCCCCTCATTCTCGTCTGGCCTGCTCCCTCTTGCAGGAAACTATTGTTTGCTCGTCTCTTCTCATGTAGTGGAACTTTAGGGCCCGTTGTTGAGTCTCCTCAGTCATCAACAGTTCTTGGGGAAAACAGCTGGCAGACATGAAGAGAAGCACTGATGGTGGGTGGCTTTTCTTCCTTCACTGAGAAATTCGTTATGTATCTCAACCCCTAATACTGGTTCTTGATGCCCCAGAGGAAAGAAATGATGGCTGCTTTATTTGAACATAAGGTAATCAGTTCTTACACCTGAGGTAAAAGGTACTAAGTCTAGAAATCATTTTTCTCCTTCCTTTTGGGGGTTTTTTGGACAGAATTCTCTTAGGAAGCCAGCCTTATGAACCTTCTGATGTTAGATTCTTACTAGAACCAAGGCCAAGGCAGCAAAACTAGCCTCTATAGCAGTCCCAAACCTGAGTTTTTAAAATCTTCCAACACAGACTTCTAAGTTCTCAAACCAGTTTTTAACAAGAAAACATTTTTTCAGTTATGCAAACATTTTGTTAAATCTGTCCGCAGCCCACCAAGCCATTCCTTCAACAGAAACACTATCTGTGTACTTGAAAGGGTTTCTTAAGTCCTAAAATTTTATACATAGAAAAAGTGTTTCAGAGGCCAAGAAAGACGACAAATCTAGGGAGAAAGGAATGTTGCAGAATCAAGCTTGGCCGTAAAATCTGGTGGGAAGTCAAACCTATGTCAGCCCTCCACACCAGGGGTCTGGTCCTCTGGCACAACCATAGGGAAAGATCATAGTTTTCCATCCCCTTCCGAGCACTCATAAGCACACCAAATTCAGGGAGACTGACTATCAAGGATTAGTGTAAAAGGTCATTTTACCGAGTTGCGTCCATCAGCAGTTGTTACTCATTCATTGTTAAAATTACTGTTTCGTTTCTGTTGCAGGCCTTCTTTATCGTGCTTAATCCAAATATGTACCATGGATGAGATGCATACATTGCTTTGAATACACTACTTTAAGAATCTGCATTAAACACATCAGGATATTCCAAACACAACATATATATATGCTATAGCCTTGAATCTGTACTATTTTCTTTAACACAAGAGAGACTGTTCAATAAAAAACTCATTGGGTCTGTCTTTTGTGTTTTAGTTTTAAACTAATTCAGTGTTCAGAAGGTTGGGTCTTTTTAACAGTTGTTTCCATTTCAATCAGAGTCAGCAAAAGATATGCCTTTTGCACGCTCATTCTGGAGGGACCACTATTACCATTCCTGAGCTTTCTGGAGATCTGAGTTGTTTCCAACATTATTTTTTAAATCCTTAAGTGAACCACTTTCTCCTCCCACAAAGCAGCACAAAATTTAAAGAAATAAGTTTAATTTCTACTTGGACAAAAAAAGGTCCTGATACAGAATCTGCTCGCTTTTGCAACACTACTCTTAGCTACCCAGACGCATCTTCCTCTCAACCCATGAAAATCATCAAAGTTCCATATAATGGCAATTCCTAAGTAACTCTAAGGACAAGCCACCCTAGTATCTCATGTTCTTATTTGGTCCCATTTTTAATCCAAATTTTGGAGACTTAAAACCAGGCAACTGGTTAATGGCTGAGAATGGGTAACATGTTTCTTGTTACACAAGTGTTAATTCTTTTTTGTTTGCAAGGGGGAATTTTTAAGAAACATCAAATCTCTTTCTTACCAAAGTCTTGTGTTAGGTGGTTTATAGTTTCTCTGGCTAACCAATCATTTTGGAAATAAAGACTTTTTACTACAAAAATGAAACTTGTTTGGACTTGAGATACCTGAGATAGTAAACAGATCATAAGACACCCAGTTAAAAATTGCCATATAAAGAACTATAATTGTGTTGTGTATATTTTTTTTATCAGTGCCAAACCACTTGGACTCCAATTTACATCCACATTTTAAGATGAAAATAAGTTCAGAGATACATTCCCCAACCAGACATGGGGTCACTCACCTGTCACCTTGCCAGTGCATTATTTGAAGGAAATCTGTTGTAGCAAATAAGAATAAAGCCTGGGCTTCTTCAGACCCAGAATTGAAAAAATTTAAACAATTTTGTGCTGTTTTTAACTTGAACTTTGTGTTTTAAACATGTCTTAGGCATAGTCAAGGTCTGTGTACTTCTTCCAGGAAGTAAGGATATATTACACATTCTCACATGACAACAATTCTCCAGAAACTTAGTCCAGGTCAAGTCCATGGCTAAAATGGCAAGACAAAAATTCGCAATGTCAAATTATTTCTGTGACCTAACAGCCCATGTTTCAGTTTAAAGGAGTTAAATATTAAACTGTACTAGGACTGTGCAGTCCTTTCCCCCCCACCGCCCCGAGTTAAATATTTATATCCTAAAGAAATGGACAGTATTGTCCAAATAAGACTAAACATAAATGTTTAATCTCTAATTACAACACAGAATCACGGAAAACAAGACATTGCACTCTTTGGTGCTATTAATTTTCATAACAGACAATTTATTTTGTTTTTCATATTGCCCAAAGCAGGGAGAATGAATGAAAATAGTCCCTTTTGAAAAAGAGTGAGATACTGTAACAAGCTATAAATAGCAGCTGAATGCTAGTGAGCATGAAGACAATTTTTCAATTTAAATCCTCTGAAATCTGTGAGCAAAAGATCTGTACTAAAATGTCAAATTTAAATAATGGCATCCCTGCATTAGAAACACTGTCAGGATGCTCTGTCGGGCAGAGGAAGAAGTTGTACAGCGGTTAAGCATGGGTAGCCTGGGTTCAAGTTCAAACCACTGCTGTTCTTTTACCTTTTCTGGCCTCAGGCTTGGTCACAAGCTTTCTTACATTGAAGGATTTCTCTGCCCCACCTCCACAATTAGCCAGTTCCATCTTGAGAGTGAGTCCTGATGGTAACCTGGCAGTAGTTTCACTGAATGTGTTTTACCCCGCCAGTCCCCTGCTTCCTCATAAACCAAGAAATGCCCACTTTGTGCTGAAGCTGGCTTGAGCTGCATTTCTATCACTTATGACTGTAAGTGTCCTGACAAATAAAATACACATGCAATACTTTTACCCAGCTATCATCAGAGCAAAATGCAATTCCAGACTTTTCACTCAACGTAATGTCGTAACGGGAGATAGCATTCATTATCTATCATTATCACTTTCTCATATTGCTCTGAATTCTTCATAAAACTCAGAATATGTGCTTAACTACTTCCTGGCTTTAGAACTGATTGGTAAGAGTTCTCGTATTTTAACAGTACTCATATTTAAGGTAGTAATCCTCATAGTTTAACTGTTACGTGTTTAAACAGTTTTCCTTTACTTCAAGTAATTTTAAGTATTAGAAGAGAAAGGGGCCAACATCTTATTCAAGACTACTGACTTGTTTACTACACTTGGAGTTTATAAAAGTAGTCTCTACTTTTTGCTAGTGTTAGCATGCGACTCCTACTGGGTGATCTTAACCTGGAACTCACTAGCCCACCTAAGAACTCAGATGGGCCACTCAAGAAAAATACCTGGATCTCCTGCTCCCTCACCCACTACATTAGTGCTACTGAAAGAAAGACTGCAGCCTGGGAGCATCCACAAACTGTTCATTACCAATCTACAATGAGAGACAGAAATTAAAAGCATTCAGAAACTTTTATAGTAATTTGATATTGCCACAATATCCGAGAGTATGATTATTTTTCTAACAGTTCATTTTTTGTATTACATTAGTAAATTATATCATTCCACGATGGTGAAGGTTAAAAATTTTTTAAACTGGCCCTTTACCTCAGTCTGAGCAGCACTGCACGATGCCATTCTCACTCACCAGTCAGAAAGCCTACAAACCACAAGCTTTTGAATCTCTGAAATGCTTATGTACCTAAACAGTAATAGCTGCTTCCAGACTTGCATACCTACGTATCTATGACTGAGTGCCCTGCACTGGCTCTTCTTCTTATGCCTCTAACATCCCACCCTATCAAGCAATTCAACTGCCCCATCACCCTCTGACTTTGCCACAGAATTTCTATGAGTAGTAACCCGAACTTACTTCCCCCACTTCCTTTTCCTCCAATCACACCAAAACCCACTATAATCTGGTCCCCCAAGCAGACTGACCAAAACAAATCTCTCAAACTCATCAGCAACCTCTAAACCGGCACTGCTGCCCCTTACCCCCCAATCCTTGCACAGCACTCAAAGCTCTTTACCACCCCTCAGCTTCCTTGACAATGGTCTCCTGGGTCTTTCCAATTATGGGCTGCTTCTGTTGGCTTTTTCCTGCCTTTTAATCTTTTAATTTCCTAAATGTTCATTCTCCCCAAATGTGTTAACCTGGACCTTCTCTCAAACACACTTTCTATCTCAATCCACTCCCACCTCCTCAATCATGAGCTCAAAATAGATCAATGCTAAATCTGCACTTTTACTCCCTGCCTCTTCTTTCATACTCCAATCCCCGTTCCCCATTGCCTTCTGGACGAACCCTGTATGTAACTGCCACAATCACCATATATTTTATTTCTATCACCAGAAGGTTGCCTGTGCTCCTTATCCATTCATCAAATGGTTTTCTGCACACGCCAGGCAAAGTGGGTAAAGCAGTCAACCCAAAAGACACAGTTATGCCCTCACAGAGCTTATGATATTAAGGTACAGGTCAGACAAGACAGACAAAATCATCACAGGTGGGTAAGTGTCAGGAAGTAAATACAGGGCAGTGTGGAATTAGAATGGGGTGGTCAAAGAGGGCTCTCTGAGGTGGCACCTAAGCCAGGAGCAAAAGGGTGAAACAGCTAATGGCAACAGTCAAGGGAAGCAAGTGCTTTGGAAAATACTCCGCCAGTGCCAGGGTGTGAGAGAGTGCAAGTCAGCTTGAATGTGAGAGGCAGGAAGATGACAGATCCTGCAGAAGGTTTCCTTGTACACTACGGGAAGGGATTCAGATGTTAGTCCAAGTGCACTGAGATGATGACAGATTTTAAGCAGCAGTGTAACATTTAATTTATGGTCTAAAAAAGATCCCGTTGACTGTACTGAAGGAACGGCTTTGTGGGGGCAAAGTGGAAATAAAGACTACTTCATAGACTACTGCAATAACATGGGTGTGAGACAGAGGGGCTTAGACAAAAGTAGCAGAACAAATGGAAAGAGAACAGATTCCATGATTCCAATAACCTCTCATCTAACCACCCCTCCTTAAATCCATACTTCTCCATCATCCATACTACACTAGACTGAATTCGGGCACTCCTGTTCAGAAACCTTGGCAGTTTCCCATTATATACAGAAGGGCCATCATATTTAAAGCCCTCCACAACCCAAGCCCAGTCTACTCTATAATTGTTTCCCCACTGCATTAAAATCCTTTTAATTTTTTTTTTTTTTTTTTTTTTTTTTCTTTTTGCGGTATGTGGGCCTCTCACTGTTGTGGCCTCTCCCGTTGCGGAGCACAGGCTCCAGACGCGCAGGCCCAGCGGCCATGGCTCACGGGCCCAGCCGCTCCGCGGCATATGGGATCCTCCCAGACCGGGACACGAACCCGTATCCCCTGCATCGGCAGGCGGACTCTTAACCACTGCGCCACCAGGGAGGCCCTAAAATCCTTTTAGATTAAGGTTCCAATCCCAGAATACACCCTGCATGCTGCCAGCTCTGTGCTTCTGCCCGGGCTTTTCCCCAGCCATTCCACACCTCACTCTTCTCCTCTCTTCCCACCTCAAAGCCTACCAATCTGTCAAGCTCCAGCGAAAACATCACTTCTAATTAAGAGGCTAAGCTCCCTCAGATTTTCTAGGAGGAATATAAAGTATCACTTCTGCTGGACCTGAGAACTTTCTGCACACTCCTCACACTCTGCCTTAACGCTACCCTCTCGGCATTTGTCTTTGTCACTCTGCATCTTCCTCCACTAGACACTGAATAATTTGTAGGAAGGAAATCTGTCCATTCCCCAGAACACCCAATAAAGCCTTACACAAAGAAATCTGTTCAAATTAAAATGCTTTTAGAAGCCACAACAAGAAAGCAGGAGGGGCACTTTCATGACATAATCAAATCCCATGCCTGCCGGATGGGCGACCCCAAAACTGGAAAATAATCGTATCACAGAGGTTCTCCCACAAGAGTGAGAGTCCTGAGCCCCACCATCAGGCTCCCCAGCCTAAGGGTCTGGCATCAGGAGGAGGAATTCCCAAGGCATTTAGCTTTGAAGCCCAGCAGGACTTGAGTGCAGGAGGTCCACAGGACTGGGGGAAACACACACTCCACTCTTGGAGGGCACAAACAAGGTTTCACGTACACTGGGACCCAGCATAAAGCAGTAACTCCACAGAAGCCGAGGCTGGACCTACTTACGAGTCTTGGAGGGTATTCTGGGGAGGCAGGGATCCACTGTGGCTCACTGCGGGGGGCAAGGTCACCAGTGGCAGAGGCCCCAGAGAATACTGATAGGTGTGAGCTCTCCTGAAGGTTGCCATTTTGGCATCAAGACCTGGCCCTACTCAGGTCAGTGCTGGAAAATCTCAGGCCAAACAACCAACAGGATAGGAACACAGCCCCACCCATCAGCAGATGGGGTGCCTAAAGCCACAATGAGCTCAAAGCTACCTATAAACACATCCCTTAACACGGCTCTGCCCACCAGAGGGACGAGACCCACCAGTGGGCAGGCAGCAGTCTCGCCCACCAGGAAACCTGCACAAGCCCCTGGACCAACCTCACCCACCAAAGGGCAGACACCAGAAGCAAGAGGAACTATGATCCTCCAGCCAGCAGAAAGAAGACCACAAACAAAGAAACTCAGACAAAATGAGACGACTGAGAAATATATTCCAGACGAAGGAACAAGATAAAAACTCACAAGAACAACTAAATGAGGTGGAGACAGGCAACCTACCTGAAAAATAATTTACAGTAATGATAGTAAAGATGATCCAAGATCCTGGAAAAAGAATGGAGGCACAGACTGAGAAATTACAAGCAGTGTTTATCAAAGAGCTAGAAGATTTAAAGAACAAACAGAGATGAACAATACAATAACTGGAATCAAAAATACACTAGAAGGAGTCAATAGCAGAGTAACTGAGGCAGAATGAATAAGTGAGCTGGTGTAAGTCATTTCCACAGAAAAGAATAAGGAAAAAAGAATGAAGAAACGAGGACAGTCTCAGAGACCTTTGGGACATTAAACACACCAACATTCACATTATAGGGGTCCCAGAAAAGAGAAAGAGAGGGGGCCTGAGAAAATATTTGAAGAGATTAGAGTCGAAAACTTCCCTAACATAAGAAAAGAATCACTCACTCAAGTCCAGGAAGTGCAGAGAGTTCCACACAAGATAAACCCAAGGAGGAACACGCCAAGACACATATTAATCAAATTGACAAAAATTAAAGACAAAGAAAAAAATATTAAAAGCAACAAGGGAAAAGCAACAAGAGAAAAGCAACAAATAACATACAAGGGAACCCCCATAAGGTTATCAGCTGATTTTTCAGCAGAAACTCTACAAGCCAGAAGGGAGTGAACAATTAAAGTGATGAAAGGGAAAAAACTACAACCAACAATCCTCTATCCAGCAAGACTCTCATTCAGATTCGATGGAGAATCAAAAGTTTTACAGACAAGCAAAAGCTAAGAGCATTCAGCACCACCAAACCAGCATTACAACAAATACTAAAGGAACTTCTCTAGGCAGAAAATAAAAAGCCACAACTAGAGTCAAGAATATTATGAATGGGCTTCCCTGGTGGCGCAGTGGTTGACAGTCCACCTGCCGATGCAGAGGACGTGGGTTCGTGCCCCGGTCCGGGAAGATCCCACATGCCGCAGAGCGGCTGGGCCCGTGAGCCATGGCCACTAAGCCTGCGCATCCGGAGCCTGTGCTCCACAACGGGAGAGGCCACAACAGTGAGAGGCCTGCGTACTGCAAAAAAAAGAATATTATGAATAAGAAAGCTCACCAGTAAAGACAAACATAAAGTAAAGGTAGGAAATCATCCACACACAAATATAGTTTCAAAACCAGCAATCATGAGGAGAGTACCAATGCAGGATATCGGAAATGCGTTTGAATTGAAGAGATCAGCAATTTGAAACAATCTTGTTTATATATAAACTGCTATATCAAAACCTCAAGGGAACCACAAACCAAAAATCTTTGTTAAATACACACACAAAAAAGAAAAAGCAATCTAAACACATCACTAAAGATAGACACCAAATCACAAAAAAAAGAGGACAAAAGAGGAAGGGAAGAAAAAGACTTCAAGAACAAATCCAAAACAATTAACAAAATGGCAATAAGAACCTTCATATCGATAATTATCTTTAATGTGAATGGATTAAATGCTCCAACCAAAAGACACAGACTGGCTGAATGTATACAAAAACAAACCCATATATATGCTGTCTACAAGGGACCCACTTCAGATCTAGGGACACATACAGACTGAAAGTGAGGGGATGGAAAAATGTGTCCATGCAAATGTAAATCAAAAGAAAGCTGGAGTGGCAATACTCATTGTCAGACAAAATAGACTTTAAAATAAAGAATGTTGCAACAGACAAAAAAGAACAGTACATAAAGATCCTGGGATCAAGCCAAGAACAAGATATGACAATTGTAAATATATATGCACCCAACATAGGAACACCTCAATATATAACACAAATGCTAACAGCCATAAAAGGAGAAATCAACAGTAACACAATAATAGTGGGTGACTTTAACACCCCACTTTCATCAATGGACAGATCACCCAGACAGAAAATCAATAAGGAAATACAGGCCTTAAAAGATACACTAGACCAAATGGACTTAATTTATATTTATAGAACATTCCATCCAAAAACAGCAGAATCCACTTTCTTCTCAAGAGCACATGGAACATTCTCCAAGTCAGATTACATCGTGGGCCACAAATCAAGCCTCAATAAATTTAAGAAAATTGAAATCATATTAAGCATCTTTTCTGACCACAATGCTATGAGATCAGAAGTCAACTACAGGAAAAAAGCTGTAAAAAACACAAACACACAGAGGCTACACAATATGTTACTAAACAGTCAGTGGATCACTAAGAAATCAAAGAGAATATCACAAAATACCTAGAGAAAAATGACAACGAAAACATAACGATCCAAAACCTATGAAACACAGCAAAAGCAGTTCTAAGAGGGAAGTTTATAGCAATACAATCTTACCTCAGGAAACAAGAGAAACTTCAAATAAACAACCAAACCTTATACCTAAAGTAACTAGAGAAAGAGGAACAAGCAAAACCCAAAGTTCTGAAAGGAAAGAAATCATAAAGATCAGAGCAGAAACAAATGAAATAAAGATGAAGAGAACAATAGCAAAGATCAATGAAACTAAAAGCTGGTTCTTTGAGAAGATAAACAAAATAGATAAACCTTCAGCCAGACTCATCAAGAAAAAAAGGGAGAGGACTCAAATCAATAAAGTTAGAAATGAAAAAGGAGAAGTTACAACTGACACCACAGAAACACAAAACATCATAAGAGACTACTGCAAACAACTATATGACAATAAAAGGGACAACTTAGAAGAAACAGACAATTTCTTAGAAAGGAACAATCTCCCAAGACTGAACCAGGAAGAATATATGAACAGACCAATCATAATACTGAAACTGAAACTGTGATTAAAAAACTCCCAAGAGGGACTTCCCTGGTGGCTCAGTGGTTAAGAATCTGCCTGCCAATGCAAGGGACACAGGTTTGAGCCCTGGTCCGGGAAGATCTCACAGGCCGCAGAACAGCTGAGCCTGCACTCTAGAGCCCACAAGCCACAACTACCGAGCCCATGTGCTGCAAATACTGAAGCCCACGTGCCTAGAACCCATGATCCACAAGAACAGAAGCCACCACAATGAGAAGCCCACACACCACAATGAAGAGTACTCCCCACTCGCCGCAACTAGAGAAAGCCCGTGCACAGCAACGAGGACCCAACACAGCCAAAAATTAATTAATTAATTAAAAATAAAAACTCCCCAAAAACAAAAGTCCAGGACCAGATGGCTTCACAGGTGAATTCTATCAAACATTTAGAGAAGGGTTAACACCTATCCTTCTGAAACTCTTTCAAAAACTGCAAAGGAAGGACCACTTCTGAACTCATTCTATGAGGCCACCATCACCCTGATACCACAACAAAAGATACCACAAAAAAAGAAAAGTACAGGCCAATATCACTGATGAACACAGACATAAAAATACTGACCAAAATATTAGCAAACCGAATCCAACAATACATTAAAAGGATCATACACTAAGATCAAGTGGGATTTATCCCAGGGATGCAAGGATTCTTCCATATCCGCCAATCAATCAGTGTGATACACCACATTAACAAACTGAAGAATAAAAACCATATGGTCATCTCAATAGATGCAGGAAAAGCTTTTGACAAAATTCAACACCCATTTATGAAAAAACTCTCCAGAAAGTGGGCACAGAGGGAACCTACCTCAACATAATAAAGACCGTATATGACAAACCCATAGCTAACACCATTCTCAACGATGAAAAGCTGAAAGCATTCCCTCTAAGATCAGGAACAAGGCAAGGATGTCCATTGTCACCACTTCTGTTCAACATAGTTTTGGAAGTCCTAGCCATGGCAATCAGAGAAGAAATACAAATAAAAAGAATCCAAATTGGAGAAGTAAAGCAGTCACTGTTTGCAGATGACATGATACTACACATAGAAAATCTAAAGATGCCACCAGAAAACTACTAGAGCTCATCAACGATTTCAGTAAAGTTGCAGGATACAAAATTAATACACAGAAATCTGTTGCATCTTCCTATACACTAACAATGAAAGATCAGAAGGACAAATTAAGCAAACAATCCCATCTACCACCGCATCAAAAAGAATAAAATACCTAGGAATAAACCTACCTAAGGAGACAAAAGACCTGCACTCTGAAAACTATAAAATGCTGGTGAAAGAAATCGAAGATGACACAAACATATGGAAAGATACACCATGTTCTTGGATTGGGAGAATCAATATTGTAAAAATTACTATACTACCCAAGGCGATCTACAGATTCAATGCAATCCCTATCAAATTACAATGGTATTTTCCACAGAACTAGAATGAAAAAAATTTTAATTTATATGGAGACACAAAAAATTCCAAATAGCTAAAACAATCTTGAGAAAGAAAAACGGAGCTGGAGGAATCAGGCTCCCTGACTTCAGACTATACTACAAATCTACAGTCATCAAAATAGTATGGTAGTAGCACAAAAACAGAAATATATTAGATCAATGGAACAGGATAGAAAGCCCAGAAATAAATCCACGCATGTATGGTCAATTAATCTACGACAAAGGAGACAAGAATATGCAATGGAGAAAAGACAGTCTCTTCAATAAGTGGTGCTGGGAAAACTGGACAGCTACATGTAAAAGAATGAAATTAGAACACTCCCTGGCACCATGCACAAAAATAAACTCAAAATGGATCAAAGACCTGAATGTAAGGTCAGACACTATAAAAATATAAAACTCTTAGAGGAAAACATACGCAGAACACTCTTTGACATAAATTGCAGCAACATCTTTTTTGACCCACCTCCTAGAGTAATGAAAATAAAAACAAACATAAACAAATGGGACCTAATTAGACTTAAAAGCAAAGGAAACCATAAACAAAATGAAAAGACAACCCACAGAATGAGTTGAAAATATCTGCAAATGAAGCAACTGACAAGGGATTAATCTCCAAAATATACAGACAGCTCATCCTGCTCCAAGTCAAAAAAAAACACAAACAACCCAATCAAGAAATGGGCAGAAGATCTAAGTAGACCTTTCTCCAAAGAAGATATACAGATGGCCAAAAAGCACATGAAAAGATGCTCAACATCACTAATTATTAGAGACATGCAAATCAACACTACAATGAGGTATCACCTCACACCAATCAGAATGGCCATCATCAAAAAGTCTACAAATAATAAATGCTGGAGAGGATGTGGAGAAAAGGGAACCCTCCTATACTGTTGGTGGGAATGTAAATTGGTACAACCACTATGGAGAACAGTAAGGAGGTTCCTTAAAAAACTAAAAATAGAACTACCATATGATCAAGCAATCCCACTCCTGGGCATATACGCAAAGAAAACCATAATCCGAAAAGATACATGCACCCTAATGTTCACTGCAGCACTATTTCACAAGCCAAGACATGGAAGCAACCCATATGTCCATTGACAGAGGAATGGATAAAGAAGATGTGGTACATATATACAATGGAATATTATTCAGCCATAAAAAAGAATGAATTTTTCAGCAACATGGATAGACCTAGAGATTATCATGCTAAGTGAAGTAATTCAGACAGAGAAAGACAAATATCATATGATATCACTCATATGTGGAATCTCATTTTTTAAAAATGATGCAAATAAACTTATTTATAAAACAGAAACAGACTTACAGGTATCAAAAACAAACTTATGACTACCAAAGGGGAAACTTGGTGGGGAGATACAAATCAGGAGCTTGGGATGAACATATACACACTACTATATGTAAGACAGATAACCAACAAGGACCTACTATATAGCACAGGGAACTCTACTCAGTATTCTGTGATAACCTATATGAGAAAAGAATCTAAAAAAGAATAAATGTATGTGTAACTGAATCACTTTGCTGTACATCTGAAATTAACACAACATTTTAAATCAACTATACTCCAATAAAATTAAAATTAAAAAAAATTAAAATGCCTTTTTTCTAAAAAGTACTTTGAAACTTTATAAGCAGTCACTGGTTAAGTACCTTTAAGTGTTTGAATGATACTGAAGTGATCACTTTATCATCTCCCATTTACCTGCCAGTTACCTGTTCAATGGCATCACTATGTATAGAAATGGGAAAGAAAGAAATTAAAACAAGTGGTGACGAACAGTTAGAGGAGGAATAAGTTAGACGTTAAGTATATACAAGTTTGTTACACTGAATTTTAATAGTCAAAGGATAAAGTATATATATATATATATATATATATATATATATATATATATATATATATATATAACAAAACTCTGAAGTCCCAAATTTAGAGAATCATCAGTGTTAGAGGTGTGTCAATAGGGCATAATGTTCAACTCTGAAACACTGTAAAGCCCTAAACAAACAATATAGGGAGAAAATTCCTAGGACAGAAATTCATGACTGTTAATTCAGGAAATCCTGCTTGAAAGAATTTCCACATTCATAAGAGATTCTGAAGTTGGGAGTGCAATTTCAAATGCTAAATGTGCTAAAGAGCAGGATTGGCAAACCATGGCCCACAGATCATATCCAGTCTGCCATCTGTTTTTGTACAGAATTATTTTTACAATTTTAAATGAATTTTTGAAAAGAATTCAAAAGATTAATATTTCATGACACACGAAAATGACATGGTGACTTCCCTGGTGGTCCAGTGGCTAAGACTCTGTGCTCCCAATACTGGGGGCCCAGGTTTGAACCCTGGTCAGGGAGCTAGATCCTGCAGGCCACTACTAAAAGATCACGTGTGCGATCGCGTGGGCCCGTGTGCCCTAACTGAAAGATCCTACGTGCCGCAACGAAGATCCTGCATGCCGCAACTAAGACCTGGCGCGGCCAAATAAATAATTTTTTAAAAAAAGAAGAAGAAAGAAAGAAAATTATATGAAATACAAACTTCAGTGTCCACAAATAAGGTTTCATTGGAACACAGCCACATTCTTTCATTTATACATTGTTTATGGCCGCTTTGGCACTACAATGGTAGAGCTAAGGGGCTGGGACAAAAACTACATGGCCTGCAAAGCCCAAGGTGATATTTACGAACTGGTCCTTTAGAGAAAAAGTTTGCCTGCCCCCAAGCTAGAGAGGAAAACACAATGGCCACACAGACAAGGACTATTCATGTCACGAGACTGGCCATTCTCTGTGAGAAAAGATTTCAAGTCATAGATTGATGGCTACAAGGTACCTCTGATTATATGATGGAAATCAAAAGAACGACTTCAGCTTCCAGTCATGGAGTAGCATGAACCACATTTTACCCTCCTACCTTAGACAATCAGAAAACTAGAGTAAATATGTGAAACAACTGTTTTCAAACATTATACACCAGGCAGCACAGGACTACAATCCCCGATGGAAGAAAAACAAATAAACTAAACCTTAAGACTGTCCTGGCTCTCTGCCTAGAGACACATTCCAGATTGCAGAGGGGATAGGGGATTCCAAGCAGGTCACAAATGTTTCCCTGAGCTGAAAAGACAGACACTGGAGATCAGGGAGTTTGAAGCAGCTGAAAGCTGCAGGACAAAGTTCTGGAGGGGTGAGAGCCAAACAGAGAAAGAGTTCCAAAAATATGCAGAGGGTCAACGAGGCTTTGCTAAATATTAACATATGCATGTATAGGGTGAAACTCCAGGAGGCTAGGGAAAGAATGACCCAGGAGCTGCGAATAGAATGGTTCCCCAGAGCTCATAAGGGGGTGGGAATTGTCTGAGTTCCCATGAGCCAAACTGGAGTCCTCAGTGATTACACAGGGCATTCAGTAGAGACCCTAAAAAGGCCACACCTTAATAGTGGAGCTAAACTATCCTGGGAGAAAAGCTACTTGAGTCTGCATGAAGCTTAAAAAACAAGGCTTGAAAGGATCAAACTGAACTACAAATAAATTAACTGGCTACCAGAACAAAGCCCAAGAATCTTTAGATGAAGGCAACAAAATCTAGGCACCCAACAACATAAAATATACAATGTCCAGCATCTAATATCAATAAAAACTTACTAGACATGTGAAGGAACAGGAAAATGAGACCATAACTAGAGAAAAATCAGTCAATAGAAATAGATCCAAAATTTATAGAGATGATCAGCAGACAAGGATGTTAAACAGCTATTGTAACCATGTTCAAATATTCAAAGCAGCCTTTCTCTTTTTTTTTTTTTTTTTTTTTTGCGGTACGCGGGCCTCTCACTGTTGTGGCCTCTCCCTTTGCGGAGCACAGGCTCCGGACGCGCAGGCTCAGCGGCCATGGTTCACGGGCCCAGCCGCTCCGCGGCATGTGGGATCTTCCCGGACCGGGGCACGAACCTGTGTCCCCTGCATCGGCAGGCGGACTCTCAACCACTGCGCCACCAGGGAAGCCCAAAGCAGCCTTTCTCAACTGGGGTTCTGCGAGAGAATTAAGCAGTACAAAAAGTTATTTGAGGGATTATTTTCTCAATTCTCCCAAGGATGGTACACAGCTAGAACCATTCCAGATGCACAGAAGTTAATTCACTACATACAACAGATAAGGCATTAGAATCAATTCTCTGGGAACTCAATTGAGAGGAGCTGGATAAGAGAAATACATGAACATAATGAGGAAAGAAACGGAAGATATATTTTTTTAAAAAACAGGACTTCTACAGGAGGAACAAACGTCAGGTCTGAAATGAAAAATTCATTGGATGGGATTAACAGCAGATTGAATAACTGCAGAAGAAAATGTTAGGGAACTTGAAGATGTAGGAATAAAAATTATCCAAAGTAAAGCACAGAGAGAAAAAAAGAAGTAAACTGAGATAACAAAATTTAACTTTTAGGCTGCTTTGTTATAAATCATCTACTCAGAATAAAATAAAAGGTTTCTCACTAAATATGAATGTTGTATAGACTATCTCTTATTATCTGAAGTTACCAACGATAAATAAAAAAAACTTCCCCAACTGAAAGTACTAACAAGGATACAAGATAGTCCTATAGCACCAAAAGCCACAGGATAAATGTGGTATCTTCCTGGGCAGTAATTTTAATTAGCATTCAAATAAATTTGTGTGCTTTGCTTCAGCTGTTTTAGGCATCATACTCAGAGAGAGTATATGTGTATGTATTCACCCTCCTCTCCCCTCTACAGTGAGAAATCTCTGTCAGGAGCACTTCATAGAAAAAGTTAAAGAAACAATGACTTAAGAAAATATTCAGGAAATCACTAAAAACACCAAGCCATTTCACTTCAAGTTCACCTACTAAATAACCAGTATTGATCTTAGATTCAAATCCTTAGGAAAAGGCATAGAGCTATGAAAATAAGTTTCCTCCAACACTCATTCCTTCAATAAACCACCAAAATAACAAGGCATCAAGCATCATCTTGTGATAACAGATCAATTTTAATTCTAGCACCTGAAGCTATACAAGGGTATGCTTTATAATCTTCATGGAACTGTTGTACACATTCAATAAAGTGACAACTGTGCAATACCACTTAGTATCTCAAAATCAGGAACATACTTTTGAATTGTTTAAACACAATCCACAGAATTAAAAACAAAATCAGAAGTCACCCACAGTTATACTAATTGTCAATTAAAAGTTTTACCATTTACTACTTGATATAGCAGTCAATATCCAGTAGGGGATATCGGAAGTGATTTCAGATTCTCATCCTGTTGTACTCTATAGGGAAGGTTTCTTGAGTAGCTATGTGACTGGCCAAAGGTGGGTACAACCGGGACCAGAACAGCATGTAAGGTTCTACCACAGTTTCTGTAGTTTTCACTTTTTTTCCTTTGTCAGCTAAAAGTGAACAGTGAGAATTAAATACTTATCTTTACATATACACAAGGTATGCTGTGAAAGCATATTTGCTTACAAACATATAAAAATACTTGTTAACTAGTTTGATAAGAAAATAATGTATAAAAGTATATAGCAAAACATTAATCATCTCTGACCCTGGAAAGATCAATTCCATATTTTATATTACAAACAAAAACAGTTTTAGCTTTTTTGAATCCCTTATCCAGAAATACTTGAAAAGGAAGACAGACAGAAATTATTTATTTTTACTCTCAACATGGCTGTGAAAGAGTTAAATTAAAAAACCAAGAACACTAAAATGCCTAAGTCCAGAATGAGTCCAAATATTTGGCCACACAGAATATTATCTTTACGAATAATAGTAAAGGCTTTACACGCAATTTTTAACCTATAAATACAGTAGGCGTTTTGGTATTTTGGCCACTGGAAAACAAAAGGCTATAGCATCAGTAAAGGTCTGAGATGTCTCACTTTTGTGGATTCAATTCAGTGTATTTAAGGTTAACTAAAGTTGACATCAAAATTTTTAGAGATAGGCAAAAATTCACATTTTAAAAAAACTCCCTATGTTTCTATTTAGAGTAACAGTAGGCAATATGATTCCAGAAGTTAAAAGTTATTTCACAACCTATGACTTCAGCTTGACAAACAGCTTAGGTTCCAAAACTGATCCATCCCTATTAAAAGTAAGCCCTTAAAAAAAGAATGGGTCTGTGTATATAGATATCCATTTTAAAGGAATCAGATAATCTTTGAAGCAGCCTTAGTGTTTCCTTTAAATCTGTCTTGACTGACCATTGGATTAGCTTCATGGAAAGGATTAGCCAGCTTCTTGGTCTAAGGCTACCACGGTGATCATTTATCTAAGGCTAGAAAGGTACCAACGTGATGTAAACTGTAAGGAGAGAAGGAGAAGATGAGGGCTTTTCCTGGCAGTTGGTAGCTAAAATTCAAGGGATTCTTAGAAAATGACACAGTGGCAGCCTTTCTTGTCTTTTTCTTTCCGTGTTGGTTCTGGTGAAGGAGGACATTCCTGCTCTTGAAATTTCCTGTAAGATAGAAAAACCTATAGATAATTGACTTTTTGGTAATACATTATTATAAATGCAGGTTATTGTTGGATGAGTCTGGTTTATGTGCATATGCTTTTCAATGTTAAATTTCAACTAGGGAATCAAAGCAAATCTTTGGGGGCAGGGAGGTACAAATGCTTCAACATGAGCATCAGCAAAGCTGTCTGAGTTTCATTTATGGGTGAGTATTCAATTAGGTAAGATGCTGAATTCAACAACATCTAAGTTCCCTTCCCAGTTTGAAATTCCATGACTCTAAGGTATCCTGAGGAATGAACATCCATCACTAGAGTACCTGCCCTTATGAGGTATGCCATTCCTATCCTGGTTTTGCCACTTCGTAACTACAAGTCTGTATTAAACAAGTTAGTTGACCTCTCTGAGGGGTGTTTTTTTAGGAGGGATAATAAAATCCTACCTTTCACAGTTGCTATGAGGATTAAAGAAGATTTTGTTATGTTCAAATGTCTAACAGTCTCTGGCACAAAAAAGTCTATGTACTCCCTCCTCACTCCTGACTGACTGATGGATGTGGATCAATTCTGAGGATCAAAACCAAGGATTAAATATTTCAAAAAAGCAATAAAAATTATTTTTAAAAAGCACTGGTGGGACTTCCTGGTGGCTCAGTGGTTAAGAATCTGCCTGCCAATGCAGGGGACACAGGTTCAATCCCTGGTCTGGGAAGATCCCACATGCCACGGAGCAACTAAGCCCATGTGCCACAACTACGGAACCTGTGCTCTAGAGCCCACATGCCGCAACTACCGAGCCCACGCGCCACAACTTCTGAAGCCCACGCACTCTAGGGCCCACATGCCACAACTACTAAAGCCCGTGTGCCTAGAGCCCATGCTCTGTAACAAGACAAGCCAACGCAATGAGAAGCATGCCCACCACAAGGAAGAGTAGCCCCCGCTCGCCGCAACTAGAGAAAGCCCACATGCAGCAACGAAGACCCAACATGGCCAAAAAAAAAAAAAAAAAAAAAAAGGCATTGGTTTCGGGGTGGGGGGCAGGTAAAATACACATAAAATTTACCATCTTAACCATTTTTAAGTGTACAGTTCAGTGCTTTACGTATATTTACAATGTTGTGCACTACTATCCACCTCCCAAATCTTTTCACCTTGCAAAACTGAAACTCTGTATTCATTAAAAAAATAACCAAATTTGGATTTTTAACAAACTATTAAAAAAAAAAAAGCAATCTTTTTTTCTACCCCACAAAGAGAATGCCCTAGTAACGGGCTAAGAAAAAGTATAAGTAGAAGCCCATAGCTCAAAATGTCAATTCACCTTAGACGCACAACTAACAGGAACTCCATATACCTGTCAAACTAACTAGCAGGGAAACCAGCAGATCTAAGAACAGAGGATGAAACAGAGGACAAGCCACCAAGACCCAAAATAATCTCACAAAACCTCACCTGCTAAAGCAACTCACTCTTTCTCACACACACCAACTCCAGCCAACCTCACTCACCGCTTCCGGCTTCCTGGAACCCAGTAATACTTTCTATACCACAGAGGCCTCCTAGGCCAGCAAACAGAAAACCTCTATGAAGTCTGGATATCATACTTCATGTGCTGTGGGACTGCTGAATCCCTACTGCCTGGTTTACTTGTGCCCTGGGAGGACTGGGTAAGAAGCAAAGCTAAGAGCACAGGCTCTGGAATCAGAGACCTGGATTTAAGTCCCAGCTCTGCCATTTAATATGTTCAAATTATTTCACCTCTCTGTACCTGTTTTCTCATCGGAGAGTAGGGGCATTATTGGGTTGTGGTGGGGATTAAATGTAGTAATACACGTGAAGCACTCAGCACAGGATCTGGCAGAGGCTACCTACCACTCAAGTGTTAGCTGCTGTTGTCACTATCTTCACACCACCGCCACCTTTGGAAGGTGCACCAATTCTTTTCAAAATCTCTATGTGTACTCTACTTCAATATAATAAAATTAGGCTTTTTATGTACAAAGTAACCAGAATTATGTATGTAATTAAAATTTTTAACATACCATGTCAAAAATGATTCCCAGAAAAGAATCACTCCTACATACAATTTCCTCTTTCTTAAGAAAAACATTTAATGGTATTTTTTTTTTCTTAGTTAATTTTTTTAAAAAGCATAATGTGACTACCCATCAAATTCAATAAACTAAAACAAACTTCTGGGATGTGTTTTGCTTACCTTATAACCCGGACAAGTTCATGGAAAGCTTGATCTACATTCATCCTAATCTTTGCTGACGCCTCCATGTATGTTACCTTAAGTTGTCGTGCTAACTGCTGTCCTTCTTCCTGCGTTACCTGAAATTTCAAGAGGTGTGTTTGAGGTACAGTATTAATGATTAGATCTGCTCCATATACTGCTTGGCTACAGGCTGCACTGTTAATCCAGCCAGAGACCAAGCTGGTTTGCCTTAAGACGAACCAAAACACTTAATAGCTTAACTCACACTGCTGAAGCCCACCTCTGCAGAAGAACTCAGAACATGACAGAAGCAAGATGTCAGTCTAGTGATTACTCAAAAAGTATTAAATACAACAGTGATAAATTCTGGGAAGTACAAGGTGCTATGAGAGTGTATAACCCTGCTGAGCAGGTCAGGGAAAGCTTCCCTGAGGAAGTGATATTTAGGTAAAGTGTATGGAGTTGGCTCAGGGTGAAGAAGTATCCCTGACAAAGGAAACAGCAGGCATGAGGGCACTCCAAGTTCCAGAAACTGAAAGAAACCTAAAGTGGCTGGAATACAGTAAGCTAAGAGAGAAAATGGCAAGAGATGAGGCTGGACAGCAGGGCAGGCCTCAAGAAGCCATGGGGTCTTCTTCACGTCTGCATTCCCCAGTACCTGGTACTTGGAAGACTCTCAATAAATATGTGGGGAAAAAATAATGAATAGGACCACAAGCCCTCACAATGCCTTCCTTACATGAAGAAATGAAGAAAGGTAAGCAGGGAAGGGTGGCATTGCTGATGACATATAAATGGTAGGCCAGAATAAGAAAAGGCTAATTGAATATTAGCCCTATATAGTAAATGCCCTATATATATTTTAAATGTAGAGGGTTGGAATAGTGATAATTACCTACAACTATTAAACTATATTACATTTATATTTATATAGTGGGGCTGAAAATTCATATTTCTGAAAAAGTGACTTTCATTGCTGTCATTACCACAAAAGTAAACACTTATAGAAGGTCAGAAAATTACAGATGGGCAAAAAGGAAAAGAAAATTTAGGAACTTATCATCCATATAGAACCACATTCTTCTCATCTTTTTCAATGATATACACTTTTCTCTACAAAACAGAATCATAGTTTTTGTATCTTTATCTTAGAACCTGGAACTACGCTAAACTCACTTATCTAGGTGGGTTTGTTTTGTTTTGTTTTTGTAAATTCCATAGGCTTTTCTACATAAGCAATCATGCCATTTGCTAATAAAGACAGCTTTGTTGCTTCCTTTCTGATGTGGATGTTTTTTCATTCATTTTCTGGCCTTACCTCACTGCCTGGAAGCTCCAAGACAGCAGTGGTGAGGGGGTACTTTTGACTTGTTTCTGATCTTAGGGAGAAAGCATTTGGTCTTTCACCATTAAGTAAGCTGTTGGTTGTAGGGTTTTATTACAGATGCCCTTTATCAGGTTAATAAAGTTCCTCACTATTCCATTTATAAAGGATTTTTATCAGGAACTGATGCTGGATTTTGTCAAATTTTTTTCTTCTGCATCTGTTGAGATCATATGATTTTTCCTTTTTAGTCTGTTAATATGATAAATTATACTGATTCACTTTCGCCTGTTAAATCAACATGGCATTCCTGGAATTAACTCCACTTGAGTGATAATGCATTGTTGTTTTCATATATTGAATTCTATTTACTAAAATTTTAATTAAAAAATTTTACATCTATGTTTATGAGAAATATTGAACTGCAGTTTTCTTATATCTTTGTCTGATTTGGTATCAGAGTAATACTGGCTTCATATAATGAGTTGGAAAGAATTCTCTCCTCTTCAATTTTCTGGAATAGTTTCAGCAAAATCAGTTTAGTAAAATTGGCCCAGTGAATCCATCTGGGCCTGGAGTTTTGAGGAAACGTTTTTACAATAAATTGGATTTACCTTATACATATAGTACTACTCAGCTTATCTATTTTTTTCTTGAGTTTGTGCCTTTCAAGGAATAGGTCTATTTCATCTAACCTGCTGAATTTATTGGTATAAAGTTGTTTATAGTATTTCCTTATTATCTTTTAAATATCTACTAAGATTTGAAATGATGGTTATCTCTCCCATTACTGAATTTGTGTGTTTTTTTTTTTTTTTTTTTTTTTACCTGATCATTCTGGCTAGATTTGTAACTTTGATCTTCTAAAAACCAGTTTTTGGTTTTTATTTACTTTTCTATGTTTTTTCTATTTTCAATTTCACTGGTTTCCATTCTTATCTTTATTATTTTACTTCTTCTGATTATTATGGTTTTAATTTGCTCTTTCTTTTTCTTATAGTTCTTAAGGTAGAAGCTAGTCACTGAATTGAAACCTTTTTTCTTTCCTAATACAAATATTTAATGCTATAAATTTCTCTATAGGTACTTCTTTAATAGCATCCCACAAATTTTGATATGCTGTTTTAGTTATCATTCAGCTCATAATACTTTGTAATGTCCTGTGTTTTCTTTGTACTGAGGGTAAATTAAAAGTATCTTAATTTCCTCATAGCTGGAGATCTCCTAGATATCTTTGTTATTTCCAATTTAATTCCACTGTGGTCAAAGAACATACACCATCTGACTAGAATCCCTTTAACTGTATTGAGACTTGTTCAATGACCCATTCTCATTTCAAAAGGTGTGTATTCTGCTGTTGTTCAGTGGAGTGTTTACTAAACGTCAGTTAGGATAAGTTGCCCAACAGTGTTGTTCAAACCATCTATATCCTTACTGATTTTCTTTCTACTTGCTCAATTATTGAGAGAGGTGCTGAAACTTCTGACTATAACTGTTCTTCCCATTTTTGCCCTAAGAAGTTTGAAGCTGTTATTCATTACATGAATGTTTAGGATTGTTAAGTTCTCTTGATGAATTAATCTCTTTATCATTATGATCCTCTTTATTCCTAGTAATAATATTTGCTCTGAAATCTACTCAGTCTGATATTTATATTGCCACTTCAACCTTTTTTTCATTAGTATTAGCATGGTGTTCCTTATCCCATCCTTTGTACTTTTCACCTATTTGTGTCTTTACATTGAAAGTAGATTTCTTGTAGGGTCTTGCTTTTTATCCAATCTGACAATGTCTGCCTTTTAATTGAGGTGTTCACACTATTTAAGTTTAATGTGATTATTGCTATAGTTGGGTCATCTTGAAATCTGTTTCCTAACCATCCGATTTATTCTTTGTTCTACTTATCAAAAGTTGCCTTCTTTTCGGTTAACTGTATTGTTTTTATGATTCCATTTGATCTTCTTTGTTGGCTAATAAACTATGTATCTATTATGTTATTTTTATAATTGCTTTAGAGTTTATAATATACATGTTTCACTCATCACTGTCTAATTCAAATGATATTATGTCAATCCATGTATAGTTTAAGAAGCTTATAACAATAGTATGTTTCTCCCTCCTGCTCTTTTTATTATTATTACCTATTACTTTAGAATACATTGTTATTATTTTTGTTTTAAACATCCAGTTTTGTTTTCAGGAGATTTAAATAACAATAAAAGTAATTTATGTTTACCCACATAAATGGGTAAAGGTGTTCTTCATTTCTTTGTATAGATCCAGTTTTCCATTCGGTATGGTTTTCCTTCTTTTTTGCATTTCTTTTAATGTAGGTCTGCTGGTAATAAATTCTTTCACTTTTTGTTTATCTGGGAGAAGTCTTTACTTCACCTTTGTTTTTGAAGTAAATTTTCAGATGAGTTTTTTCTCTCAGTACCTGGAAGATGCTGTGCCACTATCTTCTTTGCATCGTCTCCTGTGAGGAACAGTGTGACTGCTGTCGTCCTTATCGTTGATCCTCTGTATGCAATGTTTCTCGCCCTCTGGTTACTTTTCAGTTTTTTCTCTTTATCACTGCTTTTAAGCAATTTCATTATAATGCACCTTGTAGTTTACTTCATATTTCTCGTGCTCAGGGTTTGTTGAGCTTTGTAAGTTTTCATCAAATTTAGAAATTTTTCAGCCATTACTTTTTTTTTATGGTGTGTTGGTTTCTGCTTTATAACAAAATGAATCAGTTATACATATACATATGTTCCCATATCCCCTCCCTCTTGCGTCTCCCTCCCACCCTCCTTATCCCACCCCTCCAGGCGGTCACAAAGCACCGAGCTGATCTCCCTGTGCTATGCAGCTGCTTCCCACTAGCTATCTACCTTACGTTTGGTAGTGTATATATGTCCATGCCTCTCTTTCGCTTTGTCACAGCTTACCCTTCCCCCTCCCCATATCCTCAACTCCATTCTCTAGTAGGTCTGTGTCTTTACTCCTGTCTTACCCCTAGGTTCTTCATGACATTTTTTTTCTTCTTAAATTCCATATATATGTGTTAGCATACAGTATTTGTCTTTCTCTTTCTGACTTACTTCACTCTGTATGACAGACTCTAGGTCTATCCACCTCGTTACAAATAGCTCAATTTCGTTTCTTTTTATGGCTGAGTAATATTCCATTGTATATATGTGCCACATCTTCTTTATCCATTCATCTGATGATGGACACTTAGGTTGTTTCCATCTCCGGGCTATTGTAAATAGGTTCAGCCATTACTTCTGCTGATAATCCCATCCAGTGTATTTTTCATCTCAGACATTGTAGTTTTAATTTCCGGAAGTTTGATTTTGATCTTTTTACATCTTCCATGTCTCTACTTAACATATTCAATATTCAGTCTTTTCTCTAGCTTCTTGAACATACGGTATATGGTTATAATAACCATTTTAATTTCTCTGCTCACCAACTTTATCATCTGTGTCATTTCTGGATCTGTTTCTATTCACTGTCTTTTCTCCTTATTATGGGTCATATTTTCCTGCTTCTTTACATGCTTGGTAAGTTTTGAGTGAATGCATGGCTACTAGATTTTTACCTATTGAGTTCTGGATAATTTGTATTCCTATAAACATTCTTGAGCTTTCTTCTGGGATGCAATTGTTCGGAAAGTTTGATCCTTTCTATTGTACAGTACCAGAACAGCATTTCATCTAAGGCTAATTTTGCCCCACTACTAGAACAAAACCCTTCTCAATGCACTATTTGATACCTCAGTAATTATCAGGTTTGACACTCTGGCTGATTAGAATATTCCTGGGCCCTGTTTTAGCTCAAGGTATTGTTCCCTCTAATCCTTTTAGGTAGCTTGTTCTCCTAATTTAATATTATAGTCTCAAAATTCTGCACCTTCAATGCAATATCATTAGGCCATTACATTAATGCATATACATCTAACAATTACTTCATAATAGTTTATACTCTGTTGTATTCCGAAAGAGTGGCAGGCAGGTTCTACACAGTATTAGTATACCCAAGTTTATGTAACTTTAAAATTTACCCTGCCTCTCTTCAAAACAGCACGTGTACCATAAGGCCTATGGTTTGAAATATAAATCAATCAAATCAAGCAAGCAATTAACAATAAGTAAGGAAGCAAAGTAAGAAAATAAATCTTTACAGAGCCACCAATTTAGAAAGGACAATTCCTTTTTTAAGGAAAGTTGACATAAAATTCCTTCCTACAAAAATATCCTCAAGTTGTCAAAAATTCTGTTCCTTCATCCTGGGATGTCATCCCTTCTCTCCCAACTCTATACTCCTAATTTGTTTCATACTAATACTTCAAGACTCAAGCAATCAAAAACTTCTCCTTAGTGTTGTTTTTACAACAGCATCCCAGAAGGCCCATCACATCCTATAATGACCAGCAAAAAAAGTCAACACACTACACTACAATTTTTGGTTTTGTTTTCTCATTATCCCACCATTATGTCCTTTTTAGCTAAGTTGTAAGGTATATTTGTCTTTGTACACCCAGAGCCTAGAAGAGCACATAGTAGTCATTTAATAAATATACGTTAAGGAAATAGAGTATGACCAAATAAGTACATCTTGAAGTAAAAGAAAAGAGATATAAAAGAAGAAAAGTAAAAATAAATTTTTGCGACATGTCAACCTTAATAAATTACTTACTTTACTAATATAAAGTAATTTGATTGGGGGAGGGAAATATATGTCCTTAAGAATTTTGTTCTTTGTATTTCTCCTCAATTATTCTTTAGAAAGCTACCTTGCCCTATCCCACCTACATAATGTAATTCAGCCAGAGGGAAACAGCAAATGACCTATCTTTATACAATTAAGAAAAATTAATGAATTAACGGTCTAGATAATAAAACAATCCCACGGCTAAGACTGTTTATGTGCTTCATTTATTTATTTTTGAGCACAGTCTCACATCAGTCTTCTAGGAATCGAGGTCAGCAAAGTTCATACACACATTTCTGGTCAAGAAATCTCTAACCACACATAAAGCTGCTTATGAGCTTACTGGTGTAGCATACTTTTACCGAAGAAGTAAAAATAGCATCACTACCACCAAAGGAAAAAATATGACAAAAAGAACACCACATGTACCAAAGCCAAAACATTGTGAAGCCAGAAATCAACAGAAGATTGAAAGCTACACAAACAAGGATTTCCTAGAAGTTCCCCAACCCAGAGAATTTTACAAAGATACCAAATCCTAAGCCTGGATATTCTGGTTTAGTAGGTCTGAGTGCTACCAGAAATGTTTTGTTTTAAACAACAAAGGTGAACCTGATCCAAGAAATTCAGATTTACATTTGGGAACCTCCAGTAGGACTCAGTTCTAAGGCACAGATGAATATTTGTAAAAATCCAGAATAACATGAGTTTATCTAATACTACCTATTTCTAAATAGAGAAGAGCAAAATGGGAATAATGAGAGCAAGTTTATTAAACAAACTAAGTTTAATAAGAATAGAGAACAACATCTGCAGTAGTCACTTAGGGATGTGCTGAGTTAATGAATAACCTAAGTTTACAGAAGCAAAACTTGTTTTGTTTTTCAAAAATATCTATTATGCAGAAAGAGTCATCATATTAATACCACATCTTGATTCACTGATGCCTTGATTCATTCATTCAGCAACTGTATATTGAGTGCATACCTTTGTTCTCTGTGCTAAGGACAAAACATGAACAAAACTAAGTGGTCAAAACTGAGAAGCTGTCATGGCGCTTACAAATCTTTTTTTTTTTTTTTTTTACATCTTTATTGGAATATAATTGCTTTACAATGGTGTGTTAGTTTCTGCTTTATAACAAAGTGAATCAGTTGCAGACAAGGCACAAACAGGTAAGGCCAGAGAAGACCCTTACTCTATTGCTGTGGGGAGGGGGTTCTTTTTCCTGGGAGGCTGCAGGGCACATTGTGGTCAAGGTACTGACAGATAAGAGGAGTGGGGATTAATACACTTAAGTCACCTATTGTTATAAGTGTAATGGGCTCCTTTCTCGAATTACTGGTGGCCAGTAGAAATTAAGTACCTAAAAAGGGGGACAGGAAAGGGAGAAACTAAGGCAAGCCAGGAGAGGTAAAAGGGGGAAAATCAAAAAAGCACAAACAAATTTTTTTAAAAAGGCAAAAAAACACTGACTTCTAGATGAGGCTGAGTCAAGGACGAGGAACTTGAAATCAGAGCTATCATGAAGTCCACAGTCCAAGCCCACACACAGCTGCTGTATGAAATTTCAGAATCAATATGTTGTCATATTTACCTACGTTTACATTTTAGCAAGGGCAAGTAAATCATTTACCCATATTTTCTTCCTATACCTCTGACAGAATAAACAAAATGATCAATGTATCTCTAAGGGCCCAGGTATGTGGTAACACTGCCATTCAAATTCTACAGATCTCTCTTTATTTCGGTGACCTTGTTTTTTCCACTGCTCTGTCATAAGTGCCTAGAAAGTGTTCTATAAAAAATTGGATGAATAGGTGGGTGGATGAAGCAAGTCCACAGAGATACAGAAGTCAAAAGGAAATAGGCAAAGCCTCTTCTGGCTGATCTCCTGTCCCTGATGTGTTCAGAATCTCAGGAGCAGTAGTAGGAATGCCCAGGGCTGACCCACAAATTCAAAGAACATGGGGAACTGGCATTTGCTATGTAAGAGAAAACGGGCTAGAAGCTAGAGAAAGTTCAAAGGGTAGAGTCTAAGACAAAGGCAGAAAAGAACAAGCTGATCAACAACTAAGAGCAAGCCAGACTGGTCACTGACCTAAAGAGATGGCCAAAAAGTCAGCATTTCCAAACAGGTGGAAGAAGTTATTACGAGGTGCCTGTGGCCTGTCCAGCATCAGTTGGTAGAGCAAGTAAGGGTGCCAAGGCATCACAGAACATCATCTTTAATTCTGAAGAGACTTTCAAAAGGTAAAAACCTTTAGTACAGCATCTCAATTTCAACTGCACCAAGTATGGCCCTCAAGGCTTGGAGGGGTAAGGCATGTTTGTCTTTGTACATCCAGGGCACAGAATGTACAAAGAGAGTGTGCCTGAGCCCTAAGACACCTGAGAAAGACAAGGAAGTACCAACAAAAGGAGAGGGGAGGGGGGAGGATGCACAGGGAATGGTGTTCCAGAGCTAAGTAAACAAAGTGTTTCAAAAGGGAAAGTGTGGGCAACTGTGGCAAATGTTACATCTATGCAAGTGGTGACCTTGACCAGGTGCTACATGCCTGCAGTCAGTGCAAACAAGAAAAAGAAAGGAAAGGAAGTAGAGTGTAGATAACACTTCTAAGGAGTTCTGCTTACTAGGAGGAGCAGCAAAAATGGTTCTCGGGGAGGAATGTGAGATTAGCTTTTGCCGTGGTTATTACTTTTTGTTTTAAAGGTGAGAGCACTGTAGCATGTCGCAAGCTGATGGGAATAATCATGCAGGAGAGAAATGGAACACCTGGATGGAACAATTGCTGGGGTGATGCCCATGAGGAGGAATGGACGGGCTTCAGTGCCTATCAGAGAGGCTGGTCAAGGAGGTGAAGTTTATCCACGCAAGTGGGAGGAAGCAGAATTAATGGGGCATACGTGCCAGGCTAGCGCATGTGGAGGTGGGAACATGTAAAAATTTCTCAGTGAAATAGGAAAATACCACTCATCATCAATCTGCTGAGGATGAGGAAGGGGAAGAAAGTGTTATTAATTTAAAAATAGAAAGTAAGTAATAATCATCCAAACAAGTGGGAAATGAATAGACTAGAGAAACATAGTAGGATTTCCAGTCAGCACTAAAGGCTCTCACATAAGAGTAATGATGATGACTTTTACGCCTGAGTGCAGGGTGAAGGAACCTAGAAAAGAGAAGACAAAGCATGGGAGGAATAAAATGTTTCTTTGTGCCTATCCTTCAGAGAGGAGAATCTATAGGAATGAGCAGAAAACTAAGCAGTCAGTTTTCAGCCATTTGCTTTTCTCTCTTGGATATATATACATTTCAACTTTTCAGCATGTACATAGTACTTAATGTCTATGTATATGTTTTAAAGCAGAGAAATTAAGAACTTACTCCAAGCTAATTGCCTATCTTTAAGGTGATGGAAATATTAAACTTATCATCCCCTATATTGCTTCTTCTACCACCTTGTTCTTATTTTACTCTGAAATCTATTACTTTTATAGAAAGAAAAAAACTTAGATGAAAAATTTATAAAGCTATGGTAAAAACAAAGCCAAAGTGCCACAATATGTTAATATCTGCAGACAGATGGAAACCACACTCCAAATACTGGCAATCTTCAATATATAAATGACTTAAAAGTAACTCATACAGACCCCTTGCCCCCAATCTAATCATAGCAAGGCTTGTTTAGTTCTGATGGACATACTCCCTTTCCTCTGTTCTCCCTAATCTTGCCTAAACTATAGAAGGCTCCTACCTCACCCCAGGCCTACCACTTATTCCTTTACTGGAGTTACCACCGTAAAAAAGTTTGAGAAAAATCACAGCAGGAAACATATCTACCTAGCATTAGATAAGGCAAGAACTGCTTACTCCCTGCAGAGTTACTCTGCCATTATTCCCCAGATCTAACAACATCTAAAAGTGTTTCTAGTACTAGAAAGGACTGAGAAGAGCAGTAAAAAGCTTCTACTGGGCAATATTTAACAAACATAATTAGGTTCAGAAACAATGAAGGAAATGGTCCCCAAATAATAAAATATAAATGAGAAAAAAAAAAAAGATTGACTGTCTACTCCAGGTTTTAAGATGTGAACAATGTCATATCCTAAATTATTTCCAACAGCTTATACTGGTTTGCAATGAAGATTGAATGTTTTCACCTTAAGTTTATAATAATTCAGATTTGAAAGAGGTCTGACAGTAAAATTCATTCTACATCAGGTAAACATTTCTAAACCTTAGCATTAGAACAATATCATTCCCTTAAGTTCATGCTTTAAACTTGGTATACCTTCAACAAAACTTTACAAATAGAGCACACAAATCAAAGATTATGTTTTAAATAGTTAACTACAAAATGGAAGGCTATCCTCAATGTTGTTTATCAACCAATTTTTCCTGATGTTTGCACTTTCAATCAAAATCTGTTAACACAAAAATCTGTTAACACAGGTTATATAGAAACAAGAGAACTTAAATACCGGCAAAAATTAAGTATTTAAACAATTGTATTCCAGATGTGGGATAGAGACTAAAGACCTAAAAGAAATGAAGACACCAAAAGAACCCCCAAATAATGTAGAGTCTCCATTAATTTATATCTGATCTTGTTCCCCTCCCTCACAGAAAGATGAGGCCAATATTTACCAAAATTTTTTTAAATTAAATGTGAAATAAGTGGGTAAAGAACAAGTGAGTATAAACAAGCCTGCAACTAAATACTAAAAATATGATTTTCCTGCAGGTTAGTGGTGTTAGAGCTGCCCATGTGAAGAATTAACAGAAAATTCAGGCATTAATGGGACTCAGGAAAAATCCAAATACTGTAATTTAAAACAAAGTCATTCTCTAAATGAGGTAATTTAGCATTAATATGGAATTACAGGTAAGTTTAAGAGTATCTAACTAAATTAGAGCTGTGGGTGTTACCTAAGAAATTACAACATGTGAATGGAGCTGGTGCAAATACTTGCAGGCTTATAGACTCCACTGAAGTTCTGTATAATATGTAAAAATGTAATGTCCTCAAATCTACTTCCTTTTTATTTGTCACTTATCATAGGACCTCTATAAAATCCAGTGTGCCACACTCAGCACAGTGTTTTTGATCACGGCACTTTCTCATTAAACATATCTGTTCACTTACATGATTACAAATAATTGGCTTCCCAATAGCAAAATTCCTTCTCACCTGTCTCTGATGATCCAGATCTGCTTTATTACCAATTAAAATCATTGGAAACTCATCACGATCCTTTACTCTGAGAATCTGTCTTTGAAACTTATAGATTTCTTCAAAACTAAAAACACAAAAACAAATTAATCAATTTGGTCAACTATCAGAATTCAGAGTCCCATGCTCCATTTACTACTTTATTACTTTTCCTTTTTCTATAAAAACAAGAATGCAAATTCAATGAAACAGTAATCTAGACATGAACAGGAGACCTACAATTGAATATTGATACAAACCTGCCTCTATCTGTGACTGAAAAGACCAACAGGAAACCCTCGCCAGTTCTCATATACTGTTCTCTCATAGCTCCAAACTCCTCTTGTCCTGCTGTATCCAGAACTAAAGAAAAAACATGTAATTATGTTCATGTTTTCATCTTACAAAAATGGCTTCCTCACAAGGGCAGGCCCAGTTAAACTGGGTCCTCTGGAGCACATCATACTTAGTATAATTTAAAAAATGGCATTCTCCTTTTAGTACTTTATTCAATGCTAAAGACAAATATATTCTAATGACAGACAGTTTCAGAGTTATCTTCATCAGTGCAGTTGATTTTGTAGTTAGAATATATTAGCATAGTAATTACAAGGTTAAGAATATCAAATACATCTAGGCAGATAACCTCTGAAGTCTCTTGGATGTTTACCTCCTCCATGAAAAGAACTGAAAAAGATACCTGTAAATTCAAGAAAGAAATGCTGGTCCACCCCACCCCCCGAATACCATACTGAATGTACAGATGCTAATGTATTTCTTGATCTCTGTGAATAAAAGAATCATACAAGTTAAAAGAAAAGGGCTTTCTTTTGTGGAGGGGTGGAAAGTTTAGCCAAGCACAAAACACTATTTGCTAAGGCCTCTGTGCTATAAGCTCTAAGCAAGTTAGCAAATATTGAAGCTTTTCTATATTTACTTCACCCATTTCAGCCTTCATCAAAAGGTAGGAAGAGCTGAAACCTCATGTTTTTTCCAAATGTCCCAACAAACACAACTTCAGCAAGTTACAGTGACGTGACCAATTTCACCCGAACAAGCTCAATCCAATTATTGTTTTACATAACATTTACTGAGGAATATTTCAATTGCCTAATATGCAGATTCATCAAAACTAATGAAAGAGATGGGCTTATATTCAAGATCATCTAACATTTCAATTGTAGTATTTAACCTAGCAAAACATCAAAGCTTACTTTTAAAAATATGATACGTGAACCACCAAATAAAGGAAGATTACTTACTATCTAGCCGGGCTGCCCGGTCATCTATCACACACTGCTTTGTGTAGGAATCCTCGATGGTTGGATCATAATCCGTTACAAAATAGGACTGTAAGAAAAAGAACCTTATTTTAAAATTTATGTTTACTTGCCCAGGTACCAATGTAACTTTATCCAGAATTAATCAAAATATTTCCATTGTATTCAGGTTTATCCTACTATGTCAATTCCCCATTAAATGAAGTCTATTCAGAGCAGGTTTCAAGTAGAGAAAGGGTACTAAATATCTCTGAATTTTCATATCTGAAATATGCAGGAAGACTGTAAAAGATCTACTGCAGTAGATCTTTTTTTTCATAATAACTTATATACACCTAAGACTCTAGATCTCAAATTCCAGAAAAACTAGAAAAACACAGTAAGCTATAATTCAGGTCTATCTGCAACCCGATGGCAGGCATCAGTCCTTAGAACAAAGTAGTTTGAAACAAATACGATAACATGAAGTCTGCCTGATTCAATGCCTCATCTTCTCTTCTCCACTTTTCACACACCTTGTCTCAGAGTTCCCTTTCAGCTGCCTTGTGTATTATCCTAAGGAAATGATTTCACAATTTTTTTCACCTTTGTGGATCTCAAACTTATTCTTTCACTAATATTTTTGTTAGTTTTTCATCTTAACTTCTATTTCTTCTTCTGTTAGCAAAGCCACCCAACTGTTATCTTATGATATCATCACCAGAAGGAGGACAGTTAAGGTAGCAGAGTAAGAAGGGAAGAGTCTTAGCGAACCACTTAATGTTTGTATATTACATTTCACAATCTTTTTTTTAAAGGTTTTAAAAAGAAAACAGAAACAAGAATCTGAAAGACAACTTATTTCCCCCTTCATACAAAAGGGCACTAACTAGGACACTGACATCAGTTCTGAGTATCTCCTTCACTCTCTCTCCCTCTTGACTGACTTCCTTACAGCCTGTTTTGCCACTAGGCTCATTACAAAATCTGAGGGATGACTTGGAAGAAGGCAGCTTGATGCTAGGAATGCGCACCAAAGGTGTTCAGTCACTCTTCAGGAAAGGGCTCCTGGAAGCTGGACCTGCTGGCTCCAGGGACACATCATTCTTAAGTGACAAACCCTGCATGGTGAGCTGTACAAACACCAGAAAGCTACTCAGAAGTAGGCACTCTGAACAGGGCAGCAAAGAAACTCCTGGTTTGGTGGGGGGAGGGAGACTGATCTGCTCGCTACCATGACTCTACATATTTATTTTATTTGTGAATGACACTTTCTATTTTTTATTTACATTTTTGGATTAACTTTAATTACAGAATTCGGTATCCATAATCCTATTTCCTTTCTGATGGCTTCATTTAAATGCATGATTTATTAAACAACGTCTATTAAAAACAGAAACATTTACCAACAGGAGCAGCTTCGAGAAGAAAGCCATCTCCATCACCACCCCCATCCCCAGTTAAAAATACACAGATATCAAAACAATCCTGAACTGACTTTCTGGCACCAACACCTGTTCAAAAAGTAAATACAACTGGCAATAACAATATTCTTTGTATCCACTACTCTAAACAACACAAAACAGCAGTCTTTCACCAAGCAAGCTGGATAAAGCGTGCTATTTATATCTTAAGATTAGTTTCCTGTAACATGTTTCTCCATAGTAATCTGACACTTCTTGCCATGCTTTCATCTTGTAAAACCTAAGTTTCATTGACTACTCCCAAGTTATGCCTAAACGTGCCAAAATGTCCCTCCCATTGTGCGTGAAAACACAATGGACAAATATTAAATATATTTTTTCAAATGTCCAAGTCATGTATAATAGCTAGAACTCTTGCAATGTGATGGGTTTTTTTGCATTGTGATACCAAATTTAAAAAAATAACACGTATAGAGGATGGTTGGTTTAAGCAACTTTGAGGGCAGTTAAAATAAACTGTTTTTCCTTTCTGTGACTGTGGAAGTTTCATATTTTCTTTGGATGTCTTAGCTCTTGAAATACAATCTTAATGTTATAAGAATTTTGCCATTTCACTAGCACTGGCATGCATTTATTCCACTCATTAATTTTTAAGACAAATTAATTGTTGGAATTTCTGGATATTTAGGTCTACATTTCATCTTTGTTGTGTCCTATTTTCAAAATTTGTAGACATCTTGCTACATACAGATTTTAAAGAGCCATCCTCACTGAGAGCATCATCCTCCCTCATAAAGATCCGTCTTAAGGAACATTACTCTGAGGCCTGACTGTCACAGAATCAAAGATCCCTTTCCCTCTCACAATTCTAGTAAGCCACAGGTTATAACGTGCCTAAAAACAGCAATCATCGTGTACAGGTAAGAAAGATAATCATTACCTCCTGCCACAGAGACAACATTTTTGTTACTTAAACCTGGGCCCCAGATATTTGAGGCAGATCACCAACAAGAAATCAGTCTCTGATGATGGGCAGTCCTGGATTTAATTCTAACTCTGCTACCTTCTAGCTGTAGAACCTAAGGCAAGTTACTTTACCTCTTTAACCTTCAGCATCTGTAAAACAGGATAGTAACAAAACCCCATCGAACAGATAAAATGAAGTAATGAATATAAAGCACCAAAACATGCTGATGATTAATAAATGTTAGTCAGTGTATTGTTTTTGTCATGTAATTAAATGGTATGAACTAACATTTTTTTATTTTACGCGCAGGCTCAGCGGCCATGGCTCACGGGCCCAGCTGCTCTGCGGCATGTGGGATCTTCCCGGACCGGGGCACGAACCCATGTCCCCTGCATCAGCAGGCGGACTCTCAACCGCTGCGCCACCAGGGAAGCCCCAAACTAACATTTTTATTCAAGTAAAAAGATGTGCTAATACCAGGAACAGCTGTTATAATTCCAATCCTAGTTATACCACAGACCAAAATTGGTATCCAAAATGTTGTGTATCAAGATAAAGCTACCCATCTGGAGTTCTGGAAATATGTTTTGGGTTTGAGCAGTAATTACACAAGTATATACATATGTAAAAACCTCATCAAGCAGTACATTTAAGATGTGTGCACTTTTTTGTACATATTCAAATTATACCTCTATAAAATGCATAAATGGTTCCCCACTGCTTATAGGATTCAGCCCTTTCTTTACACAGTTCACAAAGCCCTCCAGTTTGATGTGTGTTGTTCACCATTCAAAGTGTTATTTTTCACTACCTGATACCCTTCTGCTGATTGCTCTTGCTTGGTTTCATTCATTTGTTCAACAATTATTTATGGGGCATCACAGGGACAAGGTCCTTACTTTCTCAGAACCCACTGCTTTTTACACATCTAGCAATTGTGCTGTGATTGGGGGCAAGGGGAATGGGGAGTATTAATCGCATTGGCCAAAGAACAGAAACAGCATGAAATGTGAATAACATGCTTGTTCAGAAGGCAACAAAATTTAAGCAGTTAATACTGCAGTCATATATAGGAACTATATGTACAATTCACTTATAAACATAGAGCCCCAGCAATTTGCCTGAAAACAGTCTCTCTCCTGAAATTGAAAAAAGTTACCAACCACAGCCCAGAAAGGATACTTTGTAGCAGAAAGCAAGAAAAACAAAACAAAACACAGCATTGCATTGTGGAAGACAGTAGAGGCTCAGGCAAGGGCAGGAAAGCACAGTGGACTAGAGTTCATTCCATTGAAAGGGGGAATGAGGGTCGGGGGTGGAGAAAGTAATGTGCTTTCTTGAAAACACAGGAAAGGATGCATGGAGAAGAATCTCAGCCAGAAAGAAATGGAATGCCTCCTTTCAATGAGTGGGATGCCTTCCAGGTAGTAAGAAGGGCAAATGTGGACCTAAGTCTCTTTAAGGTTGTTAGGATTTATGGAGAAAAGTTTAAGATTAGGGAAGTTTCCCATTCAGACAGGGAGACTTTCCCCTGATAAACTCTGGTCTGAGTAGGGTCGTCCAAAGCTCTCAGTAACAGAATAGTGATAGCTAGGAATGTTATTCCTGCATATATGCCACTAGGTTGCACAACAGGAGCTCCGCTTGGCTTAAGAGAATTGCCACTTCTTTCTCTACCCATTCAAAGAAGTTGCCTTAAGGAAGCTAAGGAGGAGCCCAGGGAGGAAAGAGAAAAAGCTGAGGCAACTTCTGCATTTAGTGGGCAGGAGTGACAAGTCACTCTCTCCAGACACCGAGCTGCTGGTGAAAGTGTAGTTCCCAAGCACTGCCACAGAGCGGTGCCTGGTCTACACTTTGGGATGGGTAATTTACTGGAGATTCTGGGAAACTCAGTAAATCCAGCTCACTGGTTAAAGTCCACCACCCTTGCATATAAAAAGGACAGGAGGTTAGACCTAAGGTGGCACTGGGGAGCTGTAAACAAATGACAGGGCATTTCTGAGCACAGCACAATACTTAGGAGTCCTCTAAACACATATGGTGCAGAAAGAAGAGGGGAAAGGGAGAGAGCAGAGGAAGGAAACTGGTTAAACAGTATGGGAAAACCTTGACAACTACTGAATCTGGGTAATGTGTATACGAGTGTATCTTATACTATTCTCTCTACTTTTGCATATATTATTTAAAAAAATTTAAATCTGGTGGTAGCACATTAAATACTACAGGAAGGGTCAAATCAAGGGAAGAATATACTGGACCCTTTTTAGTCCTGAGCTTTCACCTCACTCTATTCAAGACCAACTAACTCACCTAGAAACTTGAATTTTTTTTCTTGGCCAGACTATTTTGCAGTTCTCTTTATGTTTTATCTTTTCACTTTTATTGTCCATGCTTCCCCCAACCTGACTAGAATATAAGATCCATGAGGACAGAGATTTTTGTCAGAGGTAGAGTGACTTGCCTAGTTTAAAGAGCAAATCACTGGCAGATCCAGCACTAAAAGCAAAGTTTCCAGGCTTTTGGCCAATGTTCCTTCTGCCCTACTCACCCTGACTCTCTGGAGTTAAAGCACACTCACACGCAGCCTCCATTCCTGCTTCCATTGCTCCCATTTTTCAAAAATGAAATATTCTCAATCACAGTAATAGGAGTCATCATTTATAGAGCATTTGTTATATGACAGTTTATAACTGATACATATAAAATTTTCCCAATTAATTTTCACAATGATCCTTTAGATATATATTTCCCTCTTAACAGATTTTTTTTTTAATCAGGCACAGAATTATGTTACCTCTTCCAGGTCACACAGCTAATAAGGAGGAGAACTACAATTTAAGTTCAGATCTTATCCTCATGAATGTTTCAGAATTCCTGCTAGTTAATATAATTCATAAAATTTCAAATCTTTCATTCCTTTATTGGCCTATAAATAAGGAGTAAAAGTTCCATGGAATATAAGAAACAAGGAAAACCAAGACTAACAACTTCATGTTCCTTTCTTACCTTTCTTGAGATCCTGCTCACCTCTCCCTTTTCCCCCAAGCGACACACAGAACCCAGGTCATGAAACATTCTAGACACAAAATTCTGTGGTTCTCTGGCTCCCCTCCACTTTAAGTCAGTATTTTCCTATTATTACTTCTAGCCACAAAACCTGTATTGTTTTTTAAATTATGATAAAATAAACCCAAACAGGAGGTTTTAGGAGGGCTTGCTTTCTATTAATACATGCATTTGTAAAGTCTTCACCAGAAGCAGCAGGATGAGAAGAAAACGTATGGGCTATGGAGTTTGAGAGAACTGAAATTCAAACACAGATGCCATTCTACTTCCTCTTAGTTTGATTAACATCTCTAAAGCCCATTTTCTCAACAGAAAAGAGTGAGAACAGGGCTAATTTAAGGAGGGCATGTTCCAGTGCCCACTTCAGATGTGGCACTGAAGGATAATGGAAAAGGAAAGCCAGAAGGCAGAAAGCGGGCACAAGGAAGGGGGATGGTGAAGGGTTAGGGCTGCTCACAGAGCTGCCCCGAGGGACTGAACAGCTCAGATCACCAGTGATGCTGTGTGTGCGCCACTCCTCTTCCTGCTTATCCCGGCCCATCCCACCACTGGATCTTGGTGTGCAGCTGCCAGGGAGGCAGCAGAGTGAAGTGGGAAGAGCCTGAGGTGTGAGTCACCGACCAGGATACAACTCTACCACCTTTACCAGATGTGGGAAACTGGAGCACCTCATTTAACCTGCCTGAACCTCAGTTTCCCTGTCTGTAAGATGGAATAATACTACCCTTGCCGGATTGTTGTAAAAAGTAAAAATAACGTATGTGGAGTATTTTTACAGCACAGCCTATGATACACAGTAAGCCTTAAGTTACAGCTAATGAAGCCCAAACCACATCTTACTTTCATTGCAAGGCCTCCAGTACTCCAACCAGAAAATGATCTCAGTATGCTCTAAATTCCTCTTACCCTCGTTTAGCAGAAACCAGCACGTGAGTGAAATGGGGGAGAGCCAAGTGGAGCGCTGTGGGCCTGGTAGGCATGGCTCACTCTCAGCAAGCTGTTTTGAGCCATGCCTGCCGTCAGTAACTCAGGCTGTTCCCTCCACTGCAGACCAGTGGGTAGTGTAGGGTCACAGTTTACTGGTGAGTGGAAATGAGAGGGAGGGACAAGAATCCATATTGATTAGAGGCGGAGAGGTCCAGCACTGGGAGACCGGACATAAAGGAAGTCAGAGTAGTTAAGCCCTGGCTAAACCCAGGGTATACCTTCCTTTTTTCTTCACCAGGATAGACTCAATTTTTTTTTTTTTTTTTTTTTTTTTGCGGTACGCGGGCCTCTCACTGTTGTGGCCTCTCCCGTTGCGGAGCACAGGCTCTTGACGCACAGGCTCAGCGGCCATGGCTCACGGGCCTAGCCGCTCCGCGGCATGTGGGATCTTCCCGGACCGGGGCACGAACCCGTGTCCCCTGCTTCGGCAGGCGGACTCTCAACCACTGCACCACCAGGGAAGCCCTAGACTCAATTTTTGTTTTTGCAAAAATGTATTCATTTCTCAACAACTCTATTTTATCTTTTTTAATTGAAGTGTAGTTGATTTATAATATTGTGTTAGTTTCAGGTGTAAAGTGATTCAGTTATATACATATATTTTTCAGATTATTTCCCATTATAGGTTATTACAAGATATTGAATATTGTTCCCTGTGTTATACAGTAAATCCTCGTTGCTTATCTATTTTATGTACAGTAGTTTGTTAATTACATACTCTGAGTTTATCCGCCCCCCACCTTTGGTAACCATAAGTTTGTTTTCTACGTCTTTGAGTCTGTTTCTGTTTTGTATATAGATTCATTTGTATTGTTTTTTAGATTTTACATAAAAGTGATATCATATTTAAAATAAATAAATAAATAAATTAATTAATTAAATTCCTCTCACCCTTAAGGTGATGACAGTCTGGATTTTCCCAACTTCAAATATTCTACCTTATCATTAAAAGTTGTGATTTGGAAAATACATATATCAAGCTTTATGTATACCATGTAATTGGTACTTAACAATTTCCTTTTATAATTGCTCTTTTCATGTATGTGTGTATATATGAAGATATAAATGAAACACTGAGCTAATAAACTCAACAGGTTATACGCATAAAACGTTCCTCCAAAGCCCTTCTGTGCGCAAGTTTTTCCTTGCACCTGAATGAAATCTAAGGCAAATCTCCTAATTTTTTCCAATCATTCTTCAATTATAAATAGTTGTTCAATTACTTTCAATCCCAAGAACACTGTGATTTCAATAATTAAGATGTCTATACAGATGGCCAGTAGGCACCTGAAAAGATGCTCAACGTCACTAATTATTAGAGAAATGCAAATCAAATCCACAACGAGGTACCACCTCACACAGGTCAGAATGGCCACGATTAAAAAGTCTACGAATAACAAATGCAAATAAACATAGAAACAAACCTAAATGTCCATCAACAGATGAATGGATAAAAAAGATGTGGTACATATATACAATGGAATACTACTCAGCCATAAAAAAGAATGAAATAACGCCATTTGCAGCAACATGGATGCAACTAGAGATTATCATACTAAGTGAAGTAGGAAAGAGAAAGACAAATACCATATGATATCAATTATATGTGGAAGCTAAAATATGGTACAAAGGAAACTATCTACAAAACAGAAACAGACTCGTAGACACAGGGATCAGACTTGTGGTTGCCATGGGGGAGGGGGGTGAAGAGAGAGATGGACTGGGAGTTTGGGGTTGGTGGATGCAACCTATTACATTTAGAATGGATAAACAACAAGGTTCTAATGTATAGCACAGGGAACTATATTCCATATCCTGTGATAAGCCATAATGGAAAAGAATATAAAAAAAGAATGTATGTATGTGTATAACTGAGTCACTTTGCTGTACAGCAGATTGGCACAGCACTGTAAATCAACTATACTTCAATTTAAAAAAACTGAAAAAAAAAGAAAAAACATAATAATTAAGATTTCTAGTACAGCGTCTTAATTGCATTAGTCAATACTCATCTAAATTAGTTTCTTTCTCCCCTTTCTACACAGAGCTGAGACGTCTGCGATAGGACAGGGGTGGAGGGATAGTTAAGACCAGTCATCTCTCCCCATCTTATTATGCATCTTTTCTACCCCCAGCAAGGCTGCCTCTGCTCTGGCTCCTTAAGGGCTGGAGCTGAAGGAGTGGGGAGAAGTAAGGGGGGTTGAAAAGACCACGCCAATGAAATCTGATGTCCATGCTAACTTTCTCATGAGGGCCTACAGGCTTCCGGGAAGAGTACACCAGTGAGACCCTCCACGTGCAATTCCCAGGACATGAGTGAGTCCTGGCCATTTACACTTCCAACTCTCAATCCTTGGGGTTCCCATGGGCACCTCCTGATTCACAGCATCTTCTAGGGTAGCCATGCACAGTGTCTCTTTTTAGAAGGCTTTTTAAGCTGGTTCCATCCAGAAACTCAGGGAAACCTACTGTCTTTCCAAGTGCATATTGCTAACTAAACAGCCCTCTTCCTTTCTGCTATCAATCCACAGATTCACATACTAATCTTTATGCTCTCCAAACACCTGGGGATACATGTCAAGTTTTTAGAATGATTCTATTAGAGCTTCCCCCATCATTAGGTTTCAATGAAGGGGGCTTAAGAGAAGCATCCTCTCCTCTCTGCTGAGTGTGCAGGTGGGAAAGGACAAAGAACACACAGCATACTGACAGCTCTCTCCAAAAACATCCTTGTCTCAGAACCCTTAACTCTCCACACTTTTACTGCCTGGAGATAAAGTATGGGCTAAATGTGCAATAGCAATTTAAGGCCACCTTCTATTCAAGTCCTTGAAATATGAGAGTCACTTGGCAACTATTGCTTTATTCCCAGCCTTTGGGGCTTCAAGAGAAACTAAAATAGGTTAGAGTTCCAGTTAAAATCCTGTTATATATGTCCAACTAGATTTGATGAATCCAAGGTCTACCTCACGCCTTTCCGAATTTCTTTGGCATTAAGCAAGGTACTCTGCACAAACATAGTTAGAGCCTCAAAATATTTTCTGTTGGAAAACCCAGTAATTAGGAAAATCATAATGAGGAGTTAGGAATTAATTTCCAAGAGCACTATAAGGACCTGGTTAGCTATCAGTAGCCTCTGTTTGCTAAAACAGGAGCAGTGCAAATTCCTCTGGTAACACTAGAGAAGACTACAGCAACTTCAGGCAGCTGTGAGCCAGAGTCGGGCGCTTCCTGGTGTCACTTTTTAACAGCAGCTGTCAAGTCACAGAGAACCTTTGTTCCCTGCAACACCCTCCCTTACTTTCATGTCAAATGTTTCCAATATCCTTGATATTCCTCCACTTAAGTACATATTTTTTTCCTGATTGAAATGAATATTTCATTTAATCTAACATGTGTAATTACAGAGATCTCCATAATTTATCCTCCAGAACTCAAATGCAGAATAATAAAAGCTACCCTAAGCCCTGTAATCTTTTAGCTTCTTTTTAACAAAACTTAGGCCTTCAGTCAATGTTGCTGTCTCAGACTGTCTAAAGCCACCATGTGCCTTTCACGTGACTTCTGTGCAATCTCAGCGATAATATACATACCTCAAGCAAAGTAACTGCTTGCAAATCAGTGGGTCTAGTATGCACTAAGAAAAGTACAGCACGAAGTCAACTTACAAACCGGTTCTATTACAAAAGTTTGTTTCTAAAGTCAGTTATTTGGTGCTCATTTTCCCAGGGAAAAACTGTTCTAATCTGTGTTTAGGTCCATAGGCCAGACCACAAAAACTACCGTTGAAATTTGGTCCTGAGCCAGTATTAACCCTGAGTCTAACCTCTGAAGCAGAGTCGCCTGGCGCAACAAGAAATGGGAAGAGTTTTGGTTCCTTTCCCAGAGTACAGAGGCAGCCGAAGCTACACTTATAAGGAGGAAAAGCTCGTCTTGGGGCACCCCTTGTACACCCAGCCTCCTCATTATGCCCCAACCCCCACTGCTACACGCTCACCCTAGCTTTAGCCTCCTCCTGAAAACATTCTAGGTACGAAACCACTCACCTCTCTCCCCACTGTTCCTTCTACTCTCAAAGTAAAACTAGCAATTCCCTCGGGAAAGCTAGCTCTCACCCAGAGGCACTAGGTAGACAATTATCAGTCCAAATTAGAGCACACTGCAGTATGAGACAGCTCACCCCAACCCTGCAAATGCTTGCTCTTTTTCGAAAGCAAAATTCTACACCAAAATGAATCTTCAGTAACATTTTTACCTCCGGTTCAAAAAGAAAAAGAAAAGCTTCAGACTCTGTGAAGGGAAAATTATTCCGGGGGGTAAACCGCCATTTCATAATGCCAGCTCCCTGTATTCTTCACAGCTTTCATCCTTCCAAACCCACAGGCTTTAAAAGGAGAGAAGAAAAGAAGAAGGTTGTCCTCTTTCCACCTTCCCTGCCCTCCACCACCCTACAACTTGTAAAGCTAACCTATGGGGTAGACAAGATCACCCAACATTTTCCATTCACAATGCCAGCAAGTGATTTTGAAACCTGTCAACAAGAGGAAAAGGGCTGCCACAGCTACAGCCACGATTCATATATATAAACCATTTGCATGTAAGTCAAGCTTGACTCAGGAGCTACCTACGTAACTAGACAGTCATCCTTTAATGTTGGCATAATATTTACAAACCATTGAGCAACAATAAGCCAGTGGCCTCTATCATGTAGCATGATAAAGTTTATTTCACTTCCTTGAACTTAATAGTTGTTTGCTCTCATCCCCCAATTATTGTAGTCTTATACAGATAACACACAAAGCCTACAGGAAGTTTTAAGGATAAGAATTAACAATTTTTTAAAAGCACAATGATAAGTGGCACAGAAAGAATAATAGATAAAGAGGGCCATATAAGCCTGTGTATCATATGTACCTCACACCATCCCCATGGGAAATCTGAGTAAATCTCAGACATTCCCTTTTCCACACCAAGGCACAAGTCTTGTGTCTTTCAGTTCTTGCCTTGACTGAACCTTGCACTCCTAGGGAGTTTCCACACCCACCCCATCTTTTCCATCCCCATAGCTATTACCTTAGTTAAGTTAGCCTTTCTTACCTCTACCTCATGTGGATCACAGCTGCCTAAATAACATTATGCTGCCCTCAGTGGGACACTTTAGATGAACGAGGCTGCCCCTAACCTCTAGGGGCACAAAACTGTCCAGGCTTAACCTGGGTCCCATCTCTGCATCCTTCCTCTCCATATCAGGGTCCTCCCCACACTGGAGTCCCTTAGGTCCTCTCTGCAGGCTCAGCCCCACCACACAGACCTCAGGACCAGTATCAGCTTTAGGCAAGAAACATTTTCAACTGTTACAAGATCCACATTCAGAGTCTCAGCATTGTTAGCTTTGTTACTCGTCTGACCTTGGCACGATACTACAATGCTGATAACTGCTTCTATTTTACTCCCAAACCCCAATATCACCATTTCTCCTCCCTTTTAATAGACTTTCCCAATCGACATGTGTTCCAGCTCTTATAATTGGGTTTCTTCTACTCTGAACTCTTTTCTTATACTGATAATTTGCTAAGTAACTCAGGCCTTTCCTAGAACCAGGGCCTCATTTTTGTTTGTTTTCCTTTAAGAGCGTTATTGGGATATAATTCACATACCATAAAATTCACCCATTTAAGGCAGACTATTCAATAGTTTTTATAAACTTACAAGGTTATGCAGCTGCCATCACTATCTAATTCCAGAACACTTTCACCACCCCAAAAAGGAATCCTATACCCATTAGCAGTAATTTCCTATTTCCCCCATCCCCTCCCATTCCTATGGCCATTAAACGACTAATCTACTTTCTGTCTCTATAGGCTTGCCTGTTAGGGACATTTCATATAAATGGAATCATACAATATGTGACCTTTTGTCTCTGGATTTTTCCACTTAGCATAATGTTTTCAATGTTCATCCATGTTGTAGCATTCATTTCTCATTCCTTTTTATGATATGCCATCATATGGATATACCATACTATATTTATCCATTCATCAGGTAATGGACATTCGGGTCATTTCCACATTTTGGCTATTATGAACAATGCTGCCATGACCATTCATGTACAATCTTTTGTGTGAACATATGTTTTTGTTTTTCTTGGGTATATAACTAACTAGTAGTGGAATGGTTGGATCATATGGTAACTCTATGTTTAACTTTTTGAGGAACTGCCAAACTGTTTCCCAAAGTGGCTGTTCCATTTTACATTCCCATCAGCAGTGTTCAATATCCTCACCAACACTTGTTACTGAACATCTGTCTTCTTGATTCTAGCCATCCTAGTATAAAGCAGTTATTTCTTTGCAGTTTTGATTGGCATTTCCCTAATAGAATGTTGGACATCTTTTAAACATGCTTATTTGCCATTTGTATATCCTCTTTGGAGAAACGTCTATTCAAATCTTAGCCCGCTTTTAAAGTGGGTTGTCATTTTATTGTTGAGTGTAAGAGTTCTTAATATATTCTTCATACAAATCCTTTATCATATATACAACTTGTAAATATTTTCTCCAACAGTCCCATTGTTTTATAAAGTCTTCCTGCCAAAAATTAATACACAGTTCCTAAATCTCAACCATGAGCCTAAGTCCTGTTACCCACCAACAAATTGCCATAATTCCAACTTCCACATACCCACATTTCTGGGTAATATCTGCTCCTGTGTTCCATCAGTCATTTGTACTATCCTCCCACTGTGTAGCGGATCTGCTGTGATGTCTGCCTAGAACAAAATTTCCATTGCCATACCCACCTCCCTAACACCCATCCACACCTACCCCAACCCTGAACTTTCCCCATCACACTGAACCTCCTCTGCCTATGAAATGCCCTAGCAAAGTTCCCTTGTGCGAGTATTTGGAGTTGCCCTACTTCATCAAATCTAAGATGCCATCAATTCTAAGACCATCATTATTTTATATGCCAAAACAACTATGGCACATCTTTGATTATGAAGCAGCTTAATGTCAGAGATACTAAAATGTAGGAGAAAAAATGTGAGTTAGAATCAATGAAAGACGGTAGTTCTAGACAACAACTTTATAAGGCTGGTGTTATTATTCCCGGTTTTGCAGATAAGATCATTTAGACTCAGCAGTTAAATGACCTGCCAAACATCACAAGGTCAGTAGGTTGGTGGAACTGAGATCCAAATCCAGGTCTGACTCCAAAGCAATACTGCTTCCATTACATTTTCTTTAACCCGCCATAGTAACATCAAAGCATCAGCATGCACCAGTTTAAAAAAGAAATCCTATTACTCTTAAGTTATTTTTTTAACTGTAAACTGCTATTGCCAAATAGGAAAGACAGTTAAAAACAGCTTTATTCAAAATGAAAACACTCCATTTCTACATTAAGAATAAATGTCTAGGGACTTCCCTGGTGGCACAGTGGTTAAGAATCTGCCTGCCAATACACGGGACATGGGTTTGAGCCCTGGTCCGGGAAGATCCCACATGCCACAGAGCAATTAAGCCCGTGCGCCACAACTACTGAGCCCATGTGCCACAATTACTGAAGCCCACGTGCCTAGAGCCCGTGCTCCACAACAAGAGAAGCCACTGCAATGAGAAGCCCGCACATCACAACGAAGAGTAGCCCCCGCTTGCCACAACTAGAGAAAGCCCACGCGCAGCAACAAAGACCCAACGCAGCCATAAATAAATAAATAAATAAATAAATAAAATTTTAAAAAAATTATAACGGTCTAATGGGACTTCCCTGGCGGTCCACTGGTTAAGACTCTGCACTTCCTTCCACTGCAGGGGGCACGGGTTCGATCCCTGGTAGGGGAACTAAGATCCCACACGCCTAGCAGCGCGGCCATAAATAAATAAAGGCAAGCCACAGATTGAAAGAATATATTTAAAAAATAAACAAATAAAGGTCTAAGTATGGCAATATAAAAAAATACAAAAACATACACTCTTTGATCTAGCAATTTTACTTCTAGAAATTTATTCTACTGATACACCTGTGCATGAAAGAAATTACCTGTGCAAGGTCATTCATTACTGAATTGTTCTTAATTTTAAAAAACTGGAAGGACTTAAAATGTTCTTCAATAATTGACTGGTTAAATTAAGAAACATTCATTCAATATGAATGCAGCCAATAAAAAAAAATTAAGAAGAAGAATGACTTCATGTGCAGCCAATAAAAAAAGAAGTAGAAGAATGACTTCACATGCTAATATGGAGTAATCCACATGATACGTCATTAAATAAACACACACAGTTTAAATATTTGCTTTATATACATAAAATATCTCTGGAAAGATACACAAGAAACTGTTATTTAACTTCGATTACCTGTGGAAAGAACTGGGTTGCTGGGAGACATGAGTGGGAGGGAAAATTAATTTGCAGGTTTTGAAATCTGAAACATGTGAATGAAAGAAGGAACTAAGGGAAAAGACCCAGACAGATTAAATATAAGCCCTTTAGTAATAAAAGCAGAGCACAGGAGTGTGAGGAAACCTAGATTCTAGTCCCAGCTCGACACCTAGATGAGTGTTCCTGGATGAGTCAACCTCTTTCTTGGCTTTTAGCTGTAAACGAGCAATTTCCTCTTCATGATCTTTTAAAAGATTCTTTCCAGCTCTCTAATTTTATTATGACATGTTTAGCTCCCACAGTGTGTCAAATATAATTTGTAGGTGCTATTGAAAATGTCTTTGTTTTAAGTTTGTCGCATAATAGAATATCAGATCTTGAGTCAGGATGGTTTGCTTAAAGCCCTAGCTCCTGCTACTTTGTAGCTGTAGGATTTGTAGCAAATCACATCACTGACACCAAGTTCTACTACCTGTAAAGCTGAGATGATACCTATGTCATCTGGGGAAGGTTATTTAATCTCCTAAATCTCAATTTCCTGACTTGTAACGTGGCCATAATGATTCTTATTTGAAAGGGTTACTGTGCAGGTGAAACAACACTGTAAAGTACTCAGTACCCTGCTTGGCTCAAAATGGGCATTTGGAAATTGGTTCTCTTCCTCTCCAAACTTAGAAACAAAAGGCTGCCCTGCAAGCAGGGAGCTGACCAACTCACTCTGGCTGTAACTTTTGCTCCCCAGAGCCTGGGTTGTTACTTCCTTTTTCACTTCCTTTCCCCTCTATCCCCTGCTACCTACGAATATCCTATACCCCATTTTCATTTCTCATCTCTTCTAGAGAAGAAAAGGGGCCTATAGAAGCAAAACCAGAAGTAAAGGAGGGTGATGACTTTCCCAGCCCACATTCTACTAAACTTTTAAAACTTCCACATGAATCTTCCTTAGGTTCACTCACTAACCTACTCCATCTACAGATGCTAATGGAGTACCTACAATGTGTCAGGAGCTAAGGATGGAATCCCCGCTCTCACAGAGCCTGCAGTTTTTTGGCAGTTGACTATCAACAAATCAACAAACATAATGTATCAGACATGATGAAAACTCTGAATAAAAATCAAGGGAGCTAACAGCAGCAGGACCTAGAGGGGAGGATGTGATAATGCAAAAGACGGCCAAGAAGGCGTCAGAGACAGTGTGACAGTGTGCATCAGTTGAGGGAGTGAGCCATGCTGCTACCTGGGGGCAGACCATGCCAGGCAGAGAGGACACGAAGTTAAAGGCAGTGAGGTGAGAGGATGTGTAACACGTCAGAGGACCAGCAAGGAGGTCAGCAGGACTACAACACAACAAGCAAACAAGTTCAGAAAGTTCACAGGGAGGCAGGCAGAGCCTTGAAGGTCTTGGTAAGGATTTTGGATTTTCTTCTAAATGAAATGAAAACTACTAGAGAGTTCGATGCTCTAATCTCATCCTCTATTGGCTGTTGCTTTCCTTCCCAGTCTTACTATACATAATGGACAGAAGGGTTATGATACTTCCTTTCAAAGAGATTAAGTCAAGATCCGTCCCACAGAGGGTCAATTATGCCTGAAAATTATTTCAATAGTACATTTTAAAATGTGCTAAATTGTTTTATAGGAATATACTATAAATGGAGGAAGGCAACATCGTAAGCTACTGCAGATACATATACAGATATGCATACACACAAACAAGATGTTCAGGCAGCTTTGTTTGTTATTGTGAAAAACTACTGATAACTTAAATGTCCATAACAGGGAACAGTTAAATGAATTACAGTCTGTACATTATAGAATAGTATAGTAAACAGCCATTAAAGGGAATGAGGTAAGTCTCTATGTATGAATTTCAAGAGTGTCCATGAGGGACTTCCTGGTGGTTCAGTGGATAAGACTCCGCGCTCCCAATGCAGGGGGCCCGGGTTTGATCCAGGGAACTAGATCCCACATGCGTGCCGCAACTAAGAGTTCGCATGCCACAACTAAGGAGCCCATGTGCTGCAACTAAGGAGCTGGTGAGCCACAACTAAGGAACCCACCTGCCGCAGCTAAGACTCAGCACAACCAAAGAGATAAATAAATATTTTTAAAAAGGGGGGTGTGGTGGTGGGATGAATTGGGAGATTGCGATTGACATATATACATTAATATGTATAAGATAGATAACTAATAAGAACCTGATGTATAAAAAATAAAATTTAGGGCTTCCCTGGTGGCGCAGTGGTTGAGAGTCCGCCTGCCGATGCAGGGGACACGGGTTCGTGCCCCGGTCTGGGAGGATCCCACATGCCGCGGAGTGGCTGGGCCCGTGAGCCATAGCCGCTGAGCCTGCGCGTCCGGAGCCTGTGCTCCGCAACGGGAGAGGCCACAACAGTGAGAGGCCCGTGTACCGCAAAAAAAAATAAAAATAAAAATAAAATTTAGGGACTTCCCTGGTGGCACAGTGGTTAAGAATCCGCCTGCCAACGCAGGGGACACAGGTTTGAACCCTGGTCCGGGAAGATCCCACATGCCATGGAGCACCTAAGCCTGAGTGCCACAACTACTGAGCCTGCACTCTAGAGCCCATGAGCCACAACTACTGAAGCCCGCGCGCCTAGAGTCCATGTTCTACAACAAGAGAAGCCACCGCAAGGAGAAGCTCGAGCACCACAACGAAGAGTAGCCCCGGCTCACGGCAACTAGAGAAAGCCCGCGCACAGCAAAGAAGACCCAACGCAGCCAAAAATAAATAAACAAATAAAAATTTAAAAAATAAACTAAATAAATAAATAAATAATTTTTACAAAAAGTGTCCATGATACATTAAGTTCACTTATTCAACAAGTACTTTGCCACTTTGAAACTGGGACATAGTCCTGAATGAGAATAAAACTTGACATGGTTCTGGCACTTGCAGAACTTACTTTTTAGTGGAAGAGACGATACATAAGCAAGCAGAATGAAGGTGAAAATTTTTGAAATAAGTGCTACCAAAAAAAAAAAAAAACAAGACTCTTCTGGATAGAGAATGGGGGCAGGGGCTTTTAGTTACATTGTCAAATATAGCTATGGGTCTATAGCACAACTAAACTTTAAAAAACTACCTGAATGAGCCTATATTGCTGTTGTTTCATCCTAATAACAATAAGAACTTAATTCCTCATGACCTTCATATCTCAAAATGGGAGAGAAGAAGGAGAGAATGCTCTCACCAGAGTGACTCTCCAAACAAACCACATGCCAGGAGGCTGGGCCAGCACTTCTCAGAAAGTGGCTCTGTCTATTCACACCAAGGACCACCTTGCTTACTTCTGATGACCTAATCCCATTTATCCACCCAGCAATTCTCAGTAGTTTCTGTAAAGTCCCTCCTTGTGGTACACAAATTTAAACCAGACTAGATCACTGGATAAATTTAAACTCTTTTAAGTGGAGACAGACATGATTCATATCAAAAAGAACCATATAAACATTCATCTTACAAAAATACCCAACTCTGTAGGTTTAAAAAGCCAAGAGCTAAATGGCCTATGCTCACAGAATTCAAGACTTTGCTCACACCATTTAAAGTCACAAATTATAACTTGTCTGTATGTGTACAGCCTAATTTCACAGTGAAAGAATGCCACATCAATTGCAAACCACATGAAGAGAAAGTAAACATGCAACTAAATTCTGAATCACATTTATATACATATAAGTCAGATTCTATAACTATTCTATAACTATTATTCCATTTAGTAAAAGTACAGTGCTTATTAGCAAATTTACAGTGCTTCAGAGTGCTTATTAGAAAATTCAGGAAAGGGTTTACTCACTGTAGTGGGTTAAATTGTGGCACCCAAAAGGATATGTTTAACTCCTAACCCCTGGTACCTGTGAACATGACCTTATTTAGAAATAGGTCTTTGCAGCTGCAATTAAGTTAAGGATCTCCAGATGAGATCATCCAGGACTTAAATCCAATGACTGTGTCTTTATAAGAGAGAAGAGTGGAAGATTTGAGACACACAAACACAGAGAAGACCCAGAAGGGAAGACCACGTGAAAGCGGAGACAGAGATTAGAGTGATGCGTCCACAAGCCAAGGAACAGCCAAGAGCAGCCAACAATCGCCAGAAACTGGGAGAGAGGCATGGAAGAGATTCTTCCTCAGAGCCTCCAGAGGGAACCAACCCTGTTAGACAATTTGATTTGGGGATTTTGTCCTCCAGAACTGTTAGAGAATAAATTTCTGTTATTTAAAACTATGAACTTTGTGGTAATTTGTTATAGCAGACCTAGGAAAGAAATACACTTATCTATAAAATCTGACCTCCCCAATCTTCCTAATTATTTTCTGTATGTAGCTTATAAACCCAAGAGGGGTGGATGACAAAAGATAATTTTTTTCTACTCACAAGCTATTGGAACTCAAATACTGAGCCGTCTTCACAGTACTGGCACTACAATTTACTACGAAGATACATACAAAGATATATACACAGACACATGTAATAACCATTTTTCATTCTCTAAACTTGAGAGACTCAAGTTATTTAACAAAAACACAAAAAGTGAATGAAGGTAAATGGAGTTAAATAGTTCCAAATTTCTAGTAGTTTTGAAAGCAGTCAAAATAATACTTTCTTTTAAAATATAATAAACCAATGGGACTTCCCTGGTGGCAAGGTGGTTAAGAATCCGCTTGCCAATGCAGGGGACACAGGTTGGATCCCTGGTCCGGGAGGATCCCACATGCCGCAGAGCAACTAAGCCCATGCACCACAACTACTGAGCTCACGTGCCACAACTACTGAAACCCGTGCGCCTAGAGCCCAAACTCCACGAGAAGTCACCGCAGTGAGAAGCCCACACACCACAACGAAGAGTAGCCCCGCTCGCCGCAACTAGAGAAAACCTGCATGCAGCAACGAAGACCCAACGCAGCCAAAAATAAATATAAATAAATAAATTTATTTTAAAATATATAAGCCAAGACTTAACAGTTAATTTTATTATTTTCAATTTAGTTTTTCCTTATTATAAAATAATACATCCTCATTGTAGAAAATTTGGAAAAGCATATGAAAAAGAATTTTAAGTTCCTCTTTAAAATCAAAGCCTCTCTTCACGATTTCTCAACTTAAAATGTGAAACCAGACAGGTATTTTCTACCCTGCAAGTTGAATAACCCTTTCTTAAGTTGCTCGAATAGGCCCATCATTAAAGGCCTTTGTTTACAATCAAGTTTGTATGGCAGTTACACAACTATGAAATTGAGAGTCTACAATGGAAATTCTGATCTAATTTTAACATAAGTCTTATAATTGAAACACACAAATGGGAACTACAAGGAGAGCTTTATTGTCATGGGGGTTTCCGACAAGGTGCTTTCCCTTGATCATTTTGGGTCCTGAACTGTTCTGGTCTCTAATCATAATTTACATATCAACTAAGCCCTCAATTTTAGAAATAATATTTTCATGTGCAGAAAAGCAATAGATGAAGATCAAAATATCAACAAATTTTATTCAGGAGTTTCTGACTAATGATCTCCCATATTTCCCTTTCATATTATTTTCTCAAAAGTAAGTATCAAATAGACAACACAAAAAGCAGGTAAAGAGAAACACCTAACAGCTGCCATGCAATAGCAAAGGCTGAAACACTGAGAATGAAAATAAGCTTGAAACTTTTTGTCAAACCAAATCTCTGAATGCAGGCACATTCTTTAATATTTTATTTAAACAGTGATGTTTTTGTTAAAAACAAAAATTTCACTAACTCCAGGTACGTTTTTAAACTGTTGTGCCATTTAAATATGTTTATTCAATATCACACAGCATCCCCACACCCTAAGTGTGGGCTGCACATAATGACTCCCCTCCGAAGAATATGGAAAAAAAGCAAGAGGAGACAAGTAACTTTACAGTGGAGAAACCAAACAAACGCTACCTCATCCAGATGATCAAGGTCAACATCAACAGTCATAAACCGTGCTGATAGTATGTACCCTTGATGTGATGTGATGAAAATGGCACTTTACCTCTGTGGTCTTCCTCCCCAAAACCCATAACCCTAGTCTAGTTATGAGGAAAACATCAGACAAATTCCAATAGAGGGGCATTCTACAAAACACTTGACAAGTACTCCTCAAAATGGCCAGGGTCGCCAAAAACAAGCAAGGTCAGCTAAGAGGAGCCTAATGAAACACGACAACTAAATGTAACGTGGTGTCTTGGTGGGATCCTGGAACAGAAAAGGGATATCAGATAAAAACTATGGAAACCTGAATGAAGTATGGACTCTAGTTAATAAAAATGCATCAATGTTAGTTCAATAATTACAACAAATGTTCCATATAAGATGTTAACAATGGGGGACCGGGGTGCCGCCAGTATATGGAAACTTTCTGTTTTATCTTTTCAACTTTTCTGTAAATCTAAAACTCTTCTAAAAAAAATAAAGCCTATTTTAAAATTTTACATGGCAGTCATTTCCAGAAAAAATACTAATAAGGTCCTAGATCAGACTTCTAATCCCTCACACATAAAAGCTTAACTTAAGGAAACAACTAGATCCACTAAGCAGTTTCTTCTTTTTTTTCTTTTTAATGGAAGAAGCATGAGTAGATGGATTGATTGATTGATTGATGGCTGCATTGGGTCTTCCTTGCTGCGTGTGGGCTTTCTCTAGTTGCAGTGCCCTGAGGCTACTCTTTCTCTAGTTTGCAGTGCCCTGAGGCTACGCCCTGATGCGCGGGCTTCTCACTGCAGTGGCTTCTCTTGTTGCGGGACAACTGGCTCTAGGTGCACAGGCTTCAGTAGTTGTGGCACAGGGGCTCTAGAGCGCAGGTTCAGTAGTTGTGGCACACAGGCTTAATTGCTCCGCGGCATGTGGGATCTTCCTGGACCAGGGATCGAACCTGTGTCCCCTGAATTGGCAGGCAGAGTCTTAACCACTGTGTCACCACGGAAGTCCCAGCAGTTTCTTCTAGCACCAAGATTACATCTAGATTTTGCAAGACTGATAATTAAGGTGCTCAGGGGCAAGATAAAGGGAGACTAGATCTACCCCACCTTCTCAAGCAAACATTTGGTTGTTTATGATAAGGATGTGCAAACCCAAGTCTCATAATCACAGAGCTATTTGTAAATCAGATAATTTTAAACTAATGAAAATAACAAAAGAAAGGTATTCAGAAGAGGATTCTTCTAAAGTATAAGCCTTGAGCAAGAAGTCTGGCGTTCCATCACCAGGGACTACACATTATGTCCCTAAGCAACTGACTCCCCCTCGCCCCCCTCCCCCCACCGTTTCCTCATGTACATAATGGAAAGTGATTTTGACACCATGCAATATCCAAAGGATGCTCAAAAAATAACAGGATGTCATAAAAATATAACATTCTTACTCTTACACATCACTGGCATCTGCTAAAAGCAACCAATTCAGGTAAAATGTATGTAATACTTTGTCTGTGAGGTATGCATCAGTACTAAGCAAGAGAATCAACCAGAAGAGAAGAGGTGCAAAGGAAGGGAAGTAGAAGTAGCATTTAACTACTTATCAGCAATTACCAGGCCCTTCTTTTAGATGTTTCTCCCTGCAAAAGTGTCCTAGTGAAAGTCTCATTTTAACTAACGCTTATTGAGATGATCTTAAAAATTGCTACACTGTAGCTCAGCAAAAGCAGAGGCTCTAAATGCAAATCAGACATTGGAGATAACAAAAATAAATGAGTATCAGTTCTTATGCTCAAGGAGTCTACTCATCCTCAAGTAGGAGGCAAGACAAGAAAACAAGTACAATCTTTTCTTGACTCAAGGATGCCATCAATTGGAAGATGCATCCTAATTACAAGGATATTAAAATAAGAATTTTTTAATGTGTCTTAGAATGGATAAGACACTATAGTTTCTGAATGATAAGCCCTAGGTAGGTTAGCATAAGAAACTATATGGGAGCACAGATATGAATGTTCTACCATCTGACATTGCTATCTTTATGAGGGCAGGGGGGAGGGGGGTAGATATAAGCAGTTCCACAGATTCTTAATCATATAAATCAATGGGAAAAATAGAATTCAAAATTTATACATCTTGCCAGGAAAAGTTTTATTTATAAAAGGCAAGACAGACCTGTAAAGATGCAGAATACCTTTATTAATAAAAATTATTAAAGCCAACATGAATAAATTCATACCGACATTTCACTAAATTATTTGGGAAACAAAATTCACAGGTAATTTCTTTACCTAAGAAGAAAAGCCTTTTTATCAACAAGATACTTAGAAGATGAGAGAAGTTAACAGTTGTTCCTTTTGATATTCCTCTATAAAACAAATCACAGTAAAGCTTTTAGCGTATGAAGGGAGACAATCATAAAATAAACTACATTTCTAAAAGAGAATTGGGTTCTTTTCAGAAATAGCAGCAAGAACAAAACATTTTCTTGATGTTTTTCCCTTCAGTTAGGACTAAAGCTCTACTTTAGAACAGGAAAACCCTGTTTTTGCAAAAACTCCTTTAAGGTCATGCACATAAACCCTGGGGAAGTATTTGCTGAATGAATGAAGTCACTAGCCCAATAAGTCCTATTTGGATGTTCACTTCTTTTTAACACTAAAGTGCCCAGAGATGAGATAGCACCTGTTCAATTAGGTGCCCTAATGAGAGAAGTAAAAACCCTTCTTTCACAGCAGGACTCCTGTATCCCACCAGGTGAGGCCCTCACTCAGTTTCCCCTCCTGTGGTTATTCCAGCAAAGAGCCCAGCTCAGCCAGGCCATGGAGCAGGTAAGACAGAAGAAATGTTTCCAGAGGAAGGCAGACAGTGTACAGTAAAGATAACCCAAGCAGAGACATTTTATTGATTCTTACATTCCCCACTTTGGGGGCCATTCAAAAGTAACTTTAAATCAGACTTTTAGAAAAATTAAGTTTCACACTTCCAACTCCTTCAGGGAAACATATCTGTACACCTTAAGTCACAATACCTCTATAGAGTTTACTATGTGCCAGGCACTAGGTGCTTTACAAATACGTTAATTGAAACCTCACAATAAGTCCATGAGGTAGGCAGGTACTCTTATTACTATCTCCATCTTACAGGTGAGGAAAGGGAGACATAAGAGGTTAAGTAACTTGCCCAAAGCCACAGGACAGTAAGTGGTAGGGTGGAGAGACTGATTCCAAACAGTCTGGCTTGATTCTATGTCCCAAACCACTATGTTACACGGAGAGCTACCTGCAGAAAACAAATGTATTACCCCTATTTTCTCTATATTTATGGAGTAAAATGTCCAGACCTCAAATCCTTCTCCCCACAGACGTCAGTGAACCCTGACATTGGCAATAAGCTGGCAAACAGGCAGTTTTTCCTAGGTACTTAAGTATGACTTGCATTGCAATAAACACAGATATAAACTATCCAGACTCCCTTCTGCCTTCTAAGAAAGAGCACAGAAAACTGCACGCTTACCATACATATTGAAGGATTTCTCCTTCCCCTTTAAAGTATTATCAAAATATCTCACACCCAACACTTAACAGATAAAAGGCCACGATCCTATCCAAAAGTGTTATGGTAGAGAGATGCAAGTATTAGTTTTATTTTTCCTACTGCAAAATAACTGTGTGAGTAAAACAATGAAACTTGTTGGATAAACTAACAAAAACAGATGTAAAAGAATCCAACATGACACGATAAAGGGGGTTAGTTCCACATTGTGAGGCCTAAGATCTCTCACCTTAAGGCGCTCAAAATATGTAAGCTATCTGCCCAAAAGAGAAAAACGAAGAGCTCACTAGAGAAATGATAACAAAATACGACTATAAAAATACTAAACACCTCATTGTAATTGTTATATATTTACAATGCACTAGTCATTGTGAAAATGTTTAAAAAATGATACCCAAAAAAGAGTCAGTGTGAGAAGAATATAAAGATGAGTTAAATAAAGGTCTTCTTGCATAATTCAATTTGTTTATTTAGTTGTAGCATTGCCCACCCACCCCATCCCACAAAAAAGCCACACTCATTTGAAGTCATTTTATCTCTTGCTACTTCCTTTGCAGTGAGTCTGCAAAGTTGTGATGCATGGTGGTGATCCTATTCATTGAACAGAAAGCAACTGAGTGAAACATACAAGCAACTAAACCTCTGGCACCCTGTAAAACCACAAGGGAGAAAGATCTTTTTTTCCCATGTTCTAACAGATTTTTTAAAAGCCCTTTTCTTAAGTGGCAATATACCTAGAATGACTGCATGCTTGTCTAGAGTCACATGCTCTCTACCAAAAGTCAGAAGTCAATTGACACTGAGACTGGAAATTAATCCAGTTAAAAATTTTAAATGGACTTTTAAGCAATTCTCACTTATTTACTTACAACATTTAGCTAATTTCAATCTGCAAGTAAAATAAAAGTATCAGAAAGTTTTTTTTCCTGTAGACCTTAGCTTTCATAGTTAAAAGAGATTCCCCATTCCCCAGAGAGTCCCCTTAATCAAATTTTTGTTTTCAGAAAAAGTTATGCAAAAACATTAGCTAAGAATGGCTTAAGATAAAAGCACAGGAATGGAACTTTTCTAAAAGGCACTAAATAGACTGTCAGTTTATATAAAGTATCATGGATCGGCAAAAATAAAAATACCAAATAATTTAAATTTATTTTAAAATTCATCTCTCAAGACCCTGACAACCAATCATGAAAAGAAGCATGATATAAAATAGAAAAATACTTTGAAAATGTGAGTTAATGTTCATAGTAACTTAAGCAACTTAATGATAAAAGATAAAACTGATTGTAAGCAAGTAAATGCAACGTCGATACTTTAAAATCTTTAGGGAATGTCCATACCATCTCTCCTTCTGCTAGCATGACTAATGAGAAAACCTAAATTTTCTCTCAATTAATTTCCCTTCATGGAAGGGTGGTGGAATGTGGCCGGGAACTCTGCAAGGATGGCAGTGGAGTCCCTCATTCTTTATATTGACACTCTGAAGAATGATCAAAAAGTATCAAAATACCTGATGTCCCTGCGCAGGGTGTGGGTGGAGCCTAAATCTGTTATTTGTTATTTCTGCCCTGTCTTTTCTGTTAGTGCACATTTGCTTGATCATTCGGAAGCGAGTGGGAGTAGAGAGAGCAGGGGGCTGTCAACCTGCTAAGACCACTTCAGCCCACCTATGACCACTTCAGCCTGGTTGGAGGGACCCCTCTTAATGAGAGAAGTCTCAGATTTAGCTCCCCTTCCACCCTCCAGCTTGTTCCTAATTGGAATTCTGACTCGTTCCTGAAATTCTGCATTTCCTGTTTTCTTATCAATAAATGTTCCCTTCTCTTACTTGAGCTCACCCTAGCTTGGGAGTAGGGTAATTAGGAAGCGTGAATAATTCTAGGACCAATAAAGAAGGAAAAATTAAGAAACAAAAGAACCTTGTTAAACATACACACAAAAAAACAGGTCCAGAAGTTGTAAAAGCCAGTTCTACCAAACTTGAGGGAGCAGGTAATTCCAGTATTACACAAATTCTTCCAGAGAACAGAAAAGGAGGAAATACTTGCCAACTCATGAAGCCAGTATAACCCAGATACCAAAACCAGACAAGGACATTAAGAAAAATGAAAATTATAGGCCAACTTCACCAAAAAAAAATAGATACAAAAAAAATTAAAGCCCATAAACAAAATATTAGCAAGCAGAATCAATCCAACAGTACATAAACAAGAATATACATTATGACTGATGACAGATGTATCCCAAGAATCCAGGAATATAAGGATACACAGACTTTTTGAAAAAATTACAAACATAATTCACCACATAAGCAGATTAAAGGAAAAACAATATGATCATAAGAAATACAGGAAAAGCATGAGAAAATGTCACATTTACCTTAAAAATGCATAGCAAGGGGGACTAGAAGGGAACCAAAGACATACAGCAAACATTTATTTAACAGTGAAACTCTTTAAAATCAAGAATAAGAATGTCCACTATAATGGAGGTTTCTTAAAAAAACTAAAAGTAGGGAATTCCCTAGCGGTCTAGTGGTTAGGACTCGGCACTTTCACTGCCAGGACCCAGGTTCAATCCCTGGTCGGGGAACTAAGATACCGCAAGCCACGCAGTGTGGCCAAAAAAAAAAGAAAAGAGAAAAAAGAAAACTAAAAGTAGAACTACCATATGACCCAGCAATTTCCACTTTGGGGTATATATCCAAAAAAACAAAAACACTAATTCAAAAAGATGCATACACCCCAGTGATCACAGCAGCATTATTTACAATTGCCAAGATATGGAAGCAACCTAAGTGTCCATGAACAGATGAACAGATAAAGAAGATGTGGTATATACATACAATGGAATATTACTCAGCTATAAAAAAAGAATGAAATTTTGCCATTTGCAGCAACATGGATGGACTTGGAGGGTATTATGCTAAGTGAAGTAAGATAGAGAAAGACAAATACTGTATATCACTTATATGTGGAATCTAAAAAATAAAACTATTGAATACAACAAAAAAGAAGCAGACACAGAGAACAAACTAGTGGTTACCAGTGGGGAAAGGAAAGGGGGGAGGGGCTTTAAGGATGGGAATTAAGAGGTACAAACTATTAGGCATAAAATAAGCTACAAGGATATACTGTACAACACATGGAATATGGCCAGTATTTTAGAATAACTATAAATGGAGTATAACCTTTAGCAATTGTGAATCACTATGTTGTACACCTGTAACTTACATAATATTGTACATCAACTATACTTCAATTAAAAAAAGAATGTCCACTGTTACTACATTATATTGGAGATCCTAACCAATGCAATAAGTCAAGAAAACAAAATGATATGAGAATTAAAAACAGATTACAGTTAGAATAGTCCTTAGAGTTTCCTGAAAAGACACTCTCCCAGGATATAATCCTCAGATTGGTGCAAATAAAATTTTCCATTTCTTTCTTAAACACACACACAAACAGTTGACCCTTGAATAACACAGGTTTGAGCTGCATGCGTCCACTTATATGTGAATTTTTTTTAATAGTAAATACTACAGTACTACATGATCCATGGATGGTTGACGGAGGAACCACCTTTACAGAATGCCAACTAAGTTATACCTGGATTTTTCCACTGCAAGAAGGGTCGGGAACCCCTAACCCCTTCATTGTTCAAGGGTCAACTGTATTTGATGATATGATTATCTACGTAGAAAACCCTACAAAATATACAAAATAATTATGGGAAATAGAGCTCTGCAAGATATATGGATACCTTGCAAGGTATTTGGATACCTGAATACCCAAAACTACATCTACATAACCCGCAGCCAAAAATAAGCCATTTCTGTATACAAGCCATTAGAAAACTTAAGTCAAATAGAAGATCCATTTACAATAGCAACAGCAAATATATAACTGGGAATAAACCTAATAAAATATGAAAAGAAACTATAAAGCCAAACAAAGGTCAAAACAGAGGAGGGAGGGAGAGAGGGAGATACACATGAATGGAAAAGCATTCTATGTTCATGGATAGAATTGTCAAAATGTCAATTTTTCCTTATCTGATACAATTTAAAGTTGAAAAAGCTCTCAGGTTTTTCATGGAACTTGCAAGCTGATTCTAAAATTTATAAGCAAGACAAATACCCATGAAATTCTTTACAAGAGTGATCTCCATGAAAATTTGTTTTGTTCACTGCTATTTTCCCAACACCTACACAATTCCTGGCACAAAGAAATTGCCCAATAAGTATTCATTCAATGAAACTTGCATTGTATATGTATAGCTGATGCACTTTGTTATAAAGCAGAAACTAACACACCATTGTAAAGCAATTATACTCCAATAAAGATGTTTAAAAAAAAAAAGAAACTTGCGTTGAATGAACACAGCAGTGAAGCTCATCCTAACCATTCATGAAATTAAGATAGGGTGGAACTGATATAGGAATAGGCAAAAAGACTAATAAAACAGAAGGCCAAAAAAAAATTCCACATATATGAAATTTGATATATAAAGAAAGAGAATAACAGATCATGGGGGGGGGGTAGAATAATCAATAAATGATGCTGGAACAACTGCTCATGCATATGGGGAAAAGTGAAACTGGGAGGAGGAGATTATAAAAGACCTATAAAATTTATAAATACAGCATGCATTAGCTCTAGAACCACCCTAGAGGCCTCACAAATTTTGATTTTCTAAATATATTTAGATGCTATTCTCATAGAGAAAATACATAGTACTTTGCCTGGAACAGTAGTGCTTAGTAATGTGTGCTTACTACATATTAGCTATTATTACATCTGAGCCCTCAAACACCTTCCTGTGATACCTTGCTTCAACTACTTCCTAGCTTTCTGACCTTGGAGAGGTTACTTGATTTCTGAGCTTCATTTTATTCATCTACAAAATGAGCTTACACTAATACTTACCTCAACAGAGTTAACCCTCTGGTGGAGTTTTGTTTTTGTTTTTTTTAGAATGCCATTAAACTTGTAGATTGACTTCTAGAATTGACACAGTTAAGAACCTGAATCTTCAAATCCAAGAATATAGTGTGCTTTTCTATTTACTTAGGTCTTCTATGTGAAATGTGGTAGCATTCTCAGGTTTCCTGATACAGATGTTATACATTTTTAAAGTATGTGGAAGAACTGTCTCTTTGTTCGCTGTTGTACAACAGATCTCTTCTTCCAACATAACTTCTATTTGGTTTGGAAAATGATAATTTTTGCATAAAATACCACTGTCCAATTATGAAATGGAGTGGGGGCTGGAGAAGAAGCAGCAATTGATCCCATTGTGAAAGAAGATGGAGTTTAGAATCTCGCTAGGCATCTCCTGACTACTTCCTCAAATTTAAGACCTTCTGTCTGGTAATATTATAGGAAAGCATTAGGCAAAACACAAACATATTAGAATCTCTTCAAGAGAGTTTGGTTTTCTTTCCTTCAATAGCACTAAAAATGACCTCATTAACCCATCATGGAACATGAAAATATTAGTGAAGGCTTCAAAAGAATATGTGTAAATCTAAAAAGCTCAGGGCATATACCTAATGCTTTACTTATTTTTCATAAAACCAGAAACAGTAATAACTTAAAACTACAAGTAACTAGATTATATACCTTCTAAAACGCTGCTGCTACTAAGTAATTTTTAACATTCTGTCTATTGAATTTCTGTGCCAGGAAGTATGCAATTGTTAACTATTTTATGTGATGCTTCAATTTTTTAAAATATTTGTTTGTTTATTTGGCTGCACAGGGTTTTCGTTGCTGCATGCAGGATCTTCAGTCGTGGCATGTGAACTTCAGTTGCAGCATGTGAACTCTCAGTTGTGGCATGTGGGATCTAGTTCCCTGACCAGGGATCCAACCTGGGCCCCCTGCATTGGGAGCGCAGAGTCTTAGCCACTGGACCACCAGGGAAGTCCCGATGCTTCTATTTTAAATAAAAAGTTATGGGGCTTCCCTGGTGGCACAGTGGTTGAGAATCTGCCTGCCAATGCAGGGGACACAGGTTCGAGCCCTGGTCTGGGAAGATCCCACATGCCGCGGAGCAACTAGGCCCGTGAGCCACAACTACTGAGCCTGTGTGTCCGGAGCTTGTGCTCCGCAACAAGAGAGGCCGCGACAGTGAGACGCCCGCGCACCGCAATGAAGAGTGGCCCCCGCTCACCGCAACTAGAGAAAGCCCTCGCACAGAAATGAAGACCCAACACACCCAAAACCTAATTAATTAATTAATTAATTAAAAAAGTTATGGCACATACTAGATTAAACTACACCAATTGTTGTGAGATTGAAACTTATTTCAGGGAATATATGCTTTCCAATGCTAATAAAGTTTTGGAAAAGACTGTAAATATTCAACATAAAATAATATATTAAGTTTCACTGTTTAGTAAGCCCTGTGAAAGCTAAACAGTGGGTAAGAAAAACAAATTTAAGGGGTAAAAGTTCTCCTATACCTATATGCCTGCTGACGTTGGCATATAAATCAGGAGTTCCAATTCAATTTAGGACACAGCTTCCAATAAAAGCAAAATGTCTGTCCTCTACTGAGTTGCTGGGGCTTGGGAGGGTGGGGACACTTAGCAAACCAAGCACCTGAAATTCATGTCATATCTTAAAACAAACATTGCAAATCTATTAAGAATATGAGTTCGGCTGTGGAAAAACAGTCATTCACTGGTTAAAGAAAAACTCAGATAAAGCAGAAATAGCATAAAACAATTAAGCCAAATTAAGTCAAAACATCAGTGGTGTTTTAAGACATAATATGCATGCATGAATTTCATTACAGAAGATATTATAGTTAAAACACCACTGAGTATACTCAAAGTGACATGTAAAAATAAAAATAGCTGAAACAAAAGGTGGTCAAACCTCAAAACAAGTGCTATAACCACCACCCAAAAATGCAAAATAAAGGAAGTTGTCTTCTTCAGAGTTAAGGGGGGTGGGGGGGGGAAGTCTCATTCTATATACTAACTTTATTCAACTTGGGGGGCAGGGATCAGTTCCAGAGCCTTCCTAAATGTTTAAAGAGCAAATACAAATTGCCATTACTAACACTAGAAAAGGCAAGCAGTGTTGTACTAGGTTCAGAAGTATTTTTATCAGTACTAGAAAAACTGCCTTTTAATTTACACTAATATACTAAAAAGTAAGCAAACTAAGTTTGCATTGCTTGAGTGTACACACACAAACACTCGACCTAAAAGAACCCCACAAGGATGTGGGGATTATAAAACCAGGAGAATAACCAGTTATCTTAAAATTCACTTGATTTCATTTGAAAGACAAGTTATCAAATTGCAACTAGAATTATAACAATATAAATTCATGCAACATAACCCAAGCCACATAAATTCTCCCCTACTTAAGGAATCTCTAAATGCTTTACGGAAAAAGAAAATGTGCAGTACATAATTTTAATCTCTTCCAACCAACTCTTCACGTATTCATATATACTCACTACCACAGCTCGTTAGAGAAAGAATTTCATGGATGAAAATTTTATTTACTCTCCCCTCACCCAACACACACACACACACACTGCCAGTAATAAAAATAGATGTTACTCCTTAAAAGTCTCTGTAAAATAAAGAAACTACAACACATGTCAAACAGAAGGAGGGAAAAATACAAAGAGGCCAAACTGAGACCAAAATAATCGTAATAAAATTAAGAGGCTTCCTTAAAAAAGAAGAGGCTCAACAGTTCTTTTTAAATAAAACTGAACAATATAGTGCTCAAAAAAATAGAAGGCTAACAATAAAAGGGTGAGCAAAAAAATGTATCAAATTTAGTCAACAAAGGAAAGCAAGGATGAACGAACACATCACTATCAAACATGGTAAAATTTATTTGGCAAGAGCTATAATGAGATTTTATAACGTCTTTATGCAATAATGGAAACAAAATTATTTACATAAAAAGTATAAGTCAATGCAAAAACTATTAGAAACATGGGAAGTTTAGGAAAACATTATCTACAGCATGTAATCAAAAATATAGAACACAAAGATATGAAAAAAATTAATGATTTTAATTTTATATTAAAAAATATACAAAAAATATACCAAATTTTATACTTTAGAGCAGAGGCAGATTCACCACAAAATGAATGTTGGGTTTTGAGGTCCTTCATTTACACAAATGCCTCTTTTCTCATTCTAAACAAATATTCATCTGTGTACATAATTCTGTATTCTTTCTTAATTTAAAGAGGGTCCCCAAAATCACATAGGCTTCAGGCCCCTCAACACTTGGATCTGTCCCTGCACTAAAGAAAAATATCATCTCTAATATCTAAAAATACCAGGTCCCTAGCCACAATGCCAAAAACAAAACAAAATATAATTAAATCTATTGTACTGTATGTCCAGTTTTATACTCTGCATTTACCTCCTACTTAATGAGTATTTCCTCCTTGCCAAATACTCTCTTAAAAATTAATTTTAATGACATGGACAATTATTTAATCTATCTTTATTATTGATCATATAGGCCAGCAATCCCCAACCTTTTTGGCGCCAGGGACCGGTTTCATGGAAGACAATTTTTCCAGGGGCAGTGGTGGGGGGAGATGGTTCAGACGGTAATGTGAGCGATGGGGAGCAGCAGATGAAGCTTTGCTCACTTGCCCGCTGCTCATCTCGCGCTGTAAGGCCCAGTTCCTAACAGGCCAGGGACTGGTACTGGTCCACGGCCCGGGTGTTTGGGACCCCTGATATAGGCTATTTCCAAAATCTTGTTATTATAAGAAACACTGTCTCAAAACTTTGTATATAAATCTTTGCACCTTATAGCAAATTACTTCATCAGGAAAAATGACTTGAAAATTAATTATTAGGTCAAAATTTATGACATTTAAGACTAATTCAGATGGTTGATTTACAATTTCAGTAGCAATGTGAGTACCCATATCCTTATATCTTTAACCTGTAACAGATAACCTTTTATTAATCTGTCAATTGATAATTTTAAAATGGCTTTTAAAAAAAATTAACTAGGTTTTTATTTTTTAATTTTTTTATTATTATTTTTAACATCTTTATTGGAGTGTAATTGCTTTACAATGGTGTGTTAGTTTCTGCTGTGTAACAAAGTAAATCAACTATAGATATACATACATCCCCATATCTCCTCCCACTTAGGTCTCCCTCCCACCCTCCCTATCCCACCCCTCTAGGTGGTCACAAAGCACCCAGCTGATCTCCCTGTGCTATGTGGCTGCTTCCCACTAGCTATCTATTTTACATTTGGTACTGTATATAAGTCCATGCCACTCTCTCACTTCGTCCCAGCTTACCTTTCTCCCTCCCCCCGTGTCCTCAAGTCCATTCTCTATGTCTGCATCTTTATTCCTGTCCTGCCCCTAGGTTCTTCAGAACCCTTTTTTTTTTTTGGATTCCATATGTATGTGTCAGCATACAGTATTTGTTTTTCTCTTTCTGACTTACTTCACTCTGTATGACAGACTGTAGGTCCATCCACTTCACTACAAATAACTCAATTTCGTTTCTTAAAATGGCTTTTTTTTTTTGCTACTCAGTAAGGGGTGACAATTTAAAACATTTATTATACTTTGTTTTTTAATTGTCTGCTGCTCACCTGTTGCCATTTTTCTTCTGAAACATAGGAATTGTTTGTATCATCAGCCAATTTTTTAAAAATATGCAACCGTGAGATGCCTGAAATTAACTCCACACTCTCAAGGCCATAAAGAGGCACCCCAATACCCCACTGGATAGTGTCAGAGAAGGCCAAGTAGGAAGCCAGGACTTTCATCCCCATCGACCAGTAACGAACCTCTCTCACCCAAGAGCATCACTGAAGAACATGAGGGGAGTCTGGACTTCCACCCCTACCCAGCAGTAATAAGGAGTGTCTCCCCTCACCTCAGGTTCCATTGGAACCTTGGTGAGGCATCTGGAATGTCTACCTCCACCTGGCAGTAATAAGGCAGCACCTCCACCTTCCTTCTGCCAGAGCAGCATCAAAGAGTCAGCTTTGGATTCCCTAGTGGCGCAGTGGTTGAGAGTCCGCCTGCCAATGCAGGGGACACGGGTTCGTGACCCGGTCCAGGAAGATCCCACATGCCACGGAGCGGCTAGGCCCGTGAGCCATGGCCGCTGAGCGTGCACGTCCGGAGCCTGTGCTCCGCAACAGGAGAGGCCACAACAGTGAGAGGCCCGCGTACCGCAAAAAAAAAAAAAAAAGTCATTTAACACAGATGGTTTGAGTAAGATCCAAAGCCTCAGAACAAAATGTGTTCTGGTTTCAACAGAAAGTCCAAGAACTGGGACTTCCCTGGTGGTCCAGGGGTTAAGACTCTGCACTCCCAATGCAGGGGGCCTGGGTTCCATCCCTGGTCAGGGAACTAGATCCTGCATGCATGCCGCAACTAAAGATCCCACATGCCGCAACTAAAGATCCCGCACACGGCAACTAAGACCCAACACTGCCAAATAAATAAATAAATAAATATTTTTTTTAAAAAAAAGAAAGAGGGCCTCCCTGGTGGCGCAGTGGTTGAGAGTCCGCCTGCCGATGCAGGGGATACGGGTTTGTGCCCCGGTCTGGGAGGATCCCATATGCCGCGGAGCGGCTGGGCCCGTGAGCCATGGCCGCTGAGCCTGCGCATCCGGAGCCTGTGCTCCGCAACGGGAGAGGCCACAACAGTGAGAGGCCCACATACCGCAAAAAGAAAAAAAAAAAAAGAAAGAAAAAAATCCAAGAACCAGGAAGATCTCAAACTGAATGATAAAAGTGCAATCAACAGACACCCACATCAAAATGACAGAGATGTTAAAATCATCTGACAAAGACATTAAAGCAGTCTGGACAAAAATGTTTCAACAATTACAAGCATGCTTGAATTAAATGGGGAAAAAAAAAGAAGTCTAAGCAAAGAAATCAAAGAGTTAGCAAACAAATATGTTATAAAGGACCAAATGGGAACTTAAAACTGAAAAACAGAATAACTAAAATAAACAGAATGGAAGAACAGAAATAATCAATAGACTGGAAGACAGTAGGTAGAAGCTACCTAATCTGAAAAACAGGGAGAAATAGGCTGAAAAAAAAAAAAAAAAAAGAATGATGCCTCAAGGTCCTGTGAGACTGTAACAAAAGATTAAACATTCATATTATCAGCATACAAGAAGGAGAGGACAAAGAGAGTAAGGCTTAAAAAGTACTTGAAGAAATAATAGCTGAAAAATTCCCAAATTTGGCAAGACATAAAGCTATACATTCAGGAAGATGAGCAAACCGTGAAAAGGTAAAAAACCTGAAGAAATCCACACCAAGACACATCATAATTAAACTTCTAAAAACTAAAAACAAAGAAAAAATCTTGAAGGCAGTCAGAGAAAAACACCTATCTATAGGGGAAAAACAGAATGACAGCAGATATCTCATCAGAAAACATGAAGACCAGAAGTGGCACAATTTTTCAAGTGCTGAATTATCAATCCAGAATCCTACACCCAGAAAAAATACTGTCTTATGGAAAAAAGATAAAGTAAGTATAAAAGAATCTGTCACCAGCAGACTTACTCTTAAAGGATGACTAAAGAAGTTCTCTAAACAGAAAAGAAACAATAAAAGAAGGAACCTCAGGAAGGAAGAACAGTTAGCAAAAATATGGATAAATGCAACAGGTTTTCCTTCTCTTGAGTTTTCTAAAGTATTCCTGAAAGTTGAAGCAAAAATTATATATGGTCTGATGCAGTTCTATACGTATGCAGAAGAAATTTTTTTTAAGTATATTATAAACAGGGGAGAGTAAAGGGACATAAAGGGAGGTAAGGTTTTTATACTTCACTCAAACTGGTAGAATGACAATACCAGTCGACTGTGATGGTAGATGGAAATGGTAACAGTACTTGTAGGATTTTAGTTTTGTAGGTGTTCCCATAAGTACTATTACCATCTCCATTATATTGATGAGGATATAAAGGCTCAGAGTTGAGAAAGTATGCAGATACCAGTAAGTGGTGAACGAGACTCAATCCAACAGTCATCTGGATCCAAATCCTTACTGTATTTATTTATTCATTCATTCATTCATTCATTCTGCATTAAAAAGAGTTTCTTGGGATTAAAGCTTCAAAAACGTGGATGGGGAAAATTTTTTTTCACTAACCTCTAACCAGAAATTTAGCATTTCCTTCAACAAACCACTGTAGCAGTACCTGTGACTGTCACCAATAGAAATCACAGGTATTTCATATAACAGCTGTTGCAGATAAATCAGAATAGCATTTACACTCAACATGTGTTAAAAAAGACTTGTTTTTAATATTTTGATAACTGTATTTAAATATAACTGGTTTCTTTTATAAACCTATGTGGTATACATTTTAAAAAACAGTATTCTGAGGAGTCCAGAGGCTTCACCAGAATCTCAAGAGTCCTTTGTACCAAAAAAAGGTCAAAGAACCCCCATATGTAGAACATTTTCCAAATTCTGTCTATTACTAAAGTCTTAATGGATCACAGCTCCCACTTGCTACTGGAATGGGAAGAATGGCTCTCCTTATGAGAAGACACCAAAAGAAGAAAACCTATAAAATTAAACCATGCTAAAAGCAAAACACTTCTTCAAGTTTCCAAAAATCAATACCACAAGAGTCCAGTCCTTCCATGACATTCAGAATCCATCCAAAATCACCAAGAGACCCCTGCAACTTACAACATGAGTTAATTTGTAGGTAACCCCCCCAAAGGAGATCATTCAAACCTCTAAGCTCAAGAACAAGAGCATTTACTCCACCTTCCCCAACCTTCTACCTCTTACCCACTCTACCTCACCCACTTCCTCTTAAGCACACATTATAATCTTTAAATCTAAAGATGCCCTTTAATCACAGTTTCAATCCATTTCTTTATTGAGGGAATTACCAACATCTAACCATACATACTTTCACACTGAAGAACACAGAATTCCTTTTCTCTCCCATCTTACCTCTCCAAAATGCAGAAGTACCCAAATAAAGGCAAATAAAAAGCTTTCATATGAACAACCACCAACAGCATTTTTTCTAATCCTATAATCACCCAATCTTGGAAATATGATTCCTTTTCATTCACAAGGTCATCAAATGGGTAGCATATTTTTAAATAAATAGATAATCCTATCCCCCCAAAATTATCAATTTTTGGTAATAGTCCAGGAATTATCCATTTTGTAAATGAGTGAATTTCATAAGCAAAAATGTTTAACAGTATAGCACACAGCACAGGTCTAGTATATAATACTCTAGATTTTCTTTTAATCCTTACCCACACCTATCTAAAACCACATTATGTGAGCATTCATTTTTTATATCTACTAATAGTCTAAGAATTTTATTCTGGGAAAAGGTAAAGGTATCAGTTCTTCATACAGGAAATTTAAGGCAAAATGAATCATCAGTTCCTGTAACCACCATGATGAAATCAGATATTATGCTTTGGAGAAATCTTCAGAAACTGGGTATAGTAGTTTTAAAAGCAAATCACAACAAATACACTTATACACACACATTCATACAAAAGTTTTACTCACAAACTCAATTATCAACTTTTTAATGTAATTAGAATCGCACTCAAAGTCTTATTTGTTGTTTGAATAGACAGGGAAGAAAATAGTTTCCCACCCTGAAGGAAAACCCCTAAAGAACACACTTGTGCCTTGTCAACCAAGTCATGATACCTTGAACACCAAATGAAAGGCTCAAAGTTTCCATTTGACTACATAGTTAAGTCAATTTAGAGCACATTCTTGTTCTTAATTAACTATAAAATATCTCAGAAAATGTTATGAAGAAAAAATATTAAGACTATTTATACCTACCTCCCAACTTAGGAAATAAAACATTAGCAATATGACTGTAGACCCTTATATGTCCCTCCACAATCATATTCCCCTCTCCTCTCCTTCCCCACCCCAACAGGTAATAAATATCTAAATTTGATGTTTGCCATTTTCATGCATTTATACAACAGTGATACTTGTAAAACAGATACCTCAGTCTTGTGAAGCTACATGTTAGAGAGAGGATGCCATTACACAGCTTGGGCCCCACACTAGCTTTCATCGGTGCCATCATCAGCAGTTTTAGCAGACATATCAAGTCATCAAGTGTGCTTCTGATCGAAACCTCACTTACTCTTCCCTCTCTCCACCCCTCCGCTATTCAGTGCTCCTCCAAGATTCATATTGGTAACAGTCACGTAACAAAATTCCATTCATTAAATGAGTATGTATCACTCTTTTCAGTTCCCCTCTAGAAAGTGTTGGCATTTTTGTTCCAACTCAACATTCCTAGGTCTGTAGAAAGACCACTGTATTTTAGGAGTCAGGAAAACCAACTTAAATCCCAACTTCACTGTTTACCTGCTATAGAACCTTGAGCAAATCACTTCTTCGCAAGCCTCCATTTCCTCAACTACAGAATGGAAATAATGATGACCATGACAACGTCATGCCGCCTTCCAATCATAAAGGGTTGATGCTGGTATAAAAGGAAATCATGTACGTAAAAGTCCTCTGAAAACAAATATTACATAAATGTAAAACATCACAAAAGGTAAATGCTAGTTATGGCAAAATTCTCAAGGAAGAATTATTTTTTAAAGTTAAAGTGTGGCCAATTAATTTTTAATAATTCACTAAATAACCTAATACTTTTACTACAGAACTTAAAATTACTAACAATGTTGAAATAACGCTCGATTCTTTCAGTCTGTTTATAGCACAGTAACTTCTACAACTAAATAATTTGTTCTAAATTCCACAATGAATCAAGATTCTCAGTTCTTTAGAAATCATGATATAATGATTAGAAACTCTGTAAAACCCTCTAAAAGGAATTATACATAAATCATGTTTTTAAAGGTAATAAACACTATTGTACCGAACTGGTTTTTTCTTCTCTTTTGTTTTTAGTAATTTAGAAAACTCCAAGGAATGACAAGTTTATTTATTGACTGTTATGGGAATGAGTCCCCCACTCCCACCCTCACCCCACCAAAAAAAGAAGAATACCACTTTGTCTTTCAGTCTGGCAAGAGACATTATCTAGGTGTGAAGAATATCATGGCCCCAAAGTAGGAACAGGTCGATTACAATCCAAAGCAATGAGACATTTATATATTATACAGAAAGAAGTAGGAAAACAATTTTTTAGAAAACTTAGGGTGGAAAAGGTCAAACAGGATGTAACAATCTAATTTTTTAAAACTCATAAACTCATGTGCTTTAGAATCTGAAAGGATCTTAGATATAATCTGTTTCAGCCACTTCATTTTACAGATGAAAAAAAATCAAGGCCAAAAAAGTGTAGATCCTTTTAAAGAATAAAGAAAATGTAGTAACTGGGGGCTTTTGCCCCTAAAGAAAATATGAGTATGACACAAGCGTTCTTTGAGAGCATTAAAAAAAAACTCTTGTCACAAAACACAAATTGGAGATAGCACGTTTAAATAAGAAATGAAGAAGGAAATGAGGAAGGGAGAAAGGAGGGGCATTCAAGAAAGAGTAAGAGGGCCTCCCTGGTGGTGCAGTGGTTGAGAGTGCGCCTGCCAATGCAGGGGACACGGGTTCGTGCCCCGGTCCGGGAAGATCCCACATGCCACAGGGCGGCCACTGAGCCTGCGCATCCAGAGCCTGTGCTCCGCAACGGGAGAGGCCACAACAGTGAGAGGCCCGAGTACCGCAAAAAAAAAAAAAAAAAAGAGTAAGAGACACAACCCCAAACGCTCAAAAATAACTAGTTATTAATCTGGCCTCAGGATCTCTACCCATAAGATGTTAATTACAAAGGGAACAGTAGTAATTTTTCAGCAATTAACTAAGGGATCAGATTTCACATCAAAAGTTATGGAGAAATGTTGCCTCCTAAATATGATGTACTGGAGAAAGACTTTTCTTTTGTGATATTTATGCCCAAACTACACAATTTGATTCTAATAATGATAAGAAAACACAAGACAACCCAAATTGTGGGATATTTTACAGATAACTTTTAAGACTAAAAGACATGAAAAATAAGCACAACATGCAATCCTGGATTGGATCCTGGGCAAAAAAACATTTTTTTTCTTTCATTATAAAGGACATTATTGGAACAGTTGTTGAAGTTTGAATAATGTAAGTTAGATAATATCCTGATTTTGATAACTGTACAAAGGTTACATAAAAGACTCTCTTTTTTGTTCTTCAGGAAACAAACACTAACGGGGCATTACTTCCACAACTTACTCTGAAAAGGTTCAGGAAAAAAATGCACAGGATACTATGGAAGCACATGGGAGGGGCACCTCATCCAATCTGGATATTCCCTCAGGGAAGGCTCAGATGAACCCTGAGTCACATCTAGAAAGATGACCAAGAATTAGATTAAAAGGGCCTACTTGGTAAAGGACACAGCAAGAGTCATGGATGTACACTTCACACAGATTGTGACTAACTGTGATCAGACTGTGTTTCTCCAGTCATAATGCACTATGTGAGAGCAGGAATTTCAGATAGGTGTGGGGCAGGTGTCTGGGGGTTGCCAGGTCAGAGGAGAGCAGTAGCCAAAACAGCATGTGCAGGAGTAACAAGAGACTGATCACAGACAGGCAGGAGGGAGCGGAGAGGGAAGCCAATAGATACTATAAACGACCCTTCACTGCCTATTCAATCCCAGGTTTCCTAATTTCAACTAAATGGAAAGTGCTTCATGAACCTAATCAAAGAAAAACTTCAGCAAAGACTTCATTATTAAGGTAACTCACTTAATAAAACATGTTTTATTTGGGCAATGTAATAGAGCATAGTCCCCTTAGGTGCTTTGTAATCAAGAAAATATGGCTTCAAGTCCCATCTCAGTCATTACTGTGGGATCTTGAGCAATTTATTTAACTTCTGAGCCTCAGTTTCCATGTCTGCAAAAAAGAAACAATAGATTATAAAGATTAAGGCAATGTTTGTAAAGCTTTTAGCATGGTATCTAACAGAGAAAATGTTCAATATATATTAGTCATTACTGATTCAAACTACTCTTCATAGGTCCTTGCTCCTTATTAAAAAACAAAACAAAACTTGAAGCCCTTAGTATTATAATTCAGTTACTGTGTAAGATAGTAAAATGAACTGAAGTACAACCACCTGCTCAAAAAAACATAAACTGAAGTCTACCTATATAGGTTCTGTACAAACTTTATAAACACAAAATCACGGCTTTTCATCTTATAATTCTATTGAAGCTTATTAATACAAACACAAGGTTAAAAAAAGAAATTAGAAGATGCCAGTCTCATCATCCAGATGCAACTACTTGTTTGGGGACATTATTTAAGTGTGGTGCCTTTTTCAATGTTTAACACAACTTGTATAAATATTTTACATCTCCAACTTTAATTCACAACAAAAAATTACAAAGGTGACAAAGTTTAAATCTGTTACTCATAATCCATTTTAGCATCATTCTAAATAAATAGCTACTGATAGGCATAAAAGTGAAGAAAAGTCATTAAAGTAATTGGCAGGATCCATTTTAAGTAATAAAGTATAGAATATTACAAGGGGTTCCATTAAAAAAAAAAGGAATGTGGGGTATTTTGTGACAGGCCAGTAAGACAGCTGGAACAAAGCTGTTGGAGCAACAGCTGTGCACCATGTACTGTTCTCATCTAAAACCACAAACTAAAGTAACCCATGTCAGACAACTTTATTTGACTAATCAGCTCAGCCAATGGCTCCTTCCTTAAACTATCTGCTATAAAGAAATCTAAATACATAATTTGCAATTTGAGGAAGGAAAAAAAATAAACATCAGTCTGTGTCTTTAAAATGTAAAATTAAAAATTGAGAATCACACTGTAACAGAAGACAACGTTTTCCATACTATTTTACCACCTGCTAAAATTATGACCATAGAACCTATCAGACTTCATGATGGTAAGGAAATAATCCCAAAACCCAACATTTGATGAAGTATGAATTACTAACATGCAAGCTCACCAATTTCTACTCCATTCTTAACTTTCAACTTTGCACTTTTGATTTATGTTTACCATAAAACACTGCAATGGTTATAAGAAATTTTTAACATTAAGTAACTTAACAATTAAAAAGAAGCTAATTCAAACCAACTTGTTAGCATGGACCATGGCAATGTCTGAAAATAATAAATTCATGTAGTACTCAATTAAGGTACTATTATTATTCATTTAAACGTCTGCAAGTCATTAAATTATCACAGACCTACACCTTTGTTTTATATTTTATCTCCATTTTTTGATTCCAAAAACAATGAACCTTTCTCTCACTTAAATTCACTCCTTTCGCATTTTAAGCAAGATACACACCAGTGTGCACTTGCGCACATGCATATACATACATAAAGCGAATTTCCCTACCTTATTTAATTGATATATCTTAAGTTCAGAGGCAAAAGAGACAAAATTACAAATTTAGTATTTACATATCTTTTTTTTGCGATACGCGGGCCTCTCACTGCTGCAGGCTCTCCCGTTGCGGAGCACAGGCTCCAGACGCGCAGGCCCAGCGGCCATGGCTCACGGGCCCAGCCGCTCCGCGGCATGTGGGATCTTCCCGGACGGGGGCACGAACCCGTGTCCCCTGCATCGGCAGACGGACTCTCAACCACTGCGCCACCAGGGAAGCCCCTAGTATTTACATATCTTTTCCACAAGATTTTTGAAACTTAAATGTTATATCCATCACAAATCTTCCTTTGCAGTTTGACTCAACTACTTGCTTACTGTTCTTTTCCTTTCAGCTAACAAATTGCTGACTGTTGTAATCTCAACCACATGTCATCATTTAACCAAGGCATCAAGAGAAAACCCACCAGGAAACAAGACAAAAGTAATAAATCTTTAAGACCTTACTCTCAAGCTGTTTTACATTTCCTGAGTCAGAATTTCCAGAGAGAAATTAAAATAGGACAATCTTCTCCAAAGATTATTTTGAATAAAACTGAATGCTGTGGATCAACTGCTAAAACTTCTAAAACTCAAGATTCAAATGTGCATATGTCACATATAAACAATCTTTTAATTACAGTGAAACTCTGAAATCCAAAATCAAAAACAGTTTAGTTCTACATCCTCTTCAGGGACCAGCAGCTATGGAACCATAATAGATACAACTCATGTTTCCTAAGACCTCTTTTTTCCAATTATTTATTATGCCCTGTTCAAGACCCAATACTAGCAATTAATAAATACTAATAAATATTTTGCTATATGCTTACTTCTATGTAACAAAAGTATTCCTGGTCTATGACACTCAAAATCTAAATATGAAGAATAAAATGTACAAACAACTATAACCAAGGAGCAGACATTCAGGCAAAAATTCCAAGCCTATAAAAACTCTCTATTAAAATACTTGTTTTACTTGTAAACATTCTACTGTTTAAGAGTTTAAAATAGTGCCAAAGTGAATCAAACACAGAATGGTTATCTTATCCAAAGCCACAGTCATATAGTGGCTAAATCAAGATCTAGAGAAATATCTTAACTCACAAGAAGGATTCTTTACACTACATCAAACTGCCTGTTCTCAGATAAGCAGTATGAGTTTTTCCAGGTCTAGGACAACTTTTTAAAAAACAAAAACATGGCAGCTGTGGAGTTTAATTTCACAGACTACTTATGACTATGACAAAGGCAACCACAAGGAATAAGTTTCTCAGACACAACCTCTACTTTTAAAATAATCTCTTATTTTTTTACTCTCAATGCAGGGGAAATAAAGCAACAAAAACAAAATTAAGTCTGCAAAAACAAAGGTTAAAAGCAAAGAATATAAAATATAAAAAGAGTAAAAAGGATCAAAGCAAGTTTATCTAGATTATTTCACAACTATATAATCATATTATACAATAAATGTCAACGGGGTGAATTCCACCGCTAAAAGACAAAGACTCTCAGGTTTGATTTTTAAAGACCACATTACGTATTATTTACAAAAGCTTACCATAAAATGACCAAAAAAAAAAGTAAAACATAAATGAAATAAATGCATACAAACAAAAAATAGAAAGGGCAACATTAATATCACAGGTTGAAATTCAAAGTAAAATTCTGCACAAGACTGGTACTATTTAATCGTAAGAAAGATGTAATCACCATAACATTTTATATACCAAATAATACAACATCAAAACACAGCAAAATTAGAAATGCAAGGAAAATATTAAAACAAATTTAATAAAAATTTCAGAGCTTCACAGATTAAAAATACACAAGAAAAAAGGATACAGAAGATTTGAATAATACAATCAACAAATTCCATTTTAACATATTTATGTAAAACTTTGCACCTTATAAGCTACAAATATATACTCATTCTTTTCTCATGCTCTTGGAGTATTTACAAAAATCAATGGTATGTTTGGCCATTAAAAATTCTTAATGTTCCAAAACAGGGGATTTACAGGTCACATTCTTTGACCATAGCCCAACAAAGCTAGAAATCTACAAAGACAGCCACTCAATCCTTCCTCAAATTTAAATCATGTAAAAATTAAGGGAATAGGGCTTCCCTGGTGGCGCAGTGGTTGAGAGTCCACCTGCCAATGCAGGGGATGTGGGTTCGTGCCCCAGTCCGGGAGGATCCCACATGCCGCGGGGCAGCTGGGCCCGTGGGCCATGGTCGCTGAGCCTGCGCGTCTGGAGCCTGTGCTCCGCAACAGGAGAGGCCACAACAGTGAGAGGCCCGCGTACCGCCAAAAAAATAAATAAAAAATTAAGGGAATATCCAAACTGAAATTAAAATTATCTAAGAATTAATAAAAAGTACAAGATTTCATAACAAAAGAAATAATGCAAAATCAGTTTTACAATGCTTTTACAAAAGTCATTAAGGATACTACAGACTTTGTGATGATGGTAATGTAAGAAACATTCTAGAAAACCTTACTAGAAATCCTTTCAAATACCTTTAAAATATAAATTATAGCAGATAAGTTACTTAAAGCACTACTGTGAGAAATAAATGGCAATCAATCCCATTTTTTAAACAAAGGAGAAAGCACAACAAAGTTTATATATGAAATTGTAAAATACAGCATAAAATAAGCATATTTCAGATTACACACACACACACACACACACGTGCGCGCGCTAAAGAAAGGACTCCAACTTTTGATTCTGGGCCCTTCTAATTTCTATACCTACAACAAGAAAAATCTTTGCATTGATCTGCATTTTACAGCTTCACACACACACTCTCCCTCCACTATCTTCCCTAGCCTCTTCTACTTGCCTCAATTCAGAAAGCTTAGATTCGAAGTATTAATAAACTTGAAAACTATCCCTTTTAACCACCTCTAATTCTCCAAAATTATACCGCTCAGCCAAAAAAAAACAAACAAACCCAAAACATAAATTTGGCTGAATGTCTTAACAGATTTCATAGAATTTCATATTTGTTGATACTCCAAATATCAAAGCTCCCTAGTATCAACTTGCCCATCAGCATCAAAAAAAAAAATGGGAATCTCAGTGTCCTGCAGGAATTCTGAGGGACGGACAGTTCTTTATTTCCAGCACCAAGAATGGCTAAGATCAACTCAACGTAAGAGGATAAATTTAAAAACTACATTCTGGGGCTTCCCTGGTGGCGCAGTGGTTGAGAGTCCCCCTGCCGATGCAGGGGATACGGGTTCGTGCCCCGGTCCGGGAAGATCCCACATGCTGCGGAGCGGCTGGGCCCGTGAGCCATGGCCGCTGAGCCTGCGCGTCCGGGGCCTGTGCTCCGCAACGGGAGAGGCCACAACAGTGAGAGGCCTGTGTACCGCAAAAAAAAAAAAAAAAAAAAACTACATTCTGCCACTCAAGAAAAAACCCTTCCCTGGCTGGAGTTGTTTCCTTAAGCAGTACCAAGCTTTAGAAAATACCAGTTTTGTGGCCTTAAGAAAAGATGAGAGGACATCACCACTGATTAATATTAGACTGAGATATCAAGGGCATTAAATCTGTTTAAGAGAGTAATTTGATTTGACATCCAGAAAATTTCATCAGTGATACAGAAGGCGAATTTGACAAATTCTTGAATGGAGTCTATCTTAGCCTTCTCACTGATTAACTTAAGAAAATATAGAACAATGATTTCAAAGAATCAATGCACAAATAGGTATTTCAGAAGATAATTGGGAAAATGACTTCAAAAATGAAGAAGAAAACCTTCCCAGACCTGAGAGTGTTTCATCATTTCTCAGAGAAAACTGGTGATCAGAGAAAAACTTCTAGTCATATTCTGATAAATGTTTCCATTTCCAGTGATAAGAGAAGGCTACAAGCATACAAATAGAAAACTAGTTATTCCTGCAGAATAGAAACTTGAGGCCAGTTAGATAAAGGCAAAGACATGGAAGATAAATAAAGCAGTACCTCCAACTGCTGTAATACAAAAGTCTTGGGATCCAATAATTTTATACTCAGCCAAGTCATCATGTATCATGCAAAAGTAAAATTTTAATCTTAGACTAAAAAAGTACTCGAAAGTATTCTCTAAATAACAATTCAAAGTAAAAACTAGCTGCTCATGAGGACTGCTTGTAAGCACTGAAACCAGTTAGAATGAAAGAAATGGCAAATAAAAGCAACAGCTCCTAATGAGAAAGGGGTTAATACCACTGAGTGTATTTACTATTACAATTATAATAACAAAATCAAATGCAAAAGACAAAAAACAATCTCTTAAAAACACTGCAGTCACACACACTTTTGGTTGCTTTAAATAAGGATATTTGGGACTTCCCTGGTGGTCCAGTGGTTAAGACTATGCACTCCCAATTCAATAACAATATCTTATGGGCAGATATTTTGAGATTATGTTAATAATCAGCTACTCTCAAACTTTTACATACTACTTTTAACATCCATTTATGATTCTTACTTAAATCAGTTGTTTACTGTCAAATGGTGATTTTCTAACTCTACCATTTCCTCTATGTTTATTAGTCAGAATTCTACACTAAGGAAGAACTTCCCTTCCTCCTTCATTTATTTATCCTTATGGATTCTTACATTATTTATGGGCAATAATCAATTACTATCATTATTTATTTTGATGATGATACTGTCTCAGAGTTAGCCAATGGGAGTTCTTCCAGGCTGGCTGTGTCTCTTTGACATGTCACCATCATTTTGTTTTCTGAGCAGCTCTTTACTTTCTGGCACTATAAGATGCTCCAAGCTCATCTTCTATTTTTTCCTTGCCCCAGCCCGGGGATCAGTCGTTTCTCCAAGGCTCCTTTTAGTAAAGAATGGTATTTAGAAACCAAGATCCAGCACTGGGTGTTCTCACTGCTAATAGGGTGTCACTGTTTCTATGCACTCTCATCAGACAGAGCTGGAAAAAAGATGTATAGATGTGTTTATGAGTATCCACATACACCTATTTCTGTATCTATCTTTATATTTTTTAAACCATGAGTTCATGCCAGTATCCTCAATTCCAACCAAGCATCAAGAGTTCTTCCTAGCCTTCACCCTTTCCACAATTATAACTCCCTTCTCCAATAGTGAGGAACTTGGCTCCCATTTTCCACAATACATTTACTAACTTACTTAATCCTAGTATAGAAAATTGTTTCAGAATTGCAAACCCATGCCTCTGTGATGAAGGGGGGCGGGAAGCCTATTAACCAGAGTTCAGTGTTTATTTCAAATTCTTTTTGTCTTTATCCTGAGGACATAGTCCAAATACCGGGTTCAAAAGTTACTTACAGGGCTTCCCTGGTGGTGCAGTGGTTGGGGGTCCGCCTGCCGATGCGGGGGACGTGGGTTCGTGCCCCGGTCCGGGGGGATCCCGCATGCCGCGGAGCGGCTGGGCCCGTGGGCCATGGCCGCTGAGCCTGCGCTCCGCAAGGGGAGAGGCCGCGGCAGTGAGGGGCCCGCGTACCGCAAAAAAAAAAAAAAAAAAAAAGGAAAAGTTACTTACATTAGTTTTTTTCCTCTCCCTCCTTCAGTGTGGTTGCGTTAGTCATCCGATATAAAGTTCAGTTCATTTGTTTTGTTTGTATTCCACCTTTTGATTTTATTGGTGCTTGCTGTTTATACACTGAGTATGTGAAACATTAAACATGGTTCCACAAGTCAGAAAAGTATCCTCAGAAGAGTCACTAACCCTATTCCCTCTATTGCTTTCTCCTTATCCCTACCCATCCCCATAGCTAACCAATAATCTCTTTAATCTCAAATTCATCCATTCCGTGCTGTTTTTGCCCCAGTGAGTAAATACAGTCCTATTTTCTCATTTCCTCTTCTTTCTTACACTAAAAGTAGTACATCACTAATACAGTAGATACTTTTGCACTTTGTATTCCTCACTGAACAATTTATCCTGGAATGCATTTCCCACCAGTTCACAGACATGGTTCTTATTCTTTTTATAGCTGCAGAATGCTCCACTGGGTGAATGTACCATATTCTATTCAACTTCTCTCTCTCCTGTAGGCTGTTTCTAATGCTGTGACCTCATGCACATGTATTTTCATACTGTTGGAAGTACATTTTCAGGGTAAATTCCTAGATCTGGGATTACTGAGTCAAAAGGTAAGCACCTATGTAGTCAAATCAACATCCACTTTATGTCTCCTGATATAATGCACTGAGAAGAACACATCATTTCTGTGCTATTCCTGCCCCCAAAATGAATCTAACCATGAAGAAACAAACTCAAATTGAGGGAACTCTACAAATAACTAACTTGTACTCAAAGATGTCAATGTCATAAAACACGAAGACTAAAGAACTGTTCCAAATTAAAGAAGACATGGAAACAAAGTGCACTGCATAATCTGAGATTTTCTTTTGCTATAAAGGGCATTATTGGGACAATTGGCAAAATCTGAAACAGTTCTGCATATTACATTAGTAATATATCAATATTAATTTCTGATTTTGGTTATACACTATGTTTACGTAAGCAAGTATCCTTGTGTTTAGGAAATATACATGGAAGTATTTAAAAATAAGGCAGCATTGTCTTCAACTTACACTCAGATGATTCAGAAAAAAACAGTGCATATACATGGGGGGGAGGAATAAAACAAATACAGTAAAATGGTAGCATGTGGGAAATCTGGGTAAAGTTTTTTTAAAAAGCAACATCAGATATCATGTTGGCATGTATATCCATACTTTCAGTACTGAACATTTACTAATTTGTATATAAATTCTTTCTCCTAGGAAAAAACACCATCATGTGAGGTGACAAGATAAATTGGCTGGCAATATTAAACTACTAATATATACAAACAAACAATTCTGTAGCTATAATATTTTTAATTAAACTATGATTTAATGTTATTTAATGTTATGTAACCAATAAACAACTGGTTTATCACATTGCTCTTATAAAATGCTACATCTAAAATATAATTTAGAAGGAACTCAAGTCCAATATAGCTCCAGTAGCACAATTTTATTTTAATTTTTTTTATTTTTTATTTTTTTGCGGTATGCGGGCCTCTCACTGTTGTGGCCTCTCCCGTTGCGGAGCACAGGCTCCGGATGCGCAGGCCCAGCGGCCATGGCTCACGGGCCCAGCCGCTCCGCGGCATATGGGATCCTCCCAGACCGGGGCACGAACCCGTATCCCCTGCATCGGCAGGCGGACTCTCAACCACTGCGCCACCAGGGAGGCCCCAGTAGCACAATTTTAGTCAACTTCTTTTTCTTCTTTCAGAACCACACAGTAAATAAATAAAAAATATATATGTATATATATAATCTTTGTCTATTTCATAAAGGCCTGAAAGACATTTTTCTTTGCGAAATAGAAATAAATCAAATGGCTACCAAGGACATCACTTTAAACTAAGTGTCAATCCCAAACTCAGACTTCATGGCTCTACCCAAAGTAATTCAAGATCAAGGCCTTTCAAGAAGATTCAATGACAATTAACTCTACATTGTTTACAAGCAGAGTCTTTTACTCATTATCACTTTTCAGCAAGGAACTAATACCCTAAAGACACTTCCATTTTGCCTCACCAAAAGGGGCAAAAAAAAAAAAGTAATAAACGTTCATGCAGCATCACAAAATCTGTTTCTATTTTATGAGATCAATTTTAATTTGAAAAAGGAAACTTTAAAAAATTTTAAAATAATACAGCTTTAAGAAAGTCTATTTCTGCACTCCTCCCCCATTTTCAAGTTAGCAATTTACTTTCCTCACTGAATTAAACAGACTAGTTTCATTTCAAAGCTTAGGAGTGACCCTTGACATTTCAGCAATACAGATGAATTAAAAATCCCATCCCAGTAGGTAGCTGCCTGTCATCACTTTGCCTTCAAATGGTATTATACCAAGGGAAAGCAGAATTCTTAATCTACTCAATGGAAGTATCCCCACTAAACTCCTGCAACTTCCGCATCCCAAGACACACACACACACACACACACACACAAAGGTTAAAAATGAGTAAGAATGAGTTTTAAGAAACCCTAGGTTAGAATTTCTCCTCTGACAAAAGCAATCATCCTCTAAAAGAAAGTGTTCTTGAGTGCCTAACATTTGTATCTAGGAATTACAATGTCTGAGTCATCAGAACCACTTCAGCTCCTTGAGACTTCCCTGGTGGTCCAGTGGTTAAGACTCCGCCCTGCCAACGCAGGGGGCGTGGGTTCAATCCCTGGTCGGGGAACTAAGATCCCATATGACACGCAGTGAGCCCAAAAGGGAAAAAAAAATCATTACAAGAACCATTTCAAATCCTACCAAAATGAGGAAATCTCTAGTATGTACCATCACTAGGAGGGGTACCTTATTTTTCAATGCTAAGAATTCATTTGTAAATTACTCTGAAAATATAAAACAGTATTTGCACACTAAAAATAAGTCTACAGTATAGTTTCAAATTCACAGATGAAATTTATTTTAAGTGATTTCTAATGCAGGGCACATGTTCAAGATGTAGCCACAGAAGAGAAATTCAGGAATCTAAACTCACAAACTTCACACAAAGATCAACTAACTTTAACACAAATGCATGTGCCTTCAAATCTCTTCTAGGATCTCTGCCCCAGGAAAAGGCAATGGAAAAACATTCACCAAAACGCAAATTAGGTAAAAAACAATCTCTGAGTCAGCTCCAGGCTAACAGGTTGTAAGACTGACTAAAACTCAATAATTGAGAAATCAGCTACCCCCTACATAGCTCAAAATCTGACAAACTGCTGAATAATAAGTCAGGATGCTAAATGAAGAACAGAGGCTGGGAAATTCCTCTCCTTAATTCTGTAAAACACGTATGGTCTTTTCTCAGAGTTGCCAGAAACCCCAATGGTTACTCCATTATTTCCAAAAATCAACGCTCAACCGATGAAGTTTCCCCAACTCAAAATGGGATCAACATTCATTACCTAAATATCACACAGAAGTGAGGAGAGGAGTATGAGGCTGAGGGGAAAAGGGGATGAAGACTTAAAACAGATCAGATTACATGTCAAGAAAAAATGAATAAATTACAAATTTAGTTTTGGAGGAACAAGATACAGAAGTAAAAGCAGCAAATTTATTATTTTACTTATTCTTAGATGGCACTGTGCTGAATAATTTGGATAATTTATTTTATTTACTCCAGAAACCCTAAAGGTACTAATATTAGTCTCCCTTTTCATACAGGAAACTGAAGCTCTGAGAACTTAAGAAACTTGACCTAAGACACATACCTAGTTTGTTAACTGAGTAAGAAAGAACCTAGAATTTCAAAGGTGCAGTGATTTGTTCACCCAAACCCAACATTTTACGGAGGAAATTAAGCCCTTAAGAGATTACCGACAATTAAAAGATTCCCCAGCATCACCTGAGTAGGGAGACCTAGAACCCAGATAGTCAACGCTCTTTCCATATCACTTTGTACAATGTTAAGATCATTTCCTAACGATAGAATCCACTCATCGTTTAGGGGCTGCATTCACCAACAAAACTTAAGACGTCTTTCAAAATACTATGAACAGAAACGAGGAGGTCATGCACACACATATACTCTTAATAATATTTTACATTTTTAATCATGGATGTTTTATGATGTGTTACATTCATTTTTAAAGAGAAAAAGCCATCTCAATTAAGTAATTATAGCCTTAATTTCCTAATTTTGTAGCTCTTCATATGCATAAAAGGCAACAAGTAAATTTAAGGTTAAGGAAAGTCAGGGTTAAAGACAAAGTTGTTTTTTCAAGTTCTCCACTCCCAAATTTGTTCATTATATTTTTTCTACTCAAGATTACATAATAGAAAAATACATACTGAACTCTGTAAAATGTGTCGTATCTCAGGAGTCTTACAAAATAAATAAAACCAATTTGTACCATCCTGATCTCCTACAGAGAGAACTGGCTTCCACTCATTAAGGTTACTATCCTTCTGCAGTCTCCTCTCCTTCCAATTACTACTGTGAGACAATCGTAACAGAATGAATTTTAATTTCCCAGGAGTCAGACAATAAACAGCAGCTCTATTAAATGTAGATGATAGTCACCTTAGCTCCATAAGCTAAGATTAATATAGTAACAACAATATTAATGTTTGTAGCCTTACTATGTACCAGACACTGTTCTAGGCCCTGAACATATGTTAACTCATTTAATTTTCACAACTGTATGTGGTACTTTGTACGTCTCCAGTTCACAGACAGGAAAAACTAAGGTATCGAGAAGTTAAGTAATTTACCTAAGATTACACAGGCAGCAAGTGGTAGAGATGAGACTCGATCCAGGTCTGGCTCCTACCTCTCCAGAAAGCCGCCTCAAAGTCAGAGGCCATGTTCCTCCCTTTCACTGGCCCCAGGTCACGGGCCTATCCCACTCCCCTCCTTGCCTGCTTCCTCTCTCCAAGCTAGCATATGACTCCCCCACCCCCCCCATACTCAGGTAAGACATGTCCTCTCTTCCCGCCATCACGTCTACACAGTACTCTCATCAATCCTTCCCAAACTGACTTTTCCTCGATTCTGAATTCCCTTTGCATTTAAACATGTTAACAGAAGTGTACACATAAGCTTATAATAGCCATCATTAATGGAGCACATACTACATACTAGACACAATGCTAAGGATGTTCCCATAATTTAAAGGATTATGAAGACTGTACGATCAGACCCATTTTACTGAAAAGAAAATTGAGGTTCAGAGAAGCTAAATAATATTTTCGCAATGTTCTCCCAGTAAATAAATAACACAGCAAGATCTAACACTCAAGTCTGTATGACTCAAAGCTCACACTCTTTCTCTATGTATAAATACACATCTCTCATGCACACACGTCTCTTTTACTTCTTTTAAATCTAGAGTACCTAGACACAACACTATTCATAAAGATGTTTCTTTAACAAATGAATTCTAGAAAATCATTAAGCATTAATGATTAATTAATTAATTAATCATTACGGTTAGCTTAATGGTTTCTAATACTATTTCCAAAAACAAAATGTTCCAATACCTTAACTAAATAATTAACTTACAGATTCAAATACATTTCGATGGTCCCTCCCCCAAAACACTAAAGAAATATTTGTGGTTTAAATCTTTTAGGTAACACTATTTTTTTTGAATACTATTTATTAATACTGGAACCCAGGATTATTCTCTCACTCCTCACCAACCTCCCACCTCCCCCTAACTACAGTTCCCAAAGAAAGACTTGGCTATAAATTGTTTTGCTTTGCCATCAGTTACTTAAAGTATCTCTTGGCCCTATGAGAAATAGCAACATGACGGCATCTCTGATTCTGCAGCTAAACTGCAGCTAAACTGAAAGGCCAAGTTGCCCATCTCACTTCTTAGTGTGATTTTTTTTTTAACCCACTAATGAGCATACTGTAAATGCTCACTACATAAACATCTCTTCCTGGATACAAAGGGTTTAGCAGCAGTTTTTAATACTTCGAAATAGTATAACAGCAATTATTGCTCATTTAGTCAATGTGAAAGGTAACAATCACATTTATGTTACAGTACTCGGTATTTTAATGTCACTAGAAACAAGTGAAACGAAATACGCTATTCAAGTATGACAACTGATAACAAATGGGTCAAACAAAAATATTTCACCAAAGCATCTTAAACAATACTCTTGATACACTGAGAGTATCTTTGTTACCTGTTATAACGCGATACCTTCATTCTCTCCCAGCATATGCCACACCTTGTAGGTTGATAAAAGCAGAGAGATAGCTGGGCTTCTCTCTTTTAATAGTCCCCAAAAAGATCATTCAAACCTCCTACCAAGAGCAAATCCTAAGAATCAAGAATTCCACCGCCCTTTCCTTTACAACCCGACTTTCCGCCTCCAGCTACCAGAGAGGATTGGGGGTGGGGGAGAGAGTGGTTGGAACGGACACAGAACGCACGACTCGGCCGGTCATCTCCCAGCCTGGCCCACCCCAAACTTCACCTTGGCACAGCGAGAGGCAGGAAGGCACCAGGAATACCTAGGAAATGGTCTAACCCCTATCGGAAAACATTCTTAACTTCCTCGAGGCCACCATTTCCCTGGGGCATTATCACACACTCCCACCCGGACGTATTACCTAAGAGATTACTTAAAAGAAAAGCACAAACACACACAAAGAGAAACACTGCTTGAAGAGGGCAGCTCCGTCTCGGCGTGCGCGGAGAAGCCCGGAGATCACGCGGAGCCGCGGCCAAGTTGCCACCGGGATTGCACCCACGGTGCAGGAGGCGGCCGGGGCGGCTGGAAACCCAGCGCGCGGGGATCCAGCCCCACGCCCTACGCCCGGCGCCCCAGCCTCGGGGCAGGAAGCCCGGCGCGGCAGCGCTGCCTCTCCCGAAGGGCTTGGGCCGCGGCCGCAGCGAGAAGGTGGATATGCGCTTCCCACCCCGCCAACTCCGCCCTCCCGGACACATTCCTGAGAAGCCCGACTCCCGGGACGCCGAGCTGGGCGCCCAGCAGGCAGGAGCGGGGCGCCCCGACCTCAGGGCAGTAGGGCAGAGCCGGCCGGAGCCCCCCGCCCGCCTCCCGCCCACCCCCGGCCCGCGCGGCACCTCCGGGGCGGGGTCCCCGCGGCCGCCCCGCCACAGGTAGCGCGAGCCCCCGCCCGCCGCCGCCCCGGCGCCCCGGGGAAGGCCCGCTCCAGGCACCTGGATGAACTGGATGGTGAGCGCCGACTTGCCCACGCCGCCCCCACCGACCACCACGAGCCGGTACTTCTCTTGGCCGGAGCCGTCCCGCCAGCCGGCCGCGGCCATGGGGACGCCGCCGAGCCCAGCCCGGCCACGCCGAGCCGCCGCCCGCCCTAGGCCCGGCTCCGGGGACTTGTGCGGCCGGCGGGCTGCGGGCGAGCGGCCGGGCGGGGGTCCCGGGCGCCGGGAGCTGCTGGAGTGCCGGTCCGGGCGGCAGCGCGGCGCCCGGGCTGGCCGGGTCCCAACCGAGGCGCGGAGAAGCGAGGTGACCGCAGCGGCGAGGGGCTGCAGCGTCCGGGGGGCGCACTCCTGCACACGTCTTCGCAGCGCCTGCCGAACGCAGCCTCCAGAGCAGCTACAAATGGCCGTCTGGGGGCCGGGCCGCCAAGCTGAGGTGCTGCATATGCATGAGGGGGCGGGGCGGGGCGGGGCCGCGCTGGCCTGGGCTGAGATTCGGGAGCTGACGGAGGGCTCAGACCCCCTCAGATGTGCCCCTGCAATCCCTTGACTGTGAGTGGGTGTGTGCACGCGTGTGCGTGTGCGAGTGAGTGTGTGTGACAAAGAGTGTGGGAGTGGGAAGAAGATGGTAGACAGTGTGTGACCATAATTGTATATGTCAGGGATGGTCAGGGATTGTGTGGATAAAAAATACAGTATGCGAAGGCGTGTGTGAAAAATAGACCTGTTGTCATCTTAATTCAGTTTGTAGGAGGGTAAATATCCTGCTTTAAGAGTACAGATGGTGACCATGACTGTATGAAAAACAGTATATAACAGTGCTTGAAGATTAGAGCTGTCACAATAATTGTGTGTGTGATATGCTTGCAGTGTGTGAGGGATGTCACAGAGAATGAATCACAGTGATTGAGGGTGCGTGGACAAGAGTATATGTGGCATATGTTGTATCAGGAGAGTGTCTTAGTGGCTGTGTGTATATGTGAAAAATGTGCGGTAATTGTATTTGAGGGGTGTGAGTGTGAGAGATTAATTTATGCTTTTTTACACATTACATACCAGGCACTGTTCTCAGTGCTACCGATCCTTTTATGAACAGTTCCCTGCCCTCAGGGAACTAAGAATCCAATGGGGAAACGGCCAGGACAACAGGCAAGTTGTCAGGCATAATGATAAGGGCTATAACTAATAGCTCCGTGTGGCCATGGGAGAAGCACTCACTCCAGAGCTGGGTGGTCCGGGAAGGCTTCCTAAAAGACCTGAAGAATAAATAATATAGAGAGATGAATAACTGGAAGAAAAGTATTCCAGGGAAAGCAAACTGCATATGAAGAAGTCAGAGCGGAGAAGGTAAGCCATGTGTCATATGATTTTGATTGTGTTGGGGGAGTGTGCTTGTAAATTAAAAGTGATTATCTATGTGTATAGCAGTTTAACCAAATGTAGCAGGAATCACAGCTGTATACTGAGGCAGTGTAGGGCAGTAGATAAGACCATGGGCTCTGGGGCCAGACTAGATTCAAATCCTAGCTCTCTCACTAATGGTATCATGTTGGGAGCCTACTGAACTTCTGTGCCTCAGTTTTCTCTTGTCTAAAATAAAGACTGTAAGACTACCTACCTTAAGGGGGGTTTTAGTAAGAATCAAATGAGTTAATACATATAAAGCACATAAAACAGTGCCTGGTATGTAGTAAGCATTTATGGCAGTTTTGGAACATGACTGCAGGTTCTTGGAAACAGCTTAGTGACTCTCCTGGAACCAGTAGAATGCAGCAGAAGAGATGCTGTATAACTTCCAAGTCTAGGTCAGAAGAGGCCACGTGGCTTCCACCTGTTCTCTTGGGATTCTTACTCTGGGAGAAACATCGTAAGAAGTTTGGCTACCCTGAGACTGCCATGCTAGAGAGGCCACATGTAAGCATGCCAGTCAAAGGTCTAGCTGAGCTCCTAGCTGACTGCCAGCATCAACTGCCAGCCACGTGAGACACCTTGGACACGGAGCTCTGTCCAGCCTTCAGATGACTGCAACCCCTGCTGGCATCTGACTGCAACTGCATGAAAGACCCCAAGCAAGAGCTACCCAGGTCAGCCCTTCCTGACCTACAAAATCATGAGCAAAATAAAACAGCAAACTGGTTGTGCTTTTTTAAACTTTTTCTTTGGGAATAATTTCAATCTATAAAGTATAAAGAACAGCCATAAGCCTTTACCCAAATTCAACTATGTGAGCATTTTACCCCACTTCCTTTATCGTTCTCCCCTCTCTATCTCTGCTTCTCTCTCTCTTTCATATATATGATATAGTTATTCATATAATTTATGATAAATTTATGTATATATATATAATTCATATATTAAAATGAATTTTTGAACCATTTAAGGGTAAGTTACAGGCATTATGCCCTTTACCCCTAAGTGCTTCAGTGTGTATTTCCTAAGAATAGGGATATTATCTTACATAACCACAATACAGTTATCAACATTAGTAAATTTAACATTGATATGAATACTTTTGTCTAATCTACCATTCATATTCCAGTTTTGTCAGTTGATTCAATAATGTGCTTTAGAGCAATTTTTTTCCCCTCTAGTACAGAATCCAGTCTAGGGTCAGGCATTGCATTTAGTTGTCAGATCTCTTTAGCTTTCTTAATATGATACAAAATGGTTGTCTTAGCACCTTTTTAATTTTTTTTTGAGGGGAGGGAGGTATTTTTTACACAGCAGTAATAGCCAGAAAAGCCTTAATGCAGATAGTGTTAGCAATGTGAAAAGAAAGAAAAAGAAAGAGGAACCCATGTCAAGGAAATGCTGAGAAAGGGCCAGTTATGCTTCTCTCAGTGCCTGTTTAGCCCTGAAATTTCCCATAGTCTTTCAGAACCAAAAAGATAACCAATGAGTCCTCCTTATGCAGCTTTTCTTCTAAAGTACAATCCAGAATCTTTCTCTCCTTTCAAGAAGATATGATCATCTGAAAAGCTTATCAAATCTCAAAAATATCCAAAAGAAAGAAAGTTATTCCCTGACAGGGAAAAAAAAAACCACATAGGGATTTCCCTGGCGGTCCACTGGTTAAGACTCCACGCTTCCACTGCAGGGGACACGGGTTTGATACCTGGTGGGGGAATCAAGATCCTGCATGCCACACGGCACAGCCAGAAAAAAAAAAAAAAAAAAAAACTATACTAGTCACAACTATTTAGACTGGGGAAATAAGGTATTGGTCCTAAAGCAATTATAATGAATTCCTTAGTATTCTGTGCCTCTGTATCTGGTATAGGAGCACTCAGGGGGTTCTGAGCCTGATGATAGTTTGACCAGTAAAAGAAAAAGTGGATAAGGTGGTAATGAATACAAGCTTGTGTGCACATATGTATTCAGTAACTAGAGTTTTCAGGGAGAAACTTATTTTCAGTAGAAGCTATTTCAATCCTTATTTGCTGAGCTTCTTCTCTGCCTGAGTCCTGACCAAGATTTTCTTTCCTTCCTTCTCTGTACCACTGCAATCTCTGTGTACAGGACAATTCCAATACTGCAACCAAGCAAGCAAACCCATGCTGTAGAAACCATGTGTTGGTTGCCTCCCAGGCATCCGTTTCTCCTTCCTTTCATACAGTGTCTCCTAATTTTCTCTCGGTGGTTTGAGAGTGAATGACTCCCACCTGCAGCTCCAGGGATTTACCCTAATTCACTGAAGATTATCAGCCCCCACTGGCCACAGTAATTAGCTGATAGATGGGCATATGACCTAGGTGAAGCCAATCAAGAACAGATTCAACTACAGAATCAAAACTACAATGAGATACCACTTCACACCCACTAGGATAACTAGAATCAAAAAGACAGATAATAACAAATGTTGACAAGGATTTGGAGAAACTGAACCCCTCATACACTGCTGGAAGGAATGTAAAATGGCACTCCTGCTTTGGAAAACAATCTGGCATTTCCTCAAAAAAGTTAAACATAGAGTTACTATACGACCTGGAAGTTCCAGCCTTAAGTATATACCCAAGATAAATTAAAACATGTCCATATAAAAACCTGAAAGTGCAAGTTTATAGCAGCATTATTTATAATAGCCAAAAAGTGGAATTAACTCAATTATCCATCACCTGATGAACAGATAAATAAAATATAGGGTATTCATACAATGGAATATTATTTTGCAATAAAAATGGATAAAGTACTGATACATGCTACAACATGGATGAATCTTGAAAACATTAGGCTAAGTGAAAGAAGCCAGTCACAGAAGACAACATATTATATGATTCCCACTGTATGAAAGGTCCAGGATAGGAAAATCTATAGAGACAGAAAGTAGATTAGTGGTTGCCAGGACTGAGGGGGAAATGCTCTGTGGCTGATAATGGGTATGGGGTTTCTTTTTGGAGATATGAAAATGTTCTGGAATTAGATATCTGTGATGGTTGCATAGTTCTGTAAATATACTAAAAACCATTGAACTATATACTTCTTAAAGTGAGTTTTATGGCATATAAATCAAATCTCAAAGCTGTGAGGATGAAAGATTCAATTGCAGGGTTTTATTTGAGCTACTAAGGAAATGTCTTTTTACTTCAAGATATTCTTCATGTCAACTCTATTCCTTTCTTTTTAAAAAAATTTAACTCAAAGTCAAGTGTTCAGCAAGGAAGAAGCCCACATGTTCAACTCCACGTAGACATTCTGTCCCAAAATGCTTTCTTGCCCTTACAAACTATCCCAAAAGCCTACAGCAAAAAGAAATTCTCCTGCAAAACAAACCACTGAAGACAGGAGTATCTGGCAGAGAAAGAACTAGTTGTCATTCATGCCAATTAAAGATGAATTTTCATCTTAATCTAAAAAGTTTCTTTCTCAAGTAGCTAAGAGATAACAGGGAAGTACAAAAATCTTCATCAGAAGAATGTCCCAGAACCCTGGAAAGGACACTAGAGATCATGCCCCTAATCTTACTGAAAGAAATCCTGTGACTAGGGAAGGAATTTCCCTCCCAATGTCACCTAGCAAGTTGTTAGCAGGATACAGGTCTCCTGACTCCTGTGCTCAGAGCACTATGCCCCATGCCAAGCTGGGTGTTACCCAGAGTCCCACAAAGCCTCATAGCACAGAGACAGCATGATGCTGCCAATCAAAAGAGATGTTGAATGTACCATTTTGATTTCAGTGGAGGATAGGAAAACTTTATATACTGGCTGGCTAAAGGGGTGTCAAGAGAATTCAGTGGGCAGATTCAGGGTCAAATTTGGCCAAAAGATATGTTTTGAATACAATTTTTGAATTGGTTGCTGATATTTGAATTTAGAATATTTCACAAACAAATCTAGATTTCTAACTCTTCCTGAAAAAATTAAATGGAACATCTACCAACACTGGGCCAGCATTACCATAGGACAATGGCTAAAGGTAAGTACAGGCTGCCCTTGAGAAAAGTATGGATGTTCCTGTTCTTCAAAGTAATCAGCACTCTTGTATCACACCCCACCTATGTGACGTTACCTGTCTGGCCTCTGTGAGCTTTAAGAGTTTGCAAATCCTACTACTATATGTCAATGTTCTCCACCTAGAATGCACATTTGAGTCCCCTGTAGTATCTTAAAATGAAGAACCTAGGCTCCACCCCAGACTTGGTAAATAGAAATCTCTATTTGCAGACCAAGAATGTGAATTTGTGTATTTAAATACCCAAAGCGAAATTATTAGAGAAATGCAAATCAAAACTACAGCGAGGTATCACCTCACACCAGTTAGAATGGGCATCACCAGAAAATCTACAAACAGCAAATGCTGGAGAGGGTGTGGAGAAAAGGGAACCCTCTTGCACTGTTGGTGGGAATGTAAATTGATACAGCCACTATGGACAACAGTATGGAGGTTCCTTAAAAAACTAAAAATAGAATTACCATATGACCCAGCAATCCCACTCCTGGGCATATACCCAGAGAAAAACATAATTCCAAAAGACACATGCACTCCAATGTTCACTGCAGCACTATTTACAATAGCCAGGTCATGGAAGCAACCTAAATGCCCACTGACAGACAAATGGATAAAGAAGATGTGGTATATATATACAATGAAATATTACTCAGCCATAAAAAGGAACGAAATTGGGTCATTTGTAGAGACGTGGATGGATCCAGAGACTGTCATACAGAGTGAATTAAGTCAGAAAGAGAAAAACAAATGTCGTATATTAACGCATATATGTGGAACCTAGAAAAGTGGTACAGATGAACCAGTTTGCAGGGCAGATATAGAGACACAGATGTAGAGAACAAATGTATGGACACCAAGGGGGGAAAGTGGGGGGTGGGGATGGTGGTGTGATGAATTGGGAGATTGGGATTGACATGTATACACTAATATGTATAAAATGGAGAACTAATAAGAACCTGCTGTATAAAAAAATAAATAAAATAAAATTCAAAATAAATAAATAAATAAACAAATACCCAAAGTGACTCTGAGACACCACCACAGTTGGGAACTCTTGGAGGAGAGTAGACTCTTGCATGTCCACTCTTTTTTTTCAGGACAAACAATGACCCTCTCATCTGGAATGTTGGTTACTCATCATCTCTAAAAATTACCATTGCCAAAATACCATTCCTGGCCCATCCCAGAGAAAGGATTTGGGGGTGGAGTGGGGAGGGAGGTGCTGAAACTAAGATTCCCCTGACCTCATCTACAGCTGAGTCAGACAGAGCCCAGGCCTGGTGACCAAAGAGGGCCAAACTCCCAGATCAGAGAGCATTCGAATCTCATCACAGTTAATGGAAGAGCATCATCCACTTATTTCCTTAATAGGCCCCTGCTTCTAATGTGAATGAATGGCTGGTGGAGAATGAAACAACCCAGCAGGAGCTGCATGCATCTGAGATGAGACAGACGCACAAATCTATTCCTTGTTTAAAGATCATGCTGCTAAGAATAGAAGCTGAAACACAGGCTGGAGCGTGTGCACACACAGCCCTAAGGAAGGCCACAACAAAGCTGGAGGAATCCACAGCTTAGTGGAGGATGATCAGAGAATCAGAGCCTTAAAGCAGAAAAGGGACCCTGAAGTCATTTCCTCTAATGCTCTCATTTTATAGATGGGGAAGCAAAGGACCAGACAGAAAAGAGCATTCCCCACTATTGCCTAGAGACAGAGCAGAAGCATGACTAGAACTCAGATTCTGTCTCCCAGCCTGGGGCCTGACTTAATGTAGTGCACTGCCTTGGGAGCCCAAGAGTCCAGAAGGCTAAGCAGGGCCAAAGTCACACCACCCTTCTCAGGTATAACTGCCAGGAAGAATCTAGCAAGGGTGTCCATTATTGCATTTTTTTAAATAATAAAAAATCAAAAACCACCTAAATATTCAACAACAGGGACTTGATTAAATAAATAATGCTATAGCCATAGTATAGAACACTATGTGGCCATTAAAAATAATTTTTATTTATATAGGCAAATGAAAAGAGTGGGATACAATCAGTATATAGAGTATGATTCCGGCGTTACATATATATATATATATATATATATATATATATATATATATATATATATAAAATAGCTACCATTTACTGAGCACTTACCGTGAACCTGGCACCATGCTAATCACTTAAAACGTATTATCCAATTTAATCCACAAATCAACCAACTGAAGTGGATTGTTTTTGTTTGTATTTTACAAAAAAAAAAGCTTCGGCACAGAGGTGTCATATAGCTAGTAAATTGCAGAGTGCATATTTAAACCCATGAGGTCTGAGCTCCAAAGCTTTGTATTTAATCATTATTAATAGATTTTTTTAAAAAAGAAAGAAAGGCAGGATATTCAGTTATCCTAGGTTATTTGCCACTTTTCATTTTTCTGTATTTTTTACCTTTTTTTTCCTGCAATTTCGCATTCCCTCCTACCCCCAGCCCCTGATAACCTCTAGTCTACTTTGTCTCTAAGAATTTTCCTATTTTAGATATCTCATATAAGTGTAAGCATACATGTGTCCTTTGGTGTCTGTTTTATTTCATTTAGCATAATGTTTCAAGGTTCCTCCATGTTATAGCACGTATGCATGCTTCATTCCTTTTTATGGCTGAATAGTATCCTATTGTATGAATATACTATTTGTTTATCCATTCATCTCTGTTGATGAACATTTAGGTTGTTTTCACTATTTGGCTATTGTGAATAATACCGCCCACTATGAACATTTGTGTACAAGTACCTGAGTTCCTGTTTTCAGACCTTTTGGGTATATGCCTAGGAATGGAATTGTTGGGTCAAATGGTAATTTTATGTCTCTTTGAGAAACTGCCAAATTGTTTTCCATAGCAGCTACACCTTTTTACATTTCCACCAGCAATGTGAGAGGGCTCCAATTTCCTCACATCTTCATCAACATTTGCTGTCTTCCTTTTTTTATAATAGCCATCCTGAAAGGTATGAAGTGGTATCTGATTATAGTTTTGGCTTGCATTTCCCTAATGACTAATGATGTTGAGATGTTAAGCATATTTTCATATGCTTATTTGCCATTTATATATCTTCTTTGGTGAAATGTTTATTCAAGTCCTTTGCCTATTTTTTTAAATAAATTTATTTATTTTTGGTTGTGTTGACTCTTCTTTGCTGCATGCGGGCTTTCTCTAGTTGTGGCGAGCGGGGGCTACTCTTCGTTGCAGTGCACAGGCTTCTCATTGCAGTGGTTTCTCTTGTTGTGGAGCAGAGGCTGTAGGCACGCAGGCTTCAGTAGCTGTGGCACGTGGGCTCAGTAGTTGTGGCTCGTGGGCTCTAGAGCACAGGCTCAGTAGTTGTGGCGCACGGGCTTAGTTGCTCCGCGGCATGTGGGATCTTCCCCGACCAGGGCTTAAACCCGTGTCCCCCACATTGGCAGGCAGATTCTTAACCACTGTGCCACCAGGGAAGTCCCTTTGCATATTTTTTAACTGGTTTGTTTGCCTTTTTGTTGTTGAGTTGTAGGAGATCTTTATATATTCTGGATATTAAACCCTTATCAGATATGTCATTTGCAAATATATTTTCTGTGGCTCTTCATCCTCTCGATAGTATTCTTTGATGTACAAGTTTTTTATTTTAATGAAGTCCAACCTCTATTTCTTTTTAGTCAAGAAAAATATACGATTATGTTTATGAACAATTTTTAATGATATGGGCAAAGCAGAAGCCAAAATTGTACCTATATGATTGAACTATGTAAAAATAAGTGGTAGTTAGATAATCTGGGAGACTTAACTATTCCAGGAAGATTGAGAATCAGAGTCAATATATAGAAAACACTTATGTCATTCTCCATCAGTCAGGTTGAACAGTGATGGCTGCTTTCTCTCTTTCTTCCCCGCAGCAGCTTTCCAAAGAGAGACATGCCTGCTGCTCTATGTGGACTGAGCCCTGAAAATTGAGCTTCCTTTAGCACCCAGGCCTGGTTTATAGGGCTCCAAACAGCTCTTTCACCCACACCCCTTACCAGGACTGTGACTATGGCTGTTTTAAAGACTTGTGAAGAACTCAGGGAAGACTGAAAGAGTGGCAGAGAGAAGAGCAAAGTCCTTAGTTCTTTTGAATAAGCTAAGACATCTCTAGCCTCCAGAACAAAAGGATACAACTTCAAATGCAGCTATATGGATTTAGGTTAGACAGCTGGTAGAACCTGATAATAAGGCAAGGTAGACAGCTCCTAGGAAGCTTTTTAAAATGCAGTGGTTTCTAAGCCCTGTTCCTGTCCCCATAGAATTACACTGTTTCAGGAGAGAACTGAAAGGAAATGCTTTGTGATTGCAATCTTCCCTCCTGTGCCCCAAGGGACATGGGATACTTCTGTCTCCTGCAGCTGCAACACCAGTGGTCTGGTCAGAACAAACAAGGTTTTCTTTTTGGAAAACTCAGGAGCCCTGGAGTGAGAGTGTGAGACATGGCATCCTAAATGCTAGAAAGGGAAGGGACTTGACAGGTCTACTCTACCTCCTATATTAGTCAGTATTGGGGCATTAGGGGACCCAATAAATAACAGCACTCCTCCCCACCCAAGTTTTGAACCAATTGAGAAATAGGACACAGAAAACCAATAGATGGAGATCCAAAGGTCAGCTTTGTTGCTGATAAGACACAGACTGGAGGATATGGCTTAGACGTGAGGCCAAGTAGGCTTGCTTACACTGTTCCCAGAATAAATGTACCATTGAGTTATAGGCAGGGCTGGAAAAACTTCAGGCCTCATCTTATGGGGCTCTGCCTCTGTAAAACTTGTAGCACATAGCGGAACACAGAATAACTGCCCCCTTTTAGTCAGGCTGACTCCCAAGGAAAACAAAGGAAGGAGTTAAACAGAGCATGCCCACATCATTCTTCCAAACTCAAGTGGATAGTCAAGTAGAAGTCATACCTTCTTCATGGAGAAGGATGAATAAGGGATGCGGAGAGAGGCTAGGAGGCTTACTCTGGTGATTTTCAAATTTTAGCGGGCATCAGAATCACCTGCAGAGCTTATTACAACACAGATTTCTGGGCTCCACCCCCAGAACCCTGATTCACTGGGTCTCTGGTGTGGTCTGATAAGTCTTATTTTTTAACAAGTTCCCTGGTGATGCTGATGCTGCTTATCTTGGGACCACACTTTGAGAACCAGTGCTCAAAGAGAATCTCTCCACTTGGAAATATAAGGAGGAATAAATGATTCCCTTGACCCTAAGGACTTGTTTGGTTGCCGGTGACAGAAACCCAACTCAAACTGAAATAAAAAGAATTTATTGGTTCATGTAACTAAATGATACAGCTGTTGATCTAACTTTAAGGACAGCTAGACTCAGAGACTCAGATGGTACCGTCAGGACTCTTTCACTCCCTGTAACTCTCAGCTGTGTTTGTCCTATATGACTCAAGTCTCAAGCCAGATTTGCCCTGATGTTGGCAAGATGGCTCCACTTATTTCTCTTCCCCTGAGTCAGTGTTTCTCAAACTTCAGCATGAATCAGAATCACCTGGAGGGCTTGTTAAAACACAGATTGCTGGGCTCCAATCCAGGAGTTTCTGATTCAGTAGGTCTGGGGTAAAGCCCAAGAATTGGCAATTCTAACAAATTCCCAGGTGATAATATTGATGCTATCTGAAGAATGGAGAATGGATGCTGGAAAGACTCAAACAATAGATGTTCACTACTCTTTGTTTTACAGATCAAGAAACTGAGCGGTTACGTGGCTGGTCTGTTTTATCCCATTTAGAAGAGAACAGTTTTTCCAAGGATATATTGGTTTTGAAACAAGAAAATCTGACATCAAATCCCTACTGATAAACTGAGTAGTTTACGGCAGGTTACTCAACCTCTTTACTCCTCTCTTTATTGTCTTAAAATGGGAATAACTGTAACACCTATTCATAGGGTAGGATGAGGGAGTGTTGATTTACTGGAACATGTAAGGGTCCTTTATATTTAGAGAAGTGTTAGATAGACATTGAGTTTTAAATTATTTTATTTTAAAAATCAATGTGGGGCTTCCCTGGTGGCGCAGTGGTTGAGAGTCCACCTGCCGATGCAGGGGACACGGGTTCGTGCCCCGGTCCGGGAAGATCCCACATGCCGCGGAGCGGCTGGACCTGTGAGCCATGGCCGCTGAGCCGAGCCTGCGCGTCCGGAGCCTGTGCCCTGCAATGGGAGAGGCCACAACAGTGAGAGGCCTGCGTACCAAAAAAAAAAAAAAAAAAAAAAAAATCTATGTGGATTATAATAGACCTGAAAATTAAAACTACATGGAGTCACTATTTTTTGTGTTATTAGTACTATTTTTCCCTTATACAATTGGCAAGATCAAATATTGATAACACTTTATGGAGCAAAAGTCAGGGAAAACAGTAATTTTCATTCATTGCTAGTTGAGTCCAGCCCATAGCCTGTACTTTCAATGTACTCAGGGACTCAATGCCCCCAAAATTTCATCTCTTTGCCTGAGGGATTTTTCTGAATGGTGGAAGTCCGTTCTGGCCGCCAGAAGGCCAGACCAGGGAATTAACACCTACCCCGCTATTCGCTATTCGTATCTCACATCCCCATGCTCCCAGAGCAGCCTTCAGCCAATGACTCTGGGGAGATGCAGCTTCCTCACCTTTGTTTAGGAAAATCCAGAAGCAAGTATTCTGCACCATTTCTCATCATTTCCAAGTGGGATTAAGTTTCAGTCATACTGTATTAGCTGGTTTCATAATACATCCCTTCAATGGTTGCCTTCCTTTCCCTGGTTCACTCTCCTTCCCCTCAGCTTTCTGGTGTTTCCTGAACCTTCCAGATACACTACTTGCACTAGAATTATTGTCACAGAGATATGCTTTTCTGGGGGAACCCCAACCAAGATGTAAACATTCTTTGGGAGTGGGCAATATCTAGCAAAATTACAAATTTACATGCCCTTTGACCTAGCAAATCTGATTCTAATAACTTATTTAATGGGTATATGCATGTAGAAAATAACATACATGAGGCTGTTTACTGAAGCACTATTTGTGATAGCAGATAGCAAGAGATTGACACAATTTAAATGTCCATTAATTCAAGACTGGTCAAATAAATCAAGGTACATTCATACAAGGAGATACTATGCAGAAAAAAAAAGGAATTCATACTAACTTGGAACAATCTTCAAGATTTACTTAAAGGAAATAACGGATAGTATGTATAATACACCATCATTTGTGTAAAACGAGAGCGTATATAAATGTATAGTTAGTTGTATCATTGCTTTTTTTATTTCTAGAAGGATAAACAAGAAACTGGGAGACTATTCTTGTATTATCTATTCAGAAAAACAAATTAATTAGTTAAAAACTTCTTTAAAATGAATGTGGAAAAAGTTTTACACTCAGAAAATTATTTATTAATCACTTCAGAAACACATTTATTTTTAGAGTTAGATACTGTAACTAGAAACACTACAAATTGCAATATGTCCAGAAAATGTTTATCAACAACCACCTAGAGCTTTAAAATGTATAGACAATGTGTTAATTAGACAGGGAGATTTTTTTTTAAAAAAAGGAAAGGAAGGACAGGGAAGGTACTGAAGAGCCTAAAGTCACACCTGGGGATTTTGAAGCTCTTGTTATAAATAACATCTCCCCTGTCCTTCAGACTTGCTATGAGCTGGGAGCTTTATATGCACATTCTCTTGTGTTCACTGCAGCTACTATCACCCTAGTTTTACAGACGAGGAGACTAAGGCTTGGGGAACTGAAGGGACTGGTTAAGGGCCACAAAAGTAGAACCTGAATGTGATCCCAGGTCTGTCTGACCCCAGGGAAATATATATGCCAACATCCTCTCAGTGCTACCTATTAAAGATGCAAACCTTGATAAGAGCTTTGAAAAAAGGAATCATATTTTAGAGTCACAATACCCCAAGGTCCAGGCTTGAAAGTACCCTAGTGAGCAATAGGGAAAGCCATTTCCTCTTCGGCCTTTCTGCACAGATTTTCATGCCAGAGTCAGAGCATAGGGAGCAGCAAGGGGGTTGTTGATTCATACCTTTCTGTGACTGGAGCATGCCAGCATCTGGGGCCATACTACAGGGCAGGAATGTATTAAAACTAATTTGGAAAATATTTTTTGACAAACAATTAGTTTTGCCTTCTCAGTCCTTCACACAGTGCCTGGCGCATAGAAGTTTCTGATAAAATACTTGTTGAGTGAATGAATGAACCAATAACTGGACAGCATAGTGTGAAGTGATGCAAGGAAGTCCAAAGGGGTAAAATACAGTTCCAAGTTATAACTCAGTTGAGGAGACAAGACAAAAATACCGCAATATTTAGGTAAGAGTAGAAGACAGGCCTAAAAGTAAGGCCTCAGTGCCAAATGAAGCCTGAGCTATAGGAAATCAGAGGTGGGAAACAGCCCTTTAGGCTGATGTGATGGGAAGATGACATATATAGATAAGCAGAGACAAAGGGCGTTCTGGAGAAGACAATTTTTAGTGGAGATGTGGGATAAGCCCAATATCTTGATGCACGGGAAAGAAGCACAAGATTTGGAATTAGATAAGACCAGGGTTTGAATCCCACATCTACCTTTTATTGATGGGTACAATTACTCAACCCCTCTAATAAGGATAATAATGGGGCTTCAGTACCAGGCAGAGACATTCAGACAATACAGCCCCCACTGGTGGCCATTTTAGATGACTGGTCTTCAGGATCTTGTAATTCCTTGAATGCTTGCCTGAAGCCAGACCAGAGAGAAGGAAGACTATGAATAGGAGAAAGGAAAGATACTTTCCTCTAGGCCCCTGAGATCCCCCAGACCTGGAGCCAACTGGAGAATGAATGGGAAATGGCGTTCTCAATGGACAGACTCAAGCTGGATGGAGCAGTTGTAGCAGAAGGAGATCCCCCATTGCTGCCCCTTGATATCATCTGAGCCTCTGCCAGTCAGTTCCCCAGCCCCAGTGGTCACCAAGCCAAGCTCCAGGCCTGAGACACCCAAACCCTCTCCTGCACCGGACCTCCGTTTCTTTTCCTTGTCATCTTGCCCTTTGAGTCTTTACTTCTTTTTCTTTTTCACTTTTTTGTTTTAATTAAAGCAAGTTGATTTACAGTATTGTATTAGTTTCTGGTATACAGCAAAGTGACTCAGTTATATACATATATACGTATTCTTTTCATATTCTTTTCCATTATGGTTTATTACAGGATATTGAATATAGTTCCCTGTGCTATACAGTAGGACCTTGTCATTTACCTATTTTATATATAATACTGTGTATCTGCTAATTCTAAACTCCTAATTATCCCTCCCCACCCCCTTTCCCCTTTGGTAAACATAAGTTTGTTTTTCTTGTCTGTCTATTACTGTTTTATAAATAAGTTCTTTTGTGTCATATTTTAGATTCCACATATAAGTGATATATGGTATTAGTCTTTCTCTTCCTGACTTACTTCACTTAGCATGATAATTTCTAGGTCCACCCATGTTACTGAAAATGGCATTATTTCATTCTTTTTTATAGCTGAGTAGTATTCCATTACATATATATATATATATATATATATATCTTCTTTATCAATTCATCTGTAGATGAACATTTAAGTTGCTTCCATGTCTTGGCTACTGTAAATAGCACTGCTATGAACACTGGGATGCATGTATCTTTTTGAAGTATAGGTTTCTCTGGATATATGCCCAGGAGTGGGATTGCTGGGTCACGCGGCAACTCTATTTTCAGTTTTTTAAGGAACCTCCGTACTGTTTTCCATGGTGGCTGCACCAATTTACATTCCCACCAATAGTGTAGGAGGGTTCTCTTTTCTCTACACCCTCTCCAGCATTTGTTATTTGTAGACTTTAATGATGGCCATTCTGCCTGGTGTGAGGTGATACCTCATTGTAGTTTTGAGTTGCATTTCTCTAATAATTAGGGATGTTGAGCATCTTTTCACATGTCTATTGGCCATCTGTATGACTTCTTTGGAGAAATGTCTATTTAGGTCTTCTGTCATTCTTTGATTGGGTTATTTTATTATTTTTTATTATTATTATTATTTTTTTTTTTGCGGTACACGGGCCTCTCACCGTTGTGGCCTCTCCTGTTGTGGAGCACAGGCTCCGGACATGCAGGCTCAGCGGCCATGGCTCACGGGCCCAGCCGCTCCACGGCATGTGGGATCTTCCCGGACTGGGGCACAAACCCTTGTCCCCTGCATCGGCAGGCGGACTCTCAACCACTGAACCACCAGGGAAGCCCTGATTGGGTTATTTTTTTGTTATTGAGTTTTATGAGCTGTTTATATATTTTGGAAATTAAACCCTTGTTGGTTGCATCGTTTGCAGATATTTTCTCCCAGTCCGTTGGTTGTCTTTTTGTTTTGTTTATGATTTCCTTTGCTGTGCAAAAGCTTATTAGTTTGATTAGGTCCCATTTGTTTATTTTTGCTTTTATTTCTATTGCCTTGGGAGACTGACCTAAGAAAACATTGGTACGATTTATGTCAGAGAAAGTTTTGCCTATGTTCTCTTCTAGGAGTTTTACGGTGTCATGTCTTATATTTAAGTCTTTAAGCCATTTTGAGTTGATTTTTGTGTATGGTGTGAGGGTGTGTTCTAACATCATTGATTTATATGTGGCTGTCCAACTTTCCCTACACCACTTGTTGAAGAGACTGTCTTTTCTCCATGTCTTCACTTCTCTTTGTTTCTATTTCAGTATCTATTTCAGCTTTTCTGTCTCTGTTTCAGTTGTTCCCTCTCTCTCTGTTTCCATCTCAATTGTCTAAAGTTCTTTCTCCATTTTACTCACATTTGTCTCAATAACAAGCCCCAGTTCCCTGCACAATATTCTTTGTATTACTAAAACTCAAATCAAAGCAAAACAAAAATGCAGAGGCTTGGCTTATTTACAAAAGCATATCAATCTAAAACTCAGGGCTTCCCTGGTGGCGCAGTGGTTGAGAGTCCGCCTGCTGATGCAGGGGACGCAGGTTCGTGCCCCGGTCCGGGAAGATCCCACATGCCGTGGAGCGGCTGGGCCCATGAGCCATGGCCGCTGAGCCTGCGCGTCTGGAGCCTGGGCTCCGCAACGGGAGAGGCCACTACAGTGAGAGGCCCACGTACTGCAAAAAATAAAAAGAAAATAAAAATAAAACTCAGTGTGATCATTTAGATTCATACTTTTATACAATACTCAAAAATATATCTCGGATGGATAAAAGAGTTAAATAGATGAAAGCCAAATCACAGAAAAACTGGCAGGAAATTGAATTCACTATTTATCAGAGCTTTGGAGGAATAATAACTTTTCAAGCATTGAAGCAAAGAAGAAATCACAAAGGAAAAGATGAACAGATTTTACTACGTAAAAATGTGAAGCTTCTGTGCAAAGAAAAGTAACAAAAGAAAGATAAAATAGAATAATGTTTGCAGTAAATATTCAAAGAATTAATATATAAATTATATGAAGTTGATATCATAAAAAGAAAAATTAAATCTTGAATAAACAGATCCCTTCCCTAAATAGAAATACAACCATAAATCAACATAAGGAAATGTGTTTAGCTTCATATTTTCAAGTATGTGCAAATTAAAACATTAATAGGAACCATTTCCCTGCCATTATACTAGCAAAAATTAAAACAATAAGAATACCCAGCGCTTGTGGTTAAGTAAAGTTACACGATTCTTTTGGAACGCTCTTTGGCAATAATTATCAAGAAACTTTAAACTGTTTGTACCTTTGTCCCTTAATTCCATTCCAAGGGGTTACTCCTAAGGCAGCAGATTTTAAACTATGCTCCTTGCAACCCTAGAAATTCCACAGAATTGTCCATGGGACTGCTAGGAAAGGTATGTTTTAGACAGGGTTTGGATCTATAAGCAAGAGAAATTAACCCTGGCTATCTTAAGCCAAAAGTCAATGCACTGAAAAAACTCGGAGGTTCACAGAATCCGTGGGAAGCTATACAAGCAGGTTCCGAAAGCAGGCAGAAAACAAGACAATTCCAGCAGGCTAGGGAGCTGGAACCACACTACACGTCTCAGAGCGAGCAGAGTCCGGTGCATGTGGCCCTGCTGCTGAGAGGAAAATGACCTCAATCACCCCCATACTGTCACATGCTCCTGATTCAAAGACATAGAAAAGAATGCCTAACTGAGCCTAAATCACATGCCTTGGGTTTTGCAAGAAAGCAGGAGGTGGGGGTGAAAAATATCCATCTTTGGCTTACCAGTGGGAGATGGGAATTTTCTCCCAAGTCTCCACACATATGGGGAGTCTCCCCAAACAGAAAACGTGGGTATGAATTGCAAGCTGATATAGGTGCTGGACAGTTGGAAAGCAGGAAATACCTTCTACTGGGTGATGGGGTGTTGACCACATAAAGCTCTAAGCCCCCATCCTCACTTCATCTAAAGCAACTCCACATTTATCTGCTTTCCGAATAGGCTTGCAGGCAAGATGTTATTTGCAGGAAGCTTTCTGAAGCTTCAGCACATTTGAGAAGCCCTTGTGGCAACACCAGGAAGGCTGGTTTAATGCACATTACTGTCTCTTTTCTTCTTTGCTGCCTCCAAATAAAGAGGTTGGAAAGATGCTTTTGTAGCCTCCCTTGCAGGTAGGGGTGACCTTGTAACACAATTCTAGCCAGACAGACCTAAGTCTATGTCTACTGGTGGTGATTCTGGGATGATAAAAACAAAACGCAGACCTGAACCAGCGTTATCTCTTCCTCCTTTCTGCCTTGGATACTGATTTTATGATTAGAGCTTCAGCAGCCATTTTGAGAACACTGACATGAGAAGAAGGCCAAGGGAACCAAAGCCAGCAGTCTTTTGCCTTTGAGTAACTTATTATATGAGAACGATAACCCCTAATTTGAAAGGCCATTTAGAGAAGCCTTCTTTTCCTTGCTGCTAAAAACATTACTAATTGAACACCAAAGAGAAAAATCTAAAAAAACTAAATATATATACTGATAAGCTGTTCATTACAGAATTTTCCAAATTGTTTTTTTTTAAAACCAGTAAATTTAAATATTTAACTATAGGAGATAGCTTAAACAAATTGCAGTCTACCCACTGGATGAACTATTATGCCCACGTTAAGCTGTATAAGTATGAAGTCTTTATATGCTTATGACAAAATAATTCAAACACTAGAATACATAATTTATCTATGTTATTGTACTATACATAAAAACCCAGCTACCTATAATAGCTGCTATCACTTTTTTTCTTTTTTTTTAGTCTCACTGGAGCTCAGGTTCCTTATCTTTTTTATTTTTAATTAAAGTACAGTTGATTTACAATGTTTCAGATGTACAGCAAAGTGATTCATTTATATATATATATATGTATTTTTTTCAGATTATTTTCCATTACCGCTATCACTTTTTAAGGAACTGGATCACCCACAGCACCTGCTGAGCAGAGTAGCCCAACAACCATGTTCTGTGCCATTTGGCTCTATGACCCCTCCTCTCCATACAACCCAATGGCTGGAGGCAGGGGAGGGGTCAACATCCTCTGAGATACTTTGTGTAAAACTCTGCTCAAACAGGAGTAAACTGGACCAATAGGTTTCTCATCCCTGGGTCCTGTTGCGCATGAGACCCTGTGTGCGCCCTCCAAGAGTGCAGTTTCTGTTTCCCCCAGTCCTGTGGAATTCCTGCGATCAAACCCCCCTGGCCTTCAAAGCCAGATTCTCTGGGGGCTCCTCCTCCCATGGCCGGACCCCCAGGCTGGGGAGCCTGACGTGGGGCTCAGAACTTTCACTTCTGTGGTGTAATTAATTTCCAGTTTGTGTGTTGCCCACCCTGCAGGTATGGGATTTGATATTATTGCGATTGTGCCCCTCCTACCATCTCGCTGTGGCTGCTTCTTTGTCTTTGGATGTAGGGTATCTTTTTTGGTAGGTTCCAGCATTCTTTTGTCTATGGTTGTTCAGCAGTTTGTTGTGATTTTGGTGTTTTTGTAAGAAGGGTGAGCTCACGTCCTTCTACTCCGCCATCTTGTCTCTGTCCAGGTTTCTCATCCTTTGGAGTTGGAATTGGGGGAATACTAAGAGAATCAGGCAAACCACATCAGGGGCTGAAGCTTAAAGGACATGTAGATCACAAGGTCAAGTATGGGAATGAAAGGCTGTGAACATGTGTGTTGTCTGGAACTGGGAAATATTAGGCTGAGAGAAGATACAGAGTGTGAGGAAGTCAGCCAGGGGAAAGGAGAGAAAGAGACACAGAAAGAAGCAAAAGCACAAAGAGTAGCTAACTGAGGTAAGTGACAGAGTGTTGGCATGGATATCAGGAGGTCCGACAGAGTTCTGGAAAGCTGCCTGAGATCTAGAACAGCTTCTCCAGCTCCAGTCCAACAGACTTACCAGATTCCAACCCCTTTTGCTGAATTTTGGTGGGACTCTTTTCCCTTTTAGCTAAATGGTTTCAATTAGACCCTGAAGCCTGTATGAGTATGCATTCCTGGGAATTATAATAGCCTAACATAGGCATAAACACAACCATGTAAAACTCCTCTCTGAATATGGATAGGAACATGAGCAAAAAAAAGCAACTGATTTGTCAGAGAAGGAAGTTTGTGGGTGATGTTTTTTTTGAGGAATTCATTATTACTGCTCTAATATTGTTTTTACAGTAAATAAAATTGAGTTTTAAAAGCACTGTAGAACTGGAGTAAAGCTTTAAATGTGTGCATGCTGTCTGACCCTGCAATACTACTTCCAAGAATGTAAGAATATAATCAGAGATAATGCATCAGAATGTAAGTTCTTGAATACTCATCACAGCATTGCAGAAAAAAAAATGGAAACCACTAAAATGCCAAACAAGAGTATTGATTAAATAAATTATGATATATCCATAACGGGATGCTGTACAATCATTAAAAATCATATTGTAGAAGAATATTGGTTGGCATAGAAAATATTCATGATCTACTGCTAAGAAGAAGAAAAACAAACAAGCAAAAACAAAAACCAAAGAACCCTACAAAATAGTAACTATTTTGGTGCCTTTTTTTTCTGTAGAGAAAACAATGTATGCTATTATAGGCATAAAGAATATTAATATGGAAAGACAGATGCTAACATGTTAACAGTGGTCAGTCCTCAGGTTGGGAGGCAGGGATGATTAGAAGAAATTTCTGTACGTTTCCTTCATGCTTTTCTCATGTTTTCCTCCCTTAAATATTATGGAGGTTTAGGGAGGTGGGTTTTATTTTCCCCATTTTTTTTTTTTAAGAAAAACCTGCCGACTGCCCATATGCCTAGGAAACCATTGCCACAATTCCCAACATTCTCCACAGCTCTCGAGCTTGGGGAAACCTAGGGAACTGCTCCCAGAGCCAAGAGTGCAGGTAATGACAGGGAGAGAGGAACAGATGACAGAGACAGAGGCTGGGCAAGTCAGAGGAAACTCAGGCCGCAGGGTGGCGGGGATGCACTTGGAAGGGTGGCTCTGGAAGGACCCAGGGCTGCTGAGCTGGGCTGCTGAGCTGGGCTGCTAACAGGCTGTGCTCACAGAGGTATGACGCTTTAAGCCTGTGATAAGCCCAGCCAACTAGGGGAAGCGGCTCTGCAAGCACCCCAACTTGCTGAAGATGGCCTTGAACACTCAGAGCCCGAATAAGAGCTGTAAACCCAGCGGGGCTCTGGCCAGGCCCCCGGTAGAGCCTGGGAGGTGGGAACCATGTGCTGCAAGCTCAGAGCCTGGGGCATGCCTCACTCCCTACTGTCCTCCCCTCTGTCCCCACCAAGGGAGGTATCTGTCTAGTTTTACAAACACAAAAACAAAGCAATTATGGTGACACTTGTCAACGGAAAAAAAAAAAAAAGCACAGCATGAGGGTTGTGAGTTAAATTTTATTTGGGGCAAAATGAAGACTATAGCCTGGGAAACAGCCTCTCAGAGAGCTCTGAGGAACTGCTGGGAGGAGGCAGGGGTGGAGGTCAGTATGTATGTGACTTTTGTGAATAAGGTTATGTGCAGTCAAGCACGCATTTGGGCAGAGGAGCATCTAGATGTCTCCATTAATGATCTTAGTGCTTTTCTAGATACGACAAGATGCAAGAATTGAGCTCATAAATTCTTCTCCTGAAAATATCTATCTGAAGGCCTGTTCTGCCAGTTTTTCCCAGAGCACAGAGTGCCCCTCTCTTGATCTGAGCCCTGAACTCCTTTCAGGATGTGTTGAAGGTCAGCGACTGCAGCGGCGAGTGACTAATCCTCGTAGAAGAAGCTGACGAGTGACAATTTTTCATCCACACACTGAAGAAATATGGAAACAGGAATCAGACTTAGGTCTGACTCTCAACTCATTCGACCATGAGCAGGTCCTCTTGCTGCTTCATGCCTCAGTTTCCCATCTGTGACATGGAAATAATGATAATATTTACCCCAACAGGTAACTCTGCATGTTATTAATGAAGACCAAAAAATGGTGTAAGAAAGGATATGTGAAAACTGCTTTGTAAATTATGAAGGACTAAGCTAATGTCAATCCCTGTTTATCAGATGTATGCCTCTTAGTTCTCTAATTCTGAATGTGATTTGTATCTATCATGGTACCTCACTGCCTTCCAATTTCCACAGCTTGCAATGGAAAGCTCCACAGAGAAATGATCATTTAGACGTAGAAAGGGAATCAGATCCAAAGCAAAGGAGAACACATACCTGCTAATATAAAGATCAATACAATTTCTGAGACTGAGTTTTGAATTTAGCTCTGAGTTTTACAATCGAGAAGATGTAAAAGGAACCATTTAGGGGAAATGGAATGTTCCCTAAATCCACATTGCTCAAGTAGCAGTCATTGATGTACCACTCTCCCGTGTTTTGCTGTATCTGTATGCCACCTGTACTTTTAGTAAATGAATACTTTAAACAAGTCTAACAAAAAATATTTCCTAAGAAAACATATAACACTCCTTTAAGTGCTTGCCTTATATTTTCCTTACTATACTGTACAGAGCCCATCATGGCATGTCCACACTGCCCAAGATCCTAGATTCCCAAGTTCACTGGGGATAACTCCCCAGACCATGCCGAGGAGAGCAAGGCCCAGCAAAGGGACCAGACTTGCCCAAGGTCACACATCAGGGGAGGGACAGGTTGAGGCTTCCTGACCTCCAGTCCAGTACCCTTGGCTCCCCTTTACCCGCTGCCTTTCTCTGAGTCTCTCCCCCCACCATCCTAACTGACCCCTCAGTCAGGGTCTGTGCCTATAAGGTCCCATTAATGAGCCCATGTCTGATCCTGAAAGAAGGTGAGTTGATGCAATTTCGGTGACTCCCAAAACCACCTGGGATTCTTTCCTGGTCTCTTTCCCTAGATTGTGAGAACCAGGAGGGGAACAGCCATGATTCAGGAGGTTGGTGAGGAACAATAGGATTGGAGGTGGAGTCCTCTAGACCTCTTGACAAGTGGGTGGTGAATGAGCTTGGGATAAATCGTACAGGATGAAGAGAAATGGCCAGAGGAGGGGAAGGATTTCCGGGGCTCAGAAGTTTGTGTCCCGAAGGAAAGCACCCAGCAGAGGAGGCAGCCCAGGGTGCCCAGCTGAGGCTAGGCCAGCAGAGGGGGAGGCTGTTTAACCTGGGTTCTCAGAATGGTTCCCTTTCCCCATTTGTCCACTTGAGAGGATGCCTGCTGTAATATGCCCTACGGTGCTATATGAGCTAGCAGGGCCCCATGTGGGTCCCAGGAACAATTTTATCAAGGACTGCAAGGTGATATGAAACCCAGGCAGGTCCCCTGGGGCCAGATGGGAACATGTCCCCTTCACGCAGATGCCCCCGCCCCAGGACCCCTGCAGAGCCAGTGAGCAGTGCTGCATCAGACTAGTAAGAACAACCTGCTGAGCTCATCCAGAGCTCAGCTCTAATACAGATTCAGGCTGGGAAGAGGGGTACAGAGACTCCACAAAGTCTAGTAATCATGCTGCCAACGCTCAAAGTAGACATGGAAGTGACTTTTTGGCTCCACTTGGCCTCTGCCAGGTGTTGATCTTGGGAAACAGTGGGATGAAGGAACAAGCCCTGGGTTAGGAGCCAGCAGGCTAGAGTTCTTGCTCTGGCTCTGTGTGATGTCAGGCAAATCCCTTTGACACTCTGGGCTTCCGTTTCCTCATCTGCACAATTATTTTCTTAATTCTTGTCCTGTTGCAAGAATTAGGAAATCTAGGTTCTGAGGTCAGATGGACTTGGTTTCTAGTCAAATTCTTCTAGTCAAAGGAGCTCAGAGTTCAACAGAGGACATAGACAAAGACAGACAATAGAGACTGGCACAAAAGCAGTAATCTTGCTTCTTGCTCAAGCCTGAATAGACAATAGCAGAGTGAGGACTAGAATGAAGGATCTGGACTCTAATGGAAAGACACATCTAACAGATAATCATACGAATAATTAATGGAATAATTAATCATAAATGTGATAGGTGCTGTGAATGAAAAACAGAGGATGCTGCCAGGGTACGAAACAGATTATAACATGACAGAGAAGCCATGTTAAAGATTTTGGACATTCTCCAAAGAGTCATAGGAAATCATTTAAGCAAAACAGTGATAGTGAGAGTATGCTGCAGTGAAGACTGGATTGGAAAGACACAACAGTAGAGGCATGGATACCTGTTAAGAGGCTCTTGCAATAATCCAGACAAGAGATGGAAATGGCATGGGTTAGGGTAGTGAGGACAATAGACCAATGTGGTAGAACCATCAGGACTCAATAACGGATTTGATATGAAAAAGGGAAGAGAGAAGAAATGTTAAAGATGTTCCCTGAGTTACTGGAATGAGCAATAGGGTAAATGATGATGCCGTCTACTGGGATTGGGGTATGAGAGGAGGGGCAGCTTTTGGGGGAGAAGACCTTTAGTTCAACTTTGGCTGTGTTGGGTTTTCCTATTGTGATGGTGGTTGTTTTGGTTGTTTTGGTCTGGTTGTTTTGTTAAGTTGGCCTGTGAAATTGAGAAGGCGGTTAGACATGTAAGCCTCTCAGTCAGAGAGGAGGGGGCTTCAGAGTCAACCCAATATGGCAACAGAAGCCACAATGGACAGAGAGAGGCAGCCTGCCTGGCCCTAACACATAATAGGGAGTAGATAGAGCATAGGCTTTGAATGACACTCACTGGTTTCCACTCCCTCTTTACCGTCAGCCATGTGACCTTGGGCAAATTGCTTCATCTCTCTGAGCATAAGACTCCTCATTTGTAAAATGGAAATGATTTTAGCATCCTCACCAAATTATCATGAGAATTACACTATAATACAATTAACAGTTCAAAAGACTTTCATCTGTTATATGTGAGGATATTTCAGACAAGCACCTTGTACTATATGTTAAAAGCTTGGTGTGAACTCTAATACCAAAACAATGTTTTTTTAACAAAATAAGATATCCAAAGCACTTATCACAGTAGAGAGAGAGCATAGCTTAGGTTTCCGCAGCTATTTTAGAGATAGACAACCCTGGATTCAAGCCTGGACTTACCACTTCCAAGTTGCGTGACTTTGAGCAATTATTTACTGAATTTCCTTTTCTGAAAAATTGGGAGAATAATGGAATCAGCTTCATGAGTTTGTCGCATGGATTAAATGAAATAATGATGTAAAGTACCTTGCATTTACTATGTGCTCAGAACATGCCAATTATTATTATTATCTGTAATAGATTGTCTGGCACACGGTGAGTATTCATTACATTTGTTCCCCCGCATCCTCCTCGCCATTCCGCCACCTTCCACATGTCCATCTGCACACATTTTAGGTGCACAGGCCTTACTCAGTGTCTGCTTATGGAAGAACCAGAGCTCTCTAAGTCCTATTCCTCACGGCACCCTGAATTCAGCTCTCTCCGCAGCAATCTATTCTCCCCCTTCATTCAACAAGCACAACAGATAATACAGGTCATTGTCACGTTGTTCTCAAGTACCAGCTCCCCTCCCTCACTGGGAATGTAAGAGACAGAGGCTCTAGGCCATATGCTCACATCATCAGCTGTGTTTCCATGACGACCAGTCCAGCATAACTAGATGTTTCAGCAGAGATGAACTGTTACACCCAGCTCCCCACAGAATGTAGCTGATTAGCTATTATTATATTCCTTGCACTGATCTAAGGGCTAAAGCAGGCTAGATATGGCTCTGAGGGGTGGCGAGGTTTGTGTTTGCATAAGTAAGTGATAGAATTTGGGAATGCATTTGGCTATCATTGCAGCAGTAAATGCTTTGGCTGTAATAAGTTAATAGAAATCTGAAACAAAAATTGGGTTCTAAATGCCACAACAGAGGAAGGTACCTATTGCTATGTGAACCAAACAAAGATACAGACCTAATTCTCCCTAAGAGGAACGAAGAAGACTCATTTTAACAAAAACTTTGGCATTCGTTAAAATGAGGTCTTTAAAAAAAAAAGAAACGTACTATAAATGTATCAGGGTGCTTTCAACTGCAAGTAGCAGAAAACCTAACTAAAGCAGTTTAAATAATTAGGATATTTGTTATCTTCATGCTCCAGAAAATCTAGCAGTAAGCCTTTCCAGGGCTGGTTAATTCAGTGGCTATCAGGAATATCAGCAGGATCCAAGTGCTTTCTGTCTTTCCTTAGCATGTTTGCAATATCTGCAATATCTCCTCTCATGGTTAAGAGATAACCAAAGCACTTCTAGATATCACAAGCAGACACTTCATCTCCAAAGAAGAAGAGCATTTGCTCCCATGCATCCTTTTTTTGTAGTGAGGAAAGTCTCTCCCAATACTCCCCCTGCAGACTTCCTCTCAGGTCCTAATGGCATGACTTCATCATGGATTCAAAGTCAAGGATTTGGATTTTATCCTGCAGAAAATGGGGAACCATTAAAGGATTTTCAGCCAGGTGATGGAGTCATAGACTTCTGTTTTCGATAGATCACTTAGAGAGTCATATGGAGGATGGAACAGAGGGATGGATGGATAAGAAGCAGAAAGACCTCTTAGCAAACTGTTGCAAAATCCATATAGGAGATGATGAGGTCTGAACTAAGTTAGTGATGGTAGCAATTGAGGTGGGAGATAGGAAGATAAATGGAGAGAGTTGGAGCCGTTAGATTATCATGACATTAGACACAGATTCATTGGCTAGAATGCTACTTAGATTTCTTATTTTTGTATCTGAGTAAAAGAGTCTTACCACCAACTGAGCTGAAGAACATCACAGGAGCAAATTTGAGGGAACTGATGATTAGCTCAATTGTGTAAATATGGAGTTGGGGGACCACAGTATATCCAGGTAGCAGGACAATACAGGGGCTGGAAGCTCAGAAAAGAGATAGGGAGCTGGGGTCACCAGTATGTGAGGGGTTGGTGAAAATCAAAGGAATGGATGAGGTCACCCAGAGCAAAAAGGGAAGGGTGCCAAGGACAGACCCTGAGTGAACAGCATTTAAGGAAAGGGCCATGGACAGGAGTTCAGTGAAAAAGATGGATCCAGAGAAATCAGAGACGTAGAAAGAGAAGCAGAGAGGGTGGTGTTATAGAAGCTAAAGGAAGAGGACTCCAAAAGAGTGTAACATCTTACAGAGGAGCTAGGAAGATAGGGGACTGGTTTAAGCTTTAATAACACTGATACATTCTCTTTCTAGAAGTCTGGCTGTGAAGGGGAGTAGAGAGATAATGTGATGACTGAGGCAGGTGAGGGAGGATTTTATAAACGTGGAATGAGGCTTGAGCATGTTTATAGTCTGAGCAAAGGAGCCTAGAGCCAGGGAGATGCTATCGTTGCCCTGCCTGACCCAGATACAGGACAATTTTGGAGCAGAATTCCAAAAGCTAGAGTTTTCTCCTCTCCCAAGGCCATTCCAGGGGTCCCTAGGGATAGCTGCTCAACAGGGGGCTGCCAGGTGTCCCTCAGTCTCTGTTCCTTCGATGACATTCATCTACATGCCTGTATTGTTCTTGGAAGATACACGGGAATCAATTATGGTCTCTACTTAATGCTGGCTTACTGAGAATTATGCAAAATACCAGCTGTCTCCCAGATCACCTCATTAGTGCCTTGGGGTGGTAATTTCATGGAAATGACTCTGAGGCAAAGTTGAGCTGCCCAGCAGGGAACCTTTTATGGTAGGCATCTGTCTTCTAGATCTTCTCTGCCTCCTTTGGGGCCAGCCCAATCAATTGTCCCCAGGCCAGACTGGGGTGGGGGGTGCTGCACCCTCAGCTTCCCTGTTTCCTTCAGACTCAGAGGGCCCTTTGTCCTGGCCAGTCACTCACTGTCCATCCCTTGGTGGCACAACTTGGACTAGAAGCAAAGAGTAGGGGACTGTACCTTGGGAGGATCAGGAGTATGTAACCTGGAAGAGACACAGGAAAAGCTGTCAACACTGCAGAGATCCCATCAGAGCCTGGGACACCCAACACTTACCTTCACAGCCCCAGTGAGACATATTTTGAGGTATTGGTGTCTCTAGAGAAACCGTCTGCCTCACTCTAGGAGTTTACTCCCAGAAGCCATGTTACTGCTGCATCACCCTATTCATCATCCCCATCATTGGGTAATTGGTCCAGGGTGGACATTGGGCCCAAGAACTTTTCCCATAATCGTTTTCATTGCAGAATTCCAGTGCTCACCACTGTACCTAGCACAGAGTAGGAGCTTGACAAATATTTCCTGAATTCATTTTTTACCTTTGCGTTTACCACATTCTATTTGCTTTACCAGGAAGGATTTTTCTCTATCCTTTTCATTTAGCTAATGCCTACACAGCTTTCCAAGCTCACTCAAAACATCATCAACCCCATGAAAGCTTCAGTGATTCTCCACCTCTGATCTGTACTGTAGTATTCAGAGCTAATCTCTGAGGTAGAATTTTGCACTCTGTATTGCAAATATTTTCTTGCTCATCTGCTATGTTGTCCTCTCTTTCTCTCTGGATAGATAAATGATAGGTAGATATATAGGTAGGTAGGTAGGTAGGTAGATAGATATACAACCTAATGCATTTGAGACTCATCTATGTTGTACGACGTATCAGTACTTCATTTCTTTTTATTGCTGAATAATATAACACATTTTATTTATTCATTCTTCAGTTGATAGACATTTAGTTCGTTTTTGCTTTGGGGCTATTATGAATAATGCTGCTATTTACATTCATGTACAAGTTTTTGTCTGGATGTACATTTTCATTTCTCTTGGAATAGCTGGGTCATATGGCAACTCTATGTTTAAACTTTTGAGAAACTGCTAGACTGTTATCTAAAGCCCTGTACCATGTACATTCCTATCATCAGGGTGTGAGGGTTCTAGTCTCCACATCCTCGGGCAACACTTGTTATTATCTTTTTTATTATAGCCATCCTAGTGGATAAGAAGTGGTATCTTATTGTTGTTTTGATTTGCATTGCCCTAATGATTAGTGGTGTTGAGTATGTATTCATTTGCTTATGGGCCATTTGTATATCTTTGGAGAAATGTCTATTCAAGTCTTTTGCCCATTTTAAAAATTGGGTTATCTGTCTTTCAATAAGTGTTTGAGGGCTTCCCTGGTGGCGCAGTGGTTGAGAGTCCACCTGCCGATGTAGGGGACACGGGTTCGTGCCCCAGTCCGGGAAGATCCCACATGCCGCGGAGCGGCTGGGCCCGTGAGCCATGGCTACTGAGCCTGCATGTCCAGAGCCTGTGCTCCGCAACTGGAGAGGCCACAGCAGTGAGAGGCCCGTGTACTGCAAAAAAAAACAAGAAAGAAAGAAAAAAAAAAGAGTATTGAAAGGGGGAAAACCAAAATGTAGTGTGAATTAGGATTGGTGGAAACTGATGAATTTCAATATATGTAGAAATAAATATACTGTACATATAAATGTCTGTATGTGTGCATACATGCACACACACACAGATATACATAAGTATATTCCCTAGCTGCCCATTCTTAGGGTCTGGAAGGAGTGATATCCCAAACACAATGAGCATACCTAGCACTCAGTTTTTGGTTTCTAAAAACCATCCTCCACCAAAAGGAACCAGGGTTCCTTGGAGAAATGGTTCATTTAAGGGCTCAATGAGGGAATATACAAGATGAACCTGGAACCTCCTTTTGTATAAGGAAAATAAAGAAATGCTCAAAAAACAATGGGGACAGGTAAAAAGGACACAGAAGCAAGCTTGAGGGGACCCCCACCAAGCAAATCTAGAATAATCTGCACATCAAAATAAATAATGATAATAATGGAGTATAGGGGGCTTCCCTGGTGGAGCAGTGGTTAAGAATTTGCCTGCCAATGCAGGGGACATGGGTTTGAGCCCTGGTCCAGGAAGATCTCACATGCCACGGAGCAACTGACCCCATGCACCACAACTACTGAGCCTGCCCTATAGAGCCCGCGAGCCACAACTACTGAGCCCGCGTGCCACAGCTACTGAAACCCGTGTGCCTAGAGCCCATGCTCTGCAACAAGAGAAGCCACTGCAATGAGAAGCCCGTGCACCTCAACGAAGAGTAGCCTCCACTCGCTGCAACTAGAGAAAAGCCCAAGCTCAGCAACGAAGACCTAACACAGCCAAAAACAAATAAATAAAATAAATAAATTTATTTTTAAAAAATGGAGTATAATCCACTATATAAAATACAAACAATGAGTGCATACTGATATAAATAAATAAGTAAATTGAAAACTTGATGAAGGATAGTATATTTGTATGGTTACAAAACACATTCCCACAAAATACTTAATAGTTACAAAAAGGAGAATTGTTGTTCAATGGATAGTTTCAGTATTGCAAGATTAAAAATTTCTAGAGTTCTTTTGCACAACAATGTGCATATAGCTAACGCCACCCTACTGTACACTTAAAAATGGTTACATGAGAAATTTTATGTTATGTGTGGTTTTTTAAAACCACAATAAAAATACTTATTAGTTACGAAGGGAGAGTACTTTTTCAGTGGAGAGGTCTGGCAGACACCACCTTAATCAAGTGATCAAAGTGATCATTAGTGATGGAACAAATTGAAACTCTATACCACCTGATAGGATGCAATGGGAACACAGCATCATTCCTGTGATATATCTGCCAAAGCTGAATCTCGGGCAAATCTAAATTGAGGGACATTTTACAAAATAACTGGACTGTAATCTTCAAACGTGTCAAGGTCAGGAATGTCAAGGAAAGATGGAAGAACAGTGTCAGGTTAAAGGAAACTAAAGAGACATGACAACAAAATGCAACATGTGATTCTGACCTGGTATGCTTTTCTGTAGATGATCTCATTGGGATAACTGGTGAAACTTGCCTGGGTGTAACGTGTCAATGCTGAGTTCTTGATTTTGATGGTTGCACTGTGGTTAAGTAGGAGATTGTTCTTGCTTTTATCTTATTTTAATTTTAAATATTTATTTATTTATTTAGGCTGTGCAGGGTCTTATTTGCAGCATGTGGATTTCTTAGTTGCGGTATGAATGCAGGATCTAGTTCCCTGAGCAGGGATCGAACCTGGGTCCCCTCTATTGGGAAAGTGGAGTCTTACCCACTGGACCACCAGGGAAGTCCCTTTTCTTGCTTTAAGGAAGTACACGCTAAAAGATTCAGTGGTGCTGACTCATCGTGTCAGTGCCTTCCTCTCAAATAGTTCAGGGGAGTAAAAGTTATTCCACGTATATTGAAATTCATCAGTTTCCACCAACACCTACATAGGTATTATACTTGCAAACTTTCTGTAAGTTCGAGATTGCTTTTAAAAATTACTATTCTTCTGGAGGAAGAAAAGAGTGTGGCAATAAAATGCTGATTAGAATCTGCCTAGGGGCAGGATTGTTGATAGAGGGCTTCCCTGTAGCTTCCCCATAGGCAGAAAACTGGCTTGTTCATTGGAGGATCTCATTCCTGCCTTCCAGAGCTCCTGGTGTCTTTCCAATTCCTGAGGGTACGCTGTATGATATGGCAGGGAAAATCAAGTTACTTCTTGTCAGGGTCCCCTCTACAAGTTCCTCTGCCTTAGTTTGGCTTCTCCCACAAGCAGAGCCTGAGACAAGAACTTGGGTGCAGAAGTTTATCTAGCAGATGATTCCAGGAAGAAGGAGTAAGGATGTGGAGAAAAAGAAGTCAAGGGAAGAAGGAAAGGCCACCTGCTTTCTCTAGTTCAGACTGTGTCATTAAAGATGCAGTTTCTGTTTTTATTGACCTCATTGTTTATGTGGGCTAATTTCTGAGTAAAGAAGGAGAAGAAAAAGGCCTTGATTTTGCTATCTTGTAATCAGAAGTCTACTAATTGATGCTTGTAATTTATTCAATACTTGCACTGCTGTAAGAAGTTCTCAAGCATTGTCCCCAGCCCTCCTAGGTCTCTCATTTCCCAGGGATTCTCTGGCATTGCTGGCCCGTGAAGTGGGATTTGCTCATCCTAGGCAAACCACAGGTTTTGCTCTTTCCATCCAAGAAGGAACACATTACAGGCTCCACAATTTTCACAGAAGCATGTCAGCTCTGGTCCTGATGGTTTTATATTTAAGTCTGTGGATAGCCCTATAGTCATCAAATGGACGCCACAAGCCCCTACCAAGAAGAAAATCTTAGAACTGAGTGCAGACTATCTTCTTACAAGAAGCACAGTTGAAATAAAAAAGCCCAGATGAGAGAGACTGAGAAACAAATGCACCACTCTCAGACAAGGTCAGATCCTCTCTTATGCAACATTCTCCTGTGTAGCATTTTACAATATCACAATTAAACAACTGTGAAGTCAGTTGTCTGATGCCTAGCCCTCCTCCACTATAAGATAAGCTCTATGAAGTACAGATGTGTTGTCATCTAAAACTGTTTCCTCAGCGCCTAATAAATAGTTGGATTCCAATAAATATTTGTGTAGTATGTGCTTTCAGTTGCAAGTGACTGAAGCCCCAACTGAAATTTGCTTTACAATACATTTAGAGGTAGGGTAGGTTCCCAGGTTGGTTGATACAGAAGCTCAACAATGTCATAAGAATCCTGGTTCTTTCCAGCTCTCAGTATGTCATCTTCGATATTGACTTCATCCTTCAAGCTGCAAGATGACTTCAAGATGAGTTCCAGGCATCACACAAAATGCAGAGGAAGAAGAGAGAGCGACTCTCTACGACTCTTTCTTTGAAACAAAGAAACTTTTCCCAGAATCCTCCAGCAGACTTCTCCACTCTCATTGGCCAGAATTGGGTCATATGCATATTGCCAGACTCATCACAGGCAAGGGGTAAGACTGCCTTTAGACGGGTCAGCCAGGCCTCTCCCTTGGAGCTGGGAGCAAAGTTCACTTCCCCTGATGCACATAGCTGCACGAGGGAGAAGTGGATGGCAGAACAAAATCATGGTTCTGTTAAAATGGAAGCTGAAGGCAACACAGAGTGTCCTCTGTGGGTTCACACACCATGGAGCTGTCGGCATAGCACACTGCAATTCTAATCTGCTAGCCTGGGCCAGACAGCAATCTCTGTAAGAGACATGGGCTGCCCTCACTACCCTCCCTTCCGATGTGGACTTCTCCCCAGAAACATTTCTCCTCTCTCTTTCTTGTTACCCACCTCCCCACTGAGTTCTGGAATCAGCCCCACAGACACAGCTTGTGTTTCCCTTGAGGTTTTTGCTACACTCCCATGGAAGACACTGCTTATGTTTTTGCTCCCTATCCTTTATATAAGAATCTGTGCTGAATTTCTCCTTGAATTACAAGTTTGTATCTGTGGACAAATATCCTCTCACCACACAAGGACAATTATACAATCCATCATCATTCTTTCTTACAGTGGTGAAACTTAGAGCTATGTGTAGAGCTCAATAGCCATAATGATGTCATCCCAGGCTCTTGGTACCATTATGCTTATCCTTGCTCTAATACTGTGTCTAAGATCTGGCTGTTGTTGTTTCTTTATGTAATAAGTTGATTCTGGAAAACCCTGGACCCCAGGATTTTTGAGCCCTTGAGGAGAGACCAACTGAAACTGGACTTAGTTTGGTATTTTTCTGCCTGGGTCAGCAATTGATATCCCAGATTACATACCTTTATTTGATTTTAATTTGATTTCTGAAGGCCATTGACAAGATATTTGAACTGTATTCAAGTCAGATTCTTGGAATTGTCTTTTGAGGACCATAAGGCCAAAATACACCCTTATGGGCATGCAGGGGATAGCTCCTGCAGGGAATGGGTATTGCCACTGTTAATCCTCCTGGCAAGAATTCAGTCCTTGGGGGCTTCCCTGGTGGCGCAGTGGTTGAGAGTCTGCCTGCCGATGCAGGGGACATGGGTTCGTGCCCCAGTCCGGGAAGATCCCACATGCCACGGAGCGGCTGGGCCCATGAGCCATGGCCACTTAGCCTGCGCGTCCAGAGCCTGTGCTCCACAATGGGAGAGGCTACAGCAGTGAGAGACCTGTGTACCGCAAAAAAAGAAAAAAAAAAGAAAAAAAAAAAAAGAATTCAGTCCTTTAGCCAGCAGTAAGTTCTGGTGAGCCACTCCATAGACTGGGGTAAGGGAGAAACTTCCTTCTCTCTCTGGGCGAGTTTGGCTTGGTCTCTGAAGTAGGGATATTCCTGGAGAGGTCCTGGTGATGATGAACATTGGCTCCTCCTGAGAGGCCAGGCCTGGAACATGGCAGGGAGATGGACCAGTAGAGGATCCTGAGGAAGAATCTGAGTTTGTGCAGTCATGGGAAGTGATGGTCTTTTGTTATTCTTGCCTTTCTTTATTCTGGAGTCACCAGTCATCACTCTTTAAATGTTATGGGCTGGTCTCTGCTGGGGTATGGGACACTGAAAAGAAGATTTTGTCTCACATTTGGGCCAGAGAAGCCAAAAGGAGAGCAGTGCCCTCTGTGAAACCCAAATACTGTCGACCGGAGCTGCCAGCAGCGGACAGCTGGACCCGCGGAGCAGCAACCTCAGGGATCATTATAAGAGAGGCAGCAGTTTGGTTGCATGGAGGGAAGGACAGAGAGAAAGAATAGGAATAATTCTCCCTCTTGTCTTCCTTCCTTCTCTTTTCTTTCTTCCTTTTCCCCTCTTTCTGCCTTTTTTCTCTTCCTGTCCTCTCCTTTCCTCTCCTCTCCTCTCCTTTCCCTCCACCCAACTCCTCCATCTTTCCCTCCTTCTTTTTAAATATGCAATGTAGTCACATGGTCCTAAATGAAAAAGTATAAGTGAAAAAAATATAAAAAGTATATACCCCAGATATCTCGTCAACCAATCCCCTCCCCACCCTCATTACTAGTGTCTTTTCAATTCTTCCAGGGATATCCTATGAACACAAAAGCAAATATAAATATACATACAGTTGACCCTTGGACAATGCAGGGGTTAATCCACATATAATTTATAGTTGTCCTTCCACATCCACAGCTCCTCCACATCCGTGGATTCAACCAACAATGGACTGTGTAGTATTTTTTACTATTAAAAAATATCCCTGTGTAAGTGGCCCCATGTGGTTCCAACCCATGTTGTTCAAGCGTCAACTGCAATACATATATTGTTCTTTATTCTATAAAAATGGTAGCATAATCTACTTACTGTTCTGCATTTTAAAATATCCATTTAACAATATACCTTAGGGCTTCCCTGGTGGCGCAGTGGTTGAGAGTCCGCCTGCCGATGCAGGGGACACGGGTTCACGCCCCGGTCCGGGAAGATCCCACATGCCGTGGAGCAGCTGGGCCCGTGAGCCATGGCCGCTGAGCCTGCGCGTCCGGAGCCTGTGCTCCGCAACGGGAGAGGCCACAACAGTGAGAGGCCCGCGTACCGCCAAAAAAAAAAAAAAAAAAAAAAAAAAAAAACAATATACCTTAGATATTCTAGCATAGTAGTACGTAAAAAAGCTTCCTCATTAAAAAAAAAAGCTAGATGGTACTTCATTGTATGGGAACATTATATTTTATTTAATCTTTTCCTTTCACCAACAGTGCATGTTTCATTTCCCATGTTGGTAAATATATCTATCAGAGAAATTCCTAGAAGTGGACTTGCTGATTCAAAGGGTATGAACATTTGTCATTTTGATATATGTTACCAAATTGAGGAGGGACCTATTCTTGAACACATGGAATAGAACCCTGAAACATTCTCAGAAAAAATTGGGAGGGGACTTCCCTCATGGTCCAGTGGGTGAGACTCCATGCTCCAAACGCAGGGGCCTGGGTTCAATCCCTCGTTGGGGAACTAGATCCTGCATGCTGCAACTAAGAGTTCACATGCCTAAATTAAGAGTCTGCATGCCATAACTAACAAGTCCTCACACCACAACTAAAGATCCCACATCCTGCAACTAAGACACGGTGCAATCAATAAATCAATCAATTTTTCTCCCATTGCGGAGCACAGGCTCCGGACGTGCAGGCTCAGCGGCCATGGCTCACGGGCCTAGCCACTCCACGGCATGTGGGATCTTCCCAGACTGGGGCACGAACCCGCATCCCCTGTATCTGCAGGTGGACTCTCGACCACTGCGCCACCAGGGAAGCCCCCAATTTTTATTTTTTTTAAAAAGAGATAACTGGGAGAACCCATAAAGAAACATTTTTCCTGGCAATTAATTTGTAGGACTTAGTGGCTTAGGCCTAAAAATTTGGGTTAAGATTATATCTCCTTAGTAAAGGTTATTTATTATTGTGACAGATACTGGCAGGTATCCTCCCAAATCCATTCTCCCCTTCTTTCGTAGCAGTAGAGAGTAAGCCAGGCAAATGGCCACCTGTTTTCTATCTAGTTCGCAGCTAGATGTGGCCTTGTGACTAAGTCATCACCAATGGACTGTGAGTGGACGTGAAGGATGCCACTTTGTCTCATTTGTTTAAAAAAAATCACTTGCTCTGGGCTTCAACTCTATCCCCTTCTCACAAATGGAAACATGTATGCGTCTTGCATGGCCCATCTTTGACCATGCAGATGAAGACAATGGCATTGAGGATGGCAGAGGAATAAGATGGAAGAACTGGGACCCTTAATGCTTATACATATCGGAAGGGCTCTGCCACCCTGGCTTGCTTACCTTGGGGTCCTTTTGTGAGAGAGAAATGAGCTTCCATTTTCTCTGAGTCATTATATTTTGGGCCCCTTTGTTAGAGCAACTTAGCCTTTACTCTAACATCCATCCAATATTTTTTTTAGAAATAGGCTCTTTCTTGGAGTGTTACCCTCAGTATTTAAGCCAAATTATTTACTATATATATTCTGCCTATTTAAGAGAACTTAAGACAGCTAAGCTAGGACCCTCCATAGAGTAGGCAATCCCTTTCTTCCTTCTTTATATAATATTTTTGAGCGTGTACTATATAATAGGTACTTTGCTAAGTGCTAGGAATACACTGGTGAGCAAAACAAACACTGTCACTGCCCTCATTGGACTTTCCAATCTGGTGGAAGAGACACATTATTTAAACAGTCACACAAATAAATATAAAGTTACAAAGTAATGAGTATGAGGGAGAGTCATGTTAGAGGAGATTGGAGAGGAAGTCAGTGGCCAGATCATGCAAGGCCTTAGGGGCCATGGCAAGGCTGAGTGGTCTGCACCAAAAAGTAGCTGCTGATAAAGCCAGTCTTCTGGTCAGATTGACTCTGCCCACACATCCTCATCCCATTTTATTCACTTAATAGATATTTATTAATCACCTAATTAGCTGATAGGCATGAGGGAGTCCTTCTGGTCTTGGGAAGACAAAGTGCTTAGGTCTTAGGAAAACCTTAGGCATCATTGTACATATTCCTTGGAAAGAGAAATTCTCCAATGAAGGCTGGGGACTTAACTGGGAAGGCATGAGTTTCTGCTCACTGAAGGTGTTCATGCAGAAGCAGGATTTTTGCCTTATAGAGAAATCAGATTTGGAATTCAGGGATAGAACACAAGGTTTGGGATCTCAATGCCAAACAATACACTCAGGGTCAGCAAGGGGTGGCAGAGGTGGAGCAGGAAACCGCAGCTTCACACAGTTAATTCTGAACTGGCTGTCCTTGCTAAGGCCTTCCCCTCTTCTGGCCTGAGGCCGGAACTGCTGCCATGTGCCCCATCAGCATCCCTTAATGAGCCCAGGCTTCACCCCTGCTGGTGCAGCCTGAGTTTAAGAAAGAATTTCCCAGGGCCTGCCAGCTGCATGTAGGTTTTTCCCCAGCCTCCAGGAAGCCCCAACTCAACCGCACCATTCCTCAAAAATCTCCAGGAAGGCTAAGGAGGATGGTGGGTTTTCCATCAATATCACTATCCAGGGAACAGCAAGATAATGGAGTAGAAAGAAAACTGGATGGGAAATCTGGTTATAGATCCATCATGTTGACAAATCACTTTCCCTCAGTTTCCTAATCTGTAAGAAAGGATGTAGAATGGGAGGGGGCTTCCCCTCGAAGACCCCTTTCTGCTCTAATATTTGATAGTGGGGGTTCTCAATGTTTAGTCCCCAGTCAAGCAGCAGGGAACTTGTTATAAATGCAAATGCTCAAGGTCCACCCCAGACCCACTGAATCAGAAGCTCTGGGGTGGCGCCTGGCAGTCTGTGAACCACTGTTCTATAGTCTGGTCTCTATGGTACCCAGTGCCTCCAGAGCCTGCACCCTGCCCCTGGCAGAACGTGTGATGGTGTGGAAACCTGCTGCTTAAGACTGTGCAGAATGTGCTTTGCACAGCTCTAGAGAGTGCCCTTCACATTGTAGACATTCTAGATTTGTAGAGTTATTAAGACAATTTCCTGGAAGACAGCAGTCAAGTACCTTGAAGAAGGGACACATTTTTTTTCAACTGGATTGGAGGTGAAACTGGCAGGTTCTGGAATTTCAGGTTGGAAGCTGGAGCAGTCTGAGCTTAGCTGTAAGACCATCCCCATTTTCCAACTTTCTGGGCATGAGCCACTGCTGCTGCTCTTACTATTTCAAAGCCTAAAAGGAGAGATTCCAGTGGAAACTTCCTCCTCTCACTGGCTTTCTCCTCCAGAAGGCATTTGCTTCAGGTCCAATGATTCAGAAAGGGAACACCCTTAGAGACTTCCTTACCCAACCTCTTCATTTTACACATGAGGAAACTGAGGTCCAGAGAGGTTAAGCAATTTGCTGAAGGATACAGGGAATTAGTGGCACAGCCAGGAATAGACCTAGGTCTTTATTAGAGGTACATCTGCACTCAGGAGGGCTCCAGCCCCAATTCTGAGCATGTTTCTTCTGTGAATTCCACCTCCCACATCTACCTCCAAAACACACACACACACACACACACACACACACACACACACACGCACGCTCCCTCCCTCAGGCTCCCACTGCTCCCGCTGTCTCCCTCTCCAAACCAGATAAGAAGGAAGGATGTGAAACTCAGTCTTCCATAAAGCTCATGGGACTGAGGTCAGCTTTGAGGATAGTCTTGAGCATTAAAGAAGTTGCATTTTAATTGGCATCAAAGCCTCCAAAGGTAAAGGAAAGATCTGCTGGCTTATTTTAGGCATTTAGAGCAGCTGGGGAAGGCGTACTGGGAATGAAAAGTTTCCAGACCCCTCTAACTCCCACCCACATATGGCCCAGTGAAGCCCACTCTGCCCGCCTAGGAGATTCCCAGGGCCTATGCAGCCACCGCCCATTACCATCCCTGCCAAATTTGGGAGGCAGCAGATTTAATTCCTTAACTCAGCCCTGAGCCAGAGGTGGCCCAAGCAAGCTTCAGAGCCCAAGCCAATGCTGTTAGGGGTGAAATTGCAAACTTCTCCCCTCAGGCTCCAACCACATCATCCCTGAATTACTAAGGCCCAAAGCAGAAAATCAGAAATTCTCCAGCAGCCTCCGTAGCAGGCTTCCTCCCAAGGGACAACAGTTTTTTTCTGTGACGCTGAGCCCCACACGGGGGAAGTGTTGTCCTTCCCTCCCTTGCTGAAGCATTTCTAAATTGGGGAGCAGATAGGGGAAGTCTGAGTTAGGGGGACGGGAGGAGAGAGAGGAACGGGTTTGCCTCAACCAAGCAACCATCTGGCACTTCTGGCTGTAAAAAGAGTCAATTCAGGTCACAGAACAAGCTCCCCAGGGCCCAAAGCCTCATGGGAGAATCATAGCATCACAGATTCGGGCCCCTGGAGGTGGTCCCAGCTAGTGCAGGCTTTATAGGACGGTATTCAACGTGTCAATTAACTCAACTGTTATACCCACTGTCCCTCTGCTCATTGTAGCTGTAGCCAAGGGTAGCCCTACTTTTACCACTTGATCCTACCGCCCCCCTTTGGCTACAACTGACTGGGAAGCGGAAAGCTGAACTCAAGTGTAACAAATCCACAGGCTGGCCAATGACCTACAGAATGTGATGACACAAAAAGAGGAGTTGGGATAACTATATTTCCCCATTTAGGAATTTAAACAGAGAAACGCTGAGAGAATGAGATATTTAGCAGCAGGAGCAGATGTTCAGGGGTTCTGATTTAGAGAGAACCAGGGGCAACTATGATGAGCAGGCAAAAGTTGTAAGAAAACAGAAATTATGAAGAATAAGAAGCTGGGAGTGGTGGGGACTTCCCTGGTGGTCCAGTGGTTAAGAATCCTCCTTCCAATGCAGGGGATGTGGGTTTGATCCCTGGTTGGGGAGCTAAGATCCCACATGCCACTGGGAAACTAAGCCCGAGCGCCACAACTAGAGAGCCCGTGCGCCATAACTAGAGAGAAGCCCATGCACCGCAACGAAAGATCCCATGTGCCACAACTAAGACCTGATGCAGCCAAAAATAAATAAGTGATAATTTTAAAAAAGAAGCTATGAGTGGCGATAGTATTGAGAAAATGGAACAGACATGTAGATGTACAGACTACCTGAGTCACATTCACAGACCAGAGCTGTGAAGGGCCATGGAAACCCTGTTGTTAAGGGTCCCTTGAGCCTCTTTAGATCCAGAGCAACTTTCCAGACTTTATGGCCCAATGACATAACAGGGGTCCTCTCCTTAGAGTCAATAAGAAATATGTCTCCTTGGGCTTCCCTGGTGGCGCAGTGGTTGAGAGTCCGCCTGCCGATGCAGGGGACACGGGTTCGTGCCCCGATCCCGGAAGATCCCACATGCCGCGGAGCGGCTGGGCCCGCGAGCCATGGCCGCGGAGCCTGTGTGTCCGGAGCCTGTGCTCCGCAACGGGAGAGGCCACAGCAGTGAGAGGCCCGCGTACAGAAAAAAAAAAAAAAAAAAAAAAAAAAGAAATATGTCTCCTTTTTCATTTCTCTCTCTCACACTCATGTCAGACACACTACTTGAGATGAACTGAATGTTTCTTTACTCCCAACAAACAATGAAGCACAGCCTAATCTCAGATTTTTAATAAATAGAATGATTCAACAGATTGAAGGGCAATGTTGAAAGAGCAAAATAAGATCACTTGCAATGCTTCTCGACTTAATAAAGTAACTACTACTAGTAGTAGTAGTTTTCAAGTATTAGACACATACTTCGGCATATCCTTGTACACATTTGGACACAACTGCAATTATGGTGAACATACATTTTTATTTTGACTTTTATTGGCTTATTGGGACTTTAGGAGGTATTTAGGAGAAAGATTTGGGAAGAAATGAGGATTCAAGGAAGACCTCTACATTTCTGACCTGTGTCATTATATAGAACTATGTTGTTCTAGCCACATGTGGCTACTTAAATTTAAATCTAAATTAATTAAATGAGGTAAACTTTAAGTACCTCAGTTACTAGCCACATTTCAAGTGTTCAATAGTTAGTGGCTACAATGTTAGTACAAACAGAGGACATTTCCATCATTGCAGAAAGTTCCATAAGACATTGGTATGAGATGTCCATTATCCTCTACCATAGGAGTAGGTAACTTTTTCCATAAAGGGCCAGATAGTTAACATTCTAAGCTTTGAAAGCTATATGGTCTCTGTCGCAGCTACTCAACTCTGCCACTTTAGCATGAAAGCAGCCAGACAAAATGTAAGCAAATGATCATGGCTGTGTTCCAATAAAACTTTATTTACAAAGAAAAGGCAGTGGGCCACATTTGGCCCTCCCATTGTCTGTAGTACCCTTGCTCTATCTACCACATCACCCTATTTGCTTGCTTCACAGCACTAAGCATTTTGTAAGAATTACTTCTTTATTTTTGAATTGTCTTTCTCCCCACATTAGACTATAAGCTCCATGAGGTAAGCACAGAGACTGTGTCTATTTTGCTCATCACAGTGAATTCCATACTGACAACACATGCTTAATTAATATTTGTTGATTGAATGAATGAATAATGTATTGCCCTTTACTGGACTAGGGAACACCAGAGAAGGAACAATTTTTTAGAGAAGATAATGAATTCCCTTAGGGACATGCTAGTTGTACTATGATTTATTTTTGTTATTCTCTTTGGAGTCCCTTTCACCTTTAGCTTTCTTTAAGCCTCATTAGTCTGGAAGTCAGTGATATTTTTCAGGAGCTGGAAGAGTTAGCGTTTTTTGGACTCACTCCCTGGAAGGCTGTAATCAGAGGCCCAGCCATGGGGGTGATTCTCTGGGGCATCAGCCACGAACCAAAGGAGCAGGAAGAGGACTTGGGCCTGGCCTGGCCCTACTGCACATTTGTCAGTGTTGGCTCCAACAACTTAGATCCTTTCCCATTCTGTTTGGACTGAGTGAAGTAGAAAGACCAAATCCGTGACCCAAGGGATTACTCAAAGCAGAATTTTCCAAAATTTCAGTCATTCAATCATGTGCCCCCTTTGCAGTTTTTACTGCATTTCCATACCACCTGAAAACATGTTTACTGAATATTTCCAACCCTTTCAAAGTCTCTAACATGTTTTTGCATAACTGAATCACTTTGCTGTATACCTAAAACTAACACAACATTGTTAATCAACTATAATATAAAATTAAAAATTTTAATTAATTAATTAATTAAAGTAAGAATAAAGTTTTAAAAATCTTTAACATGTTTAAATTAGGTTGGGTCACACCTTGCTCAAAAACTCCAGTGACCTCCCATCTCAGAGTTACTTCTAGAGCTCTTATCACAGCCTACAAGGACCGTGCAGTCCCGCCCCTGGATCCTTCTCTGACCTCATTTCTGCCACTCATTCAGTCCACTTCAGCCACATTGACCCCCGCCTATTCCTCAAACATTCCAAGCCAGCTGCTGCCTCAGAGCCTTTGCTCAGCCTCCCCAGAAGGCCTCACTCCTCACACTCATTCCCCAGAAATGCCTTTCTTGACCACCTTATATAAAATAGAAGCCTGCCAATGCAGGAGACACGGGTTCGAGCCCTGGCCCAGGAAGATCCCACATGCCGCGGAGCAACTAAGCCCGTGCACCACAACTACTGAACCTGCCCTCTAGAGCCCGCGAGCCACAACTACTGAAGCCCACGCACCTAGAGCCAGTGCTCCTCAACGAGAAGCCACCGCAGCGAGAAGCCACGCACTGCAATGAAGAGTAGCCCCTGCTTGCCGCAACTAGAGAAAACCCATGTGCAGCAACGAAGACCCAATGCAGCCAAAAATAAATAAATAAATAAATTTATAAAATAGCAGCCTTCTTTGCTCTTACAAATACATCTTAGAATCAGCCAGAAAAATTTCACACACACACACACACACAAACAAATAAGCAAACAAAACCCTGTGTATATATTGTTTGGGATCACATACATTTCTAGAGTAATTTGGGAGAACTGACACCTTTATAATATTGAGTCTTCTTCCTATCATGCTATATCTCTTCATTTGTTTAGGTTTTATTTTATTTTTTTCATTAAAGTTTTACAATTTTCTTGATAAAGTCCAGGAACACAGCTTTTGTTAGACTTGTTTCTAGATGCATAAAATTATGTTGCTTTTGTAAAGGGTATCTTTTTTTAAAAAAATTACATTACATTAGAAAATGTTTATTTCTGGTATATCATTTTAATATCTGTTGTGTCAATTGTTATGACCCCATTTTTATGTTTAACATTTATTTGTGCCTTCTCTCTCTCTTTTTTTTTCCTGATGAGCCTTACAGGTATTAGAAAGGTGTTAAAGACCTACTAGCACCCAACAGACATTCTTTTTTGGTGTAATCAAGAGTGTTGAAAAGGGGTGAAAAGAGGAATAATTAACTATTATTTAATGCTGGTGTTTATGTGGAATCATTAAATCATTTTATGTCCCACCAAGGCTATCTGGCTACCATACTGGGAAACACTGATTTTTTTAAATTTCACAACCACAGTGAAGTACCTTTTTAGTTATCTGTTGCTTTGGCTCACCTCTGGACCTGTCTTTAGCTCGGGAGGTGATAGATGGATGCTGAGCTGGGAGACGTGGGTGTGGAGGGTGCCCCAGAGAAGTGGGGGACCCAGAGTCTGGATAAGCTGAGGGGCCTCCCTCCCTGCCCCATCCTGCTGCCCACATTGCTTCTATGAGCAGCTGTGCACATGGAGGTATCCCTCAGGGAATGTTTCTGGGGGTGGAGGGGGCAGCCAGTGAGGGCCTCCCTGACTCCTGGGAGGCAGGAAACGGGGGCTTCTTAGAACCGTCGAGGTTTCCTGGAAGCCTATGAGAGCTGAGGCCATCTGGCGTTCTACAGCTTGCTTTTTGGTGGTGTTTTGGAACCTGGAGGAGGGAGGCCCCTCTGGGGACATAACCTCTCTAGTTGTAAATGCTGAGGCCCTGGAGGTGTTCGTGTTGGGCTGGAGAAGGAGGCTTTCAGCTGCAGCTCTTCCTCTCTCACTGCTGGTCATCACAACCCCACACCCCTGCACCCTGGGCAGTCTTTGCAACCGGTGCTTGTCAAATCAAACTACATCTTCTGAGAAATATGATCATTTTGAGGGCTCCTTCTCTGAGAAACCCTTGAACTGAGGAAGGCAGGAAGCCACAGGCTTCTGGGTGGGCAGAGCCTACCTGGGTTACTCACCCCCTACCTCAGAGGGGAGCGCAGCTGTTCTGAGTCATCAAAGAAGCCTAACAAATAACACCTTCTTGCCTGTTAACACCATCAAAGAGGTCGGTGAAGGCCAGTTTATAGCTGGCTTGAGGGTGCTGAAAAGAATACAGACTTTGGGGCTACAAGGCTCAGGTTCCAGCTCTGGCTCTTTCACCTCCTGGCCCTACTTCTCAAATGACCTCTTTCAGCTGTGAAAGCCAAATGACATCATGCTCGAATGTGTGATCCCATTTTTTAAAATTTTGTATACGTGAATATAATGTAACCTAAAAAACTTGTGTTTGCATATGCTCTATTAATTATCGTACCGCTAGCTGCAGCAACAAATACATCCGCAAATGTATAAAGACCCAAACATAATAGAATTTCATTTCTCACTCACGTTAAGTTCGTGGTTGTTTGGCAGGTGGCCCTTTTCCCCTCAGTGATTCAAAGACCCGTTCCTTTCATTTTGTGGTTCTGTCGTCCCCCAGAGCTTCAGCAGGCAGGAGAACAGGGTGTGTGGAAGAGTCACGCTCACTTCCTGAAAGCTTTGGCCCAGAAATGACACACGTCCTTTCTGCTTACATTCCACTGGCAAAAAACGATATGCATGGTCACACCTGGGCGCAAGGATGGCTGGAAAATGTAATCCCTGCCCAGGTAGCTGCTCCTGGCAACAATGTGTTTCGAGGAGAAGGAACTGAAATTCTGGAGGACATGCCAAGTATGCAAAGAAAAAGTTCAGAGAATATACACTAACCTATTAACAGCGATTACCTCTGGGGAGTAAGATTAGAAAAGATGGAGAGTCTTTCACTTTTTAATTTAAACAAGTGATATTTTATGAACACATATTAATTATATAATTAAGAAAAGAACGACGGGCAGGTTCATTGGAAATTTCTGAGCAAATACATGTTATGTGTTGTTACGTTTATTATTGTTCTCTTGTCCAGTCCTAGAGTCAGAAAATACCACACAAGGAAAGAAGGCCCCTCTTACATGTCCTTCATTAGAGGCAGACAGGTGTTAGGGTAGGGGTGGCATGGGGGAGAGCAGAGATTTTTTTCCCTTAAAAATGTGTTTAACCTATTGTATAGCACAGGGAACTATACTCAGTATCATAGATAGATAGATAGATAGATAGATAGATATAGATACATCAAACTGAATCACCTTGCTGTACACCAGAAAGTAACACAACATTGTAAATTAACTATACTTCAATTAGGAAAAAAATTCTTTCTAAAGTTAGGTGACTTGCTCACTGTCATGAAGCTAGCAGAATCCAAACCCAAATCTGAGTCCAGGCCCAAGTGGAATTTTTTGCAACCTGAACTGTCTCTCAGCTAACGAGAAATACCCCACATTTTCTGCAATAACTGAATTTCTTACCAGATCCTCACATTAAAAAGGAAAACATAGAGAGATCCTGTGTGACATCCATTCCTGATATACACTGGGGGCAGCATTTAGAGATGTTTCTGAGTAATATAAGATTTCTTATAGCCAAACTCTTCAGAAAATGTCTCATTGATAAATAATTGGCATATTTGCTCGGCATAGATGTAGATAAAACACACCTATATTGTAGAGCACACTTCCAAAAAGAAAAGAAAAAATAAAGGACTTTTACACCTAACCGCAGACACTGACGCCCTGTTTTGGTGTTAGAAAGTATTACTTTTTAAAACTTCTTTGGTATAATTTGGACCCTCTGAACTACGGCAGCACTGTCCTGGAGTGCTGATGGACGCTCCTGGGGGAAGTGTGATGAGCTTGATGGAAACAGAAGAATCATTTTGAATGCAACATAGCAGGTCTTACCTTTTAACCTGAGAGCCTGAGCCTTTTAAACTTTTGAAGACAGGGCATAGTAGGAAACACCTCCCAAGGAAGCTAAAATGGAAAATATTTTGCAAATGGCTTTTGGTACATGCTTTGATCTGCAGATTCAATCATGGAGGAGAGAGTGTTCTCCAAACCATTACTCTAATTCAGTGCAAGATGTTTCTAATGTTCTTTGAATAGTGGAAAAAAATTTTTTTTCACAAAAGACCAGGCAAGTTTGTTGGTAGCTGCTCTCCTTTTCTCATTTTGTTACAGTTTTCCCTATTCAGTGTTTCACCATTTGTGTTTTACTTGTAAGGTCATAACTCAGTTAAAGCATTCAAGCACTTCAACCTTGTACATTAAAGACTATCATCAATAAATTCAAATGGGGTTTAAAAATTTGTTTAATATTTGTGCCAAAGGAAACTTCAGAGAGGATACAAATTTAGGAAGCTACGGAGTGGTACACTCATAAGGACCTACAGGGAAACACTCCATATGCATTTCTATAAATACACAGTGTATTTACAACATGTGTAAAAACATAAATGTAGTTCTCAAAAAACTGAGATGCCATGTCTTAATTCTTTGCCAGATGGAAAGGCCACTCAGATTTTCTAATTTTGTTTGAACACAAATTATTTAACATTTTGCATGTAGTGAATAAGAGGTAATCCTTAGCATGAAAGGGAGAAGGAAAAGATTTACAATCAATACTGTATAGAAGGAAAGCAAAATTACAAATGCCAGCCTGCTCTGCAGATGGGCGCTGGAGGGACAGGGGGTCAGATAAGGAGGGAATAGAAGGAGAGAAAGAACAGGGGGAGAAAGAAAGGAGGGTCTGTGAAGGTTGCAGCCATTCCTAGGATCCCCAACAGGTGATAGTCTCCGAGGAAGAGCAGAGAAATCTGTGCTGGCCAGAATGATTTATTCATTCAACAAATTGTTATTGTGTGTCTACTACAGGCCAGGATTCTTCTAGGCACTAGAAATACAGCATTGAACAAACCAAAATCTCTCTTTTCTAGAAGAAGGAGACACAAGAAACAAATGAAGCCAGAAGTATATGATGTATCAGGTGGTGAGAAGTGCTTTAGCTAAAACTAATGCAGGGTGAGGGAGATAGGAAGTGCAGAGGAGAGGAATGGAAGAGTATTATTTTATGTAAGGTGGGAATGTGTGTGTTTTTTTATGTAACTGGTCTCATGGTCAAGAAGGACCTCACTGGTAAGGAGCCTTTTGAGCAAAGGCCTGAAGAGACCCTTGTGAGCCAGCAGGCAAACAATGAAATAGTTATCATTGCAGAGGATGCTGTTGGCTGTCCAGCCAACATCCAGATATTCCTCCCTCTCTCTAACAGAACCCCTCCCCACTTGCCAGGATGCAACCTCATGACCGGGAGAAAGCTGGACTCCATCTCTAAATCCAGAGGTGGATCTCAATTAGTCCAAGCCAATCCTGGCAACTCAACCTCACTTACCAGTGACCGGTTCAAGAAGCCAGGCTTAAGCCAGTTAACACAGGGAATCCCCCTGGTCACTGTCATTGGTCCAGGGGCAGGCACATAACCTAAGCTGGCTTAAACAGATTGAAAGAAGGGATTTATATTTTTGTTGGGGGCGGGGGGAAGGAGGTTTGTTCTCTGTTGTGATGAATGTGAACAAGGAAGCATGTTGTCACAGTTGCTCAGGACATGGTGACACGGCCATCTCTAGACAATGAGGGAAGCCAGGCTACAGACAAAGCCAATACAAAGGACAGAGCAGAGCTAGAACTGCAGAGAAACAGAGTCAGAGCCCTGATTATCCCATGCCTGGAGGCTGCTCTACTTCAAGCCTTCCTATTATAGAAGATGAAGAATCTCCTTACTGTTTATGCCAGTTTGCGTTAAGTTTTCTGTTCCTTGGTACTTAAAGGTTTTTTAACTGTGCCAATAAAAATAATAGCAGCTAACATTTCTTGAGCATTACCTTGTGCCAGGCCCAGTCCTTCAATCTGTAATTGCATTTAATGTTCTCAGCAATCTTATGAAGCAAATAAAACTATGTCCTTATTTGTAAGATGTAAGTGAGTTTCCCCAAGATCATATGGTTAGTAAGTGGCAGAAGCAAAATTTTTCACAGCTCAGTGCCTGCACTCATAATCACTATGATAGTTCAATCAATATGCGAGGCAGAGAAATAAAAAGAGGAAGGATTATGTGAAGAAGCCGGAGGAAGAGGCAGGGGAAAATCAAGTTGCTGCTAACAAAAGGGGGAGAGGCAAAAACCAACACAAGTCCTCCATGGAGGAAATGTACTATACGTTAATAATTACATGACAAGGTTATGAGTGATGCATGTCTTAAGAGCTTATAGTCAACAACTAGGTGGGAGAAATGAATCACTTCAAGGACATCTGTCCAGGAACATCTCCTGGAAGGAAGCCTATGAACTAGGCCTTGATGCATGGGTGTGATTATGTCAGGTGAGGAGAAGAAGGCCTTTCCAATACATGGAAAGGGGTGAACAAAGGAAGGGACGTGAGGGTCCTTTGGAGATTTTCCTGGTTTGGTGGGAACTTTTGGGAACTAAATCTGGAATTTAGTTGGGGGCTAGATCCATAGATGACAGTCTGCTTAAGCACTAATCCTTTACGCAGATTTTTTCCATTTTTGAACTCAAAGAAGAGAATACTAGTTTTGATAGGTCCGGGCGTAGGATTATTCTCCCCACGTTACCAGTGGGGTAACCCAGGTCCAGTGCAAGAAGGACCTGCAGAGGGGCTTCCCTGGTGGAGCAGTGGTTGAGTCCGCCTGCCAATGCAGGGGACATGGGTTCGTGCCCCAGTCCAAGAAGATCCCACATGCCGCGGAGCGGCTGGGCCCGTGAGCCATGGCCGCTGAGCCTGCGTGTCTGGAGCCTGTGCTCCGCAACGGGAGAGGCCACAACAGTGAGAGGTCCGCGTACCGCAAAAAAAAAAAAAAAGAAGGACCTGCAGAGGGTTCATCCCACCCAGAGACAGAGCAGCACAAGACGCCCAGTGTTCTGCCAAGGACTGTGCCCCCCACCGACTGAGCAACCACCTACAGCAAAACCAAGTCTACGGTTAGAAATCACCAGGACAACAGCTGTGACTCAGCCACATAGCCGGCCCCCAAGGAAACCTTTGGAGGGAACTCTGGGAACAACCATCCAGGCTGAGAGGAGGTATCTGACTTGCATCATGGCTAAGAGCAAAGACTCTGGAGTCAGACAGGCCTGGTTTTGAATCTGTTTCATGACCTCGGATGATACCTTAGACAAATTAAATAACTTCTCAGAGCTTTAGTTTCCTCATCTGTAAAACAAACTGGAGAACAGTACCTATCTCACAGGATGGTTAATGAGGTCTGAATGATGTCATGTAATGCATATTAAGAATTTAGCACAACGTCTATTCCAGAGAGAGTTCCATAAATGTGAGTTTGAGGGTGGTACAATGTGATGTAGGCCCTAGAGTCAGACAGACTTCCAGAGGTCAAATCCTGGCTCCAGTAAAACTACTGCATTTCATTAATTCTGTAATGTATGCTCCCCACCCCCACCCCCTTATTTTAAACATCTCTGCATCAAAGCATCTTAGCACTGTAACATGGTTTAATTGCCAATGTCTCTTAGCAGTACAAGAGACAATAGTGAGACTTACAATCAATGTCTTACATTGGGCAGACAACAATCTTTTGTTACTTCAGCTTTTTCAGTTGTAAAATAGGGATAACAATAGTATTTACAAGGTTGTCAGGAGGGGTAAATTAGATTTATTCTGCAAATTTCTGGCACATAGTGAGGGCTTAATAAATTCCATGTATTGCTACTATTTTTATGACTATTACCCAAATGAGATAATGGGGGTGGTGGGAGCCACATGGGCTGAGGTGCCAGAGGCAGAAGCAGCCTGAGGGGGTGTGCAGAAGTGAAGGTAAGTATCAGAGGAGCAGTGTCAATTCTCAGATTCAGGAGGGGAGTGTGAAGAACAGTAGGAAGCCACACAAGAAGCCAATGGGGTGCAAGGTGGATCACGGCATTTGGTTTTCAGATGAAGACTGGAAACAACGCTGGGGTACCCAGGCCCAGTGGGGATGGGATGGTGAGTTAAAAGGGCTGGCCAGGCTGGGCTGCTGTTTTACTTGATTTCTTTGAACTCTCATGTTCTCTAACTATAATAGCCATCATTTATTAAGTGCCACCAAGTCCTATCTCATAAAATCCTGTTGTCAGCTCTATGAGATAATTTTATTAGGTCAATTTTACAGAAGAAACCAAAGCTCAAAGAGGTGCTTTAACGTGTTCAAAGTCACATGGCTATTACAAGCCAGAGCTGGAATTTGAATTAGGTTTTTTGACTTTACAGCCAGTCCCGAAGTCCCCCTGCTATACTGCCTCTTGAACTACACTCTCCACCATCTCTCCGTGTGTTGACAAGTAATTTTCCTCTCTCCTCACTTCCACTCCTCCTTCCTCCCCCTACAGGTCTCCACCTCCCCACAATGCCCACAAATGCCAAGCTCACAAGTCATCTGTTTTGCCAAAATTCTGTTCTGATTTGATAAACTCTGGCCGGGCCAGCTCACTCAGCATGATTCAGCCAGAGAGAATAGCGAGGCTGCATGCTTGGCATACCCATCGTCTGAGCTCAGGCAGAATGGGCGGCGCAGGAACCTCAGCCTGACAGATGGCTCCACTCGGCTGTCTCCCCGGGCCCCATGCCAGGGGCAGCGCTCGCTCTCTGCAGGGGGGAGGGTGGGCGCCAGGTCCTGTGATTCTCACATGCGTGGCTGTGTGTGCGCGCCTGTGGTTACATATGGAGCATGCGTGGGCCAGGCTGTGCGCCACCCAGGCTGCATGTTTCTATGTGGCTGGTTTGTGTGTGCATGTGTATCTGTGTGCATGCAGATGAATGGGTGTGTGTCTGGCTGCGTGTTTCTTGGTGTGTATGTTGTGTGTATGCAGAGGTGTGTGTGCATTTGAATTCTGAGTTTGCATTCATTCTGGTATGTGTGCTCAAGAATGTGAAATGTTGAGAGGGACAGAGAGAAAGAGAGAGAAGACGGTCCTAGGCCTGAGAAGTCAGCCTTTTGAACGTCCCTGCTTGCAGTGGAGAGCTCCTGCACACAGCCCTCTCCAGCTCTCTCCTCATCCCAGAACTGAGTGACATGAGTTGCAGTGGGAAGTCATCCCATTCCCAAGGTGAAGTTTAAGCTCTGAATTGAGCTTCAGGTTTCTGAAAACAACTTCCTGGCTATGGTTTCTCTCGAAGGTAGAGGTACTTAAATTCTTGTGAATCCGGCCCCCTCTGAAAATCTGTTAACTAGAATGGATCTTCTTTTAAGGAAAATATCCTCAAAACATATAATTTCACATATAATACAGAGAGCTCAAGGGACCCTCCAAAGCCTATTGTGGACCTCTCTGGGAAGGAGAATGCTTAGGGTTTGGAAGGGTTGAAATAGAACCAGGAGAGAGAGATTCCCTGGAGGCTAGCAGTGAATAAAATTTTTTAAATGAGGGAGTAATCATTAGTGTCAAGGGCTAGAAACAAGTCAAGTAAGGGGAAGATTGATGTAAAATCATGCAAAATCAAAACATAGAAAGAAAACTATAAGGAAATATGAAATACACAAAACACTAACCAGAGTTATTACTATAGGGGAATTATGGGAGTTTTTATATTCTTTTTCACATGTGTTATCTAAATATTCCCAGACCAATCCAATGAGTGTGTACCAAATTCGCACAATAAGAGAGAATACCTGGGGGAAATTTTGGAGGCTATTGAAATAGATGACTTCCACTTCCAGCCAAGATGGCATAACAGGCACTGGATTTAACCTCTTGCCTAAAATAATTATAAAACGAGACAAAATATATGAAATGACTGTTTTCAGGTATTGGACAACAAGCAATGGAGGGCACTGATTCCTGAAAGTGGGAGGAAAAAAAAGGAGTCCTAATACTAGAAATATATACTAGATAGGACTAACAGGTTAGACACTGAGGAAGAAAATACAGACATACCTCAGAGATACTGAAGGTTCAGTTCCAGACCACTACAATAAAGCGAGTATCTCAATAAAGCGAGTCACGCATTTTTTGGTTTCCCAGTGCATATAAAAGTTATGTTTACTGCAGTCTACTAAGTGTGCAATAGCATTACGTCTTAAAAAACAATGTACAGGGGCTTCCCTGGTGGTGCAGTGGTTGAGAGTCCGCCTGCCGATGCAGGGGACACAGGTTCGTGCCCCGGTCCAGGAAGATCCCACATGCCGCGGAGCGGCTGAGCCCGTGAGCCATGGCCGCTGAGCCTGTGCATCTGGAGCCTGTGCTCCTCAACGGGAGAGGCCACAGCAGTGAGAGGCCCGCGTACGGGAAAAAAACAAACAAAAAAACCCAATGTACATACCTTAATTAAAAATCGCTTTATTGCTAAAAAAATGTTAACTATCATCCGAGCCTTTGGCAAGTCATATTGGTTACATCAAAGATCACTGATCACAGATCACCGTAACAAACATAATTATGAAAAACTTTGAAATATTGTGATAATTACCAAAATGTGACACACAGACATGAAGTGAGCAAATACTGTTGGAAAAATGTCATCAATAGAATTTCTTCATGCAAGGTTGCCACAAACCTTCAATTTGTAAAATGCACAATATCTGTGAAGCACAATAAAATGACGTATGAATGTATTAGTGAATTGGAAAACATAAAAATTAAACACAGGAAAAAACACTGAAAAAAATATGAAGCATCATTGAGCTACTAGAAAACTTCCAGGGGCCAAATATATGTATAATTTGAAATCCTGAAAAAGGATGAGAAGAGGACAGAAGAAATATTTAAAGAATGAATTTGCCCCAAATTCTGCACATTTGATGAAAGCTGTAAACCCACACACAGATCCAACAAGCTTCATGAACCCCACAGCAGAAGAAATATGTAGAAAACACACTAAGGATCAGTATCTCAAAAATAATATCAGCACTCTTACATTCATTGCAGCTTTATTCACAATAGCCAAGATACAGGAACAACCAAAATGTTCATTAACGGGATATTATTCGGCCTTAAAAAAGAAGGAAATTCTGCTATTTGTGACAATATGGATGAACTTGGAGGACATTAGTCTAAGTGAAATAAGCCAGACACAGAAAGACAAATACTGCACAATATCACTTACATGTGGAATCTAAAAAAAGTTGAACTCATAGAAGCAGAGTAGATCAACAGTTTCCAGAGGCTGGAGAGAGGGGGAAATAAAGAGATGTTGGTCAGGGGCTTCCCTGGTGGCACAGTAGTTAAGAATCTGCCTGTCAATGCAGGGGACATCAGTTTGATCCCTGGTCCAGGAAGATCCCACATGCCGCAGAGCAGCTAAGCCAGTGTGCCACAACTACTGAGCCTGCGCTCTAGAGCCCGCAAGCCACAACTACTGAGCCCGTGTGCCACAACTACTGAAGCCTGTACACACAGAGCCCATGGTCTGCAACAAGAGGAGCCACCTTAATGAGAGGCCTGCACACCGCAATGAAGAGTAGCCTCCTCTGCTCACTACCACTGAAAAGAAAGCCTGCATGCAGCAACGAAGACCCAAGGCAGCCAAAAATAAATAAATAGGTAAATAAATTATATATATATATATATATATATATATATATATATATATATATATATATATATATATATATATATATATAAAGAACTCTTAGAACTCAATAATAGAAACAAACCAATTTTGAAATTGGCAAAAAATTCTGAGAGACATTTTACCAAAGAAGATAAATAAATGGCTGATGAGCATATGAAAAGATGCTCAATATCATCTGTCAATCGTGTGAAAATTAAAACCACAATGAGAAGCCAATGATGTACTCATCAAAAGGGCAATAATAAAAAAGATATGCAACACCAAGTGTTGGGGAAGATGTGCAGAAATTGGAACCCCCTGCATTGCTGATGGGAATGTACAATAAAATGGTATAACCACTTTGGAAAACAATTTTTCTTTTTCTCAAAAAGTTTATCACAAACTTACCACACAACACAGAAATTCTATTTCTATAAATCTACCCAAGATAAATGAAAACTTATGTCCACACAAAGACATGTATGCAAATTTTCATAGCAGTATTATTCATAAGGCCAAAAATGGAAACAATCTAAATGTTCATCAGTTGGTGAATAAACAAAATGTGGCATATCCATGTAATGGAATATTATTATTTAAAAGGAATGAACTATTAATACATACTACAACATGGATGAACCTCAAAAACATGCTAAGTGAAAGAAGCCAAAAGTAAAAACTACCTATATGATTCTATATATATGAAATACCTAGAAAGAGCAAACTTAAAGAGATAGAAAGTAGATTAAATGGTTGCCTAGGTCTGAGGTAGAAGTGTAGATTAATTATTAAATGGGCATTGGGGAACTTTTTAAAGTGATGGGAAATGTTCTAAAATTGGATTACGGTGATTATTGCCCTAATTTGCCAAATCACTGAAATTTTACATTTCCAATGGGTGAATTTTGTGGTACTTAAACTATACCTCAATAAACCTGTTTCAAAGAAACAAAGAAGAAATAAAGACTTTTGGACATAAAAAAGTTGAAAAAAGTCATTATCAGCAAACCAGCACTAGAGAAAAGGTTAAACGAACTACTCCAGCAAAAGGAAAATCATACCAGGTGGAAATCTGGATCTACACAAAGGAATAAAGAGTACTAGAAATAAAAATATATGAGTGTATTAGTTATCTATTGCTGTGTAACAAATTACTCCAAACCTTAATGGCTTAAAACAACAAACATTTATCTCACTGTCTCTATGGGTCAGTCTTGGGAGACAATTCTCCATTACATATCTGCACATCTTGTATCAACTTTGTTCCATACTATCTTTTTAAGGATGTTTGTATAGTAAAGAGCCTAGGAAGATGGAGAAGGTGTCTTCCTCCATGGCAGAGGGCAGATTTTTTTCTTGTTCCATCTCATAAGAAAATGTATTTGTCTGGGGCAAAGGTTGAGCTGGTTTGCTGGCAGCCTCCAGCTTTTAACCATACACTATGAATGTCAAAGTTGATTTCAGGATGTTTTCTCTTGTGTGCTCTAAACACAAACTTAAATAGTTACTATTATGTTATTATGCTCCAAGAAATACCTATACCAGGAGCTGGGGGGTACAAAAATGGAAAAGACTGTCTATTGGGAACAAGGTAAATGTTGGAGGAGAGAACTTCAAAGTAGAGAAATACACTGCATAGCAGGACATGGTCTGATAAAGGCTCTTTGGTGTGCAAGACTATGGCTAACTTAGCTGAGGGAACCAGAGCTTCCTGTCCCTTGGAGATGACCTGAAGATAGGATTATGCTAAAAGCTTACTTCTCCTTAAGTGAGAAGAGAAACCATAGTGTGGCACCCACAGAGCCATTGCCCTACTGTTATTCAAGCTTAAAGGAAACAAACCCACAGACAGGTCTTGACACTGGTGATGGTGAGAACATCCTTGGGTGTCCCAACAGCTTGGAAATGAAATTTCCAAGAAGGCAGAAAATAAGGAGAACTTGTTGGTTTTATTATTTTTTATTATAATCATAAAAGTAATGTGTGCTTATTATAAAAATTTTGAATAATAGAGAATATAAAGTTGTAAATAAAACCCTTTCCCTGCCAATCCCACTCTTCAGAGACACCTAATATAAAACAATAATCCCTTGCCCTGCCTCTCCCCTCCCCATTCCCCTGTCTCCTTCCCCAGAGGTAACAATTTTAGACCCTTAGCTGTTTCTTCTGGCATTTATAAATCTCTGTTTTTCCTAAATAATATGTTCTTATTGCTACCTTTTGATTAATCAGTTTTAGACATAGGGTAGTGACTCCTTTTTAACAGGATTTAGCTCTCTTCACCTCCATCCCTTCTGTTTCTTCTCCCCCATCCTTCCAATAGAATTTTATTACAATTTTCGGTTAAATCAGTTGTCATTGTGCCTATGCAAGTGCTATTTACAATTGACTGTTGAAGTATACCAAAATTATATACTTTTTCCTACTTTTGCTTTTCCTAAAGTTAACAATTGCCTTGTTTTTTTCATATGCTTAATTTTCTTTGTAATTTACCTATAGCTAACTCTTCTGATAAATTCCAATAATCTTTCACTACAGTATTCCTCGTGGTCAATGGCATCAGGTAGTCTATCAGTTCAAATTTTTCTCCTGAAGACAGCCCTCTTGGAGACCTTCATTTTCCTATGGGAACTGTTTGCACTCTAGCCCTCATGCTCAGATCTCTTCCTAGGACTTTCCTTCCCTGTCATCCTGGGAATTCTTTTTTTTTTTAACTTTTCCTGAGTTGGAGTCCCTGTTGCCTAGAATTGGTATCTTCCTCTTTCTTGGGTTACACCCCTACTTGGGAGCTCACAGGTACCAATGGCTTCACCAGTTTTAGCCCAGTGAGAGCCCACAATGTTGCTCTTTTGAATCACCTTGCTCTCATCAGGACTGGTTGTCCTCTACACCTAGTGCAAAGCTGTGATCCTAGGACTTCTCTTCATTGTCACCTCTCAGGTGCTCTTAATCTCCTTCTTTGTTGGAACTTCTGTTTTCTTGGCTAGTATTTTCTTATTTTGATGAGAAAGGGTGATTTCAGACATGGCATGCCTGAAAATGTCTTCATTCTGTCCTCACACTTGATTATAGTTTCACAGGGTATAGAATTCTCAGTCAGAAACTATTTGCCTATAGAATTTTTAAGGTGTTGCTCCATTCTGTTCTGGCTTCCAATGTTGCTGTTAAGAATACTGAAGCCAGGGCCTCCCTGGTGGCGCAAGTGGTTGAGAGTCCGCCTGCCGATGCAGGGGATACGGGTTCGTGCCCCGGTCTAGGAGGATCCCATATGCCGCGGAGCGGCTGGGCCCGTGAGCCATGGCCGCTGAGCCTGCGCGTCCGGAGCCTGTGCTCCGCAACGGGGGAGGCCACAACAGTGAGAGGCCCGCATACCGCACAAAAAAAAAAAAAAAAAAAAAGAATACTGAAGCCATTCTGATTCTTGAGTGTATGTAACCTACTGTTTCTTACTGGAAGCTTTTAGAATCTGAAAGTATACAATGTTGTTCTGAATTTCACCAGTTTCCACATGTGGATATATTTTCAGTCAATGTGCTAGATACTCTGTGAGTCCTTTCATTCTGGAAAAATGAGACCTTAAGTTATGGGAAAATTTCTTGAATTATTTCTTTTATGATTTCCTTCCCTCAGTTACTCCTGTTCTTTGAGTGCCTATTATTTGAATGTCAGAATTGTAGACTTGTCCTTTAATTTTCTTATCTTTTCTCTCCCACCATCCATCTCTGAATTTTCCCCTTACTTTCTGGGAGGTTTATTCAATTTTAACTTCCTGCCTTCCTACTGAATTTTTCATTTCTGCTATCATGGTTTCAGTTTCCACAGGCCCTGTTTTGTTCTCTGAATGTTCCTTTATTGAAAAATAGCAAGGAAATTCTTCTCTTATCTCTTTGAGCATATTAATGATAGTGATTTAGAAGTTTTCCTTTTCCTATGTTATCTTTCTTTCCTTTAAGTTACTTTTATCTGCTTATTTGTTTTGGTCTTTATCTTTCCTGTTAGAGGTTTTACTCAGATGTTTGTTAATTTTTGACTGTCTGCTCTGGTTGAAGAAGGGACACAAGACAGATTCGAAGCTTTGAGCACGTGGGTGAGGCTTGCTGGAGTTTCACTGTGGGATGATCTGACTAGGCCATTTGTCGGGCAGCCCCCCAGTGCCAGTATGCTCTATTTGTTTCCCCTTTGGCTGATCAGATCCTTCAGAAGAAATGTTTTAATCATCTGTTCAGAGGGTAGATACCTGCCTGCTTGTCTTCTGGGAGCCAGGAAGGGAAAGAGAGCTAGGAGGTCTCAGCATTCGGCTTCACTAGACATATATTTATTAGGCCACAACTGTGCCATGCAGTGCTTAATACAGGGAGTCTTCTTCTTTTTTTTATTTTCTTAATTTTTTTTTTTTGGCTGCGTCGGGTCCTAGTTGAGGCACACAGGATCTTCGCTGAGGCATGCAGTTTTCTCTCTAGTTGCGGCGTGTGGGTTTTCTCTCTCTAGTTGTGGCACATGGGCTCCAGGGAGCATGGGCTTCTGTAGTTTGTGGCACGTGGGCTCTCTCGTTGAGGCACAAGAGCTCAGTAGCTGTGGTGCGCGCGGGCTTAGTTGCCCTGCAGCATGCGGGATCTTAGTTCCCCAACCAGGGATTGAACCCGCGTCCCCTGCATTGGAAGGCAGATTCTTTACTACTGACCACCAGGGAAGTCCCGTTCTTCTTCTCTTTAAAAAAAATCCTTTCTAGACTGAAATAACCCAGCAGTCTTCCTCTACAGTGGAGTAAAGGCATTTACTCAGGGGGGATAAAACATGAAGGAGACTGTAAGAACCCATTTCTTAGGCAGTGTTCAATCAAGTTTCTTAAATTTATTTCTCACTTCCTTTGTCCTCAGTTCCTGAACGTTTTGAAGGCTCTGTGGTATAGACCAGGTTAGTTGTCTGCTTCTCCCTCTCTGTGTGTAGGGTTTCGTTTCTTAGATCTGCCAAGTCAGTTTACTACTTGTCCATCTGCGGTCCAGATTCCAAATTTTTACTGCTGCTGTCTCCTTCCCCCCCAACCTTGTGATTCTCTGTTATTATAAATCCCTTTACTGTGGTTTTGATGGGTTTTCAGGAGGGAGTAAAATTATCTGTGTGCAGTCAATCCACCGTCTTTAACTGAAAGTTCTTAAACACTTTATGTTAACTCATGGATGCAACTCTGAAGGCTGGAATTATTGTCCCCATTTTACATGTCAGAGGGAAGTAACTTATCCAAGATCACACAGCAGGTACAAACTCGGGTCTGTCTTAAACATTTTCTATTTATATACAAGTATATAGAACAGAAGTTGCAAACTGGAAACCTGCAGAAGACACAGCCTATAGAGATTTTTGTTTGGCCCCCAGAGGATTTTTAAACTCAGGAAATTTCACATAAAAATCAAGTGTTTGGCTTTGCTCGAAAAACCCAAAGATCGGGACTTCCCTTGTGGCACAGTGGTTAAGAATCCACCTGCCGATGCAGGGGACATGAGTTCGAGCCCTGGTCCAGGAAGATCTCACATGCCATGGAACAGCTAAGCCCGCATGCCACAACTACTGAGCCTGCACTCTAGAGCCCCTGAGCCACAACTACTGAGCCCGCGTGCCACAACTACTGAAGTCTGTGCGCCTAGAGCCCATGCTCCACAACAAGAGAAGCCACCGCAATGAGAAGCCCACGTGCCACAATGAAGAGTAGCCCCCGCTCACCACAACTAGAGAAAGCCTGTGTGCAGCAACAAAGACCCAACGCAGCCAAAAATAAATGAATAAAGTAAATTAATTTTTTAAAAAAAAAGGAAAAAGAAAAACCCAAAGATCTGGCAACAGTGGATTGCATTCCAGCAGGACAAAATCAGATGGAATGGATTTGCATCTGCTCCCTTTAAATGTGGGAACCTCTCGCTAGTTTGCTACAGTCCCAGCATGTCTTAGGCTTTACTGTAATTCTCATATATGTTACCTGCCTGGGTCCTGTTTTAATCTGCACATTTTATAAATTTTTAGTGAAAAAAAAAAAAAAAAAGATGAGTCTTACTAGGCAAACTGTTCTGACCCTTGCTTTTTCACTTAATTTTAGCAAGCACCGCTTTGTGTCTGTTTATCTGCCCCACTTACAGCTGTTGTCCTCTTACTATGCAGATGAATCAGATACACAAGTGAAGGCCTCCTGCAATCAGGTCCTTGCTATTTGAGCCTTTTCCCCCTTCACCCAGATTTGACTGATCCAGGGATAGGCACCTAACCCAAGCCGAGACAATCAAATACTCTCCTGGGAATTTGAAACTTGGACCATCAAAATTACCAGAGCTGCCCTCATTCCTTCCCTACAAGGTATGGTTATTCAGTAATTCATTAGTTTCTATGAATGAACTGCCCCCTTCCAATAAATTTCTTTTTCTTTTGCTTAAGCCAGAGTTGCATGCTAATTTCTTATAAACCCTTCTCCTTTTCCCTACTGATGCTGCTACTCTTTCCAAGCTTTATAAAAGCAATACCATTAACACCTTTAAATTAAAACAGCTTTAATGAGATGTATCAATAATTCATATACCATATAATCCACCCATGTAAAGTGTAAAATTCAATGGTTTTTAATATATTCAGTGTTGTGCAACCATCATCACAATCCATTGTAGAACATTTTCATCACCCCAAAGGAAACTTTGTACCCATTAGCAGTCATTTCCTATTTCCCCTCAATGCCCCTCCACACTTAGCTCCAGGTAACCATGAATCTACTTGCTGTTTCTATAGATTTGCCTATTCTGGACCTTTCATATAAATGGAATCATACAATAAGTGGTATTTTGTGACTGGCTTCTTTCATTTTGCATAATGTTTTCGAGGTTCATCCAAGCTGCACTGTGTATCAGGATTTCATTTCTTTTTATTGCCAAATAATATTCTATTGTATGCATATACCATGTTTTGCTTATCTATGTTTTTATTTATTTATTTATTTTTGGTGGCATTGGGTCTTTGTTGCTGAGCGCGGGTTTTCCCTAGCTGCAGCGAGGTGGGGCTACTCTTTGTTGCGGCGCACGGGTTTCTCATTGCGGTTGCTTCTCTTGTTGCAGAGCATGGGCTCTAGGCACGCAGGCTTCAGTGGTTGTGGCTCGTGGGCTCTAGAGCGCAGGCTCAGTAGTTGTGGTGCATGGGCTCAGTTGCTCCAAGGCATGTAGGATCTTCCTGGACCAGGGATCCAACCTGTGTCCCCTGCATTGGCAGGTGGATTCTTAACAACTGTGCCACCAGGGAAGTCCCTGGCTTATCTATGTTGATGGATGTTTAGGTTCTTTCCACCTTTTGGCTATTATGAATAATGTTGCTGTGAACATCCATGTACAAGTGTTTGTGTGAATGTATTTTCATTTCTCTTGGATTTATACCTAGGAATGGAATCACTGGGTCATATAGTAACTTGATGTTTAAACTTGTGAGGAACTGCCAGACTTTTTGCCAAAGCAGCAGCACCATTCTACATTCCTACCAGCAGTGTATGAGGATTCCAGTTTCTCCAAATCCTTGTTAACACTTATTATATCTGTCCTTTTGATTACAGTTATCTTAGTGGGTGTGAAGTGGTGTCTCATTGTAGTTTTCTTTTGCATTTCCTTGATGTCTAATGATGTTGATCATCTTTTCATGTGCTTATCGGCCATTTGTATATCTTTTTTGGAGAAATGTCTATTTAGATCCTTTGCCCATTTTTTAATTGGGTTGCCTTTTTATTATTGTGTTGTAAGAGTTCTTTATATATTCTGGTTACAAGTCCCCTATCAGATATATGATTTGTAAACATTTTCTCACATTCCATGGGTTGCCTTTCACTTCCTTCATGGTGACCTTGGAGGTATAAAAGTTTTAAGTTTTGAAGAAGCCTAATTTGTCTATTTTTTTGTTACTTGTGATAATTAACATTTCAACATATACTCTTCCAGATACTTTTTATGTATTTGAACAAATATGAGATGATGTATACTTCATTGCTTTATGTACTTAATAAATTGTGAAGAATTTCCATGACTGTACATCATTATTGTCTTCATAGTATACATTGCATGAATTTACCACAGTCTGTTTAAGCGGTTGCCTAGAGACAGACATTTAGGTCATTTCCAATATTTTGCTATTATAAGCAATCCTTGTACAAGCATCTTTGCATACATGCCTAAATTACTTGATGGGTGAAACCAGGACTGAGGCATGTGACAGATGCGTGATGAAGGTCAAAGAGGAGGAGAGCTCATCAATCTTGTATTGAGTAAAGTGTAAGCTGTGTAAAGAAGAAAACTTGAAGGTAAATCTGGAAAGATAGATTGCAGCTAAATTGCTGATGGTCTCAAATGTCAGTTTGATAAGCTTAGATTTGGAAAGCCATAGAAGCCTTTTAAGTGGGGTTTTGACTTGATAAGAGCCATTCGATTTCACTTTGATAGTGTGAGAAAAAAGCTGACCTCCAAAACCTATGTTCTAGAGAAACTGGAGGAAAACCAAGAGATGCTAGTATCATAGCAGCCAGAAGAGAAGAAGCTTCAAGAAGGGAGTAGCCAACTAGGTCATATGATACAGAGAAATCAAATTACATGATTTAGCAATAAAAGAATTGTGCCATTTGCCTGAGTAAAATGTCAGTGGAGGGACTTCTCTGGTGGTCCAGTGGGTAAGACTCTGCCCCCCCACAATGCAGGGGGCCCGGGTTCGATCCCTGGTCGGGGAACTAGATCCCGCATGCATGCCGCAACTAGGAAGTCCTCATGCCACAACTGAGTCCACGTGCTGCCACTAAGAAGTCTGCATGTCACAACTAAAAGATCCCACATGCTGCAGTTAAGACCTGGCGCAGCCAAAATAAATAAATAAATAGATAAATATTTTTTTTTAAATGTGGATAGAGAGAAGAAGTCTGAGAGCTAAAAGTGTGTCAGAAATAAAGTAATTCTTTTAAAAAGAAGCACACAGGAGGTGAGGAGGTAGAGGCAGTAAATGTATTAGTTAGGCTAGGCTATGCTGTAGCGACAAACCACCCTCAAATTTCAGCACCTTACGGTGTTTCTTTCTTACACCCTATGTATTGGACAGACTGCTCTACACTGTCACTTAGGAGCTCAGAGTGATGAAGGCTCCATCACCTTGAAGTTGTAACTTTTGGAAGACAGAACCCCCTCCACAATTGCCTCAGCCATTGAAGAGCTCACTGGAAGGTCACATGCCAGCTACTCTATGCTTTAGTCCAGAATGAGATACCAGTCCCAGTCAAAGGAGCTGGGGAATGTGGGGAGTACCTGGAATATGGGGTGAGCACCACTATCCCTGATACAGGCAGTGTAGACTATATAAAATTTGTTATAAAAGGGAAGGAGAGAGATAAGGTAGTAGCTAGGGTGGCAGGAGGTGAGTAGATTTTGTTTTTTGTTTTTCTGATTGCAAGAGAATTGAGTTTGTTGACAGGACAGGAGTTGATAAGCAATGGAGCCTGCTACTGGTCCTGGAGAAGGTGGAAGGGGGAACAGTGGGCTACAGAAAGAAGACCTGGTCCTCTTTCTTTGAGATTGACAGGAAGGAAGTATAATTAGCTTATATGTGGGTGCATGAGCAGGAAACTGAGGAAGTTCACACCTTATATTTTTAGTTTCTTAAGAAGTAGGAAGCAAGTCAATTGCTAAAAGTGGTGCTAGTGGTGATACTGGTGGGAGGAATCAGAAGCAGGTTATCAGCATTTTGAAGTTTGGAGGCTCTTAAATCTATCTCCATCAGCCCTTGAGTGGACAATTACAATAGCTTCTTATCTGGTTTACTTACCTGCACTCAACCCTGTTAACATACTACTAGTGGGTTGACCTTTTTTAAAAGACACGGCAAATCAGATGATGCCATCTTCTGCATAAAACACTACAGTGGTTCAAAAATCCTTAAAATGGCCCAAAGATGTGGCTCACATTGACTTTTCCAACCTTGCCCTCAATCCCCTTCATACACTCTCACAAGGTCCCCTTTCATTCACTTCGCCCTCTTGTCTCAGGCCCTTCACAGATACCATTCCCACTACTTGGAAAGCCCTTCCATTCTGCTTCTGCTCCTTTCAGTAAGCTAATTTGAACTCTTCCTTTAGGCCGGAAATTAAATGTCACTTTCTCAGGGAGACCTTCCCTGGCCCTTCAGACTAGGGTACCTCTTTCTATAGTATGCTCTTGTACTTGGAGTTTTTTCCTTTGCAGCACTCATCAACTATAATTATATGTTTGTATATAGTGGACAAGGTCTCTCTCTTCCTCTAGGCTATAATTCTATGAAGGCAGGCACTGCGTCTGCTGTTTCTGTCTACTGTTATACGTTTAACATGTAGCACATTGCCTGGTGTATAACAGATGATAAATAAATCAGTTTTGTTAATTAATGAATTCATATCTATTGTGACAAGATGACCAAGGTTGCAATACCTCTGAGAGTCTTGTCAAGGATGAAGACCACAGAATTGCTTTAGACTCAATCTGTGTGATTGAACTCAGCACCGCAGGTATAGAGGTGGAGAAAGCAGAAGGTTGCACTGATATAAAGTTTAGAGTTTTCAAAAGAGGTATGATGGAAGAAGGAGGATAATGCTGGCTTTCAGGCTGTGCTCTAAAATCTAGGCAGAGTAGGGAAGGAAGGGAAGTATTAAGGGAAGTGATGGACTTGGGAGGACAGAAGCCTGGTGGTATCCTGGATGCCAAGGGGCAGGTGTGGTGGGGTAAGAGTGAGACAGCTAGGGAGCCAGGAGATGACAGTCATAGGGTTAGTATACTAGATCTTAAGATCCCTAAAGTGGAGTGGCTCCAGGTCTAGAGAAGGCCCAGGGTATAACCATGGTGTGAAGTGGTGGTTATTGTTGCCAACACTAAGGTAGAAAGAGGCTAGGATGTTAAGTGTCTTCACGTGGTATAGTCATCTGGGTGATGGCAGGACTTGAAGTAGAGAACTTAGGGACAGAGGTGGTCAGAAGGTAGCATAAATGGCATGAGCCTCAAAGACAGGCCTGATCCTTGTTCATTCCATCCTTGGATCACTCATTCAAGAGTCAAGGCCCCAGGACAGAATGTCTGATGGGCTGAGTTGGATGGCATAAGCCTCGAAGGAGAAGTGAATTTTGCATGTGATAGAAACGTGGTGGTAGGTTAGTGTCAATGGGGAATGACGAGGCTGTCAGTGGAGACTCCAGTGGAATATGTGAGGTAGCTTCTAATCAAGAGACTAGAAGCGGGGCTTCCCTGGTGGTGCAGTGGTTAAGAATCCTCCTGCTAATGCAGGGGACACAGGTTCAAGCCCTGGTCTGGGAAGATCCCACATGCTGCGGAGCAACTAAGCCCGTGCGCCACGACTACTGAAGCCTGTGCACCTAGAGCCCGTGAGCCACAACAAGAGAAGCCACTGCAATGAGAATCCCGCGCACTGCAATGAAGAGTAGCCCCACTAGCCGCAACTAGAGAAAGCCCACGCACTGCAACGAAGACCCAATGCAGCCAAAAGTAAATAAATAAAATAATTTATATAAAATAAATAAATAAATGCATATGTGAAAAACTACAGTGAAATTTTTTTTAAAAAAAGAGAGAGAGATAGACTGGAAGAGAACATAGAGGAGGTGTGACCTTGAGGGAAAGCCAAGTTACCACTTAGCAAGTTTTCTTTAGATGAAGAGAGTAATCTGCCATGAACTTACAGTTTATAGGAGAGGCTTTAGTCTGTTTACTTGTTTTCCAACAGATCGAGGGTTGTTCCAGCAGTGAAAGTAAAAGTAACAACATGTAATAAAGAGAGGGCAGGCTCTGGGTCAGAGATCAGAGTTCCATTTCTTGCCCTATCGCTTACTTGTTGAGCATCCTTGGCCAATTTCTTCACCTCTTTGAGCTCAGTTTTCACATTTGTGAAGTGATAAAAGTCATAACCGGCTTACTATGAGGATCGAATACAGAATCGGATGCAAAACTGCATTGCAACTTGTAAAGTGTTGCCCACATGTGAGTTGTTATTTTCATTATGGTACAGTGAGTTAATGGTAGCCTGTGGGCAAAAGTTCTTTAACTCTTGACTCTCACTTTAGAACAGTGTGGGAGGAAGGTGGGGCAAAGTCTCTCTCCATTTTACAGGTTCATCTATTCAGGAAACCTCACTGAGTGCTAATCCTATGTTAGTTACTGAGCTGGAAAGGGATAGTAAGATGAATTAGACACAATCCACACCGCTGGAGTTCACAGACTAATGCAGGAGACAGAGTGGTAACATGCCGAGCTGTGCTATGTGGTGTAATATTGGAACAGAGAGTGTTGTGTGAGCACAGAAGAAAGAACACCTAGAGAGAGCCTGAGAGAGCTCTGTAGTAGAAGTGGCATGTGAGCTGGGCGTTGAAGATTAAGCCAGAGAAGAGGATATGCCATGCCCAGTAAGTTAGTGGTGGAAACCCACATAGAACCCAGGGCCACAGACAGGTAGTTACATGCCACCTCCCCAGTGCTCTTGGAAAGGGAAAAAAAAGCCTCTTTGGTCCCACAGAGGAGCTTATTCTCTGCTTTGCTAAGGGTCTGGCTGCCATGGGAACAACACCATTTTTGCTTAGTCCCTTTGCAGTTTGCTGTCAACAACTTACTGTCCGGGTGCAAAGGCACAGCTCAGATTCCCCCAGATATGAGGCATCATGCTTGTTTCCGCCTCCTAGCCTCTTCCCAATTGTCTGATGATGCCTGTTACTGGCTGACTGCCCTGCCTTATACGGGAACCAATGAGAGGCCAGCAGGTCAACTTGTGAGTAGTTCTCCCAGGAAACCAGTAGGGCTTTAAAGGAATCATGACTTGTCACACACCCCATCTCCCCTCACTGTTTCCTTCAATAACCTTGAGGAAAAACCGGATCCTGTGTGGTTCCCTTCCTCCTCAATCCCTTAGTTCTCAAACTCTGATGGTGCCCTTCTCACTTTTTCAAAGGGTATTGGTGAGAACCAACCTCATTCCCGGAAACTTGGGCCCTTGTCATGCTTAATAGCCAACAGTAATAAACACCGTGGCCTATCTATTTTATAGATGACGAAACTGAGCCTCAGAGAAGGTAAGAGGTGAGGGCTTTAGGGTGGGGGAGCCCTGTTGGAAGGGCACCAGAACATGGGACCTGGACTGCAGCCTAAGGCATGAGAATAATGACAGCCAAATTTTGGCTGTCCAGCATCCATTTCCTCCTAACAGCACCTTGATTTCTGTACACACTATATGCAGTCTCGGTGGGAGTGGACATCCAGATGCCTATCTCCACTACAGTCACTGAAGGGCTACAGAGTTCTACCCTGTGAGGTTGAAGGGAAATAGCAGAAGTTATCTTCCTGCTGAGACTAGCACCACACCTAGCCAACAGTACCTGCTCAGCAGATGTCATTTCTTCTTCAGCTGTCTGTTACTTACTATCTGTGTGGTGTCAGGCAAGTCACTTAACAATCTTTACCTCAGGAATAATGTATGTAAAATTTACCAGCATTCCTAACCTGTATTACCTACTATGATTGTCATAATTATAACTTTATTAGTTCTCAAAACCATGAATAAGTTGAATCAATTGTGGTATATCATCAGCGTGACCGAAACTAAAGTAATGTAGATGCAGACATTGACTTGTTGATATAGAAATTTATATCATTTATATGAAAAGGTCACATTATGATCATTTTTTGAATAAAATAAAAATATAAATGAATACATATCTGAAATGCTATATCACAAAATGCTAACCAGAATTTATCTCTGGATGGTGAGACTGTGGACAATTAAAAAAATTTTTTGCCTTTCTTCATTTTCTACCTTCAGTGAGAAGACATTATTTAGCAGTAATTAATTTTTAAGTTAAAAAAGGCCACCACTTAGGGGAGAATCAAGGACTCTGGCTTGATTTCAGCCAGGGGAAAATTCAAGGGGGTAGGGCAAGACAGCCAGTTTTCATGAAATAGATATGGAGTCAGATTGGCAGTCACAGCATACTTCTGGATGGCACACTTCTGGTTGAAAGGAATGTCTTGGGCGTGCCTAGATGCAGAATCCAACCCTCTAAGGGAGCTGGAGGCCCGAGTTCAGTGAACAATTTTTGTCTCTCCCCTGTCTATCTCTCCTACTGCATCTCCACCATTTTATCCCTCTGTTGCAAAAAAAGAAAAAAAAAATAGCCATTCGGTTCCTCAGATATGCCAAACTCATTTCCACCTCAGGGTCTTTTTACCTCCTTACTTCTCTGAAAACCCTTCTAAGTTACGCTCCATCTACCAGCCACTGGCTATCCCATTAGCCTATTTATTTCCTTCATAGCACTTATCCACTCTGAAAACACCTTATTTGATTGTTGTCACAAAAATGTAAGCTCATGAATGCAAAGATTTGTCTGGCTTGTTCACCATATACAAGCTGTGACAAGAATAGACTTGCACAAAGTAGGAGCTCATCAAAATCAAAACTCATCAGGGAACAAAAATATTAAGCAGGGAAACTGAGGCAGAAATCCAATTGTGCTACTGGGATCCAGGAATGTGGAGGGTCAGCAATTGTGAGTTCACAATTGGGGCTGGATTCAGAGTCAGGAATATAATTGGGGCTGAGAGTCAGAGTCAGGAATATAATTGGGGCTGGATTCAGAGTCAGGAATATAAGGAAATAAATACTATTTCCTTTGAGAAAAGCAGTTATCATATTAAAAGAAAAAAATAAAAGGGTGATGACACTTCCAGGGGAATATGACACAGTCTGTATGTATGAGTTTATTGGAAGTCTGGGCTAAATGAGTAACTTCCTGAATGATATGAAAAGTGATGAGGCTTGTGGCATTCTGGAAAAATTTGACACCAATTGTGCACTAAAGCAATTCCACGGAATGATGTTTGATAGTTTAAATGGTCACTTCATTTAAAAGGTTTTGGCCTGAAGTTATGACAACTGAAAAATTTTCACACACACCAAAATTCCTGGTATATAGCTGTAACTCAGCTTTTCTGGGATGCAAAGAAGCAGGTAGCTAGAGTTCTATGCCACACCCTCTGTGAACAAGTAGGACAAATGAGGAGGGGGTGTGTAGGGAAGAGTTGAGACTTATTTGACACCTCTTACATGCCACATACTAACGGCATGAAGTTTCTCATTTAATAACCCTGCAAGGCAGGCATTATTTATTTCCATTTTCAGATGAAAAAAATTAGGCTGAAGCAGGTTGACTTGCCCAAGATCACAGTTAATAAATTACAGAGGAAAATCTGATTCCAGGTTTATTTGACTCCAAAGACTGCACATTTTCTCCCATACTTGCCTCCCTAGCATTCCTGAAAATCCCCTTGATGAAATGTATTGCTCATCTTTAAAAATAAAAAAAGAGAGAGAAGGCAGTAATATAGCCTAAAAGGAGGCAGGAAGTAACAGGAAAAACTAAGTAACCCACAAACTATTAGGCTGAATCAAATGACATTGCTATTATTTGGGGTTTTTTTTTAAGCTCATAAAAGAGGCAATTTCACATGGTTCAGCCCCATGGTATATGTGCTGTGGATGAAGATCACAATGAAAATACTATTATAACCACTCTGTCACTCATTTGTACAGAACTTTACATACTACATTTTATTGCAATTTCAGTAACCCTTTCAGATGGGTAGGGTAAGGATAATCATTCCCATTTTATATATGAGGAAAAGCAGATTTGGTAACCCAGCCTGCCTTACTGGAGCAGCATTTGCCCTTAGGCAAACCTGTAACTTTTTTTTTTTTAAGGCTTCTACCTGCCCCCACGCTGTCCCACCCTCCACATCTTATTCTGTCAAAATAATTTTTGACTTCTATGACAGGCTCCTAACTGGTCTCCCATGACCCCAATCTTTTCTCCAAATCGTAGCCAGAGGTTTTCTAAATGCAAATCTGATAGTTTCACTTGCCTTCTTAAAACCCTTAGTACTTCACTCTCTACAAGATGACGTTCAAATGCCTCAGCCTGGCCTTCATGATCTGACCCTTGTCTACTATCTTCAGTCTCACCATCTGCTCCCAACACACCCTATGTTGAGAAGAACCCGCCTCTCTGTGCTATGCACTTCTGTGACTTATCCGATTATTCTGTGGCTGGAATGGCCTTCCTTCTTCTCCATCCCTTATCTGACATTCAGCATGCAAATTTATGCTTTTCAAGGCTTAGTTCAAATGTCATCTCTTTGTGAAAACTACTTGACTTTCTTCTGACAGTCACCAGTTTTCTGTGCTCTTATAGCAGCTGGTATATTTTTATGTTATAAGACTTATTAAACAGTCCTCTGATCGGGTGTTTATGTGTCCTTAAAATACGCAACAAATTGTATCTTACCCTCAGTAACTTCAGGACAACGCACAGCACTAGACATATAGCTGGTATTATCAGTCAGAACCCAGGGGTCCTAGAAAGTCCCTGCCTTGTGCCTTAGGTTGCGGAATACAGGGAAAATCTTACTTACAGGGTGAGTGCCCCAAACCAGGGCACACTCTTCCATGGCTTTTCCAGAGTTCTCTACAGTGAAGGCATAAGCGAGGGACTACCTGAACTTGGATTTATACTTCCATTACCAAGGCTTATTTTCATTAAATAGTGTCTGTGAGTATACAATCTGTATGAATTACATAAGAACATCTGGATTTTATATTACATTTCACACAGACACCTAGGCCAGTGATGGAGCACCTAGGAATCAAGTTGTCCTTTGTTGCCACCATGATAGTGATACATTTAATTCAATTTGATGAACAAGGAACAAGTTACTAACAGAAAATATAAAACCACCAGGAGCACATATGGTCACAAAGACGAGCTATTAGACCAAGAACATTCAGCTAGCCAAATATTCCCATAATGCTTCTTTATTACTTTTAAAATTTGGGAGCAGGTTTTAATGTGTTAACATTTATGGACAAGAAACATAAAATTGACAAAATTCTTTCTACCAAATTTTCTTGGACCTGGGAAAAAAGACCACCATTATTTGATTTTAGCTGTGGGAACACATTGGTCCAGCTTGTGGAATCCTAGTGTACTAGCAGAGAAAGTTTGAAAACCACACTCTTAACAGTCATACCTTTACTCAAAGCATGAACGATAGTCATACATTTACTGAAAGCACGGGGGTCATTAAAAAAAAAAAAAGTGTGACCTTAAATAACTTCATAGAGAGAGAACATTTTGATTACAACTAATTAAATTCACTTTTTTATGTTGTTGGGCTTTAAGAAACTCTTTGCATAGCTTAGTAGAGTTCAGAAAATTTCCTGGACAGACTCCTTGAGCCACATAGCATTTTCCCCACGTTCTGGCTGATGCAATTCTATGGGTTAAGATTCAGCCTCCACCCTCTTTATAGGAGAAGGCAGTGCTTACTTACAAGGAGATGCTAGCTCTCTGGGTGGTCCAAGACATCAAGATTACAGATCTAGGGCTTCCCTGGTGGCGCAGAGGTTGAGAGTCCGCCTGCCGATGCAGGGGACGCGGGTTCGTGGTCCGGTCCGGGAAGATCCCACATGCTGCGGAGCGGCTGGGCCCGTGAGCCATGGCCGCTGAGCATGCGCATCCGGAGCCTGTGCTCCGCAACGGGAGAGGCCACAGCAGTGAGAGGCCCGCGTACAGAAAAAAAAAAAAAAAAAAAAAAAAAAAAAGACTTCCGGGGAAGATGGCGGAAGAGTAAGACGCGGAGATCACCTTCCTCCCCACAGATACACCAGAAATACAGCTACACGTGGAACAACTCCTACAGAACACCTACTGAACGCTGGCAGAAGACCTCAGACCTCCCAAAAGGCAAGAAACTCCCCACGTACCTGGGTAGGGCAAAAGAAAAAAGAATAAACACAGACAAAAGGATAGGGACGGGACCTGCACCAGTGGGAGGGAACTGTGAAGGAGGAAAGGTTTCCACACACTAGGAAGCCCCTTCGCGGGCGGAGACTGCGGGTGGCGGAGGGGGGGAGCTTCAGAGTAGCGGAGGGAGAGCTCAGCAACAGGGGTGCGGAGGGCAAAGTGGAGAGCAAAGCAGAGAGATTCCCGCACAGAGGATCGGTGCCGACCGGCACTCACCAGCCCGAGAGGCTTGTCTGCTCGCCTGCCGGGGCGGGCGGGGCTGGGAGCTGGGGCTCGGGCTTCGGTCAGAGCGCAGGGAGAGGACTGGGGCTGGCGGTGTGAACACAGCCTGAAGGGGAAAATGCGCCACGGCTGGCCGGGAGGGAGTCCGGGAAAAAGTCTGGACCTGCCGAAGAGGCAAGAGACTTTTTCTTCCCTCTTTGTTTCCTGCTGCGCGAGGAGAGGGGATTAAGAGCGCTGCTTAAAGTAGCTCTAGAGACGGGCGCGAGCCGCGGCTAAAAGCGCGGACCCCAGAGACGGGCTTGGGATGCTGGGGTTGCTGCTGCCGCCGCCAAGAGACCTGTGTGTGAGCGCAGGTCACTGTCCATGCCCCCCTTCCGGGGAGCCTGTGCAGCCCGCCACTGCCGGGATCCCGGGATCCAGAGACGGCTTCCCCGGGAGAGCGCAAGGCGCGCCTCGGGCTGGTGCAACGTCACGCCGGCCTCTGCCGCTGCAGGATCGCCACGCACTCCGTGCCCCTCCCTCCCTCCCGGCCTGAGTGAGCCAGAGTCCCCGAAGCGGCTGCTCCTTTAACCCTCTCCTGTCTAAGCGAAGAACAGACGCCCTCTGGTGACCTACACGCAGAGGCGGGGCCAAATCCAAAGCTGAGACCCGGGAGCTGTGAGAACAAAGAAGAGAAAGGGAAATCTCTCCCAGCAGCCTCAGAAGCAGCGGATTAAAGCTCCACAATCAACTTGATGTACCCTGCATCTGTGGAATACGTGAATAGACAACGAATCATCCCAAATTGAGAAGCCAGGAGGCAGTGCTGTGCCTCTGAGGTGGGAGAGCCAACTTCAGGACACTGGTCCACAAGAGACCTCCCAGCTCCACATAATATCAAACGGCGAAAATCTTCCAGAGATCTCCATCTTAACACCAGCACCCAGCTTCACTCAACGACCAGTAAGCTACAGTGCTGGACACCCTATGCCAAACAACTAGCAAGACAGGAACACAACGCCACCCATTAGCAGAGAGGCTGCCTAAAATCATAAAAAGTCCACAGACACCCCAAAACACACCTGTGGACCTGCCCACCAGAAAGACAAGATCCAGCCTCATCTGCCAGAACACAGGCACTAGTCCCCTCCACCAGGAAGCCTACACAACCCACTGAACCAACCTTAGCCACTGGGGACAGACACTAAAAACAACGGGAACTACGAACCTGCAGCCTGCAAAAAAGAGACCCCAAACACAGTAAGATAAGAAAAATGAGAAGACAGAAAAACACACAGCAGGTGAAGGAGCAAGATAAAAACCCACCAGACCTAACAAATGAAGAGGAAATAGGCAGTCTACCTGAAAAAGAATTCAGAATAATGATAGTAAAGATGATCCAAAATCTTGGAAATAGAATAGACAAAATGCAAGAAACATTTAACAAGGACCTAGAAGAACTAAAGATGAAACAAGCAATGATGAACAACACAATAAATGAAATTAAAAATACTCTAGATGGGATCAATAGCAGAATAAGTGAGGGAGAAGAACGGATAAGTGACGTGGAAGATAAAAGAGTGGAAATAACTACTGCAGAGCAGAATAAAGAAAAAAGAATGAAAAGAACTGAGGACAGTCTCAGAGACCTCTGGGACAACATTAAATGCACCAACATTCGAATTATAGGGGTTCCAGAAGAAGAAGAGAAAAAGAAAGGGACTGAGAAAATATTTGAAGAGATTATAGTTGAAAACTTCCCTAATATGGGAAAGGAAATAGTTAATCAAGTCCAGGAGGCACAGAGAGTCCCATACAGGATAAATCCAAGGAGAAATATGCCAAGACACATATTAATCAAACTGTCAAAAATTAAATACAAAACATATTAAAAGCAGCAAGGGAAAAACAACAAAGAACACACAAGGGAATCCCCATAAGGCTAACAGCTGATCTTTCAGCAGAAATTCTGCAAGCCAGAAGGGACTGGCAGGACATATTTAAAGTGATGAAGGAGAAAAACCTGCAAGCAAGATTACTCTACCCGCAAGGATCTCATTCAGATTTGATGGAGAAATTAAAATCTTTACAGATAAGCAAAAGCTGAGAGAGTTCAGCACCACCAAACCAGCTTTACAACAAATGCCAAAGGAACTTCTCTAAGCAAGAAACACAACAGAAGGAAAAGACCTACAATAACAAACCCAAAACAATTAAGGAAATGGGAATAGGAACATATATATCAATAATTACCTTAAATGTAAATGGACTAAATGCTCCCACCAAAAGACACAGATTGGCTGAATGGATACAAAAACAAGACCCATATATATGCTGTCTACAAGAGACCCACTTCAGACCTAGAGACACATACAGACTGAAAGTAAGGGGATGGAAGATGATATTCCATGCAAATGGAAACCAAAAGAAAGCTGGAATAGCAATTCTCATATCAGACAAAATAGACTTTAAAATAAAGACTACTAGAAGAGACAAGGACACTACATAATGATGAAGGGATCGATCCAAGAAGAAGATATAACAATTGTAAATATTTATGCACCCAACATAGGAGCACCTCAATACATAAGGCAAATACTAACAGCCATAAAAGGGGAAATCGACAGTAACACATTCATAGTAGGGGACTTTAACACCCCACTTTCACCAATGGACAGATCATCCAAAATGAAAATAAATAAGGAAACACAAGTTTTAAATGATACATTAAACAAGATGGACTTAATTGATATTTATAGGACATTCCACCCAAAAACAACAGAATACACATTTTTCTCAAGTGCTCATGGAACATTCTCCAGGATAGATCATATCTTGGGTCACAAATCAAGCCTTGGTAAATTTAAGAAAATTGAAATTGTATCAAGTATCTTTTCCGACCAAAACGCCATGAGACTAGATATCAATTACAGGAAAAGATCTGTAAAAAAATACAAACACATGGAGGCTAAACAATACACTACTTAATAACGAAGTGATCACTGAAGAAATCAAAGAGGAAATAAAAAAAATACCTAGAAACAAATGACAATGGAGACATGATGACCCAAAACATATGGGATGCAGCAAAAGCAATTCTAAGAGGGAAGTTTATAGCAATACAATCCCACCTTAAGAAACAGGAAACATCTCGAATAAACAACCTAATCTTGCACCTAAAGCAATTAGAGAAGAACAAAAACACCCCAAAGTTAGCAGAAGGAAAGAGATCATAAAAATCAGATCAGAAATAAATGAAAAAGAAATGAAGGAAACGATAGCAAAAATCAATAAAACTAAAAGCTGGTTCTTTGAGAAGATAAACAAAATGGATAAACCATTAGCCAGACTCATCAAGAAAAAAAGGGAGAAGACTCAAATCAATAGAATTAGAAATGAAAAAGGAGAAGTAACAACTGACACTGCAGAAATACAAAAGATCATGAGAGATTACTACAAGCAACTCTATGCCAATAAAATGGACAACCTGGAAGAAATGGACAAATTCTTAGAAAGGCACAACCTGCCGGGACTGAATCAGGAAGAAATAGAAAATATGAACAGACCAATCACAAGCACTGAAATTGAAACTGTGAGTAGAAATCTTCCAGCAAACAAAAGCCCAGGACCAGATGGCTTCACAGGCGAATTTTATCAAACATTTAGAGAAGAGCTAACACCTATCCTTCTCAAACTCTTCCAAGATACAGCAGAGGGAGGAACACTCCCAAACTCATTCTACGAGGCCACCATCACCTTGATACCAAAACCAGACAAGGATGTCACAAAGAAAGAAAACTACAGGCCAATATCACTGATGAACATAGATGCAAAAATCCTCAACAAAATAGTAGCAAACAGAATCCAACAGCACATTAAAAGGATCATACACCATGATCAAGTGGGGTTTATTCCAGGAAGGCAAGTATTCTTCAATACACACAAATCAATCAACGTGATACACCATATTAACAAATTGAAGGAGAAAAACCATATGATCATCTCAATAGATGCAGAGAAAGCTTTTGACAAAATTCAACACCCATTTATGATAAAAACCCTGCAGAAAGTAGGCATAGAGGGAACTTTCCTCAACATAATAAAGGCCATATATGACAAACCCACAGCCAACATCGTCCTCAATGGTGAAAACAAACCATTTCCACTAAGATCAGGAACAAGACAAGGTTGCCCACTCTCACCACTCTTATTCAACATAGTTTTTGAAGTTTTAGCCACAGCAATCAGAGAAGAAAAGGATATAAAAGGAATCCAAATCAGAAAAGAAGTAAAGCTGTCACTGTTTGCAGATGACATGATACTATGCATAGAGAATCCTAAAGATGCTACCAGAAAACTACTAGAGTTAATCAATGAATTAGGTAAAGTAGCAGGATACAAAATTAATGCACAGAAATCTCTGGCATTCCTATACACTAATGATGAAAAATCTGAAAGTGAAATTAAGAAAGCACTCCCATTTACCACTGCAACAAAAAGAATAAAATATCTAGGAATAAACCTACCTAAGGAGACAAAAGGCCTGTATGCAGAAAATTATAAGACACTGATGAAAGAAAGATGATACAAATAGATGGAGAGATATACCATGTTCTTGGATTGGAAGAATCAACATTGTGAAAGTGACTCTACTACCCAAAGCAATCTACAGATTCAATGCAATCCCTATCAAACTACCACTGGCATTTTTCACAGAACTAGAACAAAAAATTTCACAATTTGTATGGAAACACAAAAGACCTCGAATAGCCAAAGCAATCTTGAGAACGAAACATGGAGCTGGAGGGCCTCCCTGGTGGCGCAAGTGGTTGAGAGTCCGCCTGCCGATGCAGGGGATACGGGTTCGTGCCCCGGTCTGGGAGGATCCCATATGCCGCGGAGCGGCTGGGCCCGTGAGCCATGGCCGCTGAGCCTGCGCGTCCGGAGCCTGCGCGTCCGGAGCCTGTGCTCCGCAACGGGGGAGGCCACAACAGTGAGAGGCCCGCATACCGAAAAAAAAAAAAAAAAAAAAGAAAAATGGAGCTGGAGGAGTCAGGCTCCCTGACTTCAGACTATATTACAAAGCTACAGTAATCAAGACAGTATGGTACTGGCACAAAAACAGAAAGATAGATCAATGGAACAGGATAGAAAGCCCAGAGATAAACCCACGGACATATGGTCTCCTTATCTTTGATAAAGGAGGCAGGAATGTACAGTGGAGAAAGGACAGCCTCTTTAATAAGTGGTGCTGGGAAAACTGGACAGGGACATGTAAAAGTATGAGGTTAGATCACTCCCTAACACCATACACAAAAATAAGCTCAAAATGGATTAAAGACCTAAATGTAAGGCCAGAAACTATCAAACTCTTAGAGGAAAACATAGGCAGAACACTCTATGACATAAATCACAGCAAGATCCTTTTTGATCCACCTCCTAGAGAAATGGAAATAAAGACAAACACATGGGACCTAATGAAACTTCAAAGCTTTTGCACAGCAAAGGAAACCATAAACAAGACCAAAAGACAACCCTCAGAATGGGAGAAAATATTTGCAAATGAAGCAACTGACAAAGGATTAATCTCCAAAATTTATAAGCAGCTCATGCAGCTCAATAACAAAAAAACAAACAACCCAATCCAAAAATGGGCAGAAGACCTAAATAGACATTTCTCCACAGAAGATATACAGACTGCCAACAAACACATGAAAGAATGCTCAAGATCTTTAATCATTAGAGAAATGCAAATCAGAACTACAATGAGATATCATCTCACACCAGTCAGAATGGCCATCATCAAAAAATCTAGAAACAATAAATTCTGGAGAGGGTGTGGAAAAAAGGGAACACTCTTGCACTGCTGGTGGGAATGTGAATTGGTACAGCCACTCTAGAGAACAGTATGGATGTTCCTTAAAAAACTAAAAATAGAACTACCATATGACCCAGCAATCCCACTACTGGGCATATACCCTGAGAAAACCATAATTCAAAAAGAGTCATGTACCAACATGTTCATTGCAGCCCTATTTACAATAGCCCAGAGATGGAAACATCCTAAGTGTCCATCATCGGATGAATGGATAAAGAAGATGTGGCACATATATACAATGGAATATTACTCAGCCATAAAAAGAAATGAAATTGAGCTATTTGTAATGAGGTGGATAGACCTAGAGTCTGTCATACAGAGTGAAGTAAGTCAGAAAGAGAAAGACAAATACTGTATGCTAACACATATATATGGAATTTAAGGGAAAAAAATGTCATGAAGAACATAGGGGTAAGACAGGAATAAAGACACAGACCTACTAGAGAATGGACTTGAGGATATGGGGAGGGGGAAGGGTAAGCTGTGACAAAGCGAAAGAGAGGCATGGACATGTATACACTACCAAATGTAAGGTAGATAGCTAGTGGGAAACAGCCACATAGCACAGGGAGATCAGCTCGGTGCTTTGTGACCGCCTGGAGAGCTGGGATAGGGAGGGTGGGAGGGAGACCCAAGAGGGAGGGGATATGGGAACATATGTATATGTATAACTGATTCACTTTGTTATAAAACAGAAACTAACACACCATTGTTAAGCAATTATACTCCAATAAAGATGTAAAAAAAATTACAGATCTAAAAATCACAAGAGCTAGAATCAGGGACCCTAGCTAATGAAATATCTTGGCCACACCCAGTGACCTGAGGTGGTAAACAACTTTTATTTTCAAGACGTTCTAGTGATATGACTGATGTGATTTTTTTTATTCACCTGAAGAGACAGACAGGCAGTATATCTATAATGTATCCTGATTCATCTTAATGTAGGAGACATTCTTACAGAGTGGTGTCTTCTCATCTAACATTTTTTAACATTGAAATAGTTTATTTACAATATTTTGTTAGTTTCAGGTGTACAGCAGTGATTCAGTTATACATATCTATATGAATATATGAGAATTCTTTTTCAGATTCTCTTCCCTTATAGGTTATTAGAGAATATTGAGTGTAGTTCCCTGTGCTGTATGGTAGGTCCCCGTTGGTTATCTATTTTATCTATTTTATATATATATATTTTTTTTTTATACCACATAGTAGTGTGTACATGTTAATCCCAACCTCCTAATTTATCCCTCCCCCCGTCACCTAACATTTCATAGGCATGTGTCCATACCCTGTTATCTCTATAGCTACATTCTTCATTTGGTCACTCAATAAATATTTATCTACTGAGTACTCTGGTATACATCATATATACTTAACATCATTTGGTTATCAATACCCATTTTGGGGTGTCTCATTTTTTATTGTCTTATAATATTAAAATTTTTGGACTTTTTTTCTTTTTTTAGTTATGCTTCTCAAAATGGTATTACCAGGGAAAGTTCTGACCAGGTCAAGGAATCATATAGCTACTCTTGTGTGTGGTCAGGATTAAAGTGTAGGCTTTAAATTTAGAATCATATGTAAAGTTTATGGTTAGGCCACTGTAATAGACTACAATAAAGATGCCAAAAGTCTAAACCACAGCAATGGCAGTAGGAGTGGGAAAAAAAGATTAGAAAAATACTGAGGAAGGGAGAACATTGGGCTTGGTATCTGATAAGATATAGGGGGTGACTGTAGAGTTAAGGGTGACTAGTGGGTTTCTAGCATAACTAACCAGACAGGGAACACAGCAGTGGAACAAGGAGTGAGAGGAGTGAGATAAGTTCCATTTCATAACGTTGATTTTGAGGTGTCTGTGGGTAATAGCCAGGTGGAGATCTCCCGGTTGATTTATAAAGTTCGTTGAAGAGATATATGTAAAAACACAAGGCTTTTTTTTTGTATGTATGTATGTATGTATGTATGTATGTATGTATGTATGTATGTATTTATTTTTATTTTTGCGGTACGCGGGCCTCTCACTGTTGTGGCCTCTCCCGTTGCAGAGCACAGGCTCCGGACGCGCAGGCTCAGCGGCCATGGCTCACGGGCCCAGCTGCTCCGCGGCATATGGGATCCTCCCGGACCGGGGCACGAACCCGTATCCCCTGCATCGGCAGGCGGACTCTCAACCACTGCGCCGCCAGGGAGGCCCCTGTTTTTATTTTTTATTATTGTTTTAAAATTTATTTTTGGCTGTGTTGGGTCTTCATTGCTGCGTGCAGGCTTCCTCTAGTTTTGGCAAGCAGGGGCTCTCTTCGTTGTGGTGCATGGGCTTCTCATTGCAGTGGCTTCTCTTGTTGTGGAGCACAGGCTCTAGGCACGTGGGCTTCAGCAGCTGTGGCTCGTGGGCTCTAGAGCCCAGGCTCAGTAGTTGTGGTGCACAGGCTTAGTTGCTCCGCGGCATGTGGGATCTTCCCGGACCAGGGCTTGAACCCGTGTCCCCTGCATTGGCGGGCGGATTCTTTCTTTTTTTTTTGCGGTACGCGGGCCCCTCACTGTTGTGGCCTCTCCCGTTGCGGAGCACAGGCTCCGGACGCGCAGGCTCAGCGGCCATGGCTCACGGGCCCAGCCGCTCCGCGGTATGTGGGATCTTCCTGGACCGGGGCACGGACCCGTGTCCCCTGCATCGGCAGGCGGACTCTCAACCATTGCGCCACCAGGGAAGCCCCGCAGGCGGATTCTTAACGACTGCGCCACCAGGGAAGCCCCACAGGGCTTTTTAGTATGAATTTTTTGAACTAGAAACCCTGGAGGTCAGTTAACTGTATTATTTTATAAGGAGATAGAACCAGACAGATACATCTATTCTCAGAAAGCTACTCAGAGAACTGAGATTCAATTTAGGAGAATCTCATTCAGGGCTGTTTCAGCCCACCATGCTGCATTTCATTTGTCTGTCTTGTTGGTTTTACAATCAATAAAAAAATACATAGTTTTCTCAGAATCCCACAATTATACACAGAACCCAGATAAAAGGCACAAATCCCACTTGCCTTCTTCTGTCACTGCATGACTAACTTCTTAATCAAAGAGATTCTGCCATGCCAGAGAGAGAGAAAATAAAGAGAAAGTGGTCAATTACTAGAAGTGACTTTTGATCTAAGTGAGCAACTCTAAATATTACATTGTTACTGTAATCTGGCTGCACATATTTCTATACTCAGTTGTTAAAGAATCAGTCATTCGATTGTCATCCTGAAAGCAAATAAAAACTATGTTCATCACAGACCACCCATGATACGAGGTATATGGGTTGTGACAGTTACATTTAGCCGTGACAACAACAGTTTATAGGCAAAAGTGCTGAAGTTAGTTAAAACCTGACATGATAAATACTGTTATAAAGAATTCTTGAGAAATAAAAGCTTCTTTTAAGTAAGTTTCTGGTGTTAAAAACAAAAACAAAGCATTCAAGTAGTGTAAAATTAGGACCTAAATTCTGAGGGAGGTATGAAGATCATGTGGAGAATAGGTTTCCATCTTCTCTGCAGTGTAAGGAAGGAGAATGGGCAAAGAAATAGAATGAATACTTATTGATTAGCATCTACCATGTGCCAAACATTCATCATAAATACATTATATCATTTCATCCCTCACATCAATTCTATGAAGTAGACATTATAAGCACCTCACAAATGAGGACACTGAGGCACAAAGAGATGAGGCAGGAGTGTCAATGAATTACTAATTGCAAGGCTTTCATGTCGGATAAAAAACCCTGGCTTTATATCTGAGTTCAACTCTTAATATTAAGCCTTAATTGATAAGAAGTAACACCCTCTCTTATGACTGTAGTCCTCATCTGTAAATGATGATATTAATAGTATTTGCCTGGTAAGAGTCATTGGGAGGATTATATATGCCATGGAGAAAGCACTCAGTGTTATGCCTGGCACACGTAAGCACTCAATAAATCAGCTACTTACCATTGTCTTAGGCCACACAGCAAGTAAGTTCAGACAGGACCGTACACTTTTCTGATTCTAAACTGAACTTCTGCACTATACCTGGCTACCTCTTCAGGCTCCTGTGATTCCTGGGGGTGGAGAGTAGAGCTCGGGGCGGGGTGGGGGGTGGGAACAGATAACATTGAGAGGGCAGTAAGGCAGGGAGCTGATATGCCTGACCCTACTTTGAGGACAGCATTCAGAACTGTTAGGGCAAAAGAACAAACTATAATTTTAAACCCAATCTTGGTTTAAGGGAAAGGCTATAAATAATTAGCTGACTAAGGACATTTACTAGTGTGGAAGGAAAAGGTCACCAGTAGAACCACTTACTTTATCCAATACATAGCACAGATATTTCACACTTGATAATATTTGAATTTTAAAAAATATTTTGGTTTTCTTGTCTTTTTAGATATCCTGAAGTGAATTCCTCTGTCTCCTGTATTATTTATAAATCATGTGGAAAAGTTTCTCACAGCTAGCAAAGTATCACTAATATCAATCTCCTTGCTAATAAAAAATTATATTGTTTTTTCTCCTTATAAAAATACCTCTATAAACTCCAATCACTTCTAATCTCCAAATGAAAGTAACTGCATATGGCTCCCTCTAGTGTCAAGACAGCAAAATATAAGGGCCATTTAATTTTCTTGTAAGATTTAGTTTTTCATTCAATACATTTACATATTAAGCCCTTACTTGGTGCCAGATACTGTGTTTATTCTCTTACTAGACATCATAGTCCTAATTATATGATATTTTGTGATGTGAGCATATAAAATGTATTTTAGATCCCTATTAAGAGAGCAGTGTAAACAGCTTTTCTAAACAGTGCTGCTGTCTCACTCAGTTTACATTTAGCAAGTGTACAAAGCTAATAAAATGCTAATGAAACAACTGTTGTAACTTTTTCTCTTTGTTCTCCTTATTTACGAATTTAAGAAAATGGCAATGTGAGCCAATCTGATCCTAACAAAAATGGCCAGAATGTTAAGCAGGGAATTTTCTGAGAGTATAAACAGATATATTCTAGGACATACAGAGGCATACATCCTTGAGATTTAAAATGCAGTAATGGTTGATTGTGAATACAAAACCAAAATGTGTAAGGTGCTAAGCTGCTTTTTCTGCCTTACGTATTGTCAACAGGTGTTCTATGGAAAAAGAATTCCCCGGTCATGTAAGATTAAGATATGCTGGGTTAAACCAAACTAATCTGCTCTCTTTACTGAAGTGCCTCTCAAAATTTTTACTATGCTAATGTGCACGGTGAATCTCCAGTACAGGACAGTATAAAGCTTTTCCCAAACTTACTTAACTATGGAATCCCTTTTCTCTCATAATATCTAATGACATCAAGGAAGCTATGCTCAGTGGAACAGAACTTGGGAAATGATCTAATCCCAACTTGCATCAGTTCCTCTGCTCTCATCACAAATCTCCAACCCTTGACTTTGCATCAGACTGATCCCCTTCCAGCATTCCTAGTATCTTTCCCATTTGGTAGCCACTGACTTTCCTTTCAGATCTCAGTGCTCTGGAATCTCAAATGCCCTATAGTCCTCTGGTTCTCTCTGATTAAAAAAGCAAGTGGCTTCAAAGTTTCTGACATCATACAAGGTATCTATCTCCTTCACACGCCAAACAAATCATTCCATTCTCACTTAAGTGCTGAAATAGGAGATGCTGCTTTCACTCCTTCACAGACCTTATCTATGGACTCATCCTGAATGCCGCCTGAATCCTAGCTGGAAGACAAAGTATAATAGTTTAGTGTTCAGACTTAGCTAAAAGAGCAGACTACCTCAGTCATCCCCAAGGAAAACAAGGGCCAAAAGAACAGCACAATCTGACCCTAGGGAACTCAGCTCAGAAAGGCATTTGGAATCATATTGGGAGGTGATGGTGCCCAGCCCTAGTGTAAAGTGAGGAAAAGGGGAGGAGGGAGTGAGGCATAGAGGCAACATGGCAACAGGACAGCTTTTTGAATCCTCTGGAGTTGAATCCTCCCAGTGCAGCTGAAGTAACTGGTTGGAATCAATTTAATTCCTAACAAACATAAAAGAATACCCAAAGCTAAAGGTGAATGATTAAAAAATCTATTTTGGATTATCTACTTTTCATTATGATTCAGGATAATTAATAGTGTGTTTATTTTAGTCAGAGTTCATAGTACTCTTTTAAAATGAAGATTGACCTGTTTTCTCAAGGTATTTGATACCATCTTCCTGGACCTAAATTTCAGAGAAAAGCCCTTTAGAACATGGTAAGGCATTCTTACAGATACTGATGTTAGAATATTAAATTAGTAAAAATCAGTCAAGTAAATCAAGGCCTATCTCATTTCATATCACTGCATTTGTAAATTCTCTTAATAAAGTTCATATATTCACGACTCAAACAGCAATTTAAATTTATAATAGAAATCTATAACCCAACTAAAATCCATTTCTCATAACTAAAATTATGTAATTACACATTTATTTATAAAATAACAAAAGATTTAGGAATAGATCTGTTTATTGTACTGTGAAAATGGTCTTGATACATGTGAGAAACATTATATACTTTGAGGACAACATTCAGAACTGTTAAGACAAAAGACAAACTATAATTTTAAAATCAATCTTGATTTAAGGGAAAGGCTATAAATTATTGGCTGGAATGCATTCAGCATGAACTCAGATTCTATATAACATAAAGCACAAAAGAGTACAAAATATGTTGGAGTCCAGTAAGCCCATACCTAAATTTTAACTGTAAAGCTGCAAGGACTTTTTTGTTTACTCTTATATACTAGTTTTCTTCTGAGACAAGTTGATTTTATCTCCAAGACTTAAGGCCATTCCCTGTAAGAAAGAATGAAGATGTTTATAATTATTGAAACTATGTACAATCAGTAGGTTATTCTATCTTAACCAAGCCTCCATGCAATGATACCATATCAACAATAAAACCAAGGATGTACAAAAGAGACTCACTAAAACTTTACTTGGTTAAGTACTTTTAGTGCTAGATTTACAAATAGTCACCAGATTTGTAGCTTGGATTTCAAAAAACTCTGAAGAACCCATTTCACAAACACCCCATGGGAATTAATCTGATTTTAAGCAAACAAACAGAATGAGTGGCCCAAAAGGTGGGCTATTTTAATGTAGTAAAGTCATACTTCTGTTCAAGGATACTACTATTATGAATATACATGCATCTAATGCATGAAACACTGGTACGACAGAGGATGCTACATATAGAAATAAAGAGACATAAGTTATTTCTCTTTTTATTTAGTTCAGAGACCATCTCAAAAAAAAACAACTGTTACCTGACTCTTTGCACGAATTCTTATGTGGCCAGTAACAGGGGCCTCTGGTCCCTGTTGAATCGGCTTCTCAATGCTGACATTTGCAAGTGCATCTTCTCCAAATATGGAACGAGCATAGAGGTTAGCTGCCATAAAGCCACAGTAACCAGAAAGTGCCTGGAAGAAATTTGTGATGAATTCAATACTCTACTAGAGAACTACACATAAGCAAGACCAAATAGCATAGGAAAATTACCACTTAAAACAGGACTTATCATGTGGTAGTAGTTACATGACTGTGTGAATTTGTTGACACTCATAGAACTATAAATGTAAAGAGTGTGAGCTTTACTGCATCTATATTATACCTCAAAAAAACTGATTTTAAAGAAATAGCACCTATCCTTATTTGTATTTATATGTTCTTTGTTTAGAGCTGTCTGCCTACCTCCCATACCAGACCCTAAGCTCCATGAAGGAAGAGACTGTTTTTATTTTGTTCTTTATTGTACATCCAGCAGCTCACAGAGTATTGGGCATATAATATTTGTTGGAGTATTTGTTCAATAGACTAATATATGAATTAAAACCTACTTGTCTGGCAGCATTCTTTTATGATTAAATCAATATTACAAAGTTAGCAGAAATTGTATAAAGAAAAACAAATTCCTGGGAATTCCCTGGCAGTCTTCACTTTTTGGTCTTTCTAGTCTTTTTTCATACATACACAAACATAGCAGAAAATCAAAGTACATTAACAATTCCATTCTTGAGCAGATAGATATATTATGACCCACAATCAGAGCCAACAGAAGAGATCATGGACATTTTCTAATCCAGTATCGTGAACTATTATGGAATAAGCCTTTAGCCAAGAGGGAGAAGACTGAAAAGAAAAACCAATGTGACTATTCAGTTGGGTCACTGCACTAGGAACAAGCAGATATTGTTCCTATTCCAGTAGAAAGCAGTCAGCAGTCAGCAGATTCATACATTCTATGGGATAACTTCTTTTAGCTAGTCTAGAATGACACTGCTTTTCTCAGGCTAAATAATATCAAAATACACTAGAGGAAATAAAAGAAAGCCAAGAATCTACCATCTTACTCTCTATCAGATTTAAGAAGTACACAGGCAAATTGTACCTTCTCCGGAGTGAGGCATTTCATGTTGGTTGACTTTAATATGTGCTGTAAATAGTCATTTAAATCAACTATATTTGTGTTAACCGTCACCTGTACAGAGGGAGAGAAAGAAGTCGAGGTTATAGCTCTTACTTTAAGAAAGTTGTGAATTTCTTATCAGACAATCGTTCATATGTCATATTAGAATCTCCTTCCAAGTATTTAGGTGGAAAGGGTGGGCAACAAAAAGTAAATGACATCTACAAAATCCAACAAACTGTAGGTTGGTATCAGAACTTTCAGATACAGATAACTTCACAGACAATCAACATGCTGTATATAAAATATTTCTAATAAAAATCAAGGCTTACAGGAACAAAGTTCCCTAGCAGGCACTGACTTTGCAAAGCTTCTACTGAACACTGGATTCAATGGCAAGTTACTATTCATACATACAAGAGATGGAACATTATTTATAATGTCTTGAACAATCAGATTAATTATAGAACTGTTACTCTCACCAACTTAAAACCGTAACTTAACCAAACCACTTGCATGCTTTCCAGTTAAAGCTAATTTGTAAGCACAGATACTGAAAGACTTTGCTTTTCACATCTGACACTTATTAGAGGGATTAATTTTATCAGAGAATCCCTCAACATTAGCCAAAAAGAAACATAAGGAGTTCAAGGAAATTTCCCAAGGACTAACTTTGTTCTCCCATTCAAATTCGGCCCACATCTGACGGAACTCAGCATCAGTGCAAGTTGCAGGCTGGATATAGTCCATGATGTCAATGTGAATATCACTGAGGACCACACAATTTCTGTCACTTGCTGCTCCAGAGACATCGTAAACTGCAATATACACATATAAAAAGACCCCCAATCACCAAAGGCAAATTTTAATTAAAAATTTTAATATTTCCAAATAACAACTATGACATTAGCAAATAGTTTTGCTTATTATATAGTGGGCTCTATGTTTTACAAGTTATTACCTATTTAATATGACCATCAATCCTATGTTATAGTATTATTATTTTCCATCTTATAGACAAGTAAAAACAAAGAGAACTTAATTAAGTGGCTCAAGGTCACAGAACTGGTTAAGTGGTGGAGGCCAGGATTCAAACTCAGTGAGTGCTTACATAGCAGTTGCAGTGTTAGACACTGTAGAAGGATACACAGGTAGTAGTGTTCTCATGCAGATGCTTAACTAATATTTCTGGATGAATATTGCTGAGCCATAGTATGTAATGATACAAGACCTTTCCATCTGTAACTGTTTCTTCCATGGTAGAAAGTCATAATCTGACTGGAGCCTACCTTTTTTTAGCCTGTTTTCTTGACATTCCCCCACCCTACTTTTGGAGAAAACTAAGGTTACCAAGAATAAGTTCCTTTAATTTTCAGCCCCACCTCTAAAAATAAATGTATCTTTCTCTGAATCAACTTTCACCTACTTACCTTTCCTATCAGACAAGTATGGCCTCTGCTCTTCAAGGATCATAGTTGCTGCCATCTGTGATGCCTGCTTTGGTTCAGGACCTCACTCCATCAATCATTACCTCTTTTGTCTTTACCTTCATATTCTTTACTGACTTTCTTCCCTTATAGTTTATAAACATAGTCAAGGTCCTCTCATCGTCAAAAAAAAATCTTCCCTCATCCTTTCTTTCTCTTCTGGCTACTGCTCTCTCTCATTCTTATCAAAACCAAGGTCGCACACTCAGAGTGGCCTGCACTCACTATCTTTATTTCTCCACGTCCTATGCAGTCTTCAACCCACCACCACTGCCCAAGACAGGTCATAAGAAACGTTTTAGTATCACTGATTGTCAAATCCAAAGGGCCCTTCTCTTAGGGATCTTCTGCAGCTGCCGATACTTCTTCAGAATTTTTCCTTGCTTCTCTAACTGCACCTCCTTTGTAGGCTTCTCCTTCTCTGACCAGCTTTAATACTACCCTGAATAAAAACTCCAAACAGCTCTTAATATTGCTGTTCTCTCGGATTTGGTTTTCAAATCTCCCCTCTTCTCACTCTTTATGCCCTCTCTGGGTGATTTCTTCCATTTCTGTGGTTTTAAAACAAATATTCATCTCTACTTTAGACCTCTCGTTCAAGTTCCAGACTCATCTCAAACTGCCCTTCAATAACTTAAGACACTTCATTACTTAACCTCAAGTTTAACTTATCATCTCTCTCAAATTTGTCCTTCTCTCCTCTGTTCTGTTTTGGTGATTAACATAAACACCAACCCAACATACCCAAGCAGGAAATCTGAGCGTTGCTCTAGCCACTTCCTCTTCAATCAGTAACCATTCTATCTCCTTAATATCTATTATATTCAGCCCTTCTCTCCATCCCAGCCACTACTGTGTTGGTTCAAACTCTCCATCATCTCTCACCTGTGCTACTGCAAGTCTACTAGTTAATCTTCTTGCCTCTTCCAATCAGTCTTCCTTAGTGCTGCCACAGAAATATTTAATCATGTAACTCACTCACTAATAATTCCTCAGTGGCTGCCCTCTATATCCAGGATAAAGTTCGAAATTCTTAGCATGACAAGTATAATATAGCTGCCACTAACCTTCCCAACCTCCTTCTCTTCTACCACCACCCTCTAGCGCACTCTAAACTCCAGGTATATCAAACGACTTGCATTTGTTCTAACTGAATCTCTGTCTATCTGTAGACCATTTACTGATCTTTTAAAACCCCACTTGAGCTTCAGCTCCTCCACAAAGCCTTTTCTTTACCTTTCCTCCCAACCCCCCACCACTCTGAGAGAACTGACCCAATCTCTTCATAGACTTCCACTTCACCCAGCACAGCCTTCTTTCATAGCACTTACCGTTATGTACTGCACATATCTACTTCACATATCTGTTTTCCCTTACTCAACTAGAAGCTATCTGAGGACAGAGATTTTTTTGTTCCTACCACAGAAATTGCTTTTTTAAAAAAGAAAGCTTATTGACTGAATACCTCTGTACAAGCTAATCCCTAGGTGGCCCAGCAACAAATGCCTATACACAGTTTGGGGCTCAGTTCAAATGTCATCCTTTGATAACATACCTTCCTCCTTTATAAAGCCTTCTATACTGTTAGCATTTTCCCTCTATGATCCCAAAGCACATAGTATATAAACTAGCCGTTATCACATTGTATTGTAATCTATTATTTATCTATCTCCTCCTTTTGCTTGACAGTTTGAGGACAGTGACTCTATCTGGTTCATTTCTGTATATCCAGAACACAGCACAACACTGAATAGCATAGAAGATGCCCCATAAATGAATGAATGAATGAATGGATTCAAGCCCTGTCCTCAAAAAATGTCACACAGCTCATTACAGAAATTCTTCAGTAAAATATCCAAACATCACATACTATAAAACAATTCCTTACCTATATTGCCAAAAATTATTCCATTTTCTGTTGATGCTACTTTGACATTAGCTTTAATATTTGCAAAGTCATGTGGAGCAAGAGTCAAAGGAGATGGCTTTTCCACAAGTTTCAGGTCCCCTGAAAAAAAATTTAGACATGGCTAAAAAGACATACATATTAACCTCTCCAGTCGTAAAACCTTAAAATGTATATAGCTCAATAGTTTCTAGCAAAACAAGGAACAAGAGAAGGGTTATGATTCAAATATAAGGACAAAATAAAGAAATCATTTAACACTATTATTCACATCAAAATGCACATTTTCTTTTAAAAGGTAATAGGCTTCTCAGAATAACTCTATATTTAATTCATGTGTGTGTGTGTGTGTATGGGGTTACTCTGGGCATACTGCTTTATTTCAGTGAATGGATACAGATGTCTCAAAAGCTTAAGTCTTAAACTATACACTCCATTACAAAGATAAAACAATCTGAAAAAAGGACTGCAAATTCTTAGAAACACAGTTCTTTATATAGGCCCAAGCTATGCTGAGGAAGACAGGGCAGAACTGTTCTCCCTTGATTTCTTAAAGTCCCTTAACTCTTGCTTAAGCCATATGGAATTTCCTAGGGGCAGTGCACTGTTCCTGTATACAATTTATATTTTCCAACTTCAAAGCCATATGTATAAATGACCAGAGAAAGTCTGATTCATGTGTCTATATTAAGAAGAAGAAAAAAAATCTCACATTGCTAAATGTGATAATGATGTATTACTTTGGCCACACATGGTATGTATTAGTTATGGGCTCAGAAAATACCTCGTTCTGTACTAAGGCAATTAAAACTTTAAACTACTTGGTAAATCTGTAACTTAAACAGCTCTTATTTAATCTAGAAAAACTGACATATGCTGGATCAAGCTCACTGAATACCAAGAGCATAAGCATAAGAAAGTCAATATCACAGAGGTTCAGAAAATTGGAGTAGAAGGAGACTAAATATAAAATGTAAAACTAAGAGTTGATTCAAAATGTCACAAAGGGCTCAAGAGAATTCTTATACTAAAACTTGTGCACTTCTCTTAACAATCTGTCATAAAGATTTACTATGTAACGATATCTTTCTGTTATGGTAAATTTCCTCACCCAGAGTAGCTAACTCTAACGTGCAGTTCTGCAAGGTATCACTGGTTTGGTTCACAACAAGTACGTCCAGGACGATATCATACTGGTTGACGTGAACATAAGCTTCTGCATATACAGGGTCTGAGAAACCTGTCAATTGGGTGACCTGTCAAACAAAAATAAAGATAATCAAATGACTGAGACAGTTTAACCAAACATATCCTAGCCAAATGACTAAGTCTGTTAGGTAATTAACAGATGTGCTTAGATTAGACCAGTCATTTGAAATGTATAATAAAATTGTTTTGTAATGTAGACATGGTAACTGAAACATAGACATTAAAAATAACAGGTCTTGGGGCTTCCCTGGTGGCGCAGTGGTTGAGAGTCCACCTGCCGATGCAGGGGACATGGGTTCATGCCCCAGTCCGGGAAGATCCCACATGCCGCGGAGCAGCTGGGCCCGTAAGCCATGGCCGCTGAGCCTGCGCGTCCGGAGCTTGTACTCCGCAACGGGAGAGGCCGCAACAGTGAGAGGCCTGCATACCGCAAATAAATAAATAAATAAATAACTAGCACTAAAGGTGCTACACTTTACAGCTCAGTAGTAGAAAGATGTTAAATATGTTCAGCAAATACATTAAACATTATCCCAACTTAGGAACTGAATAGATTTGCATACATTTTCAGTTAAATCCCTAAGCACCTAAACTCACTAGCTGTTACCCAAACTCAGGAAAAATAATTACAAGCAAGAAACACTTGTAATTCCACAAAGATAAATTTTTAGATGTTCCCCCACCAAAAAAATATTTTTTAAAAAACATCCAGAGTATATATAACACTTTAAAAATGTAATATTGTCACCAAAGACATAAGCAACAAAAGAAAAAAATGGGTAAATTGGACTACATCAAAGTTACAAACTTTTGTACTTCAAAGGACACTATTAGCAGAGTGAAAAGACAACCCACAGAATGGGAGAAAATATCTGCAAATCATATAGCTGATGAGGGACTTGTATTCTGAATATATAAAGAAATCTTACAACTCAACACAAAACAACCAGCCAGATTAAAAAATATGCAAAGGATTTGAATAGACGTTTCTCCAAAGAAGATATATAAATGACCAATAAGCACACAAAAAGATGCCTAACATCACTAATCATTAGGGAAATGCAAATCAAAACCACAATAAGATATCACTTCACATCCACTAGGATGGTTACTACAAAAGAAATAAAAAGTGTTGGCAAGGATATGGAGAAATCAGAATCCTTCTGCATTGAAGGTTGGAATGTAAAACAGTGCAGCTGCTATGTAAAACAGTATAGTGGTCCTCAAAAAATTAAAGCAGAATCACTATGATCCACCAATTCCATTTCTGGGTTTAACCCAAAAGAAATGAAAGCAGAACCTCGAAGAGAGATATGAACGTCCACATTCAAGGCAGAATTATTCACAACAGCCAAAGGTGGAAGCAACCAAAATGTCCATCAACAGATGAATGGATAAACAAAACGTGGTATATATTCACAGTCAAGTATTACCCAGCCTTAAAAGGGAAAGAAATTCTGACACATGCTACAAAATGGATGAACCTTGAAGACATTAGGCTAAGTGAACTAAACCAGTCACAAAAGGATAATACTGTATGATTCCACATAAGGTACCTAGAATAGTCAAATTCATTGGGATAAAAAGTAGAATGTGGTTGCCAAGGGCTGAGGGAAGAAGGGAATTGGGATTTATTGTTTAATGGGTATAGAGTTTCAGCTCTGTAAGATGAAAAAAGTTCAGGGGATATAGACGGTGGTGATGGTTGCACAATAATGTGAATATACTTAATGCCACTGAACTGTACACTTAAATATAGTTAAGAGGGTAAATCTGATGTTATGTAAACTTTAGAACAATTTTAAAAAATAAATTGAAAAATTTTATAACTGTAATATCGTCAATATCAATTCCCAATTCTAAGGGAGAAAACTGTTTCAGTAGTTCCTATTCTGCCACTGATCTTATCTTGGGCAACAAAACCAATTTGAGACTGTTACTCATCTAATGGAGGAAGGATTAAACCAGATTTGTAAATTTAATATCTGAGTAGAGAGAGATTAGAACAATTTTCGTAATGAAATCCTATTCGGAACTCAATACATTAAGACTATAAAAGTGTAATTGTCCTGTTTAAAGTAGCAGGGGACAGGAGAAACTTGAGGGCAGGGTGTGGGGGAAGAGGCTAGTGCCCTACCTTTTAAAAGTTTTAGTCAACCACTAAGGATCCCTCAGCGCTATGTTTCACTTTATGGTAATTTGACACACAACTGGAACAAGTTAAAAATCATCTCTGGGACTTAACAGTGCCATCATATAGTAAAGTATCAGGCTCCACCGAGTTTCAATTCATGTTTAATGAACCTGTCAATCAGAGTAACTTGACAAAAACTGATGCTGTTCTAGTTATTTTTCCTTTAAAAAACAGCAAGACCAACAACTTCCTGATTACTACTTTCTTAAGTAGCCAATTTAAATAACTCGCCAGTGTATCTGACATTTTGTTACCTTGTTAAGTTTAGATGCTAGGGGATCTGCTGCCTCTTTCCTCTGTGTGTTACCCATTGCTGCCAGCAAACTCAGCTGAAACTGATCTTCCTTGCAGTTCATTTCATTCTTAGCAGTTAGTTGCATGAAGGAAATGGGGTCATCAGGCTGTACTGTCACATTCCTCTTTTCAGATTCTTTCTGTGTTGAAAATACAATATACCATCTCTCTTTAATATGGAAAAAAAGATAGCTTTTTGTAGGCCTTCAACAGGGACAAGCCCTCACACATGAGGACTGAAAAATCAACAGCAACAATAAAACCAAAAAGCACTATTATGGCTTTATCATATATACCTTACCTTTTGGGATAATTTCTCTTCTTCAAGTTTAGCAGATAACATGTGAGAAAGGGACTGTCTGCATTCCTTATTGAAAATGTCATTCATTAAAGGTGAACATTCAGATAAGACCTTGAGGCACAGGGAAATTCGATCTACATCATCATCTGTAATTGGCTTCTTAGGAAGAGAGGATTTTCCCAAATGCAGGATAGTGGCCATGAGCAACATTGCCTCAGCAACAAAAGACTAGATAAGGAGAGAAATGGCTTATTTATTGTCAGGCTTCTCCAAATGCAATAATGTCACTTTATTATAACTCACAATCCAAGAAATAAACCTAATTTTCACTTCACCTGAATAAGACTGCAAATATTTTAGATTTTATCTCCCTGTTTTTTTGCACCCTTTTCCCTCCTTTCTATTCTAACTGCCACCCTCTAAAATCTTCATTAACCCTTAAGTGATAGACAGAAGTGGTTTTCAAACTATTTTCTCTTACTCTAACCCCTCACAGGCCAATGCTATCTTTTATCTTTCCAACTACGGAAAGTTAAAAGAATGATACACTTCACGGATTGTTAATATTCTGCTGTAATTGCTTTCTTACTCTACCTATATAGGTACACTTATTTTTTTGGCTTAACATATGAAAGTAAGAATCTTTACCTCATAAATGCTTTAGCATACATCTCTTAAGAATCAGGACAGTTTCCTTTATAATCACAATGTCATCATCTCACTTAAGAAATGTAACAGTTCCAAAATATATCTACTACACTCCAAATTGAACTAAATCTTCCTAATTGTCACAAAGATTTTTTTTTTAATCCAGGACCAGTTTCATGCATTTTATTTGACTATTATTCTCCTTAGCCCCTTTTAACCTAGACCAGTCCCCTGGTTTTCTGTGTTCTTTTCCATCACAATGATTTCTTTTAAAGAGCCCAGGCTAGCTGTTCTACAGAATGTTCTCCACTTTTAGTTACAGTACAAGATAGGTGATGTTTTGCATATCTTCTTGTATTGCATTAGGAGGCACATAATGTCAGGTTGTCCTGTTACTAGTGATGCTAAGTGTGATTACCTACTATCTTAATCTTTATTGGGCATCAATCATTTCACTCCACATGCAAATACCTTCAATGATTTCCTACAGCCTTCATGTTGAAGTCCGTATCACTCAGCCTGCTATTCAAGGTCTTCCACCAGTGAATTCGACTTACATTTTTAGTCTCATGTAGCATTATCCTGACACATGCTTTATTATGTCTTTGTCAAAATGTCTTTGGCTAAGTACTGATCAGCATACATACGTGAAAAAACTACCAGAAGCCTGGGAAAGAACCTCAGAAGAGTAAGTGTAATAATCCTTTGAGCCTAGATATTATCTCCAGAAGGAGGGGAAAGAGGAGGGGGACAGAAAAAAGTAGCTAAAGAAATAACGGCCAAAAAATTCCTGAATTTGATGAAAACTACAAAACCACATATCCAAGAAGCTCAATGAACCAAAAGCAAACAAGAAAACCACACCAAAGCATATCCTAATCAAATTACTGAAACTTGAAATTATAGTGATAAGGAGAAAATCCAAAACATGCCAGAAGAAAACGGGACACATTCCACACAGAGACACAGGAGCTACATCTTGATAGTACCGAAAGCCGGAAGACAATGAAGCAACATCTTTATGGTACTAAAAGAAAAAAACTGTCAACCTAGAATGCTATATCTGCAAAGATATCTTTCAAAAATGAAGGAGGGGCTTCCCTGGTGGCGCAGTGGTTGAGAGTCCGCCTGCCGATGCAGGGGACACGGGTTTGTGCCCCGATCCCGGAAGATCCCACATGCCGCGGAGCGGCTGGGCCCGCGAGCCATGGCCGCGGAGCCTGTGTGTCCGGAGCCTGTGCTCCGCAACGGGAGAGGCAACAGCAGTGAGAGGCCCGCGTACAGCAAAAAAAAAAAAAAAAAAAAAAAAAAAAAAAAAAAAAAAAATGAAGGAGGACTTTTTCAAACAAAAACCAAAAGAATTAACTGCCAACAGACCTGCACTACAAGAAAAGTTAAAGCAAATTCTTTAAGCAAAAGATATATGATACCAGAGAGAAAGTCAGATCTACATGAAAAAATGAAGAGTGTCGGAAAAGGCATAAATGAAGGAGAGCCAGTATGGTGATAAACAACCAAACTTCCTTCTGCCTCGTACCAAAGGTCACAAACTTGCTGAACCAGGTATGTTAGCAGAAACCCGGTTCTCTTAAGCAGGTATCAGCAAATGGTCTCCCAACTTGCAGAACTGAGACATAAAATGCTGGAGATTTTTAAAAAGCATAATTTAAAGAACAGACAAGACCTGAATAAATAAATAATGGCCCACAGAGAGTTACAAAGTAAATTACTGCCCATAAATAAAATTAGTCAATAAAAAAGAGATAATACACCTTGTAATTTTACCCGACCCTCTAAATCTCATTTATGGATTTATAAGGAAATCTATATGACGGAAATTTTTAAAAAAATCCTTTGAAAGTCCCTAATCTAAAAAGAAAATGTCTAATTATATGGAGGTTTGAGTAAATGAAAGAATCTAGTGGACTACTATTATGCAGCTATTAAATATTATTATGATTAGGAAGGGTTTAGAATAACATGGGAAAATGTTATAAAGTTAAGTGAAACTGCAGTATTGTAAAACACAAAATGATCACTACTAGGGGAAAACGTGATCATTATTAAAAGCCATAATAAACTCTTTCTGAGGAAGGAAAGATTTTTGTTACTATATCTGGTAATGTAATTCCATCTTTTGATGTTTCTATCTATCTCCACCACAATATTAACAAGATTTGTACTTCAGTGCTTTAACCATGAGTGATTTTTTTCTCATTAGTTTTTATTACATCACTCATTATTTCAGCAATGTGAAAAAAGATATGAACAAAAATAAAATAAAAATGTTCACAATTCTACCACAGAGATTTTTTTTTTAATGAAAGTAAAGATTTTTTTCAGGCAAATGTGAGCTGAGAGAATTCATCAGCAGGAGACGTGCATTATAAAAATAATCAAGTTCTTTAGGCAGAAAGAAAATATCCGATAGAAATCTGCATTTATACAAAGGAATGAAAAGCACCATAAGTGGTAAATATGTGGGCAAATATAACTTTTTTCTCATTAAAAAAATACTTGGAAGAAAATTGACCATTTATAATGGATTAATGGATATACAGAAACAGCAGAATATTATACAGCCTTAAAAAGGAAAGAAATTCTGACAATGCTTCCATACAAATGAACCTTGAAGACATGCTAAATGAAATAAGCCTGTCACAGAAGGACAAATATTCTATGATTCCATTTATATTAGGTATGTAGAATAGGCAAATTTATAGAGGGAGAGGAGTAGAATGGTGGGTGCCAGGGGCTAGGGGAGGGAGTATGGGGAGTTACTGTTTGCTGGGTAGTTTCAGTTTGGGATGATGAAAAAGTTCTGGAGAGGGATAATGATAATGGCTGCACAACAATTTGAATGTACTTAATGACACTGAACTGTACATTTAAAAACAGTTAAACTGGTCAATTTTATGTTATGTACATTTTACCATGAAGAAAAATATGAAAAAACAAAAACCCACCCAGGAAGGTACGTGAACTTTGTCCTGTTCTCAGCTCTCAACTTCTTACAACTTGCTTAGTATGTTCCCCTTCCCTACCTGAGTCTGGACACTAGATAAATAAGAATTCGGAAAGAAATGGTGCATATATACTAAAAAGATAACTGACTATTTAAAGCAAAAATAATAACAATACATCATAGGGTGGATAACATGACATGTAGAAATAAAATATAGGACAATAACACAAAGGATGGTAGTAGGGGTTGGGTGGAATCAAAGTACATTATTATAAATTGGCATACAGTCAGAATGGTCAGACGCTACGATGAAGGTATGAACTGTAGAAATGGGAATACATTTAAGAGGCACTTCTAGGATAAAACAGACAGTAACTGACAGGATGAAGACGCTGGAGGGAGAGACATTTCCTTCACTGGGCCCTGACTAATCCCAGCAAGCAGAAATAACCTCATAAACCCTTGTATCACTTCCACTGGACTAATCACGTGCTATTGTTATTACATTACTTTGTCAATTTTACAATCATTAGGTTGTATATATGTTATGCTATATCACTTTGTCCATTTCCCCAACTAGAGCATAAGCTCTCAAGATTCATTTGTTGGGTAAATGTAGGATAAATGAACTTACATTTTGCTTTTTCTTCTCCTGAACCAAAGCTACATAGCGCAAGGCAACCTTGGTCAGAGTTGTGGCAAGCGAGGCAGCCACAAAGAAATCTCCATCCAGAAGGAATCCTCGCAGGGGAGGTCTGCAAAGCAATCAGGGAAAGTGAAAGCCACCAACTTCTCAGCCGCAGGCAGCTTGTGTATAAAGGACTCAAGGAAGCCTACTGAATACTCTCAGTGCCACCCTTCAGTGATAGGGATCTCAATTATGGTTCCCTCTTTAGCTCTCAGAATAAAAAAGGAAAAAGAAAAAATCACATGGCTTTAACACTTATCTTCAAATGATAAAAGAGCTAAATGAATAGGGAAAGAGAAAATGGTTAAAGGTGCATATACTGAAACCAATGAGCTACATTCAAACCCCAGCTTATCTATTTATTTATTGTGTCCCTCTGGGTAAGTTGCAAACCTCTCCAGGCCTCAAATTCCTCTGTAAAATGTGGTTAATCAACAGGATACTGTCAAAGACTATATGAGACAAACTCTTTATTTAGCCCAATGCCTAGTACATAGTAACCATTAAAATTTTAGGCAAATTTTCATCAACTTCACTATAATATTGAGAACAAAATAAGGAGGAAAACATCCAAATTTTATTCCATCAATTAGAAGTGGAAAACCTTCAAAATATGTTTTCCAAATGCAAAAAGGCAACAAAACTCAAATATCACCAGTTACCTCCATTTAGCATTTTCTACATGAGTAAAATAATTTTAGTTTAAACAGAACACAGTTATTTCAATGAGAACAGTTATAAGGAGCAGAGGATTAAAACTATTAACACAATTTCTGGGAGAAAGAACTTAAAACATCATTCTCCTTTCAAGTATCTTATATGGCAAAAATTTCCATTTGGGTCAAAAGAGCAAACTATCAATAATAAGAAAAAGAAATCCTTTGACTGTTTTAGACACAGGAGTAATCATAGAGGTGTAGCTGGCAGGGCACAGGTGCCACAAATTACCTTTCTTCCTCTTTCTTGGTGGGTCTGGTACTGCTAAGGGCACTCTGTGTTGCATAGGTGCCCATTTCAGTTACCAACTTCTGAACTGGCCCCACAGTTATTTCTTCTTCAGGTTTTAATTCACCAGCTTCTTTTTTAATTTCTGACTCTACAATTGGGATCTAAAAATCAATTGGAAACATCAATTTAGTAATAATATCAGTAGCAAGCAAAACATATTTAAATATTCAATCATTTCTATAGTTCTCTACAGAACTATTCCCACAAAGGGATTTTTGGAACTTGGGACTCTGCTTTCAATTTTCATTCCTTCCTAGGATAATATAGTGAGAACAGGGGCTTTGGAGTTGGATGCCACTTTTAGTTGTATGGTTCTGGGCAAATTAATTAAACCACTTTGAGCCTTAGTTTCCTAATCTGTTAAATGGAAATCTTAATTCTTTCCACACAAGTTACTTAATAGGAAAATGCTTAGGACACTGACTATAAGACAAAGGAGATACTAACTAAGCCTTATTCTTCTTCTCCATCCCTTCCCTTGAAATACTAACCAAAACCAGCACCCATCCTTCCATAAAATGAAATAAATCTAACTTATTTGTACATAGTAACTTCATCAACTTCCTCTTTTAAACCAAATGAATACTTTGTATTTATTTCTCAACACCAGTCTATCATCTAACTTAAGAGCTCTAAGAGTCTTCAATCATTATCTATCCACTCCTTTATTATATAGATGAAAAACCTGATGTCCAGTCAGGTTTAGGAACTTACATCCAAAGACCCAGAGCTAATTACTGGCAGAAGAAAGACTGGAATCCAGGCTCCTAACAAGCACTGTTCTTTCTATTCTACCATATGGTTGTTTGGATGAGGAAATACCGCCAGTTTTAGTACATAAATACATATTCTAAAGTCAGCCTTGTTCTTAAATATATGCATTCTTTTTTCATAACGCAGAGGATTAAGCAGAGTTTTACAAGTCTTTTTCTTTTTTTAAAACACAGAACCTTTTGTTCAAATAAAATCTTACCCAGAAGGGTAAATAATACAGACACAAGAACAGGTGTTACGGCTCAATGCAGGGGAGGGCAACTCTCCTAATTTCCCATTGCCCAAAGGCTTAATTATCTGTGTAATTAAAATTTTTTCAGTGTTCTTTAGCCCAAGAACTACTAAATAAAAACACAAAAGCAAATCACCACATAAAAGTGAGTTTACTAAAGTAAAAAATCACCATATAAAGTAGAATTTACTAAAAGTAAAACATACCTCCCCCAGGGACCTGCGGACCTCAGTCATCACACTCTGAATGTCTTCCTTGGTACTACAGTATTCTCCCAGGATCCATAATGCTCCTCGGTAAATCCTATAGCAAGAATACAAGTTCTGAAACACTGATTCTGCCAACAAATCTTGAAGCAGTGATCTTTCTTTGTGAATTTAAGCATAAGCAAGAAAACAATATTCTGCAGTTGTGAGGGACTATGGATGAAATATTAAGGAAGAATATAACAAAGACACTAAGTTTCTTTGATTCTCTCTTGAAATCACAAGGATTAAAAGGAAAGTAAGTGTCTTATCCATCATTTTTAGGAACATTCTACAACTGGTAAACCCAGTAGTAAAAATAAAATACCAAGATGTTTCCCAGAAAGGTGTTATCTTCCATTTAGGACCAAATTTAAGGTAAATTTGATTTTATAACTTACCACTACAAAAAATGTATTATTTTAATATAAAAAGTAATTCACTGAAGAGGCAGGATGCTGAAAAGAACAATGAAAAAGGAAGGAATGCAGAGGATCATAACAAGAAGACCAAAAACATAAAGAAAGCAACATTTTCTAGTTAAAAAATGTTAAACTGAATAAAGTCTTCAGTCATCTTTTCCCTAAGATTTTCATTAAATTTATTCAAAAAAATTCTAGAAACTGAAGCTCTAAGAGATTATGGCTGCCAAAAGCTAAACTTTGATATGTTTTTTTTCCCCAGAAAGGAAGCAATCTTTCTCACTTCCATAAATATCAATACATTTTCATATCATAAAACCAATTTTGTAGTCCCTTCTTTTCTATACAGGCAGATATAATGCAAGTCTACTACAGTCTATCAGATGATTTACATGAAGCAAAACTTGGATGCAACGTCCTTTCTCATTAGCAAAGGCTATCTGAAAGGAAACAACTCAGATTTAGGTTGTATTTTCAATCCTTCACTTCAGTAAATGCTCAAGGGGGGATATAAATAATAATGGTATCCCCAAAATGATACCTTTTAAGAATACGTTCCTTAGTCACTTCAGGATTTACAATGTTTTAGAGGAAATGAGAATAAAGAAACCTACCTACATCACGTGTACAAAAATTTTATTTTGCGCATAGATTATGGGTTAACTAAGGGTGAGAGTAGGGGTGACATGTTTCTGACATTTGTCTTATTTTGTCTTGAATGTGTTGAGACACCTCTCTTCCCCTATACTGTCTATCAACTGACCCTTAAAAACAGAAATTGGGGGCTTCCCTGGTGGCGCAGTGGTTGAGAGTCCACCTGCCGATGCAGGGGACACGGGTTCGTGCCCCAGTCCGGGAAGATCCCACATGCCGCGATGCGGCTGGGCCCGTGAGCTGGGCCTGCGCATCTGGAGCCTGTGCTCCGCAAGGGGAGAGGCCACAACAGTGAGAGGCCCGCGTACCGCAAAACAAAACAAAACAAAACAGAAATTGGTAAAATGCTTATTTGACTTTACATTTAAACAGATTTTAAACCTACTTGACAGATTTGATAGCATGAAAGACTTCAAGCATCTTCTCAACAATAAGCATTCTCAGGTTATCAAAGCGCTGAATGGCTTCACGAACAAACTCCAAGACATCAGCAGCTGCTGCTTCATTACTGTCACTGAGAAATTCCATTAACTAAAAGAAAAAAATGGATAACGATTACATCTTTTCAGAAGGAAAATTATCTAAGGTTTAATAAATAAGTAAATAAACAAATTTACAGAGAATATAAATAACACTTTCCAAATATACAACAAAACGTAAGTTGAGAGACAAGCATCATTATGTAAACAAAGCCATGAGGGCTTTTCAGTTTATTACAAAACACATGATAAAACAGAAGCTGGAAATCCACAAGTCAAAATAAATTAACTGGACACATCTAAGTTGTAACTAAAAGTAAAATCATTTTAGAGAAAATTCAGAGCTCAAAGTCAAAATTTCAAATTACAATAACATACCTCATTTATCTGACAATGACAGAAAACAAAATATTCTGGGCACGTTAATTTTTCCTCTAATTAAATCCTTCAACTTTAAGAGGTAAAATGCCACTGAATAATCTATACACACAGAATAATTTTACTTTAGGAACTGTAACAAACATTAATTGCAGTAATATGTGGAAGTATTTTTGTCACTATTTTTTTTGTTGTTTATTTTTTTGGTGAAGATGTAAGAGAAAGAAGTCAGTCCTTATCCTTTTGAGCTTAATAGTAAACATAAAGATCCCTTCTGACCATGAGATTTAGTGAGTACAGACAGTTGAGATTTCCAGAGTTTAACTGTTAAATAACTAGAATTTCTTAATTTTTATTTTTAGAGAATTTCAAAGTTAAGATCATTGGAATTACATACCACAGGAATAACATTTGCAGCCATATCTGGAAATCGGACAGAACAGGAATGCAATGTTCGCACAAGGAGTTGTCTGTATTTGTCAGTATCTTCATGCTCTGACACATTATTTGTTTTAATCACTTCCTTCTTAAGGACAATAACCAGCTATAGAACAAAGTAAAAATAAGTGAGAATGACATCATGTTTGGCTTGACAGCTTACAAAGTGCTGTCAAAGTTTTGTTTTACCTCTTCGACATTCCTAGAGGAGACAAGATCCAGTGCTAACTGCAGAGTTTTCTTGCGTACTTCTAAGTCTGGTGTGCTCAGTACTCTTAGGATGTCCATAACCAGATCCTGAAAAAGAATAAAAAAATCCAGAGTTAACACCAGTATTTCTAGTCACAAGAAGAAAATCCTAACTGTAGAATAAAGGATTCTGTCCCTCATAACCTTAATTCTTTGATCTATAATAAAATCACTACTGGTGGAAAAACCAGATAATTTGAGTCACCTGATATAAGGCAATATGAAGTATATAATATCACATATGATGCATTCACATTGAAAATGTTTACTCGTGACTCTATCAAGCTTTAGTTCAAACTTACAGTTTACAGAAAATACAAAAGTCAGAGGAACAAGCTAAATGACACAAAGAAAGTAGCCAGACACATCCAGAAGGAGACCAGACATTTGGTCTGGTCTCTTGAACAAGTCAGTATCATGAAAAAATGATACTGCTCAAATTAAGAGACTTAAGGAACCATACATCACAACCACATACATCACAACCAGATGTGATGTTTGGTCATGAACTGGAAAAACAAAACTAAAGGGTGTTTTAGGGACATCTGGGAAAACTGGATAATATTAAGAAATTATTAATAATTTTGTTAAGTGTGATAATGTTATTTTGGCTCTGCAGGAAACTGTAATATTTTAAAGAAGCATACTTAAAAATCTATAGCAAGTAAGTATTTTTAAATATAGCAAAACAAAATATTTTACTTCTTTAAAACTTTCTATTTTTAAAAATTTCTCTGATAAAAATGTTCTATAAATTTTAAGAATGAATGAACTGTATAACCTTCACTTACATCTGCCAGTTGTTAATATCTTGTTACATTTGCTTTGTCATACTCTCTCTACTCCTAAATGTTTTAGTGTATACTCAAGAAAAATTTCTTACATAACCACTGTAAAATTCTCAAATTCAGAGAACTTAACATTGATAACAATACTATTAAATAATAGAGTCTATATTCACATTTCTCCAACTGTCCCAATAATGTCCTTTATAGAAAATTTTTTGTTGTTACTCTGATCCAGGATCAGCATTGAATTTAGCTCTATTTGTACCATGGGGCTTTATTTTATAACAATCATTCTCACAGATTAAATAGGTATGCTGATAATTTTCTAGAATCTAATCATCTTTATTCTCAGTTGGTATAATTATTTTACAAGAAATGTAAATTATATTAAAATTAAAACAAATATATCTCTACTGCTAAGAACACCAAGTGCAGTACAAATAGAAAAGATAAAAGGTAACATATTAATTCATGTTAGAAATGTTTTTTTATAACAAGGACAATATCTCAAAAGGCTATGGTGCTTCAAGAGTTACACCTTAGTTGACCAAAATTTAAACTGCCCAATCTCCAAGCATTTAAGCTAACCAAGACAGTAAGTCTTAGGAATTATCTCAATTTGAAAAAAGATTTTATTGATGATTTCTCTCTTTTAGAAAACACTTACCTGTAGTACTCGTTCATGAGCAGGATGTTCTTTCAATTCTATCAATCGATCCAGAACTATGAGCTTTACATTGTTGTCACTCTCCTTAATAATTAAATCAATGTAACACTGAGCAGCAGCCTATATGAAAAAAGAAATATATTTTAAGAACACATTCACCTACCTTAAACACAGAATCTGAAAATAAGAAACAAAGCCTCCAAGAAACCAAAATACATTTACCACTACTGCACTAAAAGTTTATGCAGTTTTCCCAGAGGAATGTGTCCCTCTATTTCCTAAGTTCTAACAAATTTCATTATTTTTTTCAAGGTTACAAAAAATCAGAAGCATCACAAATTAAAAGGATGAAAAGGGGCTGTTACAGGCAGAAACACTTGTTAACAGGCAAAAATTAAGGGCTGGGCTTCCCTGGTGGAGCAGTGGTTGGGAACCCGCCTGCCGATGCAGGGGACGTGGGTTCGTGCCCTGGTCCGGGAGGATCCCGCATGCCACGGAGCGGCTGAGCCCGTGGGCCATGGCCGTTGAGCCTGCGCGTCCGGAGCCTGTGCTCCGCAATGGGAGAAGCCACGGCAGTGAGAAGCCCCCCAGAAATTAAGGACTGAACCTAAGGAACAAGGGAGAAAAAAGCTGACAGAGAATCCCAAATAGTTTAGCTATTGAGCATCTTTTAGGTTAGGTGCAAATTCTAACACACCTGCATTACGGTACCGAAAAATCAAGTATATAAAGATGGCCCTGAGTCATTAAAAGCAAAGGACAAAGGAGCAAACCTGAAAGAGCTCCCAATGACCAAAGCTAGAACAATTTGATCAATAAAATAAATAATAATATTGGATTATAATCCACAGAATAAAATATCCATATTGATATAAAGAAAGAAAGAAGGAAAGGAGAGAGGGAGGGAGGGAAAAAAGGATGAAGGAGAAGGGACAGCTCCTCCTTGCAGAAGAACTCCAAATAATACATGGAGAATAAGGGTAATAGAAAATCACCATTAGAATATCATAGTAGTAACTGTTGTAGAAAAGATTCACTGATAGGTGCTAAAATTAGTTGGTGTAAGTCGGAGGAGAAATAGGATATTCGTACAGTTTCAAAGTATCTTCTCAAGATATTGATTGATTACAAAAGGAAAAATCATAACTCAACAGTGGAAAAATCTGGCAGACGCCACCTTAACCAAATGATCAAGGTTAACATCACCAGTAAGACGATGTATCAGCATCATATAATCCTAGATATGATACACTGAGAATGGTGCATCACTTCTGTGGTATTTCCCCCTCGCCCAAATGCATAACCTTAATCTGATTAGGAAAAAACACCAGACAAACCAAAATTAAGGGATATTTTACAAACAAACTGACCCAGTACTCTTCAAAAGTGTCAATGTCATGAAAAACAGGGAAGGGCTAAGGAACTGTCACAGAGTGGAGGACGCTAACACATGTTAACTAGATGCTACATGGGATCCTAAACTGGATCCTGGGACAGAAAATTATCTTTAGTGGAGAAACTGGTGAAATCTGAACAAAGTCTATAGTTCAGCTAACAATATTGTTCCAATGGTAGTTTCTTAGTTTTGACAACTATACAATTGTTATGCAAGACATGAACATTAAGGGAAGCTGGGTGAAGGGTAATAGGAACTTTGTCCTAGGTTTGCAACTTTTCTCTAAGTCTAAAATTATTTCAAAATAAAAAGTGAACAGAATTTTTAAAGTATTGGTGGCAAAATCAGTAAATTCTCCTATTTATACAATCTGGCTTTCTAGAACAGTTCATTCTATGAATATAGTAGGGGTTCTTCACATAGTCTTGATAGAGTAAACTAAAAAAGAGAAATATTTCATTATTGAAAATATTCACTGGAACTTTCTTAGGGTCCATCCTTTAGGATCCAGTATCCATTTTCCTAGATCTAGTTTTTAATGTAACTAAAGTATGGGTGGAGATCTTAAAATACCAGTGTCATTCTCCAGAAACTAGAACTACTGCTATTCTCTCTCTGTCTCTCTTGCTCTCTCCCTATATACATATGAAAGCAAAAAGAAAGAAAAGAAGGAAGGTCAGACTACATAAGAAATCAAATAATTTTCTAATATTCGTAGTCACTTCTATGCCATGTAATGCCATATAACAACACAGTAAACTGCAATGTCACTAAATCATAAGTGATAAGACAGCATATCTATCATCTAATTGGCACCCCCCCACCAAAAAAAAAGCAGTACCTTGATTGCAGTAGGTGCACTAGAGAGTGTCACTAATGTTCCAGCGGCTTCATATTTTACAGCAGGGCTAGATGACTGTAGTAAGTTATAGATGCAGCGAATGAAACGAGCCCTTTCTGATGGATTAGCATGACAGACCTGGAGAAGAAAACATTTAGGTTTCAATTGACTGCAGGAACACTTGCTTTCAAACAGATTTTTAAAATGGATATCAGCTTACGGGATGCTAGTTTTAGTAATCTGAAAGCTAAGAATAGTCTTATAAGGACACCTGAAGATGTCGGCCAATGTCGGATGAGACGCTGTGACACAACACTGGTAATTTCAGAAAGAAATAGGTTTTACTTCAAATAATTGTTACAGCTACTCAATCCATTTATTCATTCAATAATACTTTATATTTCCACTCTTTCTATAAAGATTTTTAGATGGCTCATAATTAAAGATATGCGTACTATACACAAGTGAAATAGAAAGAGAAAATGTAAAGTAACAAAGAAAGGACAACATATTAAGTACACTAATATGGGTACTGTAATAGGTATTAAATTTGGTCCTACATTTTTATTCTGGATGTCACATCAAAAAGGGAAACATGATGGATTATATAAATCTCAACAGCTGATAAAAGAAACATACCAATTCTTAAATAAAGCAAGAAAGATAACCTCTTTTTCAAGTACTGCTACTTATTATTTGGGGCCATATTCAATGTTGGGAGGACAACTATAATTTTCTATCCCGTTCTAAATGCATCTCAGTACCTTTACCTGTGAAGCAAATATTCCTTACTTTTTCTCTTTTGAAGTCAGTATTTATGTTAGATTTTCCTAAAATATACAGTCAAATCTCCATTACTCCAACATGACTCAAAACTTCTTCCCTCTTACTATAACCTGGACCCTACCAGACAAAGAAGTCACTGGATAGCAGAGGATTTCTATTTTTGAGACCCTCAGTGGCATCCCTAAACCATACACGTGAATTATATTTACATATATTACACATATTATATTTATATATTTATAGTTCTGGTTTCATCTTAAATGCCAGTTCCAAATGACTGGGTACCCTGTGTTGAAAGGGGCCTCTTTCCTGCAGAAGCAAAGAGGCTGTAATGAGTGAGAGTGTCTGCTAGGGGTATTCTGTCCACGCCACCCTATTCAATAAAAGTCATTCCTAACAAATATTTTTGTTGGCCTCCAATGGTATCAATAGCAAAACTGGATGTTATTGCATCTTTTATTTTCTCAGAACGTTAAGATGCAATCAATTCTTTCGAAGGATATATCAAATTAAAATGTTGCCAATAAAGTAATTCATTTTAAAATCCAAATCTCTAATCTAGTTTTAAACTTTCTGTGAGTCAATGACTTACAATATCATATTAACATATTTAAAAAAGTCTTTCTATTCTCTTTTACAAACAGGAACAAAAAAATACTTAAGACTTTTTTTTGGTTTGTTTTTAGATTTCCAAAGTATTCTTGTGTGGGGACTGCCCTGGTGGTCCAGTGGGTAAGACTCCACGTTCTCAGTTCAGGGGGTCTGGGTTCGATCCCTGGTCAGGGAACTAGATCCCACATGCATGCTGCAACTAAGAGTTCACATGCCACAACTAAGAGTCCGCATGCAGCAACTAAGAAGTCCCCATTCCACAACTAAGAGTCCACATGCTGCAACTAAGAGAGTCCACATGCTGCAACTAAGAAGTCCGTGTGCCGCAACTAAGAAGTCCATGTGCCGCAACTAAAGATCCCACATGCTGCAACTAAGATCTGGTGCAGCCAAAAAAAAAAAGTAGTCTGGTGTGTATTCAAGAAAAGATCTTGACTTTTATTTCAAAGCCTAATTCATTTCAAAGCCTATTCAGTGACTTAGCAGTACACAACAATTTCTTCACAGCTGTATTGGGTCAAACCATGAGTTTTCATAGAATTCTTTATGGAGGTTTAGAAAGAATGGAAGTATTTGGAAAATATGATAAAACAAAGGGGGTGGGGAAGACTTTAATAGGCCATGATATAAAATATTTCTACTGTTAAAACATATTATCCTAGCAATTAAGCAGCATACCAGAGACTACTTAACCTCATCTCAAACTCTTAATTTTGCCCATTATAAATTAGTCTTACCTTATAAATTAGTTCAACAATAACCAACTGAAGAATGTCTCCAAATGTCTGAACTTGATCAATACAAGTACTTAGGTAATCCAAAGCTCGATCCTGAAAAAATAACAATATATTTATCAAACTCAACCTCATTCAATAAAAGGACTTAATGAACTTTAAAAAATATATACAACTAAATCTAAAACAAATGAGGAAATGAGGGCAAAGGAAAATTAATTGAAGGAAAAAAATGAAGGTTAACACATAATAATAACACATAATGTAAAAGTAATGTACACATTACTTTTAATAACACATAATGTAAAAGTAATAACAACACATAATGTAAAAGTCAAACATATTTTCTAGAAATGGGCCACAAATCTAGGGTCTGAATTTTCTAGCAGCTAAACCAAGTAGAAAGACATTATGTGTTACATGATTCAGGGTATCCACACAATCAAAACAAACCAACTGCTTATGAGCACAGTTACTCCTATTTCTGAGACCCAAAAGAAAAATTTCATTGATTCTCACACACTGAACAGTGTGATATAGAGATCTATGGCCTCAACAACAGCTCTACAGTAAAAGTATCAACAAATTTTATTGAACTATTTCTGATTATGTCCCTTCATGCAGGTAAACAGCATAAAAGCAATAACACAGGTCAATAAAACCAACTCTAGAGAACGACAAACACTGTGGCCCAAATAAGCAGCTTTCTTATAATCTTGTTTACAAAGATAAAATGATAGCATCTAGATTTCAGAGGAATGGAGAGATTCCATACTTCCTAGTCTTCATGCCTATTTTGATAATAAATACTGGATGGTAAAAATTCTGAGATTAGATGCCACCAAGGTATGCAGAGTCACTGCTAACCACAGAAGAATAAACTTTAATCACCAGCGGAGCTGGATGTACAGCTGACATTTACTTATGAAGTTTGAAAAGCCTAATAAAGACATATCTACATTGAAGTCCACCCTCTTTTGAAGCTATGGCTCAGGATAGACCCTATAAAAAGCTACTATTTTTCTCTGTTAAACAATTTTAGATCTATACTAAAAGAAGGAAAAATAAAGCCCCAAAGCAGAGTGCCACAGCACATGGCCATAATAATTTCAGTCTGGAAGAACTGTAAAGTGGCTGTTATTAAATGCTTCTCTGATGCTTACTTTAAAAGAAAGAGTATATACTTAAGCAATATTCCACAGAAGGAATTTTTTTAATTCTATTTTTATATATATTAAGTTAAAAAATCTAAAAAAGTCAAAATATACAAATCACATGTACTATAAACAAAATTATTGACTAAAAACTTGATTAGGCCTCTGAAATATCTTTAATTCTCATTTAAATACAGTCATAAAAGTATTTTTTAAAAAGTACTTCACCTGATCTGCATGAATAAGCATCATAAATGCATTTCTTTTGCAACTTGCATCCTTCTCATTCACCAGAAAATCATGTATCAGTTCAGGAGCATCAGGTATAAGATGTTCAAAATTTCTTGAAATAAAACAGGTAATATCCATATTTAATAAAAATCTACTTTGTTATTTTAGTAACTCTCTGGACACTACCAAAATTAACCTTTATCAAATCTTATAACACTATCAATTTTTTTGCTTTTCAAAACTTTAAATCAATTAGAAAATTTTGAGTATGAATCAGAAGCTTACATCTTCATCTATTAAGTTACCAAATTATATGTTTTCTAAGTCAATACAGAAAGACCTGATTTATCCAACATGCTACCTATCAACTGAATAGCTCTAACAATTCTCTTTCATATACTTTAGGGATATAATGCTGATGCTCATAATGACAACCTCAAGGTACTGAAAGATCCTTCATTAAGAATTATTAGAGGGCCTCCCTGGTGGCGCAAGTGGTTAAGAGTCCGCCTGCCGATGCAGGGGATACGGGTTCGTGCCCCGGTCTGGGAGGATCCCATATGCCGCGGAGCGGCTGGGCCCGTGAGCCATGGCCGCTGGGCCTGCGCGTCCGGAGCCTGTGCTCCGCAGCGGGAGAGGCCACAACAGTGAGAGGCCCACATACCGCAAAAAGAAAAAAAAAATAAAAAATAAGAATTATTAGAGAAAAAAAGTCCCTTGAATTTTATTAATTATGCACTGTATTTATTTATTTACTTACTCCTTATTTTGAAAATTTAAACTGTTTGCAGTATACAAAACAATGAACACCGGCTTAATAAAAACGGTCACCTAGCTTTAACAATGATTAATTCATAGTCATTTTTGTTTCACCTACATCTCTACTTACTTCCTCTCCTCCCACATTATTCTTAAGCAAATCCCACACCACGTTAACACTCCTTCTGTAAATATATGAGTATGCTTCTCTAAAATTAAGGACTCTTTCTTTTTTAAATTAATATTAATATCATTATCATATCTTAAAAACTGTAACAATTCCTTACTCTCATCATATAGAAAGTGTTCAAATTTCCAACTGACTTATGTCATAATTTTTGTGTGTATATTGTAGTTTAAATTCTGAAATTTGTGTAGTCTGTATGGTAACTTTCAAAGAACTCTACATTATTAACCAGAATACCACTTTTCCTAACAGACAACAAAATCTAATGTAACAGTAAAAGAACTGTGAAATTACTTAACAATCAACTATTAAAGTACAAAGATATTTATATAAATTACATTCTAATTCTAAATAAATTGACACCAGTGACTGTAAACACCAAGCATTCCAGCCTCATCTAACTCATTCTTTTAAAGTCCAAACTTTAAAACTGCCTTTTTAGAATGGCTTTTAAAGTCCAAAATCTTCAGCTTTCTAAGGACAGGAATCAGCTGAGAATTGCAACCCTTCCTATTAAAAAAAGTTCCCTCCTTAAGGCTTCTAAGTGTAAAAAGACCCACATTCCACAAAAAGAGAATTCTAAAATAAGGTCAAAATCTCAAAGCTATGGGCTAAGCAAGTTAATAAATTAATTAATTGGGCTGGAGTACTAAAATTGAGAATGACAGGTAGTGTCATAAACTGGAAAGTGTACAACCTGTTTAAAGGGGGCCATATTCACTTCCAGCAGATTGTCATTATGCAGAAACCAGGACCCAGTGTTGCCAGATCTTTCAACTTTTCAACGTTAACAACTTAATGATAATAAAGAAAAAATGTTCAGGCTAATCAACACATATTAGCAAGCTACATACAATCTGCAAGGAAACACTTTGGAACTTCCAGTCTGAAAGACTGAACAGTCCTCACAGAACTAAGCCAAAGGAAGACCTTTATTTACCTATAGATAGTATAGATGGCCAAAACAGCATTTCTTCTAACATAGCTGTGTCGATGCTCCAAGCAAGCACGGATAGCTGGCATTAAAGGTTCCAGCAATTCTGCCTCTTTCAATTTGCAAAGAAAACGAAGAGTAGATCCTCGAATAAATTCATTAGGATGTTGAAGGTCCTGATATAAAATTTTAAATATGAAATGTTGAGTCCCAACATTTTACAAAAAACCCACAATTTTTAAGTACAAAATTTTCCAATAAAAAAGTCAGAAAGTAGGCTTGAGGAAAAAGACCTAGATTATTACACAATTTCCATCACATTCCTGTTGATTAAAGCAAGTTTTACTTATCACATCAATGTCTTATATTCTATGTGTCACTGTTTTTTATTAATAACATATAAAATGCATGGAAAGTGTCTAAAAAAAGGAACAATAAAACTTTTCACAGTAACTTTTTACAACTTCAGTTCCAAATATCTACAACCTACATCTTACCCAAGATTTAATTTTAAAAATTAAAACAAAGCCCATTCCACCAAGTTTACAATTATTTAAAAATCAAAGCAGTATTTGGAAATAATCATGGTTTGGTTTACCTTTCTATATGCATCACATACAAGGATCATTTCGTGCAAAAGTCTCCCATCTGGAGTTGTTTTAGGAACAATTTCCCAAAATACCAGAAGTAACTTTTTGATGGTGTGATCCTGAAGAGGTAGCACAAAGCGAATGATAGTCATCAGAAGTCCAGGAAGCTTTTCACCATTTAGAATCATAATGATTACTTTCTTCAAAGCTTCAGTCTTTGACTTCACATCTCCTTTTTCTGATTCAAAAATTCCAAAAAAAAGAAATCACAATTATTTCAAAAGAAAATTTCTCAGATAATTTTAAAAGAAATTAACAAAATAAAACATTTTCTCACATTATCAGTGGCAATGGTAACAAAGGTACTAACCCAAGTGACAAGGGTTTTCCACCTGGCTTTGACAAAGACAAGCTGTACGACTTTATACAAGTCATTCATCTCTGAACCTCATGATTCTTTACACGTAATATAAAGGCACTGGATTAGATCTTTGGTCCCAAACCAATGGAGTTAATGCAGAAGCCGTGAATCTACAGGTGCACCAAATAATGTATATCTCAAACACACATGTAGCTATTTTTCAAAATTTAAACAGATGCTATTATGTGCTTCTTGAATTCAAAGTAGCTTTTAGTCAGTATGTATTTTCTAAACCACAGTTACAACCACTATTACAAGGGTGGGGATGGGGATCAGTGACATGTTTTCAAAATTAGGAAGAACCTCAAACTCAAAAAGTCTGGGAATTAATAGACTAGATTAATTCCAAAATCCCATCGTATTTCTACAGGCTATAGAACTTTAGAATCTTTCTTAAGAAATTACCTAAAAAACTGGAGGAAAATTTAAATATACTGGATTAGTAACCTTCATTTACAATAAAGGATGATGCATTTAAGATAAAATGCTAGTTTACTGTTACTTAACCTAAAAATATTTGCTATATGTTATGCAAAACAATCTATAATTTCACGTTATTACTGCATACTGAAGAATTTATGGTAAAAATCTTTTGGATCCAAAATTCGAAGACAGAAATATGAGACAAGCACACTCTACTACAATTGTTTAGATCATAAAAATAAACAAACATCTGGGAGAGGGAAGGATGAAGAGGGGTGATAAAAGTCTTTAATAATCAAGAGGAAAAGAAGAGAACTAGAAGTAAATTTTCAACAGTTAGAACATATGTGGCTATTAGAATAGTTCCTGTTGTTGCCAAAGGGACAGAGACTGTGAATGACTAACTGGTAGAGTTATAGGAAGGATTTAAGGTTCAGAAGAATCGTACTAGGTAAATCAAAAGTTCTTTCTAGCCCCCAAAAGCTATATATCTATTACCAACTTGGTATGATATCTTAACATGTTGAATAGAGAATATCCTCAGGTATTTGGACTGAGGACACAGTGAGGATTACTGCCAAATTTATCCCATAAGGGTCAGTATTTTTGTTTAAAACAGACTAACTTCTCATGCATCTTTCCATGCTTCAGAGTATTACATCTCCTGCCACACATGAAAAAAAAATTGTGTGCCATATCAAATCAAGAAATGAACTAATGTAAAAGGATGAATAAGTATCAATCTGGGCAAACCTTCAGTTTTTAAGTCATCAGGATGACAAAAACAAAGCATCAGGAGAGAGGATAGTACTACAAAACTACAAAATAAGACAGATTAGGCAAAGTTCTAAGTGGCTAAAGCTGTATTCACTAAGTCTAAACAGGTTTTCCTCTCTTTGTCCCAAAGCTTCCTTTGTGAATATTAAAAAAAAATTTTTTTTTTTTACCTAATCTGTTTGATCATGTAAAGGACACAAAGTCCACAAGACAATACCCTATCACTATAATGCTGATGGCTTCTTATGTTCCAGTTTTGGGCTACTTTTCATGAATTAGGAAATCCAAAAAGTTCAGCAGGATAAAAATCCACTTGTAACTAAAGGTTAAAAAGTCTTAAAAGTAAGTTTATTAAGCAAACTTGTAAAAAATCAACACCATTTATTTCAAGTTCCCCTAACCCCAATTTCTTCTAACAATTCAAATTGAGGTGAAGAATGCTTCTTTCCATGTATTCAAAATTTTCAGAACTTCTTTTCTTGTGTGAACACTATAAAAAACATAGAAATTTTCAAATATCAATTCAATTCACCAAAATATACTCCAGGGAATGTATAGACATCAGGGCTCACATCCAGTGATTAAAGGTAAAGGGTAGTTAAAGCAACTCACTATTTCACCAAACGAAAGTATTTGTTACTCAAATTGGGAACTACTCCTAAACTTTTTCTCATCTCAACTCTTTTGCAATAAAGTAAAAAATATACAAAAAATTCAAGACTACTTATTTATTTATTTGGTAGGTGGCAGGTAGTTAAGAGTATTTTTACAGTTAAGGACAAGTTTTGTTCCAGCAATAAACAGCAATAAAGTTTATTGCACCAGAAGTAAACTTAAGTATTCTGGGGGTTTAAAAATTAAAACTTTTAAATTATGAGGAAAAAATAGTACTGAAAGTTTATTCATTAATTTGCACTCCATTCTACTATCTAACATGAACATGAAAAAAAAAAGGAAATACAGTACAGGTGGCTTTTGTAAACTAAGGATATCAGTTTAAATGCCATAAAAAAACATTTCTTTTTCCTTCTCTAAAAACAGACCTCAATAGAAACCTAGTTTTGAGTAACCTAAATCAGGAGGTATTCCATTAGTGCTGATTAAGAGGTGGGAATATGCAAGTAAAACACCATCTCCTTTCAAACTGCAAACTATCTTTTAAAAGATACTCTCAAGTTTGAAGCATAATTTCCCCTCTAATCTGTTTTAAACAGTAGTTATTAGTTTAAGTTAAACTTAGTTTTAGTAGTTCAGTCAAACAAGAATCATTATCTTATGCATTACTTAAAAAATTTTTGACAAAATCACTCACAAAAAGGAGATACAGTATACTCTTTTAAAATTCAGAAATATAGTTTTTGTTTTCTTCTTTGCATAAATGCTTTAAAAATGAAAAGCTTAAATCTTTCTGAAAAATATACATATATCCCAGTGTTGACTTACTTGTTCAACAGGTAGTGAACCCAAAGAACAAAGTTCTTTTGGTTTTACAAGCTAAGTAATATGAAGTTAAGTGCACAAAGGAATTAAAACATTCAAATACACATTCTCAACCTGTTATCTACAGAGAATTGTCAGCTACATTTAAACAAGACATTACATTATCTTGAGGAACAGTTAAAAACGAAACCTTTACATTTCTTTAGCCCCACCCCACCATGTTATAAGCTAAACTGAGATGTTTTATTTGTAAAAACCAATATTGCAGGAGTAAAGGTAACACATTTTCATTTTTAATAAGACAAAGTTCTATTGAAGAGATCCTAAGAAAAAATTAAGACAAAAATTAAGCATTTCTAATTATAAAGGAACTTGAAAAGCAAATGAGCTTTTTATTTTCATTTCATTTTCAAAGTATTATCAAAGTTTACCTAGATCATTTTTTAAGCTAATTTCAGAAGGTGGTTCTGAATCCATTGGCACGTTAATTAACGTATAGCATACGTTCTCAGCAGCCGTCATGGTTTCCAGTTATAGCCAACTCTCGATACAAGATTTAAAGATAACGGATGCCAAAAAAAACCCTAGAAAAATAAATACAAGGATATCATCACAAGCGAAAAGACAAAACAAAAACAAAAATAGAACCAGTAACTATCGTGATCTTTCTTGTCTTTAGTTCATTCAGTTTGGCTTATGAATTTTAAAGTATTAGAAGGGGAGGATCAATCTACGTTATAAAAATAAATCCTGATATATTAAAAAACACACACTTGTCAGCCTTGGCCTAAGGTATATTATTTCCCACCGCACGATCCCGCCCGGGGTTCAGAATGCTGTACTGCAGAACTAAAGCCCACAATACAGTGACAGTCCCCCAGCCCCCCAGCCCATCGCGATATAAAACATAATACGCAATCTTAACTTCTAAAGTTAAAGAGCCCGTGCACGAATACTCTGCTGAAACCTTAAAGAGCTTTAATGCGTTCATCCGTGGGACACTTCCCCGTCCCTTCCCTCCTGCAAAGCAAGCCCCGGCCCGAAATGGCGAGCCCCAGGGCCCTGGGTCGGAGAAGACCCCCGGCCAGTACGCAGGCCGAGATGGGGCGTCCCGCCCAGAGCCTTCCAGTACCGCGTTCCACTTCGCCAGGCCCGGACGCTAGCGGCCTAGTCGCTCCCCTTCCGAAGCTTCCCGCTAGAGCGCGTTCCTCCGCCTCTGCCAAGCCCAGAACGACTCTCCGAGATTAGGGGCTTGCGGCCCGCTACCTGACTCCAAGGAGCAGCGGCGGGGGAAACCGCGGGACCGTGGCCTCCGGCTCCAACTCGCAGCAGCGACGGCGGACCAGCAAAGTCCTAGGCTGACGTGGAAGGGGGTGGGGAACCGACCCAGGCCACAGCCGCCTTAGCCCCTACGGCAACTCAGAGAGGACACGCGTCTCCGTCCTGAGTCTGCGCACTGCGAGTACGTCGTAAGCATTTCTAATTCTAAAAGAACTTCAAGTCTCCTCTTCTCAAGCCCTCGGCCGCTTTAGGCCAAAGAGGGAACTGGGAACACATACTTAAGTTTTCCCTGCAAGCTTGGGTTAAGCGTCGAGGTTATTTAAGCGCTACTTAGAAATTGTATTTTCTTCCAGAAACGGAAACAACCAAGGAGAAGTGCTTGGACAGAAAGGAAAAGCATTTTACAGGGCTCTGTGGCCCACTGGCAAAGAACGCTAGACTGGGAGCTGGAATCCCTTTTCTAGCTTACCCACTAAGAAACTGGGAAAGTAGCTAAATACAATTTGAGAAAGTAATTTCAGTTCTTCTAATAAAAGACACTGGATTATATGAAGATCTATTTCAGTTCTTAACGCTGTAGTCTGAATCTCTGCCTCTGCAGTTAGGCTGGAGTTGCTTGAACATCACAGTCGCACTGGTATGATTTCTGGTCCTTATTTAGTAATGGTCCCTTTCATTATCCTTTACAAGCACCTAGATTAAATTTTTTTAATCCTTAAAGGGACACTGACAGTCACTGTTTTAAAAGGATTTTACCTGTCTCCAAAGACCTAATTGTTACAGCTACAATCAGTCATAGTACCTGCGGTTTTGTCCATTTAAGGTTCCACGTACCCCCCTCCCCCAAAGAGGGTTTTCTGGCAAATTATTAACAAAGTTTTTTTAGAAACCTTAAGCAAAATACTGTGAATACAAAGAGGTCTGACAGAACCCGACCTTATTAACAGGCTCATCTCAATTAGGGAGATAGAACACAAATATTGCTTCATCTATCTAGAATCCAGTTATTTTGAGATTTCTTCTTTCTGGAACCACCAAGCAAAAAATAAATTCTTTGAGAACCCAAAATATATCGCAAAGGCCATGTGCTCCTCAAATCCTGTACATTCATTTTATTAAAACTATTTTTCGTGAGATAATTGTAAAAATGACGTTAATACAGATATCCCATCTTCACCTAGTTTCTTCCAATGGTAAAAAAATCTTCCATAATTATAGTACAATATCAAATCCAAGAAACTGACATTGATACAATTCACTCCTCCTCATTCAGATTTTACCAGTTTCACATGCAATTTTACCATGTTTAGATTTGTATGATCACCACTGGTCAAGATATAGAATAATTCCATTACAAAGCTCCCTCCTGCTCTTTTTAAAATTTTTATTGGAGTATAGTTGCTTTACAATGTTGTTAGTTTCTTGCTGTACAGCAAAGTGAATCAGTCATACACATATCTACTTTTTTTTAGATTTCCTTCCCTGCTATCCTTTTTTTTTTTTTTTTTTTTTTTTCCCTGATATCCTTTTACAGTCAGTCACTTCCCTCTTTAACCCCTGGCTACTACTATGCTGTTCCCCATCATTATAATTTTGTCCCTTCAAGGATGTAATATAAATGAATTATAGAATATAACCCTTTTGAGTTTGGCTTTTTTTTTTTTCCACTCAGTGTAATTCCCTTGAGATCAACCCAAGGTATGTGTACAAGAAGTTGTTCCATTTCTATCTTCATTTTTAATATGGAATTTTCAGAAATGCAGTTATCTGGTTCCCAAGCCCACTTATCAAGAAGTGACAATCTATCAGCATGAAAAGAGGACCCAAAAGGCATAAAAACTAGACTTAGCGATAAGAAAGCTCGGCAGTTTGGGTCTGCGCTGAAAATTGTCACTGGCAGTGTATATATATTATTGTATATTCTGAAATACAGAGCTTGTTGAACAGGTATCAGGCTCTTATACAGCCTAATTCTTCCTCACTTGTTATAACATGAACTTTGTTTTGGGACTTTTTACTCTAGCATGTAATTATATCATTTTGAACACTTTTTATTTTTTTTATTGGGGTACAGTTTTACAATGTTGTGTTTGAACACTTTTTAAATTATAAATTGAGAGCAAGGACCTGTCATATACTAAGAATTGAAAATTTTAGATGTCTAGGAAATCAAGGCCTAGAGGAAAGGGACTTGCCCCCAAGATCACAAAATGGTTAAACACTGAAAAAACTGGGGTCAGAACCTGAATCCTGTCACCTACTTTACTGTCTCTTATTTTTCATTATACCAGTTCTTAAAAGATGTACATATAGATGCCTAATAATTCCAAGTGAATTACATGTTATCTTTATATTAAAGTGATAGGTTTTATGAGGGCATTATTAGGAATTTTACTGTTTATTTAATACAGATTAAATGGAATGCCTGAGTATAACACACTAGATAAAACATGAAAAGACATCAAAATGAACTCTCTACAGATAATGGAATTGAATCTTATAGGGGTGGGGAGGATTTTAAGTTCTAAAGTCAGTGTGTCAGACTAAAATTACATATTGAAAAAATAATTACTAAAATTGCCCCCAAAGTACAATACAGATCAGTTTTTTTTTTTTCGGCTGAGTGCCAGCAAAGTAATTGGTTTACATTTGGGAACAGGCACAAAAATCTCTCTCTCTCTCACACACACACACATTTAAAAAACAGAATTACTCAACAAAGACAGAGGCTCACACAGTGAAAGGCACATGGGAAGGGAGACCTGCTTGAGGAAAGGGCAGATAATGAAATTTCTTACTTATGCTCCCTTGCCCAGACTGTACGCCGAGTCTGAAGGAAGGTAGGAGGACTCCCTCTTTCACTGTTTTGTGTTAGTGAGTAACATATCCTTTTTTTTTTTTTTGGCTGTATGCGGGCCTCTCGCTGTTGTGGCCTCTCCCGTTGCGGAGCACAGGCTCCGGACGCGCAGGCTCAGCAGCCATGGCTCACGGGCCCAGCCGCTCCGTGGCATGTGGGATCCTCCCGGACTGGGGAACGAACCCACGTCCCCTGCATCGGCAGGCAGACTGTCAACCACTGCACCACCAGGGAAGCCCTGAGTAACATATCCTTGATGCGACTGCATTGTAGGTCAAATGGTACTGGTGGCCTCATGGCAAGTTCAAATGGCAGACTCTTGAGGCTGATTCCAGAGTGGAGACCAACATCTCCACATTCCTGTATTTAGTCAGAGGTCATTCCTTCAACAAGGTTGCCAGTTTCTCTTACCACTCTCCCTTCAAGAAGTCACAAAGAGATTTAAACCTACTAAGTTTCACATAAATTTTCCCACCTAACCTTCACAATAATTCTCCAAAGGATTTCCCTAAGGGAAGGCTAAGTAAATTGCTCAAAGCCAATAGCAGCTAATTAGTAGAATTAGGTCAAAAATCCAAGTTCCCTATCTATAAACAAACTGCTCCTCTCTAGGAAGATATGAATCTCAGAAAATAAAATAATTCTTCTAGGCTTCTTAGCAGCAAAATTCTGGATTACTGGCTTTGTTTTTTAAAACAGATTTCCTCTAATTTCATTTTGCATGATCTAAGATAAAAATTGTACTGCAATATTTAAATACACAGTTCATAGGAATAATGGAAGGCAACCTAAAGATTATGCTGAAGTAGGGCTGGGCAGGATAAGAGGAAATGATGGTTTGGGATTAAATTTCCCTTTTGCTATTTTTGCAAAAATTCCCTACACTGAGACCAGACCAGAGATATCACTACTGCCACCTGCTGGTTGGAAAGAAAAATCGTTCCTATGTTAACAATCTTCCTACTACTATTGTTAGAAAGTGGTAGTTTCTTAGGTTTTAATCAGAATCTCCAGGGTTGAACCCTAAAATTTGTATTCTGGACCAAATCTCCATGGATTCTCATGCAGCCAGTCCATACACTGGGGAATTAGTATAAGGCTGTTATAGATAAGAGGTAATATTTTTCCTGTCACTAAAAATAAGGCAAGTTAATTTGGCAAACATGGTGACCACACATGATGATGACACAGCTGTAATCTCAGACTACTATTTAGAGTTGAAGCTGCTTAAAAAGCAAAACACCAATACATCAGCAGGTGAAACAATTTTATTTCACAGTTGTCTTTAAAACCACAAAGACAATATGTTCTTCATATAAAAACGTTAGTTCAGATAACTATACTTTCTAGAAAATGATTATAGAGACGCTCTTAAAGAAAATGCACCCCATTATATGGTTTTGGTGAAGTTGCTTGGAAAAAACTCACATCTGGATTGATTCCTAAAACATACCATTCCACCATTCTGCATCTTTTGGTTCAAAGTATAGGTTACTGTCATCAATACGTGTTCCTGCATTCTTACATGTATGATAATACATATATAGACTGGTTTATCATTTAATGTTCCATTGGTTCATCAGCCTTTTCTGCAGGTTCATCAGCAGGTTGAGTAGGCTTAAGAGAGGAAGAAAAAAGAAAATATGTAAAAAGAACACTTGACCAATATATACTTTTAATCATAAACATTACGTTATAAAAAAAATTTATGAGAAAAGGAGTTAGGAGACATTTTGGATACTCAATTTTGGTTCATTGTCCTATTAAAATTTCTGAACAAAGGGTTTAAAAAAATAGATACAATTTTACAGTTCTGAAAACCTAAGCATCACTGAACAATTCCAGCGTTTCATTGTACTTTGTCTTGATCAAGAATAAAGGCTTTCCTTTTATTATCACTACTAGCCTTAAAATACTGGCACATTTTAGACATTCTTTTCCTCTTTAGCACTAATGAACACAGCAAAAATATTTTCAAACAAAGCAGTTGTGTGGTACTCCACTGCATTCTTCCCAACAGTGCTGGTTCTTACCAACAGCAGTTAAATAATGCAAATCTTGCTCCTCCAAATACCAACAAGTTAAAAAAAAATTCATGCTGTAGAAGAAATTCATGACAGTTTTTTTTTTCAATTACACAGCTACCAAATAAGCATCTACAAAAGCAAATGTGTACGCTAAACATTCAGCAAAAAAAGGCTAGTATTTAACCTGAGATTCACCAATACTTCTTGATCCTTTTCTCAATATTTGTGAAGAGCCAACTTAGTTTCCCAAGCTGGTCCCCAATGAATTTTCTCTCAGTCCCCACTCTGGTAGGATCTTGGCTGGCCCTATGACTTGTTTTAACCAACAGAATGTACAGAAGTGATGCTGTGCCAGTCCTGGGCCTCAGCCTTAAGAATGCCTGGCAGCTTGCACTTCTGAGTTTTTGAACTTTTGCAACCTCTGAGCTGCTACCCTGCTAGAGATACTCTGGTGAAGGAGAGGCCTTGAGACTACGTGGACAGAGGCCCAGCGATCCTAGCAGAGGTCCCAGCCTTCTAGCTGTCCCTCTAAGATACCTAGCAAGTATGAGTAAAGAAGACACGTGAGTAAAGCCATCTTGGATGTTCCAGCCCCACTCCCTCAACTGACTGGAACATTTGAGAGACCCCAAATGAGATGAGCAAAAGAACCACCTAGCTGAGCCCATCAACCCACAGAAGTGAGAAACTGCAATAGGTAACCAAATCACCCTTCTTGTGTTTTATGGAGATCATTGACCCCTCAGTATTTTACTTTAGTCAGTTCTTAGTTTTCCTACTGCCACATGAATTATGAGCCTATCTCAATAATTAAAGACAAAAGTGGTAGATTTACACAGTCATGGTAGAACAAGAGAACTAAAGTCTCTTGCTTCTAATTAGTTATATACCTGTGTCTTTCTCTGTGGTCTTTCTTCAAGACCTTCCAGGAATGGAGACACATCATCATCATCATAAATCGTAAACTCCAAGTCTTTACCAACAATTCCAATGGAAACATTCTGAGGGGGAAAAAAAAAAGGTAAAAATTAAAACTCAAGAGAATTTAGGTTGGAAAAATGCTTATGATAAAATGTTGGATGGAAAAAAGCAGAGTAAAAATGTATATAGCACTTGAATGAGACTTTAAAAATACTTAGGGAAAAAAGGAAGAAGAAAACTAGTAAACTTTTGTAATTTGCAGATTTAATATTCACTTTAAAAATATATATATTTATTTATTTGGCTGCGCCAGGTCTCAGTTGTGGCATGTGGGATTTAGTTCCCTGACCAGGGATCGAACCCAGGCCCCCTGCATCGGGAGCACGGAGTCTTAACTGCTGAACCACCAGGGAAGTCCCTAATATTCACTTTTGATAATCATGAATAATTCCAAAGGTCTATGTCACCTAGAAATTTGCAGCTTTGTTCATAATGGGAATGCAAAGACCAGTGTGAGGGAACAAACCACTTTGCTAGGAAGTAACCCTAACTTCTAAGAAATAATCAAATTTGTTTCGTGTGTAAGTTAAGACATGATAGTTCTTAGGGAAATAAATTTTGGGTTCTAAAGTGTTGAATTTAGGGGATTGGAACTATGTTCTACATGGAAAAATTAAAAAGCAATTCTTAAAGTGTTCAGTGAATGCTAACCAGTGCAAAAGAGCTCCCGTAAGATTAAAATTTCAGCAAAAACTTGAGGCATTAAGGATGTATATGGTATTCTCTATGATTCAGTAAAAATGTGCAATCAGGAAGCCAGATACCTGAGCAACCTTTTCCAAGTTGTAAATGTCAACAGTCAACTGTATACCCAAATTTTAAGACAGTCATCTTGGAGTGATGGCATTATAGGTATTTTAAACAAATTTAAAAAATATAATGTACTTTCCTAATTTTTTTGAAAGAATATTATTTTCATAATAGAAAAAAGTGTTTAAAAAGATTATGCAGGCTATAAAGTCTTCATATACATATTAAATATTAATTATCCGTTCATTATAACAAAATGGATTTTATAATATGCTGACTGATCTCACTTTAGTTAATGATCATTAACCTCAAGGAGGCCTTTAGTGGTTGCTGTATTATACGGGTCCCTAGATCATTCAATCTCCCCTTCCCTGGACAACTCTTTCTAATATTCTCCATTCTCCTTCCAGCTTAAAACCTTGCTCCTATTTCACTGAGAAAATAGAAGCAATCAGAAGAGAATGTGCACAAGCTCCCACAGTATCCACTCTTTCCTGTACCTATGTCCCTAGATTCTCTCCCTTCCTGTTACTGGGAATGAACAGCCCAACTTCCTCTCTAAGGCCTACCTTTCCACCTGTGTGCTGTTCAAGGTAATTGGTCTAGCAGTTTTTCTCATTTTTATCTTATATAAATGTTTTTCTTGATACTGGATTATTCTTATACCCATGCAGCAAACCTGCTGTAATCTCTCCCATCTTAAAAAACCAAAACAACAAAAAACCCTTTTTTCACTACATTCTCTTCCAGCCACCACCCCATTTCTCTGGACCCACAACAGAAAATCTCTTCCAAAGAGCTGTCTCCAATTTCTCTCCTCTCATTTTCTCCTGACTCCTTTCCTATCAGGCTTTTACCCCACTGTTCCATTAAGATGGTCTAGTAAGTCCCAGAGACATCACTGCTAATCTAATGGTTAATTCTCAGTCCACATCTTCCATGGTCTATTGGCAATTTTTCATTCTCTTCTCTTTGAAAGACAGTCAGCCCCTCTATCTGTGGGTTCTGCATCCTCAGATTCAACCAACCATGGATCAAAAAAAAAATTCCAGAAAGTTCCAAAAAGCAAAACTTGAATTTGCTGTGCACTGGCAACTGTTTACATAGCATTTACATTGCAATTACAACTAGTTACATGCATTTACATTGTATTAGGTATTATAAGTAATCTAGAGATGATTTCAAGTATACAGGAGGATGTGCGTAGGTTAAGATGCAAATACTATGCCGTTTTATATAAGGGATTTGAGCAACTGCAGATTTTGTATCCAAGGCGGGGGGCGCCTGGAACAAATCCCTCCCCAGATTCCAAGGGACGACTGCAGTTTCTTCATTTGCTTTTAAGGATGCCTCATTTTCCAAGTTTTCCTCCCACCTCTCTCGTCACCTTTCTCGGTCCTTTTTGCTGATTCCTACTCACCTCCCAACCTCTAAAGGGTAGTGCCCTTAACCAAGTCTTCAAACCTCTTGTCTAACTATTCAATTCTTTTAGAAATCTAATCCAGGTCAGTCTCTAAATGCCATTTCTACACAAAGACTCCAACATTTGTAACTCTAGGATAGACCATTCTCCACCAAACTCTAGGGGGTGAACATCTGATACCTGTTTATTCTCTACCACCAAATGGACAAACAAGAGGCATTTCAAATCCTGTTAAGTCCTAAACTAACCGCCTGATCTTCCTCCACAACCCACCCCAAAACCTGTTCTCTGTCTTATCCATCTCAGTAAATCATAAATCTCTCCTTCCTCTCAACGGGCCAAAAATCTGATTTATTTTTTTTTAAGCTCACACCCCATAACCAATTTGTTAGCAAACCTTTTTGGTTCTAATTTCAAAACATAAGCAAAACTGAACTACTTCTCATCATCTCCAACTCTTATGACTCTGCTCTAATCCACCACAATCTCTCACCTGAATTACTGTAACAACCTTGAAAATATTTCCACCCATGTCCCCACTACAATCTGTTCTCAGAACGGCAACCAGAGTGACTCTTTTAAAACCTAAATCAAGCCATGGTATTCCTCTGTTCGAATTCTAACAGCCCACTCGGAGTAAAATCCAAAGCATCTAGAATGGTTTCTAGGACGTATGCAATCTGGCCTCCATTACCTCTCTGACTTCATGCCTTCTCTTCCTCTTGATCACGGACTCTGACACTACCGGCCTCCTTGCTTTGAACACTGAGGACATTCTGGACTCAAGGTCTTTGTAATTATACTCTCTGGAAGAATACTGATCTAGACATCTGCATAGCTCACTCACTCACCTCCTTTAGATCTTTCCCTCAAATTTCACTTTCTCAGTGAGGCCATCCCTGACCACTCTATTTTAAATTATACCCACCACACCTTCCTACACCCTATTGGTCACTCTTACTCCTCTTAACCTGCTTTATTTTTTCTATAGCATTTATCACCTTCTAATATCCTATATAATTTACTTGTAGGTATATTGTCTCTCTTCCCCCACTTGGATGGATGTCCCAAAAATGCCAAGATGTTTGTTATGCTTACTATATATTCTCAACACCTATTGCCTACATGTGGTAAGTGCTCAATGTACATATTTGCTAACTGAATTAAAAATATGATGATATTCCTACCTCTTGAAGAAATGCAGAATATTCTACCTCAGACATACTGCTTTTATTGCTTTATACCAAAAAGAAATGTTTAAAAATCATTGCAAAATCAGTCCCTTTTAGTGAACATCTTAAAGAGAGAGAATGAGCCAAGGCAACCAACTCGCAAATTGAAGAACTGTAAGTACACAAACCTCTATTACTTACATTTATGTGATAAATGATTAAACCATAATGTTAGTATCTACAATTGGGAAATGTGATATTTACCTTTGTAGTTAGGTCCTGTTCTGCAGGAAGTGTCTCCCGTAAGGCACGCAGACCATGCTTAACCAGTTCATTCAAATTGCCTAAAATATAATAGAGTAACTATTATTTCTTAATTCCATTTTCATGCTAGGCTTCTTTTATTTGTCAGCACTATAGTCTGAAATCATGGTTTTAGTCACTTACTAAATACATCAAAATACAAAAACCCCAAAGTCTAAAGTTTGGCCATATAATCTTTTAATAATCTATTATTAGATTGCTTTTTTTTTTTTTATTTTTTTGCGGTACGTGGGCCTCTCACTGTTGTGGTCTCTCCCGTTGCGGAGCACAGGCTCAGTGGCCATGGCTCATGGGCCCAGCCGCTCCGCGGCATGTGGGATCGTCCCGGACCGGGGCACAAACCCGTGTCCCCTGCATCAGCAGGTGGACTCCCAACCACTGTGCCACCAGGGAAGCCCATAGATTGCTATTATTTTATTTAATGAGAGGATACATGATTTTTTTTTTTTTTTTTTTGCGGTACGTGGGCCTCTCACTGCTGTGGCCTCTCCCGTTGCGGAACACAGGCTCAGCGGCCATGGCTCACGGGCCCATCCACTCCGCGGCATGTGGGATCTTCCCAGACCAGGGCACGAACCCGTGTCCCCTGCATCGGCAGGCGGACTCTCAACCACTGCGCCACCAGGGAAGCCCGGATACATGATTTTTGTTACTAAATTTACCCTTTTTTTTTTTTTTTTTTTGCGGTACGCAGGCCTCTCACTGCTGCGGCCTCTCCCCTTGTGGAGCACAGGCTCCGGACGCGCAGGCCCAGCGGCCATGGCTCACGGATGGGCCCAGCTGCTCCGCGGTATGTGGGGTCTTCCCAGACCGGGGCACAAACCCAGTGTCCCCTGCATCGGCAGGCGGACTCTCAACCACTGCGCCACCACGGAAGCCCTGAATTTACCCTTTTCTTATGCTAAGTTAAATCAAAGTCCTGATTCACAAATGATACAGCTCAAAGTTTCACATAATGTATTCTGTGAAATGCTCACCACTGTATTTGCTCTTTATAAAAGGAGACTCCAACTCCTTGTATGTGGCCAGTACAACTATCCTTGTGTAGTTTTGGCCCTGATGCCACAACTACACAAGGATACCACAAGAAAGTAAAACTACAGATTAATATCCCTTAAGAACATATACACAAAAAACCTCAACAAAATACCAGCAAACTGAATCCAGCAACATTTATATTTATATAAACATTATATATATATATATACATATATATATATAATTTATATTATACACCATGACCAAGAGGGATTTAACCCAGGAATGCAAAGCTGGTTTAATGTTCAAAAGCAACGCAATACACCACAATAGAATACAGGGGGGGAAATACCCATATGATTACCCCAATAGATGCATAAAAAGCATGAGTTAAAATCCAAGAGCCTTGCATAAGCAAACTACTCAAAAACCTGCCCTATCATAACACCTTACATCTTTTAACTTTCTTTCCCACAGCCACACTGACTTATTTATGGACTACTTAATGCAGAATGTCTGTGTGGCTAAAAATAAGAATCTCAGAAAACTAAAAGTTGTAAACAGAACTTACAACTGGTAGCTAGTACAGTAGCTCTCAACTCTGGCTGAGGCACACTTACTTCAGACCAACTGAATCAAGAATCTTCAAGGTTAGGGACACATATTTATATTTTGAAAAAGTTCTACTGATGATTCAAATTACTGTGGTAGCCAGAGAAAGTAAAAGCTAGTATGTGTGACAGAAATAATATACACTTCATGGGCTTAATCTTTTTAAAAATTCTTTCTGTAAAGCAGATATTTTTCTTCATTTAGAATACTGTATTTATTCACTACATACAGACTGGAGGGGATAAGAAAAATAAAATCACTTACACTCCATAAATTCTGACATATGTCTCTCCAAGTAAGTACGAGCTGACTGAGAACGGGCTCCAATGGACATAGCTCTGCAGTCAAAATAGTTAGCCGATGGACAAGTTTGGAAAATGTGAGGGCCCATATCCTACAAAGAGAAGAAAAATACACTACATAATTCTTGACTTTGATTGAGCTAAAAATTAGAAAACTTCTCGTCAGTTTTTAAAAAATCATTAAAATATAACAATACTCTACGAACTTACGTCATAACCAGCAATAAGCAGCCCAACACCATATGGTCTCCGGCCATATCGTTGTGTTGGTATCTGAGTTTCTTAAACTAGTTAAAGAGCCTGTTCTAACAAGGTATAAAGTACTATCTTTATTTTCAAATTAAACATTATTAACAAAGAACTCTGGTTTCTTAATTGCTGCATAATCCACCACAAGAAGAAGAAAATAAAAGATAAATATTTATTTGGTTTAGTATTAAAAAATGTTTGGCTATCCACCAAATCCAAAGTGAGTGCTACCAAAATGACTTTCTCTGATGTAAAGAATCTCATTCATTTTGGATATAAGGGGCAAGGATTTTGGGGGAACATCTAGAAACACCAATAAAAATTTTTAAATCTCCTCTAAAAATGATGCTTAGTTTTTCTGAAATTTGGCTTATCTGTATCTGGAAAATATTAATTGCTTATCTATAAGGGCTGATAAAAGAGCAGCCCAATTTCTTATTTAGACCCATTCTTCCATGGTAAAACTTCCTACAACTCTCCTTCTAAAAATTTTAAACATTCCGCTATTGAAAAGTGACTAACCTTAAAGTTTTCACAATCTTACCCATGATATATGTTATCATATTCCTAATAAGTAACATAAGGATAAAGTATCAAAACCCTTTAAAGTCCACATCCATAAATGCTAAAATAAATGCATAAATAAAAAGGATACTGCTTCCAATTAGAGATACAAGACGAGACACAGGAAGAGGTCTGTCAAATACAAATCTGGAATCCAAACACTCCTGGCGCATAAAATTACTAAAAAAGAAACAAGAAAAATTAGTAATTTCAAATCACAGAGAGTTATTCTAATCTAAATAATTTCATTTCTTTTTGCTTTCTTGCAGACATTTACATGAATTACATCCATACAAGGGAACCATAAAGACATGGCCACAAGGATACATTTTTATACCAACTCTTCCTTCTAAATTTTAAATGACTAACCTTAAAGTTTTCACAATCTTACTATGTTTATGACTAAAATGTTCCTTAGTTCTAGAAAACCTTTGTCTCAGAAAATAGAGAAGAAAAGGCTGAGCAAGAGAAAAAGAGCAATGTCTCTTCTCTTACCCTTCCCACTGTCAACAAGACAGTGCTTTTTTTCTTGAAAGCTGATGAAAATTTCCCCAAAAGAACAAATACAAGAAATAGAATCCATAGTACGGCACTGTTAACATGTCCTGCCAACGTTACTTCTATCCATAAGCAGTACTCTAGAGGAGATACCAGACACTAGACAGTTGAGTCTCACTCAAGCAAGTATAACACAGGGGAAAAGGAAATGCATGCCTAACTATTAAAGCCAAGAGAACAAACAAGAAATGGATATGTACTTTTCTTTCATGCTGCTTTGTCTAGTTTATGTGTATGTCACATCTGATTATCAAATGTTGGCTGCAGGAACCAAGCTACTTGTTCTCTATTTTCATTTAAGTCCATTTCCCAGGGCTCTCTAAAACTGCATTGCCCAATATGGCAGGTACTAATCACATGTGACTAGTGAGCACTGAAAAAGTGGCTAGTCTGAATTGAGATGTACCATAAGTACAAAATATACATGAAATTTCAAAGACTTAGTACAAAAAAACAATGTAAAACATCTCATTAATAAAGTTTTTATACTGATTACATGTGACAGGACAATATTTTGGACAGATTGGGTTAAATAAAATGTTTGACAGCACAACATATATTACATTTTCAACAGCTAAAAGAAACCATCACTAATAATGCCGTCACTATACTGCTGACCTATGAGAGCAGGGTGGCTCGCCAGATAACTTAAAAATTTTAAACATTAGCATTATTATTTGCCCTTAGTGTTTATATTCCTTCTTTCCTAATTAAATCACAGACTTAAGAGATTACTTTTGGCTAACTACCTCCCACCTCCCAACACACACACCAAAAGTCACTGTGTTAAGTGTTCTACATGTTAGGCTATTTATCAGTAACCTTAGAAAAAAACACTAAAAAAATTGAGAGTTTAAGTAACTAGATCAATATCAGACTAAGTGCTAAAAGTGGGGACTAAAGACTGTGTGATTCCAAAGCCCCAGCTCTTCGTTTACACAATGCCCCTCAACTAGAAATAATCTTTATCTCCTCTGGTCTCTCACAGAAATATACGTGTTACTCTCCACTTTCTACCTTGTATTATAGATATTCTACTAGATTTTAAGTTCCTAGAAGATGAGATCTATGTCTGATTCACTTTTGTATACCTTCCAGTACCCAGTATTGAGCTTTGCAAAAAATAAATGTCAAATGAATACTGATGTGTTAAAGAAAGCAAGGGTAGTTCAGCTGATCCTTAGAAACCTGACAAAAGTGTCAAGCTCTTCTCAGACCTGATATCAAACAGTATATACTGAGTTATCAAGTAACACATTATTCAATGACTTCTCAAAAGTGTTAATATTAATATGATTAATTCTATTAATTAATATTGCAGTGATCAAGAAATGGAATACTTAGTAACTGACTCCAAATCCATTAAGGTATTCATGATCTTAACTTATAAGCACTCTGGCAGACAACTTCTTAAAATATCTGGATCGTTTCTAGAAATGTAATCAATTAGGAATCAAAGGGATGTTTCTTTTGTTTTCCATGATCATACTCACCATAACAATCTAGCATCAGCAGTAAGTCCCGCAATTGAGATACCAATATGGTTATCAACATGGAGAATTTTTTTCTGATGAGCTGCAAGTTCTGACTGTGCTCTCTAAATAGAGACATTATTTAAGACAGAAAAACAAGTTTACAATTTTATTATCTATATAGTGAAACTTACATTTGACAGTTGTTTTCTAAAGGAAGAAGATATATTTACTGCTTTACTTACCTTCAACGCAACCAACACTGCATGGGTTTTCGATTTAAGACCAACTGTGGCTGAACCTTGTTTGACAGCTTCCATTGCATATTCAATTTGATGAATCCTGCCCTAAAACAAAAAGAAAACCCCAACATACCTTAGAGTCATCTTACAAGACCCTCTTATATATTTAAAATTAGAGATCCCAAAAATCAGGTGAACATAGTTAAACTAGGAAACTTCCCTGATGGTCCAGTGGGTAAAACTCCAATGCAGGGGGCCCGGGTTCGATCCCTGGTCGGGGAACTAGATCCTTCATGCGTGCTGCAACTAAGAGTCCGCATGCCGTGACTAGGACCCAGCTCAGCCAAAATAAATAAATAAACAAACAAACAAAAAACTAGGAAACTTACTTTAATGATACATTTAGGTTTCAGAAAAGTCTAAAGTGATTATATTCCATTTTCTCACTGCCCACAATCCCGTAAGTTTCTAAACACTTTGCAGCCACCAAAAACCACTTCATAGAAATAGTATAAAACATTTTACCTGAGGGCTCCAAACAGTGACATCATTGTCATATTGGTTGCGAAACTGGAAGTAAATGAAAAAAGACTTATTAATACGAGAACATTACAAATCCCAAATCTTAACAAGCTCTACCATTAAAAAATGTTTTTCCATCTGTTTTCATCTAACATTAACAAAAGACTGTTATTGCAACCTCATTGGAAGATTACTACTGTACTCAGCTGCAAACCAGTTTTACATTTACAAGGAGCTAGTTGGGTAGGGGAGAAAAAATCTAGATGGTTCTTATCCTCCCAACCTATCTTCCAATTCTAACACTGTCTATAGCACCCGCTTTAGGTTCAGTCAATTACTAAAGTTCCTATGTGTCCACTTTCCTTCCTATCTTTGCTTATGCTCTTCCCTTATACCAGACCTTAATAAATGGTCAAAAGCATTACTTTTCCCTAAACTAGCTCAAATGTCTACCTCCTAAAGTCTTCTCCATCTTTTCTCCCCAAATCCCAAAACATACTCCCACCAGTTCTTTATCTACACGTCCCTTTCTACTTTATATTACGATTAGGGACATGTCTGATTTATCTTTGAACCTTCACTGTGCTTAAAACAGTGCCTTTGAAACATTCACATTGAATGAATGAACACAAGAATGTCCCCAGGAAGTTAGAAGTGGACACAAATAGCCACAGCGACAGACCCATTACTGCTTTAAGGACGGTATTAAAACAAGTCCACCAGCACAGTACTTGGGAAACTAATCATGGGGGTGAGCAGGCTGAAGGCTGGAATGGCAGACATAGGTCTGCAAGCCCTGAGCCCTATATTGTAACCCTGATTCCATCACTTCTATCAGCTTCGGTTCACTCATTTGTAAAACTAGGTGACTGGACAAAGTGATTGAAAAGGGCCTTTTCTGATCGAGCTCTGAGGGAGAGATTACAGGGGGACCCACCTGGAAAATGAACGCGGTCCAGGAACCCAAACCCTGGGGTCAAGTCCGCACTTGGCAGTAAAGGGAGATCTCAAGTCCCCATTTTCCCTTTCTCCCACACAGAGCACTAGGGGCCTCTCTGGACCGCTCGGAATCTACTCGACTGAAGGAAACTGAGGGGCGAACTCGGCTAGTAGTCCGAGGAGGTACTGTTCAAGGCCCGGTGGAAAGCGAAACAAACCCCGGGGAAAGGCCGCACCGACTACCGACCTCCCCTCTCCCGGCCAGGCCGGAGATGCTGAATCACTGCCTGAACCCTTCCCTCGGCTAAGGTTCCCATGTCCCGTGGCCTCGGGCCGCTCTGAGGATGACAGGCGAGGCTGCTCGCCAACCCCCAGCCCGCGGACCTCTGCCCAAACCCAGCCTGAGCTCGGAATCCAACTCACCATGGTTCCGGCACGAGGCTGGCTTCGGCCTCCTGAAAACCCGCGGAACGAGCAGCGCTGCCTAAACTTCCGCTAGGCGATCTACAGAGAAGTCTGCGGGACTTTGAAGGCGGTGGCGCAGGGTAGAGCAGTCTATTCCAGAGATATCGATAGGCTTCCCTCGCTCCCCCGCCCTCAAAGCTCTCAGCCAGCTCGGGAGTGGGCGGGGCCTGGGAAGCAGGAGGAACTGAGATTGGCGGGAAATCCCGGGACAGGTGTCCCCGCGGGAGCTAAGAGCTGCAAGGCGGCCCCTACCAAGTCGCCATTCTTGGGTCCTCAGTGAAGTTACCTGTGTGTTGCAGATTCCCGCCAGTTTCTCACCGACCAGGCCAGATGCACCTGACACTACGGGTGAGCGAGTGTGCGGCTCAACCTCTTCTTCAGCGTCGAGATGTGGGGTGTTGTGTAGTGTGAGAAGAACAAGACTGGAAGAAAGGCCACAAATAATGGTTCGTTTCTCTGTGTGAACCATACTCTTCCTCGAGTATCTTGTTTGTAGACATGTTTTTCTTTCTACTTTGGAATCCTTTTCCCTACTGCTTGGAGAACTCATCTTTCAAGGCTTTGTTGTCATTTATCACTCTTTAACATCATTATTGGTTCCCTCCGCCCAAGAGACTTTGAACTCTTCGAGGGCACTAATGTCTTTCTGTGCCCTCAAAATCAAGCACGATGCCTGAAAGATTAGGCTACTAAGGAAAAAAGTGGACATTTTCTTACAAGACACATATTTTCTCTTTTGTGAGCAATCTTTTAGTAAATCCCCAAATGAAATAGTTTAGGACAGCTCTGCAATAAGCTGCCAGCCTAACATTTACCGACTGCCAATGATGACTTATTGTCTTTATAAAGAAGAAAGGATGAGTACCTAGACTCAGGAAAGGTAAGAGTTGAGAGGGTCCTTAAGTATCTAAGCTTTGCAGATGAAGTAAGAGACTCAGATCATTTAAATGATTTGCTCAAGTTCCGAGCAGTTTAGTACCACACTCTCCTTTTTAAACCTTGTCACTTGTATATTTTGGACATTTTTTCCTGTTAAATATTTTCTAGGTTAAACGTGACTCCCTAGTATTCTGCATTGTGAACATATGATACTTTATTTACCCAAATCCCCATTGTTTAATATTTAGGTTACCCCTCTCCCAAGCAACTCATTTATGAGCTGCTTGACATATTTTTTGTGTGTACATCTATACTCCTTTAGAATAAATTCCTGAAAATGGAATTGTAGGGTCAAATGAAATGGGTATTTCTAAGTCTTTCATAAAAAGTGCTAAATTGCTCTCCAAAAATGTTTTACCAAAATATATTCTCAACAGTAGTATATGAGAGTGCTCCCCTTCTTAAACTCACCAGTACTGCTTGTTGTCATTTTTCAAAATCACTATTAGTTTAGCAGATTGAATTAACAGATTGTTTTCTTTTGTTTTCACAGCACCTAGCATAATGCCTAGCACATATTAAGAGCTTAATAAATAGTGTTAAATGAATGATTAAATAAATGATCATTTAAAATTATTATATAGCACATAAACATTTTGATAGTTCTTTTCTACATATCTCTATATATTCATGTGTCTCACACATATATATAATAAATATATCTTTTTTTTTTTTTTTTTTTTTTTTTTTTGCTGTACGCGGGCCTCTCACTGCTGTGGCCTCTCCCGTTGCGGAGCACAGGCTCCGGACACACAGGCCCCGCGGCCATGGCTCGCGGGCCCAGCCGCTCCGCGGCATGTGGGATCCTCCGGGACCGGGGCACGAACCCGCGTCCCCTGCATCGGCAGGCGGACTCCCAACCACTGCGCCACCAGGGAGGCCCAATATATCTTTTTTAAAAGTAAAATCATATTAAACTGTTTTATACTAGACATAAAAAGTTGTGGCCATCTTTACATGTCCATAAGTAATAATCTATATTATTTAAAATAGTTGTGTAGTATTCAGTTGTGTGGAAATACAATAATTTACTTAACTATTGGGGTGCAATTAGATTATTTCTAAGTTATTGCTATTATAAAAATACTATAGGGCTTCGCTGGTGGCGCCGTGGTTGAGAGTCTGCCTGCCGATGCAGGGGACACGGGTTCTTGCCCTGGTCCGGGAGGATCCCACATGCTGCGGAGTGGCTGGGCCCGTGAGCCATGGCCGCTGGGCCTGCGCGTCCGGAGCCTGTGCTCCGCAACGGGAGAGGCCACAGCAGTGAGAGGCCCGCGTACCGCAAAAAAAAATAATAATAATAATAATAATACTATAATGAATATTCTTGTACATGCACACATTTTGTGTACTTTCCTGATTACCTCCTTATGATGAATTCATGGAAATAGAATTGCAGGTCCAAAGGGAACCCACATTTTCAATCATGATAAATATGGCTAAATAGCAAAAAAAAAAAAAAGAGAAAAGCTATATCAGTATATTTTCTAGAGTGCCTGAGAGTCCACTTTCTTTATACCTTCACCAATACTGGATAGTGTACGAACTTTTTACCTTCCTCAAGTTGGTAGGCAGAAAAAAAAAAAAACTCTTGCTTTAATTTTAGCTATATTTTTTGATTACTAGTAAAAAAAATCTTTTTGTATATTTCTTGGCTGTTTATGTTACTTTTGTGAATTGCTCCTTTTCTCAATTTATTATTTTATTGGGTTTTTTTTTTGGCGGTAAGCGGGCCTCCCACTGCTGTGGCCTCCCCCATTGCGGAGCACAGGCTCCGGACACACAGGCCCAGCAGCCATGGCTCACGGGCCCAGCCGCTCCACGGCACGTGGGATCCTCCCGCACTGGGGCACGAACCCGCGTCCTCTGCATCGACAGGCTGACTCTCAACCACTGCACCACCAGGGAAGCCCTCAATTTATTATTTTGTTAATCATTTTCTCATTGATTTGTAGGAGCTCCCTGCCAAATGAGATGTGTAGGGTGCAATTGCACAAAACTTTCCCACCACATGTTAAAACACATCTTGTGGAGTTATTTCTTCCCTGCTCTGTGAATGAAATATGCCACAAATATCCTGACTCTTCTGACATTCAAGTAAAAAAAAAGCTAACTAGGCAATTCAATAGCCTCAGATCAGTAGTTAATAAGTTCAGCATAATAATAACTGGCAGATAATAGCAAAGCCCCTTCCCTCCTCTACCAGCTTGAGCCTGGCTTGGTGAAAGGAGAATGGTTGACTTCTTCTCTATGTCCCAGCCTAAAATCTCTCTTCATGCCCCCTCCTACCACCACCACCAACTCGGTGGCCTTACTTCTCCCCAGATGAAATAGAGGAAAGGGCAAGAGAGTTCTTAATGTGACTAGTACAGTTCTGTTGATGCTCTCTGAGATTAGCAGGTGTTTACACTTGACTCATTACTTTATGTATTCTTTGGAAACACTTCCATCCCCAGTGAGCAAATGCTCACAGTCCCTCACTTGCACTTGGGTAAATATATGTCATCTCATCTAAAGTTCAGTGTCAGTTACTAGCACCTGTTGTATACACCTCCAGCTTCTTTCTGTGGAGGTCTCCTCACATTTCCACTTGAACCTCTCCAGTAGCCCATATCTGACCAAAAGAAATACCCACGGAATGGCTTTGCCTCACATCTATGGGAGTATAGACTTTGACAAAATTGAAAACTCATCTTCACAGTTAGCCAACCAAAATTTCTTGCTGCCTAGATTCCACTAGAATGTTAGCTCTATGAAGGCAGAGGATTTTCATCTATTTAGTTCACCTCTGTAGTCACCTGTGCCTAGAATAGTGCCTATACTTAATAAGTGCTCTATAAGTATTGAATGAATGAGTTCCTCAGATATAAGCCAGACACTAATCCACCACCGTGATGCCCAGCTTAGGGGTCCTATATCTAATTTCCATTAAAGCCTCTCTCCCTAGGCATGAAGTGAGGAAATGGGTAGACAGGTAAAAGTGGCAAAAACAGTCCCCCTCTGTTTTTTAATTTCTAATTTTGGTGGTCTTCCACTTTACTGTAGAATGTGGGAATAGTTGGCACTTTACTCTCCTTAGAGCCTCAGCCAAAACTGAGACAGAAAGTCCCATTTTAACATCCTGCTACACACATATAACAATAGTACTTATTTATTTACAGTTTGTCTCCATCTAGTAAATCAAGCCCCTGGAGGACAGGGACTGTGCTATATTTTTGTTTGTATAATATATATATCTAATGTATCATACAAGCTAGGTACTCAATAAAGTTTAGAATTCGTGGATGAGTAAGAGTACTTCAGCAGTAGTAATAATTCCAAATATATTGCAGATATTCCAATTCAAAGATTAAAGCACAAAACTCTGTTTATAGTACTCTTCTAGTAGAAATCTTTAAATTTGGAAATATTTGTAGCAAAATGACAGATTTACTTGTACTTTAATATCACTGTGCCAGATATTCTCTGCTGCCTCTATAGATCTGCGTCACCCTTTAGAGGTTACATCAGCAAATTCCCTTCCCCTCTGGCTTCTGGTTGAGCTCAGCTGATGGAGAGCGCTAGCAGGAGATCAGAAGGCAGTAGGAGACAGAGATTAGTGTATCTATTACCCTCTCTCCCTCCACGTTGGCCAGGTTGGCCAACGTGGAGGGAGAGAGGGTAATAGATACACTGCATCATCTCTTGCTGTTTCCCTCCTCACATTCTGATTATATTCTCTTCAGTTGCCCCTTTTGAGTGTGCCATCTGTTTCTTGCTGGGACCCTGACAGATACAATAATATTTTCAGTTTTTACAGGGTGCAGGAGGTATATACTAGTTTTTTTAATGTGAGAAAAATCTGTTATCTTTTCTTGAAGTTTAGTTTATATTATACTTCTAGGCACATTAATATTGGTGGCTCTGAAATAGCTGGAAAATAGAACCTAAAATGATATATGCCCTTTCCTGTTTTCTACCTGTTCAAATATATAGGAAAGAAGTCAGCTTACAGTTGGTTTTATATTTTTCCAATTATAAGAGGAATATACATTTAATTTTTTTCAAATGCAGACAGTATGAAAAATAATCCCATATAATCCACTAGGTAGAGAAAATTACTATTAGAAATTTAGTCATTTTCCCCCTACAATAATATCTATCAAAGAAGGGAGGAAAATTATCCTGATAATACATTTTCCAATATTTATAATATGTAGTACATTGTCTTTGTGTGCATATGCATATTGTGGGGTGTGACTCATTCCATAGAAAGAAATATTGCATTTCTTTAGATCAACATGAATCTAACCCTGAGTTCCCATCCTGCCATGTTGGTGGGAAAGTCAATCTCAGTTATTATTGAGCATTTCCTGTCCATCCAGGATTGTACAATGTTTCTAGGGCCCTAATCATTGTGGAAATACCTGGAATTACCTCAAATTATTTGGTCGTCTCTCCACATTGATTTACTGCTGAGATTCCCTTTTGTGTCATCTTCCCTTCAGGTCTGAGGACTCCAGTATTTCTTACCACCCTGGGAACTCAAGAATCCGGAATCAAGTGAGTGAATTCGGCACCCCCTGCACCCAGGTGCAGCCTTCCTCTCTGAGGTTTTGTCACAGAGCAAGACAGGAGTCTTAGATGTTCATTCACCTTATGGGCTTCCATCTCCTAAATCGTGAGGAATCTCTCTTCCACGTCATCCTCAAAGGCATTCCTTTCTTTATTTCCCCTTCTCATTTCAAAATATAGGGAGAGCCTATATTTGTCTCCATGCAGCTTTTGCTTTTTGCCTTAGAGGAATCTGAGGTCTGGATACCTGCTTGAATGGGGTCAAGAAGCAGGGGGATAGGAGAAAACATAGAATTAGTATCTCAACAAAATAAACTGCCACAAAAATTTGTATCCAATTATATATGCTTGTTTTTAACCTGCTTTTTAATTTAAACATTATACCACAAACATTTCTTCATGTCACATGCTTTTAAATGTCTGTATAACCGTAAGGTATTCCATCATAGGAATGTATCATAATTTATTTAACCAACATTTGATAGCCTTTAGATAGCTCACTCTAAAGGTAGCCTTATCTGTATCCACTACAACCTTTTTTTTTTTTTTTAAATAGATACTCAGAAGCTAAGATTCTCTTTGGGTAAGAGCTAAAGCTTGGGATAGAGCAAATTGAAATTAATAGACATAATTTGGAAGATTAACACTTTAGAATTCTATCTAAAGTGTATAATTTTCCTCCTCAGTGTGTGTGACCAAAAGACAGGCCTGTACAAAAGCCATTGGCATACTTGAGTTGTTGAGAAATGCTTTTTTTTTTCCAGAAATTAAGAAATTATTACAGACTGTCATCTAGATAGTTGAGTAACAATAAATGTTACATGTGCATAGGAAAGTTTCAACTTGGCTCTTATTCGAATTTATTTTTATTTAATTCTAAAAAACCCTGAAGTGACTAACAATGGTCTTTACACAGAGTAGTGCCACTTTTCTGGCCTATTCTTTCTGCAAAATACTCTTACTGATCAATTTTGCAACTGCTGGTTAAGAATCAGGAGGTACCCTGAGCCAAATCTTTAAATCATGCTTAAAGGAGCCTAAAGCCATTAAAACCCCAAGAGATCAAAATGTATCCATCTACAAGTGGGGCTCTGATACAAGAGCCACTGTGAATAATCCAGCCAATCACCTTCAACTCACAAAGCCACCAATATATTCATAGAAGGGAATGATGAAAGGGAAAGGTTTTAGAGTCAGATATTTCTCTTTAATTCAACAGATATTTGTTGATTACCTTACTATATGCCAAGCATTATTACTAAGATGCTGAGAATACCTCAGTAAACAAAACAGACAAAAATTCCTGAGGAAGAGTGGTATGGGATGAAATCAGAGAGGAAGTGGTTTGGGGGCTGCAGATAATATAGGGCCTTTAGGCCACAATAAGGACTTTGACTCTGAGTGAGATAGAAAGCTACTAGAGGGTTTTGAACAGAGACATTTCAGGACTGACTTTATAAAAGATTATCCTGACACTGTTGAGAACAAACTATAGGGGGCCAAGGAGGTTAGCGAGATCAAGCCTACAGTAATCTAAGTGAGAGATGACAATGGCTTGGACCAGAGTTGTAATGGAACTCTGTAGGAAGTAGGAAGTAGTTGTAGGAAGTAGTTTGGATTCTGGGTATATTTTGAAGACAGAGCCAACAGTACTTTGCTAATGGATTGGATGTGACATGTAAGAGAAAGAGGAGTTTCAAAATGGCTAACGTTTTTGGCCTGAGCAAATGGAAGAAAAAAGTTGCAATGAAATGTGACAAAGGAGAGATGGGAGGAGTAGGTTTGGCAGGAAAGATGATGGATATGGTTTTGTATATTTCAAGTTTGGGCTGTCTCTTAGACATTCTAATGGAGATACGGAGTAGTAAGTTGGCATATGAGTTGGAGTTTTGTGGAGAGGTCCAGGATGGAGATCCAAAATTGGGGGTCATCGTCGTAGAAGATTTATTCAGAGCCATGAGATTGGAGTGAGAGTAGATAGGAAAGAATTCCAAGAACTGAAAGCTGGGGCATTCCACTTTTAAGACAGAACTGGGTTTGTATTTAAGCCTAGCTACTTACAAGCTCTGAGACTTTTGATGACTTATTTCACCTCTCTGAACCTTTGTTTTGTTGTTGTTGTTGTTGTTGTTGCTTAAACCTGTAAAATCGAGATCATATTGACCAGTATCTTTTATGATTATTGTGATAAGTGAATTTCTCATTTAAAGTGCTTAACACATTGTGTGGCACATGGTAAATAGTCAGTAAATATTACCTACTATTATTATTACTTTTAAAACCAGCATTTGTCTTCCAAAATGTTGCTGACTGCCTTAGTGATAATATGCTCATATAATCAATATAGTGGCAATGCCTGTTATTTATTTGGATAAAAAGTGACAAATTGGACATATACAGTGAACCACTCCCTCCCCCCATATCTAACACCTTAAATAAGATACACTTTTAGCCAAGAGTAAAGCCGAGAGGTTTTTCAACTTGTTAGCTTTTGAAGTCCTCTTAACTGTTTAATTTTGCATTAATCTCTTTTGAAAATTTTTAGGTATTTTTATTTAGCTGCCAAGATCTATGAAACACAATTATAGAGACTCTCGTTTAAAGCTTTGGCATTCAGTATGGCTGACTGCTACAAAAATAAAAACATGGTTGGTGAAGTTTGAAATAAGGACGCCCTTCTTTAACACATTTGAATAATCATTTGATCTGGAAATTATTTCATCCTTTATTAAAAAAAGTCTTTTAATTTTCAAAATAGATGGCATCTTATTGCCCTAGCAAAATAAAATATATTCTGATCTCATTTTCATAGAAATAACTCTGAGATTGTTTGGAAAATGACTTTCTATATTAAAAACAGGCATTTCTTCCTTTAATGGGCCAAAACCAGCCTTTTTTTGGTGTCAGAGTGGCTTCAGAATTTCTTTTCCTTTGGCCTGTTGCTGAGGTGGCAAGGGTAACCATTGAGAAACAAAAGAATAGAGACATTTTAGGATGGAAAGAGCATTCTTATAAATAAGGCAAAATTTTTCACTTGTTATAGTGCTTTTTCTTTCCTCACTACAAGAGAGAAAAAAAGTCAATCCCTAGTCTACCAGTAGGCTAGTAATTCCTTAGATCATAATAAAAGTAATGTGCCCTTTAACATCAATATTTTCTAGAGTTGAAGTCCAAAGTTATGTGCGCAATTCCCTCCTCTGCTGCTAGGTGGCAATTAATGCCTTGGAGAGAAAAAATCCCCACCCACCCCTTCCCCCCTTCACCTTCCCCACCCAGAAAGATACGTGCATTTTCTTTTCCTTAAGGTAAGAATTCTCTTAAGGATAATATTCTCTTTCCTGCTTTGTTTTGTCCAAGTGAATTTACATTCACCTTTTCCTTTCATTGTTAAGAATAACACATACAAATCCAACACAGACTGCTATAGCTAGGGAAGAATAGATCATATCTCTTAAAGAGGGTGGTTTCCAAACAGAGTGTATGTTCATGAGTGATATAGAGTAGGAAGTTGCTATAATTTCCCTGCAGAGTTTTGTTTTTCTCAATTTTAGTAAGGAAAAATTTCCTGTGAAAGGAATTACAATTGGCCCGCGTTAACATTATGCCAAATGTTATATAATTAAATAGAAAATAAAAATGAAGAAAGAAAATAATTTTAAAGACCTAAAAGCAATTTCAGTGTGGTGAAACTGCTTTTCCAAGTGAACTATAGGAAAAACAATGAAAGAATTCTTCATAAGAGTCACAGAGCGGTACTATATAAAAAATAGAATTTTTTTTTCTCAGATAACCTACACAGATTTATCTATTCCTAGCAAAGTATTTAAACACTACACATAGCTTCTATGTATTTATAAGTCTAGTGAATCTGGTCTACATCCTTTTTAAAATATGTTTAATCGAGGACGTTGCTTTTCATGATCTTCGTTGCTGAAAGAGTATATGTAGTGGGTGTTTGTTTTATATAAAATTCAAAATATCAAATCCCTGTTCAAAGAAGACTCTCAGTTTGAGTCTTAAACCAAAGAGACTCTCCCCAGGCTGAACTTAATGAAGCCGAACACCAAAAAAGAAAAGCTGCTTCTGGCATTCTAGGCCTTCCCTGCATCCAGATGGCCTGTCTGTAGCCTAGCCAGAGCCAAACCCTTCCTGCTGCTGGCCTTGGATGACAGCCCCAGGCTACACCAGCTTCCATACCCTTTTAACTCTTCAGTGTCCAAGATTTTTAAGAAAGGATGGGACCTCCAATGTGAATTGGGCTGAAAGGGTAAATCAAGTTTTCAGCTTGAAGTTTAGTTTATAAAATTTTTATCCACATCCCCTCCTCTCTCCCCTCCCATAGGCTCCCTCCCACAGTAGCTCAGTCAGCCAACTGGCATCAGAGGAGCACCGTTTGGAAGACAGTGTGTGTGTGGGCAGCCTGCAGGTGAGGACAGGGCTGCCAAGGCAGACCATGCGGTTTGTCCTGTGCCTACACCCAATACCTGACTTGTGCCTTTCCAGAGCATTAGTATACACACAGCAGTCCTGCTGTTTAGGGTGGGGGTAATTTCAAAAAGTATTTTTTAAAATAACTCATTCACTAGACTTAAGTTCAGCAAACAAGCGTGCATAAATGGGAGATATAAAATGACCGTGCATGGATTTAAGTGAGAACTTCTCTGAAGTCGTTGTACCAGAAAAACAAACCTACTCTGTTTTAAAAGTATCCTTGGAAGTCTTTCTAGTGGCAGCCATTGTTTTCATCTTGGGTTTTCAAAGGTTTGGGAATTTCACCAGAAGGTAATACACAAAGCAAACTTTACACTTGAAGGTAGAATTTCCCCATAGTTTCGCTTTTCTCTACATAGAGAGATGTAATTAACTGATTTGTAAGGGTGCTTCTCTGTTGGCCAGAATAGATATTTTCAGATGAAAGCCTACGTTACTTTCCTTCTTATTTTTGAATCTCATTTCTTAGTTCTGTGCTTACTGTTATTTTTAATTATTATTATTATGCCTATTGCCAAGCTATTCCACTTTCCACAGAGTTGATTAGAGACCTGAGAAATCCAGGCAAACATAAAGTCCTGGTTTCCAGATCAGACTACACGAACAAAGAAAAACAAAAGCAAAAACAGCAAAAGTGCTAGTATTTACAACACTCTTAAAGAAAACAAAATTAAAAAGTCCGAAAAGGAGCCTAGAGCTGTAGAGAATGGAGTTTAAAAACAGGAACCCACAAACCGGTTTGCAGGGCAGAAATAGACACAGATGTAGAGAACAAACGTATGGACACCAAGGGGGGGAAGTGGCAGGAGGCAGGTGGGGTGTGTGTGTGATGAACTGGGAGATTGGGATTGACATGTATACACTGATGTGTATAAAACTGATGACTAATAAGAACCTGCTGTATAAATAAATAAATAAAATTGTAAAATTAAAAACAAAACAAAACAAAACAGGTACCCGCAGAAGGAAGAATGAAAGGATAAAAAAAACATGGAGTACTGAGATGAAAATAAAGTATATAAAAGAGAGAATAAAAATAGATCTGATATATCTGTTGCTTTGCAGCATTTAACCTAGAGTGCTGGGTGGCTCCTCCGAGCAGCAGAACCGCTCTCAACAGCTGACATAAAAGGGCACTCTGGCACCTGCTTCCGGTTTGTGGCTTCAGTACCAAAACCCTTCCCTTGACCCTCTCCATCCGCCTAGCTCTGTTCAGACCTTCACTCCCCTGGTTTCAGCTTTACTACTTGCTTCTCTGCATTTGCCTGGCTCTCAAATGCAGAAGGTTGTCTTCTGTGCCATGACCTTGTCTCTCTGCAACTAAGATGATGAAAATTGGGACTCGCCATCCAGCTATGTTGTCTCAGGCCATCTTGGGCAATATTCCTCCCCGTTGGACCCAGTCCTCAGGATTCTCCCTTCTGTGAAAAACACAGTGAGCTAGACAGGCATTGAGGAAAGATTTGTCCTCAGCGGGGATAGGATATCACTCTGGTTCAAGGCACATTTCCAGAAAATAAGCTGAGATCATCTAAATGCAGAAAGAGTAAAAAGGTCCATCAGTTCTGAACATAAATGTCTAATAACTGATAATAATAACTGATGGATTGCAATTGGATTTTCACAGAACAATAAAATACTACTCCCACCAGAAAGTAAATGTGAGAAAAAAATTTACAAAGGAAAAAAAGAAACTAACACATGGAGTTAGATGTCAACTTTTCCTCTTAGAAAATCTGAAGAAAAGTCCAATTAAAGGGGAACATCGTTTAGAATAAGTCATCTAATGTTAGTTTAATGCTCTTTTTTTTAAAATGTGCATTTTATTTCTGAGAAAAGAATTTTACTTCCCTTTTCAATTTGAGGAGGGGGGCAAAAACTTGGCAGCATCATTCTTGCGTTCTAGTGTCAAAAGAAAATTGTTGGCGTGAGAAATGTTATGAATTTATGAAAAACAATAGTTTTCTCCCCTAATTAGAATGTTTTTCATTGTTTTTCCCCATCACCGAGAGAGTATATGTATAAAAACCCAGCATCCTTGCATACAACCCTTTGACTAGATTTCACAACTCTAGTTCTATGCTAATAAGAAGTCTTTATTTAGTTTCAGTCTTTCCAAATAAGCCTGTAAGTTTCTGAAGCAGCACATGCCAGTTTGGTCCTCTCTGTCCTCTCTCCCTTGACCCCCGGCTGAAACCTGGCCTGTTCACCTAAAAAGGTGAAGCTAGACCCTGTTCTACAGAGCATTTTTGTCTTTATGGGGCCCCATAAAACCGTGGGGACTCGACTCCAGCCCAACGAGGAGATGGAGACTGGCCGCTATCTAGCTCAGCTGGCTCAAGAGAAGTCAGCTTCCTCGTCCTCTCACAGACAGTCCCTTCCGTGCTGACCTTTGACTAACTGGCAGGGCTCTTGAGCTCTGACCCTGCTTCGTCTCTGCCCACACTCTTTTTCCCTGCATTGTCGGTCGGTCCTTCTTGGAAGGGGGAAGAGCCTGAGGAAAAGGTGCTGGGAAGAGGAAAATTGGAAGTCCTGACATTCAAGCCCCTAAGGATTATTTTCCCCTCCTTGATTAAGGTTTACTGTTCATTTAAATGGATATCAACACAAGACTTGCAAAATTTGGAAGGAAATCCAGAAAAGAGGGGATATATGTATACATATAGCTGATTCACTTTGCTGTACAGCAAAAACTAACACAACATTGTAAAACAACTATACCCCAATAAAAAATTAATTAAAAAAAAGACTTGCAAAATTTGCAGAAACAGAGAATTTAGTGTGTTCTATGCATCAGGGTAGATAGCTTACATATTTCAGGAGACTATGTTAGCCCTTCTGCAAATATCCCATAGTATTTTATTTATTTTTTTCAACACATGGATTTCTTTAAATTGAAGTATAGTTGATTTACAGTGTTGTGTTAGTTTCAAGTATACAGCAAAGCAACACATGGACTTTGTTGGGACACAATTCAGTCCATAATATTACTTAATACAGTGGCAAAGATACAATTCCACATGCTTTTTGGTCATAAGCTAGGTGGTTTCACTCTGTTATCTAATTACGAACTCACCAACAGGCAAATTTTGATCTTTATTTTTAAATAGACACTTTGTTATATACACAGGTGATAAAATCCCAGACTTACTATTAGGCACATAAATATACACCCTGCTAAATATTTAATATTATCAAACTTGTACAGCTTGAGCATCCTGTAGTCTTTTAAAAATGCCATATTTAATGCAACTTTTTGCAAACATTTTGCTTTCCTTTTATAATTATTATGATTTGTAGTTCCACTGTGTAGAAATTGATTCTAGGAAAAATTACAATGCATATAGTCAATGATCAAATAGCTTAAAGAATTTGGGGCTTCCCTGGTGGTGAAATAGTTAAGAATCCGCCTGCCAGTGCAGGGGACACGGGTTCAAGCCTTGGTCTGGGAAGATCCCACATGCCACAGAGCAACTAAGCCCATGTGCCACAACTACTGAGACTGCACTCTAGAGCCCACCAGCCACAGCTACTGAGCCTGTGTGTCACAACTACTGAAGCCAGCGTGCCTAGAGCCCGTGCTCCGCAACAAGAGAAACCACTGCAGTGAGAAGCCCATGCACTGCAATGAAGAGTAGACCACGCTTGTCGCAACTAGAGAAAGCCTGCACGCAGCAACGAAGACCCAATGCAGCCCAAAATAAATAAACTTATTTTTTAAAAAAGAATTTGATGCTAAAGCTTTTAAAAATGCAAATGACTTATCTCATAATCATTTAATTTTGAAAGAGACCCAAACAATAAATACTGAAGACCCTCCGTACCATGTTTAAAAAAATTTTTAAAGGTAAAGAATATAGAGGAACAATCATAAAATTGTAAAAGTCCCTTTACAATTGTAAAAGCAAAGATCTGATTGTATTTTCCCGATTTTTCTTCCCCTTTGATGACTTCACTAATGGTGCCTCAGCTGCATGTATGGCATCTCTCCTCCTGCTGACTTTGTACAGAAAACTTCCCTCCCTCATTTGGGGCTGTTTGTAACCCTTTCATCTAGCCCACTCTATTTACCTTCCAAAAGCTGGCGTTCAGCTGAAACCAGAGGAAAAAAAGTCTTTTCCCAGTTTGTTGGCAACTTGTTGAAGGCAATTGACTGCTTTTCAATAGAAAACATTTCCTTCCCCTATCGTGTCACCTCTACCCCTTAAAACACTTTCCAGAGCTCTGGCTGAGCCCTCCCTGGATTGCCAAACAGTGGCTTCCTTTTAAATAAAGCAGCTGGTGTCATACGTAGGTACTTTCTTAAGAAAAGAATCATTGATTTCCGCCCATAATGTGTACATAGTAAAGAGCACCACAGAACTGGAAGGCATTTCCCAATTCAATCCAACCCATGAATTTTACAGGGGAGGAAACTGAGACCCAGGGAAGTAAGGGTATAGTCCAATTTCTAGATCAAAGATTCCTCCCTTTTTCTGTAACATGGACCACCTTGTCAAACTGGTGAAGCCTGTGGATTCCCTCTCAGAATAATGTTTTTAAGAACATAAAATAATGTACAGTACATGAAGATGGACCCCTTCCTTATATCATGTACAAAAATTAACTCAAAATGGATCAAAATCCTAAACGTAAGAGCCAAAACAATACAATTCTTAGAAGAAGACATAAAAGTAAACCTTATGACTGTAGATTAGGCAATGGTTTATTTTGTCTTTTTATTTTATTTTATTTTAAATTTACTTATTTTATTTATATTTATTTTTGGCTGCGTTGGGTCTTCATTGCTGCATGCGGGCTTTCTCTAGTTGCGGTGAGTGGGGGCTACTCTTTGTTGCAGTGTGCGGGCTTCTCATTGTGGTGGCTTCTCTTATTGCAGAGCACGGGCTTCAGCAGTTGTGGCACGCAGGCTCAGTAGTTGTGGCTGGCGGGCTCTAGAGTGTAGGCTCAGTAGTTGTGGCACACGGGCTTAGTTGCTCCGCAGCATGTGGGATCTTCCCAGACCAGGGCTCAAACCCATGTCCTCTGCATTGGCAGGTGGATTCTTAACCACTGTGCCACCAGGGAAGCCCCTCTTTTGTCTTTTTAAAAACATCTTTATTGGGCTCCCCTGGTGGCGCAGTGGTTGAGAGTCCGCCTGCCGATGCAGGGGACACGGCTTCGTGCCCCGGTCTGGGAAGATCCCACATGCCGTGGAGCGGCTGGGCCCGTGAGCCATGGCCGCTGAGCCTGTGCATCCGGAGCCTGTGCGTCCAGAGCCTGTGCTCCGCAATGGGAGAGGCCACAACAGTGAGAGGCCCGCGTACCGCAAAAAAAAACCAAAACAAACAACAACAAAAAATCTTTATTGAAATATAATTCATATGCCATAAAATTCATCTATTTAAGGAATGTAAAGTTTTAGTACATTTACAGAGTTGTACAACCATCACCATGATCTAATCTTAGAATCTAACTTTTTTTTTTTTTAAACAATAAGGAGGATTTATTGGTTCATGTACAGGGATAATCAAACAATGACACCAAGGTCTGGATTTTTCTAAGCATGTCTGTTCTTTTCTTCTGCCATTTTTTTTCTGAAGAAAAATTAGATCTGATAAGGGACTTGTATCCAGAATAAAGAACTCTTGCAGCTCAATAATTAAAGACAAATGATCCAATTAAAGAATGGGCAAAAGATTTGAATAGGCATTTCTCCAAAGAAGACGTACCATGACCCATGGCCCATAACCATGTGAAAAAGTGCTCAGCATCATTAACCATTAGGGAAATGCAAAGCAAAACCACAATGAGATACCACTTCATACCCGTTAGGATGGCTGTAATCAGAAAGCCATGCAATAATGAGCTGGAGAGGATATTGAGAAATCGGAACCCTCAAACACTGCTGGTGATGATATAAAATGGTGCAACCACTTTGGAAAACAGTCTGGCAATTCTTCAAAAGGTTAAACACAGAGTTACCATATGACCCAGCAATTCCACTCCTAGGTATAAACCCATTAGAAATGAAAACATAGCATATATCTACACAAACATTTGCACATGAATGCTCATAGCATTTCAGCTATAATTCATGATAGCTGAAAAGTGGAAACAACCTAAATGTCCATCAATATGAATAAACAAAATATGGTATAGCCATGCAATGAAATATTATATGACAATAAAAAGAAATGAAGTCCTGGTACATGATACAACTTGGGTGAACCTTAAAAACATGCTAAGTGAGAGAAACCAGTCACAAAAGACTCATATTGTATGATCCCATTTATATGAAAGGTCCAGAATAGGCAAATTTATAAAGACAGAAAGTACATTAGTGGTTGCCAAGGGCTGAGGGATAGAGAGGAAAAGAGTAGGCAGTGACTGCTATTGAGTACAAGTTTCTTCTTGTGGTGATGAAAATATTCTAAACTTAGATTATAGTGATGGTTGCATAATTCTGTGATTATATTAAAGCCTTTGAATTGTACACTTTAAATGGGTGAATTTTATGTTATATGTATTATATCTCAATAAAGATGTTTTAAAAATATGTAAGAATCTAAAGGAAACCAATTCCATCAAAATATAGTTATCAGAATATTAAAAAACAAATATATGATATAGTAATATATGTGCTTCTTTTTTAACATGTTAAATTATAAGACGTAGCAGCAATTCTATTAAGTACCATAATTTTGAAATAGTGATGAATAGATATCATATCTTGAGATATCTGCAACAAATGCGAAAGCAATAAGAAAATGTCTGACTTTTCGTGGTGAAAAATCATAAGTACTGCTAACACTCTGTGGTTTCTTGTCTACATTAATAATCAAAGGACTACATGACCAATTTAAGCCTACAAATGGGAGGAAGTGCAAGATAGGGCAGAATTGGGAGAGCTCTCGAAGGAAATGCTAAATTTCAATTAGACATCGATGAAAATAATGATGTAATTTTTTCCCCTTTTAAATTCACAGACACCCTGAATTCTGTCTGTGGACAGAATGGATCTCCTGGGGATCCATCAAGAGAGTTAGTGAGAAAGCTGGTTTAAAATCCATGCCTCCTGACTTAGCTAACTTCTCTATCTAATCCTACTCTTTTTTTTTCTCTCTCTTAATAAAGAGGATTAGGTAGAAAAGAATGAATTTTATTTAAACTGCTAGAGTGAGTCAGTTCTAAAACGAGAGGGACCCAAGGGTTGCTTGTGTGGAAGTTTCTGAAGAATAAAAAGGGTTTGAACTCTGACCCTCCCCTTCCTACTCCATTCCTGACCCCCCGCACACAACCACCACCACCCATGCAACCCATATACACCACAACTACCAAATAATAATATAATTACTATATTTCAATAGAAGACATCGATTTAGAAAAGTAATTGTTGTTTAGAGCTCTAGCGGAATTTGACGTTTTCTCAGAGGGAATATTTTTAAGAATTTACTTTTGAATGCCTGGTGAGGCAGAAAAGCTGCCAGCAGAGATTGAATCTGTTGGAAGTAGAGTGGGATAACTGAGCTCAAATCACTGATTTTAGATTTTGCAGAAACTTATTCACTTTTCAATTTAGGGAGGAGCTTACCAGGGCAGATCATCTTAAGAGATAGCTGCTGATACACACGTGGTCACTAAGAAGTGGAATGGAAGAAAACAGACACAATCAAGTTGTTTGTCTTCATTCTATTCAAATGACTGTAAATATCAGATGATTACAATACATACACACAGATGGAGTAAATCATTTTTTAAAATGAGAATAGAATGTGTGACATTCCGGCCATTATTTGAAACCTGGGGCAAGGAGGTTTTTGGGTCCTCCTTTTAACTGTGCCTTCTTTCCAAATCACCTCCACCATGTAATATAGTACTGCCTGATAGAGTAATATATAGAACCTGGACCATGGTTTGCAACTGGGCGTTAAGACTGGTGGTCACTTGAGTATGGGAACTTATTAAAAGGTTAGATAAACCCTGATTATATTTTCTGAATTAAAAAAATAAAAAGGACATATTTTGCCTATGGGATTTTATAGTTCTTTCTGGCATCAAAAATTCTCTGGGAAATATACTTTATATACCAAAACACTAGTGTCTAAAGGACAAAATATTTAAAATTGACACTATCTGGAAAACCCAGGTTGAATGGCCATCATAGTTATAGATATCCCAGATCAAGTGAATTGTAAGTGCAAAATGGATAGGAATTGGGGACCGTCCAGAAGAAGATCATCAGTCAGGATTCCAAACCATAGCAAAGTCATGAGATTAGAACCCAGCAGTCAAGGTCCAGAGATCCAGGTTCTCATTCAGAGCAAGGATCAGGCAAGCCACTGGTCAGAAGCCAATAGAAGAGAGGCAACTGCTGAACTCAAAGACTCTGGGGAATGAAGGTAGGTAGCTAAGTATCCAGGGTAATGCCCCAGTAAGGGGAGCTCTCCAGGCACTGATAGAGAGGGACAAGTAGGTAAGACAGACAACTTGAGACCTGATAACAGAACAGCTCCTGCCTCAGGTCTAAAGATTTGCTGATTCTGACTGGGAAAGAACTTAGTCCCTGCAAGGCTAACCTGAACCTGCAAATGGAAGGAGGGGAGAGATGGGGCGGAGGTTGGGGAGTAGAGGAGAGGAAGGTGGAGCATCAGCTGGTTTTGGTGGGCAAGATCTTGGCAAATTGCTATATATACACACGGTTATTTATAGATAATAATGTTAATAGCAACAACAATTATTATAGCTGATATATAGCTCTTAAATGTTACTGTTGTTAGCACTTGACATATGTTCATTTATTTAACCTTTACAACATGTCTATTAAGGGGTACTCTTCCTGGAAGGGGGACCTGTTCCAGGGCCCCGAGAGTGGGCTTTTGTCTAACACTTGGAAATGAATTGTCTCAGGAGACACACGTGCTGACAAAGCAAAAGACTTTTTTTTTTTTTTTAAAGATGTTGGGGGTAGGAGTTTATTAATTTATTTTTTTAATTTTTGCTGTGTTGGGTCTTTGTTTCTGTGCGTGGGCTTTCTCCAGTTGTGGCAAGCGGGGGCCACTCTTCATTGTGTTGCGCGGGCCTCTCACTATCGCGGCCTCTCTTGTTGCGGAGCACAGGTTCCAGACGCGCAGGTTCAGTAGTTGTGGCTCACGGGCCCAGTTGCTCCGCGGCATGTGGGATCTTCCCAGACCAGGGCTCGAACCCGTGTCCCCTGCATTAGCGGCAGATTCTCAACCACTGCGCCACCAGGGAAGCCCCAAAGCAAAAGACTTTATTGGGAAGGGGCACCCAGGCAGTCAGAGAGCAGCAAGGTAAGGGAACCCAGGAGAACTGCTCTGCCATGGGGCTCACAGTCTCAGGTTTTATGGTAATGGGGTTAGCTTTCTGGGTTGTCTCTGGCCAATCATCTTGCCCGTGCCCATATTTGCTCCAGTTCAAGGCCCTTCCTCAGTCAAGATGGTTTCCAGTGTGAGTGTTTCAAAAATGTTGGCAGGATATATTGTGGGCTGGCGTCTCCTCCCTCCTTTTGGCCCCTCCCAAATTCTCCTGGTTAGTTTTTGGTGGCAGCACCATGTTCCTTATCCGGACCTCCTGTTGTGAGACAACTCACGCAAGCGGTTATTATCATGCCTGGCCAAGGCGGGTGATTGATTTCAGTCAATGGTTCCCTAACAGTTGTGTTATTATGTTCTTTATACAAAAGAGAAAACAGACACAGAAGAGTTAAGTGATTCCTCCAAGTTCAAATAACTAGTGAGTGGTAGATAGAAGTGGAATTGCACTGGTTTCAGTCTTCCTCACTACTCCATAGCCCTCTCAGTTGTGTGTGTAGATGTATATGTGTTTGTGTGGTGTATACATACCTATACACACAGGTGTGTGTGTGTGTACACATTATCTATATGTATATTTACATGCGTACACACACACACACACACACACACGTATAGATACAGTGGTGTGCTGGATCCAAATGTTCACACCTCTTCCAAACTCCACATTCATTATCATCATATTGGTAGCTTGAAATTGGCCAGGGTAGGAGTATGTACAGCAAGGAAATTCACAAAGGCAATAAATCAGGACTTATTTGAAGGGCTGACTTACCACCACACCACAGGTTATACATAACACATAGATACACCCATATCATATTGATAGGCATATATGACATATGTAACCAAAAACATAAATAAATTCCTATTATAAGCCACAAATATGTTAAAAATAGTCAAATGTCAAGCAAAGTATAAAAATACTAAGACTGTGTAATAACTTTACTTTCCCTCACACCCAGCCTATATTGGTTAAAAGATCAAATAAAAAGATTTCTTTAGAAGATACTTGCGGGCTTTCCTGGTGGCGCAGTGGTTGAGAGTCCGCCTGCCGATGCAGGGGACACGGGTTCGTGCCCCGGTCCGGGAAGATCCCACATGCCACGGAGCGGCTGGGCCCGTGAGCCATGGCCACTGAGCCTGCGCGTTCGGAGCCTGTGCTCCGCAACGGGAGAGGCCACAACAGTGAGAGGCCTGCGTACTGCAAAAAAAAAAAAAGACAAAAAAAAAAAAAAAAAACCCCAGAAGATACTTGCTATAGGACTGCCCTGGTGGCGCAGTGGTTAAGAATCCACCTGCCAATGCAGGCAACGTGGGTTCGATCCCTGGTCCAGGAAGAGCCCGCATGCCGCAGAGCAACTAAGCCTGTGCTCCACAACTACTGAGCCTGTGCTCTAGAGCCTGCCAGCCACAGCTACTGAAGCCTGTGTGCTGCAACACTGAAGCCCATGTGTCTAGAGCCCATGCTCCTCAACAAGAGAAACCACCGCAATGAGAAGCCCACGCACTGTAACGAAGACCCAACAGAGCCAAAAAATAAATTTAAAAAATGTTTAAAAAAAGAAGATACTTGCTATACAATGTTAAATTTTGGTATAGAAAAATGCTTTGGTACTACTATGTAGACAACATTATGTGATAGGTCCCTGTCAGTCCTAGATCTGCTATGTTGCTAAAAGAAAAATACTGATTAAAAAAAAACCCAACCCTGATGTTCGTGATACTGTTTTTCAATTAGACTCATGACAGAATCAGTAGTGAAAAAGATACATTACAATGTCTATGGCTTTTAATGAAATGTGCCTATGAGTTGCTGTGAATTTTAATATGAAATTCATTGCCTGGGATCTGCACAACTTTTGTTGTTTAACTGAATAAAATCCTTCAGATGGGGATTAACTTCTTTTGCTCAATATTTATTATTGTTTCATCCACAATGAAATGGGAACTGTAAGCATTTTGATAAGTGGACTGAAAGGCTTCTAAATCTCACTCTAGCCTCTTAGAATAAGCCCCATTATGTGCAGTAATCTGATTTTATAATTTCCGGCAGTGAAAACCAAACCAAAAGAGATGTTCTTGCCACCTCATACAACACATAGGCAACAGGATCCAAGGGCACACTCTCCTGCGCCCTTGGATCCTTCTTGCCAAATGAGTTTCACAGAGTGTGTGCAAGGCTGGAGGTCTGGCCATGAGGACGAGAACAGGTTCTGTCCTGATGCTCCAACTGCAGTAGGATGGAGTCAGTAGGTGACATGGAACTGGGTCTTTTTTTTTTTTTTTTGTCTTAGCAAAACAAAACATGTTAATTCTAAGCCTCATGGTCCTCTAATGCCTGGTGTTCTGTCTTTAACAAAAATGTGTCTTGGGTGAAATGGTCATCTGAACAGATTCTGAGCACAGTCTTTACTTGTTATCATGCTGAGAGGCAGTGGACACCATATGACTGCCCTCTGGGGCTATGACTGCATCTCTTCATCTCAAAGGACAGAACTGAACACAACTAGCTTATTATTATTATTATTTCAAGTTTACATAAATACAAAAAGCGTTGTTATGCATGAGCTGGAGGAAAGCAAATCTCAAAGTAAATATATTCATGTATTTCATAAACATTCATGTGCTTCATAGATAGTCAAGGAATCAAATAAAAATAAAACAGCACAACTTGATAGAAACATTATGCTAAATTTTACTCCCAAACCAGTTGACATGAACTTTAAAAACCTTTGTTTTCTCATATACTGCTTTGGAATCCTAAAACTATACTGGAATTACTTCAGAAGTCCTAAGATGCTATAGCATATCCATTTATCTTTTTTTTAAAAAATAAATTTATTTATTTATTTATGGCTGCGTTGGGTCTTCATTGCTGTGCGCGGGCTTTCTCTAGTTGGGGCTAGCGGGGGCTACTCTTCGTTGCGGTGTGTGGGCTTCACATTGTGGTGGCTTCTCTTGTTGTGGAGCATGGGCTCTAGGCATGTGGGCTCAGTAGTTGTGGCTCGCAGGCTCAGTAGTTGTGGTGCACGGGCTTAGTTGCTCTGCAGCATGTGGGATCTTCCCGGACCAGGGCTCAAACCCGTGTCCCCTGCATTGGCAGGCAGGTTCTTAACCACTGCGCCACCAGGGAAGTCCCTATCCATTTATCTTGATAGAGAAAGCTATTACAAAATCATTCATGAGGCTACTTGGCTAGTGTTTTCTCTGGCTTTACTGGACATAATGAATTAAGAGTGGGAAGATCTTATTAGTAACGATGAGTACCCTGCTTGTGCCATTTTAAGAAAACTAGAGAAGAAAAAAATGATTGAAAAGAGAAGTAAGACAAGCAGAGGGTACTGGAGAATACAAAATAACTAAACAGTTTGAGGGAGCAGGCTCTGTCTGAGTTTTATTCTTGCTGCCATGGGTGATGTAACTTGTTAAACTTTTTATAGGAAAAATGACTGAAATCTATTATTATTATTAACTATATTTTCTTATTCTTCTATAAAATAAAAAATAGGATAATAATTCTTGATGAACACATAGATATATAGGTGAGGACTTACCAAAAAGATTGCTTTTAAGCACTTTGCAAATTCAGAGTACGATACTTTCACTAAGACATTCATTATTTCTCTGCAAAGAGTGGGAGAAAATGCCGTGGACTTGCCTGTCCTGTACTAGATGATGATATGTCTGAGGATTAGATATCTCAACATAGCACACATACAATAATCCAGAAAGGTATTATTACCCACCCAAACATAAATACTCAGGATCTTTTACAGTGAGTCCACTCCATACTTAACAGTGTACACTCAACCTTAAAAATCTGACTTCAGTGATCCATTATTATTGGATCATTTGCATCCAGCAGATTTCACCCATCATCATTCATGCTGTATGAAACAATTAACTATTCTTCAATGGTTGCAATGATGTAATTTTTTTTTCCCGTGTATTCAAGATGCATTTATTCTCTAGTTCTGCCCACATGGAAACACCCTCCTTGAAAAGGCGTTAAATCCACTTTAACACCTTGTGCTGAAAACACGTGTTCCAAGGTTTCAACTATGAGATCCACGTTCTTAAACCTCATCTAGATTTCTCCCCTTGGATGGGGGGAGATGACCCAAATACAGCGAAGAACAGCTCAGGAATGTGGGCTTTGCTCGCCCAGAAGACCTTGCAGCTCCCCTGACCACCCAGCTGGAGCCAGGATTAGGGAGATGAGGGGTACCTGCTGGGCTGCCGCCACTGCAGATGGGATGCTGCTGCCTTCGGGCGCCTTTCTGCCGCCACCGCCACCGCCCCCAACTCCTGTCCTCTTCACTGGCTTGCTGTCACCTCTAGTTTCCCTGGAGTCGGGGGATTCCAGACGCTCTCTGCTCACACTTCTGTATCACACCTGCTGCCTCAGCACTGCTGATCCACACCAAGGGGGAAAAGCACACAGAACTGCTTTTCAACACACCAATATTCCACATGAAAATTATTTGATAAGCCTGCAGGTTCTTTTTCATCAGAGGACATTCCCAAGGCCATGACTTCCCCCGGCTCTCCACTGCCCTTGCAAGCAGACTGGATGTGTGTGGCCGCCATGCTGAGTCGGGCACTGCAATGATGTCATTTTAAATGCATAATTACTTTTACATTATTTAAGATAATACTTTTGTTTACATGCCTCTGATATTTAGAATGCCACATTGAAGATCTTCTAATATAATTAGTTTTATATATACCAGTATCAGGATGTGGTGGGTATAGGAAGGCTAACCCAAGAACAAAGAAATTACATGGCTCTTTGAGAATTCAGTTTGAAGTCCCTATGCAATTGATTGGAACAGATCTATACAAAATCATCCAGAAGAGACATGTGTCATAGGCCAGAAGGACTGGGCTGTTATTTGATGGAAGAGGTTGTGGAAGCATAGAAAAAGGACAGTCTCTAGGACAAATGTTGGTGGTGTTCATCCAAGTGCTCTCCTGGGAGACAGAGTCCCAGCCAAGTGCCTCTGACTATTGCAACTCCACTGGCAAGAACATTCTCAAAGTGAACATGGATCCAGGGGATTATAGTCAACGAACTTCCAGTGTTTCCAGCTCCCTTAGCATGACTTGAGTATCCCTGTTGTGGGATTGATACATCAGGCTAAGACAAGCTGTCCCCTTTAAGTGCTGAATTATTCTAATACCTCTAGTTCTGCTTCCAGGCTCACCAAAAAACAGTCTAATTAGAATCTTGAATGTCTACTTTAAAGAGGGGAGAAATGGCTAGCCACGTGGATGTGACCTGTTGTGATATTCATTGCTCACTGCGAATTAATAAAGTGGCTTTTCTGGTTTGATGTAATTTTAGTAGAATGATTTGTTGAAGTATTAATTTTATTCTGTTCTCCCTATATTTCCTCCCACATTTTGAAGGTAGTAAGCCTTTATAATTCTTTACCATAGGGATTTTGGTAAGACCAAAAGTAGAAGCAGCTTCAAGTTAGTGGGTTTTCCCACCTTCTGGAAAAGCAAAGCTGATTGATCATTTGATGCTGGGTATCTGGGGGACAGGGGGAGAAGGGATCTTAGGGAAGTAAGAGGCTTCTCTAGGAGTTTCCCAGAGGTTGGGAGGGGGATATATCAGAGCCTGAGAAGATGTAAGAAAGAAGACAAAATTGTATGGAGTGCCTGGGAAGCTGGATCCTAGGCCCTAAAGACTTTCTGAATCCCAAGCATCATAAAAAGCTTGCAGTCACTATTCCTAGGAGTACCCTTCAGACTATGAAAGTTGGTATCTGGGCAGTAATAGGACCAGTGATGCCTTTGCAAAGAATTGGTTAGGCTGATATTCCTCCAGGTTGTAGGATGTGGGTTTGGAGTTCAAAGTAAGTTATTAAAAGAACAGAAAGAAACTTGGCTTTTCTTGTGTATCTGCATGTGGCTCAGATGGTCATGTATGGCATATCAGTCTTAGGAGCTCAGTTAATGAGAATCCATGCTCAGTCTGGCAAGAAAATCAGGTTTTTGAACAAAAAAAGCTGAAGGCTAGACACTGGTCTATGAAATAAGTGCCATTCTATAAGGACATTTGGAAATGTGCTACTTGCCTTCAGCACCTCTCTTTCTACACACACACACACACACACACACGGCTCCTTGCCTTCACTATTTTTTGAAAGAAGCCCTATACTCAGATGAATTTTTACAATTTCTACCAACTCTTCAGATGTTTAAATTATCATTTTATACAATCTATAAAGAAAGATTTTGCTGAATAAAGGTAACTTTAATCCCCAAATTAGAAAGATTTTGAAGTAGGATTTACCTAATATTTTCATAGTATCTATTTTTTTAAACTTTCTTTTGAAATAATTATAAATTCAGAGGAAATTGCAAACATAGTACAGCGAGGTCTAGTGTACCCTTCACCCAGTTTCCCTCAGTGGTAACACCTTACATAACTATAGTATAATATCAAATCCAGGAAATTGATCTGGGTACAATCAATAGACTTTATTCAGATTCAGAGTTCACCAGTTCTACATGCCCTTGTGTGTGTGTGTGTGTGTGTGAGAGAGAGAGAGTGTTTGTGTATGTGTGTGTATAGTTCTATGCAATTTCATCATATCTGTAGATTAATGTAACCACAATCACAATGAAGATATAGAACTATTCTATCACTACAAAGATCCCTCGTCCTACCCCTTTATTGTCACCCTCTACGCTCCTCCCGTCCCCAAACCCAAATCCCTAGAACCACTGATCTGTCCTCCATCTCTGTAATTTTATCATTTTGAGAATGTTATGGAAATGGAATCATACCATATGCAACCTTTTGAGATTGGCTTCTTTTCACTCGGCATAATTCTTTTGAGATCCATGCAAGTTGTTGCATGTATCAATAGTTTGTTTCTTTTAATTGCTGAGTAATTTTCCATGATATGGACATATTATAGCTTAACTATTCACCCATTGAAGGATATTTGGGTTGTTTCCAATTTTAGCCTATTACAAATAAAACTACAATAAACATTCCTGTATATGTTTTTGTGTGGACTTAAATTTTCATTTCTCTGGATAAATGCCTAGGAGTATGATTACTGGGTCAAGTGGTAAGTGTATGTTTAGTTTTTTAAGAAATTGCCAAACTATTTTGCAGAGTAGCTGTATCATTTAATATTGCTACCAGCAATACATAATAGAACCAACTGCTCTCTCAGCATTTGGTTTTGTCACTATTTTTATTTTAGCCATTCTTATAGATGTATAGTGATGTCTAATTGTGGTTTTAATTTACATTTCCATAATGGCTAATAATGTTGAACATATTTCTATTTGCCATCTGTATATCATCTTTACAGAAATGTCTCTTCATGTCTTTTGTCCATTTTCTAATTGGATTGTTTGTTTTTTACTGCTGATTTTTGAGAGTTCATTATGGTCCTTTGCAGATGTTTGGTTTGCAATACTTTTTGTAGCACTTTTTGGTTTCCAAACACTTTCTCCCAGTTTGTGTCTTTTTTTTCATTCTCTTACGAGGATGTTTTGCAGGACAGAAGCTTTTAAAGTTTGATGAGTCCAATTTATCAAATTTTCTCTTATGGATTATGCTTTGGGTGTCACATCTAAGAGCTCTTCACCTAGTCCTAAATTCCAAAGATCTTCTCCTTTGTTTTCATCTAAAAGTTGTATAGTTTGACATTTTACATTTAAATCTATGATCCATTTTGAGCTATTTTTGTAAAAGGTGTGAGGTTTCAGTTAAAGTTCATTTCTTTGAGTGTGGACGTCCAATTGCCCTAGTACCATTTGTTGAAAAGACTTTCTTTCCTCCACTGAATTATTTTGCAGCTTTGTCGAAGATCAGTTGGCCACGCTTGTGTGGATCTATTTCCCTGTACATCTCCATTGATCTATCTATCTATCTCTTCACCAATACCACACTGCTTTGTTTACTGGGGTCTTAACATATAAGATCCATTAAAAAAAAAAAACCTCTCTGAATAATAGCTATCATTTTTTTTGAGTGCTTATATATGCCAGGCATTGCTTTAAGTACTTCACATGCATACACTTATTTAATCCTCACAAAATCCTAGGAGATGATCATATTTAGGCCCATTTTATAGATGAGAAAACTGAGTGCAGAGTAGTTGAGTAACTATTTTAAGAACAGATTTGGAAGCCAGGCCCACATACTAGCCACTATGCTTTATTGTCCCTCTGAAGTGAAGAGATTTTTATCTTCTTGCAGAGTTGCTTTTACTGAACTTTGCATTGGCATTTTGCCATTGAACCATGTTGAGAGATATGATAAGAGAGAGCTCTATAAACTTATTGCATCTGCTTTAGGCAAGTTGATGAGGATGTGGTTCACTACGTCACATGGTGTCCTCTTTAGGAGGACAGATGGGAGAACTGTCTCTCAGATCTCAGTACCAGGAATAGATATATTTCTCCTGACTAAGTAGTTTGTTTTTATCTCTTGGACATTGTGAAACTGTATAAATGATTACATTTCCACTTTGTGTTGGCTGCTAAAAAGCTCAGAACCCAATTTTCAGCCTATCTTTAGCAATGGTGTGTACTGGATCTAATATTACTTCTGACTTCATCTTATTTTTTCTACAATAATTTTCTCTTCTCCCTTATTTCCTCCCTAACTCACTTCTTTTTGCTTCAGTCTTTTTAAAAATCAGATATATGAGCACATAGTATAGGAAGTCAAACACAAGGCTTTTACCAAAAGCAACAAAACAAAATGAGAGTCCTTTTGTTCACTCCTCCCCAGGTCTGATTTCCACTCTATGGAGCCAACTATAGTCACATCTTTTAGCTCTTTCTTCTGGTGCTTATTTGTAATTTTTTCCCCTTGACTTTTTCTACCCTCCATAATAGGAAATCAGGAGATAATACTTTTTCAGTTTAGGTATTATCTCCTGCTTCCCTATTATGGAGGATAGAATTTTGTTTTCTTATAGTACCCTCTACCACACACCCTTCACCTATAACTATCCTCCCATTGTAATTATATCACAATTTTGATTCGACCCATTTTCAGTGTTTACATTATTATGCTTATGGAAATATTGCTCACAGGTGAGCTGCTTGCTGTTCACTTTGTATCTTATATCATCATTTTGTTTTCCCTTAGGTTAATAATTGTCTTTTTTAAACTTCTGTTTCCATAGAGCAATCACTAATTTCTGCCCAAGCCCTCTGACAGAATTATAAATCTCTTACTCTATCAGTTTTGTTTGTTTTCTCACAGACGTCTCTTCTGGATGCCATCCTGGAGCTTTTCATTGTCCAGCTCCAGTCTGGACTGGTTGCTCTCTAGGCCAGCTGCCCAGCCGTCATCCTGCAACTTCCCTTTTTCATCATTTTGGGAATTCCTTCTACATCTCTCTTTTGTTCGGTCTCCTGTTTCCTAGAACTCATATTTTCCTCTTGGTTTGCTCACTTGGTTTGGTGGAGCTCATCCTGCAATAGCTTCCTGAGAAAAAGTTCATGAAAGGTAAATTTTTTTTAGGATGGGCATGTTTGAAATGCCTTTATTTTAGCAGCACATTAAATGATAGTCTGGGTATAGAATTCTAGGTTGAAAATAATTTTCCCTCAGAATTTTAAAAACGTTGCTTCTTTGTCTTCTCACTTTCCATATTGCTATTGAGAATTTTGACACTAGGTACCTCCTGTGGGGCTTGAGGGTTTTTTTCCTCCTCTCTGGAGGGTTTTGAGATCTTTCTTTTCTTCCTAACATTCTGAAATTTCCTGATGATGCACCTTAGATTAGGGTCTTTTCCCATCCACTGTGCAAAATGAACCTCAACACCATGGGCCTTTTCAATCTGAAAACACATTTCCTTCAGTTTTGAGAAATTATCATGTATATTTTAATTTTAGTAATTCCCTCCCCTCCATTTTCTCTGCTCACTCTAGGACCCTTGGTTCAGTTGTTGGATCACTTGAACTGATTTAATTTTCTTCTTATCTTTCTTTTTTTTTTCTGGGAAATTTTCTTTGTCTTCTAACTCTTCTATTGAACTTTTAAATCTGCTATCATATTTTTATTTTCTAAAGCTCTTTCTGGTTCCCTGATTGTCCCTTCCCTCCTGTCCCTGTTTTTGTTTTGCTTAGTTTTTAAATGGCATCCTGTTCTTATTTCATGGATGCAGCATTTTCTCTTACTTCTCTAAGGGCATTCATTTTAGTGCTTGATGTTTTCTTTTATTTCCCGCATCATCATGTCTGTCTGAACTCTTTTTGTTTGTATTTACATTTTTGATTTTTCATAAATGGCTGTCTATTCGTATTTAAGAGTGAGGCACTTAAATGCCCCCTCTGTGGATGGGAGAGCGTACTGGACTGTTGGCCTTCACAGTAGTGTCACATTTGGGGGTAGGACAGTGGGAAGGACCTCCAAATGGCATTATTTGTAGTTACTTTCTCTTAGGCTGACTAGTCAGTTAGTCAAAGAAATCCTTTTGCAGGAGAGTTTATGAACCTGGCTTCTAGCCTTCTGGGAAAGTATCAGGGGAAAAAGGCTGGAGTGTGGGGGTAAGGGGAGCTCACCATTCCTTACAGAGACTTCTATTTAATCCCCCATCTTTCACTACATCTAGTGCACCAAGCCGAGAGCCTTTGACCCAGCCTCTCAAGAGAATAAACCACCTAGCTTCTTCTAGGTAGTCACTTGGCTGTGCTTTTGGGGTGAATCTGGGGATCTAACTGATAGTTATAAAGACTTTCAAGCAATCTTTTCTTTCCACCCACACCCCGTATTCCCATCTTCAGAGGCACTTGGTGCCTTTAATTTCAGAAATTTCCAGGGTTCTATGGTGCAATTTATCTTCCTTATTTCAGCTTTCTTTGATTTGTCCCAGTATGAGGGAGCCTGAATCCTGAATCATGAGCAAAACAGAAGTGTGAAGTCAAAGTCAAAGAAATGGTGCCAAAGATGAACAAAAAACAAGAAAGATTCTGTAACCAGAGGAGTAAGCATATCAAAAGTCACAATTTTTGGCTACCTTCTATATATTTCTCCACTTGAAAAGACAGTACTTTGAGATAATGTGGTGAAGAGGAGCAGTAGTTCCCTCTGCTGACCCCACGCTCTGTCCTGAGGGAGAGTCAAGGCTACATATGAAGAATGATTGCAAGGTCAGAAACCTGGAGGTTGTAGAAAAGTTGAGAAGTGTGTCCAGACTTCAGGACTAAGGTCAACAGCAATGTGAGGATGGAGAAGGTCCAATTTTATGTGGCTCTTGATTTAAAAGTATACAAGAGGGCCTCATGTCTTAAAGCAGTCACTTGGAAGGGGGCTGGGTTATATTTCCAGCCTCCCTCTCCAGTTGGCCTTTGAGGACTGGCTGGTTAATAGAAATCTACTGGTTAGGGACATTTCACTTTACTAAACTAAATATAGTGGGCCTTTACAAAACTTGGACATCTTCCTACACAAAGAGAATGCTGTTAATATACTTTCCATCCAAGGTCATGAGCTCTGGGTTTTTGTCCCAGTGGGATGTGCTGCAAGATTCAGACAGACCTGCAATCTACTGCTAAGTTTGGCCCCTAGGGCCATCTCAAGAAGGAATGGTTGTGTCCCTAATATCACATTTATAAACTTAAATAAGGTTAAGTATAGCCTAGCTTCACTTAAGAGATGACTCACAGTTGGTACCCAAGAAACTTACTGAAAGGAGGGAGGGAGGAAGGAAGGAAGGAAGGAAGGAAAAGGCTTAGTTTTCATTTGTAGCTTTGTCATTCAGAACTTTTAAAGTGTAATAATACAATAATAATAATAAAATTGGAAAGTGTAATGTGGAGATTTACTATAAAAAGATGTTGAATCACAGTAGGCAGAGGGACTTGAAGATAACGTGGAGTAAGTAAGTGACTTAACTCTCTGATCAAGAGAGAAAAGCCATGGGGGCAAAGGAAAGAAACAGAAACAGGATGATGACTGCCAGCCAGAGGAACTTAAGATCCCCTCCTCCTGGTGACACTGTAGATTCCCACAACTATGTCAGCATCTAGAACTTATTTGACTGTGGGTGGAGGGAGACAAATGCCAGCTAATGGGACCAGTGGCTTCCTGGAAGGATGGGATAGAGAAGCTCAGAGTCTGACACAACTAGAGAGCTGAAGGAGAAAGGAAATGACCTTTAGACAGAAGTGGAACTGAAAGATTTCTTGATTGCTTCTAGTATTCTGCACATGCAATGGAGCCCCAGGAAAACAGTCTCCAAAGGCGAGGAAATAGTGTCAGTGTTGCAGGTGAGGTAAATGTACTTTCCAGACATAGATCACCCAGGGATTCTTAATGTCTATATGATAATCACACAAAGCCTTGTGTGTTAGATAGTCTTTTCTGTTAAAAAACAAACAACCAAACAACTAACTGTTGCATACTAAGTCCCCCAGAAACCGACTCTGAGATGGATATTTGCATGCAGGAAGTTTTCTGGAGAGTGCCCAGGGATTCAATACCAGCAAAGAAGTGAAGGAAGTAGGATTGCATAGAAGGATGAGTTGAATCGCACAGTGGTCACAACAAAGGTCTGCCCGCCAATCCTGTGGGGAACTCTGTCCTGCCTTGTATCAAAGAGGACTGGGCCTTCATACTTGGGCAGGGACCAGTCATTAGATGTGGACTGCCTATGAGCTTGGGCGAGGTGACTCTCTTCAGCTGAGGACAATATCAGAGGAGAGACCTGTCTGAGAGCCATCAGCTGCCAATATTCCTAGCAGCTGAGGGAATGATTGCCTCAATTCAGAAAGGAGGATCTGGGTGACATACCATAGCATCCATTACAGCCAACCATTTGCACTGGATACACTCAGTTTCACTATAATAAGTTCTGGCAACAGCTCCTCCAGGATTCTGCTTGGTCTATTTTCATGGGGAAACCTACAAGAGGAAGGTTAGTGGAACAAACTACAGCCCCTGGTACTATTCCTGCTTTGAAGGTTGCAACTGATACTCATTGTCTCCCTGCTCTACAATCCATTTTTATTTCCCTCACCCTTGGTGCTGTTGTGTATGTGTCTTACCTGGTGGGCCTCTGGTTACCATGCCCTTCTCAGGCTGCTCCATTTACCATCAAAATTGGGCAAAGAATTACCCACTCAATCACCAGGGCCTCTAAACACAGAGTCCAGGGTTGCTGGGACAGGAAGTGTAAATAACCACAATTGGTCACTGTGAGTGATGGTAAGCAGAGCCCAGAGCCTCTCCTATTTCCTTCCCTTGGATTCCAGAACCATGTATGATACCGACTGAGAACACAGTCACATTTAATAATTGTTAATTTATGGTATATGCTACATCTTGGAAGATGTCACTCCATCTTTGCAGGGTATTACCTCCAAAGTAGTACCGCAGTTGCACTTTTAAAAGGCTATTTTATCACTCTGTCAAGTTGACAGCTTCTGTGTAGTGTGATATAAAATAGAAAGTTTGGACCCCTTGATCATGTGTCATGTTGCACCTTCTCTGTTTGAATTGGGTTCCTGGGTCCAATAAAAATATTATAGGGTTCCGTGTTGGTGGATCAGACACTCCATATACCCTCAGATAGTCGTGCTGGCTGAGGCCCTAAGGGCAGGAAAAGCAAACCCATACCCCAAATATATATTTATTCCAGTCAAAATTAATCGCTGCCCCTTCCAGTATAATCAACTTGCCAACAAGTTGCTAGATGGTCTCCTGGAAGAATGGTGCCATATTGAGGGCTCAGTGTTGGTCTCTCTTGGTGGTAGGTTGAACAGAGGGAGGAATAAACAGTGATGCAGTTGCAACAAAGGCTCCCATAGGGTGCCCATCCTTGAGGCTAGGAAGTCTGGACTGTATTATCCTCCCCTCCATCACTGGCCAGTCATTAGGAGTTGCTGCCCCCAAGGAAAGGAGCATGACCTTGGGCAAGGCAGCTTTCTTCAGTTGAGGGAGAGCAATTCTTGGAGAGACATTCATTTGAGAGCTGTCAACCACCTCTCAAAGCAGGTAGGGGAATGAGTGCCTCAGTCCTGGAGGGGAGATCTAGGTAGGCAGTGTACTACAGAATCCACTACAATAACGAAATGGTAGGAATTTCCATTCTAAATTTCAGCTGTTCCTAGGAGTTCTAGAACGGGGATGGGTTGGAGGAGGATAGAGAATTGTGAGATATGTCATCTGCCAAATTTCATAGTTGATTATCTAGGAAAATTCATTGAAAACTGTATATATTGTGGTTTTATGTGTATTTAACCAAACTTAGAGTTGATCCAATTAAAAAGTTTCTAAACAAATCAACAAAGAGCACAAAGAATGCCTTTATTGTAAAATATCCACCATTTACAAGATTCTGCTTGCTTTCTTTTAAAAATCTTTATTATTGTACAGATATAATGTTTACATATTCATATCAAGAAGTTATTTTCATACCATTTAAATTTCTGTTTTTTTCATTTCCATTAACACACATTGTTCATAGATTTATTATTTTTATAAGCAATTCAATATTCTACCATATTAATGTATTGATGTTACCAAGATGATTAATCTCTCTATTTGGGGCATTTGACTTATATCTGTTTTTTTCACAATAATAAGTAGTACAGATATAAAAAATAGTTTCAAAAATCTCTTTTTTCTTCCCCAAAGTGAGATTAAAAACTCTATTCCCAGGTTGCTTTTTAGAAAGATTTTCCTAATTTGCAGTACTATAGCAATGTTCAAGTGTCTATTTACCAATTTTTTGGATTTTTCTCACTTCACTTTTGATAGTAGGGAGAATTTTTACCTCATCGTTGTTTTTTGTTTGTTTGTTTTTTGGTTTGTTTTTTTTTTTTGCCGTACGTGGGCCTCTCACTGTTGTGGCCTCTCCTGTTGCGGAGCACAGGCTCCGGACGCGCAGGCTCAGCGGCCATGGCTCACAGGCCCAGCCGCTCCACGGCATGTGGGATCTTCCCGGACCGGGGCACGAACCCGTGTCCACTGCATTGGCAGGCGGACTCTCAATCACTGTGCCACCAGGGAAGCCCCCTCATCATTGTTTTAAATTCATTCTTCTTAATTATTAGTGAGGCAAGGAATTTTCCCAAGTATTTATTTACTTTTTGTATTTTTTGTTATTTACATCTTTTGGCTATTTATCTCTCTAGAAAGGGGAACTGATCTTTCATATTTTTATCAGTCCCTTATATATTATAGAGAACAAACTTTGACATTTATTTTCAGTGGTTTCTCATTCCATTGCTTTTTATCTTGAATTCACTTTTTTTTTTTTTCTTCGGTATGCGGGCCTCTCACTGTTGTGGCCTCTCCCGTTGCGGAGCACAGGCTCCGGACGCGCAGGCCCAGCGGCCATGGCTCACGGGCCCAGCCGCTCCGCGGCATATGGGATCCTCCCAGACTGGGGCACGAACCCGCATCCCCTGCATCGGCAGGCGGACTCTCAACCACTGCGCCACCAGGGAGGCCCTTGAATTCACTTTTTAATTAAATAGTTGGCTTTGTGTTTTATAGCATAAAACCCACTGACCTTGACATTAATGATTTCTTTAAATGCTTCAATATTCCAAAATTGATATGTTGTTTTCTGTTAGGAAAGGTATGTTATTATATTGTATTATATATTTTATGATAAATCTTTGAAATTTTTATCTTCAAATGACAATAGATTTCTGTTTTTAATACCTCCAAATCTATTGTGGCATATACTATAAAGTATGGTCATATATATTGCTTCTTGGCCTTTTGGCTAGGATCAAGTGTAAAGTATGGTTATATATTTAGATTCTTTTAAATGATATCTAGCTTCTCCGATATTGTTTAACAGAGATTCATTTATTTGTTGCTTATTTCACTAAATTTTTCATGTATTAACTTATTGTGTAGGTTTGAATTTATTTCTGATTTGGTCAATAGGTCTACTTTAAAAAAAAATCTAGTATTATAAGATTCTTCCCTCTTACATCCCCTTAAGAAGTGAAGTAATTTTGGTTTTAAACTATGTGTATATGAACATAGGTATATGCATATGAATGCAGAGGCATAAAAAGAGGTCTGGAAGGTTAACCTTGGATGGTTGAATTACAGATGAACTTTATACTTTTCTTGCCATTTATAAATTTTAACATATGTTATATTACAATGGACACATATCACTTCAATGCTTAAAAAAGGAAAAACTCTGCAGATAGAATGAAGAAGAAATATTAATCATAAAATAAAAGGCAATTATTAAGAAAATATAAAGAAGAAGGGGCAGGTTAGGGAATATGTCACCTTAGGGGCAAACTCAGATAAATGGCGATTGCTCTCAAATCCCTTTATGTGACTATATTTAACACTGTTCAGCCCTCTGTGCAAGCACATCTCTGCATATCTGTCCCTGACATTTCTGAAATGCCCACTTTTGTCCCAGTCTGTCTAAGTCCTGTTCCTGGAATCTACTCCCTGTGACTGCAACTGTAGCTGTACCTACCTTTGGCTTTCAACCCCATTGATTTCCCACAGTGACTACCTGTCACTGATTTCTTTCTGGATTTCTGATTTCAGACTTTGCTCTTTGTGTGTTTGGGTAACTCTGCTCAAGTCTCTTTGTAGTCCTTCCTCAATTATCAGTCCTCTCCACCCCCAAACTGCCCACTCACACCCAGGTCCACCAGCTTCTGGGTTGTCCTATTCTCAGCTGCACCAGAAAGTTTGGGGGTGACAGACCATTTGCTGAAAATAGCCATGCCCTGGACATGATTTTTTGGACCAGAGGTGGATACCTGCTCACAAGAGAATCCACTTGTGATTTGCAGACCTGGCACAAAAAAAAGCAAAAAACAAAAAACACCGAACTAAGGTCAGCCTTGGAATTGGCAATGTAGCAATTGGGGTCTAGTCAGGAAAATAGAAACCACTGTGGACATGTTAAACAGAAGGGATTAAATTCAGGGAGTTTGTTAGACAGCTGTTGGAAAGCTGTAAACACAAATAAGGGGAAGCTAGGAAAACCAGAGATTTGTATTTCAGGAAGCAGCTACTACGTATAAGACTGGGAGAATAAAATTGAAGAGGTGTTTTGAACATCCTCCAGAGCTGCCACTGCTTTGGGGAGATGGGACTGCAGGGCAGACAGGAGGTGGGGTGAGGTGTCACCCAACTACTGCTCAGACCTAGTGAGTACTAGGGGGGCATCAGGGAGGGTTCTTGAGATATGGAGAGAGTTGCCTTGGTTCATAATTTTAGTGCAGTGAGGTCCAACTGTTCTGTTTCCATCCTTAGATGTGGTGAAATTGCTTGTTGCAGCCTTAAAATAAGCCCTCTTTTACTTGAACTACCTTGAAGGAGGTCCCTGTGTCCTAGAAACAAAAAAGCCCTCCCAAGATACCTATTGCCTCTGACTGGTCTTTAGAGCTGGCCTCTTCCCTCACCTCTTCACCATGCTAACTCAGAATAGCCCCTTCAGTTGGGAATCGAACTGCCCAAGAGTTTTGATCATCGCTTCTGTACGATATCACAATGTTTTTAAATCCAGGAAAGTGATGTTCTGCAGCATTATCTTGTCTCCTCCCAGAACACTAACCTTTTTGTGTGCTTCTCTTCAGGTGCATTTTAAAATTATTTTGTCAAGTTCTTTTGTAAAATTCTTTATGCCCCATTAATTAGCATTGCATTAAATCTGTGACTAGGAAGTGTTACTGTATCATTTGTTTAGTCTTTCCAGTCATGAGCAGGGATAGCTCTCCATATAGTCTGATTTCCTTTCAATGTGTTATTAGGTTTTGTAGTTTTCTTTACAGTTCTTGGAAGGTTGACACTAAAGTATTTAATGGGGATTTGGGGTCTTGGTTGCAAATGAGATTGCTTTTTTACACCTTAGTTTCAATCTGGCTATTGATTGTAACAACTCTTTTAAAATCTGTTTATGTTTCCTGCTGACCGTTTGAGGAAATGAGGAATTGCCCAGTGTGAGAAGGCGTGCTTAGCAGAGATGGATTTGCATAGCCTGTTTGCTTTCACATGTTTGTGTTTCTTGTGGATAATGTTTGAGTAGTGCCTGGCCCTTGTGAACCATGGGGGTGGTGTACATTTACGATTTTCCTCTATGAATAAGCCAAGTTAATTGATCTGTACTGGGACCAAATCCATGTCCTTAAGCCCTCTGAAGGCACAGGATTGCTTTCAATAACTCTCATTTCCAATAATTACAGTTGTCTGGGCTGCTTTGGGAGGTATTGATTTCTATGATGTGAATAGACTGAAATAACTAATCGTTTGAGGATTGGCTGCAGGATTTTGAGCAATGGATTAAGGGTTGATCTAAATAATGTCTTAAAAATATGCTGTGCTTTGAAAATTACACAAGTAATATGTGTTCATTGCAGAAGAATGAGAAAATGCAGATGAGCTAAAAACAAAAAGAGAGAGAATGCCTAAAATCCTACCATTTTAGAGGATACTATTTTGGTATCTTTACTCTCATGTGGTTTCCTATGTCTGATGTTTATAATTAAACAAATAAACATGCACGCTTAATATATTTCCTAGTTTCTAAGATGGAACTTTTTCCACATTTTAACATTTCTAAAATGAGATGCAGTTTCACAATCGATTAAATTTAATAAAGTATTTCTCTTCTCCCCATACCCCCCAAATAGCTATTACTAAATGTAGCCTGTGGTATCTTAAAATAGAAAGGTATTTTTAAATTAAATCTTTTATTTTCAGATAATTATAAATTAGCATGTAGTTGTAAGAAATAATACAGAAAGATCCCTTGTACCTTTTACCCAGTGTGGTGGTTAATTTTATGTATCAACTTGACTGGGCTAAGGGATGCCAGATAGGTGGTAAAATATTATTTCTGGGTGCATCTGTGAGGATGTTTCCAGAAGAGATTAACATTTGAATCAGTTGACTGAGTAAAGAAGATCATCCTCACCAATGCAGGTGGGCATCATCCAATCCATTGAGAGCCTGAGTAGAACAAGAAGGCAGAGGAAGCGTGAATTTGTTTACTTTGCTTGAGCTGGGACATCCATCTTCTCCTGCCCTTGGACCTTGGTGCTCCTGGTTCTCGGGCCTTTGGACTAACACTGAGGCTTAAACCACTGGCCCCCTCATTCTCAGGCTGTTGGACTTGGACTCACCCTACTGACCTTCCTGGTTCTCAGGCCTTAGTACTTGGACTGAATTACACCACTGGGTTTCCTGGTTCTCTAGCTTGCAGGCAGCAGATCATGGGACTTTCAGTTTCCATAAGCGTGTGAACCAGTTCCTATAATAAATCTCTTCTTATATATCTATATATCTTTGTCTGTGTCTATGTCTGTGTCTATATCTATATCTGTATCTGTAATCTAATATCTATATATCCTATTGGTTCTGTTTTTCAGGGAACCCTGACTAATACACCCAGTTTCCCCTACTGTTAACATCATGCAAAACTATAGTACAGTATCACAACTAGGATATTGGTATTGATACAGACCATTTTCATCACTACAAGGATGTCTAAGTTGCCCTTTTATAACCATATTCACCTTCCTGTCATTCTCCTCACCCCAGCCCAGGCTATTACCTCTGGCAGCCATCAATTTGTTCCCCATTTCTGTAATTTTATCATTTCAAGAATGTTCTACAAATGGAATCCGACGATATTTATTTTTGGCTTTTCTCACTCAGCATAATTCTCTGGAGATTGATCCAGATTTTGCATGTATCAATAATGTGTTCTTTTGTTGTTGAATATTCCATGAATGGATATACCCAGTTTGTTTACCTACTCACCCCTTGAAGTACACCTGGGTTTCCAGCTTTTGGCTATTGCAGGTAAAGCGGCTATAAACAATAATGTACAGATTTTTGTGTGAACATAAAATTTCTCTGGTATATACACCCAGGAATGCAATTGCTGGGTTAAATGGTGATTGCATGTTTAGTTTTTTTTTTTTTTTTTTTTTTTGTGGTACGCGGGCCTCTCACTGTTGTGGCCTCTCCCGTTGTGGAGCACAGGCTCCGGACGCGCAGGCCCAGCGGCCATTGCTCACGGGCCCAGCCACTCCGCGGCATGCGGGATCCTCCCAGACCGGGGCATGAACCCGTGTCCCCTGCATCGGCAGGCGGACTCTCAACCACTGCGCCACCAGGGAAGCCCCGCATGTTTAGTTTTAAAAGAAACTATCAAACTGTTTTCCAAAGTGGCTGTTCCATTTTGTAGTCCTACCCACATTGTATGAATGGTCTGGTTTCTCTGCATCCTTACTTTTTATTTTACCCCTTCTGATAGGTAAGTAGTGAATTTCATTAATAGTTCTATTTTCTTGAATAGTGCTATTCAAATGATCTATTTCATATTGGGTGAGTTGTGTTAGTTTGTGTTTTTCAAGAAATTGGTCGATTTCATCTACGTTGTCAAATTTATGTATATAGAGCTGTTCATAGTATTCCTTTCAAATTCATTGATTTCTGCTCTTATGTTTGTTATTTCCTTCCTTTTGCTTTGGGTTTATTTTGCTCTTTTTCTAGATTCTTGAATGGGAGCTTAGATTATTGATCACAAATTTTTTCTCTTTTCTAATATGTATACTTATATGTATAAATTTCACTGAAAGAGATATTTTATGTTGCATAGAAAAGCTTTAGTGTACCTACCATGTTTATAACTCCCTACCAAGGAATTCAGTTCAATTCGGCAAATATTTATGGAGTGCTTGGGCCAGGCACTGTTCTAAATCCTTAATATACATCAGGGGACAAAATAGACAAAGATCTCTGTCTTTGGGGAGCTTATATTCTAGCAGGAGGAGACAGGCAATAAATAATAAGTGTAATTTATATAGTATGTTAGAAAGCGATAAGTGCAGGAACAAAAAGTACAGCAGTGTAAGAGGGAATGGATATGTGGGGAAATGTAGTATGTACTATTGCAGAACTTACTGTAATGTATTTAGTACTACAGTTGTATCGAACAGATTGGTCAGGCAGAGCTTGTGGAGAAAGTGAGATTTGAGTAAAGATCTAAAGGAGTTAGTTAAGCGAGTAACTGTAGGAAGTGTGTTTCAGACAGATGGCGCAGCTAGAGCAAAGGCCCTATGGTGGGAGCGTGCCTGGAATATTAGAGGAAAAGCAAGAAGGCAGGTGTGGCTGAAGTGGAGTGAGCAAGGGGGAAAGTGGTAGAGATGAGGTCAAAGTATAATGGAGGCTAGGTCTTTAGCTCTTCCTCTGAGTGAAATGGGGAGCCATTGCAGTGTGTGAAGCAAAGGAATGATATGAACTGATTTAGGTATTAAAAAAATCACTCTGTAGCATTGACATTATATACACTACCAAATGTAGAATAGATAGCTAGTGGGAAGCAGCCACATATCACAGGGAGATCAGCTCGGTGCTTTGTGACCACCTACAGTGGTGGGATAGGGAGGGTGGGAGGGAGACGCAAGAGGGAGGAGATATGGGGATATATATATACATATAGCTGATTCACTTTGTTATACAGCAGAAACTAACACACCATGGTAAAGCAATTATACTCCAATAAAGATGTAAAAAAGAAAAAAAAAAGAATCACTCTGGCTACTATGTTGGGAATGGGTTATGCATAGAAGCAAATGGCTACTGAAGTAATGTGAGTGAGAGGCAGAGTGGTTTGGAGCAAAGTGGTAGTAGTGGGAATGGTGAGAAGTGATTACATTCTAAACATATTTTGAAAGTACAGCTAATAGGATTTCTTCATAGATTGGATTTGGGGTGATAGAAAAAGATAGGCATCTGGATAACCAGCTTGACATAAATTTTTAAACATAGGTGACCACATTTAATACCATATGCTCCCCTCTTACCCCTACAACTCTGCCCAGCTTGTTGGACAATGGCAGGCACTTACCTGGGAGCAGCTGATCAATAGGCTGGACATTAGCCTTTAGAGTATCCTGGCATGAAAGTTTTGCCCGAATAAATGGCAATTAACTCTTCCAATGATTTTTTTTTTCTTTCAGGAATCAGAATTGGAGAGAAAAAACCATCATCATCAGTGAGAGCAGAAGCTGAAAGACATGGAGCGTAGGCAGTATCCCGACTTCATGAGTAAGCAGAAACCATGAATAAACAAGAGCTCTGAGCAAACAAAAACCACGAGGCAGCAAAAAGATATACAGAGTAATGATAAAAGTGATAGAAGATACCTAAGAAAGCATCAAATTCTCAGGAGAGAGAGTCAATGGCCAGGCCTGGGTCACAGGCCAATCCTGGAACTTGATGTACAGTGAGCTCCTCTGTTACCAGAAGTGGGAGGATGGTGCTAGACAGGCAAAGACTACAGGTATGCACCAGCCATGTGGAGTCAGACAGGAATCAGCTCTCTGGAAGCCAGAACCACACATGAGCTAAAATTATGAGGGTGTAAGGAAGCCAGAAAAAGGAGAGGAAACCTGTCTGCTGAGAGAAGCAGGAAAGTACAGCAGACACGGAGAGAGAAACAGGGATGGCAGATGATGCAACCATGTGAGAGCTGGGACTACATCTAATCTTCCTGTTTCAGTCCCATCCCAGGGTGTCCTGGCTGTGCTGACCCCTGCACATTAGTGCCCTCAGAGAGTGACTTTTGTTCAAAGTACCTCCTTTTCTTTTTGCTTTTTTTAAAATTGGAATATAGTTGATTTACAACATTATATTAGTGTCAGGTGTACAGCTTAGCAATTCAGTACTTTTATACATTGTACTCCATTTAAAGTTATTGGAAAATAATGGCTATATTTCCCTGTGCTGTACAATATATCCTTATTGCTTACCTATTTTATACATAGTTGTTTGTATCTCTTAATCCCCTACCACCCTGTCCCCACCTGTAACCACTAGTTTGTTTTCTATATCTGTGAGTCTGTTTCTGTTTTGTTATATTCATTCGTTTTATTTTTTTAGATTCCACATATAAGTGACAACATAGAGTATGTGTCTTTATCTGTCTGACTTCTTTCACTAAGCATAATACCCTCTAGGTCCATCTACATCATTGCAAATGGCAGTTTTTCATTCTTTTTAATGACTAATATTCCATTGTATATATATACCACATCTTCTTTATCTTTCATTTGTCTTGTGGTGTTTTTTGTCTTTAAAAAAATCTTTATTATGAGATCTTCAAATATCCAGAAAAGTAGAGGAACAGTACAATGAACTCCTGTATGCCCATCATCATCTACCTCTTCACAACCCATTTATCCCCTCTAGTCCTCCCCAGCACCCATTCTGGCTTCTGCCTCCATGGCACCATTGAAACTCATCAAGATTCCCAAAGACGTCCTTGAATCACAGTCCAGTGGATGTTTTCCAGCCTTTTCCAATGTCATTCTTCTGATCTATCTGAATCTCCAGACACTCGAGAAGATTCTTCTAAGATCATATTAATAGGATAGCTACCATGCTTTGAGAACTTTCTCTGTGCCAGGCACAGTCCTGAGCACTTTTTAAAAAAATTTAATTAATTAATTAATTAATTTTTGGCTGCACTGGGTCTTCATTGCTGAGCATGGACTTTCTCTAGTAGCGGGGAGTGAGGGCTACTGTTTCTTGTGGTACACGGACTCTAGGCGCACGGGCTTCAGTAGTTGTGGCACACGGGCTCAGTTGCTCCTCGGCATGTGGGATCTTCCTGGACCAGGGCTCGAACCCATGTCCCCTGCATTGGCAGGTGGATTGTTAACCACTGTGCCACCAGGGAAGTCATTTCATTTAATCTTCAAAACAATGTTGAGTTGGGTATTTTTATGGTCTCCATTTTCAAAAGGTGGAAACAGACTGGTAAACATTTTGAGGAAACAAAATCAGGCATAAAGAGGCTAAATAGATTTGACTGGATTTATCATTCATTTGTTGATGGGCACTTAGGTTGCTTCCATCAAAATACCTCCTTTTCTACTTGAGCTTGTGTGAGTAGTTTTTGATTTATGCTCCAGGAATAAGGATGGCACATTCGGCAGGAGATCTCTTGGTATCTACTTATCTCTGTGGATTGAGCACGGCCAACAAGGTACAGAAGGTGAAAAATGCAAATATTTTGAATCAAGAAGAACTAACTGGAATCATGTGAAGCATTTTATACACTTTCTCTCATTTAATCTGTAGTGTGAGGGAGGTACCATCACTGAGGTGCACAGAGGGTAAGTACAGTCCATCCTCATTATTTGTGGGTTCTGTATTTGCAAATTTGCCTACTCACTAAAATTTAGTTGTAACCCCGAATTTATACTCTTGGCACTTAAGTCATTCACAGACAGCGCAGAGCAGTGAAAAAATTGATTTGTCCAATGTGCTTGTTCCCAGCTGAGGCAAGCAAGGCGACGCTCCCTCTTCTTGTTTCAGCTCTGACGCTGTAAACAAGTTTCCCTTTTGTAGTTTACTTAGTGCCACGTTTTTCACTTTTTTGTGCTGTTTAATGGTGATTTTGCTGTTTAAAATGGCCTTGAATCATAATGTTGAAGGGCTACCTAGTGTTTCCTAAGTTCAAGCAGCTGTGATGTGCCTTACAGAGAAAAACATGTGTTAGATGAGCTATGTTCAGGTGTGAACAGCTATAGTGCTGTTGGCTATGGGTTCAATGTTAATGAGTCAATATATATTAAATAAGGTGTCTTTAAGCAGAAACATACATAAAACGAAGTTATGTAGTTATATATTGATTGGTTGCAAAAATGTTGTGACTGAGGCTTGCAGGAACCTAACCCTGTATTTCCTCTATGAGTAATAGTTCAGTATTTGCTAATTCAGTGTTTGCAGAGATTTATAGAACATAACTACCATGAAAAACAAGAATCAGCTGTGCCAGGTGCAGGATCAGACAACTCGTGGAGGAGTGGAATGCCTGGCTCCGAAGCCTTGCCTCTCTGATTCTGGACACCTCATTCCATCCCATCAGCTACCTTTCAGAAGAGAAAGAAAAGCTCTTCTGCTCAGCTTCCAGTGCTCCTTCTACTGTATGATGTTGCCTTCCCCAGAGCTTGTTGCCTAGCTGGGAAATGAACAGGTATGCAACAACTGTGAGAAATGTAAGATCATCCACCTTAGGCTGGGATAGTAATTGTAGCACATTTGCCATCACTCAGTCCTTAAATATATGTGGCAGACGTGGTTACTCTATCATAGCGCCTTTTCCTGCTTGAGCCCAAATGGAATTTCCTGATCTTTCTCAACACAGGACCCTGGGCAATCACTACTAGTCAATCAGAGCTGGCATCTAAGATGAAACCTTTATCTTCCTTGCATGATGGCCTGGGTCCTTATAAGATCAAGCATACACTTGGAGGATCTGGGTTGCCAGGCTTAAGGAACTTTAGAGTTTATGCGAGTGCTTCAGTCTGTTTCAAAGCTTAGCCTGAGTATCTGGCTGTTTCTGCTTTAGAAAGGCTTTCTGGATTCCTTTACATAAGACTGCTCCTGAAAGATTCATTTTTGTGAGAACATCCTTCTTGTTCATCTCTCTGCCGCCTGTGCCTAGAACACTGTCTACTCAGTGGTGCTCAATGATTTTGTTGAAAGAATGCCTGGGCTCCTAGATTGATATCTATTTTTTCCCAGAGAGAAGAGCTCTGATGTAGGCCAGTGACAGAATGGAATCCTTAAGGGCACAAAGCAGGGGCCAGTATGGCAGGGATGGAGCTTTTCAGCAGAGGAGGAGATTTTTGGAGGAAGCAGTCAAGAAATTGTATATGAAATTGAACTGGAGCAGCATTCTCTTGAATCTCTCTGCCTCTTTTCTTCATTTTTCTTCATGTTCTCTCCTATGGCTTACCTCTTTACCTCTGGTAAGATAGATCCGGGAAACCCAAGCAGGAATAGGGTCGAGGCATATAGGGAAGAGAAGGCATGGGGTATGCTGCTTAAGCTGGGAGCTAGTCTTCACTCTGAACTAAGGACCCCGGCCTTCAGCTTCTAGACCTGTGGGCACCAGTGCTGCCCACCCTCTCATAGGGCTCAGGATTCTTACCTTTCTACCTGCTCAGTCCAATTCCTCTTCCTCTACCCTATCTCCTTTTTCTTTCTCTCCTCTACTAGTCATGGCAAATGGGGTTTGAGAGGAAATAGGGAAGAGGGGATGGGAAGTTAGACCAGGAAGAGATGGATATATTTGACTGGGAGCCTAAGAAGGGAATGTCAGTTAGTGCCCCAACGTGGCGTGAGAGAGTTGAAAGAATGTTGTTAGATTTCTGAACCATGTTTGTTATTTTATTATTGGAAGTGATTTTCAGTCAAAAATCTCTGCCCTGGTGTTGGAAGAACTACAGGAAGCTGGAGCTTCCCATTCTGCAGCTAGTTCTGGAGCAGTGTGGTACTCAAGGCCTAGGAAGGCAGTGATAAAATACTGAAGTGCATGGCTTTGGAGTAAGACTGAGCTGAGTTACCACCTGCTAGGGCTGTGGTTTGGGGCAGCTCCTTAATCTCTCTGGATTTTAGTTCTTTTATATGTAAGATGCAGATAACAACAGTATGCACCTTATGGGATTATGATGATCATGATGATTAAAAGAAGTGAGGTCTGTAACATTTTTGTGAAGTGTGCTTAGGAAACTCAAATGCTATCTATTGTTATCATTAATAATGCTATCATCTTGTGGTATTTTCTTGCACCTGGTGAAATATTTCCTTTTCTTCTCAGCTCTGAGGATGAAAGCAAAATACACTGAGTTTCCAAGAATCTGTAAGAGGAAGACAGGTACTCACGGGGACATGTGAGTCTGTGTCTGAGAAGCAATCCTGATAGTGTAAGTGTCAGGACGCCTGCAGGATTCCCCAACAGGGACTATAGTGGGGGCTCTGGAGACCATTTGTTCCCAGGATCATTTGGTGACTGATTAGGAAAAGCACAGAAGTCTTACTTTGGGAAAGTGTGCCCACAATGCCTTTTGCCCTCCTTCTGCAGGCTTGAATGAGTAAGGAGTGGCTGTCTCCAGCTTACCCAGGAAATAAGCCAATGAGCCAGAGAGATCACTATTAAGCTATCGTTAGCCTTGACACATTGGACTTTACCTCCCCAGCTTCTGTGCTATTTAGTTTCCCACAGCTGGGCTCATGGATGCCCCTCCCCACTGCCTTGTATAATCTCCCAGTGTTTGCCCATAACCCATTGTATTAGTTTTCTAATGTTCCGTATCACATTAGTACAACCTTGGTGGCTTAAACAACACAAATTTACTACCTTAGAGTTCTGTAGGTCAGAAAACCAAAATGGGTCTCGGCTAAAATCAAGGTATCAGCAGAGTGGTGTTCCTTTCTAGAGGCCCTGGAGGGGACAGTGTTTCCTTACCTTTTCCAGCTTCCAAAGGCCACCTGCAGTTTTTGGCTCATGGCCCCCTTCCATCTTCGAAGCCAGCAATGGGAGGTTAAGTCCTCACACTGAAACATTCCAACCTCTACTTCCGTCATCACGTCCTTCTGACTCTTGTGCTTCCCTGTTCCACATTTAAGGACCCTTGTGATTACATTGGGCCCACCTGAGTAATGCAAAATAATCTCCTTATTTTAAGGTCAGCCAATTAGCAACCTTAATTCCATTTGCAACCTTGCCTTAATTCCAGAATTCCCCCTTGCCATGTAATATAACATATTCATAGGTTCCAGAGATAGGATGTGGATGTCTTTGGGGGCCATTGTTCTGCCTTCCTCAACAGCCATTATTCACTGTGCCCTGCTCTCTGATTCTAGAATTAGGACTGAAACTAGTAAACTCCTTCAGATACCAGGCCTGAGCCACCCTCTTAGTGATGGGATTCATGAATCCCATGCTAAGGAGCTGGTCTCTGGCCTGACTGGCTCCCTCCCCCTCACTTGACCTTTATATAAAGTGACCCAAAGTGCCTTATACTGAGCATGAGGGTACTCTGGCTGCTCTGCCCAAACAGACTTCCCTGGTGGCACAGCGGTTAAGAATCCACCTGCCAATGCAGGGGGTCACAGGTTCGATCCCTGATTCGGGAAGATCCCACATGCCGCGGAGCAACTAAGCCCGTGCGCCACAGCTACTGAGCTTTCGCTCTAGAGTCTGCTAGCCACAACTACTGAGCCCGTGTGCTGCAACTACTGAAGCCTGCCCACCTAGAGCCTGTGCTCCGCGATGAGAAAGCCACCACAATGAGAAGCCCACACAACACAATGAAGAGTAGCCCCTGCTCACCTACTGGTGGGTAGGAGAAACTATTCTTTATTTCTTCAGCAACATTCAAGAAACTATTCTTTATTTCTTCTTTATTCTTTATTGTGATAGCCAGGCTAATAGATCCAATTTTTCTTTGATTCATATTTTCAAACAGGGACTTCCCTGGTGGTCCAGTGGTTAAGACTGCACTTCCACTGCAGGAGGGACAGGTTCAATCCCTTGTTGGGGAACTAAGATCCTGCATGCTGCGTGCCACCACCAAAAAAAAGAAAAAAAAAAAAAAAAAAAAACGTTAAGAAGCCAATCCATTCAATCTATGTCACGGCCTTATCTGATAGTACTTTCATTAGCTCTGTTAATGCCTGAGGGCAGTTTTCACAAACTACAATAATCATTAGCTGCCAGGACCTAAAACTACCCAGCAGTGGCCTGTACTTTTTTAGACGCGTGCATAAAGGTGCACTCATCTACACACACAGTGGTCAGTGTGGTGGGCAAAAGATGTTAAACATCCGTTAAAGATGTGCTAGATGTCATCTTACCTTAAGGGGAAGGAAAAGAAGAAAGGGAGCTAGCATTTATTGAGAACTTACTCTGTGCTGGGAACTTTATATTCATAAACTCACTTTAAGTCTTTTTACAATGCAGGAAAGCAGCATTCATCATCTCCATTTTACAAATGGGAAAATTGAGGCCCAAAAGTCACACAGCTAGTAAGATTTCAACATGTGACACTTGGACTGCCTGATTCTAAAACTTTTTTCTTTCCCCTTCGCACGACCAGCTCTTAAAGCAAGAGAATGACCAGAATAAGGATGTTCAAACTGAGGTTAGTTTGAAAAAAAAAAAAAAGCCAACATTTACTGATGGAGTACCTTAATCTTTACAATAAGTAACTTATGTAACAGAGCCTCAAAATGTCCCCCCATTATTCCTTATCCCTTTCACAGTAGCAGGATTCCCAATTTTTAGCTGTGCACAAGACTGCCTGGAATTTTCCAGTCTCTCTTGCAGCTAGGTGTGATTGTGTCTATGGGATGTAAGCAAAAGTGTTATATGGCAGCTTCTGGCAATTTTCCTCAAAATTGGTACATGCCCTTTACCCCTTCTTCATCCCTTTGTCCATCCTGCTACCTGGAACACAGATGCAATCTAGTCACCATCTTGGGCCATGAGGGTGAGGGCCACACAGAAGGAATGGAGAGCAGTGAGATGACCCTGGGTCCCTGAGGACATTGTGGAACAGCTCTGGATTTTCTACTTCAGGACTTTTTTTTTTTTTTTTTGCGGTATGCAGCCCTCTCACTGTTGTGGCCTCTCCCGTTGTGGAGCACAGGACCGGGGCATGAACCCATGTCCCCTGCATCGGCAGGCGGACCCTCAACCACTGCGCCACCAGGGAAGCCCTCTACTTCAGGACTTTGAGGTGAGAGAAAAATTTAAAAAATATTTTTGAAACCCCTTATATTGTATTTCTGTTTCTTACAGCCACTACGATTCCAAACTGATGTACCCTATATGCTATGTACTATATTATTCCAGTTTTGCAAATAAGAAAACTGTGGGCTAGCCAGATTAAATCATTTTCCAAGGTCACCCACCTAGTAGATGAAGGAGTCAGGATCTGAATCCTGATTTTTGCCAAAGCAAAATTTGTTTTCCTCCTTTTCAGTGTTCACTTTCAGACCCTGAGGATGAGAGACTCTTGACCCTCTATGATAGGCAAGAGCCTTTCAGCAAAGCCCCCTGACAGTGTCTGGTCATGGAACTATAGTCTTCAACTTGCCCCTCCTTCCTCTCTTTCAAAAATAAAATTCATGAGTCACATGGGTCATGGTGAGGCTCAACTGCATGTCACCTTGAGAGTTCTGGGAGATCACAGCCACCACCAGGGGTCGATTTGCATGAAGACTCTTAGGCCTTCTAAGAAAAATGGTAAATAGGAACTAATGATTGGGGCCCTAGATAGATGGATGATACCTTTGAATAGAGAGGGAATGATGAAGTAGACCCTAACCCCAGGGGGAGGGCAGAAGCCTGGTGCTGGAAAAGCAGAGGACTATGTGGGTGAGAGTGGGGTGATGGTGGGCAGTGGAAGGGCATATCCATCTCACCATGGGCACAGACCAGATAGGTGAGGGAGGCTGAGGTAAGCGGTATCACAGAATGAGTCCAAGTCCAAACGTTAGTTAATTAAAAGAGGTTCATGGCCATCTGTATGAATCTAAACATACTTGTTCAGATGCCAGACTACCTAAGGTTTGTTGAAAAAGGTTTCACCCTTTAAAAAAAAAAATTATTTATTTATTTATTTATTTATTTATTTTTATTTATTTATTTTTGGCTGCATTGGGTCTTTGTTGCTGTGCATGGGATTTTTCTAGTTGTGGCGAGCAGGAGCTGCTCTTCATTGAGGTGCGCAGGCTTCTCATTGCAGTGGCTTCTCTTGTTGCGGAGCACAGGCTCTAGGTGTGTGGGCTTCGGTAGTTGTGGCACGCGGGCTCAGTAGTTGTGGCTCACGGGCTCTAGAGCGCAGGCTCAGTAGTTGTGGCACACGGGCTTAGTTGCTCCGCAGCATGTGGGATCTTCCTGGACCAGGGCTCGAACCTGTGTCCCCTGTGTTGGCAGGAGGATTCTTAACCACTGTGCCACCGGGGAAGTCCCAGTTTCACTCTTTAGAGAAGCAATTTCGTTCCATTTTGGGGTTAAAGAGGGCTGTGGTGTGATCAAGTAGAGCTAACATTGGTAGTGGTGATCAAGGCTGGGGAACAGATATATGTATATGTATAGCTGATTCACTTTGTTATAAAGCAGAAACTAACACACCATTGTAAAGCAATTATACTCCAATAAAAATGTTTTTTAAAAAAAGGCTGGGGAATAGAGGAGGCAATTGGCAGCAAAAATAATGCAAAGGGAGAAGGTGCACCCCTTCCTCTTGACTGCATTCATCTCCTTCAAGGGAAGAATCAGAACCAGTGATGGATAAGCAGCAAGTCGTTGGTTTACTTGCAGAGCAGTCAAGACATGACCTGGGGCACATCTGACATGTTCCTTAGGAACTTTGAGGGGATATTAAAAAGGTATGTTTCATTAACCAGGCATAAAAGGAAAAATATTTCATCATTCCACTTATTTGAGGTACCTAGATTAGTCAAATTTGTAGAAACAGAAAGTAGAACAGTGGCTATGAGGGGCAGGTGGGAGGGGGAAATGGGAAATTGTTTAATGGGTTTGGAGTTTCAGATTGAGATGATGAAAAAGCTCTGGGGATGGAGAGTGGTGATGTTGCACTACAGTGTAAATGAATTTAATGCCACTGAACTATACACTAAAAAATAGTAAATCTTATGTACATCTTACTACACACACATAAAAATGGTATGTTTTCATGTGCAGGGCAACCTCTACCTCTCACTGAGGAGAGGATAACTTAGCCACGTGTAACCTAGCACTGTGGCTAGAAATCCAGTACCTTTTGGCCATTCCTCCCTTCACCCTGTCTTCTGCTATGTTCCTGAATTTAGTTGCTTCTGAAATTGGGTCCCTTCTTCCATTTTTGACCATTCCTTTTCTCTTAGACTTAATGTGGATTTGGCGTCTAAGGTTCAATTGCTGACATATATTCCTGGAATACATTTGCTTTTTCCTTCTGTCTCAATTATATTCCAGCTGCTCTAGGCAACCCTGTACCCCTGCTCCCCAAAGCTATTCCTCCCTCCTGCACCCCACTTTTGCCTAAGGCCCTGCCTGGCCTAATCTGGCCTCCCTCAAGGGCAAATCAGATACCCAATCACCCAGGGCCCCACTGCTGACTCCCTTCCCTAAACCCTTAGACTCTAGGACTAGAGCACTTATCATCCACACACATCCTTGTGACACCACTTCATCCCTTTGTCCATCCTGCTACCTGGAACACAGATGCAATCGAGTCACCATCTTGGGCCATGAGGGTGAGGGCCACACAGAAGGAATGGAGAGCAGTGAGATGACCCTGGGTCCCTGAGGACATTGTGGAACAGCTCTGGATTTTCTACTTCAAGACTTTTTTGTGTGTGTGCTACTGAGTAGCGAAAGCAGGATCTAAACTCAGGCACTCTAGTTCCAGACAGCATATGCTTTACTACTGCTCCACTTTCTCCTTCCAATGATAGTCTTCTATTCAGCCTCCACTACCCATTTCCACTGTCATACACTGAACTCTACCATCCCCTCTGCCTGTATCATCTTCAAATCACTAATTCAGGCATCTCATCCTCTGATCAACTTCCTCTTCCTCGAGCTGGTCAATAAAAACAACATAGAAGTAACGGTAATACTAGCAAACACTTATACGGTCTAAGTGCTTTTCACATGTTAACTCATTTACTCCTCACAACATTTCTATGATAAAGGTAGGTATTATTACTACTATTTTACAGATGAGGAAATTGAGGCACAGAGAAGTTAAGAAACATGTGCAATGTCACACAGCTCATTGGTGGCAAAGCTAGAATTTGAATCCAGTCAGGCTCGAGAGTCCACATTCTCATCTCCTGTGTTAAGAATAATAAACCTGGACTTGGGGGCAAAATCATTATCATTTTTTCCCCCAAAATATCCATGCCTATCCTCCAGTTCCAAATGTTTGCTTGTTTGTTTTCTGTTTTGAAAGAGCTTCTCAGGTGATTTGGACATTTATTTCACACTGAGAATCACAAATTAGATCATCTCAGCAGCCTTCCAACCTGATGTTCTGGTCTAGTTCAACTCACTGCTATCCTGCCGGCCTTGGTCAGGACTGCTTCACACAAACAGGTGAGGGCTGGGCCTGAGAGTGGAGTCATTGTGACCAGCACAGCTGAGTGAAAGAAGCCTCAGTATCAATAGCTTGGAGGGCCTGAGGCAAGCAGGGCTGGACCGATTTCTTGATGCGTACATAATTTTTGCTATTTTTTTTCTCATGTTCATCTGATTCAATCCAACAGCCAGGAAGAGGAGCAACTGCTTAGCTGTGGATTGCTCAGAGCAGCAAGAAATTTGTCCTCATTAATGTGACAGCTTCTAAAACAAGAAGAAAGCAGAATGAAAGAAGGAAAGCAGAGAAGGTGGTCTTGGCATAGGTCCAGGGGAAAAGCAGTCTGGCTGAAACTGTTCAATTCCCTTGGCCAGGAAGCAGCAATCTACGTAAACAGGAAGTAGAGAAGGTTGAGGGAGAGGGCAGTGGTTAGTTGGTGAGAGCAAGAGCTGACACCAGATGGGTGTAAGTGGTTATATGCAAAAGCAATTCTGACATAGGCCAGGACTCTGCATATGAACTAACCCAGCTCTCTCCTGAGAGGCCTTGTTTCACCAGGGTATCTGTGTAGTAAGTGTTGTATCCTGTTCTCAAATGGATACATCTTTGAGCACCTGCCTTTTTTGCTAGTTGTCTGCTGGGCATCATTTATCTCATTTAATAGTCTAAACACTTTGTGATGATGGAATTATTTCTATGTTTTTAGGTGAGAAAATTGGCTCAGAGAGATTGTTAACTTGCCCAGATTCATTTGCATTATACCATATATAACATAACCATATATAACACTCTTGAAAGTTGTCTTCTCTTTGAAAAGTGACTGTTAAGCATAACCTATTAGAAAGAAGGTATCCAAGTTTTCTAAGGATGCCATAACAAATTACCACAAACCTGCTGGTCTAAAACAACCACCAGCTTGTTTATTTTCTCATCATTCTGGAAGCCAGAAGTCTGAAATCAAGGTGTCGGCAGGGCTACACTCCTTCTGAAGGCTCTAGGGGAGAATACTTCCTTGCCTCTTCCAACTACGGTGGCTCCAGACATTCATCTTGTGGCTGCATAACTTCAATCTCTGCCTTCTTCTTTGTCCCTGCTTCTTCTCTTCTGTCTCTTATTAGGACATTCATCATTGGACTTACGGCCAACCTAGATAATACAGGCTGATGTTATCTCAATATCCTTAACTTAATTACAGCTGCAAAGACTCTATTTTCAAATCAGGTAACATTCACAGGGGCCAGATGTAAGGACAAAGACATAACTTTTGGGGAGCGACCATTCAGCCATCTACCAAAGGTATCATTATTAATATATCCATGCAGATTTTGTAGTGTTTTAATAACAACCACAGAATTGAGAGAGATATTTATTAGACACTTATTTGCATGGCCAGATCCACATTCTTTAAAAGAATAAACTTTTCCAAGATGCAAGTCTTTCCAACCACCCCTACGCATCTTCCCAAATCTTAGGTCTATCAGAATTTCAGGGCAAGTGGGGAGTGTATCACAAAGACATATGTGTTATGAAAATACCCATCAAGTGAAAGTGATATACTTCTACCACACATGGTTGAGAATTACTTCTCTGAGGGAATGCTGTAACCCTGGCTGATAGGTGAAGGAATCCTCAGGTTATGGTGATTGCTCATTGATGAAAGAGAGAGAAAAATATGACAACAGTAGTGATCATGGAGGAAAAAGTTAGATCGATCTGAAGAACCTCAAACTCAAAGAGCAAGGCTGGATGGAAGGGCCTGACTACTACAAGGGAGCGACACTGTTGTCTATGTGATCTGTCTGAAATACAAATGTAGTCATGTCACTCTCTCCTTGAGATCTTTCAGTGGCTCCCTAGGAATACTGGGTAAACTCCAGATTCCTTCTCACAGCACACTAGGACTTTGTGGGTTGTCCTCTATCTACTTTTTAAGATTCATCTCACCACTCTCCCTCAAAAACTCTCTTCTCCTGCCACACCAAAATTCTTGCTATTTCCCAAACAAGTCATGTCCTTTATTGCATTTCTAGCCTTGAACATGCTGTTCCACCTGCTTGGAATCCTCTTCTCTCTTCTCTGCCTGGTAATTCCTGCTGGCACCTCAAGACCAGTTTTCCTTGCCACCTTATCTGCAGTCCTTCATTACCAAGCCTCCCTGCTCCCTTCCATGAGTTGGCACCTCCCTCTACTGTGATTCCAAGTCACTCCATTCATGGGAACTGTTGACCTTGTCTCCCATCCAGCCTCCCTCCAATACTTTGAGAGCTTTTAGAAAGAACCATGTCATATTCATCCCTAAATCCCCAGTGCCTAGTAGGTGCTCAATAAATATTTGCTGAAAAAATGGAAGGACTGGTCAACATGGCTTCAAGTCTGAGACACTTGTTTTGGTGATAGTGGACCAGTTGGACAAGTTACTTAACTTCTATGTGCCTCGATTTCCTCTTTAGTAAAATGGGCATGATAATAATAGTGCGTACACCATAAGGTTGCTTGTAAGATGCAATGGATTATGCAAGCCCTTAATGAGAGTGATCAATAAGCATTATCTATTTATAACTATTAAGAGGCAAGTACAAAAAAATGTAATTTGTGAAGTGGTAGATACGTTAACTAACCTTATTGTGGTAATCATTTTGCAGTAGATACTTGTATCAAATCAAGTTGTTACACAATGTTATATGTCAATTATATCTCAATAAAGCTGGGGGAAAGACTCAAATACACCAACGAACCATTTTCTGAACTGAAATAATAGTAGATTTTTTTTTTCTAGACCTGTATTAGTCAAGACTCTTTCAGTTACAAATGACAGAAACCCAACTCAAACTAGCTTAAGCAAAAAAGAGGGCTTAATTGACTTGTCTATCTGAAAAGCCCAGGGTTATGTATACCAGCTTCAATATAGCTGGTTTCTGGGGCAAAAAGTGACATGAGGACTTGGCTTCTTTTTAATCTCTCAGCTCTGCTTTCATCTATGCTAATTTTATTCTCAGGCAGTTTCCTTTTGTAGAAGCAAAACAGTAATGTCAAACTTTCATTCCCACCACTTAACAACCATGGTAGAGATATCCAGCAAAAAGTCTGGCCCCAATTCTCACTGGCCCAAATTGGATCACATGCTTTTTCCTAAACCAGTCACTTCCTCTCTTTTTGTCTAGACCTGGATCCCGTGCCTACCACTGAGTGAATAGTAAGGCCTTTCCACAAAGACAAATTAAGATGTGACCAGAAGAAAAGCCACGGAGGCAGACAGGGACAAATTCAGGTTTTGTGGGGCCTGAAGCTTCATAATTTTCAGCCTCTCCTTAATAAAAATAATACAAAATTACAAATTTGAAGGTAAGTATGAAAGTGAATTTTTTTAGAATGAGAAAATAAGTCACAACAAGTTACTGAAATACTGGAGATTCAGTTCTTTTCTGCTGAGGTCTCTTTAGGCAATTTACCAGAAATGCTTATGTTTAAATGCCTCTTGATTGTAATGTGGTTTCCTCTCCCCATCTAGAGCAATCTCTAACTCCTAGAGTCTCCCAGCCCTTACAGGGACCCATGCAAGTCAAAGCCTCTGAAGCTTCCCAATAAATCCACCTCGGGACCCAGAGCAAGAAAAAAAACAACAGATGTCTATTTCTTAATAGCAAATTCCTTGTTTTAAAGAACGAACATATATTCAAATAATTCTGCTCAGGCCACCACGTCTGGGGAACCTTGGGTCTTGGCAGAGCAAGTGATCATCATTTTGTACTTTGTGGCACTGGCCAAACCCAGCTGGATTTTTGCTACACTGATTTTAACAGCTCTGCACTCACGTAATTCAGTGCTTTAAAAGGCCATGTTTCGTTTGGCACTGATGCCTTCAACAAACTAACAAGGACTATTGGCCCCAGGAGTCAAAAGCTGAACCTGTCCTCCCACAGCTCCTGACCATTTCCTAATTTCCTCTTCCTTCTCCTTCTTGTCTACCTGTTTTCGCACTTCCTACTTCTCTTCCTCCTCCTCCTTTTCCTCCACTTTGTCTTTTTCCTTCTCCTCTTCCTCCCTGACTGTTTTGATAGCTCTTTGAGTTCAGACAGTACATCACACATGAGGCCCAAATTATGAGCAAATTCCACTGACGTCAGGCCATTTGTCCATCCAGCGAACTTGGCTCGTTTTTTGGCATCTCTAAGTTGTGTCCATTGGAGACACAGACAAGTGCCTTCAGGGCAACAGAGGCTCTCCAGATGGTGGTGTTCAGATAGGCTCCCGGCACACTGCCTCCCATCTGGGCCAGAGCTCTGAATGCCATAGGCCACCCTCGGTACATCCCCACAGCTGCTGTTGACTCTTGGAAGGAGCATAGCGAACATGCTGTGACTTATCAGGTGAAACCTGCAGATGATTAACTCTGGGCCCATTATATGCTGCATTTCCACCCAAGCGGACTCCAGGCTGGGGGTAAAAGCAGGGTAAGAGAGAGGGCAGACAGAGTGGAACACTGGGAGTTTGGCTGCAATTGTAAATGTTTTCCCCAGCAAAGGAGACACATCAATAGGAGGGGGAAAAAAAAAAAACATGGTTTCAGGTCCCTGCTATTTCACTCATTACCTGTGGGAGCTTGATAGATCGTGGTAGATAACTGCCAAGCATTCTTTCCCACACTTCCACTTCTGGAAACAGCAGCCTCTTTCCTTTGGGGCTCTCCTTTCCTACTCCATATGGCCTCAGGGCTCTGTCCTCCTACCCCCCAACCCCTCCTCTCTCCTACCCCTCAGTGATAGAATGCAGCGGGGCCAATTACAGTGTCACAGGCCCTTGGACATAGCAAATAAGCACATGAGTTATGCCAGCCCATTGTAGTCCTTCCTTGAAAGTTTTCAAAATTTCTAAATTGGATCAAAGTTATGTAAGAATATTAATATACTTTACAACTCCAAAATGAGGGAGAAAGGAAAATAGCTGTCACTCTAGCTGGGAGAAATGAAGTTAAAAAGCTATGCCTCCACTTTTCTGAATTACTGCCATAGCTACCTAGATTTATGGGGGCAATGTGGGATTACACATATGTGAATGTTCCTGGCAGCTGAAAGTTACCCTTCAACGGTAAAAGGACCTCTATTTTTTTTAACCATATTATTTTCAGAGTTTTCTAAAATGTTTTATACACTTCCCTGACTTTTTAAATGGGAGATACCACATTTAACCTCTTCTGGATGGCTCAGGGTCATCAAAATGAACTTCAGCTAATAGGCTGTGTGATAATACAGTTTGGGTTTTTTTTTTTTTTAAAGATTTGTCCCACTCTGCATTTCCTAACTCCTTCCTGCTCACCCAAGCACCACAGGGCGAGCTCCCAAAAAGAATGAGGCTCATTCATAGTCAAAGCTCTGATTCTCTTCCTGTCTTGCATACCCCTTCCTGATGTGTTCTTGCATTCCTCTGGCTCCTGAACTTCTGTTTGCTTCCTGCTTTTAGTCCAGCAGTTTCCCCTTAGATCTCACCTGTGATACAGCTGCTCTGTGACTGACCTTTGGTCTTCTTCCTCATTTGCCATTCTGCCTCTGCCCTTGGGCCCTGTTCTGTCTCCAGCTGACACTTGTACTGAGCCAGGCTAGGGTCCCATGACAAGGGGTCAGATGTTTGTGTTCCTGACTCCTTTCACATGGTTAAATGGACTGGAATCATTTACCATAGAGACAAACAACCTTACACACCACCATAACCCCAGAGTAAGACTTAAAATAGCTGGGAGTGGAAGAAGGGTTACAGAAAATATTTGTACTACTGCAGAGGGCATATTGTAATTGGGCAGTGCAGATATCAGTTTTATGGGGAGCGTCAGTTACCATTTTTACTGGTTAATTGGGTTAGAGTAGCTTCTTTGGAGTTGTCAAACTTCCAAGCCTAACAGCTAGCCTTGATCACTGGCCCCTGTCTTACCCAGGAATAGCTTTCTCTTGTTCTCCCCCTGCTGACCCATAAACCCAAGGACACCCAGGTTATAACATTTTCTTCTGCTTCAACAGACTCATCTCTTCATCTCCATAAAAATGGTTTAAAGATGAGTTAATAAAACATGAAAAAAATATATATATATACATGTTGAAAATGGATCTTATACTTCCCAAGGGTTAAAGGGAGCTAACATACTAAAAGTATCATTCTGAAGGAATGGATGCTCTTAGTTAAAGCTATAGGAAATGTTGCAAAGGATGAATCATGCAAAATTAAACGCATCAGTATAAACTGCTCAGTCCCTTATTAAGAACTTAGGAGAACACTGACCGATCCCATGTTCTCAATGGCCTGCTGAGCAGCTGCTTCTCCTCCTTTACATGGAGCTGGCCCATCTGCCTGTCCAGCCACAGAAAGCACTTAAGAGCCCAGCCTGGAGGCCCCACCTCTGATATGCACCTAGAAATTTCCCCTCTCTTTCCACCTCTCCTGCTTAACCCGTGCTCATTTCTGCTCATCCTGGCTCTGGGATTTCATAGCATGCTTTTAATGCAGTAGTCCTCAACCCTGGTCACACATTGGAATCATCCACAGAGCATTGAAAACTTTTGATGTCCAGGCCCAAACACAAGCAATTAAATGAGAATCTCTGGGACTGAGGCCCAGGTATGAAATTCCCCCCCATCCCCTAAATTTCAATAAGAAAAATTTCAGACATACAAGAAAGTTGAAAAAAATTTACAGGACACCTATATATCCACCACCTTGATCTTAGCATTAGCATTTTATTATACTTGACTATCCGTCTCTTAACATTTCATTACATGTTTATCCATCTATTTATTAACATTCATCTAAGTAACTGTAAATCCATCTTATTTTAAAATATATTTTATTTTATTATTATTATTATTTTTTTGGCTGCATGGCTTGCAGAATCTCAGTTCCCCAACCAGGGATTGAACCCAGGCCACGGCACTGAAAGCCTGGAATCCTAACCACTAGGAAACAAGGGAACTCCCTAAATATACTTTAAAGTAAATTAATTAGCAGGGAGAGGACAGACAGCAGAAGCAAAAAGAACTACAGTCCTGCAGGCTGTGGAACAAAAACCACATTCACAGAAAGATAAAGGTGAAAAGGCAGAGGACTATGTACCAGATGAAGGAACAAGATAAAACCCCAGAAAAACAACTAAATGAAGTGGAGATAGGCAACCTTCCAGAAAAAGAATTCAGAATAATGATAGTAAATATGACCCAGGACCTTGGAAAAACAATGGAGGCAAAGATCGAGAAGATGCAAGAAATGTTTAACAGAGACCTAGAAGAATTAAAGAACAAACAGAGATGAACAATACAATAACTGAAATGAAAACTACACTAGAAGGAATCAATAGCAGAATAACTGAGGCAGAAGATCGGATAAGTGACCTGGAAGACAGAATGGTGGAATTCACTGCTACAGAACAGAATAAAGAAAAAAGAATGAAAAGAAATGAAGACAGCCTAAGAGACCTCTGGCACAACATTAAACACAACAACATTCGCATTATAGGGGTCCCAGAAGAAGAAGAGAGAGAGAAAGGACCTGAGAAAATATTTGAAGAGATTATCATCGAAAACTTCCCTAGCATGGGAAAGGAAATAGCCACCCAAGTCCAGGAAACGCAGCAAGTCCCATACAGGATAAACACAAGGAGAAACATGCTGAGACACATAGTAATCAAATTGGTAAAAATTAAAGACAAAGAAAAATTATTGAAAGCAGCAAGAGAAAAATGACAAATAACATACAAGGGAACTCACATAAGGTTAACAGCTGATTTCTCAGCAGAAATTCTATAAGCCAGAAGGGAATGGCATGATATACTTAAAGTGATGAAAGGGAAGAACCTACAGCCAAGATTACTCTACCTGGCAAGGATCTCATTCAGATTCGATGGAGAAATCAAAAGCTTTACAGACAAGCAAAAGCTAAGAGAATTCAGCACCACCAAACCAGCTCTCCAACAAATGCTAAAGGAACTTCTCTAGGTGGGAAACACAAGAGAAGAAAAGGACCTACAAAAACAAACCCAAAACAATTAAGAAAATGGTCATAGGAACATACATATCGAAATTACCTTAAACGTGAATGGATTAAATGCTCCAACCAAAAGACACAGGCTTGCTGAATGGATACAAAAACAAGGCCCATATATCTGCTGTCTACAAGAGACCCACTTCAGACCTAGGGACACATATAGACTGAAAGTGAGGGTATGGAAAAAGATATTCCATGCAAATGGAAATCAGAAGAAAGCTGGAGTAGCAATACTCATATCAGATAAAATAGACTTTAAAATAAAGAATGATACAAGAGACAAGGAAGGACACTACACAGTGCTCAAGGGATCAATCCAACAGGAAGATATAACAATTATAAATATATATGCACCCAACATAGGAGCACCTCAATACATAAGGCAACTGCTAACAGCTATAAAAGAGGAAATTGACAGTAACACAATAATAGTGGGGGACTTTAACACCTCACTTACACCAATGGACAGATCATCCAAAATGAAAATAAATAAGGAAACACAAGCTTTAAATGACACAATCGACCAGATAGATTTAATTGATATTTATAAGACATTCCATCCAAAAACAGCAGATTACACTTTCTTCTCCAGTGAGCATGGAACATTCTCCAGGATAGATCACATCTTGGGTCACAAATCAAGCCTCAGTAAATTTGAGAAAATTGAAATCATATCAAGCATCTTTTCTGACCACAACGCTATGAGATTAGAAATGAATTACAGGGGAAAAAATGTAAAAACACAAACACATGGAGGCTAAACAATATACTACTAAAAAACCAAGCGATCACTGAAGAAATCAAAAAATACCTAGAGACAAATGACAATGAAAACACGACAATCCAAAACTTATGGGATGCAACAAAAGCCGTTCTAAGAGGGAAGTTTATAGCTGTACAAGCCTACCACAAGAAACAAGAAAAATCTCAAATAAATAATCTAACCTTACACCTAAAGGAACTAGAGAAAGAATAACAAACAAAACCCAAAGTTAGCAGAAGGAGAGAAATCATAAAGATCAGAGCAGATATAAATGAAATAGAAACAAAGAAAACAATAGCAAAGATCAATAAAACTAAAAGCTGGTTCTTTGAGAAGATAAACAAAATTGATAAACCATTAGCCAGACTCATCAAGAAAAAGAGGGAGAGGACTCAAATCAATAAAATTAGAAATGAAAAAGGAGAAGTTACAACAGACACCACAGAAATACAAAGCATCCTAAGAAACTGCTACAAGCAACTCTATGCCAATAAAATGGACAACCTGGAAGAAATGGACAAATTCTTAGAAAAGCAAAACCTTCCGAGACTGAACCAGGAAGAAATAGGAAATATAAACAGACCAATCATAAGTAATGAAATTGAAACTGTGATTAAAAATCTTCCAACAAACAAAAGTCCAGGACCAGATGGCTTCACAGGTGAATTCTATCTAACATTTAGAGAAGAGCTAACACCCATCCTTCTCAAACTCTTCCAAAAAACTGAAGAGGAAGGAACACCCCCAAACTCATTCTATGAGGCCACCATCACCCTGATACCAAAACCAGACAAAGATACTACAAAAAAAGAAAATTACAGACCAATATCACTGATGAATATAGATACAAAAATCCTCAACAAAATACTAGCAAACAGAATCCAACAACACATTAAAAGGATCATACACCATGATCAAGTGGGATTTATCCCAGGGACACAAGGATTCTTCAATATATGCAAATCAATGTGATACACCATATTAACAAACTGAAGAATAAAAACCATATGATCATCTCAATAGATGCAGAAAAAGCTTTTGACAAAATTCCACACCCATTTATGATAAAAACTCTCCAGAAAGTGGGCATAGAGGGAACCTACCTCAATATAATAAAGGCCATATACAACAAACCCACAGCAAACATCATTCTCAATGGTGAAAAACTGAAAGCATTTCCTCTAAGATCAGGAACAAGACAAGGATGTCCACTCTCACCGCTGTTATTCAACATAGTTTTGGAAGTCCTAGCCTTGGCAATCAGAGAAGAAAAAGAAATAAAAGGAATACAAATTGGAAAAGAAGAAGTAAAACTGTCACTGTTTGCAGATGACATGATACTATACATAGAGAATTCTAAAGATGCCACCAGAAAACTACTAGAACTAATCAATGAATCTGGTAAAGTTGCAGGATACAAAATTAATGCGCAGAAATCTCTTGCATTCTTATACACTAATGATGAAATATCTGACAGAGAAATTAAGGAAACTTTACCATTGCAACAAAAAGAAAAAATACCTAGGAATAAACCTACCTAGGGAGACAAAAGACCTGTATGCAGAAAACTATAAGACACTGATGAAAGAAATTAAAGACGATATCAACAGATGGAGAGATAAACCATGTTCTTGGATTGGAAGAATCAATATTGTGAAAATGACTATACTACCCAAAGCAATCTACAGATTCAATGCAATCCCTATCAAATTACCAATGGCATTTTTTACTGAACTAAAACAAAAAATCTTAAAATTTGTATGGAGACACAAAAGACCCCGAATAGCCAAAGCAGTCTTGAGGGGAAAAATTGGAGTTGGAGGAATCAGACTCCGTGACTTCAGACTATACTACAAAGCTACAGTAATCCAGACAATACGGTACTGGAACAAAAACAGAAACATAGATCAATGGAACAAGATAGAAAGCCCAGAGGTAAACCCATGCACCTATGTTCAACTAATCTATGACAAAGGAGGCAAGGGTATAAAATGGAGAAAAGACAGTCTCTTCAATAAGTGGTGCTGGGAAAACTGGACAGCTACATGTAAAAGAATGAAATTAGACCACTCCCTAACACCATACACAAAAATAAACTCAAAATGGATTAGAGACCTAAATGTAAGACTGGACAGTATAAAACTCTTAGAGGAAAACATAGGAAGAACACTCTTTGACATAATTCACAGCAAGATCTTTTTCGATCCACCTCCTAGAGTCATGGAAATAAAAACAAATATAAACAAATGGGACCTAATGAAACTTCAAAGCTTTTGCACAGCAAAGGAAACCATAAACAAGACCAAAAGACAACCCTCAGAATGGGAGAAAATATTTACAAATGAGTCAACGGACAAAGGATTAATCTCCAAAATATATAAACAGCTCATGCAGCTCAATATTTAAAAAACAACCAACCCAATCTAAAAATGGGCAGAAGACCTAAACAGACATTTCTTCAAGGAAGACATACAGATGTCCAAGAAGCACATGAAAAGCTGCTCAACATCTCTAATTATTAGAGAAATGCAAATCAAAACCACAGTGAGATACCACCTCACACCAGTTAGAATGGGCTTCATCAGAAAATCTACAAACAACAAATGCTGGAGAGGGTGTGGAGAAAAGGGAACCCTCTTGCACTGTTGGTGGGAATGTAAATTGATACAGCCACTATGGAGAACAGTATGGAGGTTCCTTAAAAAACTAAAAATAGAATTACCATATGATCCAGCAATCCCACTACTGGGCATATACCCAGAGAAAACTACAATCTAAAAAGACACATGTACCCCAATGTTCATTGCAGCACTATTTACAATAGCCAGGTCATGGAATCAACCTAAATGCCCATCGACAGACGAATGGATAAAGAAGCTGTGGTACATATATACAATGGAGTATTACTCAACCATAAAAAAGAATGAAATTGGGTCATTTGTTGAGACGTGGATGGATCTAGAGACTGTCGTACAGAGTGAAGTAAGTCAGAAAGAGAAAAACAAATATCGTATATTAATGCATATATGTGGAACCTAGAAAAATGGTACAGATGAACCGGTTTTCAGGGCAGAAATTGAGACACAGATGTAGAGAACAAACATATGGACACCAAGGGGGGAAAACGGCAGTGGATGGGGATGGTGGTGGAATGAATTGGGAGATTGGGATTGAGATGTATACACTGATGTGTATAAAGTTGATGACTAATAAGATAAAAATAATAATAAATGCAACTTCAGTGGAAAGGGGAATTAAAGCTTCAGTAGTCATGTTCCTGAGTTTCATTTGGGTGGATTAGAAAGCTAGTAGAAAGCGGCCGCATAGCACACGGAGATCAGCTCGATGCTTTTTGACCACTTAGAGGGGTGGGATAGGGAGGGTGGGAGGGAGACACAAGAGGGAGGAGATATGGGGATATATGTATATGTATAGCTGATTCACTGTTATAAAGCAGAAACTAACACACCATTGTAAAGCAATTATACTCCAATAAAGATGTTTTAAAAATTAATTAGCAGGGCATAAGGAGAGAGGGGATGGAGAGTCATTGCTTAATGGCTACAGGGTTTCTGTTTGGGGTGATGAAAAATGTTCAGAAATCGATAGTGGTGATGGTTGCACAACATTGTGAGTGTAATTAATGCCACTGAGTTGTATGACTGGTACACTTAAAAATGGCTATAATGGTAAATGTTACCATACACAGATGTATGTATGCATATGTATATATATGTATGCATTTTTTTTTTTTTTTTCTTTTTGCGGTATGCAGGCCTCTCACTGTTGTGGCCTCTCCCGTTGCGGAGCACAGGCTCCGGATGCGCAGGCCCAGCGGCCATGGCTCACGGGCCCAGCCGCTCCGCGGCATATGGGATCCTCCCAGATCGGGGCACGAACCCGTATCCCCTGCATCGGCAGGCGGACTCTCAACCACTGCGCCACCAGGGAGGCCCTGTATGCATTTTTTAAACCATAAAAATTTTTTTAAGTAAATTGCAGATAATGGTGTATTACTTCCTAAGCCTGGATAGTGTGTATGTGTTTGGTTTTTGTTATTCTTTTTTTAAATTTTTGGCTGCATTGGGTCTTCGTTGCTGCACGCGGGCTTTCTCTAGTGGCGGCGAGCCGGGGCTACTCTTCGGTGCGGTGCGTGGGCTTCTCATTGTGGTGGCTTCTCTTGTTGCAGAGCACGGGCTCTAGGTACGTGGGCTTCAGTAGTTGTGGCTCATGGGCTCTAGAGCACAGGCTCAGTAGTTGTGGCGCTCGGGCTTTGTTGCCGCGCAGCACGTGGGATCTTCCTGGACCAGGGATCGAACCCGTGTCCCCTGCATTGGCAGGCGGATTCTTAACCACTGTGCCACCAGGGAAGTCCTTCATTATTCTTTACAATGTACATGTATATTACAGTTATTGCTGAAAAGAAAGATTTTTTTTTAAAGACTGAATAGTCTTTACCTGCAGGAAAATTCTTAAGTGGTTCCTTCTTCAGGAATGCCTTCTCTCTTTTCTTTGTCTACAAGAATTCTTCCTTTCTTTAGGAATCAGTACAACTTCCTCCTTCTGAGAAGTCTCTCCCTTGCTACTGCAGCCACCATTAATCTCCCTTTCTTTTGAATTTTCTAAATATCATTACCATTCTTCCTAGCCCCCACTCAAATACTATTTCATTTCATTTTCCTTTTCATTTCAGGTGGAGAGATAGCACGCTTGCCCTGGTTTCAGACCCACTCCCTCGCTTCTCATGCTCTGCTCTCACAGTCTCTCTTGTTCTTTGATTCTTGATAGGTTAAAGCAATACGAAGCACTGTCAAAGACTGGAAGCAGAGGAAGGGAGAAGCCAGGGTAGTTCTCACTCTTTCTTTCCCTGCTTCCTGTGGAATCTGGCAGGGTCCCCATGGACAGCCCCTCCCTTCCTGGCCCCAGCTCTCCCTTGGGCAGTTCCCCCCCGTGGTTCTAGCTTCCTCTGCCTGACAGCCTAGGCTTCTGGGCTCTGGTAACATCATCTTCTCCCAGTATCACTCATGCAACAAGGGGAGCCACCTCCCAGTTTTGCTAAATCTCTGAGCTGCTTCACCATTCCCTATTTGGTTTCTTCACTCTTCCATTCATCTGTGTAACTGATCCTCTGTAAAAAAATGTCCCTTCCTCTGAAAGACCTGTTTATTTTCCTGGCTAGATCCCAACTGATACAAGGTATAGTGAAAAGAGCACAGGCTTGGAAGGTGGAGGGATCTAAGCTTGAATTCTGTTGTTTATTCTATGAACTTGGACAAGCCATTTAACCTCGTTCTGTAAACTGGGAGTCAGAACACCTACTTCACTGTGTTGCCATGAGTGTTAAATGGCACGCCTGTACCATAGTTAGGATTCAGTCAATGGTAGCTGCTATTATTGATTTATGAACTCCTTGACAGTATGGCCATGTTATTATTCTCTTTGAGTCCTAGTGCTTTACATAAAGTGCTTGTCACATTCCTGCCTTTTAAATTTCATTTCATCAGCAGCTTATTGAGCGCCTGCTATGTACTAGCAAGTGTGCTAGGCACTAGTTCTAGAAAACATGATGAAAATAAAGCCCTGGCTTTCAATGTGCTTACAGTCTAATGGGAGCGAGAGAGGGGACAACAACTAAGCCTACAGAAGAGCAATCTGACGAGCACACCAGAGGCGTGAGTGATACTGATGGTACGTGGCTGAAGGAGTGAGGCATTTGACTCTGCTAAGGGATATCAGGCACCCCTTCAGAGGAGAGGGAACTCTGCTGGCTCTGAAGGAAGAGAAGACGTCCAACAAGCCAAGAACGCAGGGAAGGGGAGCTCAGGTTGAGGGAATGGAATGAGCTTAATGGTAGAGCTCTGATCAAGTGTGTACACTCAGTACAATTTGTACATTTAGCACCTTTAACAGGAATTTGTGGAGGGACACCTCGAGGAAGACCTTGAAATCCTTGCCAGCTGCTGGACATGAATTTGATTCTAAGAGTAAAAATATCAATAGAAAATTTTGAGGAGAGGAGTGATTTGATCCAACTGTAACTTAAGAAATAGTACAAGAGAGTTTGGAGGACTTTTAGCAAGTTCCTGCTATAGTCCTACTGTAGTATAATTCGTGACACTTGGGGATTGATTGATATGGGGGATGAGCAAGAGAGTGAGTTAAAATTGGCTCTAAGGCAGCATTTCTCAATCTAGGCAACAGAATAGTATCTCATGAATAACAACAACAGTTATAGCTAATTTTTTTCAGTGTACTTAGAAAAAAGATATATGTACATTCTTTACACTGGCCTATACTTATAACATAAGGTTCTACATGATCTTGACCTCAGAGGGACAGCAGTGAGCGGTCCTGAAGTGAGATTTTAGTTCCCTGCCCAAGAATTAGACCTGGGTAGCCTGGATGAAAACCTGGAATCCTAGCCACTAGACCACCAGGGGCTAGAGGCTAGCAGCAAATTTCCCCTGGCTCTTACCCCCATTTAAAGCAAGAATGTTTCAAGGAGGCAAAAACTGTAAGAACAGGTACAAAGTTTATTATTAGAGACACAGCATAACATGTGGGAGAGCACACAGCGAAGCAGTTTGTTTATTTAAGACAGAAGCAAGGCAGAAATACACACCCAGAGAGAAAGGGTATGGGTGACCTCTCTAATGAGGAGGAGTGCAGTAAAGAGGTGATTTAAATCCCTTATATAGGATAGTTCTTCCAGGTCTTTGTTTACATTTGGCCAATTATCTTGTTTCTTTTTTCACACCTGACTGGTCCTAGGACTCTCCCCAACATGCATGTGCAACTTTTTGCTAAGATGGATCCCATCGCAGATGCCTGTGGGGGGTATGTTTGCACTTATTATGAGGTGGCAACTCCTCCCTTTTTGACCCCCAAGGAGCCTTCCTGCACATGTGCAGACAGGGAAGTTTTCCTTGACCTCAGGAGTGGTCATCTTATCTCTTTATTTCAGCAGAGCTCAGCTTCTGCCACTAGCTTTGTCCTTGGAGTGTCTGGGTGAGAACAAAGCTTCAATTTTACTCCACTTGACAAACACCAGCCATCCGGCCTAGGGGCCCATATATCTCCTACCTCAATCTGACCTGGATGACTTCTTGGACCTTGCTCAACTCTTCCCCTTTCTCAGTATGCTTCAGCTCTATCAGTCACATTTTTGTTGCTTGAATTGGCCAAACTTGGTCCTGACTCAGGACTTCCACAGTTGCTGTTCCTTCTGCCTGGAAGGAACACTCCAGACTTTTGCTTATCCTTACATAATCTGGCACCTGTTATTATTATTTTTTTTAACCACTCCCTCTTTTACTTACTCTCCTTTAGGCATTCTAACCCCTTTGCTCCTCCTGGAATATATCACGCATGCTCTTGCCCCAGGACCTTTGCACTTGCTGTTTCTTTCTGGCTAGACTTATCTTCCCCCAGATTTCTGCATGGCTCACATCCTCATCTCTTTCAGGTCCTCCTTTGTTTATGTGTTACCTTTTCAGTGAGGGATCCCTGAAACTTTAAAGCTAAGATTAAATATTCTTGGGAATTCCTTGGCGGTCCAGTAGTTAGGACTCCGCGCTTCTACTGCAGGGGACACGAGTTTGATCCCTGGTTGGGGAACTAAGATCCCGCAAGCCAAGCAACCCCAAAAGAAAAAAAAAGGGGGAAAAAAAAGAAAATTAAATATTCTTTTCCCTTTTTTTTCTGCTTTTCCCCATAGAACTTAGCTACCATTTAGCACACTATATATATTTCTTTTCTTTTTCTTTTTCTTTTCCTGTACCAGAATGTGAGCTCTGAACGTGAATCTGTTAGGGCAGATATTCTTATCTAATTTTGATTATTGCTCTATCTTCTGTGCCTAAAACACTCCTGACACATAGTTGGTGCTGAATAAATATTTGTTGAATGAATGGCTGTATGAATAGTAAAGGACTCCAGTCTCCTTCTCATATCTCAGGTCTGAAATAAAATGCCTTCCTCAGAAAGGCCTTATCTCACCCTCCCATGTAAAACTGCCTTTCAGGGACTTCCCTGGAAGTCCAGTGGTTGAGACTTCGCCTTCCAATGCAAGGGGTTCAGGTTTGATCCCTGGTTGGGGAGCTAAGATCCCACATGCTTCAGGGCCAAAAAACCAAAACATAAAACAGAAGCAATATTATAACAAATTCAATAAAGACTTTTAAAAAAATGGGAAGAAAAACCCTGCCTTTCTCATCCTAGTTACGCTTTATAACGTCATCATGTTTTATTTTACAGATAGTACTCATCGTCATCTGAAATCTTTCTATTTATTTACTTGTTTATTGTCTGTCCCCTCCCTCCCCCATTAGAACGTAGGCTCCATAAGACCTGGGACCTTGACACACAGTAGGTATTCAATAAATATTTGTTAAATGAATGAAAAGATCTGTGCTAAAGGCTTCACATGGATTATTTCACCTTCTCCCAGCAACCCCCATTAAATAGTACCATTCGACCCTCTTTTTCTCAAATGCCAAACAGGGGTTTAAAGAGCTTACACAGCTAGAAAATGATAGAATCCAGAACTGAACGCAGGCGGTTTAATTCCAGAACTCATTCTGAGTCAGTTTATTTAACTGTAGCACTTTTCAGAGCCTCTCAATCTGCAATCTTTAAGAAAAGGAAACCATATGCAACATTGCCCAAACTATTTGATGGCAGAATCCTCTTTTTTTGTGGCATATTCCTAGAGTCTTATGGATGTATTTTGGAAAAGTTGCCATAAAATTTCTAGCCCATTTGACTGGGAAGTTGCTAGAGCTTTATTTACAGGTCAATAACATAACTCTGCTGTAATCCCTTATGGCCTAATAAACCTAAGAGATGTGGTGGGATGAAGGAATAAAAGTCTTCTCAATGGCAAAGCAAAGGCAGCCCAGGGTTACTGTCAAAAGAGCAATAGAAGAGGGAGAGATCTAAGTGAGAGAGATCAAAAAAAAAGAAAAGAAAAAAAAAGTCCTAGTAAGAGAAAGGCACAAGATCACTTTTCTTTCAGCAAAGTCTGTGACTGTTCGGTATGTTGGCCTGAGTAAGTAAGGCAGCAGAAAGTTAAGTTTGTTCTGTAACACAGAGGAGCCTGCAGATCCTCTATGGAGGATGAGTAGACATTGGTATTGTTTACTCAACATCTGTTTTCTTTCTTCCTCTTTCTAACAGAACCCCACGTTTCCCCTTGTAATCTACCCTCTTTCACTCAGCCTTGTGCTTCCTTAAGCCAATTGCTCTCCTCACCCAGTATAGAAATGAATAGGTCACCCTGTGCAATTCTGGTCAGTGAGACATAAAGGCAAATCCACTTGGGGGCTTCTGGGAAAGGTTTGCCTGTTTATGGAAAAGAGACACAGGGGGAGAGGTATTGTTGGTTCTGCATGTGATGCCTGGGACTAGACAAAGTTAACGTGAATAATGAGAATGGTAGAGCAGAAAAACGGAATATTCCCTCTTTAGTTCTCTTATGTGCTGCTTTAAAAAAAAAAAACCCAGCTAACCTGGGGGCCTATTAAAGGGATTAAATTTTAGATAAGGAAATAAGTCACTCATTTCCAGGGAATAGCATTATGCCATGCATTATTCCGTTTCAGAGTTTCAGCTTTTTCAGGTGACTGTCAGTTGACTGTTTCCGGAACGAGAGGCTGGGCCTCAGTTACGTGTGTGGTTTGCACAGGGTGTTGCAACAGAGGAGGGCCAGTGCCAGCTCAAGGATTGCTGCTAAACTGGTAAAAGTGGGACTTTGTTGGAAAAGATATGAGGAGAGTAGCTGTCAGATCCATGGTGTAAGACTGGAGTAAAGATCCCCAAACCACTGTAGCCGAGGATTTTAGGGATCCTTCCTGTTCCTACACTTGGTTCTCATCTCTGGATGTCCCCAGCTACATGGCTGTCGGTGGGTCTTGTGAAATTCCCGCTTGAAACCTGCAAAGTCTGCTGTCCCTCCACCTCAAAACATGAGACTTGCTGCCTGTGTTCTTGCCTAAGACCTCCAGAAACAGCCTGGAGAAGATGTACATCCTGTCAGACTCATCTCCTCAGTTGTTGGTTACTCTGGGGGAATGGAGACTCAATAAAAATAGAAAGGGAGGGGTGTCTCTTTGGCCAAATAATCCTGTCTTCATTCTCCCTGTAAAGCTATCAGACAGCCATGGGCTTCAGAGTCTGATTTTAATGGATTTTTAGATTTCTTTAAGGAGCAGAAGTGAGTACTCCTGCCCTTATTCCATGAACTTGCTCAGGTAACTTTTCCAAGGCCTCACATTTAGTAAGTAGAGGAGTGAGGATTAAAATCCAAGTTATCTACCTCCCAACATCTGTGCACATAACCATTATGCTAAACAAGACCTGTCAATGTTTGTACCAAGTAAATTCATGCATGAGAATATCCTGTGAAGGGCTTGCAGTCAGAAAAAGATAATGAAACTGATGCCCTCCCCACCCATCACCATTCCCCACCTTTCACTTCTACCCAAATTTTAGTAAAGCCTCTCGCTCTCAGTATAGAGCACAGATTGCTCACTAGAGATGCATAGTTTCATGCTTCACACCCAGCATAGCACAATTAGGTAAGTGTGAGACTATCTCAGGCTCAAGGAGACCATCTATGTGGGCACATCTGTCATTTAGATATGTCCTACCAGACGCAGCGGATCCAGCAGGGTGGAGGAACCCATGAACTGCTAACAGTTTATTAGACAGGGAATCTCAGTTACTATGATGGGAATGATTTCCCAGAAATGGGCACCTGGGCAAAGCTGTCTTAGGCAATGAAAAGGCTCAGCTATCATCAAGCTATTTGTGAGTAGCAAGGAAAGTTATCTTATTTATCACCACCTCTGGGACATTTGTTTGAGAAAAAAGAGTGAACCTTGTTTCATACTTTCATCCTTGACTTGGTATATTCATTAAGTAGAGAGCTCCATGCCAGGCTTTCCTGCTCCCTTCAAGGCATGAAAGAATGATAGTTATAGAAACTTGTTTATGCATATCATTTTATATTTTATAATTTTATATGTAAGTATATGCTATAAATATATTTATATACTGTAACTATAATATTAATATAAAGATTTTATATTTTGTTATTTTACATATATAACTTATTATCTTGTAAGTTTATAATCTACAAAATGCTTGCAATGTGACACTTTTTTTTTTTTGGAGGGGGGAGTGGGAAATCATGCTTACAAACTTGGAGTAGCCATATTTAGACAGGTACTAAAAATGACCGTTGGTGATGCAATGGATGAAGTGGTGATAAAGTTTAAATAAACAAGCTTGGATTGGCAAGACAAGAAGCTGTAGCTGTTAGTCTAAAGTGCAGAGAAAGAGAAAGACAGAATGCAGCCTGCGTTGAGTGCTAGTTGCATATACAGTGAAAGCAGGGACAAAGATTGTGAGTGTTTTTCATGGATTCAGTATAGGCTCAGCCAAAGAGAGCTGACCTGGAACCATTTCAAATTTCACTCAAGAGTTCTGCTCAGAAAGGTGAAGTGACCCAAACAGAGGGTTGGTTTGCCTCTTTCCCACTGCTGTGGGAAGAAGCATAAGTCACCAGATGGAGGTAAATGCTTTGCCTGCAGGACAGGCAGTTCAATGTGGGAGCCTCCAAAGTACCCAGGAAACCACCCATGAGAAGAACAGTCAGCTTTGAACATCATCCAGAAAGAGAGAGCTTTTAAACATTTGCCACAGCTAAAGAAAACCAGTTAATGTTAACCCAGTGCCAGGGTCCCTTGGTGGCAGTCAGGTAAGACAGTTCCTGCCCCTTAGTTCTTATTCACCTCCCTCTTTTAACCTTGGAGGATGGGGAGGCAGCCTGATGGCAAGTGGGGAAGGAGGAGCATAAGTACCAAGTAGGGAAATCAAGAGGAAACTGAAGCTTTCTCATTGCAAGCACTTTGTCAAGGGTTCTAACACCATACCAGACATTCTATATATAGTTTAAACACCAAATGTACCTCAGAATGAGTTTCCTAAAGTAATATCTGACTTCAAATTCTAGCTCTCTCAGCTTACTGGAAAGGAAAGTAGTCAGAAGTCATGTATTTTAATGTTGTGAAGGACTTGCTAAGGGTGATTTTTCAGGGGACTTGTGGGGAATCAAACACAAAATCATGCACTGACTTACTCAAGAGAAAGTTAAGCATCCATCTTCTTTTTCCCCTCATAGAGGAATCAAGCCACCAGCTCTATCCCTGTTAACAGAGTTATAGAACTAAAACTTCTCTTTGCATTTGGATTTCTGGACTATCTCTTGATACTGATTTCCAATTTATGATTTTATGGATCTACATCTGTTACTACATCTCTGCATTTTGAACAAATACTTAAAATTTGTTTCTTGCATTTGTAATTAAACAGTTGACCAGCATAAGTCCAATAAGAATTATTTGAGGCCAAATATTTGCTGCTTTTAGCATGCCTAATAATTTAGATCTTTGTCTTACTTGAATAGTCATAAGTATAAGCATTTTATTTTTCTGCTTTCTGCTCATTTTTATAAAATAGGCTTAGATAAAGCATTCAAATCATTGCATAAATCAACAATGCTTTACAGATAGTAGAACAATCCAGACCAAACAGAACCAATGACTGACAATAAATTCCTGGGAAGTGTGGAGTAGATTTGTAAGTTTGATGAATTTTGCTTGAATTTTAAGATGAGTACTTTATCAGTACAATTCTACTTCCTTGACTATTATGTTCAGGCTATTTGAAATATTCAAGCCTATCCAGGTTCCCAATACAAAGATGAAAATATTGGAGGCAAACACAAGTTTGATCCACTTCTTGTCATGTGCTAGAGGTCACATGGGAGAACAAGATAATTAGAAGTTATGTTTTCCTTCAAATAACCTCTTTGGAAATATTTGTCAAGACATTTAGTGAGAGATTTCAAATGTGACAATTTAAAGTTTCAAAACAATCCAAGATAAATAAATGCAAGACTACAGGAACAAATCTTATCAACACTACTAATTTATTCACTAGTTGAAGGTTTCTAATTTTGTGTGTATCAAAAGCTTTCATCATGAAAATAGAACTATAATAAGAAATGACAAAATGAGAAAGCACAGAAGCTAAGAACTCAACTTTTGCTTGAACTGTTATTCTGCCACTTGTTAGTTGTATGATCTTGAGAATGTTGCTCGGCTCACTGTATCTCATTTTCCTCCTAGATAAAAAGGGGCAAATAGTACCATCTTCCTGCCAGAGTTCAGAACAAATTATGAGACAGGAATGGAGAAGGTAGATGGTGATGAAAATATCACCTGCTAAACTTCTAAAGGCTAGAATTGAAGATGTGACTTAGATGTATTGTAATTATAGGCTTCCTAACATGGAACACCAGTCATACGTTAGGAAGTGGAACCTGCTGGTCTCCCCATGAAGGAGCCTGCCACTGCAATTATATGGCATGAAGGAGTAGGAATGAGTGCATGCTGTCTGTGGATCCCAAGTTAAAATGAAACAGGAAGGGGCTGAGATAAGCATTTAAAAATTTTTCTCTCTAACTCATCAAGAAAAAAAGTCTCTCCTCTTTCCCTGGGGAGGGGAAAGAGGAGTTGGCAGAGAGTGGACAGTGAAGCTCCTTCCACAATGAAAACATCAGAATGGGGCGAAGAAAGTTGTACCCCTAAACACTTCCCAGACTTTTGTTCTCTTAATCCATTGGCCTTGACCATTTGTCCTATATTCAACCACGCTCTGGCTGTCCCCTTGTGGAGAAAAGGTCAGCAGATTATCAGGACAGTCTGGTTCTCACTTTCATAGGGATGTTCCCCCAGAGGAGCCAGTCATGCTCCTCTGGAGGTCTTCCTGGTATACTCGAGGTCCGTAGTGTTGCTTCTGTCCCAGAATGCTCTGAAATAGGCCAGATGTGTATATTAAATAAATTAACTTGAAGGCAACATTGAAAATCAATTCCCTACTTTATTTCCCAATCCAAATTTTGTCTAGCCAAGTTGTCCAATTACATATTATGTTAGTTCAGGTCCACTGAGAAGTAGATGCCAAGAAGGGATCAGACATGTAAGAGATGTATCAGGAGAAGAAACAGGAGAAGGCGAGGGGAGGCTTCAAACCATGGTGCAGGTCTGACACCTGTGCACTAAGAAAGAGAGGAGGACACGGTAGGGGGACTTTTAGAGTGCAGTGCTGCTCCTTGAATGGTTAAACCTGGGTGATGGGCACTCATTGAGCCAAAGACACTTGCTGGAGGAGTTCTTTGTCTCAGTGGAATGGACCTGCTTTAATACTCTAACCATCCTCAGTCATTGGCTAGGAGCAGCTGGTGGGAAGGGTGGCCTCAGTGTGAACACAGTGGTGGATCCAGAGGCTGTCAGTCCATTGAGCTTCCTGCAGATGGAGATTTGAGCAGTGCATTTTCATAGCTACAACACGCATATAGCTCATCAGTGATTCCACAATGGTATCAAGTGACAACATAAAACACTCCAATAATAACATCTTAACAATAAGATACTTCATGTCCCATGATCAAATTCTATGGAGAAATTACAGTAAAAAAAAATTTGATTCCCCTCAACCCCTGCTCTGCTTGCAAGTCCAAATAAGTTAAAGTCCAAAAGGATTAAAACCCTTGATCAAATTCTCTTGACTTTATGAGTTCAAGTTAAAAAAATTAAAATCCAAAATTTATTTCCTCCCATTTTCTTATCCTCTCAGTCTTAGTCAAGAGAAAGCAGATATGGAGGCGGGTTCCCTCAGCACCACAGCACCTGGAATGGTTGTGTTTCCTTCAAGAACCCAGAGTTAGAATTTGTCTTCATGATCCCCACTTTATAAAAAGTCTGAAGAATTCCTAGAACATACAAGATTATAAAAGTTCTAGCTCAGTAACTATACAATTTAAAAAACAAACTAATCCCTAGATCATAGTAGAGTTACCACAGGAAAATTATGCTCCCAGATCACATCTCTTAGTGAGGCCAAAAACTGTATCAAAGGTACCCAAATTAAGGTGAACAGATGGAAATAATCTGGGTTTTCATCTCACCAAGATTCATTCATTCACATCACAAATAATTACTGAATGCCTACTAAATTCCAGGAGCTATTCTAGCAATGAATGAAATAGACAAGACTCCTTGCTTTCATGGAGCAAAATTGCATTCTATTGGGGAAGACATTCTTTAAATGGGATAAATAATTAAATATGTAACATGTTAGTGACATGATAAGGAGGAAAAAAATAAAGAGGCTATTATGACATGTTGAGAGGGGATTAGAATTTTAGCTAGGATAGTCAGGGAAGGCAATTTTTTTTTTAACATCTTTATTGGAGTATAATTGCTTTACAATGGTGTGTTAGTTTCTGCTTTATAACAAAGTGAATCAGCTATATGTATACATATATCCCCATATCCCCTCCCTCTTGCGTCTCCCTCCCACCCTCCCTATCCCACCCCTCCAGGCGGTCAAAAAGCACTGAGCTGATCTCCCTGTGCTATGCGGCTGCTTCCCACTAGCTAGCTATTTACATTTGGTAGTGTATATATGTCCATGCCACTCTCTCACTTCATCCCAGCTTACCCTAGGGAAGGCAATTTTGAATAAAACCCTAGAGGATGTTAAAGAGTAAGCCCTGAGGTTATCTAGGGAGAGATCATCTAAAGGCAGAGGAAATGCAAAGGTGGGAGACAGGAGTGTTCCTGGCATGTTTACCCGCAAGGAGGCCTTTGTGGCTGGAGTACAGGGAGCAAGGTGGAAAGTGATAAAGGGATGAGATTAGAGGGACACAGAAGGACAGATCATGTGGAGCCGTGTGAGCATTCACTCTGATGAGCTGGAAGCCAGTGGAGGGTTCAGAGCAGAGTACTGACTTGAACTAACAAGATCACCTGGATGCTGGGTTGAGAAGAGACTCTAAGGGGCCAAGTACCGAAGCAGGCAGATGATTTAGGAAGCAATTGGGATAACCTAGGGAAGAGAAGATTGTGGCTTGGAGCAAGGTAGTAGCAGTGAGGGGTGACATGTAGTTGGGTTTCTGTATATAGTTTGAGGACTGTCATTTCCAAGTTTTGGGAGTTGAGAAAATGTGAGCTTAAACTCAATTGGGAGAAATCACCCATCAAGAAGTTAATCTCTCACTTCTGATGTGGAAGGAAGAGCCAGCTCTGCATACTATTGTCTCTCTCAGGGAGTGGCATTTGTGACACTTCTGGCTTCTAAAAACATTTTTACATTTTCACATGATGGCAGTCCCAGTCAATAGGCTTCACTTGAAGTACCCTTCCTTCCTGTCTAACACATTCAAAACCCTTTACTTTCCCTTTTCCTATTGAGTCCCATGGTTCTGGTATCCCATGCTGAAAAGAGTGGGGCTTTGTCTAGTCACATAGCTTCCATGCTATCTTATGAATAGCACTTTACTCCTAATCCACAGGGCTTGTTGCCCTTCTTTACCCCTTGCCATGACTAAGACACCTGCCTCCACTGGATGACTTCCTCCTGCTTCCTAAAATTGTTTCAACAGGATAATCACCCTTAGCAGAGACCTGAACTAAAGCTGCTTTTGGAACCTGTACCCCTATGGACCTAGGAAGTGTCTATTACCTATCTTAAGTCCTACTCAAGACCTTATCTTTCACTTTGAATGTTACAATCCTTGAGTAGAACCTTTCAGCTACATCTTTTTCTGCAACAAGAGATTAGACGTCTGGTGTTATATTTCCTTCCTCTGCTCTACTGCTATTTTTTAGAAAGGCTCATCTGAATTTATAACAGTTCAACCTGATTTTAGGTTGCTCCCTTTCTTTCTCTGCTCATAGTAAAGCTAGGATTGTTTGCTGAATTTGTGATCTTCTTTCTTCTGTTTTCTTACACACTTTTAATTTTTTCTCTCTTTTTGTCTTCTGGCCCAGACATGCATTTTTCTTACATACTCCTCTAAGTTTTGTTTGTAGGGTCTCCCATAGTGAGACATGGAGTCTAAGCATTCTGTGTTTGCCTAAAGCAAAGAAACTCTTACCTTCACCTTTCTGAGTTGTATAATAATCCCTGGAGATAGTCTCCTAATAGATTAATATGAAATCCAGGGCCTGGACTTGACTTGTCATTGTCTTCTCCCCGGCTTGCAGGTGTAGGACCTGTACTACTCTGCTACTGGCCTCACCGAGAGCAGACCAGAACACATGGTTTTTGCAAGCTGGAATATGTGAAAGAGAATGGGGAAGGAGAAAGGAACATCAGTTATATTTGATCTTTGTCATGGCCCTGAGCCTCATCCCAAACTCACCAAAGTTCCTTCTCCTCTCCTGGGAAGTAATAAGTGTATTCAGGCAAGGACAATTACTCTAATGGTTGTTCTCCCATATGCGAGGCAGTATCAGGAATGAAGAGTCAGTGTTCCCCTATAAAAGTATGTAAAATACCTAGCATAGTGTCTGAAAAGAGATTAGAACTCAATAGATGTTGACTATTATAAATAGAAAAAGGGACTTCCCTGGTGGTCCAGTGGTTAGGACTCCATGCTTCTGTTGCAGGGGGAATGGGTTCGATCCCTGGTTGGGGAATTAAGATCCCACAAGCCGCATGGTGCAGCCGGAAAAAGAAAAAAAACTACCTATAAGCAATTTATAGGAAAGGTATGAAGTGACAAAAATGTTTCAAATAAATGGACAAAAATTGTTTAAATAAATAAATAAATAAATAGAAAAAGAAATATTGAGATGAAAATTATTTTCCAGTTTGTTATTTATAGGAAAAGCTAAAGGGAAAAAGTATACATGATAGAAGTAGGGCAACCAAGCAAATCCTACGATACTGGATTTTCAGAGTTTTTTTTTTTTTTTTTTTAAGAGTAAACCCCTATGCCTTAAATTGTCCTTTTAATGCTCACCTATGAATACAACCTGCTTCAAACATGGAAACAGCCTCCAGACAAATGAACACAATCAGGTCATGTGTGAAGTTTTTTCTTGGATCTCAGGACCACAGAACTGGATTAATCCTAATCTTTGGTTATGACACTCTCCTTGTTGGTTTCTCCCTCCCTCCTTCCTTCCCTCCTTGCCCTGCCCCCTTCCTAATTACTCCCTCTCCTAAGGAATCTTACAACATCAACCCCTTATTCAGAGTGGAACAGAACTTTAGGATTCTCCTGCCCTCCCCTCATTCCCCTTCCAGACAACTGTCTTTAGTTATTGGGCTGAGTTTGAAATTTTAATAAACACTGAAAGTGACAGACTTGCCACATCTGGAAGAAAAAACTGCCATTCCTTTTAGTTTCTCCCAGAATTCTAAGTGCATCCCAAAAGCTCAAAGGAAGGGTGTGGTTTTGACTCAAACTTTGCCCTTTTTGCCAACCTCAGGGAGTCTGGGTTGAGTTAGGAGGAATGTAACAAAACCTGACAATGGACAAGTCTAATGTGGTTTGGAGTTTTATTATGAAACTTCTGTGTAGTTCTGCTTTTCACCCAGTTGTGTCATAAGAAAACGACCAAAACATTCATTTCAGTTTCTGCTAACCATCTTTTAGACTAACACAAATGCATATTCAGTATTTAAATATTCTGTATTGTAACTAGCAAATTATCATAAGATGTTGAAAATGTATTATGTACTGATTCATAAGCCAGTTTTAAACTATTGCCTTACTTTCCTTTATTATAAGTATGATCATATGTATACATATGTATACTATGTACAATACCATAGATCCATATAAAAATATACACATTAAAAACACAAACAAAATATTGGGACTTCTCATTATTTTTATTATGTAAACAATTTATATTTATTAAAGAAAAATTGGATAATGCAAAAAATTAGAAAGAAAGAAAAATTATGTATGGGACAATTTATCAATTTATTCTGCTGGCAACTGATATCATGCTAGGTGCTGAGAAAAATACATAGATGACTAGGACATAGACTGTAACCTATAGGAGAGAGACATAACTAAGTACATATATTTTGAATCTTCAGTGAAAGGTTACATTTATCAGGCATCTTCAGTATTCCAGTATCTGCCTGTTACCTATAACTCAGTCATTTAGAGATAGAGTCTGTTTACCCAGAAATCAGATGATCTGCGGGTGCCTGGGTTGTATCATGGTTTAACTTGAGGTCCAGCTCTCTTTAGCCTGCGTGTATCTGCACTTCATTCTTTAGAGAGGCAGCAGTTGGAAAGAAATCTTTCCACTTGTTACATGGGCTGGGAGGGCTGGGTGGATGAGTGCCAAAAGGTTCAGTGTTGATAGGGTCCGCTGAAGATCAAGGTAGGAAAGGGACATGGTTATGTAGTGTATTAATGACTCATTCCAAATTTTACAGGAAGGACAACCACCAGGCAGAAAGTTTTTTCTAAAGTAATTTAAAATAAAATTTTGAAAAGGATTTTAACAAAATAGAGTTTAGTCAATAATTTAATCATTTTTTAATCAGTATATTAAGTCACATAGTGATCGTGTAAAGTTAGAAGCCAGAAATCAACTGGTTTTACTTGTGCCTCAATGTGTACTATTAATGGTAGACTTCCATAGGCTTCAGATAATTAGAACTGTATTTCTAAGATTTCAAGATAGTTATGCTGGGAATTATACAGACGAAGTAAAATTGTAAGACCCTATAACTATGATCATTTAACATAACAAGGAACTGGAAGAGAAGTATGTCAGTTCTTCTTAGGTAAGGTGGTTGAGGTAGCTGGACACAAAGGAGAAACTGAGTATCATCTAATTCTGGCTTTTTTCTACTGATGAAGCAAAACCAGACGGTTTATAATTCTCCCTTGATTATGAATTTTACACACACACACAAAACGTCTAACAAATTCAACATTAACATAACCTATTGCTTTCATTTATCCATCCGTGTGCCACCCATTTATCCAGAAAATATTTATTATGTATCTGCTATGAGGGAAAGTACTTTTCTGAACACTGTATTACCAAATGCCTCAGTTGAAGAACAATTACATGTTGTGAGATATGATTTCATATAATAACATTAAGCTTCTATGAGAAACTTGGAGTTTGTTTATAAAATAAATGAGTTTAAATTTAAGGAGCAAATAGCACTCAGTTTTCAAAACTGAGGGTTGTTTGTTTGTTTGTTTTTTACAGAATACTCCTAAACTACCATGCCATTCTCAGTTATGAGTTTCTACTGCTAACGATCAAAAGAAAAACGCTTCCCATGGCAAGGAGAATCAGCAGTGGATTATTTGACTCTCATTGTGGTTTATTTCATTACACGAGGAGTCACATTTTTTCCTTTGTTAGTTACAGAGGTTGAGAAAAATCTGGTGGCTATACTTTACATAGGTTACAAAAAATAAATTGTTGTTCCCCAAACTGTGTATCTGGCTCCTAAGTCTCCCCCCAGAGTCCTGGCTGTCTTTTATCCATTGCTAACTAAACATTTCCCCACTAGTGCTCCCCAGGCACACAAACTTCGTGTTTATGAAGCTGAACTCTGTGTAGTCGTCCACAAGCCTAGTTTTCTTGAATTCTCTCATAATTAACAGTACCACCATCTACCTAGTTTCTCAAACTAGAAATTGGATGCTCATTTAGAACCTGCCTTTGCTGGCACTCCCATAGTTACTAGGTCATCAAATTCTGTTAATTTTATCTTCAGAATAGATTCTTTACTTTATCATCACCACTGCTTTAGTGCCACTCACACTTATATATTGCCTGGACTATTGCGAAGACCTCCAAAATGAACTTCCTGCTTCTGGTTTCTCAATACTCTAGGCCATCCACTATATTGACATTAAAGTTATCTTTTCCTAACTTAAATATGCTCATGTCACCCTCTCTGAAAGTCTTTGAACAGACCCTGACTAACTACAGGATTAAGTCCAGTCATGTAGCATGGCCTTTAAGAATCTTTATAATCTGGTCCTAAATGTTCTTTTCAGGCCCATCTCTCCACAAGTATTATGTCTTTCTGCCAAATGGGACTGCTTGCCTACATATACCATGCATGCCCCTTTTATAACCATGAGCTACTGAATATGCTCTCTCTTTGTGTAGAATCTGCACTGGGTAAACCCCTACTCGTCTTTCAAGATGTATCTCAAATATTATCTCCTTTGAAGTCCTCTGGAAGAGTTAGTACCTCTACTCTCTGTGCTGGGCTATTCTTTGCTTGACCTTTTTGACCCCCTCTCTACCATTTTCCATCTGTCTTGTGCCCTGGGAAGCTGACCTCTTTGGACAATATTAACCGGGTTTTCTCTGACTTTCTGGTGGATTTGAACAATGGGAGGCCCTGGAAGAAGCTCAGAGGACAGAAGAGAATAAGATTGTAGTAATATTTCCTTAACTCCCTCCCTCCCAGGCCTTGGATTGGCAAGGGCTACATTAATCTACCAAAAAATTCCTGTTAGGAAACCTCCCTTATAGTAGAGCTGTCTCTCTGGATCTTGGTAAGAGCTCCTTTCCTTTGCCTCTTTAGGACTAAGGGTGGGAGCAGTTTCTCAGTGTTGGTGCTTAATTATCCCTAACTCTGCTTATACCTTTCTAAATAAATTATTTTAAATTCTCTTTAATCATTCTTTTTGAGTATGCCATCTGTTACCGGTCCTGACTGCTGTACTCCTTTAGTGCCATTTAGATATCTCCTTGGCTGTACTTAACACATTATATTCCAATTATTTTTGCCTACCTGTTCATTTCGCCCATTAAACTCCTTAGGGCAGGTCTGAATCCAGGGAAAGAATCCTGTGACTAGGTAGAGAAAAGCCTTCTTCTCCTAGGAAGGTTTTGCAAAGACCAGAGTAGGAAGTGCAGATGCCAGAGCAAGGAGGGATCTCTGGAGCATGCAGAAAACCTGAAGGACCTGGGAGGAATCTTTGAGAATCAGGTAAGCAACTGCCTGCCTGCCTTGATTAGAGGGGTCAACCTGGCTGAAAAGGAAAATCAGAAAGCGGGGACTGAAAAATCTGACACAACTAATTGGCTTTGTCAATCTCAATCTCACTTGGGCTAAAGTCTGAGAATCTTGGCCTGACATTTGGAATCCAGTGATAGAGGCTTTCAGATTTCACCTAATAAGGGGACCAAGAACTATAAACAAAAGGGCAATGATTCTAAAAACCATATAAGACTTCTTAAACTTCCATAATTGTTGGAGGTGAGAGTTGGAGGATCCCAATCAATAGCACTTCTCCTTCCTGCCCAACTTTCCAACAAATTGAGAAATAAAAGATTAAGACAGATGGGGTCAAAAATAATAGTGATAATAGCAATGATAGCTCAAACTTGTGGAACACTTACTTTGTAATAAGCACTGTTCTAAGTGCTTTGTATATATGAACTCAATCTTCACAATAATTCTGTGAGTAGATATTCTTAGTCCCATTTTTGTAGGTGGAGAAATTGAAGCACAGGGAAGTTAAGTAACTTGCCCAAAGTCACATGGCTGTTATTAAGTGGCAGATACTGGGGTATTAACCAGTTTGGCTCCAGAGTCTATGCACCTAAGCATTACACATTGCCTTTTGAAATAGAACACATTTATTGTGGATAAACCTGATGTTGGAGAATGTGATTTGTATCTATGAACAAGAAGGATTCCTAATGCTGAACCCCTGATCATGGACAGTGCTGAACTTCTGCAGGCTTCCTTACATGGGGCTTGTTTCTGGAAAACTTGGGGAGTGGAAAAGCAGAGAAATTATCTTCCTCCAGGCAGGCTGGCTGCAAGGAGAGGGACTTCTCTGGTGGTTGAGTGGTTAAGACTCCGTGCTTCCAATGCAGGGGGCATGGGTTTGATCCCTGGTGGGGAATTAAGATCCCCCATGCCTTGTGGCCAAGAAAAAAAAAGAGAGAGAGAGAGGGGGCCGGAGAGAGAGTGAGAGCGAGACAAAACAGAGAGGCAGACAGACAGAGGGGATAAACAGGGAGCTTGCGTAAGCATGCCACTTTCTCTTTTCATTGTCATCAATCAGATTAAGTAAATTCTCCTCTCCTGGGGAAAGAGTTGAGGGGTGGAGGAAATTAGGGGTATTACATTAGTGGAGCCCCCTCCACCTGGAAGGAAACATCAGGAATTGGGAAGAGATATGTTTCTCCTTCAATGTGATGTCCCTATATTTATTACTTTTTAAAATTCTCAATATCAGTGCTACATTGTGCTGAAATTATTTGCTTGTCTGTCTCTCCCTCCTCCTTCCTGCCTCACTTCCGTTGCTTTTTTTTTTTTTTTCTGTTTTTTTATTTTTGGCTGTGTTGGGTCTTCGTTGCTGGGTGTGGGCTTTCTCTAGTTGAGGCGAGCGGGGGGCTACTCTTCGTTGCGGTGCACGGGCTTCTCATTGTCTTGGCTTCTCTTGTTGCGGAGCACGGGCTCTAGGCGTGCAAGCTTCCGTAGTTGTGTCTTGCGGGTTCTAGAGCGCAGGCTCTGTAGTTGTGTCGCACAGGCTTAACTGCTCCGCAGTATGTGGGATCTTCCTGGACCAGGGCTCGAACCCGTCTCCCCTGCATTGGCAGGCAGATTCTTAACCACTGCGCCACCAGGGAAGCCCTACGTTGCTTCTTTTTTTTTTTTTTTTGCTGTACGCGGGCCTCTCACTGCTGTGGCCTCTCCCGTTGCGGAGCACAGGCTCCGGACACACAGGCTCCGCGGCCATGGCTCGCGGGCCCAGCCGCTCCGCGGCATGTGGGATCTTCCGGGATCGGGGCACGAACCCGTGTCCCCTGCATCGGCAGGCGGACTCTCAACCACTGCGCCACCAGGGAAGCCCCCTACGTTGCTTCTTAACAGCAGAAATCTTTTTCTATTAACCTCTGGATCTCTGGTGACTGGCCCATGGTACACACTCGATAATTGCTCGTTAAATGAAAGAATGAACAAATAAGTATTTTTCTCTAATTCCTAGAAAATACAGAAGTAGGAATTTAACAGCATACTAGGATTTGTTGTTAGCTCAGGAATCGATTAGCCATTTCAGAATTTCAGCTTCCTGGCTTGAGGTCATCCTGAACCTCTTTAATTCCTGGTTTTATTTTTAATATAAGGGCATAAGAGGTGAGCTGGAGAAGCTGAAAGCTTCCTACTTACTGCTGCTGCTACCCATGGCTTTTCTGCGACTGGAATCAGACAAAGTGGTGAGGGACAGCATACAGCAGCAGTTTGGCACATAGCTTGGTTATCCCTTGTCTAGAAAAAAGAGGACTTGGGCTTTGGTGTCGTTCAACCTAGTGTTGAAAACCCACTTTGCAATTTACTAGCTCTGTGACCTTGGGCAGATTATGCCTGTAGCCTAGAGCTATGTTCTAGTAGGTTTTAGGCAGCTCCCTTCTGTGAGGATGTCATCTGCTTTTCAGAAAGACTCGCATTTGACTGCTTTGATGGAATTACTCATGCCCTAGCTCATAGCCTCCTTTTCCATTTTTGAAATCAGCCTGCTTTATCTTCCAGACATCAGATTCTGCTGTTTGATAGCATGTGACTATCGAGAAATGTGATTATTCCTCTTACTTTATCCTGTTTTTCTAGTTTGTGATTGTATCTCAATTAACTATTTCCTTAGTTACTGATTGACTTAATGGAATCCAGCTTCATTGACATAGTTGTGAACTTTGGTTACCACTAACATCTATTTGAATCACAGTAGCTTGTCAAATTGCCCTGATATTTTTACTGCATCTTCCAGAACCGCTGAAGCTTATTACCAATGGTCACTTCAAAATGCGTCAGTTATTTTTGCCTCTCAGTAGAGTTATCCAAATATAACACGTTTCCTTGACCAATCAATCCTGTGTATCTTGTACCTGGGAACACATATTTCTGGTAATGCTATATGAAATTATCCAAAACTTAAGCATCTAAAGAAATGGTCATTTATAAACCAGGGCACAGAAATAAGTAACTGGGAAAGACTTCAGCAAGACCCAGTTTTTCAAAACTGTACTCCTACTGTATTATGGGACAACTTCTTGTCAACTTGCTTCAATTTACTAATCCTTTCATGATCCTCCTATTGCAATAAGCCAAGTTCATTCTTGTCTTCACAGACTGCTGATTTACAGATTCAGAAACTATTCCCCGAAGGCTACTAAATAATAAGTACCAGTGACATTGGCCCACATTTACCTAGGTTTGTAAAATGTTTTGAACCCATTCTCTCACCGGATTTGAGTTCTAGAACAGAGGATCTTACATGGAGCCATCTTTACACTAGTAGATTGATGACTCTCTGTTCTGTATTTTCGAAACCCTGGCTGTGTTTCTGCCTCCAAGGCCACTGCTTATTTATTAATGCATTTAACTAACATTTATTGAATCTCCTCCTGTTTTAAGCAGTGCACTAGAAATTCTGGGGGAAATAAAGATGAACATGACATGGTTCCTGCATTTAAACCAGGGAGAAAAATTTAAAATTGACCAACATGGGACTTCCCTGGTGGTGCAGTGGTTTAGAATCCGCCTGCCAATGCAGGGGACATGGGTTCGAGCCCTGGTCCGGGAAGATCCCACATGCTATGGAGCAACTAAGCCTGTGGGCCACAGCTACTGAGCCTGCCCTCTAGAGCCCGTGAGCCACAACTATTGAAGCCCGCATGCCCTAGAGCCTGTGTACTGCAACTACTGAAGCCTACGCACTCCAGGGCCCATGTGCCACAACTATTGAGCCCATGTGCCACAACTACTGGAGCCCGCGGCCTAGAGCCCGTGCTCCACAACAAGAGAAGCCACCACAATGAGAAGCTCAAGCACCTCAACGAAGAGTAGACCCGCTTACCACGACTAGAGAAAGCCTGCGCACAGCAACAAAGACCCAATGCAGCCAAAAAATAGATAAATAATAAAATAATAAAAATAATAAAATTAATCAACAAAGATACAATGTTAAGATACTATAATATATTTATATAAAGAGCTAAAAGAATACAGCAGGAAGAGAGGCTAATTCAGGCCCAAGCTTTAGGGTGGCTTCAGCGTCAGAGAAGAGGAAATTATTAAAAAAGAAAAAAAAAAAACCTAACAGCAAAACAAAATCCTGAAGCAAAGTAAGATTAATTTAAATTCATTTAAATTTTTTTAAAAATTTCATATTATAGATTATACTTTTTTCTTGGGGCTGTGGGGGACTGTATGACAGGAGAGATAGTTGTGAAATCTAACAATCAAGATGGGGTGTCACAACTTCAAAGAGGTTAGAAATCATTGTCTTGGTATCCTAGAAGTTTAAATGCTTGCTTGGACCTTGTTACATACAATTTCTAGGCAATGAGTACAGAGAGAAATTTGTGCCCAATAAGCAGAACTAAAGGTTTTTTTTTTTTTTTTTTTTTTTTTTTTTGCGGTACTCGGGCCTCTCACTGTTGTGGCCTCTCCAGTTGCGGAGCACAGGCTCCGGACGCGCAGGCTTAGCGGCCATGGCTCACGGGCCCAGCCGCTCCGCGGCATGTGGGATCCTCCTGGACCGAGGCATGAACCCGTGTCCCCTGCATCAGCAGGCAGACTCTCAACCACTGCGCCACCAGGGAAGCCCCATAAAGGGTTTTTAATAGCAATCACTTACTTATCTTTTTTAAAAAATTTATTTATTTTATTTATTTTTGGCTGTGTTGGATCTTCGTTGCGGTGCACAGTCTTCTCATTGCGGTGGCTTCTCCTGTTGCGGAGCACAGGCTCTAGGCTGCGGGCTCCAGTAGTTGTGGCACATGGGCTCAGTAGTTGTGGTACATGGGCCCTAGAGCGCGTAGGCTTCAGTAGTTGCAGTACACAGGCTCTAGGGCATGCGGGCTTCAGTAGTTGTGCCTTGCTGGTTCTAGAGTACAGGCTCAGTAGTTGTGGCGCATGGGCTTAGTTGCTCCGTGGCATGTGGGATCTTCCTGGACCAGGGATTGAACCCGAGTCCCTTGCATTGGCAGGCAGATTCTTAACCACTGCACCACCAGAGAAGTCCCACTTACTTATCTTTATCTTAATAATTATGATAAGGTGACTACATGGCATCAGAACCTAGATGAGTATTTCCCATTTCATAAATAGGGACATTTAAGTTTTATACTTGAAGGATATTGGGAAAACATCCTTAATTCTCACTGTAAAGACAGCAGTGATTTCCTTTCTGTTTGGTTACAAACATTCTTGGTTTTGTGTGTGTGTGTGTGTGTGTGTGTGTGCGCGCACGCACGTGTGTGAGAGCGCATGTATGAGAAATGGTGTTTTTAGCATTAGAACATACCAAAACCTCTACTTCAGTTCATTTTTAAAAGCAACTATAAAAGAAGAAAGAACAAACAGGATTTCCTCTATAACTAATATTGACTTAACTTTATAGGGTCGCAAGCCTGAACTCCTCTGTTTACTCATGAAACAGATCCAGGCTATTGGTCCATTCGGATTTACTTCCAAACTTCACAGTTCAGACTGCACAGCCAGTTTAACTCTTGGCCTCTCAGGTGACATGATTTTCAAGGGTAATAGAAAAGATACAGCAGTGCTGGGAGTTTGTGAAAGAAACCCATGTCCTGGCCCACTGCCCAGGAGACGAGAGTCCCTCAGCAAATGAGAGTTTCCACTGATTACGCTTGAGACTCACCCCCTGTTTAGCCTTTGTCTCGAACCATCTGAATGTCAAAAGTGCTAATAAGCAACTGACTCACTGGTGGAATAAATTCAGTCTGGTGATTCTGTTCTGAAGACTAATGACAGAGATACTGGCAATAAAACAACAAAGTAACTTCCTAAGTTTTGAAGTTGTCTGAGCTTCTCTCTTGTGAGATGGCATATTGATAACTGAGAGAGGGTATTGGAGATGTCATAGTACCTCAGCTTCTTTTTGTAGATGAAAGAAGCCCTGTTTAGATTTTGTCCAACATCCTTTTCCTAGCTCTCTCTCTTTTTTTTTTCCAAGTTCCGCAACATCTTTTTTTAAATTAATTAATTTATTTATTTTTGGCTGCGTTGGGTCTTTGTTGCTGCGCACGGACTTTCTCTAGTTATGGCGAGCAGGGGCTACTCTTCATTGCAGTGCTTGGGCTTCTCATTGTGGTGGTTTCTCTTGTTGTGGAGCATGGGCTCTAGGCGCGTGGGCTTCAGTAGTTGTGGCACGTAGGCTCAGTAGTTGTGGCTCACGGGCTCTAGAGCACAGGCTCAGTAGTTGTGGCACACAGGCTTCAGTAGTTGCAGCGCACGGACTACGTAGCTGTGGCTCATGGCCTCTAGAGTACAGGCTCAGTAGTTGTGGTGCACGGGCTTAGTTGCTCCATGGCATGTGGGATCTTCCCGGACCAGGGCTTGAACCCTTGTCCCCTGCATTGGCAGGCGGATTCTTAACCACTGTGCCACTGGGGAAGCCCTCCTAGCTCTCGTAAATGTAGCAAGTGTGGATCCCTTCTTAGAAGCCCTGGAATTATTTCACAGCTGTGACAATTGTTAGGAAAGTTTAATGAGACCTGGCAGTTCCCTGAGAGTCATCAACATCACGTAAAATTTGACCATTAACTGAGCTAATGCCAGAGGATAATAGCTTTGCGTCCTCTCAATCACAGTATTATGCAAAAAATATATATATATATATTTGTCCTAATGAAGACTAAGTGTGTGTGTGTGTGTGTGTGTGTGTGTGTGTGTGTGTGTGTATTCTGGTATAATTCTTTTTCATTTTCCGGTACTGGCTCTTACATTGACCTATTTCAGACAGAGATGAAAAATGTGAATATATGTGTTTTTTATATACATATAAACAGACATTTAGGTAATGAAAAAGGTCATTTTTGTGAGATGGCTACTGGGCACAAGTGCATTTATTCATTTTAAGATTATGTTTCACTTTATAATTAGTGAGAAGCTTTTGTCAAGAATTTCAACTTCAATATTTCATGAAATTATCTCAAATAGAGCAATACTGGTAATGAATTGGCACACAGCAACCACCTCTTTTTCCATTGGGTTAAATGTCTGTTTCTATAATAGCTTTACAATCACTTTTCTTTTGCATTTTCCTTGGAAACCTCATACCTCAGGAAAAATATTTCAGACACTTTCACTCTAAAGGACAACTCACATATTTCACAGTTCATTTAAAACTTTGGTCAAGGAGTTAACCTAATGTCACATCTCTCTATCCTATATGATAGTTCTCTATGACCTGGAAAATAAAATTAATGAGATATACTAAATGTTTTTTATGTGCCAGGCACTGCTGTAAAGACTTTACATTTAGTAGCTCATTTAGTCCTCATACTAACCCTATGAATTAGGGTCAGCTCATCTAAATCAACCCATTTAGGCATCTTCTTGAATTTAATTCCCAATTTATTAATTCATTTATAAAATACTTGTAGAATGTATGCAAAGTGCTAGGTACTGTCCTAGGTGTTCTAGATACAAAATATATATAAGGCTGGATACTCATTCTTTTAGGAGTTCAGGGTCAAGCAATTAGTAGCCCCAGTTGCAGCAGATTTGCTGGACATTGTATAATTGGTAGAGCATATTAATAAGGCTTCAGGCCTGTGGTATATGGCTATCTATATGGTGAATGCATTCTTTTCTATTCTAGTTAGAAGAGAGGATCAGAAATAGTTCACATTCCTGTGGGACAGACAACAATATTCATTTAAGCTTTTGCCTCAGGGCTGTATTAACTCTCCTGACCTCTGTTATAATATACTCTGAAGACATCCAGACTGCCTGGAAATCCCACAGAACATCTCACTGGAGCATTACATTGATGGCATCATGCTGATCAGAATGAGTAAGAAGTGGCTAGTGTGCTAAAGGCCTTGGTAAGACACAGTGTTCCAGAGGGTTGGAGATAAAAATTCTATGAAGATTCAGGGATCTGACCCTTCAGTGAAGTTTTTAGGGGTCCAAGGGTCAGAAGCATGACAAGGTATTCCCCTCCAAAGTAAAACAAAATTTCTGCATCTTGCATTTGTTACCACAAAGAAGGAAACACAGTGCCTGGTACGTCTGTTTGGGTTCTGGAGGCAACACATTCCAAATCTATTATACAAATACTGCTCCATATACTGAATGACACAGACAGCAGCCAGCTTTGAGTAGGAAAGGTCCATGTTACAGTGCAAATAGCCCCACTTGGGCCATACAATCCAACAGATCTTATGGTGTTGGAGGCGTTGGTGGTAAGAAAGATGCAGTGTCTTACGGCAAGCACCACTGGAAGAATAACAATGCAAGCCTCTGGGGTTCTGGAGCAAGACCATGCCATTTGTAGCATAGAATGATATGCCTTTTGAGTAAAAGCTATTGGTGAGATATTAGGACTGGTAGAGGTAGAACGCTTCATGGGGCACCAAGAGACTATGGGTCCAGAGCTGCCCATCATGAGCAGGGTTCTGTTGGATATGTCAAATCATAAAGTCAGATGGGTCCAACAGCAGTCCATTGTAATATGGAAATGATACATCTGGGATTGAACCCCAGCAGGACTGAGGATACAGTAAAATGTATGTCAGTCACCAGAGTTGCAAACAGCACCTTTCCTCAGCTTGCTCCTACGGCCCATATGAGGGGCTCTGTGCAGGCAACCAAAGGAGAAGGAAAAGCCCCAGATTGATCTATGGATGTGGGTATAGGCTGAAAATGGACCATGGCTGCATTACAGCCATATTCAAGGATAACCTTGAAAGACAGAGGGGAGGGAAAATCTTCCCGATGGGTAGAGCTGTGAACAGTACACCTAGTCATCTACTTTTTTGTGGAATGAGAAGTGGTCTAGTATATGCAGGTACGGGAAGTGGCCTGGAAAGAAAAGAATTGGAAAATTGGAGACAAGAAGATAGAGGCATGTAGATGAACATGAAGAGTTTTGTATTACACATTACAGCTCAACAGAAAGCATCCACCATAGAAGGGGAACTGAATAACCAAGTATATATAATAACTAGACCATTAGACATAAGCCAGTATTTGTCATTGGCCACCCTGGGACTGCCATAATTGGCACATGAACAAAGTAGCCATGGTAGCAGAGACAGGCTATGCATTAGTCCAATAAAATGGACTTTTCATTACTGAAGCTATCTAGCTTCTGCTGCTTCTGAATGTCCAACTTGTCAACAATGAAGACCAATGCTGATATGTCATTATTTCTTGATGAGACCAACTGAGAGCTTAGTAGTAAGTCAACTATGAGTTTAGTGGCTTGTCCTCACAGAGATAGATACCTATTCTGGGTACAGTCTTGTCTTTCTTTTCTTTTTTTAAAATATTTATTTATTTATTTGGTTGCACCAGGTCTTAGTTGTGGCGTGCAGGCTCTTACAGGGATCAAACCCAGGCCCCTGCATTGGGAACGCAAAGTCTTAAACACTGGACCACCGGGGACGCCCCAGTCTTGTCTTTCCTGATTTCATTGCCTTCACTAGCACCACAGTCTGGGGGCTTAAAGAATGCCTGATCCACAGTATGAATCCCACACAATAAACATCTGAACAGGTGACTCATTTCACTGTGAAGGAGGTACAGGCTTGGACTCATGACCGTGGGGATGCATTAGCCATATCATATACTGCACCATTTAGAAGATCCAAATTCACAGAACACTGGAATAGCCTTCCAAAGGCACAGCTCTGAAGCAACACTCCGAAAGGATGCAGTGCCATCCTTGTAGAGAAAAGCTCAGACCTTTTCCTCCTCCTTCAGCTGGTCCTATGAGAACCCTCTCCCCCTCTAACCCCATATGGCCAGAGGTATCAGCAGGGGGGGAGGGGTGCTGTTGCAACTGTGGTGGATGACATGGGGATCTGGACTAAACTAGAGACCATAGGTGCCTTGTCCCAAGTAGGAAGAACACAATGAACACCAAACTGTGGAATCAGGAATGGCCTTACTTACATTACTTCCAGTAATCCACTGGGAGATTTTGTGCTTCCTGTACTTGCAATTCTGGGCTCTGCTGGGCTGACAGTTCTGGTCCCCAGAAGGGGTGCACTCTTACCAGGGGACAGAGCAAGTATCTCAATGAAATATATAAGTTGTGGATCCTGCCAGGGCACTTTGGACTCCTTGTGTCCAGAGACCAGCACGTGAAAAGAGGAGTCACCATTTTGGGAGGGGTAATTAATCCCGATCATCAGGAGAAGGTGGTGCTGCTTTTACACAACAAGGATAGGAAAGTGTGTAGAACTCAGGTGATCTACTTGGAAGCCCCCTAGTACTCCCTTGGTCCACTGTAACTATGGATGGACATGGACAGCAGCCTTGACTTGAAAAAGGTATGATTGCCAGTGACTAATACCCATCAGGAATGAAGGTCTAGGTCACACCCTGAGGTAAGCTAACAAAACTTGTCAAGGTGGTTGCTGAGAATGATGGGAATTTAAAACGGAAAACAGAGGCGGGAGAGGATGACTACCAGTTGCAGCCCCAAGACCAGTTGCAGCAATGGGGGCTCTGGTTCATCTCATTAACCTCCTTCTTCTAAGTTTTCTCTCAGGAGGAAAGGCCCACAGGAAGCATGGAGGATCTGTTTCCTAGATCTGCATAGAGAAGCAGACTTGTCCAGAGCATAGGGTGGACTGTGGAAACCATGAAAATATGCCACTCAAATCTGCTGTGGCAGATTGAGTGTTGGACCCAACCCTTACCCGCTAGATCCACTCCTATTTTTGCACCAGGCCAATACATCCCTTGGGCTTCTTCTAGCCAGTGATGGCACAGAAAGTGTACTAACCTAAGCCCATTTCTGTGATACAGGTACTCTTAGCAGGTGGCTTTGGCTTGAGGACTCCCCACTGGCCTGGCTGAAATTTTCTTAGAACTGGGCTGTAGTGTAAGCCTCTTTCTACCTAAATCTTTCCTCCCTCTCTCTTTCACTGGTGTCAGACTTGCATCACAGTCTGAAGGCTCTCCCCACTTCTCTCACTTTCTTTTTTATCCTTCACCAGCATTTCCCCCAGTAAATCTCTTGCATGTCTAATTCTATCTTGGCATCTGCTACTCAGAAGACACAAACTAACATAATGACACTGGGGAAATGAGACCTTATCTAACAAGAAAATGAGTATGAAGTATGAAGACTGAGAACCTACCATCCTGTACTAGATCTTTAGAAACTGTTAATATAATGTTTACATTGTTGTCTGAAAATACCAATCCACAATTTATTGTTTTTGCTACCCTAAAAAAGGAGGAAGTGATAGCAAAAGAAAATGAAAGTAGAGGAATCACTTCCTCTATCTTTAACAGCTCTTTCACTTTTTTTTCTGTTTACGGTTTCTACTATTACTTAAGCTGTAGTCCATTGTACAGTCTGGTATTGTGCACATTTATATCACTTGGTATCTGAGCAAACATATTCCTATTACTAGAAAACCACTAAAAAGTGTGTGCCCTAAAGGCCTAAAAGCATAATCTTAATTCATATAAATGGGTGAATATTGTTACTCCCTAGTCAATCATTTGAGGAGAGAACCAGACTTAGGAATCTTGTACAGTATTCTGATCTCATCTTTGCTATTAATGTTTGAATACACCTCTTGAATTCCTGAAACCATATCTTACTTTACTAGAAAATAGAGGTAAATTATTTGCTCTGTAAGCTAAAGAAAGACATTTGCCCGGATGGGTCTTTTATACAATAACCATACACACCAGTAATCCACTGGGAGATTTTGTGCTTCCTGTACTTGCAATTCTGGGCTCTGCTGGGCTGACAGTTCTGGTCCCCAGAAGGGGTGCACTCTTACCAGGGGACAGAGTGTGTGTGTGTGTGCGCGTGATATAGGAAAATAAACTTAAGATTTGGGGTTGGAAGACCTGAACTCAGCACTACAACTTGTAAGAAACCTGTGTAAGTCCTATTGCCTTATTGAGTCTTGCTCACCTCAGAGGTTGTTGCAAAGTTCAAGTGAAATAGAGCATGTGAAAAGGCTTTGTAAACTATAAAATGCCATATAGATCTGAGCTTTTATGATGGTGATGATAATTAGGGATCTTCTGTGGCACAGCTTCTGATATATGACGGATGTATGTAGCTTAAGAGAAGCAGGAAGTTGATTTAGCTCCTAGTCTACTAGGGCTACCATAACAAAATATCAACACCACAGACTGGGTGGCTTAAACAACAGAAATTTATTCTCTCACAGTTCTTGAGACTAGAAGTCCAAAACAAGGTGTGGACCAAGTTCATTTCTCCTGAGGCTTCCCCCTTTGACTTGCAGACAGCCGTCTTCTTGCCATGTTTTCACTTAGCCTTTTCTCTGTGCAGACACACTCCAGGTGTCTCTTCCTCTTCTTATGAGGATACCAGTCATATTGGATTAGGGTCCCACCCTTATGATCTTATTTAACCTAACTACCTCTTTGAAGGTCCTGTCTCCAAATACAGTCACACTGGGAGTTAGGCCTTCATAATGTAATTGGGGGGGGATATAATTAAGTTCATAACACTGATCATTAAGTATATTCAAGGCCTTTCTAGATCCTACTTAATACTGTCCTGGTCTATCTCAGGATAATGTGGTTCCTGGACCTCCTGCATCAGGATCACTCGAGGTGCTTGGGGGAAATGCATATTCCACAGTCTCATCTTGGGTCTACTAACTCAGAATCTTTGGGGTTGGGGTTCAGCAATCTGTGTTTTTACCATCTGGATAAAAGTTATCCAGATGATTTTCGTGTACCAAAGTTTAATAATTACCAATACAATGGAAAGCACTTAGAGAGTTTGGAGTCACACTGCCTGTGTTCAAATCCTGGCTTCAACAATTACTAGCTGAGTAATCTTTGCCAAATGACTTAATTTCTCTGTGTCTTGATTTTCCCATATGTAAAATGGGTATTATTACTACCTTCAGATTGCTGTGAGAATTAGAGATAGAGAATTAGAGGACTTAATGTGCTGTATGTGCTTCATAATTTTTTAATTTTTATAATTCTTCATTTTATGTTCTGACAAAATAATAGTTCCATGAACACTTTCTTCACGTTTATGCTCTTTTTTCTTTCTTACAATGCCCTCCTTTCTCATCTCTAAATCCTACCCATCTTTTAAGATGGACTTTAAATCCCACCTACTTCATGTCACCTTTCCTAATCCCCATTGCAATCTGGTTAACTCTTAGTGTATTCCCTTTTGCATTATAGTTATTTATATATGCCTTGTTCCCCAGTGGCCTTTGACAAATGATCCATCCTCAAACACACACACACATACGCAACACACATTCCTTGAGGGTACCTAGAACAGGGCTTAAATGAATAACTATTTGCTGAATGAAATTGAAGGGGATCTATTTTTTCAAGCTGAAGATTTGGCTTAATTATTTGCAAAATTCACTCTCTTTATGCCCATGATATACTACAAGAAGTAGCTCATAATTTAGGGGCTGGTAGTGTACAGGAAAATTGGAGACAGAATTTTGACAAATGTAAATATTTGTAGGGAATGAAGGTAACATTTTCTGGATTCTCATATGCCAGTGATCAAATAGAAATGGACCCTTTTGTTCTTATTATGAATATGTGGCCAGAGAAACTGCTTGCAATGTAGCTCTGGAAGAGTAGAGAGCTTGAGAATGAGGTTGATGAAGGATGGAGGAATTTTGATTATTAGAGAAACTTGGAGCCTACAGTTTATTTTGAAACTGTTTTTAGTAAAGATTTAGTCAGGTTCATTCCTATGAAGGTTTGGATATGTCTGGTCTATTTTATAGCACAATAATACCTCATGGTTTCTTGGTTGGCTGGTATTTCTTTAAAGAGAGTGGGCTGCTGGTCCGGACAGCATTTGAGAGGTTATACTGAGAGGAAATCTGATATAAACCTTTTCACCTGTGAAAAGGAGGGGTCGCTGAGGAATAAAATCTGCCATACCCATGAGGTTTCCTGGTTAACAAACCATAGTTTTGATTTGTTTAAAGTCTTGTCCATATTTGAGTGGATGTTAATCATCCTTTCAAACATGATTACACATCCCCAAAAGACAGTATTAAAATCTTGAATTTATATAAGGTTCTGGTTATCTTTCACAGTTTGCACTTACATTTAATATAGTTACCAAAGCACCAAACCATTCTAGAGAGTTGTCACTGGGAACAGACCAAGCATAATCCTACTGAAGACTGAAGTTAGGTTAACTGGAGCATTGCAGTGAATCTTGGTTATTTAGCAGGAAAAGAACATGAAATACACTTGCTTTTGTCTAAATTATCTGACCAGATATATTTTTTAAATGCTCTAAATATACAAATTTACATCTTCCTTTTCACTGGATCTAGTGACATGTTTACTATTTCCAGAACTGGTGAAAGTATTGTGATTTTCAATGAAGAATGTTAAATGAGATGATTTAAATGATCTTATCACCTAAGTCTTTTCAAAAAAGGATTTCTTACTGAATTCAAAGGGATACAAGAAAAAAAATGTCCACTTGGATTCAACCTGTTCAAAATGAAATCCATAACCTCTATTCTCAATGATTTCTCTAGTACTTCTTATCCTAGTTAATGGCTTCAAGATAGTCCAGTCACCTAGGCTAGACCTAGGAAACCCTCTTTGCATCCTCCCTTTCCCTCTATGGAACTGATCTGAAAGTTCTATAGCTGCTCTCTACTAATTCAATCCTTCCTTTACAAATTTACTGCCATTGCCTTACATAACTTTATCTTTCATTTGGCCTATTATAAAGGTTTCTTAAATGATTTTCTTGGCTTTGGTCTCACAGTCTACCAAACTATTCTTCATGCAGTACCAGCATTGAGATTTGAAACATACAACTAAAATTCATCATGCCAAAAAAAATAAAAATAAAAAAATCAATCATGCCCTGCTTAAAAACCTTTAACAGTTCCTTATAACTCACTCACTTATAAATTCCAGGCTCCACAGGATGGCCTCTAGACCTTCCCATGATTTGACTTCTACCTACCTATACAGCTTCATTTCTCCATGCCCATCTTCCCTCTAACCCAAATCATACCTACCTGGTTATAGATCCAGAAGTGTCCATGCTGTTTCATGCTTCCATGTCTTTGCACATATTGCTCTGTGTGGATGCCCTACCTTCTCCTTGTCTACCTGGGGAACCTCTATTTTTTCTTTGGTACCCAGGCTAGCATCTCTTCATCTGTGAACTCCTCTTCATCCCACCACTATACTTGATAAGAGGTATGCTAGAGCATTTCATACTGTGCTGCACCTGTTTACATATTTTCTCCTCTACCAAACTGAGGGCTATATCTTATTCATATTTGTACTTTTAGTACCTAGGGCAATGCTTGGCACATGCTGAATGATGAATAAATTTTTGCAAACATAAATGTTTTCTTGTCTTCACTGTGTTTTATGTTATTATGGATGAAATTGGTTGTTAAGGTTTGATTTTTTTGTGTGTGTTTCTCCATGTTATCACTGACAGGCCCTAAATCAACATCTTTTCAGCAGAATGAGATCTAAGATATGTAGGCCCATAAAATTATGATAATAATGTGTAGTCATTCCTTTAAAAATTAATGTATTAATTTTTTTTTGCATTTATAGTACACGATTAGAATAGAGCATAAAATCCCTGTAGCGTTTGCCTTGTGATGAAAGAGAACTGCTAATTTATCTATTTGTGTAGTTAGGAAGACAGAGTCCTAGTTGAATGAAATAGCATTGAAAGCAAGCCTTGAAAACAAGCTGAACTGATGATATAATCTGGGGATCTTCTTTGAAAACCCCAGAATTGATAGATCCTGGGAAGAAGTCCTGAAAGGTGGAGAATGTTAAGAGGATAGGATATAAGAAAAATAAATTAAATTTACATTTACCAAGCATCTAGTCATTGGTAGTCATTTTACATACTAAATTAATTTAATCCATAACAATGACCCTATGAGATGGACATTGTTATCCCGATTTTGTAGATGAGGTAGGTAACCTGAGGCATTAGGTAACCTCCAAGGTCCTGCAGCTGCAAAGTCGTAACTAGATCTGACTGACGCTGAAGTTTCCTTCCCTCGCTGCGTGCTGCCCTGACTTTCAAAGTTCCCAGAGCTGCCGTGCTGCTGTGTGCAGTTTAGTAACACATACAAAGACACATTATTTGCTCCTATTTGCAGTGATCATATGTAGGTTGCTCACTTACTAGTTAACGGTAACAATTTTATTTCCAATCCCAATGCTCATTTTTAAAAATTTAGTAATGAATAGTCTTGCATTTATTGATGATGTTAGATAATGAATTGGGTGAATCTTTTTGAGCTTCTCTTACAAAACAACATGAATACATTTTAAGTAGGTTTAGTGGAGAAAGCATACTTCTAAATTTTTCTTTGGTGTGCCCCACTGCTGCTCCCTTTGGAATCCAGAAACGACTGCTGTCTGGGATAAAAGGCAGTTTGCTCTTGCTGCCTCCTGTACATTGCTTAGCCTGGCAGTTTGTCACTCTCCTGGGCAAGAATCCAGCTTGTGGTAGTGAGGTGGTTTTGTGGCAGAACTCCACAATTAACCACAAGTTCAGTGTCAACGGTAGGCTGCCACCGTCGTGGCTGTGATCCTTCAGATCTGCTGGGATAGCCAGAGCTGAAGAAACTACCGCTTGTCTAAGGAGGGAACAGGAAACTTGGAAAGAGTTTGCATTGCTGTTTATTGTTCAAGATTCAGGTTTTAGGTTTAATACAAAAAAATCCAGGAAATTTCAGATTAACAGTTATAGATTTAATACTTTTACCAGTTACTTTTGGTAAAAATATAGTGAATTTGTGTCATAGATACAATTGTTGCTCTGAAAACTAGAAATAGAAAAAGAAAAATTCCTACAGTAGTAGAATATATTCTTTCAAAGCAAAAGAAATCTAGGTGCCATCACTTGAATAAAAAAAAATTGACCCACATGTCTCTTAAACATTACTTTACATTGGAAATTAAATCAAACATAAATATATATAACATTTTCTATAAGTCTAAGAGAAATGTTCTTTTACTGATTTTGTGCAAATGGATGTTAAGAAAAATATTTTTCAGTAACAAAATGGAATCTTTTTTGTATTAAATCATGTTTTAAAAGTTTCCGTTAAAATTCATTGACTAATAAAACATAACAGCAAAAACCTAAGGACATACAACCAAAAAATCTGATTTAAATTGTTCTGAGAAATAAAAACACACTTCAAAGATTTTTGAGCATTAACTGAGTACTTATGCATGGCATGGAGACTAAGACAGGATTCTTGGGTTTGAGGAGTATATTGAAGACTTTACCATGTAAACAAACATGAACCTTTGTATAACAAATAGTAACAATAAACTCCAGATCCACATTACGGCCATACCATTTCTCTAGCCTCCTCATTTCTTACACTTTTGTACTTTGCCCCTTCATACCTTACACTCTAGCCATAAAATACTTGTAATTATCCAAATGCACTATTCCTCCAGATTTTTAAACTTGTTTGCTTCCTTTGCCCAGATTATCTTTTCTCCTACTTTATTTAGTTAACGTCTCATCTTTCAATACTGAGCTTAGAAATCTCTTTCTCTGATTCCTCAAGAGCATTACTCCTGGCCTGGTACTCCACCCTTGGTCTGGGTTAGGTGTCCCTCCTCTGAGCTCACAGAGTACACTGAGCTTGCTTACATTTAAATCACAGCTCCTGTTACACTGGGCTCTAGCAGTCTTTTTACTTTTCTAGCTTTCACCATGAACCTTTAAGGGCAGGAACTATACCTTTCATCAATGTATCCTTGTCAGCTAGCAGAGTCCCTAGCACAATGCCAGACACTTGATAAACACTGAATGAATGAATGCATTCATTAAGGGAGAGAAGGCAGAAGGGAGTGGTTGCATAGGAGAGTTGAGGAAGTAAAAGAAGTGAGGGATTAAATATAGAGATGAGAGAGAGAAAGTGGACAGAGGGGAAGAGAGAGAGAGGAAGACAGCCATCTAGACACTGGGGAGAGAACTGGAACTGGTGGAGGAGAAACAAATCTTGAAAACAAGCTGAGACAAACACAGTAGGGAGACTCCAGAGAAGAATGACTCTCTCCTTCTTTAATAGTTCTCAAGCACTGTTCCCAACAGTTTTTATCATGTATTCTCTTGTGCTCTTTAATGGTCTACGTACATAGGTCCTACCTCTCATATAAAGCTGCAGCTTGAGGAAGCTTCTAAAGAAGTTTATAGTTTTTTAATGTTCTAAATAGCATCTAGCACAGTGCTGTGCATATAGAGGACACTCAATAAATACATGTTGAGATGATCTAAAGAGTGAGTCAAAGTGAGGTTCAGATTCAGAGATGAGTATTAGCTGGAAGGAAAATAGGTAGTGCAGAGTTGCCACTGCACATTGAAAACAGAATGATCCTTTCTATACCAGAGAAAAGCCAGTCTTTCTTTTTATTTTCAAATGTAAGTTTGAAAATGTTAATTCTTTCATTCTTTCAAGACCTTTTAAAGTTTTCACGTATCTTAAAGAATGGCTCTAGTTTTGGAATCTCAATGATACTGCTTAATTTACTGGCTATTCATGAAAATTTCTTTGATATTTAAAATTTTTCAGACTGCTTTGTATCTTTATCCCTGAGAAATTAGGGTTGCTTTATTACGGAATTCTGAAAAGTTACATTTTAGAAAGAGAACTCAGTTCTAAGCACTTTACAAAATCCAATTCAAATCCATTTGTTAGTCTATTTCAGAGGCTTTAAATCCTCCCTCCCTCCCTTCCCCTTCCTCCCTCTCTTCCTTCCTTTTTCTTCCTTCCTCTTTCTTTCTCTTTCTTTCTTTCTCTCTCTCCCTTTCTTTCTTCCTTCTTCCCTCCCTCCCTCCCTCCCTTCCTCTCCCTCCCTCCATTCTTTCCTTCCATTTTTTTTTTTTTTTTTTTTTTGCGGTACGCGGGCCTCTCACTGTTGTGGCCTCTCCCGCTGCGGAGCACAGGCTCCGGAAGCGCAGGCCCAGCGGCCATGGCTCATGGGCCCAGCCGCTCCGCGGCAGGCATGTGGGATCTTCCCGGACCGGGGCACGAACACGTGTCCCCTGCATTGGCAGGCGGACTCTCAACCACTGGGCCACCAGGGAAGCCCTTTCCTTCCTTTTTAACATTTTTTTTCTTTTCTTTCCCTTCCTCCCTCCCTGCCTTCTTCCTTTACCTCCTTCTCTCCTTCCTTCCTTTCTTTTGGCCCAAGGGTTCCAAAGAGGGGGCTTCAGGTCAGAGTAGGAGGAGTCAGAGACCTGCCAGTAGTCAGGCTCTGGGCTGGGACATCTCCACCTCAATAACAGCAGTCTGCTTTTATTTGCATGACATTTCTTTTGAAAAAATTCGAAAACCATGGTTGAGAGGTGACAATATAGAATGAGAACAGTAATAAAAAGCTCTTAAAGAACTGGTAACATTTATCCCCTGCTTTTCATCTGCTCTTTAGAGGCTGCTCCATAAATTGAGCTGGGGAGTCACTTGAACATGGGACAGTGATAAGTCCTGGATAGAGTCTTATCCCTCATCCATCCACCTTTACCACCCTTTCCTATTTATATTCCATGCTAATAGGGTCACCAATGGGCGTAGGGACTCAGATCCATTTAAAATATTTAATTTTGGGCTTCCCTGGTGGCGCAGTGGTTGAGAGTCCGCCTGCCGTTGCAGGGGACACATGTTCGTGCCCCGGTCCGGGAGGATCCCACATGCCGCGGAGCGGCTGGGCCCGTGGGCCGTGGCCGCTGAGCCTGTGCGTCCGGAGCCTGTGCTCCGCAACGGGAGAGGCCACAGTGGTGAGAGGCCTGCGTACCGAAAAAAAAAAAAAAAAAAAAAAAAAAAAAAAAAATATATATATATATATATTTAATTTTATACGGGAATTTCTGGGAGTACTGCTCTAGAAATGGATTTTCTTTACATCTGGATTTTAGAGTTTAGGAAAGAATCCTATCTTCTTTTTCAAAAAGAAACTGAAAGCACAAGGTATAAGGATGGGGAGTTAGACTTATCAGAGGACAGGACAGGTGGGGAGGAGTTGCTGAGACCTAATACGAGGCCCATTTGTTATTTCAGCTTCTTCGAGGGTGAAGGTTTAAAGAGAGAACAAGAGAATTCACAGAGAGGGTAATTCCCAATCAAGCAATGGTGAGAACCAGAGGTCCCAGGTGAAAAAGTGGGTGTTCTAACAGTTGAGCTGAGCCCAGTAATGGGACATCTCAATTGATGCTTGTAAGGTTAGACAGGTGGGCAGGCAGTGGCATCTAGAAGGTCCACCAATGGGGTCCTTAGCCAGTAGACTAATGTTTAGGGGCAGAACGTTTGGCCCTGAGACTGGAAAGACCTAGACAGGATTTTAGTTCTTCTGTAATTAATTGGAGCATTGGCAGCTTATTGGTGTGGGTTCCTAAAATGGAGAACAAAACAAAATGCTCATCCTAAAAACTGGGACACATGGGAAAACTGGGTCTTTGGAGCTTAAGGGCAAGGACCTCATTATCAGAATAGAGAAGTAGACAGGGGGTTGCACTGCACCAGAGGGACTTGGGAGCTGGGTAGTAAGCACTACGATCCCACGTCAGGGATCATCAAACTGGGAGAATGATTCTAGTGGAGAGATCATGGGTCAAGACGTGAGGGAAGGCAAAGTCACGTAAAATGAGGCTGGGGTAGAGAGCGTTGAGAAAAGTCAAAGGTATGCTGTGACTTTAGGTTTCTTTTTCACAACAGATAACGGTCATACATTCTTGAACCTAAAGACAAGAGCTAAGTGATTCTATTGGTTGTTTAAATCTGGCAAAAGAATAACTAAATAATTTGAACTCTAAGACATGTGGCCTACTACTAATCTCTGACAAAAACTGTAAACAGAGAAGGGAGTTGCTATAAACATAGCTAGCTGATTCTTTTTGTGCATATTTTTAGTTAAGTAAACTGATGGTCTTTGGTCACGTCCTTACATTTTATTTTGCAGTCCTCGCAGGTGTTGGAGTTGGTGTCTAGAGGGATGCACTCCAACTAAAGGTTATTGAAAGAATTGGGCTTTTAGCCTCATAAAGACCTGGGAAGACAGTTCAGAGAAGGAGAACTGGGAAGTATGAAGAGGGCTTTGCATTTTATTTTCCAGATAATAGTCCTTGGATACAAATCCTTTTATTTTTATTTGTCAGCACTGAGAGTTTGCTTTAGTTTGGTGGTACAAATAATTCAAAGGTTGCTGTTAGCAATCCTTGGATCCTAAAAATACCTATATGTTTTTGGCATATAGAAATCAGAGCTTTTTAAGACTGGAAGGGATTTTAAGATCATCAAAATTAAATTGCTTCATTTTACAATTGAGAACACTGAGGCCTGTAAAAGTTATGTGACTTGCTTAATGCTGGACATGAATGGTTGGGCCAGGACTAGAAACGATGAAATGGATTTCTAGTCCACTACTATTTCCATTACCATGCCTATGCTATCTCAGATGACAACCCAAGCTTTTAAAACAATGACAACTTTATTTATTTATTTATTAACAACAACTTTAATCTGAATTTGTTCTGATTTTCAAAGCAATTTATTATTTCCTATGAGAATTTATAATGGGCATTTCAGTGATGCTGATACTAGCTTGTCATGCCATTCTGTACAAGCTCAAAATGTATCTATCAAGTTTCCTGTTTTAATCTTTGATTGGTAATGATGAGTTCTGTTTATTTTAAAATACATTTTAAAATGTATTTGCTGAGTTCTGTTGAAATGAGATTTTTTAAAAAATTTTCAATTGTCATGGTGGAAAAAAGATCCCTTGGATTTTTATATTTTAGGGCAAGCATTTGACTAATCAACCTGAAAACTCTATTAAATATTTTTTCCTTTACCCAAGAGGCAGACAAGGAAAGGGAATTCTGGTCTTTTTTCATCTTGGTCAAATTCTGTGCTAATTTCTCTGTGATTTCTGCTATGCATTGTGAACTATGACCATATATGAAAATGGTCTGTTTTAGGTCATGGCTGTGGGCAAAGATTAATTGGTGAAAAATGGGCCTGTTTGTGGGATTTACCACACAGTAAGGTTTCAGATCTCCCTGGAAAAATGTGGAATTAGTTCTTTGAGAAATGAAGTTCTGTCATGAGGCTGAAGGGAGAGTTTTGGTGGAGGGAAACACAGTTCACTCTCTAAGGCGTTATGATTGGTTAGATTCCAGAGCAGTCCCTTCGGTACAGCAAAGTTCTTCCCGCTTTCAAGTCAGTGTTTCCCACACGTAGCTAGTTTCACCAGTAATTCACAGATAGCATCTTACTTGGCTTCTTTCATGGGCAACTGATCCAAACTGGGCAATGGTTTTGGAGAGAACTCCTAATCCGCCCATTCCCCATCTCTAGAACATGTAGTTACAGTGAAAAAGCCTTCCATGGGGAAAGAACTTTTCGACAGCAGATTTTCTATGCTCCTTGAGACGGATGCAGATGTCAACCCCAGTGCGTATGTTTGGCAAAGACGCAGGGAGTATGGAACGGTAGTTCCTCCCCTATGAAGATGGTTCTTGAGGAAGACAATCTCGGTAGTATCTATTAGGATGCTCCCAGAGAGCGCTCCACGTGCATGCTCCTCCCTAAAAGCCACTGCAAGGGCCTGCTGCGTGGCCCAAGAATCCACGTTGCTGTTGAGGTCAGACCTAGCCACAGTGATCAAGGTTTCTTCCCCATGACCTTGGTGGTGGCTGGCCCTTTACCAGGTCACAGCTCGGCTCGGACAGTCCAAGGGTCCACACTAAACTGGGATGAAGGTAGAGGCTAGACCCGCCGCCTCCCCCCGCCCCAACTCGGTTTTTTTACTAGACACTCCCCTTGGGAACCGTAAACATCCTCTTTCCCTACGCCCCGGTGGTGAGCCTGCCTGGGGTCCGTGACTTACCCCAAAGGGAAACTGCGCGCCTGGGGTCCCAGGATGGCGGGCTTGCCCCCTTCCATCCGAAAAGGTCCCCTCCCGTCTCTCCCAGCCTGGGCAAGTCTTCGGGCGGCCGCGGCCGCGCTCTCCCCAGTCTGGGGACGCTTAGTCGGCTGGGGTCCCCAGCTCGCTTCCCGGCTGGCGGGCGGCCGGCAGTGCGAACCGCGGAGCGGGTGGCGGCGGGACTGGCCGGGGCGCGGGCGCGCGCGGGCGGCTGGCGGCGGGCGGGGCGCGCGCCCGGCCCGGGCAGCCGCGGGGGGAGGAGCGCCCGCCAGCAGATCGCGCGCCCAACGGACTAGGCTAAATCCGTGAGGTAACTGTTGCAGCCCGCGGGAGCTGGGAGGCGACACCGAGGCTCCAGTCCCGAGAAGTGCCTGAGGGAAAAGGAGGGGGTCCTGCCGCAGCGGTCCCAGGCAGAAGCCCCTCCGCCCCTCTCCTCAGCCAGCATGTCGCGGACCCCGCCGCTCCTCCGCCCGCGAGGCGGGGACCCTGGGCCACGGCGGCGGGCGCAGCCCTGACGCGCTGCCGAGTCGGGGGGCTCCTCGAGCGCGGGGTCCAGGCGGGAAGGAGCGCGAGCTGCCGCTGCGGTCCGAGCGGGGCGTGCCGAGCCCCTGCGGACACCCCGCGTCCCGGCCATGAGGAGGGACGAGCGAGACGCCAAAGCCATGCGGTACCTGCAGCCGCCGGACGGGGCCGGCTCGCCCCTCGAGAGTCTGAGGAACGGCTACGTGAAGGGCTGCGTGAGCCCCCTGCGGCAGGACCCCCCGCGCGGCTTCTTCTTCCACCTCTGCCGCTTCTGCAACGTGGAGCTGTTGCTGCCGCCGCCGCCGGCCTCCCCCCAGCAGCCGCGGCGCGGCTCTCCCTTCTCCCGGGCGCGCCTCTCGTTGGGCGCCCTGGCCGCCTTTGTCCTCGCCCTGCTGCTCGGCTCGGGGCCCGAGAGCTGGGCTGTCGGGGCCGCCCGGCTGCGGACCCTGCTGAGCGTCTGCTCGCACAGCCTCAGCCCCCTCTTCAGCATCGCCTGTGCCTTCTTCTTCCTCACCTGCTTCCTGACCCGGACCAAGCGGGACCCCGGGCCGGGCCGGAGCGGTGGCGGCTCCTGGTGGCTGCTGGCGCTGCCCGCCTGCTGTTACCTGGGGGACTTCTTGGTGGGGCAGTGGGGGTCTTGGTCTTGGGGGGACGGAGACGCCGGGGCCCGGGCCCCGCACACGCCCCCGGCGGTGGCCGGCAGGCTGTTCTTGGTGCTGAGCTGCGTGGGCTTGCTGACGCTCGCGCAGCCGGGGAGGCTCCGGCACAGCATCCTGGTGCTGCTCTTCTCCGGCTTCGTCTGGTGGGTGTCCTTCACCAGCCTCGGGGCGCTGCCTCCAGCCCTCCGGCCGCTGCTGTCCTGCCTGGTGGGGGGCGTCGGCTGCCTGCTGGCCCTGGGGCTGGATCACTTCTTCCAAATCAGGGAAGCTCCCCATCATCCTCGGTTGTCCAGTACCGCGGAGGAAAAAGTGCCTGTGATCAGACCCCGGAGGAGGTCCAGCTGCGTGTCGTTCGGAGAAAATTCAGCCAGTTACTATGGCAGTGGCAAAATGTTCAGGAGACCTTCATTGCCTTGCATTTCGAGAGAACAGGTATGTTACCAGAAAGCAAAGTTTGGTAAGGAAGGGAGGGCGGTTTTATCGCTTCAGTTCCCGAGTTGAATTAGCGTGTTTGAAAGCATGTTTACTTCCATGGTGGAAAAAAGACAATTTTTATTCTGAAAAGAATTCCTAAAATACAGGAAGCTTTAAAAAATGCATAAGTGCCATTTATCTTTGAATAGAAATGAAATAGCAGACTAAGCATATTGCACTTTTTAAAGAGTTTGTTAATGTAGTAGATGCGTTCACAGAAGAATGAAGTGAATTATTTGAAGTATAATAGATTGACTACTCCCACTTTGGCATAGTCTGATGTGTAGCTTTTTGGTGACATTTATCTGTTGCTGTTATAATGGTGATGTCTCCCCAAAGATAGCGTACAGCCATTAGAATGAGTGGGAAAAAAATATATATATATGAATTTTAATCAGTGTGGTTTCATTATTCTTGATAATTGAGAGGACAAATCTGAGATCTCATAATAAAAAGAGAAAACAGTGATGAGTTTTGGAACAGAGACTTGTTAATTTAGATGAAAAGACTGTTGGGGATAATTATAAGAGATTTCTCCCCCACCCTCCACCCTAAATTTCAGCAGTGTAGGCTAATATAATCTTTTACAGACTAACTCATGGTCCTGTGTGTTTGTTGCATAATTAGGAGAATGTTGTAACAATTTAACCTTTAAACTTAGTAATGTTTGGAAATATGCCAAAAGCATTTGTACAGTTTCTTTTCCTGTAGGTTTATATGCTTTTGTGTTTTAAAGGAATGGAAATCATCATTAGGGAAAGAGTTTCTATTTTTGTATAGCCTAGGGAAATCTTACCTGTTCTACATCACTAAGAAACTCACCAAGTATAGCTACTGTTCACAGAGCATTTACTAAGTGCGAAATACTTATATTGTCTTAAACCCTCACAAGGACTCTGTGTGGTAGGTGACATTAACCTCAAGTTAGAGATGAGCAAATTGAGGCTTATAGAGATTACCCAACTTCACACATCTAGTAAGTGGCAGTGCTGGGATTTGAACCTAGATTTTTCAGTTTTCAATGATGTCTTCTAAGCAACTAAAAGGATGAATGTAGAGGTTTTCCTTAAGTAGGAGAGTAGGAGTCTATACTATTGGTTTTCAATCTTTTTGATTAGTGATATGCTTTACACCAGGGACCCAATATATTTGAAACAGGAGTTTCTTATTACTACATCTGATGCTCTTTGCTCTTCAATATAGTCTACAAGCTATTACACTATCCGTAGTGCTCAAAGAGACAACACCTTGCTCCCTGAAAAGTGTTTTCAGAGGCTGCTTTGTGGTCTGTAGTTATTTGGCCAAATGCTTGGAAAAAATTGTTCAAAATATATCATGGCTTTTGTTTTCTCAGTTTACTGCCAGTGATAGTAGACAATGCTCAGAATAATGTGTATCAAGAGAAAAATTGTCAGGAGAAGATTCACTGTAGAGCAGAGTCATATCAGCTATTTTCATAGACTGGAATAGCGTTTGACATTTGACTATTTGCAAATATATTGTATTTTTTAACACCAGGAAAGTGTTTTAGCACAGTTTCATCACATTTGTAAACAATTTTCCTGAGCTTAGCAGCGTTACAGTTTAACGTAACTTAATTGCAATATGTTGGCCTAGTGAATTATGGGTGTTAGCTTATAAATTGAAAATTCCTGGTCTACTTGATCCTGGTCTGGTGCTCTTTCCGTCACAGCAACCTTTTTTCAACCGTTAACTGGGTGCGGCATTGTTATGCTAGGTAGCATTATTATTTGTATTAGAGGAAAATATTGTGCTTTTAAAATTTGTGCTTTTAAAAAGGGCATGTTTTATTAGTGCAGAAAACCCTTATTCACATTCCACTATGAATAGGAACATTTTCTTGGTGGAGGGGGTCTTAAATATATGCTGATAGTTCAAGGGTTTATACATGGTTAATGTTCAGTGTCATAACATACTACTCTTTCAGCAGTACTAGAAACTACTAGATATTTTTAGCTTGGCAGAGACTGTAATAAAAATTTTTACTTATGCTTTTTCCTGAAGTTTAACAGTGGATCTGTGGTTTTGTTTGGAGGTATGTTATGTGAAAGAAATTAAGTGGAAACCAATACTTTTATGGAAGTAAAAGATCGAGAGATTTTCTAATTTTCAAAGTGCTAAACTTTGTATGTGTTAATTGTAAAGTCACTCTCTTGTTTCAGAAAGTGAAGGGAGACAAACGGTTTTGGGTAGAAGCTGATATTGGGGAGAGTCTCCTGGATTCATAGAGGTTCAAGGGTAAAGTCTTAGCCCTGCCGTCATATTGGAAAAGTTGGTGAGCCTTTCTGAGTCTGAGTATCCTGTCAAATCAGGGGATCCAGTAGGTGAATTCTATACCAACTTCCAATTCTAGAATTCACTTGTTTTAGTTAGTTTACACTTTCTGTCAGGTATAAATAAATGTATGACTAAAACTTCAAAAGTTAATAGATCTCAAAGTTTTACTTAAATGTTTAATGTTGATATTGCTAGCCTATATTTTCCAAGGTGTGATCATTGGAAAGTTTGAACAAAAATTCTGTATTATTTGAAGAGAAAGAACTTTTAACACGTATATGTGGACTTTCGTTTGTGGATTGATAAAATTATTACGCTTTCATTTCCTTAAGAATTTAAACGGTTTTATTAACATCTTTGAAAAACAATTGAAAACTCATATTAATATAAATGTTTTTAATTGTGTGAGAGTAGATTCAAAGTAATTTTTAACATTTGGGATGTTATGTTAGATACTGTATTGAAAAATAGTGGCATATGTTTGTAAAGCATATGATTTTTTCACAATTAGGTTTAAAGTTTAGTTACTGCTGACTGTGTTCTACCTTGGTGGGTTAATGGAAAGAAGCACTAAGTTTGTAGTATATTTGTGAAGAATCAGCTGAGACTAATAGGAAGTAAAAAAAAATTTTTTTTTACATCTATATAAGATGCTTTGGCCTGAATTTAAAAAGCTACATTTCTATGTCATTTTAATTATACATTCTACAATGCAAATTTCGGCTGTCCACCAGATCATTTCGTGTGTGATAGGCTAGGTAAATATAAGGTTTTGAAAGGCATAAGTCTGTGTGTGAGATATTTTTCTATACCTAAAATGCTGAGTGCTTTCTAAATGGTTAGGTAAATATTTAAAAATTCTGTGGCCTTAAAGCCCATAAATATTATTTAAAGTGTTAATTTTGTTTAAAAAAGGATACGCATGTAGTATGAAGCCTTTTAAAAAAGATTTTAAAAAAGATTTTAAAGTTTAAGTGATTATTTATTCCTCTAAGGAATCTGCAAGGCATAACCCACCATGAATTTTTTAAAGAATACTGTGGAATTTGTGAAATTTAGTGAGTGTTTTATTCTAATTTCATGTTAATATTTTGTAGTGAAACATCAGCCTACGTAATATTTTTATGCTTTATTTTGTAAATATTGTATGTACCCTTGCCATCAGAGTTATCTTTCAAAAACACAGATTTGATCAAATCACTCGCTCTGTTTTAAAAATCTCTTACGGCTTTTCATTGTCCACAAAATAAAGTTCATGCCCTTGACCCTTGCTTGCAAAGTCTTAATAACCTGCTCTTAGCCTTATTTTGTTGTTTTTGAAAGCCGTTAGGAGTTATGGAACACCTCCCCACATCCATCCACCGCTCTAGCTATTTGAGGACTGCTTATTGTTACTGACGTGTAGACTTTTTTCTTTTGATTTTACCATTCACACTGTTTGAAATCTCCTTTAAGAAACATATAAGATTAAGAAGTGTTTAGACACTACAGTGATACTCAGACTAATGTATAAGCTGAGACAAAACTCCATCCTAGCAGAGTTGGCCGGGTTTAAAAATAAAAGTTGACAAATCGTGTCAAGCAGTGATGTGATGTGTGATAGAATATTTTCATTATACCACATGAAATAGTAACATCTCCATAGTTTGTTTTCCCACAGTGAGTGGAAGGTAAATAGGGCCAACCATAAGTAAAACTTTGGTTTTAGTATAGTTTAGTGATGTTTGTTTTCATTGTCCTCTGATTTTTAAATCCTCCTCAGTGGCAGGCACTTCTCTGATTCTCTTTCCTTCTTCCCTTTCAGTTACCAAGTCAGCCTGTTTCCCTAGCGCATTCTCCTGCCTTCTTATACCCCACCCAAAGCAGGAAGAATCTATACTTGCTGAAAAAGTTTATTTCAACATAAATATGTTTGTATAGATATAGAAGAAATAGAAGAGATTTGGAGTTTATCTAATTGAAATCTGCTCATTTTATAGAAAGGAAAAAAATTCAACTCCAGAGAGAGAAGAATATTGTCTCTAGGTTATGCCACGAGGTTTTGGGATACAGGGACTAGAACCTAGGTCTTGACTCCTAGTCACCTGTACTTTCCGTTAAGAGCATATGCACCTGTAGTCATAGTTTTCCAAAGCTGTTCTTAATTTGCCAGCTATCTCTAATTATGTGATAAACAATGTCCCTGAGTAAAAGCGGCTGAGGGTGGTGGTGGGAGAGAGGGGAAGTGAGAGGTAGGAGGTACTCTTGAAATCACATAGTTCATGATGACCTTGAAGATAAACTTGGTACCTGATATAATTATTTCAGGGTAACTTGTCAGGATGCAGCTGGTCTGAAACTCAGGTGCCTTAAGAGGCCAGCCACATAGCCTATTTATGTTATACGTTGGGGAAGGAGGGGAGGTAAGGAAGAATGGAAGTGAACTGTTGCCTACTTTGCCTAAGGGCTTTCAGTTTAAATAAAACAAACTGAACAACCGTGTTAGCCAAGCAAAACCTTAGAAGAGCTGGGTTCTGTCTGTGGGTAGTTCCTGACAGTTTATAACTGTATATAGTTGTGTATAAACAATTATAATTATAGTTTATAATAATTATAATTATTTTTTATATTTATTTGTTTAATTATATATTTATAATATTTATTTTATTATATTTTTATTATTAAGTTTATTATAATAGTTTATAATTGTTCACCTTATTATTTACAAACTGATTAATGTTTATTTAAGAGATTGTTAGAAACCTGTTCTTAGAACTTGGGGAAGAGGAGTGTGTTTCCCACTTTTTCTTTTACAACCTAGAACTTTTTCTCCAGTATTGATTGACCTGGAATGTTATCTTATCTTTATAGACTTTTCCCTCCTCCATCGATAGAGTACATCGTTTGACTGCTTCCTTACATTTCGTATAACTTGCTTTCAGTATATTTTAAATTTATTTAGTTGGCATTTAAATTTGTTAATGAGAAATGCCATACATAAAAGACTGTACATATGTATATTTTATATGATTTAAGGAAGAAAATAAAACAAAAAAAGAAAAATGTCAAGTACATACCACTCATTTCCTTTGTATAACCTCTTTTGCATCCCCTTCTCTCTGCCCCAGAGACAACACATCTATCTTGATTTTTTTTTTTGGATGTTCATTCCCTTGCTTATCGTTATAACTCCCCTGAACATATTACTAAGTAACCTAAATAATATGTTGTCAGTATTGTCTGCTTTTGAACTTTAAGTAAATAGAATCATGCTGTATGAATTCTTCTGTAACTTTTTTTTTTTTTTTTAAGATGTTGGGGGTAGGAGTTTATTTATTTATTTATTTATTTATTTTTGCTGCGTTGGGTCTTCGTTTCTGTGCGAGGGCTTTCTCTAGTTGTGGCAAGCGGGGGCCACTCTTCATCGCGGTGCGCGGGCCTCTCACTATCGCGGCCTCTCTTGTTGCGGAGCACAGGCTTCAGACGCGCAGGCTCAGTAGTTGTGGCTCACGGGCCTAGTTGCTCCGCGGCATATGGGATCCTCCTAGACCAGGGCTCGAACCCGTGTCCCCTGCATTAGCAGGCAGATTCTCAACCACTGCGCCACCAGGGAAGCCCTGTAACTTTTTTTTTTCTTGACGTTTGAGATTCATTCATGTTGATGTGGATGAATGTGGTTCATTTTTTTTCAATGCTGTATAGTGTTTCATTGTATGAACATAATAAAATTTATCCATTCCACTGTTCATGGACCTGTGGGTGGTTTTCAGTTTTTTGCTATTAAGCACAATGCTGCTATGAAATTTTTTGTAAATGTCTCCTATAGGGGCATGCACACATCTAGGTGTAGAATTGCTGAGCTGCAAGGTATGCTCATATTCAACTTTACTGTGTATGATAGGCAGAATAATGTTACCGTAAAGATGTCCATGTTCTAATTCCTGGAATTTGTGGGTATGTTACCCTGCCTGGCAAAAGAGACTTTGCAGGTGGGATTAAGTTAAGGACCTTGAGATGGGGAGATTATCCAGGTATCCAGGATTATCTAAGTAGACCCAGTGTCACAGGGTCTTTAAAAAGTGGAAGAGGGAGACAGAAGAGATCAGAGAAGGAGAAGTGATAATGGAAGTAGGATTAGAGTAATATAATGTGAGAAAGACTCATTCAGTCCACCTTTGGCTTTCACAATGGGAGAAGGCCAGGAGCCAATGAAAGCAGGCAGCCTCTAGAAGCTGGAAGAGACAAGGAAATGCATTTTTCCTTATAGTCCTTGAAAGTAACAAAGCCCTTCCAATACCTCGATTTTAGCTCAGTGAGACCTTTGTCAGACTTCAGACCCACAGAACTGTAAGATGTTAAATGTGTGTTGTTTTATGTGACTGAGTTTGTGGTAATTTGTTACAGGAATGTATCAGTTTGCATTAACTGCTATAACAGTTGACATGGGTTGCTGTGACAAAGTACTACAAATTGGGTGGCTTAAACAGCAGAAATTTATTGTCTCACAGTGCTGGAGTCTACAAGTCCGGATCAGACTGTCCGCAGGGTTGGTTCCTTCTGAGGACTCTGAGGGGGAATCTGTTCCATGCCTGTCTCCTAGCTTCTGGTGGTTTGCTGGCAATCTTTGGCATTTTTTGGCTTTTAGATGTGTCATCCCATCTCTGCCTTCATCTTCACATGGCACTCTCTCCATGTCTCTTCATATAGTCTTCTCTCTGTGCCTGTCTTTGTGTCTCAATTTACCCTTTTTATAAATACCCCAGTCATATTGGACTAGTGCCTACCCTAATCACCTCATTTTAATCTAATTACCTCTGTAAAGACCTAATTTCCAAACGAAGTCACATTCTAAGGTATTGAGGGTTAGGACTTCAATATATCTTTTTTTGAGGGACACACTTTAACCCATACAAGTAGCAGTAGAAAACTGAGACACTCTGGGAAGTTGAGTTGTTTTCCAGAATGGTTGCACAATTTATATTCTGCTAGCAGTGAATAAGAATGCCCTTGAACCAATGATTCCTATTTAATAACTTTAATTTTTGTTAGTCCAGTGAGTGTGAAATGTATTTCTTTGTGATTTTAATTTGCAGTTTTCTAATTACTAATGAGGCTGAATATTGTTTATGTTTATGGATTGCATTTCTTATTCAGGGATTACCTGTTCATGTCTTTTGCCTTTTTTTTTTTTTGTGGTACGCGGACCTCTCACTGTTGTGGCCTCTCCCGTTGCGGAGCACAGGCTCTGGACGCTCAGGCTCAGCGGCCATGGCTCACGGGCCCAGCCGCTCCGCGGCACGTGGGAAGCCCACCACTGAATTTATAAAAGGCAAAAGATAGGGCTTCCCTGGTGGCGCAGTGGTTGAGTCCACCTGCCGGTGCAAGGGGACACGGGTTTGTGCCCCGGTCCGGGAAGATCCCACATGCCGTGGAGCTTTCGCGTCTGGAGCCTGTGCTCCGTAAGGGAGAGGCCGCAACAGTGAGAGGCCTGCGTACCGCAAAACAAACAAACAAACAAAAATTCAGTGGTTTGGGGACTTCCCTGGCGGTCCAGTGGTTAATACTTCCAATGCAGGGGGTGCAGGCTCCATCCCTGGTCGGGGAACTAAGATCCACATAACTCATGGCCAAAAAACCAAAGACATTAAACAGAAGCAATATTGTAACAAATTCAATAAAGACTTTAAAAATGGTCCACATCAAAAGTAAAATTAAAAATTCAGTGGTTTTTTCTTGGTTCATGAGTTCTTTATATATTTTGGACATTAATCCTTTATTGGTTATTTGGGTTGCAAATATCTTCTTCCAGTTTTCGTGGTGTCTTTTGATAACTGAGATTCTTAATTTTAATATTATCAAATTTACCAATCTTTTCCTTTAATGGTGTGAGACTCTCCATGTCTTGTTTATAAAACTCTTCCCTATTGGAAGTCATAAAATAAACTCTTATATTATCTTTTCAGAGTTTTAAAGTTTTGCCTTTCAAATGGTTTTTATCCACCTAGAATTGATTTCCATGTATAATGTGATACAGAGATTGAATCTCATTTTTTACCCGTATGTATATCCAGTTATGTCAGCACAATTCACTGAAAAGTTTATTCTCCGTTTATCAGCAGTGCTGCCTCTGTCAAATGTGAAATTTCAGGGTGTGTGTGAATCTGTATCTGGCTTCTCTGTCATGCTTCACTGATAAGTTTATGTGCCCTGTGTTAATGCTACACCGTTGTAATTATAATAGCTTTATAATGAGACAATATACAGTAAGTCTCCTCATCTTACTGTTTTTCTTCAAGAGTTTGTCAGTTATTTTTGGACCTTTGCTCTTTAATATAAATTTTAGAATAAGTTTGTCAAGTTCTACAGAAATTCATATTGGAATTTTGATTGCCATTGCATTAAATCTTTTGAACAATTTAGAGGAGAATTTGATTTTGATTGAAAATTTTAAGTTGCATTTTTCTATAAATTTATTTAGTATAACTTTTCAAATTTATTTTCTTTGTAATATCTTTTTATTATCTGTAATATCTTTTTTATTATCTATTTATTTAATTTGTTCAGCATCTGCATTTTTGTCTTCTTTTTCATTCCTACCATCATTTGTATCATTTTTCTTTGTTTCTTAATCAACCTGGCTAGAAGTTTGTTTTTTTGTTTTTTGGGTTTTTCTGGTCACGCCACGTGGCATTCGGGATCTTAGTTCCCTGATCAGGGATGGAACCAGCGCCCCCTGCATTGGAAACGTGGAGTCTTAACCACTGGACCACCAGGGAAGTCCCAGTTTATTTGTTTTTTAATCTCTTCAAAAAACAAGCTTTTTGGATTGGTACTTGTTTTCTTTTTTTTTATATGTTAATTTTTATTGGAGTATAGTTGAATTACAATGTAGTGTTAATTTCTGCTGTACAGCAAAGTGAATCAGTTATACATATATCCACTCTTTTTTAGATTCTTTTCCCATATAGGTCATTACAGAGTGTTGAGTAGAGTTCCCTGTGCTATACAGTAGGTTCTTATTAGTTATGTATTTTATATATAGTAGTGTGTATATATCAATCCCAATTTCCCAATTTTTCCGCCCTTCCCCCTTGGTAACCATAAGTTGGTACTTGTTTCCTATTTTATTTATATCAGCTCTTTTATGATTTCTTTTTTTCTTTCTTTGAGTTTATTTTCTTCTTCTTTTTTTTTTTTTTTGAGTTTATTTTCTTGTTCCCTATTTTTTTTTTTTGGCCATGCCACACGGCTTGTGGGAATCTTAGTTCTTAGTTCCCTGACCAAGGATTGAACCCTGGCGCTTGGCAGTGAGAGCTCAGAGTCCTAACCACTGGACTGCCAGGGAGTTCCCTCTTGTTCCTTTTTTTAACTTTGTAATTGAGATGCTATGCCCATTAACTTTGAGCTTTTCCAGCATATGCGTTTAAGATTATACATTTCTCTCTAAATATTGCTTTAGTTGAATGTCACAAGTTTCGATGTATAGTATGGTTACTGTGCAGTCTGAAGAATTTTCTAATTTTCATTTTGATTTCCCTTTTGACTGACAGTTGTTTAGAAAAAAAAATTCTAATCATATGCAGGTTTTCCAGTTATTGTTGTTGATTTCTGACTTCAGTGCCTTTGGGCAAAGAATGTGGCCTAACATATGATCAGTTTTCATAAGTGTTCTGTTTGCTTGAAAAAATACATCAGTTTTGTTAGCTGTCTGGTAGATAAAAGGTGTAAAATGTCCTTTTCATACCTTCTGTGTCCTTATTGACTTTTTATCTTATTGACCCGTCAGTAACTGGACAGAGTATTAAAAAATCTCACTTTCCTGGTGTTTTTTTCAACCCCCTCACCCACAGTTTGTGGGTAAGTGTATGGAGAGGAGAACTTTACAAACTGGATGGAATTACTTATCAGAGGGACAGAAAAAGGATGCATGAGAGAGAGCACATGTCATATGTTTAAAGAGTCAGTGTAAGAATGTAATGAAAAATTTGATCAGCGTTAATATATATTTACAAATTGTCATTTATATGTGCCAGCCCCTAGAGAGATACTAAGACGATAGTCACAGGGTCTGTATTGCAAGGAGATCACACTCTAATTGAGATGAAAAAAAATAAATAAATAATTACAATTCAGTGTGGTAAGTGATATAGCAGAGGTATACATAAGGTACATGGGAGCTTTAGGGAAGGAACAGCTAACTCTCTCCAGGAGGAGAGTCAGAAAGCCTTCAGAAAGTATATAACAATTGAGCTTTAATCTTCAAAAAAAGTTTCTTACTGATATAAAATGTATAAAAAAATTAATTAAAAAATTTTACTTCTATGGCCTTAATAAGAATTTTTCAAAGTTATTCCAACATAATCTCCACCTTACTGTAAATATGTTTGGAATAAGAATACTTCTTATCAACTGAGAGACTATAAAGTCACAGAAAATATACTGAGTCCAATCAGGCAAACTGTTTACCTTCAGTTCCCAGTCAATACTAACAACCAAAAAAGATGCTTAAATTTTCTATCAGAAATGTCAGTATCAGTGGTAAAAATAATATAAGCAATAAAGAAATGTAACCCAGGATTAGAAAAAAGGGATTATTATAAGATATATTTACCAAGTACTCGCTATGTGCTAGTCTCAACAGCTCTGTGAAATAAGTATTGAAATCTTGTTGTGCAGCTGGAAACTAAGGTAGAAAGGTGAATTGACTAGCTCCACATCACTCAGCTAGCACACAGAAAATACCACAATATGCTAAATGCCATTTTCAGTGTATAACAAGCCCCTAAGAACTCTCCCAATTGAAACAACTAAACTACAGGTTTAAGCATTTTAGAATGTATCTTTTGAAAGGAATCACTGAGTAAGAAAAATTTCAGATCCCCCAAAAAAGAAGTGAAAGTAGTGTGGGGGAGAAAAAAATGTTCCCTTCTTCCCTTCTAGGGTCTTTGTTTGGGCTAGTAATTAAATTGATTTAAGACAAATTAACAGGGGAAAAACAAATTTAATTTTGTATATGGGAGCCCCATAAAAAAGTGAGACTCCAAGAAGTAACCAAAGCAGGAATCTTTTATAACTTTAAGACAAAGAAACAATAAATTTGTGAAGAACTGGCGAGACAAAGGAGTCTGGGCTTGAGGTAGTGAATTGGTGAAGAAGTAACAAGGTTTGTTAGGGCCAAGCATTCTTGGCCCTAAATTCCCTATCTCTGGTGATAAGGATGCCTTCCACCCTCCTGGTACTGGGATGGGTACCTTTCACATGGGAGATTTATCTCCTGCTTTTGGGGAGGGGGGGAACAAAGGAGGGTCAGAGTATTCTTCACCGCTGTTTCTCAAGTAAACTTTAATTCAAAATAAGCTATATGTCGGAGTGACATATTCTGGGGTAGCACATTCTGCTCCCCTTAAGTAGGAATCCCGAGAGGTAAGCAGACATTAAAACCAGCTTTCATTTGAAGGTTTCTGACCATCCTCAGAGACCATGAACATTTGCTTCTGTTAGGTATGGCTAGGCTCAAGAGATAAAACCTAGGGTCTGTCCAGAGTCAGAAATCTAATAGAAAAACTGCATAAAGCAGAGACCCCATAGTGCTACTCTTCCAGTGTAAGGTTAAGTGAGAAATAAATGTGACCATGGAGATGGGATGCGTGTCTTGACCTTGGCACAGGGAGTTGGGGAAGAGAGAAAATAAATCTTCCCTGGGAATGTATAACCGCAGGAGAGCCCTCATAGAGTTTTTGTTTGTTTGTTTTAAATTTTGGTAAAATATAAATAACATAAAATTGACCATTTTGGCCATTTTTAACTGTACAGTTTAGTGGCATTAAGTACATTCATATTGTTGTGCAACCATCACCACCATCTAACTCTAGAACTTTTTTTATCTTCCCAAACTAAAACTCCATACCCATTAAACAATAACTCTCTCCATTCCCCCTCCTCCCAGCACCTGGTAACTGCCATTCTACATTCTGTTTCTATGAATTTGACTACTTTAGATACTTCATACAAGTGGAATCATTTGTATTTATCTTTTGTGACTGACTTGTTTCACTTAGCAGAGTCATCTTTGGAATTCTAATAGGAATTACATTGAATCCATAGATTGCCTTGAGTAGTATTTACATCTTAGCAATAGTAAGTCTTACAATTCATTAACATGGCAGGTCTTTCTATTTATTTGTGTTTTAATTTCTTTCAACAGTGTTTTGTAGTTTTCAGTGTACACATCTTTCACCTCTTTGGTTAAGTTTATTCCTAAGTATTCTTTTTGATGCTATTGTAAATGGGATTGTTTCTTAGTTTCGTTTTTTAATATTTCATTGTTAGTGTTTGAAAATGCAACTGATTTATATGTGTTGTTTTTGTATCCTGCAGCTTACCTGAATTTGTCTATTCTAATATTTTTTTTGTGTGGAATCTTTAGGTCCTCATTTAGTCAAATTTTTTTTAAAAATAAGACTTAATTTTTTAGAGCAGTTTAAAGTTCATAGCAAAATTGAGAGGAAGGTACAGATTCTCCATATACACTTTGCCCCCGACATGGCCATAGCCTCTTCCATTATCAGCATCACCCGCCCCCCCGACTGTTACATTTGTTAAGACTGATGAACCTACATCATAATCACCCAAAGTCCATAGTTTACGTTATGTTTCACTCTTGATCTTGTGCATTTTATGGGTTTAGATAAATGTATAATGACATGTATCCATCATTATGGAAAATAAATACAAAGTATTCACTGCCCTAAAAATCCTTTGTGCTCTGCATGTTCATCCCTTACCTCATCCCCACCCTTGGCAACCACTGATCTTTTTACTTTCTCCATACTTTTGCGTTTTCCAGAATGTCATATAATTGGAATCATAGAGTACTCATTTAGTTTTTTATCTAAATTAATGCTACATAGGTGGACTTCAAGTGAAAATGTAAAGTGGTCCCAGGTGACTGATAGAGGTAAATTCAAATTCTCTAAGGCCTCAAATGATTCCCACAGATAAAATTCCAAGGATATTGAGCAGTGCATAGTCAAAAATCCACAAAACTTGCGCAGAAACAAGACACTATGAATGAGAAGCTGCAGAAAAAAGTACACAGCAAAAGAAACCCACAAAGACTTCAGAGCTTGGAGCTATTATTTATCAGATATAAAAAATATGTTTAATATGCTTAAAAAATGAAATAGAAGCTTGGGAAAATGGTTGGGGAACAGAGAATTAAAAGAATAATCATGCAGATTTGAAAAATAGAACTTCTAAATATGAAAAAATAACCACAGATTTAAAACCTGATACACATATTAAATAGCAGTTGAGAGACAGAATCTGTGAACCAGAATGTAGATCCAAAGAAATTGTCCGTAATGTTTTGCAGAGAGAAAAAGATGGAAGTTAAGAAAGAGGGATCGAAAAAGTTGGAGAATAAAGAAAAGAGTTTAACATGAATTTAACTGATGGTCCAAAAGGAAATAATAAAAGGGAAAACAGGCAATATTTGAGGAGATAATGGTTATAAAATAGAACTTTACAGAACTGATGAAAAATACCAACTGATATCCAGAAAGCCCACTGAATCCCAAGCAGATTAAAGAAAAAGAAATCCACCCTTAGATTCCATCATTGCAAAATTCAGAACACACACACACACACACACACACACACACACACACACACACACACACACACACACGAGACGTTCTAAAAGAAGCCAGAGAGAAAAAAGAAGTTACCTACCAAAAAAATGAATGGCAGTTACACTGAAAGGTGACTTATTAATAGGAAGAATGGAAGCCAGAAAACAGTTGACTGTCATTTGTCATGTGCTGAGGGAAAATAACTGTCAAAGTAGAAACCAATGTCCAGCAAAACTTTCTAGAAAGAGAACATATTAAAACCATTTCAGACCAGCAAAAACTGAGAGTTTTTTACCAGCAAAGTATGCATACTTTAGGCAGAAGGAAGAACTTAAATCAAGAAGGAATGATAGTAAATATATAGGTAAAATTAAGTAGCCTTGATGTTCTGAAACATTACTAACAGTGCCTAATTTGTGAGGGGAGAACAAGCTAGAATTAAAACTAGAAAAAAATAGCATTTACCTTGGAAGGAAAAATTAGAATAGTGAGATGATGTGAGAATCTTCTGTCTATAGTGAGAATACTAGGAGTGGAGAGACAGAGAGGTATAAATATTTTCATATGAAGAGAGGTCTGAAGATATTTCAGGTCTGGGTGTCTGAAAGGTTAGTGGTATCGTTAAACAACATAGGCAGTATGGGGAAAGGACCTGGTTTGGGAGAAATGACAAAGAGCTTAGTTTTATTGATTAATGCATGTTTTCTCATGTGTATACTTGCTATCTCTAAATGGGATGTAACCTCCCTGGCAACAATGATCAAACATTTCTATTTTGTATTTCTCATAGTATATTTTGGAGTTGACAGTGGTTATCTAATATTGTATTTACTCTTGATAGTTCCATGCTGACCTTGAGAAAAGGAAAGAACTCTAGGTGGAGATGGGTCTCAATTCCCTACTGTCTTTGGTATTCTCGTTAACAGTAAGCTGTGTTGCACAATGATGAAGCCAGACTGCTTCAGAGTTTCAATGGCATCTCCGCCACTTACAGGATATTAGGCAGTTGTTTAACTTCTTTGTACCTCAGCTTCCCCAGGTGTAAACTGGGGGTAAAATAGCATCTGTCTCACTGATGTGAGGATTAAATGAGTTAATAACCTGTAAAGTTCTTGAAACAGTGTCTGGCACCTGGTAAGGTTGCCATGCAATATTGGTGCTGTTATTATAGTTAAAATTTTCATTCTTGAATTGCTTGGTACTTCATGCCAAATTACTCTAAAATTAATGGTGGGCTTCCCTGGTGGCACAGTGGTTAAGAATCCTGCTGCCAATGCAGGGGACATGGGTTCGAGCCCTGGTCCAGGAAGATCCCATATGCTGCGGAGCAACTAAGCCCATGCGCCACAGCTACTGAGCCTGCGCTCTAGAGCCTGCGAGCCACAACTACTGAAGCCCGCGTACCTAGAGCCCGTGCACCAAAACAAAGAGAAGCCCGCGCACTGCAACTAAGAGTAGCCCCCACTCGCTGCAAGTAGAGAAAGACTGCGAGCAGCAGTGAAGACCCAACGCAGCCAAAAATAAAATAAACAAATTTATCAAAAAAACCCACAACAACCCTTTAAAAAAAAATCAATGGTAAGGTTAACTGAAATTTAGATCTTTCAAGAAGTCCCTTTTTATTGTCCTGAAACTCCTTTTGCAACCTGTATTGAGTAAAAAGCCTGTACATAAGGGATAATATGGGGGAAATTCTTCCAGCGGATTGTTCAGTATTAGGACAACAAAGAAAAGATGCAAGTGATGAGTTTAAAAGCGATTAAGGGGACTTCCCTGGTGGTCCAGTGGTTAAGACTTTGCCTTCCAATGCAGGGTGCTGGTTCGATTCCTGGTTGGGGAGCTAAGATCCCACATGCCTCGTGGCCAAAAAAAAAAAACCCCAAAACATAAAAAACAGAAACAATATTGTAACAAATTCAATAAAGACTTTAAAAATGGTCCACATCAAAAAAAAAAACCTGTTGTATAAAAAAATAAATATAATAAAATTCAAAAAAAAGAATAAAGGAAAAGCAACAGAAATGATTTTAAAAAAAAGCAACTTCAAAAGTGATTAAAAGGGGTAATTGGGGCTTCTTATCTTTTGAAGTTTCAGAGTTAAAGGTTAAGAACCTTTGGTCCAGCGGACGAAGAGTTTGTCAACTACTGCAACCATAACTTTCTGTCCCTTAAACTTTTGTTCCAGCTTGTCACTTTGGGGTTGGAGGTACACTGGAACTTCAAACAAATGCTCTCACTCATAATTCTTGCTTCATAGTTCACTGTCTGCTAAGCATGTTGACAGTTATGCAGCCCCACCCCAGGACTGATAAGAGGGAAACAAGAGATGAGGGAACAGAAGGAAGAGAAACGGTGTCTAAAAAAGTGACTCCTCCAACCCTCCAGCCATTATGAGGCACCGAGCTTTACTGCTTCTTCAATTTAACGCTTCGTTCCACCTTTTAGATAAAGTGCCCTGAAGATCTTTCACTATGTAACTGGTAATGGTTTAAAGCAGACAAAAATAATTATGGATGTGAATTTTTACAAATATATGGGGACATATTTTTCCTTAGGGGGAAAATACCTACGTATACATTAGTAAACACCAATATTTATTATTTTATAGTTTTCTTTTGTTGTAAATTAAGCACCATATAGAATTAACTTTACTATCTGAAAATTCATTCCTTCAGCAAACTTTGCTAAGGCTAACGTTCTGCTAGGAACTGTGAGGGCTGTAAAGAAGAATCATGTATGGATATTATACCCAGGTGTTTAGTATAAGATAAAAGTGAAGATTTTATTTTAAATGAGAAAGCATTATTGTAATTTTGTAGTTGTCTGAGGGGCTCAATAAAACCCACATTCCTTCCCCAAATTCTGAACAAACTGAGAAAAGAGTGACAGGTGAGAGATCAGAATACCACCTTTATTCCTGATAAAACTCATGTTGCAGGACATGGCTTATATATGCAGGCAGTTTTGCTTTCTAATCATGAAGCCCAGAGTTAAATAGACATACGTGGTCATAGAAAGGACAGGGCCAGGAACATCCTCCCTACTTGCTAGGAGGGCCCATCCATGGAGGAGCACTGGAGAACTTCTAGCTAGTAGGTAGGCTCCCTAGAGCAAAAAGCAACAGGTAGGGGGCCTCCCTGGTGGCGCAGTGGTTGAGAGTCCGCCTGCCGATGCAGGGGATACGGGTTCGTGCCCCGGTCTGGGAGGATCCCATATGCCGCGGAGCGGCTGGGCCCGTGAGCCATGGCCGCTGGGCCTGCGCATCCGGAGCCTGTGCCCCGCAACGGGAGAGGCCACAACAGTGAGAGGCCCACATAACGCAAAAAGGAAAAAAAAAAAAAAAAAAAAAGCAACAGGTAGGGTTATGCTTATGTAATTCTTTAGGCTATACTTACCAATCATGTTAAGTTACTATTCCCCTTCTAAGAGAATAGTGAGGGGATAGAGAAAGTCCAGAAATTTAGGAAAAATTCCAACTCGTGGAAACTGTAGGATTGAGGAAAAGGCATTGCCTTTCAACATGAAAATAGGAAAAGCCATTTGTAATCCTAACAACTTTAATGCAACAGGTATTTTAAAGTTTGCGTGGCCTGGTTTTAGCTACTGTAGATTTTTACATAGTTGCATAGAATATACTTAATTTTAAAACTGAGGCTAGGTTCTACCTTTTTTCATTTTTTCCCTCTAGACAAAATTGAGTCACTGCCTTCTCAGTGTGCATCTACTCTTAACATTCAATATATTTGTGTTTATTTTGTGTTCTTTAAATACAGGGATAGTTTCTCATTTGTTTATGTATCTCCCTTGCTTGGATATAGCAAATAGTTTATTGAATTGAATTATTGCATTAAGTACTGTTCTTTTTACCACTTAACATGGCATTTTTTTCTAGTTGCTACATACTACTCATAATTCCATCGTTGAAAATAACATGAGTGGGATACCTAAAGAATACGTTCTTTTTTAAAAAATTAATTAATTAAAAAAATTTTTTTGGCTGTGTTGGGTCTTCGTTTCTGTGTGAGGGCTTTCTCTAGTTGTGGCAAGCGGGGTCCACTCTTCATCGCGGTGCGTGGGCCTCTCACTTTCGCGGCCTCTCTTGTTGCGGAGCACAGGCTCCAGACGTGCAGGCTCAGTAGTTGTGGCTCACGGGCCCAGTTGCTCCGTGGCATGTGGGATCTTCCCAGACCAGGGCTCGAACCTGTGTCCCCTGCATTGGCAAGCAGATTCTCAACCACTGCGCCACCAGGGAAGCCCAAGAATATGTTCTTGAAATCACAGAACCCAGAAGCAATCTTCTCTAACAGGAGAAGATTGCTTTAAGTGAATGACAGAGTTTGTAGGTGAAGTTTTAGAAGAATATTCAAAGCTGGGAGAATGGAGACTAATGTAGGACCTTGTGGGCTGGAATTGCCTCTTTTGCAAAAAGAGGTGGCATACAGTGATTATTTGAGGTGACATTGTAGTGGTTCAGTAGTGCTGAAAACAACTTTGATGTTACTTTTTCAGATATGCCTTACAAAAAAATGCTTAAGATTTGGTTAAAAATTCCTAGGTGTTTGAATGGTTCTCAGTTAACCAGTGTTGATAGAATGAACACTTTCAGTGTTTAGAAGCACTTTAAAAATTTTTCTAGGGAGAACTTCACCTTCTTAATACAAATCTGCTAATTTTTATAGTTTACCAAGGAGGAAGATGGTAGTAAATTATTAGTCATAATTGTTTAGCAAACTCCAGAAATGTGATTTTTTATTTTTTATTTTTTTTTGCGATATGCGGACCTCTCACTGTTGTGGCCTCTCCCATTGCGGAGCACAGGCTCCGGACGTGCAGGCTCAGTGGCCATGGCTCACGGGCCCAGCTGCTCCATGGCATGTGGGATCCTCCCGGACCAGGGCACGAACCTGTGTCCCTTGCATCGGCAGGCAGACTCTCAACCACTGCGCCACCAGTAAGCTAAGTACATATATGTCCGGTAACCAAGGTTTATCTTGTTACAAGTAATACCTTTTTAGTTTAAATGCATTTTTGCCATGACTGTTTCTCATATGTTTAACTCTGTTTCTGCTTCCTGATAGATCTTGATGAAAATAGTTCATTATTTCCCTGATAAGTAAGGGCTGTCATTTTAAACACTGTTTCTCTTACTGTGCCATGATACAATGATGCCCTAAGTGCCTTATAAAGCCTTGCCGTATACTAAGTGATCTCAGACATTTTTGTATCTTGAATTTTTACCTGCTCATTAATAGATATTTTGCTTGCTTCTCATTGTTAGCTGTTATTTCTTAGTCATCAGTCTTTAACAGACATCTTCCCCACCTTCCCAATTTGTTACTGATTATCAACAGTAGGTCAGGAAACTAGTTAACCAAGCTAATTGGAATTGGCCATAAAAGTAAGGATGGAAAGAAAGTGTTTCTCACGGATAAAGTGTATGGACTTTGTAACATCTATTTTGACTGTGCAGAGACCTTTTTTGCTTGTTTTGATAAAGAATCTCTGGATAAATGAGGTGTTAGCCATATTGATTCAACACGAGCAGCCAAATATAGATTTGTTTTTCCTTTTCATTTCTAGTGAGATATACTGTACATGCCATAAAGTGAACAAATGTTAGGTATACAGCTGAACAAAATTTTACATGTGTATATACCCATATAATTACCACTCAGATCAAAATAAGGAACATTTTCAGCACCCTAGTTGCCTCCCTCATGTTCTCTCCCAGTTAATAGCTACATCCAGAAATGTCCACAATTCTGACCTTTATCCTAATGGATTAGTTTTGTCTGTTTTTGAATCTTTATAGAAACTGAAATTTGAGTTTTAGGTCATTTTCTTATGTCATGAAGTATTGTTCTTTTGATCTTTTTAATGTTATTTTTTCCCATTCTTGAAACATTCTTTCAGTGCCTACTATGGGCAAGAAATTAATGATTTGGGAGATTCAAAGGTGAATAAAACATACCTTGTCATCAAGAAACTTGGAGTCTAGTACAAGGAAAAAAAAGTGTCATAAAAGAGGTATAAACAAAGTACAGAGAAGGCATAGGAAAAGAGAAGTGGTGTGTCAGTGAGGTCCTTGGCAGAAAATAGATGATACAGTCAAATGGGTAAACTTGGGAGAACTTAATGTAGGGGGTGATTTATAAAAGTGTGGGTAGGGTTAAGGGAAACTGACATGGAATAATGAAGTATCTGGTGAGCAACAATAGGTAGCCATCACAGCCCTCAGACAAGTAAGGGCAGAGTTAGGAGGTTATTGTCAAAACTCAGAGGGCAGCTGTATAGAGGTCCATTTGAACAGAAGCTTTGGCTTCTGGTAGAGTGAGATTACTGACTAGAGGTGACATTACTCTAGGCTCACTCTCTTCCTGTCTCCATTGGCTGAATTCACCCAAAAGACAGGGCAAAGGAGACTGTTATTACAGTCTATTCAGGATAGCCTTCTGGGAACACAGAACAGAGTGGAGAAAAGTGGAGAATGGCTCTGGAGGGGCAAATGAAATATACCCAGCACAACTGGCTTTCTAAAGACACAGTAGAGGACTTCCCTGGTGGTTCAGTGGTTAACTCTGAGCTTCTACTGCTGGGGGTGTGGGTTCGATCCCTGGTCAGGGAACTAAGATCCCACATGCGCGACATGGCCATAAGTAAATAAATAAAAATTAAAAACACAGTAGATACCATTCTCTGCAGAAGTGGAAAGATAGCTCATTAGAAAGAGAAAATCATGTAAACAGAGGTGGAGGAGTAGTGAAATAAAAAGTGCTCAGAAAATGGAAAGTATTTCAGTTTGGAGTGTGTGCTGGACAAAGAGGAATAGTAAATGGATAGTATTTGCAGAGACATGTTAATTTTTACACTGCTTTTCCTCTTGTTTATTATTAAATCTTGCATTATATCATGGCTTTTATAAATGCATGAGAATCAGTGTTGCCTTCATCATTAGTTTGAAGATATTGGGTCAAGTTTTGAGTTTTAGCATTGCTGTCTGAGTGTTTTGCACGTGGTGACAGAGTACAAATAGTAGAAAGAACAGGAGTCATTTAGAGAGTGAGGCTTACAGTTAAGAATGTAGGCTCTGGAGCTGGACTGTCTGTGTTTGTATTCTGGCATCAGAATTCACTTTCCAGCTTGATGACCTAGGCAAATTACCTAATCCAGGCCTCAGTTTTCTCATTAGTAAAATAGGCATAGTCATAATAACTTTACCATAGAGTTGTTGTTAGGATTAAATGAGTGGTTCATATGAAGTATGCAGGCACTGTCAAGAAATGTTATCTAATTTTTAAATTATATTTAGGAGGATGTAGTTGTCTTCAAATATTTGAAAGCCTGCCTTATGAAATAGAGATTAAACTTCCTGTTTTCATGAGAACTTCTGGGGACAGAACTGAGATTAATATGTATAAATAACAAATAGGCAGCTTTTTGACTAACATGAGAAAATCTTTTGGTCATTTAAAGTTGTTTGGATCAGAATTGATTAGCTCGTGACATAATGATTTGCATGCCAGGGGAAGTATTCAAGAAAAGACTGGGGATGTTTGAAAGTGTATGCATGCATCATGAAAACACAACAAAACTAAATAATATCTTCAGGATACCTCCCAACTGTAACTTTATTCTCCAGAGTCTGTGAAAATTGAAGCACTGGATAAACCATGTTGATTTCCTTTTCTCCTTCTCTATTTATTCCTCTTGAGAAGGTCAGTCCCTCCTGCCCCCCCTCCCCCGGCCCTCACCACCTTAATCCAGCTTAAATGTCATCTTTATTTAACAATATTTATTGAGCATATACAAATGTGCCAGATTTTGTTCTAGATACTGTGATTAGTACTGTGAACAAGACACATAAGGGTTTTGCTCTAATGGAGCCTTAACAAAATTCTAGCACAGGTAAATAGAAAATAAAAACACGGTAAAATAACTTCAGGTAGTTCTAAGTACTGTGATGCATGAAGAAAGTAAAATAGAATAATGGGTCAGGGTGTTGGAGGTGGAGCTTCAGGTAAGATGGTCAGGAAAATCCTCTCTGAAGAGATGTTTTAACTGACACATAAATGTTGGGAAGGAGCTGGTCATGTAGGCTCTGGGAGAACATTCCAGACAGAAGGACTAGCAAAGGCAAGGTCCCTGTGGTGGGAAAGACCCTGGCATTCTTGGGGGTTAGAAAGAAATATGGGTGGGTGGAGAGTGGTAGGCGAGGTAAGAAGCGTGTGGATCACATAGGGCCTTGTAGACTATGTTGACACTTGCACTTCTTTCTAACCGCATTCTTATGGGAAGCAGTGAGACAATTTCATGACATCATTTAATGCTTCAAAAATATTATTCTGGCTTTTTTATGGGCTACTGGTGGGGAGTATCTAGAGTGGAAGCAGAAAGATAGGTGGCTGTTGCAGTTGTCCGAGTGAGAGGGGACTGGCTTGGACTATCTCAGCGAACTTTCTTCACCACCACCCCCTCCCCACCCTACTTTGATCACCTGGATAGAATGTCCTTTTTAATATTTATAATGTTTTATATACACTACTGTTAAAGTACCTTTAGTTACCTACACGATTGCCTTCCTACTGAGAAGCTGAGTTCCTTAAGCATAAGGGCAATGTCTTATCCCTCTTCTGCATTCCTTATCCTTAGTGCTGTAGATAGCACTGTTATTAACATAGCACTTAATAAATGTCTATTAAGTGAATTCATATATGCTCTTTATTAGGTTAAAGAAGTTCCTTTCTATTCTTAGTTTGCTGAAAGTTGAATGTCATCAAATTTTTGCATCAAATGATATGGTCATATAGTATGTCTTTTTTTCTTTATACTATTAATATGATGGATTACATTGCTTGTTTTTTGAATATTGAACCAGCTTTTGCATCGCAGGGATAAGTACCACTTGGCTGTGGTGTATTATTATTCTTGTGTATTGCTGGATTTGATTTGTTAATATTTTGAGGATTTTTGTATCTATGTTCATGAGGGATGTAAGTGTGTAGTTTTTTTGGTACTGTTTTTGTCTAGTTTTGGTATCAGGGTAATGATGCTCCCACTATGAGTTGGGAAGTATTCCCTTTTCTGTTTTCAGAAGAGAGTATATAGAATTAGTTTATTCTTTAAATGTTTGGTAGAATTTCCGAATGATATCACTGGGGACTAGAAATTCCTTTTTTCTCTTTGGAAAGTTTTGAACTATGTATTCAATTCATTAATATTTTCTATTGCTTTTCTGTTTTTTTCATTGATGTCTGATCTTATCATTGTTACCTTTTTTCTGCTTGCTTATAGGCTTATTTTGTTCTCATTATAGTTTAAGGTGGAAGCTTAGATTATTGATTTTAGATTTCTTTTCTAATATAAGCATTTAGTGTTTTAGCTTTCCCTCTAAGCACTATTCTATCTGCATGTCATAAATTTTGATATGTTGTATTTTAATTTTTATTTGGTTCATACTATTTTCTAATTTCCCTTTAAACTTCCTCTTTGAATTACAGCTTATTTAAAAGTTGTTTAATTTCTAAGTGTTTGGAGTATTTCTTTTATCCTTTTGTTATTGATTTCTAGTCTAATTGCTAATTTTATTATGGTCAGAAAGCTTACTTTATATGATTTCAGTTCTGTAAATATATTTGGTGCATGTGTATGATCTTTCTCTGCTGTATTTACCCTGGATGGACTTGCTAGGTGGTAGGGTACGTCTGTGCTTCAGTTTTGCTGAATGATGCCAAATTGTTTTTCATGTGAAGTGACGACATAAAACCTTGTGTAGGTTGAAAAATTACTAATTTGTGACTTCTCAAATCTTTATTTAAATAAAAAATTTATAGTAAATTTATAAGTTATATTGAATTGATTTGAAATATTTGAATCTTGAAATAGAAATGGAAGTTGTATCCCAAAGAACATAAAAGTTGAAAAATATTTAAATAGTTCGAAAGCCAGTGGGGAATGTGAAGCAATATTGTTAAATGCTGTTAGAGAAACAATGGAACTGTGTTCATTTAATATTAATCAATTCTGAAGGTTTTCCTGGAAATTTGGTTTTGCTGCCCACTAAAGGTATTTCAAGCCCATTTTATGCATCATACCTGTGCTGCACCAAGAGCAGATGGAAGTTCCTGGGGGAACTTTCTCAGTGACCCGTAATTTGAGATAGGATGATAGTTATGGAGCTGCAGAAAATAGTACTAAATTTGCCACTGTTTCTGTTTTATTTGCCTAACAAACAGATTTCTTGTTGCCTTTTCTTTCATACAATTCACTTTATTTATTAGTGTCTAATCGATTAGCGTATAATCTTAAGATTATAATTCTAAAGGTGAAATGGATCTTAATTGAGTAATTTAGGAGTTTACTCAAATCGCCACATAATTTCCTTTTTTTGAACAACGCAAAATATGCACTGCTCTTATTACACAGGTTCAAAAAGTTTCTGACCAGATAGGAGGAGATAGTTTTCCTTTAAAGCTACATTCAGAATTTTATTTCTATGATAGTAACTTGAAAGTATGCAGTTTCCCTTTTCATTTCATTTATTGAAATTGATTTTTATTGCTGTTTTTGGTAAAGAAATTTAAAATTTCACTAACATTTGTTTTTTAACCATAGGGAAAATGTGTTTTCAAGAAATTAGAGATTTGAATTTGAAATATTTTTTATGTTAAACATTCTGCCAATTTTTTGTTTAACTATGGACTCTTCATAATAACATCAAAGAGTTGCATGTTTTAGAGCTTAGAGAAAATGGACACACTGAATCCTAGCAACTAAAGGCAAATAGACAGCTACGTCAGTACCACACTTATGTCAGCGGTTTGTCCTATTTGCTTGGGAAGTCTTTTGTTTTAGTAGTGTGTTTACAATGAAGTCTTTCACTGGAGCAGGACTACATGACTGAATATGTACTCCGTGTTGTTTGAGTACATTCTGTATACAAACTTTAAGACATATGTATACAGGCATATTTATTGTTATTTAGTTATTTGTTATTGGTATTTAGTCTTATTTATTGTATTTATTTTCTTTCTCAAAAGTATTTTATCTGTTCATATTTAATAACTAGCAGTAGGCTTTGCATTTCTAATTATGGTGTCCTTGTATAGGGCACTGAGTGTGATTCCAGATAAGTTATTATAATTAGATCTGTATGGTTTATGAGCCACATGACTTGTTTTTAAGAGGGAAGTTTAAGCTATTAGAGGTGGAATAATCTGTATTCTTCTTGAACAAGGCCTATAATTTTATCATGCCTTAATTTTCCTAAAGGTTACTCTGAAAATTATTTACTAAGACTTTAAAAGTTATCATTAAAATGAAGTTCCAAGTGCTCCAGGGGCTGTGGGATTTTGTGTGTGTTTTCTGAGGCGGGGCAGATGTTATCTTCCTGAAAAAGGCCAATAGGCAGTTGAATTGAAGATCATAGGTTTGAAAAGAGAATGAGGCTAGAGATAAACTTTTGAAGCTATTCAGTATGTTTCATTCATTCCTCTATATGCCCCAGGGAATTCAGGCCTTGGAGTTCATGCAGAACACAAGGCTGGCATCTCCCTTTCCCGGAGACTTGATAGTCTAGTCACTATATTCTAGAGGGAGGATTATTTGCTAAAGAAGGTCATAGATGAAGCTTGAGAATAGATGAGACTGGGGGGAAGAAAGGAGTGCAGATAGAATTTTAAAAAAATTAAGGACAACCTGACTTTGGGAAGTACCTGTATTGTGTAGGTTTTCAGGAGAAAGGCAAGAATTGTGGGAAGTACTTATATTTAGTGGTTGGCATGTCAAAAAGGAGTCAGCAAAGAAAACAGAGTCAGGGTGGTAGGTTGTGGGGGATTTACCACTTGTGCAAATTTCTTCTAAGCCTTGGGGAGAAAGGTGTTCACATGGCCACATGTTTCTGTAGGATTTCCAAAAGTAAGGTATTTTAAGATAAGAGTGCTGTCTCTTTCCATTCTTGATTTACCCTCATGTCATGTAGCATTGGAGTGCCTGTAGGCATTTTTGGCATCCAGCTAAGGGAAAGTTGAATTGGGGTTACATTTAGTTTGGGTGGCATATATTTATATGGTTCATTGTCACTTCAGAGTGTAGTTAGGTTTTTGCTAGCTGTTCTGGTATAGGGATGACATTTGGAATACAGTTGACCCTTGAACACAGGTTTGAACTGTGTGGGTTTACTTACATACAGATTTTTTCCAATAATAAATAACTATAGTACTATGCTATCTGAGGTTGGTTGAATCCATGGATATGGAACCTCGGATATAGAGGAGCTGCCTATACGGAGGACTGACTATAAATTATATACAGATTTTCGACTGCTCGGAGGGTTGGCACTCTTAGCCCCTCCCGGTTGTTCAAGGGTCAATTGTACTCTTATTACTTACTGTGCTGACTCAGTGTTATGAAAAAAGATGCAAGGCCAGAGATTATAGATGATATGGACACGTCCTACAGAATCTGACACTAGAAGTACGTGAGTAGGGTAAGAGAAACACAGTTTGAAATACACGGAGCCAGAAGCTAGTCTGGGGAAAACTCTTTTGAATCTGATAGCTTATAAAGGAAAGAAACAAATGTAAGTTTCCCCAAATTTGACAACAGTACTAAAATGTTATATTACATAGCCAGTAACAGTTTGTGAACCTAAAAGAATATTTTCTAAAATGTGAGTAATGATTTAGTCTTCAGAAAGTTTTAAAAAATCTATTTCTTTATAGAAAATCTTACATATTTCTATCTACTTATAGAAAATGTTACATATCATTGTCACATGAAGAAGTGATCATGAAAGATATGCAATTAAAATGTAGAAAAAGTATCCTAGAAGTGTGTCAGGCAGTTTATTATTGATAGAATTATGATGTTATTTTTCTAGATTTTAGTGATACTTGTGTTGTGATTCTTTCCCCCCTCATTCTAGATAAGTATTCACCATTACACCTAAGTTTGTATTTCTAATTTTGCTTTTTTTTCTTAAAGAGTTTCCCCTAAATTGTTTAAAGTTCAGGCCCAACAAAACCTGGGAGGCACAGAATAATGCACGTCAAGAGGATACAGTTTAAAGATGGAGGATGTGTTCTATTTTAAATGATGCATTGAGGTCATATGGAAGGCAGTTTGACTTGGTGATAAACGTCATTATTGATGATCATATGAATTTGGGAGTAGGGAGTGGAGGTTGTATATTTTTTTAAGAAAGTGGCTGTGACATCAAACAACAGTATTTTGGAAGGGAAAGCAAGGTCCAGGCAAGTTTTATGTGTATGTGTGTGTATGCTTCAAAGATAGATGCACATCTAAATATGTTAGAGAGAAAAGATATATATATATATATACACACACACATATATATAAAATATATATATGTACATATATGTGTGTGTTTGTACATATATGTATACACACACATATTTATATAGCACAGAAGGAAAAATTAAAGATAATAGCAAGTGAGGTTAAAGCTCACAGTAGCTAGAGCAGAGAGGTAAGGAAATGAGATCAAGACACAGGAGTAAACTAAACAGTAGAATTCAGTGAAGGGGCAAACATCCATCCCTATACACTTAAGTAGTGTTTTAAAAAAATTGACATTTAATTGATATATAACATCATGTTTGTTTCAGGTACAAATAATGATTCAATATTTTGTATTTATTGCAAAATAATCATCATAAGTCCAGTTATCATCCATCACCTTACATAGTTATCAAAAAATTATTTTTTCTTGTGATGAGGACTTTTAAGATCTACTCCCTTAGCAGCTTTCAAATGTGCACTGTAGTATTACTGACTACAGTCATTGTGCACACCCCTACCCCCCACCTCTGACAAACCACCAATCTGTTCTCTGTATCTATAGCTTGTTTTTTTGTTTTTGTTGTTTGTTTGTTTTTTAGATTCTACAAACGATTGAAATCATACAGCATTTTTCTTTCTCTGTCTGACTTATTTCACTTAGTATAACGCCCTCAAGATCCATGCATTTTGTCACAAATGGCAAGATTTCATTCTTTTTTATGGCTGAATGATATTCGTGCGTGTGTGCGCGCACACAACACACATATACCACATTTTCTTTCCATTCATTCATCCATCGATGGACACTTAGGTTATTTCCCTATCTTGGCTATTTGTAAATAATGCTGCATTTCAGCAGTTGTTTAGTCATCACTGTTTTAGCTCTGTGTTGATGCTGAGTATTGTAATTGGTTTTTATAATGCTGGCCCCAAGCATTTCTTCCTAAAACCATGACATACTCTGTGCTTAGCTGGCTCCAAAACAATACAGTTTTAAAAGATTAACATTTGGATGGTTATGTCTTTTGTGACATAAATGGAAGATAATTATCTGTCTTAGTTTAACATGTTAAAATCAGTCTTCCCAAATTCTTCTTTGACTATATGAAGTGGTTGCCCCAAATTAGAGATATATATCAAGTCTTTTGCTGGTAAAGTTATACAAACTGATTATTACCAGAGACTTGGAATGCATTTATTTTCTTTTAGCTTTATAGATCTTATGGAAAAGGGTACAAATTGAGTATCAGATAGGGCATTTATTATTACTTTTTTCATTCCATCCACCAATATATATTGGGTTTCTACTACATGGCAGACATGGGTCTAGGTGTTGGGGGAGAGCAGTGAATTACATGGACAAGGTCTCTGCCTTCATGGAACTTGCATTCTAGTGGGAGAGAGAGAAAATAAGAAATAAGCACATATACATGTAATATATTATCAGATAGCAATGTGTGTTGTGAAGAAAAATAAAGGAGAGTAAGATGACAGTGTGGTGGAGGATGATATTTAGATAATGTGATAGGAAAGCCAGGTAGGATATTTACAAATCACTTTTTCTCAGTATATTTAGAAAATATTTTATGCAAGCCAAATGGTGTTTACAAAGATCAAACCATTTAAAACTTAATAGGAGCAACATCTATTCACCATAGTTTTCTCATCTCTAAAATTAGTACCTACCCCATAGATTTGTTGAAGAGTTTAAATAAGATTGTGTGTGTGTGTGTATGTTTGTGCAAATATAGCCTTGACACAATGCTTGGGTTATTATCAACTCTCAATAAATGTTGAGTCTCCTTTTTAGCACGACTTTATTTCCTCTTATTTATTTTATATGCATTTATATGAACCAAATAGGTTATGAGTTGACCAAGTCCTCTGTTAAGTACTTTCTTTTCCTGCACATATCTCCAAATTCCAGATTGAAGCTTTTTCCTTCAAATTTAGAGAATACAACTTTTTAAAATTGAGGCATAACATACATGCTACCAAGTACAGTAATCTTAAAATATAGTGCTTAATGAATGTTTTCATAGGTATATACATATGTGGTTACCACCCAGATCCAAATATAAAACATTCCCAGAACACCAGAAGAAATCTTTGTTCACGCTTAGAGACATTACTCCCTCCGTATGTTGACGAATATCCTAACTCCTATCTCCATCAATTTTTTTCGCCTGTTTTTGAATTTCATATAAATCGAGTTACATGGTATGTTATCTTTTGCATCTGGTTTCCTTTGCTGAAAATAATGCCTACAAGATTCATACATGTTGTTAAATGTATCACTAGTTTATTCTTTTATAGTTCTGTGTAGTATTCCATAGTACAAATGTATCATTATTTATTCATTCTCCAGTTTATGGTCATTTGAGTTATTTCCATTTTGGGGGAACATTTATGATTAAAGCTGTTGTGAACATTCTTATATATCTTTTGGTAGACATATATTAATTTTTGTTGACTATATACCTAGGAGTGGGTTTATTGAATCATAGGGCAGGTATATGTTTGACCCTCATTAGAAACTGCCAAGCAATTTTCCAAAGTTGTACCAATTTATACACCTGGTAGTAGTCGATGAGAGTTCCAGTTCCTCCACATTCTAATCAACACTTCGGATGAGTGTTTAGCCAATCTGTGAGTTGTGTAGTGCTGTGTCATTGTCACTTTAATTTACATTTCTTTGATGCTAATGATGCTTGAGTACTTTTCTATATGTTGATGGGCCATTTGGGTATTTTCTTTTTTGAAATTCCTGGTTAGATCTTTTGCCCATTTAAAAAATTGGATTTTTTAAAATTATTGATTTATAGTAGTCTTTTACATTGTTTATGAATTCTAGATACAAAACCTTTGCTGGATTTACGTACTGGGAATATCTTCTGCTGGTCTGTGGCTTAACCATTTGCTCTCTTAATGATATCTTTTGGTGATCAGAAGTTCTTAATTTTAATGAAGTATACGACTTTTTTTTTTCTATTAATAGGCTAGTAACTTTAGTTTTTAGTTAGCAGTTTAGTGGCCTTTTGAATATTTTAAAAAATCTTTGCTTATATGAAGATCATGAAGATATTTTCTTATATTTTCTTCTAGAAGCTTTATAGTTTTACCTTTTACTTTTAGGTTTGTGATCTAGAATTAATTTTTGTTAATGGTGTGAAATTGAGGTCAAGGTTCATTGTTTTTTCATACTAGTTTGCAAAACTGTAGCACCATTGATTGAAAGGCTGACTTTTCCCCACACAGATTTTCAATGGCATCTTTTTCATAAAGCAAGTGACATATATGTGTGGATCGGTTTTTGGACTCTGTTTCATTAGTATATTTGTCCATCCTTTGACCATTGTCACAACTAAAACTTTATAGTAAATGTTGAAATCTTGTTGTGTAAGTCCTTCAGCTTTGTTCTTCTTAAAGATTGAAGCTGCTATTTTAGGGTCTTTGCAGTTCCATATAAATTTTTGGATTGGCTTGTCAGTTTCCACAAAACGTCTTGCTGGAATTTTGATTAGGATTGCATTGGAGCTATAGATTAACTGGGGGGAATTGGTTGTCATAATAATATTGAGTCTTACAAACCATGAACTGTGTGTATTTCACCATTTATTTACTTCTTTAAAATTTTTTCTCATTGTCATTTTTAGTTTTCAGTGTAGCTATCTTACTCGTCTTATTCATTATTTGATTTTTGTTATTATATAATAAATGCTGTTTCATAAATTTGATTTTCCTTTTTTTTTTTTTTTTTTTTTTGCGGTACACGGGCCTCTCACTGTTGTGGCCTCTCCCGTTGCGGAGCACAGGCTCTGGACATGCAGGCTCAGCGGCCATGGCTCACGGGCCCAGCCGCTCCACGGCATGTGGGATCTTCCCGGACCGGGGCACGAACCCGTGTCCCCTGCATCGGCAGATGGACTCTCAACCACTGCGCCATCAGGGAAGCTCCTGCACTTTCTACATATATAATCATGTTATCTGTGAGCAAAGACAATTTTATTTTTTCTGATCTTTATACTTTTCTGCCTTTTTATTGCCTTATTTCAATGGCTAGAACCTCCAATATAAAATTGAATAGGGGCCTCCCTGGTGGCGCAGTGGTTGAGGGTCCGCCTGCCGATGCAGGGGATACGGGTTCGTGCCCCGGTCTGGGAGGATCCCATATGCCGCGGAGCGGCTGGGCCCGTGAGCCATGGCCACTGAGCCTGCGCGTCCGGAGCCTGTGCTCCACAACGGGAGAGGCCACAACAGTGAGAGGCCCGCATACCGCAAAAAAAAAAAAATAAAATAAAATTGAATAGAAGTGAGGACAGTGGACAATCTTGTTTTCTCCCCAACTTCTGGGGAATATATTCAGTATATTGACATTAAAATTGATGTTAGCTGTAGTCGAGGGATTCGTGTGTATTTTTTTTGGTAGAAGATACCTTTTATCAGATTAAAGAATTTTCCTTCTTGTATTTCCAGATTGCTAAGAGGTTTGTAAAATTATGAATGAGTGTTAAATTTTATCAGATACTTTTTCTGTATCTATTGAGATGATCCTAGGATTTCTCTTTTTTATTTTGTTAATGTGGTGAGTTACTTTGGTTTATTTCCAAATGTTGAACCAACAACCTTGTTTTCTTGGAATAAATCCCACTTAGTCATATGTATTATCCTTTTTGTATGTTGCTAGATTTGCCTTGCTAAATTATTATTATTTTTTTTAGAATTTTCATTAATGTTCATGAGAGTTGTTGGTCTGTAATTTTCTTTTCTCATAATGTCCATGTCAGGTGTTGGTTTTAGGGTTGTGCTGGCTTCATACAATGACTTAGTATTTCCTTTTTCACTATTTGCTGAAAAAAGTTGTGTAAGATTGGTTTCTGCTACTTTTAATCTGTGGGATCATCTCTTTTTTTCTCTTATAAAATTTATGAAGTCATCAAAATATAGGGTATGGTTGTCTTCTTCTACAGTTGAGGAACCTGAAGCTCAGAGAATTTAAGCAGGACTAGTCAGCTGGTAGTTACTGATCTGGTATTAAAAACCAGTTCTGTCTTACTTCAAAACCCGTGATGCATAATGTACATGGAGGAAAGTGACTGACCAAGTGGTCATATGGAGGTCTTAAGAAATACTAGAAGTTATTCTTTTGAAAGCTGAGAGAACTTCTTTTGGAAACTTACTTTCTGCTAGTCTAAGAATCACACTCCTGATGACTGCTTCTTAGCTGTTTGTGAGGGTTGTGGCTTAAAGCAGCTAAGCTTTATAATTCTCAGCTGGCTCTGTCCAACGAAAAGCCTGTCCCTTCCAAAACTGAACAAATCAGTTTTATTTCTCTGTGGTAACAACTGGTTACTTGGAATTTACTGGAATTCCTCTTTTTCCAAATCCACATAATCCTGGCAAAAATTCTTTGGCTTTGTAGAAGTTAAGATATTTTCTAGCATATGATAGGTTCAGAGAGTCAGCTCATCCTATACTGACAGGACCAAGGATAGGGGAAAAAACTTCATACAAGGGTAATATAAGGTGGTTTTTAAGACTTATCTAGTACTTTATTTCCCCCGTTAGTTCAAGCATTCTCATCAGAGAGTCTTTCTTATAAAAATAAGGTTAACTTTTATTTCACATAGAAGCGTCTTTTCTTTCTACAGGGTACAAAGTACATGAAAAGGGGTACTTGTTTGTTGATCATTAAAAACTTCAGGTTTTCAAACAATTATTTACTAATGACATCTCATGCTGTAGCTATTTATTTTTTATTTTAAGAATTATATTGGAAATGTTTGATTCCTTTATGATTTTTCAGCAAGTTATATAAAGTTGTTTAGTCACTAAAATTTATACTGTGCCCATGACATTATTTTATTCCCTTCGTATGAAAGCCTCAATAAGTTTTTCTTGTTTCCAGTTAACTTAATTAGAAAGTCTGGCTTCGTTTGAAGCAGCTTCTCATTTTTAAAGCATAAAGCGTTATTTAGTGAAGCCTATAAAAGAATAATATGAGAGAAGGTAATTCTTTTTAGGAGAAAAATGTTCTGTGTTAGTAAAACCTCAGGATTTTTAGAGCTGAAAACTTTTCTAAGAGATCATTTAATCCTTTTAGTACTTGTGATATTGATATCTTAATGGGTTTATTTTGCTGACAAATATAGTATTTATTGCTTTCTAAAATCCTTTGTTAATTATGGGTGCCTCCAACAATGGAGACACAAATTTAATTTAAAGGAATAGATATTATTGAGAAAAACAATTTATTCAGTCTTTCATGCAATAAAATTTGATGGAGGGCATTACGTATTATGCCAGGTGCTCCTAAGTACACAAATGAAAGCAACACAACCATTGCTCTCAGTAGTCACAATCATTGGAAAAAAAGAAAAGGAAGAGATATTATTTTTAGCCTTGGTCACCTTAAAAATTGGAGTTAAAGTATTGGCCCTTTTTAGTTCTGCTGGTAATAGTAGATCTTATTCTCTTACCATTCTATAGGTCTAATTGGTTAATATGTGGACTCTAATATTTAGTGAGGTTAATTGTTAGTGTGAAATTAAGGATTTCATTTTGGTTTTTATATAAAGCTAGACATAAATAGACTTCATAGTTAATTATTTATGCTGAATAATAAAAGTTTAAGTTTGGAGGTTCTATATATTATTGGGAACACTTGCTCTAGAAGTTGTATTAAAAATTTGATAAAAAATAGGAAGCTTATTGATTTTATTGTAATAATTTTGTGAAACAGGAAAAATATTTTAAATTATCATGGTAAACTGTCAAAAATAAGTATTTAGAAAAGAATGTTTTAATGTTGAATTACTTATGAACTGACAACTGTAATCTTTTGCCTAAGATTAATATCATAGTACAGTGCTTTAAAAACTTTCATAGCAAAGGCTTGTCAGTTTTTCCCACTTTTAGGAAAAATTTTTAGGATATTATTTCTTAAAATATTTAATAAAAAGAAAAATTACTAATATTCCAGATGAAGTTTTCTTTCCAAATGAAGTTTTCTCTTTTAACCTTACTGTGTTCTCACTTGTCATGTTCAAGTGATATTGTTGCTGGCAAGGTCTCCTGACTAGTGAATTTATTCTCCTATCGTAAATGTTCTGATGCCATTATTTCCTTCTATGTCTTTTATCATGGCTCAGTCATTTTATGGGAACCTGACACAGTGACGGGCAAAAGGTTAGCTGGAAGAGAAAAGAGATGAAACTGAAACTAAAAGTGATTCAATATATACTGAGTTATCAGTTACTACTTGCATATTTATCCATGGTAAATTTTATATTTGTACTGGCTTTTCCTTGTGTTTTTAGGAGCCCTGTTTGGAGTATCTCATTTGGTCATTTTAGTTAACAAATCTAAGTGCCTATTATGTGCATAACATTTCTGTGACTATCTAGCTCATTGATTTGTGCTCAAGTGATAGTATTCAATTTTAATATTAACTTTCTAAAACGTATAGAGCTTAGCCTTCCCCACATACAGGGCTTAATCTTCCTGACAAATTATATGTGTGTATTTTAATGGCAAAAATAAATGAATTTATTCATATTCTAGCTCCCTGCCATCGGCACAAATAAATAGGTTTAACTATATTTCCTGTTAGCACTTTCTGAAGTGTTATTGAATGAGATGTCTAAAATGAGTAGTAGATGTTATCTGTGTTGAGATTATCTTTGGGTTCCAATTACTTATACCATCTCTTTACAACTGTTATTCAAAAATAGTTTCAAAAGTTTGAACAATTTTAACATAAAATTTCTGCTCCGCTTTTGTAATACATTTTTATTTCCTTCAAAGTAATACATACACATAAAAAATCAAACAGCACTAAAAGATTAAAATGAAAAATTGCAGTCTCCTTTCTAGTTCTTCCCCACTCTCCAGTCCTGCTTCTCAGACATAATCACTCCGAATTCTTTTCACTCTTTCTTGTGGTATTTATCTACGTAATTTAAAATAATATGCCTCTTCTGCCAATTTCTTGGCTTAAGTGATTCTTGTATGTTATTGAGAATTTAGGTCTCTTAGAGTCCTTCCCTTTCTCTCTTCTTCCATTCTCTTACTGTAGCTATGTCACAATTTTAAAATCTATTTTTGGTATTTACATTTTTTGATTATGAAAATATTGTTTACTGTTGAACTAAGTCTACTTAAAAAAAAAAGCATCCAGTGTTACTATTAAAATGTCTGAAGCTAATCTGATTTCTCTCTGGAAGTTTTTAGGATTTTCTTTATCCTGGTGTTCACAAATTTTGTGATGTTGTGCCTTGGTATATGTCTTTTTTTCAGTCATGTGCTGATATTTGATTTTTTTTTAAATTTAGGAGATTCATATCTTTTAGTTTGGGGAAATTTTCCTGTGGTTTTTAATAATTTCTCTTTTTTTCCTCTTTTCAATTCTTTCTTTCTGGGCTTACTGTTAATTGGCCATTGTATCTCCTATTTTGACAGTGTATCTCTTGGATTAATTGTTTAATTAAAAAAAATTTTTTTTCTCCCCAAGTCCATCTCTTAGGATTTTTGTTTTATTTTTCTTGTTGTCCTTCACTTCATCTTCTCATCCTTCTACTGACTTACAAAATTTTTGTTATCGTAGTTTTAATTTCTCCAAGAGCTTTCTTGTTCTCTGTTCCCATTTCAATATTATGTTTTTGTTTCATGGATGCAATATCTACTCTTATCTCTCTGAGATTATTAATAACATTTTATCGGTGTTTTCTTCTGTTTCTTTTTCCTGCCATTTCCTAATTTCTTGTGGCTCATTTTAGTCTTTGCCTTTCTATTGGAAGCTTTCATCAGATCCTTAGAGTCTTCGTTCTCTCAAAAGCAGACTCTAAGATAGGGAGATGATTCTAGGAATTATAATCAGAGAATGGGGAAGTGAGACAGTACAAGAGGAAAACTAGTAAAGAGTATATTGATTGAGTGGATTACTGCTGTGGGCAGCTGGGATTCAATATTACTGGAGACTCTCAGAGAGACTCTATGCTGTCCAGTACTAACCACTAGCCATGTACTGTTATTTAAATTTAAATTACTTAAATAAAATTTAAAATTCAGTTTTTGGTCGCACTAACCACAACTCAAGTGCTCAGTAGCCACTTGCAGCTAGTGGCTGCCATATAGGACAGTGCAAATATCGAACATTTCCATGCTGGTTTAGACCATGATACCACAGAATTGTCTCATTGAGGTGCAGGGAAGCTGGGCACTTTATCTACCAACATCTGTCCCTTATTGGTTAAAGGTTGCTCCTGGCATTCTTTTTTTTTTTTTTTTTTTTTTTTCCACACCAAAACAGTACTTTATTTTGTAAATTTTGACCCATTGTTACTCCCATGTTATGTTTTTTTTCAGCTGTCAAGTGTACAAGGTAAAGAAAAAATTTAGTTAGGGGGGTTGTACCTGGAAAATAAATTTCTTCAACTCCATATACACGTTCCAGAACTGTTGGGTCCCAAGTCCCTCTGTGAACTCCTGGGCTGCCAGTATCATGTGCAGCCTACAAAGCTACACTATCTGAATAGCTTATTAATTCTGCATATCAGGTCAATCAATGTGTCAACCTGTAACAGACTGCACACTTTTAACTGAACATGGCAAAATATTCACTCTCTAGAACTTTACATCATCATTTGATGTCAAACAATGAAGCAAATCCCAACAGTATATACAAAAAACAGCTTTGCATTTACAAAAGATTGTTTCCCATACTGATTAATCCAGGCAGCTAACTCATTGGTTTATGCAACTTTTTTGAAGAAAAATAAGTCAATTACTAGCAGAACTATTAGTTGATCACTCATCCGTTGACAACTTACATCATTTATTCAGTGCTATATTAAATAATGTATTGGAAGATAGATTAACTAATAGCTCCAAGCCTCCTAACAATTTAAATGAAAATTACAAAATGTTTGAGACCCTATTTTGGAATACAAAGGGTGTTTGACTTCCAATTTCCATTCTCTGTAGAACAAGAACAGGTCATTCCTTTATGGACATGCATAAAATACATCACATTTTCTGTTCTGCTGATGCTATAAATTCAATACCAATTCTCCAGCCACATCAGTTATGAGCATAAAGTATATCATGTAACCTCAAATCTCTAACAGTGGAAGGCTTGCACAAGAATGGATGCTGCTAGAATAATGCTGTTTCCTTTGATGTGATAACTCAGCATCCATCTCCCTCCCGCTCAGATGATTCTTCAGCATGTTAGAGCAGTGAGGAATGGTTTTAATCCCATACCCAAGTTAGAGTGAAGACATTGGTCACATAATACACATGCTCCATTTTTTAAAAAATTCTGAATCTTGGGCAACTGTTCTCCTGTAACTACTTTACAGTTTCTAAAAGCAGTTATTGTCCAAAGCTGGAAGAACTCAAGTCTTCTCAGATGAGCATGTGAATGAATGGAGGGAGGTAAACAAAATATAAAAAAGACGAAGTCTGATGGGGGAGCAGCCAGATAAGAAAATCAAAAAAGGAATGGTAATTTAAAGTTTATTCCAGCTATAATGCAGGTTATTCTGACTTTCAGATAACATCACATGGCATACTTCTGAGTCCATTCCAGAGTTATTCTGTTGTACTTATCTCTGTTTTATAGATCTCTGCAATCTCTGGCACTAGGGGGTCATCTGGGTTTGGATCACATAGCAGCGAACAAATGGATAAAAGAAATTTAGAAGTTAAAGCAGGAGACCACTGTGATCTTAGAATGTCGAGACATGCTGCCATTACTGTTAATATTTGGATGATAAATTTTGTTGTAAATGCAACCTTAGGTGGTTTGAAGGCGTAGTCTGTAGGAAATGAACTGTCAAAAAGAATACACCGCCTTGATATGGGCTGTCATTAGGTCCCATAATTGTAGCTTGCCAGTGAAACATATCATCCCCAACTGGACCTGCAGAACATTGTGCTGCAGGGTCACGGGCGAAATCACCAAGTTCCTTATTAATCCGTTTCAGTGCCATAGTCTGTGCTTTTCATTTGGCTCCGAACTATTTCGGTGTGCACTCAAAGGTCAGGCCAAAACTCTTGATTATCCCGGCGGCTGGGAAGGATTGTCTTTTGTCTCACACCAGCTCTGCCAGACACAGGCGCAGAGGGGCCGGGGCCTCCCTCAAGCTGCAGCCTGGCCTCCTCCCTGCGCGGCAGCTGGTGCCTCCCTGGCCCTACGGGACTCACGCACACGACCTCTCCTGGCGTTCTTAACTCCCTGTTACTTTTGGCCTGTGTCAGTCTGCTATCTCACCTCTATTTTCTACTAGGTGCCTGCTATACCAAATGCAGAATTTCTCTAGATCTCTGGTCTCTAGAATTTCTCCAGAGACCAAAATTCTGGTCTGCCAGTCTGAAGGGAAGTAGTTGCTTGACTGAACACGGTGGAGGCAGCGTCTTATCAGTATAAATATGTAAGTTTTCAACCAAACTCCCCAGATTTTAGTGGAAAATCTTACCCCAGCATTCTATGGCAATTGCTATCTTCAAGTGCTAGATCTTTGGAGGGGTCTGTGAGTAAATTGACTTCCTATTCTTTTTCCTTACTGTAGGCATTTAGGTTTCAATCTTTTTTGATCTGCAAATTACTACCCCTTTGGAGCTTAAGAAAAATTATGATATATAGTGTTTCAAACATACGGAAAAGTATAAAGAAAAATATACGTGCAATTCTTGTAGTGCTGTGGTAAACCCAGCTAGGCCATGATGTATTGTTTTGTCTTGTCTTTTCTTTTCCCTCCCTCCCTCCCTTCCTTTTCTTCTTTCTTTTCCTTCAATGTCAAGATCTTTTATTTGATTAAATTTTAGGAGACTTGCCAACACTCATTGGTATCAAGGCAGCTAAGATTTGTATTGGTTTTTCTCCTCTACTTTGCTGTGTTTAGTTTGGTAATATTTTATTGAGAATTTTCTGTCTATTTGCATAAGACATTTTGCCATTTAATGTTCTTTTCTTGTAACATCTGTTCTCATCTGGTTTTGATATCAGGGTAGCACTAGACTTATGAAAAAGTTGGTGAGTGTTACATCTTTTTCTGTTATCTGAAACAGTTTTTACAAGATTAAGATTAGTTGTTCCTTAAATGCTTGTTTTAACTGCTCCGTTTGGGGCTAGCTGTATTTTTTGTGTGTGTCACACTCCTTCCTTCTGTTTTAATATTTCTCTTTATAACACAGAAATATCTTTCAGTTAGGTTCAGTTAGTGTAAGCTCTTTTTGTGTGTCTGAAAGTTTCTTTGTTTAACTCTCACTTTTGAATGATAGTTTACCAAGATGTAGAATTCTAGATTGTCAGGTTTTTTTCTCCTGGGTTTTTCTTCCTCAAATATCTTTAGAAAATTTTCCAAATTTCTTCTTTTTTTAAGTTTGGCATGACCAGGAGGCTTGGGTCTTATCTAAATACTAGGTCTGAAGGTCTAACAAATGGAAATTAATTTTTTAAATGGATATCCCAGTTTCTAATTAGACACCAGCAATATTTATGACAAAAAGTCCCTTATAGTCTCAAATATCTTTAATTTTAATGGAAACATTTCCTCCAAAAGATTAAACCAGAATTTCTGAATCATGGCTCCATATTAGAACCTACTGATTTGATTGGTTTGGGATGGGGGTCTAGGTAGGCTTGGGTTATCTTTTGATGTGTCCAGGTAATTCTAATGTATAGATAGAGATTAAGAAACACTGAGTTACAAATTGAACTGTACTTCAGTGAAATTTTAATACAAATTCAGCAGTCTTTTTCTTTTTTTTTTAAGTTACTGACAATCTAATTCAAAATTAGATTGAATCTAATTTACAGGACTTCCCTGGTGGTCCAATGGTTAAGACTCCATGCTTCCACTGCAGGGGGCACGGTTTCTGGTGGGGGAACTAAGATCCCTCATGCTGTGCGGCAGCCAGAAAAAAATTTTTTTTTTTTACATGGAAAGACAAATAGTCGAAGCAATTAAAAAAAGAACATAGTTCAGACTACCTGATTCAAGATTTATTTAATTACAGTGTGTAGTAGTAATAAGGTAGACATTATGGATCAATAGAATAGAATCAAGTGTCCAGAAATAGACCCACACACATAAGATCAGTTGATTTTTAGCAAAGGTGCCAAGGCACATCAAAGGAGGAAGTTATAGTCTTTTCAACAAATGTCCTAGAACAACTGGCTAATCTGTGGGGGAAAAAATGAACACTGACTCTTACACCATACACAACACAAGGGTTATAGACCAAAATTTAAAAAAAAAAAAAAACTTTAAAACATCTAGAAGAAAATTCTGAAAAAAAACCATAAAAGAAAAAAAAATAATTAACTGGACTTAATTACAATTAAAAACTTTTCTTTGAAAGCTATAGGTAAGAAAATGCAAAGGTAAGCACTAGCATGGGAAAACTATTTATAATAAATATATCTGACAAATGACTTCTATCCAGAATATTTAAAGATCTCCTACAACTCAATAAAAAGAAAACAAATGATCAACTTAAAATTAGGCAAAAACTGTGAACACTCCTGCTAGGAATGTAAAATTGTACATTCCCTTGGAAAATGTTTTGGCAATTTAGCGTATGATCTTGGAGTTCTCTCCTAAGTATTTAATGAAGAGAAATAAAAACATATATCCACAGAAAAATTTGTTCATATATGTTTGTAGCACTTTTGTTCATAAAAGCCGTAAATTAGAAACAACCCAAATGTCCATCACAGGTGAGTGGGTAAACAAATTGTGATATATCCCTACAATGGAATACTACTCATTAATAAAAGGGAATGAACTATGAATACACACAACATGTGTGAATCTCAGAACATTAGCAAAACGTTATGCTAAATGGAAGAAGCCATATCCAAAGGAGTAAATACTGTATAATTCAGTTTATATACAATTCTAGGAAATGAAAAGTAATTTATAGTGTCACAAAGCAGATCAGTTATCTGCCACCTAGGGCCAGTGGTAGGAGGAATTAAATACAGAGGAGTTTGAGGGAACTTTTGTTGGTGATGGAATTATATCTTAATTGCGGGGATAATTACACAGTTGTACAATATTTGTCAAAAATCATTAAACTGAACATTTTAAATAGCTGTAAGTAAATTTGACTTCAATAAATTTGATTTTAAGAAAAGTAACACTGGATTGGACAATCTCATATTCTTGTCCATTTACCATAGTATATAATTATGTGTCCTTTTCATAAGTTTTTATTTATTACTTTACTATTATGGGTATACACTGACAGTTTAGTTTGTATTATAATAAAATAAAATTCTAGAATCAAAATTACATTTCAAGAAGGATTATAACTGCTCTTTTAAATTGTGTGTGTGTGTGTGTGCCTGCATGTGCGCGTATGTGTAGAGTCTTTACTATAGGCATCCTCTTCCAAAACAAAATAAAACAAAACTAAACAAACTGGGAATTGTAGCTTTATTTTACATAGTGCAGAATAAAATAGGCAAAGACAATTTTGGGAATGAAATTGTAGCTTCTAGTTTTTATTTTGTGACTTCAAATCCATGTTAGTGGTTAAATTACAGTGTTTATGGTTGAATGTGGAGTATTTACTGTGGAGAAAGTATATGTATGGTCTAGGCTCATTTACTAATAAAATATTTTAACCTTTAATTGAATGTTGCTATAGCATGGATGTTAAATGTATGTTACAATTACATTCTGTTGTATAATACTGGGAATGTTTTTATTATTTATATAGTAATAAGGTGAAAAAGTGTATGCTGTTTAAAAAATATGTGGATAATGGCTATTTCAGATCTTTCATGTGAGACTATTAAAGCAAAAAAAAAGGTTAAATACTGTTTTGTATATGCTGAATTCACTGCTGCACAGAATAGAAGGCAATGACCATGTTTTCAGAGTGCTGGAGTGATTGTAAACAGATGAAGAAGTGCTGAATCAGGCACTCCAGGACTCTGACAGTTGCCCTGGAAACAGGGTACATTATACTTGCTAGCAATAATCTCCCTCCCTCCCTCCCTTCTTCCCTCCCTCCCTGTTTCTCTCTCCTCCCCCACTCCCTCCCTCCTCTTCCTTTCCTGTTTTTTGATGATGGCAGTGCAAGTTGAATTTGTATATTGATCTAGGCTCACACTTAATGTAAATGATTTTTTTAAATTGAGTTCAATGAAGGAAAATTAAACTATAGTTTTAATTAGACTATATTATACAGTACCTGAAACTGAAAGGCTAAATAAACTGACATCTTTTAAAGTATTACATTTTCTTAGCAACTGTTATTGAGTTAAGAAGGTAGATTGAAATTTGTAATTTACTAAGTGACCTTGGATAAATTAAGCCCTCTGTTTCTCAATTTTCTCATTTGTAAAATGGCAACGGTAATAGTACCACAACTCCTAGTGGTGATGTAAAGATTAGATGAGCTAATGTATTTGAGGTGCTGGCACATAGTAACTTCTCAACAAATGTTTGCATATCATCATCATGATCATATCCAAAGTAAAACAACTTCTATACCTCACTATGGCTATTTTAATATACGTGTTACTAAGCAATATAATGTATTTAAAAGAAAAATGCTGGTAATGACACTTGCAAGTAAACAAAATGAAGTGTATTGTAAATTTTAGATCATATATGTGGTTGAATTTTTAAATTGTATTTATTGCCAATGTATTAGGTTTTGTAATGATCATTTAGATAGGAGCAATATTCATTCATTTTTAGAGTTTTTGGCCAGTTTCATAGATTTTAAAATAGCTGTAAAGACATAATTACAGTTTTCATACACACATATTTTAGCATTTTGGTGCATGCTGTAGTAGATTATATCTTCAGCATCTGACAGCATGTAGTGACAATATTGATTTCTTCCTTATTCAATCGTCTAGCAAATACATATCGTGTACCTACTGTGTACCAGATGCTGGGAATATCACAATGAACAAGACAGTCAAGATTCTTGCTGTCATGAAACTACTGTCATGAAACTTAGAAATCATTGTTGGGGAAGGTATTGGGGAAGAGTGATTGGATAAAACAACACATAAAAGAACAAGATAGCTTCAGAAAGTGTGATAAGTCCTGAGAAAAAAATAAAACAGGCTGGTGGGATACAGTGTGCCTGGAAGGACTAATTTAGATTGCATGGTTATAGAAGTCCTTTGTAAGAAGATGACATTTGAGCTGAGACTTGAATGATGAGGAGACAGTCTCATGAAGACCTGGGGATGGATTTTCTGGTTAGTGGGAATAGGAGTGCAACTGCTTCTTAGGCCTGATAAGCTTGGCATATTTGAATACTTTAAAAGATGAGTATTGCTAAAGGGTAACGATTGAGTGGAAGAGTGATAAAGGAGACGGTGCGTAAAGATAGGCAGGGATCTATATTTCACATTTAGCCCTGGGAATCATTTCTTACTGACTCTGTGAACCTTGATGCCACTAGCAAAGAGAAGTATGGAAAACATGTGGTTGGTGTTAACAATGTGGCTTTTAGGAAACCAAAAAAATATCACAGAGGTTTTCATTGCAGATTTGGAAGTATAATAAAAGAAATAATCATTAATTTTGTAGGCTCTGGAGATAAATCAGGCCTGACTGATTCCTGGCTTCTTTTTAGTGAAATATCAAGGTATAAAAATTTGTTTTGAAAGCAGTGGAGGAGAAAACTTGTACATAGCAACCTTTCCTCCTATTATATATGTATTTATTATATAACTACATAAATATATTCATATATATGGATATGTGTATACATAGAGATTGATATAGACACATATATGAATACTAATAATTTTGGTTCATGTTTTGTGAATGCTATTACAAGATGTGAACCTATCATATTTATATAGAATTACCAACTATGCAGTTTGCTAGTAATTTTCTATTTTGGATTAATGCACTTTGAGAATTAATCTTTCAGACACTGGAATAGTGAATTAGTCACTCTTTGCTTTACTCACTTTGATAATTTACTTGAATATCATGGATTTTATGAAGGGATAGACTGATTTGTTTAAGTTTTTCCTTATAAGTTTAACTTCTGTCATGTTGATAGGTGATTTTTCTCTTTCTGTTTCAGGGCCACAGGCCACAAGTATCCTTTGCTCTAGTCAACCATCTGGAAATTTTATGCCACTGATAATTACTAGAAAGATAATAATGGAAAAACATTAGTTAAGTGCCTACTATGTGTATGGGCACAACAATTGATAATTTCTCCTTCTGGGTTGGAGATTAGAATTAGAATATGAAAAAATATAGTTTTATGCTCTTTCTAGCAGGTGATAATTCTGTTTATTTCACTTTCAGTTGTGATCGCTAGTTCACCTCTGGTATTGAGAAAATTGTCACAAATTTAAAAAAATTATAAACAGTTCATGCTTGTGGTTAGCAGTTTAAATATTAGAATAAGAAAAATGGAAAGTAAAAGTTCCTGACCCCTGCAGTCTTATCCCCCAGAGATAAACTTTGCTAACAGGTTCTTGTGTTTCCTTCTAGAATTTTAGATGTTTATGCAAGCATATATAAGGATATGTTTGTGTGTGTAAATTTACATATATAGTGTATCTTCCTTTCCTTTCTCTTTTTACATGTATAGGATCTATAATACTGTTCTGCAACATTTTTGCCACTTAGTACATATTATTGATATCTTTCATAGACCCATCTTGTTCTTTTTTTTGGTTGCTTCGTGTCTTAGTTGCGGCATGCGGGATCTTCGCTGAGGCACGTGCAATCTTTCGTTGTGGCCTGCGGGCTCCAGAGCATGTGGGCTCAGTAGTTGTGGCTCACGGGCTCTCTAGTTGTGGCACAGGCTCTAGAGTGTGCAGGCTCAGCAGTTGCGGTGCAAGGGCTTAGATGCCCCGCAGCATGTGGGATCTTAGTTCCCTGACAAGGGATCTAACCTGCATCCCCTGCATTGGAAGGCGGATTCTTAACCACTGGACCACCTGGTAAATCCCCCATCTTGTTCTTTATAACAGCTGCATGGTAGTCCATTGTTTGAATACAGTGTAATTTATTGACCTGGCTCCTATTGATAAACAGTTTCCTTGTAATTTGTATACTTGCATCGTGTATAAGTTTATCCATAGGCATTGCCTTTAAAAGTTGTAAAGCAGTTGCCAAGTTGTCTTTTAAAATAGTAGCAACAATTTATATGCACCACACTGTGTTCCAGTATTTCCCCTTTATATTCTAGCTAATGCACAAAACCAAAAACAGTTGACTGTAGATAGGTGAATTTTAGTGATAAACAGAAAATATTTTTGGTTATGATAAAAGTACCATTTTTTTTCTTTTTCTTTCTTTTTTTTTTTTTTGGTATCTTGTGACATCTTTATAAATACATGGCAAAAGTTGAGTTTTACATTTAATCTCAAAGATGGTAGTACAGTGCTCAGCATGCTTGTTAGAAAACTTATACAGGACATGAATGATCTAAAGTGGTTAAAATAAATGATATTTATTTTAATACTTAGTTATTATATGCAAGCTAAAGTTCATGTAATTCAAATAACAGTAAGTACATTTTTAGACTTCTCAGTATGGACTTTTTCTGTCATTAAATATAGTTAATATAGTTTTAAAATGAATGATTAAAATGGATTTAAATTTTGCAGATTGGATCAGGCAAGAATCATCAATGGATGCTAAATCCATGGGGAACTTTTAATGAGGAACAGGATATTTCAGTGATTTTAAAGAGTATCCTTGCAGATTGCTTATTAGTTGCAAGGGAAAAAAACAATAACTATACAGAGGATAAATCAGACAACACCTTGATCGATGATCAAAATTAATAGCAGTAAGGGGTAGATGGATATCGTGTGTTTCCAGATGTGATTCTCCAAGCAGTATTAGTATTTCAACCAAGAATGAATAACCTAAATCTAGTTATGAGAAAAGATCAGACAAACCCCCAAATGAGGAGCATACTATTAAAAACAAAGGTCCGCAACGGGAGAGGCCACAACAGTGAGAGGCCCGCGTACCGCAAAACAAAAACCAAAAAGAAAAACCAAAACCCCCCCACAAAGGTTTATATTCTAAAAAAAAGTCAGTGTTATAAAACGCAAAGAGGCTTTAGATAGGTTTCAGATTAAAGGAGAGTAAAGAGATGTAACTAAATGTAATACTGATTGTAAATTGGATCCTATAAAAACTTACAGGACATTATTAGATCGATTGACAAAATTGGAACAGGACAGTAGATTTGATACGAGTATTTAGCAACGTTGATTTTTCTGAAGTTAACTGTAGTATGGTTATGTAGGAGAATATCCCTATTCTTACAAATTTACACTGAAGAATTTAGGGATAAGAGGGTATGATATAAGCAATTTTCTCTCAAAAAGTTCAAGAGGAAAAAATAGAGTATGGTTGTAAGGGTGCATATATGATAAGGTAAATAGGACAAAATATATTTTAAATATTTATTTATTTTTATTTTTAAATTTTCTTTTATTATTTTTTGGCTGCGTTGGGTCTTAGTTGCAGCACGCAGGATCTTCGTTGAGGCATGCGAGATCTTTCACTGCCGGACACGGACTCTTCCTTGCAGCGCGCAGGCTTCTCTCTAGTTGTGGTGCGCGAGCTCCAGAGTGCGTGGGCTTCTGCAGTTTGCAGCACACATGCTCTCTTGTTGAGGCGTGAGCTTAGTAGTTGTTTCGCACGGGCTTAGTTGCCCCGTGGCGTGTGGGATCTTAGTTCCCTGACCAGGGATTGAACCCACATGCCCTGCATTGGAAGGTGGATTCTTTACCACTGGATCACCAGGGATGTCCCCAGGACAAAATATTAACAGTAGATTAGTCCAGGTAAAGGACAAACAGGACTTCTATGCACTAATCTTGTTTTGCAACTCTTCTGTAAGTTTGCAATTATGCTCAAATAAGATGTTTAAAAAATGGATTAAAGATTTTTTTAAATAACAGTGACTTTTTTTTTTTTTTTTTTTTTTTTTTTTTGCGGTACACGGGCCTCTCACTGTTGTGGCCTCTCCAGTTGCGGAGCACAGGCTCCGGATGCGCAGGCTCAGCGGCCATGGCTCACGGGCCCAGCCGCTCCGCGGCATGTGGGATCTTCCTGGACCGGGGCACGAACCCGTGTCCCCTGCATCGGCAGGCGGACTCCCAACCACTGTGCTACCAGGGAAGCCCAATAATAGTGACTTTTAAGAGCTGTTTATAAAACCAAAGATTTTCGATCAGTAGTATTTTATTATGTATTAAGTAGGGAGAAATAATTCCAAAATCTAGCTATACCTCATTGCCAGAAATGCTAATTCTTTGTTGGAGAGTTTCTCATACAGAACAGTGTGGATACTATGATTAGCAGGTGTTAAATATCGGGTTACAAACTAAATGTTTTTAGAATCTTGAATTGGGAAAGATTAGTGTGGGCTACATGTTAGGACTCTGAAGAAAGTGCAAACGTTTGTGTGTTAGTAGTCGTGGTGAGGTGAGATAGAAGAATTGGAAGGAAATGGCTAGAGGAGAATTCAAACTTGGAGAAAGTGAATTTGGAAGTAAATTTCCATGTAAATGCTACCACTGTAGAGCAGTGGTTTCCAATCTTTTCCTTCCTGAGGATACTTGTCTCATTGATTTTAATATTCACTTCCCCCCCCCGCCACATTTTAAAACCTCTGAAGTCTGGGTGTGCCTTACGATCAGTGGCATCTGACAATGTGTCAGTGTGGATTGAAGTCAGTTCTTCCATAAAAGATTTGTGTTTGCTTCTGCCATAGCATGGGAGCCCTAGCAACCTGAGACCATTTTAAATTAAATTTAGTGCTTGAGAATTTGGACCACACTAGTAGCATGAATTCAGATTACAACTCTGTGTTAGTTCTGGATGGCAGTTCAAATTTGAAGGGGCGTTCCCCCCCTCCCCACAACTAGTGCCAAAGTTAGGAAGACAAGTTTCTGTGCTGTTGCTTTTCATATAATAGGTTTCTCTTTTTCTTCTATATACTTTCTTTTTTTTTCTATATACTTTTGTCATAGCTTTATTATAGGGTTTCCTATTAGACTCCCCATATTGGGCATTTTTTGTTCTTAGATGTACATAAAAATAATGGTGATAAAATACCTTTTTTTCCCTTCCTGGCTAACTTTTATATCCTTACTATTTGGATATATATCCTTAATTATATTATTCCTATTCATGGTTTCACAATATCTTTAATCTTGCCTGACCCAGAGGAATCCCTCTAAAAGTAAAATAACACTCTACATTTATAGTTCAGGCTCCCTTAAGCCATTTATCTTGGTGAGAGGTTGCAAAGTAGTCACTGTCAGTTTTTGGTTTGGAAGACATTTGGGGCAACATTGTAGAATAGGTGAATGAGTACACATATGCCTTGGAGTCAGCTTTTGAATCCTCTGCAACTTACTTTTGCATGTTACTTAACCTTTCTGAACCTTAGCTTCCTCATCTAGAGAATGGATATGATAATACCACTCTGATGATGTTATTGTGAGCTTCCACGAGGTAGTATATGTAAAGGTCTAGTGTGGTGTTATTGTGAGCCTTCCACGAGGTAGTATATGTAAAGGTCTAGTGTGGCATCTGGCACAGATGTGGTGCTGAATAGTTGATTGATTTTTTTGGGTTGACTGTAATAGCTGTTGTTTTTGGTTTCTCAGGATATTCCTTTTTACTCAATCCCTCTTCTTTTAGAAATCTGTCTTGCTCACCCATTCACCCCCTACACTTCCACCCAACCACCAAAGGGATGGGCACATTACTCATCCTGGTGATCTAGGTTAATCCGGTTGATACAATAGTAGGTCTAAGTCTGAGTGAGCATGTGACCAAAGTCCATCAGAGTCTTGTCCATCCAGAGATTGATATGCATGCGTTGGAGGAACGGAACCTCTCTTTACACTGCTATTACGAGTCTGAGATTTAGACTATGAAGCTTTTGGCAGCCATCTTCCAATTCCATGTGGAGAAGTTCTGCTTAAATAATAAAGCTAAGGGGAAACTACCAGGGATGAGTTGGATGTGGGGGGAGGGTGGTTAGGGAGAGACATACACACACACACACACACCCTAACCAACTGAAGGAGACCTACTTCCATTTTTTTTTTTTTTTTTTTTTTTGCAATACGCGGGCCTCTCACTGTTGTGGTCTCTCCCGTTGCGGAGCACAGGCTCCGGACACGCAGGCTCAGCGGCCATGGCTCACGGGCCCAGCCGCTCTGCGGCATGTGGGATCTTCCTGGACTGGGACATGAACCCATGTCCCCTGCATCGGCAGGCGGACTCTCAACCACTGCGCCACCAGGGAAGCCCTACTTCCATTTTTTTGAGGCCCTTCTTTCTACAGTTTTTCTTTCAGAACTATGCCAATTTCCTGCCCAGCTTTATAAGCCAATGAATGCCCCTTTTGGCTTAATGTGGGTTGAGTTGGCTGTCACTTGCAATGCAGATTTCTGATGGGTATGATAATGATATTATTTTCCCCAAGAATATTTCTTGTTCAAAGAACTGCCTTTATTGCTTCCATGCTGAATATTCAAAAACTAGTGTTTAACAGGCCATTAAATGGGGGATAAATGTCTGGGGAAAGAACTAAAAATGATGAATTTTTTTGTGTGTGTGTGGTACGCGGGCCTCTCACTGTTGTAGCCTCTCCCGTTGCGGAGCACAGGCTCCGGACACGCAGGCTCAGCAACCATGGCTCACGGGCCTAGCTGCTCCGTGGCATGTGGGATCTTCCCGGACTGGGGCACGAACCCATGTCCCCTGCATTGGCAGGCAGACTCTCAACCACTGTGCCACCAGGGAAGCCCCAAATGATGAATTTTTAAAGGAATATCCCTGAGTTTAAGCTATTTTCCATGTCATATGATTCTTTCCAGTGATGGTACAGAGAATACTGTATTGAAAGTAAACTTCTATTCAGATGTGCAAAGAAAAATTGCAGTGTAATTTTAATTAGAAACTGTTAGTCACATTTAGAAGCTCTGATTAAAGATATAATGGGCAAAATGGATGAAGTTACATTTGCAGTTTTTCGTGGGTTGGCTCTTCACTGCTTTTGCTTCTTAAGGATCTCAGATAGAATGAGCAGGACCTAACTGGTCTGAAGCTTAAGGGGTGATCCAGAATGCAAGTGAGAGGACCAGAAGGGTAATGAATCAGTGACAGCATTCACAGCTGGTAAAAATGCTCTTTGTGTTCTCATTCGGGATAGTTACTCTGGATAGGGGCCAAGGATCATAATATGGCCACATGCAAGTTTGCAATTTGATTAGACTTGAGAACATGTTAGGGAAGGAAAGAATTTCCTTTAAAATCATGCTGCACACTGAATACTCAAGAGTGGTAGAAATGATTTAAGCTGAGAAGGCAAGAAAAAATTTAATCATTTTTCCAAGTCTAAGGATAGCTGTATCCAGAGAATAGTGTGTAAACTCCTACCATTTGTACTTCTGTTTTCTTTTCTTTGTGTGTGTTAGCATTTAAATTTTACCCAAGATAGGAAAAGTGGTTTATGTGGGTGTGCAAGAGATGTGTTTAAAAGTAGATCAGGGCTTCCCTGGTGGCGCAGTGGTTAAGAGTCCGCCTGCTGATGCAGGGGACATGGGTTCGTGCCCTGGTCCGGGAAGATCCTACATGTCGCGGAGCGGCTGGGCCCGTAAGCCATGGCCGCTGAGCCTGCGCGTCGGAGCCTATGCTCCGCAACTGGAGAGGCCACAACAGTGAGAGGCCCGCGTACCGCAAAAAAAAAAAAAAAAAGTAGATCATAATCCTGTGGATTGACTTAAGTAATTTTCTTTGCAAGTTGTTGCATAGGAGTATTAAATACAAGTCCTCCTACTAATGTCATATTTCAATAATGCCTTAATATAATATAATGTCTTAGTGAACTGCTTGATTATACTAGAGATTGCCCCATGATTCCTTTAATATGTCTCATAAAGTTGCACGTAAAAATGATATTGAGATCCTTTACTGTCAGGCACATAGACTTATTTATTTAGTATTTATTTTTAAAAATTTGATTACCAGTTATATGTAGGACACCATGATAAATACAAAAAATACAAGAAATAGTCTTTGCTTTAGGCCAATTAGATTCTCAGAGAGAGTTAAAATATTTATACAAATATCTGTTACTCAAAGCATGTATATCAAATATCTTGTGCCGACTATAAGTGTTTTAAGTTCTGAACTCTTGTATAGCAGGATTTCATTAGGTAAAGATGGTAAAGAAAAACACTACAGGCAGAGGAAATAGCATATGTGATGGGAACAATCTCAAGTACTATAATTTAGTTGGATTTCAAGGTGTTTCTACTGCTGTTTTGCATTTCAAGAGTTGTGGGAGAACACCAGTTTTACCACAACCTGGCCAGTACTGGATGGTGGTAGTGGCTGTATGTATGCAACTTTGTTTTAATGACTGTAGCAGGTTGTTTGGTTTTGATTAAAGGGGAAGCCTACTTTCTCAGCATCCTAGTTAATCTAACCTGTGATCATTTTTCATTACTTTGACATGTTCTAGTCCAGGGGAGGGGATGGTTAGATTCAGAGAGACTATAAATGTCTAAGTGTGTGTGTTTGTGTGTGTGTGTGTATGTGTGTGTGTGTGTGTGTGTGTGTGTTGCTATTTGTATTGGTCTTGGCAGGTTGCAAAGTGAACATGATAACATTCTTCCTTTGGCCCTATTTTAAGCTTGCCTCTCTATTTGTGGATCTAAGTTATATCTGTGGATATACAGGCAAAGATTTATATAGCTTTGAAATTCATGTTTGTTATTGAGCCTTTGAAATATGGCTAGTGTGGCTGAGAAATGGAACTTTAAGTTTTATTTAATTTTGATTAAATTGTTACATATGGCTAGTGGCTATTGTATGGGACAGCACACTTATAGAGCTTAAGCAGTTTTGACTTCTTTTTAGGTCTATGGTGTTGGGGTGGGTGTTTAGCTCTATGGGATGACCAGATAGTATTTTCACTCACATATGGTAAAGTAAACACAAATTTAAAATAGAATATTTTAAATTTATTTAAATATGTTTTTGGTGGTTACACAAATTTTGATATTGTCAACTTACTAATTAGTTAATAGTTGATCAATTACGTATACTCCTCCTAATACCAAATACTGTATGTGAATGTTTGGAAGTGATATATCAATATTAATAATAGGATTATTAAAATAGTGATGAAGGGAAAGAGCCATGTAATAAAAGAAGGCAGGGGACTTCCCTGGTGGCGTGGTGGTTAAGACTCCACGCTCCCAATGCAGTGGGCCTGGGTTTGATCCCTGGTCAGGTAACTAAATCCTACGTGCATGCCACAACTAAGAGTTTGCATGCCACAACTAAGGAGCCAGAGAGCTGCAACTAAGACCTGGTGCAACCAAATTAAATAAAGAAATAAAATTCCTTAAAAAAAAAAAAAGAAGAAGGCAGAATAAGTGCAGCAGGGGGAGAAAAATCTAGAAAAGTCTAGGTGGAGATTAGTCTGGCAAAAAATCTATCTGTACCAATTGTCAGAGTAAAAAGAGAAATCCAATTAAAAAATAACACCTTTGTATAGTAAAAAGACATATGCCTTTTGGTCAAGAGAGAAACTTTTCTGTAAGATGAAACACAGAGAAATTTATTGAATTTTGTAGAGGGTGTTGAATAGCATAATGGATGGCATCATTTCATAGCAATTTTATAAATGATGGGAGACATTTTCATCTACTGTTTATAACATCAGACCTCAGTAAAAAATTTTGAAGACCTAAAGTCTGCCAACGACTGTGTGAGTGAGCTTAGGAGCAGATCCTTCAGCCCTGTTGAGTCTTGAGATGGCTGCAGCCCCGGATGACAGCTTGACTAGAGCCTCATGAGAACTGGAGCCAGACGCACTCAGCTGGGCCACTTTCAGATTATTTACCCACAGCTCTGAGATAAAAAGTGTTTGTTTTAAGCTGCTCACTTTGGGTGTAACTTTTTTACACAGAGGAGATAACTAATATCATATACTTACTATATGTTTATTATGCTATGCTTTTTTTTAGGATACAGGTACTTGATATTAAATGTTAAATAAAAATTATTTATGAAAATATCTTTATATTTACTTGAGTTGACGGTATAGTTAGAAAAAGGGTAAAAATAAGGTACTTAAACTAGCCAACCTAAGTGGCTATTTGAATGAATGAAAAATAGCTAATAATAGCTAACATATATTGAACAACTTCTGTGTGTCAGAAACTGTGCTAAGCATACTATGTGCATTATCTCATTTGATCCTCACAAAATCCAACGAGATATTTCAGGCTTTAAGAGGTTAAGTAACTTTCCTAAAGTTATATAGCAGATGCATTTGGGACTTAACCCCAAATCTCTTTGACTCCAGTTTAGCCAGTGTACTATACTGCCATCAGAGAACTTCTCAGTTGCAGAAATCCATTTACCAAGCATCTGAGGAATTCCTTTTATTTTTTCATTCCATTTATTTATTTATTTGGCTGCATTGGGTTTTCATTGCTGCGTGGGCTTTCTCTGGTTGCGGTGAGTGGGGGCTACTCTTCGTTGTGGTGCGTGGGCTTCTCATTGCAGCGGCTTCTCTTGTTGTGGAGCACGGGCTCTAGACGCGTGGGCTTCAGTAGTTGCAGCGTGCAGCTCAGTAGTCGTGGCACATGGGCCCTAGAGCACGTAGCCTTGAAGTAGTTCCAGCACGTGGGTTCAGTAGTTGCAGCACACAGGCTCTAGGACGCACGGGCTTCAGTGGTTGTGGCTCGCAGGCTCTAGAGTGCAGGCTCAGTAGTTGTGGAGCACGGGCTTAGTTGCTCCATGGCATGTGGGATCTTCCTGGACGAGGGCTCGAACCCATGTCCCCTGCATTGGCAGGCGGATTCTTAACCACTGTGCCACCAGGGAAACCCCTGAGGAATTCTTAAATTTTGATGGATGCTGGAGATGTAGTGATGAAGAAAGTGAGACACAATCTCTGCTGTCACGGCATTTATAATCTTGTGAAGGGAATAGACATCAATATAATAAGCACATATTTACAAGCTGAGGGAAGTGCTATGATGGTGGGTTCTGTGAGATCCTTTAAGAAGAGCCTGTCCTGTTGCACGTGAGTAACGGCACGCTTAAGGAGCCGAAAAAAGGCTGATGTCATTGTAGCACAGAAACCAAAAAGAAGAGTGGTGTGAGATTAGGCCAGAAATATATGCACGGGCTGGACTGGCCAGGCCTGGGAGGGTGGCCTTTCGTTCTCCCTAAGAGGCATGAGAAGCTGTTGAAAAGTTTCATGTAATAGATGTCAGGGCTTTCTTTTTGAAAAGATCAAATATGGACAGATAGAATATAGAGGTACCAGAGTAGGTACGGGGAGATTATTAGGAAGCTGTTGCAATAATCAAGCTAAATAAGATGGACTAGCCTGATGGCAAAAGTCTTTTCAGAAAGGGAAATAGATTTGAAAAATGGTTACAAGATAAAATCAACAGGACTTGGCAATAGATTGATTACCAGGGGTTGGGGGAGAAGAAGGTATCAAGGACGACTGAAATATTTCTGGCTTGCCTAGCTGGATGCATGATGCTGTTTATCAGGATACAGAACATCGGAAATGGGACCAGTTTGGTGGTAAAGCTCACTAGTTAGCTCTTGCTGAATTTGAAATACCTTGAGTCATTCATGTTGAAATCTTGAGAAGCATATATTAGGTTAGGTCTCAAAGAACTCTGGAGATAAAAATGTTCAAAACATGGGCAAGTAGATGAAAATTGAAGGGGCGGGTAAGAATGCCTTGTGAGAGCTAGTGAGAAGAGAGTCTAGAAATTGGGGAGCACCAATATTAACTGTCCAAGCCGAAGAGAATAAGTGACAAAGGAGACAATAGGAGGGTTTTTTTCACTCATTTACTCATCCATTCAACAGATATTTGAGTGCCTACTATATATCAGGCAACGTTATAGGATCCAGGGATATAGCAGTGGACAAGACAGTCCAAGTCTTTACTCTCATAGAGCCTGCACTATAGTGGACCATATGTAAATAAACTAAGTTATTCAGATAGGGACAAGTGCTAGAAGGAAATAGAAAAGGATTATGTGGTAGCATCTGAGATGGGGAAGACTAAAAGAGGAACAAGGTTTTTGATGAAAATAAGTAACTTTGTTTTCACCATGCTACTTCTGAGGTGTCTGATAGCCAAGTGGGTAACAGTGCCTGCTGCATGCTAGTGAACAGCACTGCCATTCACCCAGTTTGGCAGTCGTTCTTTATTCCTTCTTTTTGTCTTATATTCCATATTCAGTCCCTTAGAGTAACTGCTGACAACTGTCTTTAAAACATATGCCCAGTCTGATTACTTTGATTACTGGTACGATCTCTTTGGTGCAAGTCACCATTTCTGCTTACCTAGACTATTACAGTAACCTCTTCTCTGGCCTCCCAACTTCTAATCATGTCCCTATGTAATCCGTCTTTCACATTGCAGCCAGAGTGATCTTTTAAAAATGAATATCTTACAGTGTCACTTCCTTGATTAAATGCTCCAGCTTTTTTCCTATAAAGTCTAAACACTTTACCATGGCTATAATGCTCTATTAGATCTGGTCTGTTTCTACTTTTCTGACTTCATATTCAAATGCGTTTCACTCTGTTTCAGCTACACCGTCCAGGACTCTTTGCTGTTCCTTCAGGGTGTCAACATTATTCCTGAGTTTTGGGTATTTACATTTGCTGTTTCTTCTGTTGAACTTGCTCTTCCTACATATTTCTACAGAGCTTGTTCTCTCACTTCATATCAATTTCTGTTCAGGTGTGACCGTGTAAGAGAGGATTTTTTCTTACCATCTCTCCATGCCTGCCTATCATTCTATATTTCCGTAACACATTTTCTTTTTCTTCATTCCACTTACCCCCCCCCACACACATTTGTTTATTATCTTTCTCCCTATCTAAAATTCAAAGACTTTGTCTTATTTATCTCTGTATCCCAGTAGCCTAGAATAATGCCTGGTGCATAATGTGTGTATTCAATAAAGATTTGTTGAATGAATGAATATATAAGTCTAGAGCTCAGGGGAAAGTTCAGTGCTGAAATGTAAATTTAGGAGTCAGTAGCATATAGATGGTTTTTAAAATCATAGGAGATTATCAAGAGACAACGTGTAGCCATAGCAGAAAAGGGGACCCAGATTTAAGCCTCGGGCTACTTTTCCGTTTATAAAGCAGAATAGAAGGACCCAGGAAATTAGGAGGAATACCAGAAGAGATACATCATTGAAACAAAGAGAGGAAAGGTTCTAAGGATACAGCTGTGTTGAATGTCCCTGAGAGGTTGACCAAGATGAGGTTTGTGAATTAACCATTGGATTTGGCAAGTTGAAGGTTGTTTTATGGCCTTCAGGAGTTATTTCAGTGGGATGGTTGGGACAGAAATCAGATTTTAATAGAAGAAGGAATGAAGATTGAGAAGTAGAAAGAGCCAAGTAGAACTCTTTTGAGAAGTTTTGTTGGTAAGGGGAACAGAGAATTGGGAGATTACTGAAGGAAGGAAATGAAGCCAAGGGAGAGCTTAAGCACTCCCAGAATTTCCTGAATTTGGGATCCATCCATCTTGGTTATCTCCTCTTATCTTATATTGAGGTTGAGCTGTCATCAGTTAACTGGAGGATTTGTTTATAATGCCTTTTTTCAAGGTGGTAAATCCTAGCTTCCTCCCCAAACCTTCTGTTTACCAAGGTGCTTTTTCTTCCTCCATTTCATTAGAGTCCTTGGTAAATGCTTTCTGTTTAAGTGATAACTCGCTAGTAAATTAAGCTTTTTCAACTGTTTGCTTTGCTTGATGATTTTATTGCATTGTATAACCATCATAGATACTCTCAAGTGTCAACAATAGTAGTAGTAATTGTAATAAGATGCTAATGTATATTGACATTTACTATGTACATGGGACCTTTTGAAGAGATTTATGTGTATTTATTGAGTTAATATTTCAAAACAACCCTGGGAGACAGGTGCTATTTTTATTCTCGACAGAGGATCCAGGGATATGAGGTACAGAGAGTTTGAACTAAGTTCCTCAAGATTATACAGTTAGTAAGTGGCCGTCAGTATTGTTGGAGAGCTTCTGCTCTTAGGCACTACGCTAATCTGTCTCTACATTAACAAAGCAAGTGTCTCATCTTCAAGTTGTGTTAAACAAATATGCCTTTGGTTAAATGTTTTGGTAAAGTCAAGAATTCTTCTCCTCTCCTTTTATATCTATCATATGAATATATGTTTTAGACTGGGTTGTTGGTAATTCCATTATTCTTAGAATAATCAGGTTTCAGAGTTAAATGAGACATTTAATTAAATAATGTCTGGGATAAAATTTACTAATCAGATAGACCTGTTTCCTAAATCACATTTTTTTCCCAGTATCTTTTTTGACCTACCTCTATTAGCTATGAACTTTAATTTTAAATTTATTTGTGCTTATATCAATATGTACTATTTGTTCCATGAGTAATTTAATTAACCATACAAGGCTTACAATTTCCAGAATGTCAGAGTAGCCATTATCAAGTACACACTTCTTAAATATACTCTTTTGGATTCATGACATTCCATTTTGACAGTGATAAAGAGCATACCAATAGGCATCATTGAAAAGGAATGTTCGAACTGTTTATGTGATGGTTCTTCAAGTTCCTTTCATTTCATTTATCTAACACAGAAAGGTCTTATCAACATGCTTACTATAGTTTATAATATATGAGTAGGTTTTATAAGGTAATTAGTCATATGCTTAAGTGACAAATAAAAGAGTTTTTAGGAATTTAAGTTTTGAAGTTATTTTAGGATTTGAATTTAAATTTTTTAAATTATGAATTTAAGTAAGTTTGTTCATTTCACATTATTGGCCAAACCAAATGTGGCTGATAAAAGTTATGAAGTTGTTTATTCTAATTTAAATATGTTTTTATGCTTTTATGAAAGTCGCATTTAAAACTTAATGAGGAGAACTTTCCTCGTGGTCCAGTGGTAAAGAATCTGCCTTCCAGTGCAGAGGATGCGGGTTCGATCCCTGGTCGGGGAACTAAGATCCCATGCTGCGAGGCAACTAAGCCCGCACGTGACAATTTCTGAGCTCGCAAGCCTCAGTGAGAGTGTCCGCGTGCCACAAACTACAGAGCCCACGCACCACAACTACAGAGAGAAAACCCGCATGCCACAACTAGAGAGAATCCCGCGCGCCAATCAACTGGAGAGAAGCTCACGCGCTGCAACAAAGACCCGACGCAGCCAAAAAAATAAAGAAAATAAATATTAAAAAAAAACTTAATGAAAATATTTTTACTGCTACAATTGTGAAGAACAACTGTAAGAACCTAGATTTAGTCAGTTCTTTTCACGTTAACATTATAAAGAATGCCAGAGGCAATGGAGAGGAGCTGGGAGGATCAGAGAAAAGAAGGAGGAAGTAACATTTTTTTGAACACCTATTATATTCTTGGTAACTCAGTGATAGGGCTTTTACTTATATTATCTCATTTAATTCTCACGGAACTCTTGCAAGGAAAGTATTAATCATTTCCCTTTTACAGATGAGGAAACTGATGTTGCACAGGCTATCTTGATCTTCATCAAACAGATAGAACCAGAATTAAAATCTAGAGCTATTTGACACTCAAACCCAGTCTGTACTCTTGCTTCATAGAGTTGTTCTTTGACCTTGTTAAGCAGAAAATCACTTTATGTAATAGCAGAATTTCTATGATACTTAAAGTTTTATTCATGTAGCTATCATAAACATCAAAATAATACACTACTTCTATATATGCCTGCAGATCTTTTCATTTATAAATACTGAGTTGCATAACTGCCTCATCTATCAGAGTGCTATAGAATAATTAAAAGTAATTAAAGTAGGTCTCTCAAATACACATTGTCACTGATATTTTTCCAAAGCCCAGACACTTTTATAGCAGTGTGGTTCCAGACCATGCTCACTGCCACATTGAAGATACTCATGAACAATCTCATCTTTATCTCCACCCAGTTCATTTATCTTCTGTAGGAGCCCCTGAGTTAGACAAGCTTCCCTATTACTTCCGATATAGTTTCAGATAAGGGCATGATCAGATGTTTCTTAGAGACATTTTCTTTAGCATATACCTTAGAATGCCAACAGCAAATGCATTATTGACTGTTGTGGATAAATAAGAAAGCATCTCAGTCCTTTTATTGATCAGAGTTAATAGCTCAGTTGTTTTAGGAATTTTAAATAAAATAATAGTCATGTGTTAATTTGATGACTCTCTTTGAAATTAATTTGAATATACTGACTTTTATGTTTATTACTTTTTTGTAGTTTATAACACTTCACAGATCACATTGTGCTTATTTCCCCAGTGACCTCTGACCAAAAGCAATAGAGTTCTAGTCTGGGTGGAACTTGGCTAGTTGTAGTTTCTCAAATTTATATAATGATGGATTTGCTTTAGTAAAAATAAATCATATTTCTCACTACCACCTCTGCTTACTTACCTATGTTATTCCATCTCGGTTGCAGAAATTAACTACTACATAATAAAATACTGAGATTTTATAATTTTTTATATTTTAATTTGCAAGCAAAAAGTTTTACTGAAACATACCTAAGACCTAACTACTGTGCGATAAGTATGATGGATATTCAGAGGTTGATTATCTAACTTTCAGGACTATACTCATTATATAAAATATAATTAATCTCTATATTACAAGTACTGTGAAACAAATTTGAGTATAAAAATCATAATCCTAAATTTTGTTTTGCATTTAATGGAGTATTCAAACACTTTGTAACAAAAACATAATGCATGACTAGAATGATTGAATAAATTATGAATTAAGGGTATATAAATTAGAGTTCTTAGTTACGAATAATAGAAATCACCTTTGGCTGTTTTAAGAACTGAAAAAAAATTTTGAAAGAATATTGAGAATCTCAAAGAATCACTGGGAAAGCTGGAAAACTAGTCTCAAAAAAAGGACAAAAATAAGAGAAGTTAGGCAGCAGACAAGACCACAGCCAAAAATTACAGCACAACATTCATCTGGTGAATATATGCATGGCTGCCACCAACAATGAATACTTACTTGCACCTTGATTATCCTAGCCCACAAATGCCACCTGTTACCTCTGACACTGCTACCTCAGAACCTTGATGTTGCTGTCATCAGTTTCCACCTGTCTCCAGAATGGATTCTCCCTCTATTGCATCATTATCCTTCAATTTAAAGCCGTGATGGGTGTTTCTGAGTAGTTGATCTAAGGGTATATGCTAGTGCCATAACTCCAGGAATGATTGGGAAGTGAATGTCTGGCGTTTTCAGGAGGTGTCGTGGGAAGTGAGCTCTGCAGGCCATCAACATTCATCAGCTAGAGAATTTCTCAAATGTAGAAAAGGAGTTCAGATGTTTGGTGGCCAAGAATGGGCAGTTATCCACTACATTCTCTTTGTTACTGCATCTACTTTTTCATTCTTTTATGAATTTTTTTAACCTACAATTGTATAAGAGAAAAAGGGCATAAATGGTTTTAATATTTTAGATTGAGAGACGTGGTTGGAGACAATATTACTCTAGATGTTCTTTGATGTTTCAGGTTATTTTTCCATCTTATTTTTGGTTATTGTTTTAGCAGTTTCCGTGCAGTCATGGTAATATTGATAAAAATACCTACTGATACTGTTCTTTGAGCATTATCACTTGAACATAGTCTTCTGCTTCTTCTGAAAGATATGATTTTCCTAGGCACACCTTCAACTTTTTACCTGGTTTGGATAATATGTCCTAAAAGTGTAATGGAAGGAGCAAAAACTTTAGAGCCAGATTTGGGATCAGATGTGACCTCTGTCACTCTATCATTATCATTTAACATGTAACATTTTCTGTTATTTCCATTTTTGTCATGAGAAAACTGAACCATAGAGAGGTTAAGTAGCTCAAGAATTTTTTATTAAACATGAATGATTAAACATGAAAAAGCCAGAAAAATTAAGTAACTTTGTCTCTTTTTCCTCAATGTAGAATAGATATTTTTGTATCTCAAGTATGCAGTGGTGTCCATATTCTAATTGTGGATGTCTAATTTTTAATTTATATGTAGTAACAGATAATCACATTATATCAGTTTGTCTCAGTTCCCTGTGTTTTATGTTTAGAATTTTGTTCACATTCTAAATAACAACTCTTGATTATACCCCACCACTATCACTTCACATTTGTTTAATTTTTTAAAGTTTTAAAGCCTTTTACTTTGATTTTATCCTTACGACACTCTTGTAAAATGTCTATTTTATAGATGTGGAAACTGAAATATAGAGGAAAAGTGACTTCTTTCAGATCAATCTTCTAAATAGTGATTATATACTTTATTTAAGGACTTTTGGTATATAACTAAGAGCATGTTGTTTTAATTATTTTCTGGATAATGTACTATTTAAAAAATATTATTACTTTTTTTTCTTTGTAGAAATGCATTACTGTTTGGTGCTATTTCGCTATCCAGCTGTAGTTTAGTTCCCATAGAGAAACTACCCTCATTGGCCTTATATACTAGTAGAAGGAGACAGAAAATAAATGCAAAAACTAATGGTCAGCTGTGATAAGTAAGTGCCATGGCCAAAATTAAGCAAGGAAGGGTAAAAGAGAGTTCTGGGGATGGGAGAGGAAGTTGTAATTTTAAACTGGGTTTTTGAGGAAGACCTTCCTAGGAAGTTGACATCTGAGCAAAGAAAGACCTAAAGGAGGTATGGGAGGGAGACATGCAAATACCTTGGAGAAGAACCTTTACAGGCAGAGAGAAGAGCAAGGGCATTAGTCCTGAGACAGGAGTGTGTCTGACATGTTCAAGTTGAGGCAAAGGAGACAGTTATGTCGAAAGCTGGGCAAGCAGAGGGGCAAGTAGAAGATGATGAGATAAAAATAATAAAAAATCTTTCAAAATTAAGAGTGATTTTTTCCCCCTTATGTCTAGATTACATACTGGTACGAAACTGTCCTGAACGTTTCAGCTGTTAGTAAGAATTGTTAATGCTCAATCAGCATGTCAGAGGATGGGGTTTTAGCAACTATTTTATTGGGGAAACTAGGTTGAGAACCATGGCTCCAGACTAATTTGATATGAAGAATAGGTCAGATTAAATATCCTCTGAGGAACTATATATAATTTGAGGCCTTTTTTAGTATCATTTTTTCATGGTTAGATAACTTTGAGAGGAAAACAATGATCTTAAAAAATACAGCTGTTCAAGAAAACTTACTAGGAGGGATCATCTGTGTTTGCCAAATCTAAGAGAACAATTTAAAATGTATCATGTTAGCATTCTAGGTGTTTTGTTTTGCCTTGCATAAAATACTGATTGATAACATGATTTCTGTTTTGTGCAGTTTCATAAAGACCTAATGAAATTGTTTTTTTGTTTGTTTGTTTTTTTGCGGTACGTGGGCCTCTCAGTGTTGTGGCCTCTCCCGTTGCGGAGCACAGGCTCCAGACGCGCAGGCTCAGAGGCCATGGCTCACGGGCCCAGTCGCTTCATGGCATGTGGGATCTTCCCGGACTGGGGCACAAACCCATGTCCCCTGCATCGGCAGGCGGACTCTCAACCACTGCGCCACCAGGGAAGCCCTGAAATTGTTATTTTAATTCCCATTGTTTAGACACACATATTCTTGATATTTTAAAAATGCACCTTATGGAAAACTCATTTTGGCATATTGATATACTTATTTGGAGAGAGTAGTATGTATCAAAATATTGCTTTACAAAATGACAATATGAGAAAGTGGCATTCAGATTCTTCCAACATGCTTGAACACCTTAATTTTTACTCATTAGGTTTCACTAATATTTGTCAACAAAAAGTTATAACAAGGACTTTGTGAGGATTCTATAGAGTGTTGAAAGATTAGGAGTGAATGTTTTATCTTATAAAATTATCTTTTAGGATGGTCTAAAAAAAGAGACAATAAAACTGCAGTTGTGTATTTTTTCAATTTCTTACTTTACCTGTGTCTGTCTCTTGTCCTGTTTTCTCTGTTTTACTTCCCATTACTCCTGTTTATTTCTCTTAATCCGTCAAAGTTGGGAATTGACCAATACGTCTGGTATATTATGAGGCATGAGTTCTGAGATCTTTTTGAATTTTCAGATAGAACCTTAGTAGTATATATTTTCAAATAGAAGTATAATAATTTTGTTAAGGCATTACTTTTAATTACATACTCTTCAGGCTAGGGTGGGGGGGTCAGCTAGTAGGTGAGCCTAGATGATTGTCCAACTTTAGCATTTGCCGCTATTTTTCCTGTTTACAATAACTTCCATGAAGTGACACAGACTTTTGTGCAGGATCATTTTGTAGGAAATGGTCCTAAAAAGGAAACAATTGGTATTGATAAAAGTAGAAAGAAAAATGAAAAATAAAAAGGCTAAGAAAGATCTGACAAAAGCTAAAACTAAAGCTAGAAAATATAAGTTTAAAAGACCTCAAAGAGTAGGATGTCATTTTTTTGCAGGAGCTTGGAGCCATTAACAGGGCCACCATTACACTACATGAGGGGGAAAAAAAGGGATTCTGACTGTTTCAGAAAGTGATTTTGCTGTATTAAATACTTGAGAAAGAGAACACTTCACTGAAAATTGAAAATTACTAAAAACTGAACATTCAGTGTTAGGCTATGCATAGGAGTCACCTGACTCAAAATTTCAATTATAGTTTTGACTCAAATATATCATTTCTTCTGACATTGAAATTAAATATATTTAATTTGTATATTAATAACAATCTTGCTGAACTTACTGTTTCTTATAAATTTTAGGTTGTTTTTCTTGAAGCTTCCGAGTAAATAATTATGTCATCTGTAAGTGATAATTTTTCTTTCTTTCCAATCTCAGATTTTGCTTTTCTCTCTAATTGTAAAGAGTGAGCACTTCCAAGACAGTATTTTTTCGGCATCTGTTGAACAGTTACATACTTTTTTCTTTCACTTATTAATAAGGGGAAGTATATTAACAGGTTGCTCAATACTGAATTATACTTGTATTTCTGGAACATATAGTTCTATTCATTTTTCATTAGTTTTTGTTGTGAAAATTTTTAACCACACAGAAAAGTTGAAACAGTTCATCAAAAATCTGTGCATCCTCTGCCTGAATTTAATAGTTGTTAATGTTTTGCTGTATTTACTGGGTTTTTTCCTAAACCATTAGAAATCATGATATTTCACGCTATATACCTCAGCATGCATTCTAAGAATAAGGACTCCAACATAACTACAAAACGCTTATATACCTAAGAAAATTAATAATAATTCTATATTATCTAATATCCACTCTTTAAGTTTTCCCAAATGTCCCAAGAATATCTTTTATAGCTCTCATTTTTTCCAAATGAGGCAAGGTTTTATACATTGCATGTGGTTATGTCTCTTTCATCTTATTTAATATAGAATCGCACCCTCCCCACCATTTTTTTTCCCCAAGGAAGTGACTTTTGGAAATTTCCAGGCCAGTTGCCTTGGTAGACACTGTCCTTATTTTCATAGAAGTTTTTACTAATATGAGAGACAAATATTATACATGCAACTTTATACATTATTTTATAAATATATAGGATTATATAGATGAGAAAAGTGAAGAGTGGAGAGATTATGTTGATTATCCAAGATAACACAAGGGATAGTGGCCAAGATGTATTTTAACTGAGTCTGGTTTCGAAACTCACTCTATTTCAACCATTATCAAGATGACTCTAATTTTAAAATGTTAAAGAGAATTTTCAACTTGTGCAATTCAGGTGATAGGTGTTTTTCTTTAAAACTGCAGACAAACAATGTTCCTAGATGAGAAATAAAACATTAAAAAACACTTTCTTTTTTTTTTTTTTTTTTTTTTTTTTTTATTTTACAAATTTAATCAGTTATACATATACATATGTTCCCATATCCCCTCCCTTTTGCGTCTCCCTCCCACCCTCCCTATCCCACCCCTCCAGGCGGTCACAAAGAACCGAGCTGATCTCCCTGTGCTATGCGGCTGCTTCCCACTAGCTCTCTACCTTACATCTGGTAGTGTATATATGTCCATGCCGCTCTTTCACTTTGTCACAGCTTACCCTTCCCCCTCCCCATATCCCCAAGTCCATGCTCTAGTAGGTCTGTGTCTTTATTCCTGTCTTACCCCCATGTTCTTGATGACATTTTTTCTTAAATTCCATATATATGTGTCAGCATACAGTATTTGTCTTTCTCTTTCTGACTTACTTCACTCTGTATGACAGACTCTAGGTCCATCCACCTCATTACAAATAGCTCAATTTCATTTCTTTTTATGGCTGAGTAATATTCCATTGTATATATGTGCCACATCTTCTTTATCCATTCATCCGATGATGGACACTTAGGTTGTTTCCATCTCCGGGCTATTGTAAATAGGGCTGCTATGAACATTTTGGTACATGTCTCTTTTTGAATTATGGTTTTCTCAGGGTATATGCCCAGTAGTGGGATTGCTGGGTCATATGGTAGTTCTATTTGCAGTTTTTTAAGGAACCTCCATACCGTTCTCCATAGTGGCTGTACCAATTCACATTCCCACCAGCAGTGCAAGAGTGTTCCCTTTTTTCCACACCCTCTCCAGCATTTATTGTTTCTAGATTTTTTGATGATGGCCATTCTGACTGGTGTGAGATGATATCTCATTGTAGTTTTGATTTGCATTTCTCTAATGAGTAAAGATGTTGAGCATCCTTTCATGTGTTTGTTGGCTGTCTGTATATCTTCTGTGGAGAAATGTCTATTTAGGTCTTCTGCCCATTTTTGGATTGGGTTGTTTGTTTTTTTGCTATTGAGCTGCATGAGCTGCTTATAAATTTTGGAGATTAATCCTTTGTCAGTTGCTTCATTTGCAAATATTTTCTCCCACTCTGAGGGTTGTCTTTTGGTCTTGTTTATGGTTTCCTTTGCTGTGCAAAAGCTTTGAAGTTTCATTAGGTCCCATGTGTTTATTTTTGTCTTTATTTCCATTTCTCTAGGAGATGGGTCAAAAAGGATCTTGCTGTGATTTATGTCATAGAGAAAAAACACTTTCTTTTAACTGTCAGGCTATGGGGTTCTAAACGTACAGGTTAACTTGCAGACCTACTTTATATTAAGGATATTCTTGTGATATACTGTCTGATGAAGTAGATTTCACTGTAGAGCTTTGTTTTAGAATCTCCTTTAGTTCAGTTTTCATAGAATTTTATCTACTGTTTTAATTTTTATTTTTTTAAATTTGCTTACACACCATCCGTTATGTTGTAAGACCCATTGGCAGTTAAATTCTCCTTCAGCCATACTCAAACACCTGCGGATCAGATATGTCCATGATACCAAGAAGACACCCCTATATTTGTGATTCTTTCAGTTAGGAATCACTCTAAACTTAGAGGTAACTTCTGTGCAGTATGGATACTAAAATAAATTCCTTAATTCTTTCCAACTAATGTTTGCTTTGGATTTCAGGGCACAATAGTCTTGTTGTTTGTTTGTTGTTTGTGGTTGACTGCCACAGACAAAAAGCCAGAAAATTTAAATGCCTGAGTATTAGAGTAGAGGTATTGAATTTAATCCATTTAATTTTTCTATTATCTCTGCTGGCTATTTAGGCAGTACTAAATCAAATTAATTTCTTCAGTATGTTCAGTTTTTCTAACTTTTTTGTCGTTGTTGTTATTAGATACAGATTGTTAAGCTTTGGTGTAGGGGTGCTGGGATAGGGGGCAGCGTATTTAAACTACATTGGCAGGATAGATCAATAATATCTACTAAGCGCTTACACTTTCTTTGTGTTGAAGCACAAGCACTGTGTTAAGTGATTTATACTTGTTATTGTCTTAATTCTAACAACAATCCTTTGGAGTTGGTACCATAATTAGCTCCATTTCTACAGATACTAGGCAAAGTTAAAACTTTTCCAGGGTCACACAGCTATTAAGTAGCAGAGCCTAGATGTGAACTCAACTCTGGGAAAGTCATACTCTTTATTGCATTGCCACTGCTGCTACTACCTGTTCAACTCTATTCTACAGATGAGGAAACTAAGGTACAAAGAGGCTAAGTAATAAAGGACTTCCTTGACTACTTGGCCCACCTGATGATTCTTTGACTGTTATCTAGAATAAATGCAAAGAATGTGTTACCTTTCATGATTCTACTAAAGTGACAGCTGTTAACAAAATTCGATTAGTTTGATATACAAAATAATATATACATATAAGAAAGCATGAAAACTTAAGAAACCACCTAGAAGATCTTAACAAAACCTGTATTGTCTTGGAACTGCAATTTGAGAAGGACTTTACTCAGATGCTAATTTTGGTCCTTTTTAACCAAAGAGCAATACACAGGGATAACTAAGAGATGGCCTCTGTTATTCTATTCTTTTTCTGAAATGAGCTGTCCTTCCATACTGCTCCCCCTACACCCCATTCCTGTTCTTTCTTCCCTTTCCCCCACCTCTTTTCTATTTTGGAGTAATAAAATCCCACCTACCTTCTTCCTCTGGCTCCCTTAAAAACAATTTCTTCTTCCTTTGAACTTCCATAATAATTTAACTGTTTTTCTCTTGCTCAGTGTACTCCTTCATGGTGCTAAAGTACATTCTCAAAGAACCTTTGAAGAAAGACTATGTGGAAGGTATGCTTTCTGAATTCTTGCATGCTTGAACATGACTTTATTCATCCCCAGACTTGATTACATAATATATGTATAGTTTCTAAGTTGTTTAACATTGCTTTTCTTCAGAAATAGGAAGGTTCTATTGTCTTCTCTCACTCAATATTGCTGGCAGTTGAATTCCAGTCTGATTCTTGGTAGGTGACATTTTTTTTCTCTGCAAATAGAGGGCATGATCAGTACGACAATTCCTTTCTTTGTTGACCAGAAGGTTTCAGAATTGGCATCAATTCCTTTACATTTTATACTCTTAAGTCCTTCGTAATAGAGAAAGAGCATAGAGCAGTGGTTGAGAACACAGTTTTTGGAGCCAAACTGCCCAGATTTGAATCTCAGCTCCATCATTTACTTGGTTCTGTGACCTTGGGCAAGTTCTGTACCTCAGTTTCCCCAGCTTTAAAATGGAAATGATGGTAATAATAGCACGAATTTCATAGGATCGCTAGAATGATTTAATATTTATAGATGCTTAGAATTGTAACAGGTATACAGTAACATAGGGATTAGCAAGCTACAACTCTTGGACCTGATCCAGCATTTGGCCTCTTTTTGTACTGCCTGTGAAGTGAGAATGGTTATTACATTTTTAAAGGATTGTTTTAAAAAAAAAAAAGAAACAAAATAAACAACAGCGAAGAAGAATGTGCATGGCACAAAGCCTAAAATATTGCTCTCTTGCCCTTTAGAGGAAAAGTTTTCTGACCCCTTAACACATTAAATATGATTGTTTAAAAAAATTATACTAATGTAGTTTCAGGAGAATGAGGAAGATAGAAGGAAAGTACATATTAAGTTCAGAATATCTTTTGACGTTTGCCCCCAAATTTTATCCCACCTAATTTTTATTAACCTGTTGGTTTTGTAATTGTGATATAATGACACATCAATTAGAGTGAACACTTTTGTTTGAAGAAACATACCTTAAATGTTGTAGAATTATGTTTGGATATTTATAATTCACCTTTTAGCTTTCTAAGAACTACAGTTTTTCTTTGCCATTTCCTTTGTCTTCAGTGTAGGGCCTGGATAAGTTGTCTGAGTAATAATCCAATTTCTCCTTCTCCTTTGTCTTTTCCTTTCATTATAATTAAAGTTAAACTCATGGTACTTATGGCAGGAATAATTTACAGGGTAATTAGGAAGAATTTTTATTGCACAGGAGAAATTTAAAATGTGTTTAGTTTTAAGTGTACTGGTTAAATAAACAAATGCGCAAGGGTGTCACTGGCAGGTCTGTGGAATAGGCCATGGTACCACAAACCAAGGGACTATAATAAGGAAAGCCAAGAAAGAAGCACAGAATGGAAGAAATAGGAGTAAGAAAAGGTTTGGCAGTGGTAATGAATCACAAGAAACTATCTCTTTTGCTGTTTCTTCTTGGTTAAAAAATTTTGAGAGACATGGAAACCAAGTCAGTTTTTGTTCTAGCCTCCTTCTTTAAACAAAAACAAGAGACAAAGATGCCTGAAATCTACTGTTTTCTGAAATGTGGTGTTCACGCTTGAAATGTGCCATTGTGGAAGAAAGTTCATTTCTGACATAATATATTTGACGTTCCTCAGTTTGTGGCATTTCTGTTTTCTTGAAACACGTTTTTGTCATTACCCTGTCTTTTAGAAAGTCTGTAGGCATTCATCCAGGAAAGAAACTAACAGCAACCAAATGAAATTATATTGTGCCTAGGATAAAAAATACGGGCTTTTCTAACAGGCCACAGACCAGTACTGGTCTGTGGCCCAGGGGTTGGGGACCCCTGCTCTGTCTCATTTCTCATTTTTAAAATTAAAAATAATACTATTTATTGCATAGGGTTGTAATGAAAATTAAATGAATTAATACTTGTAAAGCATTTAGAACAAGAGTTGGTATATACACGTTAAGTACATTGTTAGTGTTTGCTAGATAAGGGTACATTGTCTTTTATCAAACTGTCAGCTTTGAGAAATTAAATAGATAATATGTCTGGATTTCAGGAAGTCTTCTGAAATTCATAAAATTCACATCACCATTTTAAAGTGGCATTTAGTATACTTACAGTGTTGTGCAGCCATCACCTCTATCAGGTTCTCCAACATTTTCATCATCCCAAAAAGAAACCCCACGCCCATTAAGCTGTCACTCTCTATTTCCTCCTCACCCTACCCCCTGGCAAACACTCATCTACTTTTTGTCTCTATGGGTTTACTTATTCTAGATATTTCATGTAAGTGAAATCATACATGTGATGTATGATTTCACTTACATGACCTTCTGAGTCTGGCTTCTTTCACTTAGCATAATGGTTTTGATGTTCATCCACATTGTAGCATGTATAAGAACTTTATTCTTTCTTATGATTGAATAGTATTCCATTATATGGATTACCACATTTTATTTTTCCATTCATCTGCCAATGGACACTTGGGTTGCTTCTACTTTTTGACTATTGTAAATAATGCAGCTATGGACATGGGTATACAACTATCTCTTCTTAAGTCCTTGGTTTCAGTTCTTTTGGGTATATTCCCAGAAGTGAAATTGCTAGATCATATGGTAATTATATTTAAAATTTTTTGAAGAACCACTATATTGTTTTCCATAGCAGCTGCACCATTTTACATTCCCAGCAAAAAAATGCATCAGGGGGCTTCCCTGGTGGCGCAGTGGTTGAGAGTCCGCCTGCCGATGCAGGGGACACAGGTTCGTGCCCCGGTCTGGGAAGATCCCACATGCCGCGGAGCAGCTAGGCCCGTGAGCCATGGCCGCTGAGCCTGCGTGTCCGGAGCCTGTGCTCCGCAACGGGAGAGGCCACAGCCACAGCAGTGAGAGGCCCGCGTACCGCAAAAAAAAAAAAAAAAAAAAAGCATCAGGTATTCTAAGGGTTCTAGTTTCTCCTCACCCCCACCCCCCCTTTTTTTTTGGCTGTGCCATGTGGCCAAACATTAAAAATTTTTTTTAAATAAGTAAAAATTGGGTTGTTTATCTTTCTGTTGTTGAATTATGAGGCTTCATTATGTATTCTGGGGCCTAGAGCCTTATCAGACAAATAATTCACAAATATTTTCTCCTATTCCCTAGATTATCTTTTTACTTTCTTAATACTGTCCTTTCTTGGACAAAAAGGTTTTAATTTTTATGAAGTCCAGTTTATCTATTTTTTTCTTTTGTTGCTTGTGGTTTCATAGTTAAGAATCCACTGCCAAGTCAAAGTTTAAGAAGATTAACCCCTATGTTTTCTTCTAAGAGTTTTATAGTTTTAGCTCTTAATGGTCTTTGTTCCATTTTTAGGTAATTTTTATATATGGTATAAGGTAGGGGTCCAGCTTCATCCTTTTTCCTATGGATATCCAGTTGTCCCAGCACCATTTGTTGAAGAGACTATTTTTCCCCCCATTAAATGGTTGTGATGTCCGTATTGAAAATCAAGTGACAATAAATTATGAGTTTGTTTCTCAATTTTCATTTCTGTTCCATTGATCTACATGTCTACCATTATGCAAGTCCCACTGTGTGTTGATACTATAGTAAATGAGATTGTCTTCTTCATTTCCTTTTTGGATTGTTCATTACTGGTATATAGAAATATAAGTGATTTTTGTGTGTTGATTTTGTATGCTGCAACTTTTCAGAATTCATCAGCTCTAATAGTATTTTTTTGGATTCTTTAGGATTTTCTGTATATAAGATCATATATTTTACAAATAAACATAATTTTACTTCTTCCTTTCCAGTTTGGATGACTTTAAAAAATTTCTTTTCCTTGCTTAATTGCTCTGGTTAGGATGCCCAGTACAATGTTGAAATAGAAATAGTAAAAGCTGGGATACTTGTCTTGTTTCTGATACTGGGGGAAAGACTTCAGTCTTTCACCATTGAACTAGCTGTGGGTGTTTCATAAATGCTCCTATGTTATGTTGAGGAAGATCCCTTTTATTCCTAGTTTGTTGAGTGTTTTTTTTTTGTCAAATGCCTTTCTCCATCAATTGAGATGATCATGTAGTTATTTTCACTTATTCTATCACTGTGGTGTAGCACATTGATCAGTTTTCATATATTAAACCACTCTTGCATTCTCGCAGTCCCACTTTGTCATGACATATAATTCATAAGGGATATTGGTTTATAGTTTTGTGATCTTTTTGTCTGGCTTTGGTATCAGGATAATGCTAGCCTCATAAAATGAGTTAAAACTGTTGCGTTTTCTTCCACTTTCTCAGAAAAGTTTGAGATGGATTGGTGTTAAATTTTTTTAAGTTAGGTAGAATTCATCAGTGAGGCCATCTTGTCCTGGGTTTTACTTTGTTAGGAGGTTTTTGATTACTGATTCAACCTCTTTACTTGTTGTAGATGTGTTCAAATTTTCTAAAGAATTTCTTCTAGAGTCAGTTTTGGTAGTTTTTATAGGAATTTGGCCATATATCATCTCGGTTATTTTAATTTATGGGTATACAGTTCATACTTTGTTTACCATGTATAACATAACAGTTCCTTTAACAATGTCATATTATAAATTATTATTATCAGTTTGCATAGACCTGAAATATTAATAAGAAGAGATCACATAATTAAAAATTAAGCTTTAAAATGCGAATGATTACTTCAGACAATATTATTCTGGAGCCATATTATTCATATTGGACCTCAAACCTCGGAATTGTTTTTATAATGGGTAGCTGTTCTGTGACTTATTATTCTCCTGGGTATGTAGCTGTTTATATTTCATATTGGTCACAGATTGGTCACAGTCTCAGTTTACCATTGGCAGCTGTTTTGATTTGAAGCAGGTGGCCTGAAGAAGCAGCATCCATAAATTAAAACACTAACACTTTTTCTTTGTATTTTAAAATCTTTCTCAGAAATCTGAAGGCTTTTTAGTACAGAGGTGATTTCAAAGCTCGAATATTCTTTCAATTTTCACATAATCAATTTATATTAACCTGATTTTTATATAACAGTATTCTTTTAAGTTACATAAAATAACTACTAACTTATTTTAACATAGAAATGAGCTAAAAAGACCCAAATTATATTTTCACATAGAACTTCTTACAAATAATTATTTAAATTCTGACCCAGATAGACGAATGGTTATTACATTTATTCTTTAATCATTTTAAAATGGGAAAAAATATTAACAATGGAATTCTCACCATCTAACTTTTTCACTTCTCTCTCTCTCTTTTTTTTATCATTCATTGTGGCTTCGGACTGTCTCCAGGCAGCTGCATTTATTAAACTACATTATAGTTAAAATGAAAAGGAAATGGTCTTTTTTTTCATTGTTTGAAATACCCATACTAAAATGATACTACTCAAAGAAAAGCTAACTTCATAAATGTTTAAAGACTTACTTATGTCATAAGGAGCTTTCTATTTTTATATAAGACTTGTTTTCTACCTAGGTTAGTATATATATAAATGAAAAGTAATAGAATGTTCAAGTTAGGGGGGGAGTAAAAGATCATCTAGTCTGACTTTTCAGTGTTTGAATTACCTTGAACAGATAACTAAATAGTATGCTAGCTTCTGCAAGGGCCAATCCAATGATGACTAACTCAATCCATCTGAAGATGATACATCTCATTTTTGAACAGCATTAACTAATTAAAAGCAAATACTTGTAGTGAAGCAAAGTCTGTCTCCTTGTGTTTCTTTTTGTTTTTTACCCACTGGCCCTAGATTTCTTAGGGGCTATAAAGAATAACGTAAACTGTCTTCTGCATGACAGTTTTGAAATACTTGAGGACAGCTTTTGGTACCCCTCTATTTCTCTCCTCATTCCCAAAGTTTCCCTACTATATTAAAAATGTCTGATTCCTTCAGGCATTCTTCATGTGTCACGAAGTCCTTCTCTATCATTGAGAATGTCTTTCAGATGTCCTCTACCAGGGATACTGACCATGAATAAAATTCAGGGAATCCATGGATTTGGATATTGTATTAGTCAAGTTTCTCCAGAGAAACAGAACCAATAGGATATATATATATATATATATATAGATAGATAGATAGATAGATAGATAGATAGATAGATAGATAGATAGATTGATCTATCTATCTATCTATCTATCTATATGAGAGAGAGGAGAAAGAAAATAAGGAATTGGCTTAGTCAGTAATGGAAGCTGAGAAGTTGGCAAACTGGAGACTGAGGAGTTCTCTAGTCTGAAGGTCTGAGAACCAGGAGAGGTGATGGTATAAATTCTAGTCTGAAAGCTTGGCAGGCTCGAGACCTAAGAAGAGCCAGTGTTTCAGTCTGGGTCTGAATACCGGAAGAGACCAGCTCAGCAGTTAGGCAGGAAATTTCCTTTTACCTGGCCTTTTTTTTCTATTCAGATCTGCAACTGATTAAGGTCCACTCACATTAGGGAGGGTACTCAGTATTTTATTTTATGCTTATAAGAATATTATTCTGAAAAGGGTCCATAGGCTTTATCAGACTGAAAAAAAAGGGTCCGTTCTTCAATAAATGGTTAAAAACCTTTAGTCTATACTTTTTTAAAAGTATAATTTAAAAAATGAATACGTTTCATGTATGTGGCCCACTAATGGTAAGTAGAGAGGATTGTCACCTCCCTGCTTCTACATAACATAAACCAAGATCCCATTTATTTTGAGGAGCATCCAGATCACGCTAGTTAGAATTAGTCCATCTTTTGATTCAGCCTGTCCTGGTCTTTATAATTTCTGAATTGCTATTATTGCATTCTCTGCTCTGTGTTTCTGTCATCCACAAATATGATAAGAAAATCCTCTGTATCACAGATTGCCACACCTGCCTGCCCATCAGAATCAACTGAGGAACTGTAAAAAATAGACTCTGAGGTCCTACCTCACACTTATAAATACTGACTGTGCACCTAGTGATTATTCAGCACTCCTGACACTTGTCTGTGGGTTCATATGTGGGAATACCATTATTTTATATCATATATACTATTTATAACGTTCATTAAAATATTATAGAAGTTAGAATTCTGCAGCGTCACAGTAGCTATGTCTCTCCAAGTTGACCTGCAGTACCGTTAGTTTCAAACAATTATTAATTTATATTATAGTGCTATGTTATAATTCATACTTCTCCATTTTGATCAAGCTTGTTTTGAGAAATGAACAGTCTACCTACCTCACATCTCTGATCTGCTATCTAACAATAATCTTCTCAAAAAAGGAAACTCTTTCATTTTTCTAGTGACTTGATATAAACTTCTGATCCCTGCTTTTTCACCTGACTTCTTGTAACTCATTCCTTAAATCTTGTTTTTGAGCCACTGGTATCAGCCTCACTATTTGGTTTGGGTCCCTTTAGAAATCAAGACTGAGACAAGGATATGGAGTGGGTAGTTTATTTGGGAGTGGGAACGGAAGCAGGAGTAAGGAAGTAGGGAAGAGTAAGACCAGGAAGGAGGAAAAGCCCATGTAAGAATGCATTACTGGGGCTAGATTATGTTGGAATTTCCTGAAAAGTCTTCAGAATGCCAATCAGTTTTTTTTTTTGTTGTTGTTGTTGGTTTCTTTTGTTTTTGTTTTCTTGACTGTGACGCACGGCTTGTGGGATCATAGTTCCCCGACCAGGGATCAAACCCAGGCCCCCTTCAGTGGAAGTGTGGAGTCCTAACTAACCCCTGGATGGCCAGGGAATTCCCAGTCTTGTTTTTCATTAGTTGAGGGTTGCCCTCTCTCCTCAACCTGGGGGAGTTAACCTGCCCATATTTCCAGGCTGTGCTTGCTCACAGGCTGAGTGGCCCATTGTAGTGCCATTGAAGGCCCTGAATGGGAAGGTGGAAAGATGAGCTAATGCATGTTTAAAGTGACATTCTAGGGACTTCCCTGGTGGCGCAGTGGTTAAGAATTCACCTCCCAATGCAGGGGATGCGGCTTTCATCCCTGGTCAGGGAACTAGATCCCACATGCATGCCACAACTAAGACCTGGCACAACCAAAAATAAGTAAATAAAATAAAATAAAGTGGCATTCTAGGGACTTCCCTGGCCGTCCAGTGGTTAAGACTCTGCGCTTCCACTGCAGGGGGCGTGGGTTCAGTCCCTGCTGGGGGAACTAAGATCTCACATGCCAGACTTCTCTGGTAGCACAGTGGTTAAGAGTCCACCTGCCAATACAGGGGACACGGGTTCGAGCCCTGGTCCAGGGAGATCCCACATGCCATGGAGCAACTAAACCCGTGCACCACAACTAATGAGCCTGTGCTCTAGAGCCCGTGAGCCACAACTACTGAGCCCGCATGCCTAGAGCCTGTGCTCTGCAACAAGAGAAGCCACCGCAATAAGAAACCCGTGCACCACAACGAAGAGTAGCCCCCGCTGGCTGCAACTAGAGAAAGCCCGCGCACGGCAACAAAGACCCAACGCAGCCAAAAATAAATAAATAAAAAATGAATAAATTTATATATAAAAAAAAAGATCTCACATGCTGTGGGGCACAGCCAAAAAAATAAAAAAATAAAGTGGCATTCTGTTAATATGAGGTGTCTTCCCAGGACAGTCCACATCACAGCTATGACCAAAACTGGCCCGAGGAGCTGTGACATGGGGTACCAGTGGTACCAGCTACACTCATCTTTTATATATTTTTTTTTTTTTTTTTTTTTTTTTTTTTTTTTTGCGGTATGCGGGCCTCTCACTGCTGTGGCCTCCCCCGTCGCGGAGCACAGGCTCTGGACGCGCAGGCTCCGGACGCGCAGGCTCAGCGGCCATGGCTCACGGGCCCAGCCGCTCCGCGGCATATGGGATCCTCCCAGACCGGGGCACGAACCCGTATCCCCTGCATCGGCAGGCGGACTCTCAACCACTTGCGCCACCAGGGAGGCCCTCATCTTTTATATTTTATGGAATCTATTTTTTTCCTTTCAAAAATCAATTACATTTGTTTGTTTGTAGAATTCTTCAGTTGTTAGAAATAACCTCATGTGCTAGTTCTCTCCGTATCCTTTGACTGTAATTCATCTTGACAGAGAAATTGAACTTACCTGTACTGGGCTTTAGTTCCAGCATTACAGTGTTTGTTCAAATCTTTTCGTTCCCTGACACAGAAAAGTGGGACAATCTAGGAGTTAGAGTTTTGCCTTCTCTATTGGGATTAAAATACTTTCTAAGTTCTAACAACAGAAAAGTCCCTTTTGCTCTCTCTTGTATTTTGCAAGTCATAGATAATTTTGAAGTTTGGCCTTTTTGAATCCACTGGTCAATTTAAATTTCTTTTCCTAGCTCTGTTAAAGTTCATCCCTCCCTTGAGTTTTCTGCTGTGGAATCATGGCTTTAGTTTCTGTGAAAACTTTGAAATGTTTTCTTAAATTTAAGGAGGCACGTATGACTATGTCTAGACTTTCTCTTTATGGCATCACAAACACTGTTTACATTTGCCCCTTGGTTGGTTAGCACTGGACCCTTATTGACTGTCTTTGTGCAATACAAAGGCTTCTGTCATTTTTTTGCTCTCCCACCCCATTCTTACTTCTTTTCTTTCTCTTATTCCTCTTCTTCCTCTAAAAGCTGTCTAATATTCTAATACGGTCTATTAGCATTCACATCCTGAACTATCCCTTTTGCTCTCATTTATTCCATTGTTTTGGGACTCTTATTCAGTGATTACAGCTAATCTGATAAACTATTTGGAGCTCAGATATTAGGAATGGTAATTTGGGAGTGGTTAAATAACATATTTGTCTTTTGTCGGGAACCTAGGATTTTCCCCACCTTTTTTCCCTTATCTTTGAGACATTGGATCACAGGAAAGATCAACTGACTATTAACACGAGGCAAAAGTAATTTAGTTCTTTGGAGGGAGAAATACAAAAGTTTAGACTTGGGTGGTTTTAACATGAAGAACACATACATGGCGTTTTCTTCAGTACATATTTTAAAATTTTAAATTTAATTTCATGGCTAGTTAAAAAAAGGAAAGTTAAAAGGAAGGAAAGAAAAAGGAAAGCACTGAGAGTGGCACAGAGGAAAATATTTAAGGAAAAGAGAAGATAAGGGAAAATCAGAGAGTGGCATTGTGGGATTATATTAAGTATGATAAAGTGAGTTCTGCATTTGTTAACCTCTGTGTGTGTGTGTTTCCTGGTATAGGAGATCTCACATAATGGTGTCCAGAAAATGGTTGTTAAATTAATTATGGTAAGGTGGTAACCATGTAACGATTATTGTGTTGATGTAGTGATCATGGTATATACCTCAAATGTGAATGGTTCCTAACACCAGCACACCAGTGAAACTTGCATTCTTAGAAAAGCTATCACAGTAACTTATTTGTTGTTCACTTGCCTTCCGTTCATATGCATGCAGTTACAGTATGTGCTGGATGACCTTCTGAGTATTCTAACAGCTTTATTTTGAAAATCAAGTAGTGAAATAAATGCCAAACCAGCACTTTCTCTGAATGTTTAGTAATTTGTGTGAGGGTATTTGAAGGAGACTTTTCCAAAGTCTGCAAAAATTTCATGTCAAGAAGATGATGTTTTTGTAAACATTTCAGCAGGTCACAGTTTTCTTAGGCTCACCTTGATAGTTGGCTTTTATTTACTCACTTATCCATTCAATATTTATTTGAGTGCCTTCCATGAACCATGTACTTTGTTAGTCACTGGGGATAAATAAGGAAGGAACCTTGCCATCAAAAAGTCTAGGAGAAGAGATGAATATGGAAACAAATACCTGAATTTTAAAGTCAAAATAAAATTGAATGCTCTCAATGGATTTTTTTAATGAAATCTCTTCAGTAATAATAGCATTTGATATTATTGAATCCTTGGATTCATAAACTGAGTCATTGGTTGGTTAAAGTCAACATATTATTCTCAGATGCCAATTCTGATTTCTTTAATAATGCTGAAAATTGTTTAAGAATCCAATAGCTTTGATTTCCTTAGGTAAATGTTAAGCTAACCATCCATCCCTGTATCTTCAGCATTTTCTACCAGAGAGAAGTATTGTTATTTTTATGCCTCTGTGTTTAAGTGATAGAGGTAATTTAATTGAAAACAGAATGGTGTAAGTTGAAGTATCCCTTTTAGGGGATCAGAGGGGAGCAGGAGCCACCCATCTGATCACAGCTACCATATTGCTTTTAAACTTTTTTTTAGCATAATAAAATAAACAAGTTTATAAATATGAAAATGGTCTATAAAATTGACTTAAAATTTTCTGCATATTCATTACTGTTTTCCATAGGAAGATAATAAATAACATTTTCTGCAATGTTCAATCAACTCGTGTTCAAATATATTAGTAAGTAAAATGCACATAAAGCCTTAAAATCATTACTTTTCTTGGAAAACTCAAGCAGGCCCTGGAGATTTTTAAAGCTCCACTTAATTTTAGATGACTAAATGGTGTTTTGCTTTAGAAGTTAAAAAAGAATTGTTATGAAAATAGTTTATTTCATACCAATAAAGTCTGATTGGATTATTTATTTTTATTTTTGAACAAGATAGAGTAATTGTGGAAACTTGTGTTTTAGGAACTTCCTGTTTAGATTGTGTTAAATAACATACAAACAAAGACATAGACAAAGTAATACGAGTTGTGAGATAGGACTTGACTCAGTTAGACAGGCAAAAACTTCAAAATGCATTTTTAGCATTAGAGGGATAGTCCACTTTCCTTGGTTTATTTGTTCCTTTTTGAGTTGCATGGATATTTATGGAAATTCAGTTTTATTTTTTCCTTGATAATTTGATCATTTAATTTGATAATCTAATTTTACTGGATAGTTTCCTTAACACTTTAGTTTCAATGTTCACTATTCCTTAACTTTTTGTAAACAAGCACTTAAGTCAAGAGAACTCATTATTAACATCAGTAATACTAATAAATAATGTTAACATTTATTGAGACAGTTTGTATAGTAGTACATAAGCTCTTCATGAGCTTTTTTTTTTTTTTTTTTTTTTTTTTTTTTGCGGTACATGAGCCTCTCACTGTTGTGGCCTCTCCCATTGCGGAGCACAGGCTCCGGACGCGCAGGCTCAGTGGCCATGGCTCACAGGCCTAGCCGCTCCATGGCATGTGGGATCTTCCCGGACTGGGGCACGAACCCGTGTCCCCTGCATCGGCAGGCGGACTCCCAACCACCGCGCCACCAGGGAAGCCCTCTTCATGAGTATTATCTCACTTTAAATAACCTCTGAGTTATTATTATTATTACTGTATTATAGATGGCATTATTTAAAAGAACTCTGCAGTTAGTCCTTTGGAAAACTGAACAATGTTCAGAATGTGAGCAGCCATACCCTTGATGTATCTTCTTTATACATATGGATTTTCGTATCTGATATTATTCCTGTTAAACTTGCTATTTCTAGACCTCCTCACCCTTACTTATGTCTGCTTAGACTTGAACTCTCTATATACCTTTTTCTTTCACGTCTTTATTGGAGTATAATTGCTTTACAGTGGTGTGTTAGTTTCTGCTGTATAACGAAGTTCTATATACCTTTCACTATGCACCCTCTCCCCTCCTTTACTGGCTCCCAAACCAGGACGCTGCAGTCTTGGAAAGACAATCCCTGTAATATTCTACCATTATCTATTGTGTATTTTGAGCTCAAGGCTGAGATTGAAATTTTTCTGAATGAGAGAACCACCTTCAACCATTATTATTAAAAACTGAATGACTTTGGAAATTTGCTTATGCTACGGAGTTGGTAATATTTCTTAACGAATTCTACCTAAAATTATGAGGAATAACAATGCTTAAATCAAAATTTATACTGTGGTAAAAGTGATTTTGATGACAGTGAGTGTTGTTTGGATCACAAGTAATGTCAATCTGCTTTACATGTTGTCAAAAGTTAAAAAAAGAAGTGGGATCTCCATTTCCACACAAATTTGCAGCAGCTATATTTCCTAGATCAAAGTACGGTTTTAGCAGTGGTATTCAGAACTCAGTGTAAGTAAAGGATTTTCCATATTTCAAAATCCATTTAACTGCACAGTCAGGGAACTTCCAAGTAACCTTCAACTGGAATGGATTATCTTCAATGTAATGACATGCTAAAATGTAAATATCAGGAGAAGAATCTAATATAATTCTATAAATACCTTTCAAGTGATGAATATGCACAATTAAAATCATATACTTGTGGGCTGGTACCAATATTTGCCAGTCCCTATCTGTATGAAAAGACATTTTCAAAGGTGAAATATATAAAATCTCATTACAGATGAGCATTACAGGTAAACACTGATGTTGAGGATAGGGAATACCAATTTTTGACTCCCGATTAAATGAAATGCTCTCCTTCCAAACTAATTTTATTCTTCTCATGTGCAGATCTGCATTATAAAAACTTATACTCACTATTACTATATTTTGAATTTTTTCAATAAAAAACTGTAGAAAAATATGTTTGTCTCATTATAGAAGTACCTACATAGTAGCTTTGATTTTCCTTTTTGGCTTACAAAGTCTAAAATATTTACTGTCTGGCCCTTTAATTAAGAAGTACCAACACTGAGTTAAACAATTATTCGTTTGTTTTTAAGTGATCCCATGATTATCCAAACACTAAGAAATAAATCTCTATTGGTGAGCTTTCAACTATCAGTAGAGAAAATAATACTTCTATATGATTTCTGGAACAGACTTTAGATTACCCTTTAATCCAACTTCTTTATTTTGCAGTTAAGGTTCCAAGGTTTAGTGGAAGCTAGTCATTGGTAGAATTGAAAATAACTAAGATATTCTGATTTTCTGTCTAGTATACTTTATTTACATGCAAGTGTTTTTGCTGGGTGCTAAGGATATTAAAGAATAAATATGAAAAACAGTGCCTAAATCATCAAGGAACATTATAATCTAGTTAGGTAGTGTATCAGCCAGGATCCCAGCAAGAAACAAATGGCACACTAAAATGGAGTAACTGAGGATCATTTAGTAAAGGACTATTTATAAAAGTGTGAAGAGGGTTAGGGGAAATAACCCTTATTACCACCCAAGGCCTGAAGAGACAAGGGATATAACTGTAGGATCTGTAGATGAGGGTCCCCAACAGGAGCTGTAGCTTTTAGTGGAAGAATCCAGCTACTGCCAGCCTGTGCTGTTGAGGAAGGAGCTGATGATATCCCCACCTATAAATACCCCAACCTCATTCTCCTCTTGCCCTCTCCTTTCCTGCTGGTGCCTCCTGTAGTCCCCCATCAAAAGCCAGATGACAAACAACCTTTTGATGCAGTCCAAAATGGTCTGCTTCCTAAGCAAAAACTGCCATTTAAGAGAGTGGATCTGAAGGGACAAATGGAGAATATCCAGAATAGGGAGCAAGATTGTTCATAGAGTAACGCATGGTAACATATTCTAAGTGTGAGCAATCTAGGCAACATGTATTTTAGACAATAGCATATAAACGCATGAAATATTTTATGAACATTTTTGTAGTACTTTATGTTTTTTATAAAGTACAATCTTAATTTTATCTTCACAACAAGTTTAAGATAGTGCCTTCTTTTATATCCTGACATCTGGAACAAAAGTAGTTCAGCCCTTGGTTTTCTAATTTGGTAGCCACTTCTTCCATTGCATAAAGTTGTTCTGTTCTCTAATAGAAGCAGATGTTTTTTTAAGTGGTTAAGAACTCAACTTCAGCAGGAGACCAAATACTAAAAGCCAGGAAGGCAAGTAATGTAATTATTTATCATTTGAATATTCATTACTTTCAGATTTTTGTAAACTGATCTTTGCTGTGAGATGAGACTTACATAGTAGAGATTCTTAGCATAATAATGAATTCTGAATATTCCAGTATAATACTGTTATTAAAATTCTGGATTTTGTAGGTAGAAAAATCAGTTTGAGTTCTTGCTCTACCACTCACCTGCCATGTAAACTTGGTCGAGTTAGATAGTCTCGCTCAGCCATGATTAAATGTAAAAATAAGGACAACAACAGGTCATATAGTAAGCTCTTGATAAATATTAGCTCTTATTAGTAGTACTAATAGGCTACATAACCAAAACTTCAAATTTATATAATGTGACAAGTGATATTTATAGGTGAATTCATTCTATAAGTATTTATTAAGCAACTAAGTGCTAGGTACTCACTTTGCTAGATGCTGGGATGATCTTGTTCTCCTGGAGGCTAAAGGTGCATGCTTTACATCTGATTTATATTAATAATTGATGAATTAGTAAACTGCCTATACTGACATACATACCGCCAGCCTGAGAGTTTATTGAGCTGTCTTCATTAACCATCAGCATACCAAAAAATAGTAGGTTAGTTTATTTTGTAATAGTTTTGTGGTCAAAAATTAGCACAATTTTCCACTGTGCTAGACTCACTAATCTCAGTGAAATGCTAGGTTGGTGTGCATTCGTCCCCCAATGAGGGAGTAGCCATTAATTTGGGGTGGTGGGGGGAAGACTACTGAGTTAAGAATAGAACTATTTTTAAAATTTTACTAATATATTGATCATTGACAGACCTTAATATCTAGTTTCCTTTTCTTTGCCAGTTGGAGTAACTACTGCTGACTGTTATTTGTACAGCACTGTCAGAAGGTTTAATGTTTGGGAAAATAAATCGATAGCACACTGAAGAGTTAGTAGTTGCTCTCAGTTTTTAGACAGGGTCTCTAGAAATTATTTGAAACTTGCTTTTGAACTGTCAGTTTCCTTATGATCCATGTTACATTATAATAATAATTCAAATTAAATAATTCCCAGATTTTTATTATTTTATTCTATTTTATACATGGAAAATTAGTGTTTAGTGGTCTCTTACATGGTAAAATTTTTATTAAAATGTAGTGTTAAATTTATCTCTATATTTTAAATTTATTAAAAAGTCATTTTGCTTATGCAAAGCATAAAGCTTTTAGTACTTTTTTTTTTTTTTTTTTTGCGGTATGCGGGCCTCTCCCTGTTGTGGCCTCTCCCATTGCGGAGCACAGGCTCCGGACGCGCAGGCTCAGCGGCCACGGCCCACAGGCCCAGCCGCTCCGCGGTATGTGGGATCCTCCCGGACCGGGGCACGAACCCGTGTCCCCTGCATCGGCAGGTGGACTCCCAACCACTGCGCCACTAGGAAAGCCCAACTTTTAGTACATTTTGTTTCATTAGTTTAGGATACTGTGATGATCCTTGGGGAAATCTGATTTTTTTTTAATAGATCAGAGGTTCCATTTTTCATTTTCAGATCAAGTCACTATGGGGCTAGTATCTGCTTAATTTTAATCTGTTACTATGACAAAACTTGTTTATTCAAATAAGTGTCAAACAGATACTGCTGGCAACTTGAATAATTTCTACCTAATAAAAATCCCAAATGAAAAATGGTGAATTTAATTTTAAGTGGAAAAAAATAGTTTTGTTAGTATACATTGATCTTAAGTTTCTTTCTTGGTTACTTAAAATCTACTTTGATGCTTTTATGATAATTTCCTTTAATACCTCTATCTGCTAAATTTTTTTTTTTTTTTTTTTTGCTGTACGCGGGCCTCTCACTGCTGCGGCCTCTCCCGTTGCGGAGCACAGGCTCCGGACACACAGGCTCCGCGGCCATGGCTCGCGGGCCCAGCCGCTCCGCGGCATGTGGGATCTTCCGGGATCGGGGCACGAACCCGTGTCCCCTGCATCGGCAGGCGGACTCTCAACCACTGCGCCACCAGGGAAGCCTTCTATCTGCTAAATTTAATATTCAGTTCTAAAATAAAATCAGGTAAGGGCCTAGTAAATGTTTCTCTGTTAAGTATTTAAAATTTTACCCATGAAAAGTTATGTAAATAAGTGGTAAGAAAATATTCTTAAATATACCTGTGCTACTTTCCTATATAGTCCTTTTTGTATGAAATGCCCTTTATGTCTCAGAGATGTAGCCATCTGACAGAATAAGAGTTCTTTGTTTGTGGTCCTGAATCTTTACCATATTGGCAGTGAGCTAGTTCATATTGAATAATCTAAGCTCTGGTTGTTACTTTCTAAATGAACTTGCAGTTGCTACCTTCAAAAAGCTTTATTGTTTAAAGAATACCTCCATTGTAGCCTTCAAGTATTTCTTCTGTTTTAAGAGGTCAGCTACTTTAACTGAGATTAAGAGATAGGAAGTAGAGAATAGGAACCAAGGAAAATAGGAAGGTTTAAGTCAGATGTAGAAAGTGGTAAGTAGATTTTTGTTGTTAGATTCCCCTCCATGGGTTTGGGTAGATAATCAGATGTGAGCTTGGTTGGCAGAATTATTAAAATAAAAGGTAATCAGAAAAAGATGTTTTTATTTTCTTTGGGGGAGGCTTGCTCACTTAAAACCAAATAGTTCCTTTGTTTTACTTGACTGTCTGCCTACAGGTAGATTTTTTTTTTTTTTTTAGTTGAGTGAGGTTAGACACAGAGGTAAAAAAGACAAAGAAAAAATCAATTACTCTGGACCTTGTTTTCTTTAGTATCTGTAAAATGAGAAGATTGGAATTAACTTCTAAATTCCCCTAAGCTCAAATATACTCTGAATATTTCTAACAGGAGAGTAACATGATAACATGGCTTTGAAGATGTATAAAGTAGATAAAATTGATTGAAGGCTGTTGAAAGTGATCAAGGCTTGATATGATAAAAATGTGGTGATAGAAAATCAGAAATATCTAGATCAAAATAGATTGATATGGGGAAGAAGAAAGAGGGATTTAAAAATGAGTCATTTATTCATTCAACTAATTATTTTTATTATATAAAAACTGATCTCACAAGTTGAATGTAATAATATATATAAAGCTCCCAAAAGAGTACCTAATGTAGTAAACACACTTTTGTTGCCTGTGGTTTGCTAGACTTGAAGTTGCCTCCCCCTTTTAACTAGGTTTTATTTTGTTTTAGTTGCAGTGAGGTAGGAATTTGAGGACACTAAAAGACTGAGACTGATTAAAGGTCACCATTTGTTCTCTTTCAAATGACCCAAGCAATATTTAGTTATTACCTACAGTGATTTCCACCCTCTGTCCAAATGGGTTGGACATGTTTGAAGATGGGAAACTTCCAGTCGGAATGGTCCTGAGCCCATAGCTGGCTCTGATAGTTCTAATGATCAAAGGCAGGGTAGAGTAGGCAGACTGCTGAGGGGTATCAAAGCCTGGAGCTGAGCCCTTGGAAGGAATTTCTAGATTTTTTCCTACAGCAGTATTCTAACCCACTTCAAGTACTCCTCTTGGGGCAGAGATCACAAATTGTTGATGAAATATACTCTCTGCCCATGGTGAAATACCGTTAGGACTCTCCATTGTGTTATTTGGGAATACAAAGCTCGTGTCTATGTAAACGCATTAGAGAGTCATAAATATCAGAAGAGCCAAGGAGGAGGATTCCTAAACAAAGGGACTTCCAGCAGAGATTTGCATGTTATTTTATTTCCCCTCCATACATATATGTAATTATTTTACCAGTAAGACTGATGTCTTTGGTTGGTTCACCATTCTTAAGTCTAAACTATAATCTATCTGTTCTCAGATAAATTATAAAGGGCAATCAGAGAAAAAATATATGTTGTATTTGCTTTGTTAGGCAGAGGGTATGCCTGCCTAGGACCAGCTAGTCCCTTTGTTTTACTTGAATGTCTGTGCAATTTATGGATCTTTCAGTTGTGTGAACTGTATAGAGTTGATTGGGGCGGGGGCGTGGGGAAGCAACCCAGCTTCCTCTGAGCCTTAAGTAGGTGAGAAACAGTATAGTATAGTGTTTGAGAACCTGGACTCTGGCATCAGTCTGCCTGAGTTACTGTATGTATAGATGGAGATGGCTTTAGATATGGTCATAAAACCACCATTTTAGGTTGATCTCAGGTCTCCCCTGAGAGAAGGCCATTGTAATCCAGTTTTCTTTCCAGATTGGAGTCAAGTTTATAGCATATTCCTGTGCTTGAGGTGAGGAACCTTTTTTTTCTCTTTTGGTCTTGTTCATAAACTGTGCTTAGAATTCTAGAACATTTATTAGGAAGGTCCTCATGCAATCCTGAATTGTTCACATATTTTAGTAAGGTCTTTTAAATATTAGCTATTATTAATTTAATCTTTTGCTTAAATTATACTGAAAATTATATTTTAACTTAAAAGGAAAGCATTATTCACAGTAGGAGGAAAACTGAAGTTATAGGCTTACAATCCCATTTTTTTTCAGTTATTTTTGGCACATTCTCCCCAGAATATGTATCTCTTGGTGGGAATGTAGAGTCCATGTCTGGGATGGAGATATAATTCTGCTTAACCATAGGCTAGAGAAACCAGTTGAGGCATGCGCCAACTCATATATCTGGAAGGACACAGGAGGTCTAGAAGAGAAGCAGGTAGGTAAAAACTTGAAAACATCTGGAGTGAATAAGAGATTAAGAATACTGGTAAAATAGAGGCTATTTCATAGTATATTTAGAAAATGGCTCTCTGTGCTTGAATTCCCTTAGCACAACTAATTAGACCACGGTGTGTGGAACTGTTTTAAAAGGATTCTGAAAGGTTAAAAAAAAAAAAGTAGGTGTTGTACTAAATTTCAGAACATCAAATGATAAAAACAAAAGTCTCATAAGATCAATAGGATATAGAGGTTTAAGTAGTTGGTACTTTTAGTGGTTAAATCTCTATCTTTCTCAAATAATCTATGACTTTTCATATTTTTCTCACTCAACCTATGTCTGTCCTCTGTCCCTTTAAATATTGTAGTTTCTGGTTTTGTACTCTTGAGAGAAAAAAACCCAAACTTATATGTACATTTCAAGTGCTACTTTATAAAATCTGAATTATCAGTACGGCTGTAGAAAAATCTTTGCTGCAATTGCCTGGCATGTTCAAGGACCAGCAAATAAACTAGTAAAGCTAAGAGAGAATTGTAGGAGAAGAATTGGAAACAAAAAGTAAACATCACTCTTGAGGAATTTTGCTGTAAAGGGGGAGCAAAGAACTGGGCTAGAAACTGAGTGTAAGTAAGATCATGAGAAAGTATGTGTGTGTGAGAGGTGAGGAATTGTGGCATGTATATAGTCTAAGGGGAATGACTTAGTAGAGAGAGAAAATGATGATGTAGCAGACAGGGAGAGAACTGCTTGTGAAATATCCTCAGGTAGGTACCACTAGATTGGATCTAGTGCATTTATGGAAAAGTAGTGGATCTAGTGCATTTATGGAAAAGTAAGCCATTGACTAGAGCTCAGGAATTTCATCTGTAGTAACAGAATGAAATGCAGGAAATATGGGATTGGAGGGTAATTTGATGATTTAATGATCCTTTTTTATTTATCATTTTTGGAAAGAAAGGTCTCATTAAAAGCTTAAATAATTATCCTTCAAGCATAGTAGTAGAAGGGGAATAAAATTGTAGGGAGATAAATCTGAGTTCAAATTCTAGCTCTGCAGTTTCCTAGCTGACACCTGACAGAACTTGGTTAACAATGTCCCTGTGTGATTTAGGAGTGCAAAAAAGAAACAGAATTCACTCCGAGGTGGTTCAAATAAAAAGATTTTAATGAAGGATCTACTTTGAGAGAATGAGTGGGGTTAAGATGATGGACAAGGGGTGGTTAGGCAACAAGAGACTAGTAACTATGGAAAGCTGTTACCTCACCTGAGGCTGATGGAACAAGGGTGGAAATGGTGTGTTCAGAGTCACAGCTGAAGTTGTGAAGGGAAGACCATCTGGTTAAGACCTGTAGTCATGGAGGCAGCAGAGAAGAAATAATCACCTCTCTCTCCTCCCAAACTCCGGTTTCCTGCTGTCATCTCCCAGCCTAAGTGGAAACCAGCTGCATGGGAGCTCGGGAGATGCAGTGTAGGGCCCAGCCTCCCCAGGGTGGCGAGGAGGGCAAAGAAGGGGTCTGGGAGGCAAATACAGAATAATTAGTATAATCGCTAAGCCTCAACTTCCCCATATATAAATGAGGTTACTTGCAAAATTGTTGTGATTTTACATGGCTGCCAAGCACCTGCCATATTGCTAGCACATAGTAGTATTGATAATAACAGTAGTAAATGATAATAATTATAAGATGGTGTAGAATAATGATTAAGAATCCTTAAAGTTTTGGAATGAGGCAGATCTGAATTTAATTTCTGTCTCTGCCACTTACCAATCATGTGACTCTGGGCAGGTTACTTCACCTCTTTAGTCTCTGTTGTGTCAATTGTAAAATGAGGAAATAAGGCTTACCACAAAGAATTCTAGTAAAGATTAAAGAAGACATTAGGTATTAGGCATCTAACATAGTGCTGGGGCATAGCTTACAGTCTAAGTCACCACGGCTGTAATCATATATTTTGATTGATTAGTAAGAATAGTAAGTGAGATTAGTTTCCAAGTAATACTAGTTTCCACCCCCCACCCCTCACACACACCTTTTTTTCCCTGCTTGTCAGTTTTTCTGACTGGGGCCCTTATTTGTCAAGGTTACTGTCTTAGAAAGTACAGTCTTAGTTTAGCTTTTTGGCGGTCCATTTATTTTATGTTTTTGGTTTATGTTCAATAAACACAGAGTTAAATGGGCCTAAGTTGGAAGGCATAGAAATAGAAAAAGTTGGAAATACTGAAATTCAATCAATTTCATTAGCCTAGATTTATACATGAAGCTCAAGCAAAATGTCAACAAGAAACATGAGAATAAAGGATGTTGTAATGTTGATTCACAGCTGTACCATAATAGACAATCTTTCAAATTTCACATAAATATCACAGTTCTGTGAGCTTGACTTGAGGACACATATATATTTTTCTTTTTGGCTACATAGGGAACAATGAAATAAAACCTCATTGACGTAATTGAACCTGATAACATCTCCTGGTTGTGCTGCTGCTGTTTCTCTGTGGTATTGGTGGTTTTGTAGAGCTCTGTAAAGCATGTTGGACTTATAAACATATTCAAATAGAAACTTTTATCAGGATTCAACTTTATAACCACAAAGAAAAGCTGAATTTATATAAAGGCACAGTCTTGGGTTTACTTTATCAAATCAACTAAAAGATTTTTTTAAATAGTATGCACCTCATATGTTACTTAACTTATGAGAAAATGCTGTTTTAAAAATTATTTTTGAACAGATAACTACAGTGTGTGAAAATATGTACTAATTTCTGATACTGTATTGTATCTGAGTTTAGATGGAAACAGACAAATGTAATACTGGAAGCTCCTAAAAACAGCAATTAAAATTTCATACTTTCGGGCTTCCCTGGTGGCGCAGTGGTTGAGAGTCCGCCTGCCGATGCAGGGGACACTGGTTCATGCCCCGGTCTGGGAAGATCCCACATGCCGCGGAGCGGCTGGGCCCGTGAGCCATGGCCGCTGAGCCTGCGTGTCCGGAGCCTGTGCTCCGCAACGGGAGAGGCCACAACAGTGAGAGGCCCATGTTCCGCAAAAAAAAAAAAAAAAAAAAAAAAAAAAAAAAAATCTTAATTTTTTGAATTTTGAAATTAATGAAATACTTTCATTAAATGATGTCTTATAGTATAATAGAACCATGTTTTGAGAACATACCATAGCCACTAAAACTTCCTTTTTTTACTCAAAATTTAGCAGTATTTGAATTATTTATTCTTATATTTAAATTATTTATAGGATCTACCTTGGTATTGAGATTGAAGTTTAGATGCCTAAGGTTTTGCTGACTTGGGAACAGTTTATATACAGAGCATATACTGTCTACTTGAAAGTAAAATTTTAAAAGAGCTACATATTATATAGGAGGAAGGAATGCTTCTACCAATGTTTCTTAAACTTTTAATATCCATGCACCATCCACTATGTATGCAGTATGTGTGGCAGGCACCTACCAATATTAGATAAATGTATAAAAATGATTCATAATTTTTAAAAGCTAAAATAAGTACATTATCAGTGAACATTGTTTGCAATATTAAAGGTATTTCTGTTTCAGCTCACTGATGAGTAAATAGGTTGTGCGTTGTAGATTCAGCACATATATCCAACCAGATTCTTTTCTTTTCTCTATTTCTCTTAAATTAGAAAAATTCAAGCAAAATTATAATTTACAGTGGAAAGCAGCAAGGAGTTTTTTTGGTTGTTGTTTCTGAATACTCAAATTCAACATGGACCCTCGAATCATAAAGATTTCTCACTGAAGATTACTTTCGAGGCTGTGTCAGTTGCTAAGTTAATGGTCATTGTCATGCTTAAAAACTTGAGAAATAGAAGTTCTTTGCATTTTATTGACTACTTCTATTTGCTATTTATAGTTTTTATTTGCACTCCATTTTCCCACAGCACCCTGAAAAGATGTACTTTCTGTGGCCAAAAATTGAGTGCATTTACACTTATGCTATTCCTTTAACACTGAATCGTGCCCAGCATGTGTTTTATCTACCAGCTGTTTTCTGTGACTAAAGCAGTGGTAGATCTGCAGTTAAGAGATATTCTAATTGTTTAGTGAGGCTCTTCCTTGCTGTACAGATTCTGTCAGAACTGATTCCAGCACATGTTTTCAAGTCTCTATCATAGTTTACAAAATAATCATTAAATAGGAAAAAAAATCATATTTTGTAGTATGGGTTTTTCAGTGATAAATACATAAAAAAGTTGGCTGCCATCTTTTGCTGCGTGTATTGCACGTAAACCAAGAGCTGATTTGGATTCATCACATGAGTGCATTTACCTACCAGTAAAGTAAAATATCTGCTGTGTACAAATATGACAGTAATTACTCTTTTACCTTATATGCCTTTGCAGTTCTGTGATGTCCCAAGGTGTCACATAGTAAATACATTTTGGAAATTTTTTGGTCCGTTCTCTCTTCCAGCATAATATTTATCATCTGTGTGGCTAGTTTTACAAGTCTCTCAGCAACAGTTTATCTTTTTTATATGCTTTTCCTATGAGGGGCACAGAATCTGAATGGTGCCTCTAGTTTATGTCACTTCTGTTTTAGGAACAAAAATCTTCAGTTTCATATAAGAAAGCATTACGTGATTGTTCTAGAAAAGTTCTACTGGTTTACCAAAAAGTCTTCACATTTTGTTTGAATGTCATAAAAGTTTCAAAGTGGACAACATTCAGAAGAATATAAGGTGAATGAATTGCGAGTCTAAAAAAAAGTCCAGTTTTTAAATGGTCACTGTTGTATGACTTAGTAATTTTTTTTTTACGGGTTTGTGTGGTATTATCACACCCACAGATTTGTAGTCAGATTGCATCAGAGTCTTGCTCTTTTTTTTTTTTTCGCGGTACGCGGGCCTCTCACTGTTATGGCCTCTCCCGTTGCGGAGCACAGGCTCTGGACGCACAGGCTCAGCGGCCATGGCTCACGGGCCCAGCCGCTCTGCGGCATGTGAGATCTTCCGAGACCGGGGCACGAACCCGTGTCCCCTGCATCGGCAGGCGGACTCTCAACCACTGCGCCACCTGGGAAGCCCCAGAGTCTTGCTCTTGATTCAGGCTTAGCATTTGTTCTGAGTTTTGTTACTATTTTTATTAGTACCTTAAGCTTTAGGAAACCAATCTTGAGCCATTTATTTTTTGGACTGGAGACATAATGTAGCAATGCAAAAAATGCAAATTCAATAGATATAAACAATAATATTCAAATGACATGAAAATATTTTACCTAGGATGATTTGTAGTCATGCAGAATAATGCAGGCCTTAGGGCACCTGCCTCGCTTTTCAATATGTATGGTTGGGAATTCCCTGGTGGTCCGGTGGTTAGGACTCTGCGCTTCCACTGCAGGGAGCATGGGTTCGATCCCTGGTCAGGGAACTAAGATGCAACAAGCCGCTTGGCCAAAAGTTTTTAAAAAAATAAAAGATAAAAACAAAATATAATTGTTAAGATGATGATATTTCTGTGGAAATCAGAATTAATCTTGCAGTTCACAATGTTGAAATATATGTAAACTAAATTGGTTCTTCCCCCTCCCCCTAAATATTCCAGACCCCTGAGGAACAACTAGTGATTCACAGATTTGATTAATAATGGCTAATATTCTATTACTGTTTCTTAGTTTAAAATTTTATCTATGTGCTAATATTATAGAGGTATTGAGCAATATTTTCATTAAGGATTTTGCTCCTTCGGAAATCGTGCACTCTACCCTTTATCATTAGTTCTACTGTCCGGGATCATTCCTATCAAGTAGAAGCAAGCTCTAGAACCTACCATTTTAACAACAAAAGTATTATTCCCATATTCTTTTCTGGCTATTGCTCCATTTCATTCTTGCCATGTATAGCACAATTCCTCAAGAGTTTACTCTAGTCACTGTCTCTACTTCTTTACCAGTTTAGACACTAAGGACAAAAAACACCATCGACCCACCATTATCTTTGAACATTACCAGTAACTTTGAAGTTCCCTGTATGCCACTCCCAGATCCAGTTTTCTTCTCCCCTAGAGATGATAACCATCCTGAATTTCTTCATAGTTTCCTGTATGTTTATATTTCTAAGAAGTATATTTCAATGAATATTTTATTTTATATTGCATGTAATTATACTGTATATATCCTCTTGTGACTTTTCTCATTCAACATTATGTTTTTAAGATTCATTCATATAGGTTGTAGCTATCCTTCATTCATTTTCACTATTGTATTCCACTGCATGAATGTACCAAAATTTCCCCATTCTGTTATTGATGGACATTTGGGTCGTGTTTAGTTTTCTTGCTGCCCCAAACAGTGCAGTTCTGTACATCCATGTTCTTGTCTCCTGGCATCAAACTATATAGAAAAGGATCAAGCTTTGGGGTTTTTGCCCCAATCTGCTTTTGTAAAATATACTAAAATCAACTCAACAATATCAAATTGATAGAAAAATTTCTAAACATTTACTCTTCATTTCTGTACTTTCTTATTGTGAACCACATCTTGAATAACACTGCTGTAAGATGTACCTAGCTGCAGCCGTATGATTCCTGGATTATACATCTTCTATTACTTATGCAGAAAATTTTGTTTTCTCAAAATCACTAATATTCTATTTGTCCAATTTACACAGAAGGCAGTCTACCAGCGATTTGTGGCTTTCACTGTATCCCTTTTCAGTTCCTAATATGCAGGGGATTTCAGACTAAGACCTGCTGCTTTTTGGCAAATGTATTTTTGATCGCAGAGAAAGTGACTATAAATAAGGTTGGTCTACTGCTTAAGAGTTTATTCAAAGCCAGAATAGCAAGTGGGAGGCAAGGAAGACTCGGTGTTAAGAAACCCTCCTAATGAAAGTATGCTGGAGTTAGCAAGAAATCAACTTCTACTCAGACTAATGATTAGGAGAAATGAGGTGTAGGTATGTCACCGTTTGATGGTATCATTGTAGAAGAAATGTGGAGGTGTGGATTGGATGATAGTATGTTAGGCAAGTATGTAGACTCAGATGCAAATCTCATAGGTAATCTTTAGTGATCCATCCTGTGGTTCTGTTTTCACTCCTGTTCATTCTGTACTTTTTAAAGTGAACTTAAGAAAACATCAGATTTACAAATGTCATGATGATGGGAAGAATGGTGAATAGGCTAGTTGACATTCCACTCTCCAAAGAAACTTGGACAGGCTGAAATCAGGACTGAAGTAAAGTACTGCAGTTGGGACTAAAAAGCCAGTTGTGTAAGAATAGCATGCAGAAAATGGAGCATGTATATCAAGTATAAAAGAAATTTAGGGATTTTAGGTTATTTTAATCTTAATGTAGATGTTCTTAGGAAGTTATTAATGTCTTAAACTGCATTAATTAATGTCTCTAGAATCTAGAGTTTATGCTGGTTAAATCACAACCTGAAATAATTATATGAGGACCACACTTAGGGCCATATAAAATACTGCGTAAATTTTTTTTTTTTGCGGTACGCGGGCCTCTCACTGCTGTGGCCTCTCCCGTTGCAGAGTACAGGCTCTGGACGTGCAGGCTTAGTGGCCATGGCTCACGGGCCTAGCCGCTCCGTGGCATGTGGGATCTTCCCGGACCCGGGCACGAACCCGTGTCCCCTGCATCGGCAGGCGGACTCTCAACCACTGCGCCACCAGGGAGCCCAATACTGCGTAAATTTGATGAGTCTACTAATATATATTATGTACTTTGCATGTAGCTGTACCATAGCCATTTTGCAGGTACTGGTCCATGAATTTTGTAAGTGGTCTGGATTTTCTTTCGGAAGAGATAGGTTTCTCTTTACTGGCAAGAGATGACCTTCTGCAAGGATGGTGGTAATGACAATTGACAATTTTTAAAAGGGGTCAGCAAGCTATAGCCCACTGGCCAAATCCTGCCAGGAACATGTTTTTGTATGGCCACTGAGCTAAGAATGTTTTTTTGTTTTGTTTTGTTTGCCATGTTAAAGGGTTGTAAAACAAAAACAAAAACCAAAGAATATGCCATGGAGACCTTATGTGGCTTGCAAAGCCTAAAATATTTACTATTTGTACCTTTACAGAAAAAAAATCTGCCAACTCCTATTTAAATATCGGACCAATGAAAGAGTAGATAACATTATATGATCTTTTGTAATCAGGATCCTTAAGGACCAAGGACAAGAAACAACACAAATATTTCAGTACATAGAAATTGTGATTGTATTACAGATTAACTAGGCTTATGTTCGATACTAGGGTTCAAAGCCATGTAGAAAATCACAATTATAATCAATTATTTAGGCAAAAGGAGGAGACCTATTTATTACTTAAGTAAAGCTTAAAAGAAATTTAGGATTAATGGTAGGTAGCAGTTACAGCTTGCCAAATTTAAGCTAATTTTATCTTCTAGAGCAGTGACTATTAGATGGGGAAGTAACCACACGGCCTGCTAGGAAGAGAAGGGCAGGAAAAAACTAGTCTGGTACTAAGAAGTTACCAGAGAATCTGAGAATCTATAAAGGAAAAAACAGGAAAACTAATTATCTGTGAATCAAAAGGGTTGTGTGTAGTTTTTTATAAATCCATTCTTTTATGCTTAATGTAAACCAAGGGCAAGCTTTTTAAAGTGCTTTTGACAAAAGTGCCTTATTGGTAAGGAAATAGCACCACCTACTGACACTGGTTTAAAATGACAAATTATGAGCCTTTGGAGAGGGTAGAGAGGGGGAAGAACAGTGATTTGTCATTTTTCTTGTATTTTTAGTGAATGGATATGCTTCTGGATTTATATTTTCAGTTCTGTGGTAATAGATATTTTGCATCTATGTGTTGAATATAGATTAGTTTAGTGACTTTATCCTGACTTTTCTTTTGATTTCTCAATCACAGATTGTATAATTAATAAAATATTCCATCTAGAGATAATTTTTATTCTAATCTTCCCAATTCCTCTCCCAAACTTTAAGGTATTTTAGGTATCTGTAATTGAAAATGCTCCATTTTGTCTTTACATATATTTATTTACTTATGGTTTGTAACTAAGTGAACTCTTTTTTTTTTTTTTTTTCCCCAGATGATTCTTTGGGATTGGGACTTAAAGCAGTGGTATAAACCTCACTATCAGGTAAATATAAGTGATATCACTAATAATTAATATCTGTAATCAAATTTTTGACATAGAAATCTTCTGAATGTAACTTTAATTTATATGCTGTAAGATTTTTCTTTAGCTGAACTAAAATAACCAGAACTTCATTTAGGTAGTTTTTAAAAAATATATTTTAATTGTAAGGGAAAAGAAAATAAGAAACCAAACTTATATAAATAGTTATTTTAAAAATGTTGCTAATATAATCTGGGCTCATCTATATTAAATATGAGGCTCTTTTCGCCCCAGTTCACTCCACCTAGAGTTACTGATAAATGTACAGAAAATTGCACAGCTCAATGAATTTTCAAAAATTAAACATCCCATATAACTAGTACCCATAACAAGAAATAGAACATTACCAGCATTCCACAAGCCTCACTTGTGTGCCATTCTAGTCATTACCTATGTTTCCAAAGAAAATCCCTATCCAGACTTCTAGCAATTGGTTTTCTTTATTTATATGAACTTTATATATATGGAATCATACAAAATGTACTTTTTAAAGATTTTTTGATCTCTTTATGTTGTTATCAGTAGAATTAAAAATAGAAGTATAGGAGAAAAAAGGAAAATCATTCAAACATCAAGGAATAACTATGTTAACTTTGTTAACTTTTGATATATATCTTTATAGATCTTTTCCTAGTTTTCCATTGTATTGAAACGTATGGTTTATATAATTCTAGTCTACAATGATTGTAATATTATGTTTCATATGCTTTTGAAACCTGATGTTTTTCACACTAATAGATAAACATTAATAAAAATCAAATCTTTGTCATTTGTGTTTACAGACATATTACTCCTATTGTCCCAACATAAAATTTTGAAAAATGAACACCCCTTTGAATGGTTGATTCTTATTTTTAAACTTTAAATGGAATAGCCACAACAGCCCATTAAGAAAAAAATATTCTCTGCTGTAACTGTTACAGTCAGATGATGTGAGGAAGGCCACATCTGACCTAAAAGGGGCTGGGGTTTCTTGACCTAAATAGTGGCCTTTTTCATCAGTCATATTCACCAAGATCTTCAGTTTCCAATTAAAAGAGTATCTACCTAAATTACTGGTAAAATCTAAAGATAAGTAAGCAGTAATTGTTGAGAGCCTGGGCTTGTGGTCACACAGACGTTTAATTTCTCTCTTCTCCTACCCCTCTTTCTCTCCCTAATAATCCTTTTTTTAAAATCAAAGTATAGGGAGTTCCCTAGTGGTCCAGTGGTTAGGATTCAGCACTTTCACTGCCATGGGCCTGGGTTTGATCCCTGGTCAGGGAACTAAGATCCTGCAAGCTGCACTAAAAGGCCAAAAAAAAAAAAAAAAAAATTGAAGTGTAACGCTCATATATAAAAGTGCACAGGTCATAACTGTATAACTTGATGAGTTTTCTCAGAGTGAATATATACATGTGACCATTTTTCAGATGAAGAATTCAGCACCCCAAAAGCTCCCTATGCTCCCCACCTAGTCATCAACTTGTCCCAAGCGTCCTTTCAAACCTGATTTCTGTCATCACAACTTAGTTTTTCTTGTCTTTTTCTGAATTGTGTATAAATGGAATCACTCATATGTATTTTCTGTCTTGCTTCTTTCAAAATTTATCTGTGAGATTCATCCATTCTCATTCTATTTAGTGTTTCATTGAATGAATATACAGTTAATTCATCCATTCTATAGCAGATTGACATTTGTTTTATTTTTCAGTTTTTTGTCTATTGCAAGTTATGCTGCTGAAACATTCTTGATGTCTTTTGTTGGATATATACGTTAGAGTGCATTGCTGGGTCATAGGGTATACATGTGTATGTTCAGTTTTAGTCGGAAGCACCAGATAATTTTCCAAAGAGGTTGTATCACTTTTACCCAACCATCAGCAGTATATGGATGTTTCAGTTGCTCTACATCTTTGCCAACACTTGGTAGTGTCTGTTTTAAATCATTCTGGTAGCTGTTGAAGAATATCCATTGTGGTTTTAGTATTTATATTTCATTTATGGCTCATCAAGCTGAGAATCTTTTTATATTGATTTGCTACTCAGATATCCTCTGGTAAAGATCTTTTCCCCATTTTTTCCGCTGATTATCTACCTTTTACTTAGTGATCAGTAGGAGTTCTTTATGTATTTTGGACATGAATATATATATTCATAAAAAAATCTTCTCCCTGTCTGTGGCTTATCATGGTGTCTTATTAAAAGTACTCCATCAATCACTTCCTTTTATGCCAACTTATCAATCATATCCTTTTTGTCTAGTGATTTTTGTGTGTGTGTCCTATTTAAGAACACTTTGTCTACCTCCTGGGTTGTGTCTACCCTCTGGGTTGTGTCTACCCTCTTCTGTTACCTCCTAGCAGTTTTATTGTTTTACTTCTCATCTTTAGATCTGTAATGCATCTAGAATTGATTTTTCTGTATGGTGTGATTTATAGATCAAGACATTTTTTTCCCATGTGGTTATCCAATTGACCCAGTTCCAGTTGTTGAACAAAATACACATTCTTTCTTCTTTGCACTGTATTATAACCTTTGTCATATATCAAGTGACCATATGTAGATTTGTTTCAGGACTTTCTCTTCTGGTCTGTTTGTCAATTTGTCTCTCCTGAAACACTGATACCACACTCATTACTTTAATTACTGTAACTTTATAATAAGTCTTGACATCTGATAGTGAGTTCTCCAGCATTGTTCTTCTTCAAAGAAGTTATCTTGACTATTCTTTAATAAACTTGAAAACTTCCACACACAAAAAAAATACTGCTAGGATTTTGATTGAGACTATATTGACTCCATAAATCAGTATGAGGAGAATTTACATCTCATAATACTGAGGCTTTTAATCCATGAAAATGGTATAATTCCTTCTCTGATCTGTATCATCTTTATCTTAATAATAGGGGTCATGCATATTTTGTTAGATTTATTCTTAGATACTTAATTTTTAAAATTGCAAAGCATATCGTAAAAGATATCAATTTTTAGAACTTGCATGTTTTTAATAGTTTGTGCTGCCTCATAGAAGTTCAGTTGATTTTTATATATTGATTCTTGTATCCAGTGTCCTTGCTAAATTTACTTATTAATTCTAATATCTTGTCTGAGGATTCTTTTAGAGTCTTTAGGGATATAATAACGTCATCAATGAATAAGTACAGGTTTATTAATTTATTTCCAATCCTTTGCCATTTTTCTTGCATAACTGTACAGTTTAGGATCTTTAATGCAGTGTTGAATAGAAGTGTTACTAGTAGGCAGCCTTGTCCTGTTCATGAACTCAGGGAGAAAATATTCAATATGTTCACCACTAATGTTTTCTATAGATACCCTTTATCAGATTAAGAAGGTTCTATTCTAATCCCATTTTACTAAAAACTTTTTTCTTTTAAGTCATAAATCGGTGTAGAATTTTATCAGATGCCTTTTCTGCACCTATTGAGATGATCCCTGGATTTCCCCCCATTTATTCTATTGATGTGGTAAATTATATTGTTTTATTTTTGTGCCTATGTTGAACCATCCCTAGAATCCAGAATAAAGCAAATTTGATCAAGAAGTATTTTATTTTTAAAAATTTGTATCAGGGACTTCCCTAGTGGTGCAGTGGTTAAGAATCCGCCTGCCAATGCAGGGGACACAGGTTTGATCCCTGGTCCGGGAAGATCCCACATGCCGTGGAGCAACTAAGCCCGAGTGCCATACCTACTGAGCTTGCATTCTAGAGCCCACGTGCCGCAACTACTGGAGCCTGCGTGCTCTAGGGCCCGTGCTCCGCAACAAGAGAAGCCACTACAATGAGAAGCCCGTGCACCGCAACGAAGAGTAGCCCCTGCTCGCCACAACTAAAGAAAGCCTGTGCACAGCAACGAAGACCCAACTCAGCCAAAAAAAAAAAAACATATATATATATATATATATATATATATATATATATATATATATATACACACACACACATACACACACACACACACACACACACACACATATATATCACTGGATTTTATTTATTAGTATTTTGAATCTATGTCTATGTGAGAGAATTGGCCTATTATTCTTGTTTTTCATCATGTTTTTGGCATGTTTTTGGTATAAAGGTTATACTGGCCTCATAAAATAAGGTGGGAAATTGCCTTTTTTTCTATTATCTAGAAGAGTCTGGTAAGATGGGTTTCATTTCTTCCTTTTGAAGAACACTCTGGTGATGCTATCTCAGTTTGGAGCTTTTCTTATGGGCAAGTTTTAAATTATTAAGTTACTTTAATAGTTTTAGGACTATTCAGGTTTTCTGTCTCTTCTTATAACAGTTTGGTTAGTGGTATTTTTCTCGGAACTCCTTTTGTTTTGTTTTATCCAGCATTGAGACTGCTGAAAACTATATTTTACTTTCAAAATAGAAATCTTTTTGAGGATTTCTGCTTGGTTTCTCCATCTCTTGGCCACTGTTTACAGATTGGCAAATATCTTCAGGGGAAAAGCAGCTCTGAATTCAAGCTTGCATCTCTGTTCTTCCCTTCTCTCTGGGATCTTGCTTGGCATTTAAAGCTCTCCCTGTCTTTATAACCCTAAATTCCAGTTTGGGTCTCCCAGCATAGAGCTGTTTCCTAGCCTCTTAACTGCTCTGCTTCTCACCTTCTCTGCCCCATGTCAGCTATGAATCAGTAGCAAATTCTGTGAAAGGAAAAAGTAGCACAGAATATTGGGTTCATTTCAATCTTTTCTCTTAACTCTAGGTTCTTGTTTTTTCTTTTTTTATATATATAAATATTTATTTATTTATTTTTGGCTGTGTTGGGTCTTCGTTTCTGTGCGAGGGCTTTCTCTAATTGTGGCAAGCAGGGGCCACTCTTCATCGCGGTGCGCGGGCCTCTCACTGTCGCGGCCTCTCTTTGCGGAGCACTGGCTCCAGACGCGCAGGCTCAGTAGTTGTGGCTCACAGGCCTAGTTGCTCCGCGGCATGTGGGATCTTCCCAGACCAGGGCTCGAACCTGTGTCCCCTGCATCGGCAGGCAGACTCTCAATCACTGCGCCACCAGGTTCTTGTTTTTTCAAGCCCTGGCTGCTTGACTGTGTTCTGATGCCCTGAAATGGATGCTATTTCTATTTTATTTTGGCCTATTTTCATAAGACCTATTGTTCTAGGCAGAAGAGTTGGTCTGATACAAACTAGTCCCTCCCAGCTGAAAAATTAGGCAAGCCTTTTAAGACACTTTGAACCTATTTCCTCATCTATAAATTGGGAATAATATCAGTTTCCTCAGAGGGCTGATTAAAATAATAATATGTGCCTGGTACATAGTAGCACACAAAACTATAAGCTGATATTATATTAATTTCAATAATAATAAATACTAAGCATCTCTGAAACTATAGTATAAGATACGAGTTAGCAAAATTTTTCCTATAAAGGGCATATAGCAAATGTTTTAGCATTTGCAGGGACACACAGCCACCTACTCCTCCCCCTCCTCCACTCCCACAGTAACTGTTAAAATGTAGTATTCTTGGCTCTGTGTACAAAAACAAGAGTTTGCCAAATATAAGCCAAATGGGAAATAAGAATTTAAGTTAAACTTTTAAAGTTATAGCAAATAATTTGAATATTCCATTCGATCTGACATAAGTCAGATGGTCAGTCTCTTGCTCACTATGCTCCTATCTCACCAAAAATAAAAGCTAAAGTCCTAATCATGGACTTAAAAGACCCTGCACAATATGGTCCCTTCCTTTACTCCCTTTTACTTCTCTGACCTCATCTTCTGCTTTCCCTTTCATTTACTCTGCTGCTGCTACACTGGCCTTGTTATTCCTCAAACAAGCCAGGCAGGCTTCTGCCTCTGCATCTTTGCAGGCGCTAGTCTGTGTGCCTGGAATGCTCTTTTCTCACACTTTTGTCAGGTCTTAACATCATAAGTACTGCCTTCTTTTTAATGCCTTCCATCACTTCATTTTTCCTTTTCTTGCTTTATTTCTCTTTGACGGCCTCAAAATCCATGACTCTCCATTGTCCATATTCCTTAGCCTGGAATCTGATGTTATCAAATATTGGTTCCAACATGCCTCTCCAACCTTATCTTCCACTGCTCTTTAAAAAAAAAAAGTATGTATATATATATATATATATATATATATATATATATATATATATATATATATATGGCCTATACTTAAAAAATTTTACGTTCCCTGTACACTATTTCACCACTTTTGTACCTTTATTTATGCTCTCTCCTTGAAGAATGAGTTCCCCCAAATAAATTTTGTTTGTTTTTATTGTAAAAAATTCTTTTCTCCTAATCTTTCTGAGTAAAATCCTACCAAATGAATAGCTCAGCTCAAATGCCACCCTTACCATAATGTTTCTGTTAATCACTCAGATTAAAGTTATCTATATATTCTTTGAACTCTGGTACCATTTTATCTGTATTTTTATCTCACCACTTTCCATAATAATAATATTTATAGCCCTTTACCTATATATTCTATACATTGCTTTATGTGTTCTGCATGTATCATCAGATTTAATTCTCCCTGATACTCTCTGCTAAGTACCAGTATAAACTCTGGAAATAACACAAGAAGCAAACAAAGGAGAATTCTGAAAAATGCAAAGAGGAGAAATTAGGGACCCCAGTATCAGAGGAGCAACATAGTGTGACAGGGTGTCTTATAACTGTCACCCAACAGCAAATGTTGGGGTAATGCAGACTCCCAGCCTAACAACAGAATGTGATGCAGGTAGGCTCTTCCTTTCCTTAAAATTGAATGAGAGTCTTGCCAACAACACCAAGGGGGAATTGATCAGGAACTCCATTGACATTAAGTGGCCAGGGAAGTATGGTTATTCCCTACTACGCATGAGACTCCCCTTCCCCAATGAGACAGAGGGTGGCCAGGTCTCCACAACACAGGTGCCAAGCCCAGAAAGTGCTCTTTGTCCTTGTGGCTTGGAGACTCCCTTCCCCGACCTAGAGGCACCAGATAGCCCAACCTGAGGAAGCTCCCCACCAACTCTCACCCGCAGCACCAGCAGGGACCAGTGGAAACCCTAGTGGCACCAGGAGAAAATCAAGCAGACGGAAAATACCACTGTGAATGCCCTGAGAATTAAATTTTCATTAGAACTACAGCCTGAAAAAGTAGACTAGGACTTGGTGCTAAATCTAAAGAGGAAGACCACCTCCTACTATAAAAGATTTAAATAGGACCCAGAGTCTTCTAGCATAGTTACCAAAATGTTGATATAATTTTGAAAATCACCTGTCATACCAAGAACCAGGAGAATCACAACTTAAATGAGAAAGACAGTCAATGATTAACACCAAGATGATCGGATTTGGAATTGTCTGACAAAGAATTTTAAAGCGGCCATCATAAAAACATCCTAACAAGCAATTACAAATTCTCTTGAAACAAATAAACAAAATAGAAAATCTTAGCAAAAAAATAGAAGTTACCAAAAAAAAAAAAGGTAAGTTATAGAACCGCAAAATGCAATAATGGAAATAAAAAACTTGTAAAATGGTCTCAATAGAGTGGTGATGACAGAGCATAGAATCTGAGCTTGAGGATAGATCAGTAGAATTTACTCAATTTGAACAACATTGAGAAAATAAATAGAAACAAAATGAACAGAGCCTTCAGGACCTGGTGGACAATAACAAAAGATCCAACGTTCATATCATCAGTGTCTGAGAAGGAGAGAGAGTAGGTTTGAAAAAGTATTTGAAGAAATAATGGCTGAAAACTTCCCAAATTTTGCAAAAGATGTAATTCTGCAAATTCAAGAAGCTGAGTGAATCCCAAATAGGATCAGTGCCCCTGCCCTAAATCTACTCCGAGATATGTCAATTAAACTTTTGAAAACTAAAAGCAAGGAAAATATTTTGAAAGCAGCCAGAGAGAAATGACACACTGCATATAAGGGAACACCAACTCAAATGACAACAGATTTCTTATCTGGGTGTGGGAAAACAGATACTGTTATATACAATTTGTGGAGGTATAGGTTTGACCAACGTATGCAAGGGTAGTTTTATAGTGATTTTGGTTTGGTTCATTTACTTTGGTTCAGTAGTTCAAGTTAGGGGAAGCTATCTGTCAGAAGTATGCTTAATATCTACAGTGACATATAGAGAGAGGTGTTTGCTTATAAAGACTAGAAATAGCTGGGCTATGGACCAATAATGGGGAACGTTTTAAGATAAAAACTAATATGAAATAATACTTCACAAGGAAAAAGAAAAGAATTCCACAAAGAGCAAAGACATTACTAAGCTAATTGTTGGTCTAACTTTCATAACATTTTTCAATTTCAAAATGTGTTGAGGATAATTAATAAACAGTGAACTCAATAAATACTTTGAATACTTACGAACATACCCAAATGTAAATTCAAGGCACAATAAAACAAAAGTAACATTTCACTGTTCTGATTATCAGTGCACTTATTTCTATGGGTAATTGAGTTGAACATAATATATATTTTCAAAAAGTAAAAATCATATATATATTCATCAATGAAATATTAATTTTAAATTTAAAAAAATGTACTTCCTATCCATTTTTAAGGGCCCAGCGTCCTGTTAATCCTTCCATATTAACTATTCAGTCCAGTGTTATCACTGTCTCCTTTGAACTCTGACACCATTTTTCCTCCTTTTTATCTCATCATTTTCTATAATATGGATAATAATAGTTTTATTTATTGCATTTAAAATATATGTACCATGCATTGCTTTATGTGCTTCACATAGATTTTCAGATTTAATTCTCATATCAGCCCTTAATGAGGTAGTTGTTATCCCCATTTTACAGTGAAGAAACTTAAAAGTTCAGATGTTGAATAACTTGCTCCAAGTCATGCAGTTAGGGCTAAAGTCTAGATTTCCAACTCAGATGTCTTTGCAACAAAGCCTTGTCACTATGCTAGACTGCCTCTTAAGTGAGGAGTAAATAAAAGAAATGTTGTATATGTTTGAAAGAAATTTTGACATAGAGGAAAGAGAATCATTAATAAATTAATAAAATGCCCAAACTATAGATTCTGAAAGAAACACAAATTTGGTTCCATACTATTAATAAGGTAAGTCATTAATGAATACCGTTAAATATGAGATACACTAATGAAAAATGTAGGGAAAAAAAGTTCACAATATCTGTTATATCAGCATCAAAAATTTTAAAGTTAGAATCGTACCACTTGTTATATCATTTATGCCATGTCCAAATAAATGAAAATTAATATTTAATAGGATTCAAGTACTTATTGTTAGAGTTAAGTTTTTCTTAAATGTTAAATTTTCTGTGTAATACATATATAATTTTATGGGTTGTTTTTCTTTCTTTTTTTTTTTTTTCTTTTCTAGAATTCTGGAGGTGGAAGTGGAGTTGATCTTTCGGTACTAAATGAGGCTCGTAATATGGTGTCAGATCTTCTGGTTGACCCAACCCTTCCCCCGCAAGTCATTTCTTCCCTCCGGAGTATTAGTAGCTTGATGGGTGCTTTCTCTGGCTCCTGTAGGCCAAAGATTAATCCTCTCACACCATTTCCTGGATTTTATCACTGCTCTGAAATAGAGGACCCAGCCGAGAAAGGAGATAGAAAACTTCACAAGGTCAAAATACAGTAATCAGCCAGCCCTGTTTATCACGTTTAATAAGGTTTTTGAATTAAAACTGCTCCTTTAAATCTTGGATAAAATAGAATTTCTTTTTAAAGGGCCAGCTTCTTTTCCAGTACATTGAGTTGCTTGGGACTTCAGAGGTAGTCATAATCTCAAATAATTCTAAGTATTCAGTTTTTATTCTAAGTAATATTGATGTAATTAGCAGTTATAACTTCATCGGTAACAACTAGTTTTTTATTATTGTTGTTATTGTTTTTAAGAAGTAGAGAACAACAGGCAAATTTAATTTCAGGCTGTACAGCAAACTAGTATTCAAATTGTGTCATTATTCTATTTTATTCTTTAGAAACCAGAAATTGTTCTTTTTGAACCAAGAAAAAATGATCATTATAATATTCATTTTATGAAATTACACAGCATTATTTTAAACTGATTTTCACATTTTTTGGAACTGTCTCTCCCTACCTCCTGCCTACCCACTGGAGATTACTATAGCCCAATAGGCATTGACTTTTCCATCAGTAGATATGGGATTAATTTTTCTTTAAATATCACTGATTCAAAACAGGATTTCCTTTAGAAAATAATAAATACTGTTCTAAATAGGTATATATTATGTCTGTTCAGGTTGCTTTTAATTCTTTTATTTGACTATCAATACCTTTACCAGTAGCAAAGATCATAAAACTTTAAAAATAGAAATATTTTAGAGATTATTTTAACTACTTTATTCTACTGGCTAAAGAGACTAGGAGAAGATGAAATTCAAACCAGTTAATTTTGTTCATTGTAATAGTGATCTAGAGCTTAGAAAAAGTTAAATATAGTTTTTGGAGAGACTCTGATCATCAGTTAATTCTGTTAATTCTCAGCATTATTGTATAGAAGTGTTGAAAAATTAAGCAAGCCTGATTAGAGCAAAATTTTGATAATTGTTCACAAATCTGGATCATAGGTAGTTATGTGATGCTTTTATTTTTAAAGTGTCTCGAGTAGCACCTGCATTACACAAAACCCAATGGTAATTAAGTTATATAGCATTTTTTTTTAGCACTCTACCTATGAGAAAGGTTAATCACAAGCAACAAAAAGGGATAGCAATAAATTCATCAATAAAATAACTAATATATTCTTGAGTTAGTTTTCATTTGATATGTTGTTCTTCCTTTGTATTTTCCATTGACATCTGATGTTTAGAATAGTAATTTTAAAAAATAATTCTTAAAAATCTTAGTGATAAAAATCACGCTGAGGGAATTCCCTGGTGGTCTTATGGTTAGGATTTTGGGCTTTTACTGCTGTGGCCTGGGTTCAATCCCTGGTTGGGGAACTGAGATCCCACAAGCCTCATGACGAGGCCAAAAATAAATAAATAAATAAATCACATTGATATCAGTATTATGTTTGTTATTATGTTTACTATGTAGAAAAGTGTACTGTACATTTTAGAAACATTTAAACAATAATATTAATTAAATAGGATGCCTAATTGCTTCATTTCCTGAACATTCTAGGTAATAAGGCTTATTTTGAGTACTAGAATTTACTGATAGGAATAAGTCATATAAGAAACAGGAAGTAACCCTTATTTCTTTTCTTTGTGTTCTTTAAAACTTCTTATTTGAATTTCTTATCTAATTTATCTCTGCTTTGGAAAAGAATATAAAAATCCTGATGTTACTTCAGAAAAGAGCAAGAGCATTTATGAAAAAATAATTAGTAAGGAAAAGGGAGTTAGAACAGGTAATTTAATGTAAATGTCTTATATGTGTATTAAGAACTGAGAAAGATTCTATGGACCTAAATTATAGTCAGAAAGGATGTTACATAAACAACTTTTTCAATGTAAATATAACTAACATTGAACCTTTAAAAAATCAACATTCTTGGGAAAACTTAAATATAAATGGTATTTATCTCTTTGAGATGGTTTCGTGTCTGCTGATAGGGGAAATTTATAAGAAGCAGAAACTGTTTAATGTCAATTTCACTAAAACACCTATTCACAATGGTCAAAAATGGAATATTTTGGTTAACATTTGGATTAACCGAGAATATTTTCAAAAATTAGGGTAAAATATTCTTAATGTGAAAGGTGTTCTGAATTTAATTTAGTTATTAATTCAAAAGGTAGCTCAGAATTCTGCAGTTTAACCTCTATCTATGTACATTAGCATTGTACTGAAAATATATTAGGAAATAGGGATCACTCCTGATCCTAAGCTTGCCCTCTGAAGTCTTTTTTCAGGGTAAATCTTTCATATCTACTTTTAAAATTGTCAGTTGCATATTTCTCATAAAACTAGGAATAAAATGTACAAAAGAAAAAAATTTGGTTAAACTGTAGGGAGATCAGAAATCATTTTTTAGTTGGAGGAAGATAAATAGAACAATATAGAATGTTATGTTTGGAGTAAAATTGACAGATTTTCAGAATAAAATATTTTGTTACTCCTATACATGCTAAAAATGTACGGTTGATCCTTAAACGACATGGGTTTGAACTGTGTGGGTCCACTCAGACCCGTATCTTTTTCAGTAGTAAATACTACAGTTCTACACCATCTGCAGTTGGTTGGATCCACGGATGCGGAATCCGGATATGGAGGAAGCCTGCATAGGGAAGGCCCACTTGTATGTTATTTATGACACCTAGATTATTCGACTGCACAGAGGATCAGTGCCCCTAACCCCCGAGTTGTTCAAGGGTCAACTGTACTTTGTATTGATATTTCCATGGACCATCTTTTACGGCATATTGAAGGATAATGATTTTAATCATTGTTAAATTATTCAACAGGGGCTAAACAGTAGGAATAGTTTATCAACCCCACAGCTGAGGAGGAGCTCGGGAACCTCAGGTCTGCCACCTATCGACCAGACTACTCCAAGGTGGGAACGCAATAATGGCAAAAGGCCTCACCAAGAATTTGGCATTTTAAGGTAAAATCTCCAGAGCCTTTTCAAGAAACCTGAATCTAATACATCAACTTTCTTTCTGTGAATGAAGTTTGAAATAGTTCTAAAAGCATAAAGGAACACTGGAAGTATTTTAGTATAGGATGGCTTTGTTTGTAACGTGGCCTGATAAACTGATTCTTAAAAAGAAGGTAATCTCCCTTCTCCCCCAAAATAGGTAAGTTGGGTACAAAGCATGCTGGAGCCCTAAGAACATGAATCAGGGAGGCAGTTTAAGGAAACAAGGATCAATTTAGGATGCAGTACTGGGAAAGCCACGGTAGAGGTGGCCATATTAGGGGCAGTCACCAGTCCACTGCGTAGTATTCAGAGGTTGGTCAACAGTTTCTGACTTGTGAAAGGAGGAACATCCCCAAGGTTCACCCCAGATGTTACCTCAGACGTGAGATGTAAGGTAACAGGACACTTTTAAGCCCTGTTCCTGCTGGGGAACTAAAACTACTAATATATTGTATATTCTGTTGAGGATTTACTTGGAACTAAACAGTGCTAATCCTACAAAGGAGAGGTGTCAGTAACTGCAACCAAGTGAGTGATACTGGGAGATTGCAGGAGCTGAGATCTTCTGAGTGTATATATATCCACTTACTCTGATAAAAAAGGATTCAATACTTTGCCTTTTAAAGGCCAGGAAAGATATTGATCTCTTATGTGAGTTATAAGCTTCTATTTGGTCAATTATCTAACCATTATAATAAAATTGGAACCAGTGTAAATTTCCTGTTAAACCACTTTGTTAGGACTGAGCATGTGTTGTGTTGATACTTTAACTTGACCTGTGTAGTTACAAATTTGAAACAGTAGGTGGCAATGTTGGATCAGAGCTATTTATCTGTTAAACTATATTAACATTTTTATATATGAAATATGATCAGATCATTGTAATTTTCCAGATTCTTGTGTGATTTATTAATTTGAATCTTCTACAGTACATTCAAGTAGATGAATTCCATTTTTATAAAAGAAAAATTGAGTGAAATGATTTATAAAATAGGGATGGATTCAAGTATGAAGAGAACATTACAGGAAAATGAGCTTTGGTCCAAAGCTAGCCCAGAGCCTAAACAGGATAATGGTTTTTGTTGCTGTTGTTGTTGTTGTTTTGTTAACGGAAGCAGGATATGACGAAGTAAATGACGTTAGGAACTGAAAATATGACAGGTATTTCTTAACCCTGGGAAATATCTAGAGAATACTTATGAGTTTAAGAAAGAATGATTCTATTTTTTCATCTTTCCATCACACTGATGGAACAGCAATGCATTTAAGATAAAAGAAACGTTTGATGCACTGAGTTAGTTATTTTTATACTCCTGCCTCACACGATTGATAATAAAATAGAAACATGGTCCAAGGAAAACTAATCTTTATACGAACATATCTCAGAGTTAAAGGTAAGTATAGGAAGATTCTATATGTTTACTTAACACTCATTAAAACAAAATCATATGCCTCATAAAGGATTTAGAACTTTGAAGAATACAGTAATTGGCCATATTAGGAAACATCTACTTTAAAGAGGTGAGGCTAGAAGTAATCTTTCTAGTGTGCAGAAGCTGGAGCTTCTCAGTAATAAATTTCTAAGTATACTTTGAACGTAGGGTAAAGGGGAATATATGAAGCATTGACAACCACTCTTCCTTTTGAAATTCAAGTCTCTAGATCAGTGCCGTCCAATAGAAATTTCTGTGATGATTGGAATTTTTTATAGCTGTACATGCAATTTGGTAGTCCCTAGCTACGTGTGGCTATTGAGAGCTTGAAATGTGTCTGGTATGACTAAGGAGCTTAATTTAAATTTGATTTGATTTTAATTAATTAAAATACAAAGAGCCATATGCAACTGTCACATAGATATAAATGGCAGGCATATTAGACATCATAGCTACAGATCATAAATGTATGGTGACATTTTGTTTGGGAACATTTAAGCTTTAGTAGCACAAAACGAATAGACTTGTAACTCTGTAATCATGAGGCATTCATTTTGAGTTTATTAGAGTACTCCAGAATGGAGATCACATTTCCTAGTTTTGATACGAATGCAGCTCTGGATTCTGATCATAGCTTCTCTGACTATGATTTTAAATCACCCTGTGATTTCAGCATGATTTAAATATTGAACCTCTTGCTCCCTGAAACTATGTCTGAAACCAAATTTCTCATCCCTCCAGCTGCTTCTCCCTCTGTTACTATTATCCTGTCCTCATTTCCTGGCACAGTGCTGCAGTCCTCTAGTTTTGTGGTTGCTTACAAAATTGATTTACCTAGAAAACTTGATGTTATCTATACATCCTGTTACCTTACTCTATAGATAACAGTTGTCAAGTCTATCTCTAAACCTCTTTTCCTCTCTATTCCTTTTTTTCCTTTATCACTTTGCCTACACTATTTCATGCTTTCATTATTCCTTACGTGGGCTATTGAATTATCCTTCCATTTCTAATATCCTTCACTACCCAATCCATCTTCTACCCTTCCACCAGAAATCTTCTGTAAACAAAACTTTGATTATACAGTTTTTTCTAATCATTAAGTTTTTGGACATTTATCAACACCCGTAAAATACTGCCCAAATTCCTAGCCTGAGATTTAAAATTCTGTTACTCCCTCATGACAAAGTTGCACCCTTACTTGGAAAAATTAAGCAAACAGAGATGAGCAGTCTTGCAAAGAATAAGAGTAGAAAAATGATTTGGAAAGCTCTCTGCGTGAAAGTAACAGGCATGTAACTTGTGTTAGACTCTTCCTTGAAGTTTTCTCATAATTTTGTTTTTAGTTTCAATCCCTTTGAAAATTAAGCTTAATTATATTTTTCAGCTGCCTCATTTGTGTAAAGCGTAAAATAGGACTTAAGTTTGGTTTTCTTTATGCTTTGCCTGGAGAAAAAAAGTGAAGTATTATAAACCTTATGTTAGGTATGATGAAAGGGCTCCAAAGGAGGAAAACCACAAGGAAGAAGAATTAGTCCTACTTGAACAGCCACTGTATTACCTACTCTTAAGAGTTTACCACTGCTGGAGCTTCCCTGGTGGCACAGTGGTTGAGAATCCGCCTGCCGATGCAGGGGACACGGGTTTGAGCCCTGGTTTGGGAACATCCCACATGCCGCGGAGCAACTAAGCCTGTGCACCACAACTACTGAGCCTGCACTCTACGGCCTGCATGCCACAACTATTGAGCCCACATGCCACAACTACTGAAGCCCACGTGCCTAGAGCCCGTGCTTTGCAACAAGAGAAGCCACCGCAATGAGAAACCCATGCACCGCAATGAAGAGTGGCCCCTAGAGAGAGCCTGCATGCAGCAACAAAGACCCAACGCAGCCATAAATAAATTAATTAATTAAATAAAAAAGTTTACCACTGTTCATCTCTTAGAGGACTTGAGATTTTAATTAATTAAGAAGGCCATTACTTTATAACACCAAAATACCTCTCTGGTATCACCTTTATTTATCTGAAAATCCAGTCAAGCTTAACTGTTTGATATTCCCTCTACACATCTGTGCCCCTTTTTAGTTATTCCCTCTACCTAGAAGAGACCCTCTGACCCCTATTTCTGTATGTCTTTAAAGATTGAGCTCAGATGTCACAGCTTAAGAATAACATGCTGACATCCCCCTCCCTTGTTCTCCAAGGAAAAGTCATCTGTTTCGCCTCTGAATCTCCTTAACACCTTTTCTTTGCTCTTTTATGGCAATTTTCATTTTCTACCTTGCGTTAGTCATTACAACCCTTCTGAGACCTGCTTGACTACTGTAAAGAGTTTGGGATTACATTAAAATGGGTCTTTGAAGATAAACAGCTGCTTAACAAGTATCCTGCAGGGGTATGGTGTCCATATGACAGTTGATACTGCCTTCTGCTTAAGTTTCAGACCTAGGATGAAGTTTTACTGGTCAGGAAATTCCAGGAAGTTTTGAAGAATGCTTTTCTGCGTTAGCTGACAATTGAATTACCCAAGTACAGTGTTAGTACCTAGGGTTAAAAGAATGGCTAAACTGCTATCCATGGAATGACTGCTGGGACCCAGACCCTCCCTGTGGACAAACAACGTATTCAGAACTCACAGCTCATTTCCTTTGAACAGACCTTCCCTGGGGAAATGTAGGCAAATTGCGTACCAAAAGTCTGAGGGCCATCAACTATAGGTACTACTACACTAAAGAGGCCTGCTTTTAACCTATTCTGATTCATCGTTCATCACCGTAAGTGCTCTGTAATTAAATCTAATAACTTGTTGCCTGGCAATAGTATGTCCTCTAAATAATGTACTTGGGAACCAGCTTCTCAATTATGTGTCTCATAATTTATTAGAGATTTATACCAATGGCTGGAACCTATTTGAACTGCAGAGATTCAAGAGGGCTAATGGTGTCATCCCACTCAGTTTTTAAGATAATGGCTCTGCAAATCTGGATTTTGGACAGCCAAAAAGTTTTACAGCTATCTAAAAAAATAATAAATGAGGTGATACAAAACTTGTCAAGGTGGGCTTCCCTGGTGGCGCAGTGGTTGGGAGTCCGCCTGCCGATGCAGGGGACATGGGTTTGTGCCCCGGTCTGGGAAGATCCCACATGCCGCGGAGCGGCTGGGCCTGTGAGCCATGGCTGCTGAGCCTGCGCGTCCGGAGCCTGTGCTCCGCAATGGGAGAGGCCACAACAGTGAGAGGCCCACATACCGCAAAAAAAAAAAAAAAAAAACTTGTCAAGGTAATTTGCATTGATTGTCTTAGAAATCAACTCTTAACATATGACTTAACTCTGTGACCATAACATTTGACATCTCTTGTAATGCTTGTGCACTTGGATTTGAAGACCGATTCCCAAGTCTGACTTTAATCACCTTCCTACCAACTATTAATAATCACTGGGACTCCTAGCCTATCTTGCCCTCTGCTTTCTTCAGTATTTTTTTTTTAACATCTTTATTGGAGTATAATTGCTTTACAATGGTGTGTTAGTTTCTGCTTTATAACAAAGTGAATCAGTTATACATATACACTCTTCAGTATTTTTTATGTAATCTCATTGCGGTATATATTTATCTGGTTATAGGCAGGGAATTAATGATTCTGGAACCGAGCTGAAAACCTGTCATTTGACCTCTCAATTCTAAACAGCTGTTTCAGTTATTAGGCCCCCTGGATTAAGGTAGAAGACTATGGAGCAGTGCTTCGGGTCTCTTCTCTGAAGGAGAAAACCCTGTCTTTGTTTTGAATATTAATCAGGAAGTAGATGTTGGTAGAGTACACAGATTGTTCTGTTTGAATATTGCCCTGGGTGGTATTGTCACTCTTCTTTCCCCATCTCTCCCACTCTATATGTAGGCAATGAATATTCAAATGCAAGGGATGCTTGAGCATTGGTAGGGAAATGAGTTGAGTGGTATTATTTACATATTGCCTCTTTTTGTAACATTGCCAACAAATTATTATTACTATTGAGCAAAAAATGTTATAGAATGTAAAGGCTAGATGTTATCTTAGAAGTCCTTTATTCTAAATCTCTAATTTTACAGATGGTAAAAGATAGCATCAGAAATATCTGATGCTGAAAAATAGATTTTCCTTGAGTAAGGGGGTGTGGAAGTACAAAAAAGATGAAGGAGTTAGGGAAAATCTTGAGAACTCAGCCTATACTAACAAAATATCGAGTGGAAAATAGAGAATCTAGATTTGTTCTTGATCCTGTAGCAAAGTACCCACATCAGGAACTAACAGAAGAAAACAGGCTAGTGACTAAGAAAGGAAGTGCTATATGTGTGGCACTGGGCCAAAAGCTTTAAAATATATAATCTTAAAATGCCTTTTATGTATCAGTTGGTATACTGTGACTGCTCATCTATATGTAATTTCTTCATAAGAACTCTAAAACCTGTAATAAGCATTTCAGTTGCAGGGTATGATTGCGTCAGTGGGTAATCAATTTTGGTGAAGAAGGGGAGCGGAAGATAGTGAAAAACTGTATGTTTTAGGCCAGGGATTCTCAGTGAGGTCCCTGGACCACCTAAGTACTTGTTAGAAACGCCAGTCTTCTGACCCTACCCCAGACCTTTTGAATCAGAAATCTTGGGGATGGGACTAGAAATCTGTGTAGTAAGAAGCCTTCCAGGTGATATTCATAACCTGCTTGAAGCCAGGGTTCAGCAAATTATAGCCTGTGGACCTAATGTGGCCCATACCTGTTTTTGTCAATAAAATTATATTGAAACACACTCATACTCATTTGTTTATTATTGTTTATGGCTGTTTTTATCCTGCAGTGGCAGAGTTGAGTAATTGCAGAGACCACATGGCCTGCAAAGCTCAAAGTATTTACTACTTGGTTCTTTACAGTAAAAGTTTGCTGGCTCCTGCTTTACTCCTTAGGCACTAGATAGATGTCTAAACTAAATGTATAAGCAGATATTTGCTAATTGAATTGAAGACCATAAGGAAAAAAGGAATTTCTCATGTTTTTAAAAATCTTAACCTATTATCTTTCCCTTTTAGTCAAGGATGCTATCTAAATGGACCTTTTAGTTCAAATCTACTGACAATCCCGAAGCAAAGGTCATCTTCTGTATCGTTAACTCACCATATAGGTCTAAGAAGAGCTGGTAAGAAATCATTTTTGTGACTTAAATATGGGAGGCCTCAAAGTATATGGTAGTGCAAACCTTGTCATTACCTATTTATAGCTAATTTCGAATACCATTTCATGTGTTATAAGTTAACATAACTAAGCAGTTTGGGTTGGCTATTAGTTAACAGTTTGCTCATTTATTAATTTTTGAACAAGTACTATGTATCAGGCACTTCGTTAGGCACTAGTAATTCAGGGATAAAATATAGAACTATTTAACCTGAGTAGTTGTAGACAGAGAACAAGGGAAAACCCTGGAAAGAGCATTCTTTTGTAGCATGATAATTGTGGAGGAAGAAAAAAAAAATCTTAATATGAGAGTAGAAAAAAACCCTGACTATATCCTATATCCTATAATAAGTCATTCTAATAGAATTTTTATCCAATTATCTATCTATGGGGGGGGTGAATTGACATAACATTATATTAGTTTTAGGTATATAGCAAAATGATTTGATATTTGTATATATTGTGAAATGATCACCATAAGTCAACATCTGTCACCACACATAGTTACAAATTTTTTTTTCTTGTGATGAGAACTTTTAAGATCTATTCTCTTAGCAACTTTCAAATATGAAATACAGTATTATTATGCAATACGGTATTATTAACTACAGTCACCAAAGACAATAGAATGGCATATTTAAAGTATTGCAAAACAAAACTTGCCAACCTGGAATTCTTTATCCAGTGAAAATATCCTTTAAAAATTAAGGTGAAATAACATTTTTTTCATACAAACAAAAGCTGGTAGAATTTATTGCTAGTAGACTTGCACTGCTAAGATTCAGCAAAGGAAGTTCCTTAGGTAGGAGGAAAATGATCCAGATTGAAGCATGGATCTTCAGGAATGAATGAAAAGCACTGGTAAGCCTAAATATGTGGGTACATAAGAGAATACTGATCATTAAAAACAGTGACTCCCTTGTGGCTTGCATAGTGTATAAAGAAGTCAAGTATATGGTAACAGTGGCACAAAGGGTGGGAAAGGGGTAAATTGACTTAAACTTACAGTGTACTGGCAGTGATTGAAAAGTACTAAAAAAGTTCTAATTTAAAAGAAACTAATACTTCAAAGATGCACATTGTAATATCCAGGGTGATAATTAAAAGAATAAAAAAAAAAGTATAAGAAGCTAATATAGGAGGTAAAATGGCATGATTAAAAAAAAAAACCTTGAATAATCTAAAATAATACAAGAAAAGAAAAAATAAGAAACAAAAACAGGGCTTCCCTGGTGGCGCAGTGGTTGAGAGTCCGCCTGCCGATGCAGGGGACACGGGTTCGTGCCCCGATCCCGGAAGATCCCACATGCCGCGGAGCGGCTGGGCCCGCGAGCCATGGCCGCGGAGCCTGTGTGTCCGGAGCCTGTGCTCCGCAACGGGAGAGGCCACAGCAGTGAGAGGCCCGCGTACAGCAAAAAAAAAAAAAAAAAAAAGAAACAAAAACATAAAGAATAACTAAAAAAGAAATAGCAAGACGGAGGATTAAGCAAACTATATTAAATATACACCTTGCGTGGGTGGCTGGTAGGGGAGCTGGGGGTGCCAGGGATCTGACCAGAGTTGTTAGAGTATATTATCTAAAATGTGCTGTTTTCCACAAAAAAGTTGAAAATACACTCCAGTTAATAGATACAGACTGTCAGACAATTAACAACACAAGACTCAAGTACATTCTCTTTACAAAAGGCACACTAAATATAAGGACAGAGGTCTGATCTCATGGGTATAAAGCACACAAACCAAAAATTAATTAATTAAAATAAAATACACAAACCAAAAATTGATTAATTAAAATAAAATACACAAACCAAAAATTGATAGAACTAAAGGGTGAGAAAGACAAATCTGTATTCATTTTGGAGATTTTAACTCACCACTCTCATCTAGTATAATAAGCAAACCAAAATATTAGTAATAGATAAATGGAAGATTAGGACAACATGATTTAACTGACTTGACCTAATCGACTATAAAACACCACACTCAGACATTACAAGATACATATTTTTTCCAAGGACACACACAAGATTGATCAAAATAGACCATTTGCTGAGCTATAAAACAAGTCTCAACAAGTTTCAAAGGATTAAAATCATATATAGCGATCAGCTTCCGGAATGGCAGAGAGAGGATCTCAGTAAACTTGTTCTTCTGCCAAAACAACAAAAATAGGGGCAAAAAACTAAACTCAATCATTTCAGAATTCTGGAAGTGAACAAAAGCCAGAGAACTAGAAGTCATCTATACAAGAGAAACTAACTACCGAACCTTGGTGAGACAGTGAGGTTCTGCGACAGCTTAACTGGGGGCACTTCCCAAACCCTCTCTCTGCCCAGCTCAGTGATACTACAGCTAAAAGCCACTAGCTTTGCAGCCATTAGAGTCTGACCTCTTTAGAAACTGCATTAAAAGTAACAACCTGATAGTACAGTAAATGTTTTGTTCAAGCTCCCTGGAAAACACTTCTATTCCCAGGGTGCTGTGGATATTTCATTTGACTCAGAGCTCAGCTTTCCAAAAACACAAAACAAAAAACCCTTATACCCTATGCCAGGCAACATTGTGAGTGTGTAAGGCTGTGATTTCAGCTGGGGCAAACAAGAGCTGATTGGGAATTTAAAAGGAAATCCTGGACACTAGATGACCCTGGGGAAGTGGAAAGCTCTGGCAACAGAAGAGGATAGTTTTTGTTTGTTTGTTTGTTTTTGTTTGTAACAAAAGGGGCCAGAATAACTGGATATCCAAGAAAAGAATTTGGACACTTATCCCACCACATATACTAGGCTGAGCACATGTTTAGGGCTGTGCACGTGCCCAGGAAAGATCTGGGAAAGGCGAAGGCCCTGGTCACTCCATCTGTAGCTGACCTTGAGGTCCTGCACAAGCAGGAAGTAAAAGCTAAGGCTGTCTTGTAAACTTGCCTGGAAGTTTGAAGTTGTATCTTTTCAAACACATTCTCACCTACAGATGACACAGAGGCAAGACATTTAAAGTAATCTTCTGTCTCATCTAAATTACACTGACCCAAGAATGGCTTCTAAGAAGTCAAGCATAAATCAAGGAGAAAAGGGGAAAAAAAGCAGCAGAGAACTCAGTGGCTACACACCTCAGAGAAAACAAGATCTACATATTGAGTCCAGGAAATCACTCAATGAATAATCAGAAACAAAAAACGAACAAAAACCCAGCAACATACACCTTGAGGGTGGGAGAGATCTGATATTAGAATTGTTACAATATATTATCTAAAATGTCCAGTTTTCAACAAAAAAACCATGAAGCATGCAAAGAAACAAGAAATTTTTCGCCATGTAGACAATGAAAAACAGCCAACAAAATTTCCCTGAGGAGGCTTGGATTTGGGATTTAGTAATGACTTTAAATCTGCTACCATAACTATGTTTAAAGAACTTGAGGAAACCATATCTAAAGTAAGGACAGTATGACAACAATGTCTCACCACAGAAAGAATATAAAGAATTAGAAATTATAAAATTATAAAATAATTTAAATAATTATAAAATAATTACCACTTCTACTCAGTATTGGGTTGGAGGTTCTATTCAGGGAAGTTTAGGTAAAAATGAATAAAAGGAAGATGTAAAACTATTTGCAGACAACATAATCATATATTTATAAATCCTAAGAAATTCATTAAACCTATTACAACCAATAAACAAGTTCATTAGTGTGGCAGAATACAAGATCTATAAACAATAATCAGTTGTATTTCTATATACTAGCAATGAACAATGCAAAACTGAAATTAAGAAAATAATTTCAGGACTTCCCTGGTGGCGCAGTGGTTAAGAATCTGCCTGCCATTGCAGGGGACACAGGTTCAATCCCTGGTCCGGGAAGATCCCACATGTCACAGGGCAACTGAGTCCGTGTGCCACAACTACTGAGCCTGTGCTCTAGAGCCTGTGAGCCACAACTACTGAGCCTGCGTGCTGCAACTACTGAAGCCCACGAGCCTAGAGCCCGTGCTCTGCAACAAGAGAAACCACCGCAGTGAGAAGCCTGCCCACCCCAACGAAGAGTAGCCCCCGCTCGCCGCAGCTAGAGAAAGCCCACACGCAGCAACGAAGACCCAACGCAGCCAAATATAAAATAAATACTTTTTTTTTTTTTTTTTGCGGTATGCGGGCCTCTCACTGCTGTGGCCTCCCCCGCTGCGGAGCACAGGCTCCGGACGCGCAGGCTCCGGACGCGCAGGCTCAGCGGCCATGGCTCACGGGCCCAGCCGCTCCGCGGCATATGGGATCCTCCCAGACCGGGGCACGAACCCGTATCCCCTGCATCGGCAGGCGGACTCTCAACCACTTGCGCCACCAGGGAGGCCCTATTTTTAAAAAAGAAAAAAAATACTTTGGAATAAATTTAACAAAATAGTGCAAGACTTGTACACTGAAAACTCTAAAACGTTGAAATTAAAGAAGACTCAGATATGTATTTTTTAAAAAATTTTTGACTATGCTGCATGGCATGTGAGATCTTAGTTCCCCGACCAGGGATCAAACCCATGCCCCCTGCATTGGCACGCAGAGTCTTAACCACTGGACCAACCAGGGAAGTCGCAGGAAGACCCATATGGAAAATATCCCATGTTCATGGACCAGAAGACTTAATATTGTTAAGATGGCAATACTCCTTAAGTTGTTCTAAATTTAGTACAAATCCTTATCAAAATCTGAGCTGGCCTCTTTGTAGAAATTTGAGAACCTGATTTGAAAATTCATATAGAAATTCAAGGGACCCAGAGTAGATAAAATTATCTTTAATAAAAAAAAAAAAGAAGAAAAAAACTGGGGGACTCACACTTGTAAATTTTAAAACTTACTACCAAGCTATGGTAATCAAGACAGTGACACTGGCATAAGGATATTCCAACTCAGTGGTATAGAATTGAGAGTCCAGAAATAAACCCTTACATGGTCAATTGATTTTCAGCCAGTGTGCCAAGGTAATTCAATGGGGAAGGAATAGTGTTTTTAACAAATGATGTTGGGACAACTGGATAGATATACAAATGAAAAAGAATGAATTCGGAACCATACCTGTCATCATACTCAAAAATTAACTGTAAATGCTTGTACACTCAAATATAAGAGTGAAACCATAAAACTTGTAGAGAAAACATAGGAGAAAATCTCTCTGAGTTTGGATATTCTTAGACACCAGAAGTACAGTCCATAAATGAAATAAATTGATAATAGAGGGGGACTTCCCTGGTGGCGCAGTGGATAAGACTATATGCTCCCAATGCAGGGGACCCGGGTTCGATTCCTGGTCAGGGAACTAGATCCCACATGCAAGCCGCAACTAAGAGTTCGCATGCTGCAACTAAGGAGCCTGTGAGCCGCAACTAAGGAGCTCGCTTGCCGCAACTAAGACCCAGTGCAACCAAATAAATATTTTTAAAAAATTCATAATAGGAATTCATTAAAATTAAATCATTTGTATTTACTTCAACAGACACCTAAAGAAAGTGAAAAGACAGTCCACAGGATGGGAGAAAATATTTGCAAATTACGATCTGACAATGGACTTGTATTCAGAATAGACAAAGATGTCTTAAAACTCAATGATAAACACACAAATGACCTCACTAAAAAATTGGCAAAAGATTTGAATAGATGTTTCTCCAAAGAAGGTATACAAATGGTCCTAACCACGTGAAAAGATACTCAGCATCATTAGTCATTAGGGAAATGCAAATCAAAACCACAAGGAATCATGACTTCACACCCACTATGATGTCTATAATTCTAAAGACAGTATAATAAGTGTTGGAAACATGTTCAGAGGTAGGAACACTCATACATCACTGATTGGAAAGTAAAATGCTACAGCTACTTTGGAAAACAATTTGGCAGTTCAGTACTTGAACAGAGAAATAAAATTGTGCTGTATTCATACATACAATTTTGTATGTCATTCAAAATGAATGAACATATGAAACATCTTTTTTAAATGTTGAGCAAGACATAAAAGCATTTATACTATCTGATTCAATTTACAAAGTTCAAAGAAAGGGCAAAACTAAACTGTAAAGAGATAACATATGTGGTATAAATATAAAGAGAGGCAAGAAAAACACTACCATAAAAGTCAAAGTAATGCTTTCCTTTAGTGAGAGGGAGGGGAATTAGATGTTGGATATGGGTTTCTGATCTCTGGCCATGTTTTATGTTTTAGCTTGAGTGGTGAGCATTCCTGTTATAACTTTTCTGTATGGGTGTTGTATTTCACAATTTAAAAGGTTTATAATAAAAATGATGAATCTGTACTGTAGAAAGTATCTTTTAAGGGTTGCTGGGGTTTTCTTTACCATTTTGTCTTCTCCTCGAAGCTGTTCTATGTTATATGAAATTTCTACCCTAAAATTAGGCTATCCTTTATTCTTCTCAGCCTGTTTGTCAGGGTTTTGGACACTCAGTATTATAATAGAAAAAAGAATGCTGAAAATTAGGACTTTAGTCTCCAGTTAGTAACTAACTGTTATTATTTTGACAAGAAAGATACTTCCCTTTTCTAGTCCTCGGTTTCCTCTTCTGAAACATTAAAGTGACCGATTATTTATAAAATCTTTTTCAGCCCCAACATTATATGAAATTATAGGAGCCTCTAAACAAATCAGTTTGATAGAACAGCAGTTGGCAGCCCTGCACATGTAAAATAAAAACGCTACTTAACCCACAGGGCTATTATGAAGATTAAATAAAGTAACACATTGTATAGTCAGGGTTTTCCAGACAAATAGAACTAATAGGATGTTCGTGCATGTGTATATACCTACATACATACATATATACTTACATATACATGGGGTGGGGAGTGATCGATTGATTGATTGACTGACGGGGATTGGCTCGCCAGATTGAGAGGGCTGTCAGGTCCAGAATTTTTAGGGCAGGCTGCCAGGCTGGAAATTCTAGCAGGAGTCGATGTTGTAGTTTTGACTCTGAAGGCAGTCTGGAGGGAAAATTCCTTCCTCTTTGGAGGACTTCAGTCTTTTCTCTTAAGGCCTTCAACAAATTGGATGAGGCCAGTCCACATTATAAAGGGCAATATGCTTTATTCAGTCTACAGATTTCAATGTTAATCACATCTGAAAAATACCTTCACAGCAACATCTAGACTGGAATTTGACCAAACAACTGGGCGTGATAGCCTAGCCAAGTTGACACATAAAATTAACCATCACACACATCTGTAACTATGTCTGAAAATACCGTAATACCTTAACAACTGTTATTTGCTTTCCTCTCTGATTCACACTTTACTTGGATCTTTATTTCAAAATAAAGTTTTAAATCCACCTACACCTCTCCAGATATACCCTTAGTTCAAGGCACCCAGCAAAGGCTCTTGAGTAAATCAATAGGATTAGGGATGTATGTCTGAAGCACTCTTTTTTTCCCCTTATTTTAACACTTAGCACTTGTTTGTATTTTCCACTAGACTTTAGGTTCATTGAGTTGTAAGGATGGCATCTTTTTCTCCATTGTGAAACACTGCACGTTTTCCAGCATATAATAGGCTCTCAAATACTTGTTGAATGAATGAATGAGCTGGAAAGATGTGGATTTTTTAAGGGATCTGCTGTTGTGTTAATATGATTTTATCGCATGCTTAATTTGCTTAATGCTATCAAGAACTTTGGTTCTTTGATAAAAATGAATTGTATTGTATTGAAAAATATTCAATAAAATTTGGTAAAGATGCTTTGGTTCATGTGGATAATCAAGCTGGTAGGGACACAAAATGTTAAAGATAAAGACCAATATGAATTAGGAAAATTTGTGCCACACATTATGTACATTTTAGTTATACTTTTAGTATTTACCTACTATGTGCCATCCTGCCACAGGGTGTTTATTCCACTGTCATTGATGATGACAAATATGGTCTATATTCTGCCTGAATTCGTAGAAGGTCTTGAAGATAGCTCCATGTAGAAATCTAGTTAGTTTATCATTTAACTGTAAATACTTTGCTTTCTTTAAAGAAGGAAAATGCTCTTTATAAACACCCAAACACGGACAATAAACACATACATATCAGTACACACATTCATACATATCTCTTTCTTCTCTTTCAATTTTTTAGGTGCTTTACCTGGCCTGAATTCTCCCAGTCATGGACCAATGTCTGCTGGCTCTCCAACTAACCGATCGCCTATAGAATTTCCTGACACTGCTGATTTTCTTACTAAGCCAAGTGTTATTTTACACAGATCTCTGAGCAGTGCAACCAATTCACCAGAGTTTTATCAGCAACTTAGAAATTCTGATAGCAATTTATGTAACAGGTAAGTTTCCAAAGTGTTTACTATTTGTTTCAAAATATAGGTTATCTTAATAAAGTATTACCAGTTTTCTTGTTCTGTATTATAACTAGATGATTAATGAATACTATATCCTCTTCATCTAGCAGTTTTTATTCTAAACAATTTTTTTTCATTTCAGTGCCATTATTCATTTCCCAGCTAAATGATCTCCATCTGAAGTGAAATATAGTGGTATTTTATCCATCATAAGATAGCAGTAAATGTATGAGAATTATTTTAGTATGTACTAATTTAGTACCTATTTACAGTACCCAGTCCATATGGTGTTTGTTCTCATTTCTGCTTTGATGGTAATAAGTGTTTACCTCAGATCTCAGTGTTACTTCCAAAATATGTTATTTCCTTCATAGGGACACAGGTGCTTTCTAGGATAAAGCCTGTTAAGTTTATAGAGAGATTGGAATATTAGGATATTTTGCAGTTGGGATCTTGCAGTTAAAAAATAACCAGATTTTCTGATTGTATTTAGGTAAAAAAATTTTGCCTCACTTATCATATACATATATTTATCTGTTTTATTTTATAAGCTGTGGACATCAAATATTGAAATATGCTTCAGCATCTGAACCAGAGTCTGGTACAGACTGCCACAGGGAAAAGTCAGGTGAGACTGCAAAAGTCATGTGTGTTTAAATTTAAGAACAATTTCTTACATTGTTTTTTAAAATGAATAAATGAATGAGTTTTTTAGTTTATCCATCTTTAAAATGAAGATTATAATCTTTTTTACTTCACAGAGGAGTTATTAGCAAATTATAAGTAATAAATGGTGAAAGTATTTTGAAGAGTAGAAATGTGCTGTACGAATGAATATAGTCTTATGTTACGTCTAGGGTTCATAAATAGTGAGATTAACTATATTAACCTCGAAATTTAAATTGCATAATCTTAGCTCAAAAGGGTTTGCATACATTTTTAAATAATTACACAAAGGAGTTGTTTTAAAATTTAGTTAATTATATTATTCTGAAACATACCCTCAAACAAGAAATATTGTTGGTGATAAAGTTATAGTTGTTTTATAACTTTAAAACATTGATGACTCAAGTGTCCACTAATAGTTAACTAGGTAACTCAGACCATCATATCCCCTGAAGGTAGCTAGAAAAGTTACAAGTTATTAACAACAAAAAAAAAATCTGCTTCAAACCATTGAAGAACTAACAAGCTCCTCAGAATTTCCAGCATAAGACCTGGAGGAGGACAGAAATCCAAGAAAGTGAGTCTCAAGTTTGGGGCTACCAAAAGGGTGTTCACTGCTTCCAGAGGGGCCAGTAACTGATAGAATGAGCAGTCCCTTTGGTAGCTTCATGCGACTAGGGAGACAAAGATTGGAATTGAAGTTTTGCCGTGGTAGGAGTAACTTGGTAAACTCAGCAGTACTGCATCCTAAGAATAAAGGTAAGGGCTTCCCTGGTGGCGCAGTGGTTGAGAGTCCGCCTGCCGATGCAGGGGGCACGGGTTCGTGCCCCGGTCCGGGAGGATCCCGCGTGCCGTGGAGCGGCTGGGCCCGTGAGCCATGGCCGTTGAGCCTGCGCGTCCGGAGCCTGTGCTCCGCAATGGGAGAGGCCACAGCAGTGAGAGGCCCGCGTACCGCAAAAAAAAAAAAAAAAAAGAATAAAGGTAAACCAGAAATAGGCCCTTTCAGGGGTTACAGGTGCATATCAATCCTTTCACATACTTTAAAATTCACCCTTTTATAGTGTACAATTTAATAGTTTTGGGGTTTTACATTTTAAAGGACTAAAAAACAACAAGAACGAAGACCAATCCTTCACAAACTTCCAAAAAATAGGAGGGCAAACTTCCCAACTCATTCTATGAGGCCAGTATTACTCTGATACTATAAGCAGACAAAGGCATCACAAGAAAATAAAACTATAGACCAACATTTCCAATATCCTTAACAAAATACTAGCACACTGAATCTAGCAACAGATGAAATGTCATACCATGACCAATTGGTATTTATGCCAGGAATGCAAGGGTGGTTTAGCATTTGAAAATTAATCAATGTAATACACCCCATTAAAGAGGGGGAAAAATCACATGGTAATCTATCTAGATGCAGATAAAGCATTTGACAAAATCCAACACTCTTTCATGATGAAAACACTCAAACCAGTAATATCAGAGAAGTCCTTCAATCTGATAAAGGGCATCTTTGAAACAAACACAGAGCTAACATCATCCTTACTGGAGGAAGACTGATGCTTTCCCCCTAAGATCAAGAATAAGAGAAGGGACATGACTCTTTTTGAATTTTTTTACAATAGCCAGGACATGGAAGCAACCTAAGTGTCCATCGACAGATGAATGGATAAAGAATATGTGGCACATACATACAATGGAATATTACTCAGCCATAAAAAGAAATGATATTGAGTTATTTGTAGTGAGGTGGATGGAACTGGAGTCTGTCATACAGAGTGAAGTCGGAAAGAGAAAAACAAATACCGTATGCTAACACATATATGGAATCTAAAAAAAAAAAAAAAAGAAATGGTTCTGAAGAACCTAGGGGCAGGACAGGAATAAAGACTCGGAGTAGAGAATGGACTTGAGGACATGGGGAAGGGAAAGGGGAAGCTGAGACAAAGTGAGAGAGTGGCATTGACATATATACACTACCAAATGTAAAATAGATAGCTGGTGGGAAGCAGCCGCATAGCACAGGGAGATCAGCTCGGTGCTTTGTGACCACCTAGAGGGGTGGGATAGGGAGGGTAGGAGGGAGAAACAAGAGGGAGGGGATATGGGGATATATGTATATGTATAGCTGATTCACTTTGTTATACAGCAGCAACTAACACAACAATGTAAAGCAATTTTACTCCAATAAAGATGTTAAAAAAAAAAGAATAAGAAGGATTTTTGCTTTCAGCACTTGTATTCAATATTGTACTGGAGGTTCTAGCCAGGAAAATTTCTAGAAATATAAAAAAATAAAGATATCTGAGTGGAAATAAAGAAATAAAACTGTCCTTATTCACAGATCCATTTGTAGAAAATTCCAAATACACACACAAACACACACACACACACACAATTATTAGAACCAATAAACAAGCTTAGCAAAGTCACAAGATCAAAGTACAAAATCAATTGTATTTCTATATACCAGAAATGAACCATCAAAAATTGAAATTTAGAAAATGTTTCCATTCATAATAGTATCAAAAAGAATAAAGTTAGAATAAATTTAACAAAAGAATTAGGAGATTTATAAACTGTAATCTATAAAACGTTGAGAAAACTAAAGAAAGAAAATTAAAGAAAAGTTAAAGAAACTAAATAAATTGAGAGGCATTGCATAGCAAACAGATAGGGAAACTCAGTACTGTCAACAGGCTATTCTTCCAAATTGATCTGTAAATTCATTGCAATTCTGGTCAAGTTCCAGTAGGCTTATTTTGGTAGAAAATGACCAATTGGTGTTAAAATTTACATGGAAATACAAATGGCCTAAAATAGCCAAAACAATTTGGAAAAATAACAAATTTGGAGGACTGATACTACCTGATTTCAAAACTTATTTCCACTTCAAAAGACAACAATAAGAAAATCAAAGACAAACCACAGACTGGGAGAAAATATTTGCAAATTATACATCTGATAAAGGTCTTATAACCATGACATATAACTCTTTAACTCAATAGTAAGTCAACCAACTCAATTAAAACACAGGCAAAAGATTTTAGATATTTTGGTGAAAGACTTTTGGTGGAGGATATGATGAATATAAATGAATGGGTAGTAAACACATGAAAAAATTATTAACATCATTAGTCATTAGGGAAATGCAGATTAATACTACAGTGAAATACCAGTAAACTCAAACCAGAATAGCCATAATCAAAAAGACAGACAATACCAAGTGTTGGCAGGGATTCAGAGAAATTGGAACTTGTGCATTGCTGATGGGATTGTAAAATGGTAAACCCACTTTGGAAAACATTTTGACAGTTTCTTTAAAAGGTAGACATGGAGACTTCCCTGGTGATCCGGTGGTTAAGACTCTGCGCTTCCACTGCTGGGGGTGAGGGTTTGATCCCTGGTTGGGGAACTAAGATCTCACATGCAGTGTGGTGCGGCCAAAAAAAACCAAACAAACAAAAAAGTTAGACATAAATTTACCATATTACCCAGCAGTAACATGGATAAGAATTTACTCAAGAGAAAACTTATGAGCACTCAAAGACAGGCTTATGAATGCTTATGACATCATTATTCATGATAGTGCTAAACTGGAAAAGATCAAAATGTCCATCAACTTGTAAATGAATAAATATCATGTGGTATATCCATACAATGGGATTCTGTTTAACAAAAGAAGAACAAACTGCTGATACATGCTACTACGTGGATAAACTTCCAAACGTTATTCTAAGTGAAAAAAACTAAGCTAAAAAGATTATATATTGTTTGATTCTATTTATATGAAATTCTAGAAAAGGCAAATTTATAGAGACAATAATCAGAATATCAGTTGCCTGGGGTGAAAATAAGGATGAACTGTAAATAGGCATAAGGGTACTTTTTTTTTTTTTTTTTTTTTCTTTTTTTGCGGTATGCGGGCCTCTCACTGTTGTGGCCTCTCCCGTTGCGGAGCACAGGCTCCGGATGCGCAGGCCCAGCGGCCATGGCTCACGGGCCCAGCCGCTCCGCGGCATATGGGATCCTCCCAGATTGGGGCACGAACCTGTATCCCCTGCATCGGCAGGCGGACTCTCAACCACTGCGCCACCAGGGAGGCCCCATAAGGGTACTTTTTGAGGTGAAGAGAATGTTCTAAAACTAGACTGTCATGCATAGAGAACAGACTTGTGGTTCCAAGAGGGAGGGGTTTGGGGGAGACATGCAGTGGGAGGTTTGGGTTAGTAGATGTAAAGTATTATATATAGAATGGATAAACAACAAGGTCCTACTGTGCAGCACAGAGAACTATATTCAATATCCTATGATAAACCATGATGGAAAAGAATATTAAAAAAGAATGTAGGACTTCCCTGGCGGTCCAGTGCTTAAGACTTCACACTTCCACTGCAGGGGGCTCGGGTTCGATCCCTGGTCAGGAAACTAAGGTTCTGCATGCCACACAGTGTGGCCAAAAAATAAAAAAATTTAAAAATATAATGTATATATATATGTATAACTGAATCACTTTGCTGTACAGCAGAAATTAACACAACATTGTAAATCAACTATAGTTCAATAAAAAAAAGACTTTTTTGAATCTAAAGACCAAAGCAATCAGGTGTTTTGAAGATAATGATGATAATAACAAAAATTCTGGGCCAAAAAAACAAACAAAAAAACTGGATTGTCATGAATATTGCAGAAGTCTAAATTTTCTAAAATTATCGAATTATGTACTTACTCTGAGTGGGTTTTATGGCATGTAATTATACTCAATAAAGCCTTTTAAAAACCACAACAGATTATTAATTCTCACAGTTCTTTGCATTGACTGGTCTCAGCTGGGAGATTCTCACTTGAGGGCTGTCATGTAATTGCAGTCAGATATTGGCAAGGGTGACAGTCATACAAAGGATTGATTGGACTGAATTTCCAAGATGTCTCATGTGTCTGCTGGCTATTGACCAGTCCATTTAAATATGACCTCTCTCTGGTCTTCTTCCAGCATTTTGGCTGGAGGCCAAAAGAGGAGGCTGTGGAAGCTGCCAGTCCAGTTAATGGCTCAACCCAGACCAGACAAAGTTGTCATTTCTGTCATATTCTGTTAATCAGAGCAGTCATGTGGCCTGTCCAGATTCCAGGGGGTTGGGAAATAAATGCTCTCTAGATGGAGCAATAAGAATACATTTCAAAAGAAGGCATGTGGGATAAGAGATAATACTGTGGACATCTTTGGAGAAGAAATTGCTATATTTATTTCATCTGTTTTTCTTATTATCTGTAAGATATATTTATTAGGAATTTAGATCATTAAAAAGTAAATCATGTACTTCAAATGTCAACAATTTTTGGATTGACAGCTATTTTAGAATATAATTGTAGTTGGTGCCTTAACTTACCAAGAACAGTTGAATAATCTGAATTTTTAAATTTTCTTAAAGTATGTTCATTTGGAAACATTTGAAAAGTAATATTTTCCAAAGGGTAATACTTCCTGATCATGATCAGTTAATGATTTTTTAGTATATTCAGTGTGTTAGGCTCAGATTTGACTGACAGTTATTGATCACCTATTATGTGTAACATCTAGTAAAATAGGTGTTATTATCCACATTCTACAGGGGGAAAAGCTTGCCATTATTAAGTACAAAAATCAGGATTTAAACCTAGTTCTTCTGAAAGAACGTCTCTGTGTGTATAACTGAGTCACTTTGCTGTACAGCAGAGATTGGCACAGCATTGTAAATCAACTAGACATCAATAGGAAGAAATAACCAACCAACCAACCAGCCTAGTTCTTCTGAAAGTCAACTTGAATGAGTACTCTTAAAAACACTTTTATTTAAAAAACAATCCCTCCATATTGAAAAATAAATAAATCCTAGGTTTGTGGCTTGATGTATTTTCATACATCTAATATACATATGTAATCAGCACCCAGATCAACAAACAAAATATTACCAGCACCTCCTCTCATCCCTGCTTCCAGGAATCTCCCCCAAAGATAATGTTTATCCTGTCTTTCAATACTCATGTGTGTCAATTTTGATATGTTTTTGAACTTTTCATAAAGAGAATTGCAGAGTATATACCTTTGTGTCTGGCTTCCTTCACTTGACATTGTATTTTTAAAAATCATCCATATTGGTGCATGTGATTATAGTTTCTTCTGTTTGCTCTGTAGTGTTCAATTGTGTGAATACACTACAGTTTATTTATTCTACTGTTGATGTGTTTTGGGAAAGTTTCCTGGTTAGCATATTACAAATAGAATGAGTATGAATTTTTTTTGCATATGAGTGAATGAAATGTAGCTACCAATGTTGCTTCCCTTTTCCATGTAATTTGGGAAAAAGAGTATTATTAATCACATTGGTAGAGAAACAACTCACAATTCATAACATTGTTCTAATTTTTAGATGTGCCTTAATCTCATCCATATTACAAGTTTAGAATTTTCATATCCAAAACTCAAACAATTTCAGGTATTTGAAGTAGTTTACATGAAATTGGTTTTAAAAAAATGTCCTATTGGGAGGGACTGACATTTTCAGTTTCTCACTTTTATAATAATTTCCACCCTCTCTTTCATCCATGAGTAGCTATATCAGGTGAAATACTGCCTGAGCACAAGGTACCTGGGCCAACTGGTCCAGCAAGATACAACTTAATTGTGTCATTAATTTAGATTGAATGCCAGTATGGTTCAATTTATCTGAATACTTTTTTACAAATTTTTCTTATAAAACTGCTCATATAGGACATGTTTTATTCTTGTTTATTACTTTAAATACTTTTTGAAAGGTGATGAAGACAATACCGTTTTCTCAAAAGCATCATTCAACCTTACGGAAGCTCAACAAGAAGTGGAAACAGAGAACAAAGCCTGCAGAAAATTACTTTGGGAAGGTGATAATCACCTAAAAGAAGAGGCACAGAATGAAGAGCAACCAAATGTAAAAGATAAACTTTCAATATGATTATGTTAAGGTGAAATATATTATTAGTTAGTACTAAGTTTATTATTTTTGCCCAGAACAAGGTTTTTTTTTTTTTGCGGTATGCGGGCCTCTCACTGTTGTGGCCTCCCCCGTTGCGGAGCACAGGCTCCGGACGCGCAGGCTCCGGACGCGCAGGCTCAGCGGCCATGGCTCACGGGCCCAGCCGCTCCGCGGCATATGGGATCCTCCCAGACCGGGGCACGAACCCGTATCCCCTGCATCGGCAGGCGGACTCTCAACCACTTGCGCCACCAGGGAGGCCCCAGAACAAGGTTTTTAATATAATGATTTAAAAAAAATTTTTACTGAAAAATCACTATTAACACCTGAAAATAGAGTTTCTTTAAATAAATGAGGAGTTTGGGATTAACATATACATACTACTATATATAAAATAAACAACCAGGACCTACAGTATAGCACAGGGAATGCTACTCAATATCCTGTAATAACCTATATGGGAAAAGAATCTGAAAAACAATAGATACATGTATATGTATAACTGAATCACTTTGCTGTACACCTGAAACTAACACAACAGTGTAAATCAACTATACCCCAATTAAAAAAAAAAAAAAACGGAAAAACCTTGGGTTAAAAATAATTACTTTTAAACTCATCAGCCTAGAATAACTAACTGCATTCATTTTAAAATGAACACATTTATTTGGTTTTATAGTCAATATATTACTTTCTATGCTGACTTTTTCTTCATTGTATGTGTTAAAATATGAAAAAATAAAGTACATGCATAGTCATTAAAAACAATGAAAATAACCTACTTATAATTGTAGGGGGGTTTTGTTCTTAATATTTTTTTTGTTCTTAAAGTTCAAAATCTAAGCTTTTTAGGGAAAAAAAATCCATCCATTTCTTTTGGGAAGTTATCCTAGTAATAAATGTCAGTTTAAGGATGTAAGTTTCTATCTATTATCCTTTGATACCTGTAACTTCCAAAATGAAAATAATGGATTTTAGATTTGTGTAGTGTTTTGGAAATATAATAGTTTTATTTATAAAAGTAGTGTAAAGACCAATAAGTCTTTTGATGCCTAGAAGACATGTTTATATTTGTCTGAAGATAACATTCTACAAAGAGAATTAATAGAAGTACAGGTTATATTTGAGAATAACCATTATAGAAAAAAATATTGACCATTTTTATAGTGTTCATTTTTAAGTGTTCTCATTTAGCTGTGGATTTAACAATATTTATAAAAAGTAAGGTTAAGTTGGTTTGGTTTTTTTTTCCCCCCTACATGTACAGATTGAACAAGAAGCATCACGGGACCTGATTTTAATAGAAGATTATGACTCATTAATAGAAAGTATGAGTAACTGGAATTTTCAAATTTTTGAACTTGTAGAAAAGATGGGAGAGAAATCAGGAAGGATCCTCAGTCAGGTTTGTTTCAAATCCCTACTGCTTTATTATAAGTTACTTTTTTCTTGATTCTTTATAAAAAGCAAAATCTAAAGATGTATAATATTGGTTTAGGTACAAGTTCAACATTGTTCATTGAATTATTTTTTTCACAAATGAAATTTTCAATAGAAAATTTGAAAAGAGAAACCTGGATATATAAACCCATATATATATATAAATGAATATATTATTATGTATATAAAGTATTTCATAATTTTATATATATTTATATGAAAAGTAGTTTTTTTGCCCATAATAATGGGATTTAATTTACACTAAAGAAGTAATAAAGATTTTCTTTTTATTAAATCTTGAGGTTGAAAAGGGCATGAAAGGTGATCTAGTTCTTTGGACTGAAACTTATGCTTCATCTTTTTCACCGGTCCTCCCTGTGCTTTACCCAAGGCCAAATGGTCCATTTCATGCTAGAACCATGGAAAAATACTTCCATTTTACCACCCAGACTCAAAGTTCTTCCTGGTGGGTCCACACAGCAGCATCAGATTAACCTTCCTGAAATATTACTCTCATTAACTCCAAAGTATCTTATTTATGAAATGCGAGAACATAAGGATAAATTATGTGGAGGACACACGATTTATCACATTGAATTCTTTAGGGACAGAAATGTGATAAATATATTGTTCTGACTTCTTTTAACACCTAGGACTAGAATAGAATACAATTCATATGCCTTTCAATAAATTGTGAATGAAAAGCTAAAGGGAAGAGTGGAAAAATTTCAAAACTGGGACATGATATGATAATCATTCTATGGTTTTCAAGGGCTTTAGGGCGGTATCTTCCTTTTTCATATTTCAGAAAGAATTCACTATAGGGAAGTTTTTAATAAATTATTTAAGTTAAAGGAATATACGTGGTTAACTTTCCCAAATGCAAATTACAAAAACATATTCAACTAGAAATAGAAATTCCGATTTTTAAAGTGAACTTTCTTTTAATTGACATTTAGGTTATGTATACCCTATTTCAAGACACTGGCTTATTGGAGATATTTAAAATTCCTACTCTACAATTCATGAACTACTTTTGTGCATTAGAAAATGGTTATCGAGACATTCCTTGTAAGTATTAAAATATATTATTTAAGTTGAAATAATACTGGTTTTGAAATTCTTTATAAATTCCCTTCAGATGGTCCCTTAAACACTTTTAAAATTACATGTTTGGAAAAGTTGGAAAATAGTAATTTAAAAAGAAAATCTACATCCTCCTACCCAGAGTTAACTGACTACTGTTAACATTTTGGTAAGGGACTTCCTTGGAGGACTGGTGGTTAATACCCCATGCTCCCAATGCATGGGGTGTGGTTTCGATCCCCGGTCAGGGAACTAAGATCCCACAGGCTGAGTGGTGCAGCCAAAAAATTAAAAACAAAAACCAAAAAAACCCATTTTGGTACATATCCTTCAAGACTTTTTCTTATACATACTTATTTTTTATGAAGTGAATCATAATACCTATTTATAATCTGCTTTTTCATGTAATATAGTATACATCTTTCTATGTTAATTATTTGTATGAGTACCTTTTCAAATATTTGGTAATTTTAAGTCATGAGTTTCATAAATTTCTTTACATTAAAATGTTTAAAATTCATCCATAGAATTCGTTTTTTAACTGTGTCCTGATTTGTGGAATAATTTTGTTTGTTTGTTTTGCTATGACTATAATCATTAGATTCACAAAGGTTATCTCATTTAATCTTTGTTGGAAAGGTTGTATTATCTACCTTTTACAGTTGAGAAGTAAAAATTCAGAAGGATCTTTCAGAAGATCATAAAACTGGAAATAGCAAAGCTGGGTTTCACTTGTAGGTCTTGCCTTTTCACATAGTGGTATTTCAGTAAACAAGTGTTTTATTGATCATGTACTACATGTCAGACACTATTCTGGATGTTTATATAAAGGTATATACCTTTTAACATGTAATCCTTATAGCAGGCCTAAGAGAGAGTTATTTCTTATCTATTGGTGAGGCGGCTGTCCAAGTATCCAGAATTTTTAACTGTTCTATGTGCCTTTGTGCAGAAATTGTTTTGTTTGCAAACATGGGTCTCCATAACCGAGACACTATTTGCATATTTTTAAAAGCCACAAAAAAGCAACCGTAGGGCTTTCCACTGGCACTTTCACTGCAGGGACCCACCCTAGTTTGGGAACTAAGATCCCACAAGCCTTTCAGACTAGCCAGAAAAAAAAAAAAAGCAACCTTAAGTAAATTAGCCCTTGTAATGCTGCCTTTTCTTTGACTCCTTTAATATGTTTTCATAGTATATGTGAAAGTTTTTAAAGGAAAACTTTTTAACACATCGATAAACTTTTACAAAATAAGATGAAACAAAAACATAATTGTTGGAAATTATTCTAAGCCATATATTTTATGTATGAGGATACAGTATGACTAGAAAGTACTTTTTAAAATGTCCTATGTTAAAAATAACAGAATGATCATTTTTATAAAACATTTTGGTGACTTTAGATCACAATCGTATACATGCCACAGATGTCCTACATGCTGTTTGGTATCTGACAACACGACCAATTCCTGGTTTACAGCAGATCCACAATGATCATGGAGCAGGAAATGAAACAGGTACTTCCTTCTATAAATCTTTCCTTTAATTATTTGATTAGGAATAATAAATCAGACTATCCCATTTCATTATCTCTGTTCTCTTAAAAGTTTTATTAAGTAAACTTTGGTATATATAAAGGACTATGTAAATTTTGAAGAATAATGACATGCAGATTAGGAAACCCACTACCCATCTTAAAAGTGAGGTTAAGATTCAGTACTACTCAATCTACCATGTTTCTTTTCTGTGTCCCACAGTACTGCTTTCTTCACTGAGGTAGCCAATATCCTGAATATTATGATAATCATTTCTTTGCTTTTCTTTCAATTCTTAGTTTTTTTGTTTTAGGTGTATCATGTAAATTTAAAATATATGACATTCCCAACAAAAGTGGACTGTTTAAAATCTTCATATAAGTATTTAAATAATGATATTAAAAAACTTGTTTACATTCAAATTTTGTTTCCTCGTAAATGTAACTATTTATACAAATATAATGAATTATAACATTCATGGCTCTCTTATTCTAGTTTATAAAAGAGGGGAGACGGGAATAACCTGGTGGTCTAGTGGTTAGGATCCGGCACTTTCACTGCCGTGGCCTGGGTTCAATCCCTGGTGGAGGAACTGAGATCCCAAAAGCTGTGTGGCCAAAATTTTAAAAAATTAAGAAAAAGGAGAAATGCTCCAATAAAATACACACACACGCACACACACAAATCAGGACAGAATTTGCTCAGTTACAAATGCCTGAGAAATATTACCGTACTAATCAGTGTAAATGTGATCTAGCCTTAGCCACTGCTTTACATTCTTTGGTGGTTTAAAGTACTGCCATTGTTTGATGGATTTGCCTTATGTCACTGGTTCATTTTTGTCTGCCATCCATACTCTTTCGTAGAGCTCTTCCTTCCTTCCAGTAGTTCCGTGCTTCCATCAGAGATCATTTTCTTCAGCCTTTTTGTTTGTAGATGTATTTATTTATATTTATTTATTTATTTATTTATTTATTTGGGCTGCATTGGGTCTTCATTGCTGCACTCTGGCTTTCTCTTGTTGGGGCAAGCAGGGGCTACTCTTTGTTGTGGTGCACGGGCTTCTCATTGCAGTGGCTTCTCTTTTTGCGGAGCACAGGCCTTAGCTGTGTGGGCTTCAGCAGTTGTGGCACGCAGGCTCAGTAGTTGCGGCTCGCGGGCTCTAGAGCGCAGGCTCGGTATTTGTGGCACACGAGCTTAGTTGCTCCACAGCATGTGGGATCTTCCCAAACCAGGACTCAAACCCATGTCCCCTGCATTGGCAGGTGGATTCTTAACCAATGCGCCACCAGGCAAGTCCCTATAGATGTATTTATTTTGTCTTAGAATAATTTTTCTTATTTCAGCACATTTGTAGATACCTCTGGGTTCATCTTCTGACTTCTATAGTTTCTGTTGACAAATCAGCCATAAGTCTTATCTCTCCTTAAAAGTATTATGTCCCTTTTCTCTTTGCTATTGTTTTTTTAACATTTTGACTATGATGCACTTAGATGATATTCTTTATATTCATCCTATTTGGGGTTCACTAAACTTCTTGAATATATTGATTAATATCTTTTATTGTTTTCTATCACGCTCTTCAAAATTCTTCCAGCCTTCTCCCACTGCCCAATTCCAAAGCTGTTTTCACATTTTTAGGTATTTGTTATAGCAACACCCTACTTCCAAGTGCCAAAATCTGAATTAGTTTCCTATTGCTGCTGTAACAAATTACCACAGACTTAGTGGCTTAAAACAATACAAATTTGGGGAATTCCGTGGCGGTCCAGTGGTTAGGACTCTGCACTCCCAGTGCAGGGGGCATGAGTTCGATCCCTGGTTGGGGAACTAAGGTCCTACATGCCGCATGGCATGGAATGTTTCCTTACCCCCTCCAACTTCTACAAGCCATCTGCATTCCATGGCTCACAGCCCTTTCTTCAAAGACATCAGCGTTGCATCTTCAAGTCTGTCTCAGACCCTGACCTTTTCATCCTTCAAAAGAATTAGCAAAAAGTGGTGCAGCTACAATGTTGGTTTTCTGTCCAGTGTACACATTCCTGACAGTGCATCTCCTATTTTTAATATTTTTTGCAGTCTGAACAGGTTGAGAATTTCCCAAATTATCAAGTCCTGGACCTGTTTTGCTTAACAGTTCTCCCTCATTTTTCTCTTGCATTTTTTTTTTTTTTAAAGAAGATGTTGGGGGTAGGAGTTTTTTTTTTATTAATTAATTAATTTATTTTTGCTGTGTTGCGTCTTCGTTTCTGTGCGAGGGCTTTCTCTAGTTGTGGCAAGCGGGGGCCACTCTTTATCGCGGTGCGCGGGCCTCTCACTATCGCGGCCTCTCTTGTTGCGGAGCACAGGCTCCAGACGCGCAGGCTCAGTAGTCGTGGCTCACGGGCCCAGTCGCTCCGCGGCATGTGGGATCCTCCCAGACCAGGGCTCGAACCCGTGTCCCCTGCATTAGCAGGCAGACCCCCAACCACTGCGCCACCAGGGAAGCCCCTTCTCTTGCATTTTATTTCAAACAGGAAGAAACCTGGCTATATATCTTTAATACTTTCCTTGGAAATCTCCTCAGCTAAATATCTTAAGTTCATTGTTTACAAGTTTTGTATTCCACATATGCAGCACACAATTCGACTAAGCTTTCTGCTGCTATATTGACAATGATCCCCTTTCTTCTAGTTTCCAATTATGGGTTCATCTGAGCCCTCACTGGCAGTGTTCTTGACAGCAGTTTTCTACCACCAGCCTGTTCAAGATGATTTAAGTATTCCCTAAGGCAATGCCTGTTTCCTCTTCCATGCACTTTACTTCCTCCTGAGTTCTTACTAGCAGTGCTATAAGTCCTTATACACAATATTATGGAATCAAGTATGTGTAGAAGACAAAGCTTTCTTTGGGAGACCAAGTAGCTGTTGAAATGTAAAATTGTGGTAGAAACAAAGACTATAAGGACTATGGGATGCGCTGCCTTATTCTGATTGCAATGGAGAATTAATAGAAAAAAAAAGTGATGACACCAAAAGTATAAGCAACAAAAGCAAAAAAAACAAGTGTGACTACATCAAACTAAAAAGCTTCTACACAGCAAAGGAAACAATTTAAAAAATGAAAATGCAACCTGCAGAATGGGAGAAAATATTTGCAAACCATATACTGGGTAAGGGGTTAATATCCAAAATACATAAAGAACTTGTACAACTCAATAACCAAAAAACAATCCAATTCTTTAAAATGGTCAGAGAAACAAAGTAGACATCCAAATGGCCAACAGGTACATGAAAAGGTACTCAGCCTCACTAATCATCAGGGAAATATAAATCAAAACCACAATGGGGGTGCTTCCCTGGTGGCGCAGTGGTTGAGAGTCCGCCTGCCGATGCAGGGGACATGGGTTTGTGCCCCGGTCTGGGGAGATCCCACATGCCGCAGAGCAGCTGGGCCCGTGAGCCACGCTGCTGAGCCTGCGCGTCTGGAGCCTGTGCTCCGCAACGGGAGAGGCCACAACAGTGAGAGGCCCACGTACCGCAAAAAAAACCAAAAACCAAAAAACAAAAACACAATGGGATATCACCTCACACTTGTTAGAATGGCTGTCATCAAAAAGACAAGAGGTAAGTCTTGGGCAGGATGTGGATATAAGGGAACACTTGTGCACTGTTGAAGGGAAGGTAAATTGGTTCAGCCATTGTGAACAACAGTATGGAGATTTTGATTCCTCAAAAAAATAAAAATAGAACTATCATATGAAGTAGCAATTTCTGGGTATATATCCAAAGGAAATGAAAACAGAAGTTTAAAGAGATACACACACTCCCATGTTTATTGCATCATTATTCACAATAGCCAAGACATGGAAATAACTTGTCTGTCAATGGATGAATGGATAAAGAAGGGGTGTGTGTGTGTGTGTGTGTGTGTGTGTATACACACACAATGGAATATTATTCAGCCATGAGAAAGAAGGAAATCCTGCCATTTTCAACAACACAGATGGGCTTGAGGGCATTATGCTAAATGAAATGTCAGACAAAAACTTTATAATATCACTTATATATGGAATCTAAGAATGTTGAACTTGTGAAAACAGGCCATGAGTGAGGGAATTGGGGATATGTTGTTTAAGGGTACAAACTTGGAACTAGTAGATAAACAAGTTCTGGAGAGCTAATGCACAGCATAGTGATTATAGTCAACAGTACTATATTATAAAGCTCAAAGTTGCTGAGAGACTAGATCTTAATTGTTCTCACCACGAAAAAGAAACGATAATTATGTGGTGTAGTGAGGTGTTAGCTAATGCTCCAGGTGGTAATCATATAGCAATATACAAATGTATCAAATCAACACCTTGTATACCTTAAATTTACACAGTGCTTTGTGTCAATTATATTTCAATTAAAAAAAAGAAACGAAATGACACATTTAGAGTTTTAATGAATGGTTAGAGAACCAGATAGCTAAAAGATTCCTTAATTTTTATAGTTGTAGGATCATAACTTCTGAAAACATAATCCAAAGTCTGATCCTGAAGTTATCTGAAATACAATTCAAGTTGAGTTCATGGCCTCGCTAAGCCTCTTATGTTAGAACTATGGTATCGATTGGGAAAGAAAGGACCCTGATAACTGGAAGGGGAATATCTGAGTAGATTTCAGTAAATCTGATTACCCTGAACCCCTCAAGTCTTGCTGTACCTCCCTGCTGAGAAACAATCATTTCTTCTTGTGTTGGTTGCCTGAAGACCTTATAACAACCTCACCTGAGATTCTTGACTTGTAGGGGAATGTTATTTCACCTCTAAATCCAGTCCCACCACCTCTCATTTCTTTGTGATCCATAATTAAACTCATATCTGCCAGGATCTAAGTCTGAACACCAGAATAATTTCCTAAATTTATATTGGCAGAAACCTGAGGAACATATGTGGGAATGGATTTAAAGTGTTACAGCAAGGGAAAGGAAGGTAATGGTTGATCATTCTGAATTTATTGATATAGGTGTACCTATTAGAGATTCTGGATTCAGGGCATTAATTCAGGGCATTAGTGTGAGTGTTTGGCAGTGGCCCTAACAGTTTGCTCCATTCAATGTCTGAAATCTAGGCATCAAGAGAAATTGAGGTGTCACAACTTCCTGATATACTGTGGAGGAAGGAATTCAAAGGCTTACACTGATAGGATGTTGAAATGGGTTGATCATGTAGTCTTCCCACCCATACCTAACCATGTCCCTCAGAAGTGTCCCCCTTCATCAGTGTTGAGTAATACATTGCAACGCTAACTCCTGGAGGGTAAACTACCACACTGCCCCACCAATCATAGTAGGGGCTTACGGAATTTAGATGATAAAAGGACTTTTGGCCTGGGTCCATCTCATAGTGGTAGTTCCCTGAACCCACCCATTTTTGGAATGCAGAGTTGGAATAAACATATTTAGCAACTGGCAGAATCCCTCCATTAATTCCTTGATCTCTGCAGAGAGGACCATCATGGTAGGAGGGGTCAAATGAAATCTCCTGAAACTGCCTCATTCTAGCAAAATAGTGAACCAAAGCAGTACCTTATTTCTGGATGGACTGCAAAATTAGTGCCACCATCAAATACTTAATAAATGCAGGAGTGGTGATTTCCATCACATTGCTATTTGACCTGTGGTACTTCAGCTTTTACACAAGATGAATGGATCTTGAAAAATGATAGTGGATTATTCTAAACTTCATCAAGTGGTGACTCCAGTTGTCACAGCTGTTCCAGATATGAATTTTTGAATAAGTCAACCCAACTCATCCTATTTGGTACACAGCTGTTAATCTGGTGAAATGTTTCTTTCTTTATACCTGTTAGCAAAATCCACAAGAAGACATTTACTTTCCCACCTGGCAGGCATAGCAGTACACTTTCATCATCCTAGTTCTGGGCTATGTCAAGTCTCCCATTCTGTTATAATCTAGCCTAGTCCCATAAGGTATCAAAGTGGTCCAGTATAATGACCAGATAATGCTGAATAGCTCTACTGTGCAAGATGTAACAAATATCCTGGATACCTTGATAAGAGTGCCAGAGGAAGAGAAATGAGAGAACTTGCACAAAAATTCAGAGATTTGCTACCTCAGTGAAGCTATTAGGAATCTGGTGGTCTAGGATATGTTGAGGTATCCTCTCCAAGGTTAGGGACAATTATTTTGAATTCTTTACCTAGAGGGCTCTTTGGATTCTAAAGACAAATTTACAGTATCTCAGTACTGCTGCTCCAACCCATGAACTGTAAGGCTATGAATTTTGTGTGCAACTCAGAGCAGGAGAATCATGTGAAGCAGTTTCAGGGTAGTGTAAGCTGCTTGGACACTTGGCAATATGACCCTCAACACATCCAGCAGTTTTCAGAGTGTCTTTGGCAGGTAGGGATCCTCTGTGGAGTTACAGAAGATCACTACAAGGGAATCATAGTATAAATCCTTAGGATTTTGAGGCAGTGCCCATCCTTCTTCCTCGGATAACTGTTCTTTTTGTAAAACAGCTGCTAGATTGTTACTGGGCTCTGATAGAGTTTGAGTATTTGACCATGAGCACTAAGTTACCACATGACCTGCCTGTCATAAACTTGGGCCCTCTGACTCTCCTAAAGTTGGCATGTACAGTAGCACTCAATCATCAAGAGGAAATACTAAATACAAGGTTAGTTTTGAGCTGCCCCTGAAGGAACAGGAGACTCCAAATATGAACTCAGATTCCTATGGCAGCTATTGCTAATACGTTGGCACTCTTCCTTAATCCATATGGCTTCATGGGGAATTACCCATGACCAGTTGACTGAAGGAGAAAAGACCTGGTTTATAGATTGTTTTGTCCCATATACCAGTCAGTACCTCCTGAAAGTGGATGACTACAGCTTTATAGACTCTCAAAGGTAGGTACCCTTTTTAAGGATAAAAAGGGGAAGGTAAATCCAATCAGTAGGCAGAACATCAAGCAGTAAATCTGCTTGTTTATTTGGCCTAGAGAGAGAGATGACCAGGAGAAAGGATCTACACAGATACATGGCCCATGGGTAATAGCTTGCTTGGATACTTAGAGTTTTAGAAGGAAAAAGATTGGAAAATTGGTGATAAGGATTTCTGGGAAAGAGATTTGTGGCTAGACTTCTCAGAGTGGAGGATATTTGTTTCCCATGTGAATGCTTACTGTAATGGTTAATTTTATGTGTCAACCATGGTTGAACCATGGTGCTCAGACGTTTGGTCAAATATTTTTCTGGATGTTTCCATGAGGCTGTATTTTAGATGAGATTAACTCATCAGTGGATTTTGAGTAAAGCAGATTGCTCTCCATAATGTGGGTGGGCCTCATCCAATCAGTTGAAGGCTTTAATAGAACAAAGACTGACTTCCCCCCAAAAAGAAGGAATTCTGCCTGCAGACAGCCTTCATACTTGAACTGCAGCATTGACTCTTACCTGGTTCTGCAGTCTGCTAGCCCATACTGCAGATTTTGGACTTGCCAGCCTCCATATTCGCATGAGCCAATTCCTTAAAATCTCTCTCTCTTTCTCTCTCTCTCACACACACACACACCCTCTCACACACAAACACACACACTGTTGGTTCCGCTTCTCTGTACAACCCTGAATAATACAGTTCCCAAAGAGCATTCCCTGCAAAAGAGGCTCTCAATAATCAAGTAGTCAAAATGACCTCTTCTCTTGATTATCAATCAGACTCTTTCCTTAGCTACTCCAGTTTTCATTTGATGGGCTTATAAACACAGTAGCCAAGATGGCAAGAATGGAGATTATATATGGGTTTAGCAACATGGACTTCCTCTCACTGAGGCTGACTGACCCTGGCTTCTGTTGAGTGCTCAGCTTGGCAATAGGAGAAACCAGTGGTGAGCCCTTGATATAGCACCATTCCCTAGGGGAACATCCAGTCATCTATCTGGTAGTAGTAGGTTGATTATATTGGATCCCTTGTCTTATAGAAGAGACAGCTTTTGTTCTCACTTACTCTGTGTATGGATTTACTTTTACTGTCTATAGTGCTTCACCATCACCATCTATGAACTTAGTGAATGCCTTATTCACCATTGGCTTATTATATACAATATTACATATCAAGGAACTCATTTTTACCTCAAAAGATTGTTGCAGTGGGCTCATGCCCACAGAATTTACTAATCTTTTCATGAACTTTATCATCCCACAGCTGGCCTGAGAGAATGACATATTGAAGACTCAGTTGGGGCACCTGTTAGGTGAAAACATTTTGTGGGGCTAAGGTGCTGTCCCACAAAATGTGGTTTATTTTCTGAACCAGTGACCAGTATATGGTACCATTTCTCCTGTTCCAAGAATACACAAATCTGTGAATCAAAGAGTGGGATTAGGAGGGTTTTTTCTGTTACCTCGAATGATCCACTTAGAAAATTTTTGCTTCTCCCCCCACCCCCACCAAAACAAACAAAAACTTGGCTTACACACCTTAGTTCCCAAGGAAAAGTGCTTTCAGTAGAGGACACATAAAAGGGAAACTGTAAACTGAGACTGACATCTGGCCACTTTGTGTTCTCCATGCCTTTGAACCAGTAGACAGGAGGAGGATTCTGTACAAGGTCAGGTGATTGATCCTGTCTGATCCTCATTATCAAGAAAAAATAGGGTTCCTACTACACATGGGAGGATGTATGTTAGGAACCCAGCAGATTCTCTGACCTTTTTGGTACTCCTATGTCCAGTGACAAAAGATAATGAAAAACTGCAGTAATCCAGTGCCATAAGGGTCACTAATAGTATAGACCCCCAAAAGTATTCATCCCACTGGGCAAAGAACCATAATCAGTAGAGATGCTGGCTGAGCAAAAAGGGAATGAGGGATGGGTAGTGAAATAAGAAAATGATTATATCCCAAACACAGCTATGTGACCAGTCACAGAAATGAAGTCTATAATAGCCATGTATTTTCCTCATTGCTTTGATATATATTGATATTTATTTTATATATTAAGCATTTTTTTCTGTCTCTTTCTCACTCTTCTACCAGTCAATGTGCAGTTGATGGAAATTTGGGTTCCTTCCACTTTTGGGGTGTTATGAATAATGTGCTATGAATATTCTACCAGCTTTTGTGTGGGTATATGTTTTCATTTCTCTTGGCCATATACCTATTAGTTTTATGGAATTACTGGGTCATAAGGTGACTCTGTGGTTAACATTTGGAGGAACTGCCAAACTATTTTCCAAAGTGGCTGCACTATTTTACATTCCTACACACAACGTATGAAGGTTCCAATTTCTTGCCATTTCTTGTTATTATCTATCTTTTTGATAGCCATTCTAGTAGGTGTGAAGTGGTATCTCATTGTGGGTTTTTTGATTAGCATTTCCCTGATAGCTAATGACATTGAGCATCTTTTCATGTTGTTATGGGCCATTTGTATATCTTCTTTGTCCTTTGTCCATTTAAAAATTTGGTCATTTGTCTTTTCATTACTGAGTTGTAGAAGTTCTTTATATATTCTGGATACAAGTATCTTATCAGATTTATGATTTGCTATTTTCTCACATTGTGTTGTCTTTGCACTTTTTTGATGGTGTCTGTCGAAGCACAGAAGCTTTAAATTTGGTGGTTTAATTTATCTTATTTTTTCTTTCATTACTCATGCTTTTGGTGTCATATCTAAGAAGGGTTTGTGTAACTCAGGGTCATGAAGATTTACTATGTTTTCTTCCAAGAGTTTCATAGTTATAGCTAGCTCTTAAGTTTAGGTCTAGGATCCATTGGAGCTAATTTGGGGGGATGAAATAAGGAAGAGGTTCAACATTCATTCTTTTTTTTTTTTTTTTTTTTGTGGTATGTGGGCCTCTCACTGTTGTGGCCTCTCCCGTTGCGGAGCACAGGCTCCGGACGCGCATGCCCAGCGGCCATGGCTCACGGGCCCAGCCGCTCCGTGGCATATGGGATCCTCCCAGACCGGGGCACGAACCCGTATCCCCTGCATCGGCAGGCGGACTCTCAACCACTGCGCCACCAGGGAGGCCCCTCAACATTCATTCTTTAGCGCATGGATATCTAGTTGTCCCAGCACCATTTGTTGAAAAAATTTCTTTATATATTCTGTACATGGTTGGCTCTTAAATGTTATGAAATCAGTTTCTACCTTTTAAGATGTGAGCATTAAATGAAACAACATGTATGAAAGTGCCTTGCATCACGCAGGGCATAGTTGGCTCTCAACGAGGTCTTGGCACCCTTGTCCAAAAGCAATTGACCATATATATGAGGATTTATTTCTGGACTCTCAATTCTATTCCATTGATCTATGTGTCTATCCTATGCCAGTACCACGCAATCTTTGTTACTAAAGCTTTGTAGTAAACTTCGAAATTATTCTTCTTTCTCAAGATTGTTTTGGCTAATCTGGATCTCTTGCATTTCCATATGAATTTTAGGGCCAGCTTATATATCTCTTGTACCAAAAAAGCCAGCTGGGATTTTGGTAGGGATTGTGTTGAACCATAGATCATTTTGGGGAGTATTGCTATCTTAACAATATTAAGTCTCCTGAACCATGAACATGGGTATTTTTCTACTTATTTAAGTCTTCTTTAATTTCTTCCAACAATATTTTTTAGTTTTCAGAATACTGGTTTTACACTTCTTTTGTTAAATTTATTCCTAAGTATTTTATTCTTTTTGATGCTAGTGTAAATGGAATTGCTTTCTTGGGTTCATTTTTTGATTATTCATTCCTAGTATGAAGAAATAAAATTGATTTTTTGCATATTGATCTTGTACCCTGCAACCTTTATGATCTCATTTATTAGTTCTACTAGTTTTCCAGTGGATTTTTTTTAGGATTTTTCTGTATACAATCATGTCATTTACAAATAGAGGTAGTTTTACCTCTTCCTTTTCAATCTGGATGCCTTTTACTGAGGCCTGCTTTTATTTTATTTATTTAATGTTTTAAAGATTTTTTTTTTGATGTGGACCATTTTTAAAGTCTGTATTGAATTTGTTACAATATTGCTTCTGTTTTATGTTTTGGTTTTTTGGCATGTGGGATCTTAAGCTCCCTGATCAGGGATTGAACCCACACCCCCTGCACTGGAAGGCAAAGTCTTAACCACTGGACTGCCAGGGAAGTCCTGTGAGGCCTCCTTTTAAATGGGATCTACAGTAGTTATGTTTAGTTGTCCTTGCCATCTATTTTCTTTTTTATACTACTAATTTCATGTTAAATATATACAAACTAATGTATTAAGATCCTAATATGTCAATTCTAAGTAATTATTGAGTTTAAAAGGATTTTTTTTGCCATTTTTGATATTTTATGTATATATTTTAAATTCTAGGGGAAATACAGAACACATATAATGCAGGAAAATTGAAGTTATTGACTCTGATATTGGTAATTAAAATCTTATCAGAATTAAATATATCTTTATCCATACATTTAACTGTCTTGTTTTTACTTTTTATAATTATTTTTTAAAGTAGCTCTAGTGTGGGTAATTCTAAAACTCAATTTAGGTACAAAATATAAACAGCATGAAAATAATTAGGTATCTTTATAATTATCAATAGTGTTTGTTAAAGTCATTATGTTAAAACATTCTTGTGATTGCAAATATTGAGTGAACTAAATTATGATAAAGTCCTTTTGGACTTTAACAAGCCAGGACATTATTCTGAGTTTCCACTGGTGAACACACCAATGAAATTTAGTATCTCTCTAATATCTTTGTGGTTTTATTTGCTATCTACTCTCAATATAGTTTATTATTTTCTTCTTAATACTTCAAGATCCCTTTAGCAAAAACAATCTCGTGACTATCTAAATGGAGACAGCCAGCCAATTACAAAAAAAGGAAGAAACAAATGTAAGATATTAAGGACACCAAAAGCATAGTGTTGATAGTGAAAACACTGTTTCTAACCAGAAGATAAAAAGAGTTATATTGACTGAGTCATTCCTCAGTTTTCCATGCCTTTTCAGTTTTCATAGTTTTTCTTTACAGTATTTTATAAGGGGCTTCATGGAAGGAAAAAGAAGAGGAAGAAGGGTTGTAGTCAGGGTTACAAATGAAAGGTAATCTATCTGGATAAGATTTGAAAAGCATCTATGTTGAATAGCTTACTTTGTTAATATATTAAATTCCTAAGTCTCTATACTATTTCATGAAATGTTATTCTCTAGGTTGGTTTTTCCTGTTACCCCGGCTATTATATCTAACCATTAAATAACAAATGTTTAGAAAATCAGAGGTTTGGCTTCTTTTTTTTTTTTAAATGCACACTTCTCCAACACATTTATTTCTTTAAAGGAATGGATTTTGAAGAGAAAAAACATGGGGCAGAGAGGTATGGAATAGAAAATACAAATATAAGCTGTTTTGCTAATTGCTTTATAACCAGAACAAACTAGTACAGAGAATGCCCTGTACAAAACAACACAATAAAGATCGAGGTGTTCCCTTAGGCAAGGCTGAAAATTTCAGTCTCTGGTATTTGGAATTTAGGTTGCAGTCCTTGTTTTTGGACGGATCACTGGGTGTGTGGCACAGTCCATGCTTTTAACCAGACTTGAACAGGAGAATGGCCACTTGGCCCAGGTAGAAGTAGATGAAGTGTTTGGTTTCATGTGTCACATAACTACTGAAGTTCCTCCCCACGATGCAGTGCCAGGTGGGGTTATACTTCTTGTCAAACTGCTTCTTGATATGGGCCACAATGTCCTTCTCTATATTATATTTCTCCAACGCCCGAGTAGCACACTCCACTGAGCCCTGTTGCATCTCCTCAGACATATCGGCATTTTAAAATAATTAATTAATTAATTAATTAATGGCTGTGTTGGGTCTTCGTTTCTGTGCATGGGCTTTCTCTAGTTGTGGCAAGCGGGGGCCACTCTTCATCGCGGTGCGCAGGCCTCTCACTATTGCGGCCTCTGTTGTTGCGGAGCACAGGCTCCAGACACGCAGGCTCAGTAATTGTGGCTCACGGGCCCAGTTGCTCCGCAGCATGTGGGATCTTCCCAGACCAGGGCTCGAACCCGTGTCCCCTGCACTGGCAGGCAGACTCTCAACCACTGTGCCACCAGGGAAGCCCATATCGGCATTTTTGATCACAGCCTTTCGGTCACACATGGTTACCAAAGAGCAGGGGCTGGCCCACTGCAACGGTCTCCTGGGGGAGGGGCTGGCAAGGCTCAGACCCTTCGAGAGGAGCGGTCCCTACTGAAGCCGTGGCGCATCTATCAATCAGAGGTTTTTAAAAATTATCACTAGCTTGAGTAACAGAGCATCATGAGAATCCTGTCATGTCCTGTAAAGTGAGTGACTTCAGGGTCGTGTTTAACACTGTTCCTCTCTATTAGCATGTATGTTGGAAATAGTATACTATTTTATGTCCATGTTTATAAATAGCGTCTATTTCTTAGGTAAGTCAACAAATAAGATAAATAATCATATTACCTATGGGAATCTCCTCCTTAGCCTCCTTGTGAGGATATTATGTGTAATGCTGGGTTATTTTGCTTGTTCCACAGATTCTAACGGTAGAATTAACCCTGGGCGAATTGCTTACATTTTTTCGAGGAGTTGCTCTATTCCAGATGAGAGCTATGGCTGCCTGTCTTCAAACATTCCTGCATTGGAATTGATGGCTCTGTATGTGGCAGCTGCCATGCATGATTACGACCACCCAGGGCGGACAAATGCATTTCTAGTGGCTACAAATGCCCCTCAGGTAGGAACTACTTTTTCAGAAAGTTTAAGGAGTGATTCTGAAATTTTACAGCCATACTGTATTTCCCTTTGTAAACCATTCTTCAATTGAATCATTTGGCCGTTGGATAATAACACACGGCAGTGATATGACATGTGCTGAAGAATTAGGGAAAAATCTTCAACTGGAAAATAAATAAAATGTTCCTGAAAGAGTAATTCACTACTTTTATGAAATTCTGGAGTCTTCGCTGTCAATATCTTTGCCTTTGATCAAATTGATAAGACTTTGACTAGATGTAAGACTTACTCTTCCTTGTAGCAAGATCCTTCATGTGCCTAAAAGCTATAACGACTGAGAACTGTTATTGTTTTTGTTGTTGTCCTCTTTTTTTTCCTCTGAAACATACCATAATATGCAGTCTCTTAGGTCTGCCTATATTCATGTATGTAAAAAATCTTCTAGTACCTTATTTTTGTATTCAGTACAGCTGATAAGGTGCAAGGTTCCTTTAGGGTCATAATTTGCATAAGAGGTAGGAGTCCCCAACAAACGGATACTGTAATTGCGATGACTTTAAACATTAGGACTTGGAACTAAATACAGTCAGCCCTCCATATCCAGGGTTTCTGCCTCCATGGATTCGATCAACTGCAGATCAAAAATATTTGAAAATTTAAAAAATTCCAGAAAGTTCCAAAAAAAGCAAAACTTGGAATTTGCTGCACACTGGCAACTATTTACATTGTATTAGGTATTATAAGTAACCTAGAGAAGATTTAAAGTATACAGGGGATGTGCGTAGGTTATATGAAAATACTACATCATTTTATTAAGGGACTTGAGCATCTGCAGGGGTCCTAGAACCAATTCCCTGCAGATGCTAAGGGATGACTATACTTGGTTTTAAGCAGAATTTAGTGTGGTTGTGAATTTTTGTTTAGGCTGGTGATTCCTGAAATGTCAGCTTTGTATTTCTGCCTGCCTGCCTTACAAAGAGCAAGTTGTCAATGACTGTTTGCTGAATTCATCTTACTTCCTCACTTTGTTGCTCTATGTTCAAAACTCAGTTCTGATTCTTTCATCTTTTATAGCCATTCTCTGTGTTCCTTTTCTCATTTCTCTCACACACTCCCACTGCTTAAAATATAGGAGATAGATTCTCTACCCAGAACAAGAATAGGATTCAGAGAGAGAGAGAGAAGATTAAAAGTGCTATATAATTCATTTTCTCCAGTTAGACTTCATCTCCTCATAGCTCATGATTTCCACAGGTAACTTTTAAATGAATTTCAATCTAGATATTAATATTTTTCCACTTTCTAAGAATTGCTTTGGGAGAAATTTCCCACTAAGGAACACATTTCCTCATTTGCAGTCCCATTCTGCAAGAATCAGACGCCCATTTTCTGTAGCCTAGCACTTCATAAACCTAGTCCTATGGCAAGTCACAGACCTGGGCAGTAGTGGCACAGTGGAAAATGTACTGGTCTTCGGATTGAGAGACCTGAGTTTAATTTCTGGTTACCTACTATTAGCTGTGTGACATTAGGCAAGTGACCCTTATCTTTCTGAACCTCAAAATATGTACCTGATATGACTAAAAGAGATAACACTTGGAAAGTTTTCTACTGAATCAGATATCATGTAGACAGGAATTATTTACTATTCTATTCCACCCTCTGCTTTCATTCTCTCTTTATTAGCTTTGAGTATAGGTGAGTCAGACTTGTTTATTACCTCTTCTTCAAGGATATTACAAGTTAGTGAATTCTAGTGTTACTTGTCTTGCATGCAGATAATTGAAAACAATGACACATGAATGTAATTTATATAAGTTGTATACTCAAAACTGTTGTCCTGATCAAAATACAAACATGAAGTCTGGACACAATCAGTAACTATGTGTTATTTCTAAATTCTCATTGTTAAGGACGGCCAAGAGATGAAGCAATGGAAAGGGCTGGACTGGAAAGGAAATTGATCAGAGTTCAGCTATGAAAAAGTATAGCCTTTTACCTAGTCTCCTTGTTTACTTCCTGCTCCCCTTTAGTCTGGTTTCAACACATAGCAGCCAGAGTGGCCCTGTTAAAACATGCATTACATCACTCTCTGTTCCAAGCCCTCACTCCTAGTAAAAGACAGTCATTACAGTGGCTCAGAAGGCCCTACACGATTTAGCCCCCAATAATTCTCCTTTTTAAATTCACTCAGATCTAGCCTCACTGGCTTCCTTGCCGTTTCCTTCTATGTGCTGGCACACTCCCTTTCTAAGAAACTGGTCAGTTTCTGTTCTCTCTGCCCAGAGTGCTCTTTCCCCAGACATATATTGGGTTAGCCAACAAGTTCATTTGCGTTTTTCCATAACATCTTACAAAAAACCCTAACGAAGTTTTTGGCCAACCCAATATATAGCTCACTTTGTCACTTCCTTCCACCTGAAATTTCAAAAGCCCCTCCCTGGCACTCATTATGTTCCTCCCCTGATCATAACAATGGTCATTTAGCATACTATGTATTTTGCTTGTGTATTTTGTTTATTCCATGCCTCTCAGAGGAGTGTAAGTTTCCAAGAGGGCAGGGATTTTTATCTCTTTTATTCCCTAATACCTAGAATGGTGCCTAGCACACAGAAGGCATTCAGTAAAAATTTGTTGAATGTTGAAGGATCCCTAATTTCTTTGCTCTGCAGGACCGCTAAGCTTGTCTGAAATATACTCCGTTGTTCCCAAAGTGATGAAATACTTGAGACCTTCTTCAGCTAGTGTCTGTGAGATAAGGACTCTTTTGTGAAAGCCTGAGGCCTAACCTGTTTATTAGGTAATAAAGCAGTCTCTCTCATCTTAGGAAGCTCAATAGGTCTAATCAGGCCATAAATAGTGAAAGATATTATTGCTCTGGTGTATGATAAAAAAGGGACAATAGTGTATAATACTACCAACTGAATCAAGCATTCTTCATTCTCATGGTAAGAGAAATGTGTGGGAAGACTTAGGAGGATTATTTTGAATCCTTGCCATGAGAGAAGGGGAAACATTTAGTCAGCTTTATCCTAGAGGGATGTCAGTATTAAAATTCTAAGAGATTTCTGAGCTATTTCCAAATGAAGAGTTGGCTGAAAGATGGAGATTAGTGACTGAGATGTTAGAGTTTGTAGAATATTTTGATTTGGGGTAAAAGTAAACAAAACTTTGAGAATTGTAGATCTGAGACAGTCATAAATGTTTGTCCTCCCAAATATAGATAAAGATGGTGACTAAACAAGTACATTTTTCTCCTTTTCCTCCTGATCAAAATATTAGTAAGGGATGAAGCTCATTACAACAGAGAGGAGTTGGCAGGAGGATATTATCACCAGTAGGTTAAAGAATTTCATACTGTTTCTGGAAAATGAAAAACATGTGGGCAAATATTACTAGATTAAAGTATACTAGAAGGGAGCTGAGGCCTAAGTGGAACCCTAGAGACTCCTGATGCCATTTGCCCTTGTCTGCTCTACACACACACACCTCCCATATAACACACACCACACACCTTTAAGCAAAGCTACTGTATTTACTGCATTTACTTCCAGGCAGAAAACACATCTCTTAGATATTGAAGAAAATGGCCAGGAGAGATTTAGTACTCCAGAGTAAATCCTTCCCATTTTTGAAATCACACTGGTAATTCTAAAGCAAAACCTGCTAGGTAAACAGGCCCCATCCATGTTCACAGGATACCTACTCATCCTTCCCAATTAAAGAGACTCAGCAATAAAATATACACAAGGCTATTCGATGCATACTGTGGGACGGGCACTATTCTAGGCAATATTATTGAACAAAACAGGCAAAAAAAATATTCTGCCCCCATGGAACTTACATTCTAGTAAAGCAAGAAAAAAATAAGTGTGTGTGTGTAAAAGACAGAGAGATGATTATGACATAAGTGCTAGGAAAAAAGTAAAACGGGAGGAGATAGTGCTGGCATAAAAGGATTATTTTCATGTTAGAGTTCTGTATCCAGCTAAGCTACAGTTGAGTGTTAAGAGCAAAATAAAGAGTCTTAGGTATGCAAAGATTTTTAAAAATTATGTTCCATCCATCCTATCTGAGAAAGTTACATAAAAATGTGTTTTAGCAAAACAAGGGTGATAACTAAGACCAAGGGTCTTAGAAGATAATGGGATTACCAGAAACTTTAGAACCCAGAACTTGAGAGTAAAGGAGTCCCCAGATGACACTTGGTCATCAAGACTATTTCTTGAAAGAGAAGTACTTCTTTAAAAAAAAGTAGCTTCACTGTTTTCTACTGGGCCTAATTTGTTTACTGCTGCACCTAATTTGTTAACTGCCTCTATTGGAATTTTTTAAAGTTAGGAATATTATTTTTTTTAATGAAAACAGTCTTTCTTAATCCAAGATTTTTCATTCAGAAAAATTAAAATACCTTCTTTAATCTTATGACTATGACCTAGAGATTTTTCTGTTTCCTCCTTTTTCTTGTGTTTCAAAAGGAGACATTTGTTCAGATTTGTCATAGTCTTCCTGTTTGATCAAAGTCTTTATGTCTGATGGGTTTTTGTTAAGATTAATTCCGTCAGAGTTTGTATTAAACCCCTTTTCAAATCTTTTGACTCAGAGAAGGTAAAAGTAAACTTTATGATCAACTAATTTGCTTTGCCATGTTAGAGAAGTATTTGCCTGTGGAGATAAGGATGGGATCCATAACTAGAGAAAGCAGGTAGCAAGTTGCTTTAGCAAAATTCAGAGGATGTTAGTTACTGAAGCTCTAAATTAGGGGGGAAACTGTCTTCCTTTTCTAGTTGTCATGGCGCTCTCAGTAAAAGCTAGCTGAGGCTTCATTATCTGTTTTACCTGGAATGTTTTCCTCACGGAGTTTAAGCTTGGCTTGTTGCTCTATGTGCAAGCTTCCAGTATTCTTCTAAAGCAGAATTTGCCTCCTTACTGCTCCATGATTCTTGCCTCCACTCAGCCATGAGGTAGAGAGTTGACTGGGGTCCAGCAGGGGACTCCTTCTACTTATTCTCCAGGTGGGTTTTTCCTTCTTATGCAATGACTTAGGTGGCCTTTCCTCAATCCATTCCCACTTTTACCATGTCTTTAAAGCTTCCAGTATAGTGATTATATCTAGATTCTAATATTGACTCAGATTTCTTTTGGTCCCCATTTTATATTTCTTTGGTAAGGTCAAAGGGTAATTTGGATGCTTCAGGAATTCTGAATTATTAATTTTATTTATTTATTTTTTGCGGTACGTGGGCCTCTCACTGTCGTGGCCTCTCCCCTTGCGGAGCACAGGCTCCGGACACGCAGGCCCAGCGGCCATGGCTCACGGGCCCAGCCGCTCCACGACATGCAGGATCCTCCCGGACCGGGGCACGAACCTGCATCCCCTGCATCGGCAGGCGAACTCCCAACCACTGCGCCACCAGGGAAGCCCCTAATGTTTTTTTATTGATCTCACTAGATGAGAGTTTAAGTCAGCTAGCTTTACAGGACACACATTATACGTTGTAATTTATTGAACTGGGAGTTTGATTACTTCTTCATGAACAAAGCTATTCTGATAATTTATCAGTCTTTATTGGATTTAAGCATGAATTTAGTTAAATCACTATTAAATGCAAGTTGACTCCTTAGGAAGTCTTTGAAGTTTCACATGTGCATTTTAATTTGATACGTATATTGTAATATGATTACCACCATAGCGATAGCTAACACCTCCATCACATCACTTAATTAACTTTGTGTGTGTGGTAAGGACAGTTAAGATCTAGTCTCTTAGCAGTTTTTTATTATATAATATAGTATTGTTAATTATAATCACAATGCTGTACACTAGATCCCCAGAACTTGTCTTCAAACTGCATATTTGTACCCTTAGACCACCATCTCCCAATTCCCCCACCCTCTGGTAACTACCTAGTTCTACTGTATCTAGAGTTCAGTCTCAGAATATATGTAAGTGATATCATACAGTATTTGTCTTTCTCCGACTTATCTCACTTAGCATAATGCTCTCAAGGTCCACCCATGGCAGGATTTCCTTCTTTTTCACGGCTAAAAAATACTGCATTGTGTTTATATATATTACATCTTTTTTATTCATCCATTGGTGGCACAGATTGTTTCCAGCCTTTTTATGACTCACTGCAAAGTTTAAATCATATCACTGCTAACATAAAAATAAATGATGTAAAAAAATTAAATGGTAAGTATCTATGCTTAAATCTAGACTATAGCTAATTTTCACAAATATGTAGAACAATCTAATTAGGCTCAGAATATGCATCTTAACTGAGATTGTGCAGTATTTTTATCAGTCCTTTTCCATTAGACAGGAAGCTCTATGAAAATAGGGACATTTTAATTTTTATACTCAGCCGTTAGCACTGGCTATGACAGTTCTTTTAATAATTACTATGCTTATTCATAATTTTAAAAATTGCTTACTTGTTAGAGATGGAAGAAGCTTTAAAAATTCTATATAATCCAGTGGTTTTTAAAATTTGTATTCCCAAGTCCTAGACTACTGAGGTAGTACCTCAAGGTCTTCCACTAGAGTGAAGTGTAAAAAAAAGTGAATAAATCTACACCACTTGAACCAGAGAATTTGTGCTTTTACCTGCTTGATACTTCTCTGACTCCCAGGCACTGTGTCAGTTGGGAGTATAGGATGTACCCTTCTCATATTTGTGGCTCTCTGACTCACCATGCACAGTATTCTAGGTTCCTCTCTTTCATGCTTTAGTCAGCATGTTCATTCCATGCTGGCTAAAGAACAGTAATATATCCCTAAACCTGCTCTCTCTGTGTCCCTAATGACTTTATTAACAGAAGCTTTATCTGAGAAGGTTCACTGATTTAATGAAGTTGACCTCAGATATCAACTTTACATCTCTTGGTAGGCAGTGTGGTGTCTGCAAAGATGAACTTTGGAGACAAATTACCCTTTCGCTTACTAGCTGTGAATGCTGGAAAGGTGTACCTTATTCTCTTTGCACTTCAGTCTACTCATTTATAAAATTATCAACCGTTCTTTACAGGTATTAACATGCCTGGCATGTAGTAGGTACTCATTGTATTCTTCCAACCTGATCCTAACTCTGTTTATTATTAAAGTTCAGTATCTTTGAGATGCCTGCCTCATTTTTCTTATTCCTTTTTAGGCAGTTTTGTACAACGACAGATCTGTTCTGGAAAATCATCATGCTGCATCAGCCTGGAATCTGTATCTTTCTCGTCCAGAATACAACTTCCTTCTTAATCTTGATAATGTGCAATTCAAGCGCTTTCGTTTTTTAGTCATTGAAGCAATCCTTGCCACAGATCTTAAAAAGCATTTTGATTTCCTTGCTGAATTCAATGCCAAGGTTTGTTATGCATATTAATTACTGGCTTCAAAAGCAGAAATTATTGTCAGTGTTACTGACAAAAGGTATTTTTTTGTTTTGTTTTAAATTTTGAGAGTTTATTTGATCAAAAGCTGATTTGAATCAGGCAGCATCCAGTCTAACAGAAAGGAGCTCCAAGGACCAGTATAAAATGAAAGACTTTTATAGGCACAAGGGGACAGGAAGTTATACTGGGCAAAAAAGCGGGTTGGTAATTGAAAAGTTACTTTTCTTTAGGGGATGGCCAGGTTCAATCAGTCAGATTACCTAACTGATTAGGCCATTCCAAAAGGTATTTTTTTTAACATTAAGTTAGAATGATAAATCTGAAGTCATGAAGTCATGATAAATCTGACATAATACAATATATATGCCAATATTTTTAAAAAAATTATAACATGTCCAAAAATACTATTGCTTGCTACATTTCCAATTATGTCAATTGAAGCTTTTAGGGACAGATTTGAGAAAGTTGTGCACAGTGCCGAGTAAGGCATTTTATGAAGTTAAAGATGTGTTTCTAAGAAGCCAGTTATGCCTACTTTGCTGCACCTGTTTCCCTTTATATTATTAAGTGTTTAACTGGCTGGTGTGGGTCTGGAGAAGTACGTGAGAATAAGGCACTCATTGAACTACTGTTTATTGGGATTGCCCACTGCATGCAATCGTCCTAGTGAAGAATAAGGAATGAACAGATGGAAGTCCCTGTCCTCACTGAGCTCACATTCACTATGGAATTGAGAATCACTGCCCTTGTGTGATGGTACTAATGGGAGCACGTTCTATCCCTCGGAAGTTGGGGTGAAAAAATGTTGAGAACCACTGCTTTAGATTCCTGAGGGAAGGATGCCCCACCTTTTGCAGGCAGGAAATCGTTTTCTTGATAACATTTGTGCCCTAAAGGAAGGTGTACCTTCAGGGTAGAGGAACAGGTATCAAAGGAGTACTAGATTCAACCTCCTGGAAGGAGACCTATATATGTCACTGTTGTGATATTGATAAAATGTTTATAAAAATCAGCAAGAAATTTGAAATTTCTTTAAACTTATTTCATCGCTGTATAGCTCCACTAACCTTTATTTTTATTTAATAAAAATTCACTTAAGTGCTTAAGTCAGAGTAAATAGAAGTTTTTATAAGTGAAAGATTATCTAGCCCAAAACTTTTGAATCTGTGTTCCTCAGAGATTTCTGTTCTGTAGTCTCTCAGAAAAATGTCACATGAGTGGGGCTCTAGACTACACAATTTCTTTTCTTTTGGCCGTGGAGCGAGGCTTGCGGATCTTAGTTACCGACCAGAGATTGAACCCGGGCCACGGCAGTGAAAGTGCAGAGTCCTAACCACTGGACAGCCAGGGAATTCCCTAGACTACACAATTTCAATCTAAAGAGCTCGCCTTTCTTTTAACTGTTTTCTGTAGTGGTGGTCTACATAAGAGTTTCTTTAACAAAAGGGGCGGATGCCAGGGAATTCCCTGGTGGTCCAGTGGTTAGGACTCAGGGCTTTCACGGCCTTGGCCCTGCTTCAGTCCCTGGTCGGGGAACTAAGATCCTGCAAGCTATGCAGCACAGCCAAAAAAAAGAAAAAAGAGGGGTAGATGCCAAAAAAAATCTACCATCACAATAAAGTTCCAAAGCCACTGATCTGGCCTATTCACTTTATTTCTTACAAGAGGAAATCTGAGTTCTTGAAAGGCATGGTAATTTGCCTGGTAACTAGCATTTATTTAAATAACAATGTTAGCATTTACTATGAACTGTGAATTTTTCATTTGTTAATCCTCATGGCAGTATGGCTAGATGGATATTTTTCCTATTTTATAGATGAAGAAAGGTGGACTCAAGGAGCTTAAGTAATTTTTCCAGCGTTATACAATGAATTAGTAAATCATTCTGAGTCAGGATTTAAAACCATAGAGATTAGCTTCTAAGACTTGTGTTCTTTCAACTATATAGCATGTTGTCTTTTACAGTTAGATCCTTAAGTGTTCCCTTATGAGATGGAAACAGTTATAATTCTTATATGACTTGTTTCTGCGTATTCATATATATTTTATATTATATCGTATTATATACTGTGTATAATATATAATATACACAAATTACCATTTTCTCTGGTAATCACAAATATTGAGACCCACGGTTTGTTGTTCTGCGTGTACAGTGCTCTACTTCCATTGAAACAAACCGTAAATGACACTTCAAAGGGAAATTTAACCCATAGAGGTACATGTTATGGCACAAACCAATTAAAAGAAGCATTTATTGAAATTCCTTCCTGTCCTTTGGACAGGGAACAGTTTTAAGACAATTTGGTAAAAACAAAAAACTGGGGAATTCCCTGGCAGTCCAGTGGTTAGGACTCCAAGCTTTCACTGCCGAGGGTGTGGTTTCAAACCCTGGTTGGGGAACTAAGATACCACAAGCCGTGTGGTGTGGCCAAAAAAAACCCCCCACCACCAAAAACTCCTGTGCCCTCAGCACCTAAAATAATTCTGTTTTTCCAAACTAGGCCAATGATGTAAACAGTAATGGTATAGAATGGAGTAATGAAAATGATCGCCTGTTAGTATGCCAGGTGTGCATCAAACTGGCAGATATAAATGGCCCAACAAAAGTTCGAGGCTTGCATTTGAAATGGACAGAAGGCATTGTCAATGAATTTTATGAGCAGGTAAGTTGAAACATGAGATTGGTGGGACTTTTAGATTGGCTTTTAGATTGGTGGACTTTTCTGCCATCTGAAGACACTACCCTTTGGGTTTGGATAGCTACATTAAATGCTTGAAATGAGTTGCTTTAACCAAAAATGAGTTGCATTTGCTCTGGTCAGCTCCTTTGCCTTTGTTTCTAAAATTTAACAGGGAGTTCCCTGGTGGTCCAGCGGTAAAGAACCTGCCTTACAACGCAGGGGACGTGGGTTTGATCTCTAGTCAGGGAACTAAAATCCCACATGCCACAGGGCAACTAAGCCTACACACCACAACTACTGAGCTCGTGCACCTCAACTAGAGAGAGAAAACCCACACACTACAACCAGAGAGAAGCCCACACGCCACAACGAAAGATCCCACATGCCTCAACGAAGATCCCACGTGCCACAACTAAAGACCCAGTGCAGCCAAAAATTTAAAAAATAACTAAATAAACAAAAAATTAATCTTTAAATTTTAAAAACAAAAATAGTTTACTGCAAATCTGGAGTGGGTTGAATGTACTCCAGTCTAGAGCTAAGGAAAGACTACATATTGATTCCAAGGTCCCTTTCAATCCTGAAAACCTATAGCCTAGGATAATTTATTTCCAAAAGAAGTTGTTTAATTGATTCAGGGTATACTTAGATTGTATTTTTAAAGTATCAACCCATTTTCAACTCTGCTATAGAAAGACTGCCTTAGATACATCAACTACGTAAAAGTCCTGGCAGAGGGTAAGAAATTAGCGCTAGAAATGGGGACAAAGTAGATAATTAGTGGCTTTCAAGTTTCAAAAATATAAACATGCTCTTTTCTCATATGTTTTTAATCTTGTCTTTAAAATAATCCTACCACTTTGCAGTCTTTACCACTTTTCTGTCCAATTTTGAGGCTCCCTACAATGTAGAAAAATACTGACTTCCCCAGAAGCCTAATATTTCATTATCTCCAAAATAACAAATACATCCTGTTGACTGGAACTGCATTCCTTGGGAATCCTTACTAGACCTACTAATCAGGAAAGATCAAGATGTTTACCAAGTGAGACTTCTGTGACAGGGCTTTCTTTACCAAGAGTTGCTACTCTAGTAGGAGTGATGAAGGTGAGCCTATAAACTGCAGACTTATCTGTTATACCTTGTCACACCCAGATTGTATTGAATGACCAGTAAATGTAGTGTCTTTCACCCACTTTAGCTAAACATCCCAATACAATAGTGTATACTCTGCTGTTTACAAGTCAACAAAATACCATACTGTGTAATCACGAAAATAGATTAGTAAAATCTTAGCAATAATCTTAGAATACTTTTCACTGATACATTTGAACTAAATTATATGTAATTTGGGGTAATTTGGGGTAATAAATGGTTATAAATATTTACCCTAATTTGTAGACTGCAGTATGTATAGTAGTGTTTGCATATTCCCATCCTCATTCTCAAAGATAATTGAAGACTGCCTCAGGCTTCAGTTCAGGTTCACAAAATAATTTTATGCTAAGGAAAATGCTGTCTTTATATTATCTGTACAAACAGTGGTAATAAGAAAGTGGTAGTATATGCCAATTTTAGAAAACCCACTAATTCAGTGAAAAAACATTAGAAAATTTCATTTAGACCCATTTCATAATATATTTTTAAAGTACAGAGAATTAATTCTTATTAAACAAACTTGGAAACCATGCCTGAGGTTGAATCCTGGCTCCTCTTCCTTGCCAGCAATGTGACCTGGGGTAAGTTACTTAACTTTTCTGTGCCTCAGTTTCCTCATTGAGAAGATAGGAATATTGATGGTACCTACCTTATAAGGTTGTGTGAGGATTAAATGAATTAATTTATGTAAAGTTCTTAGAACAGTTCCTGACACATAAGTGCTCAATAAACTATTATAATTCCAGATCACTAAAAACAATGTAATATTTCAGACAGTTTCACTTAATCTTTCTAGGTTTCATTATTCTTATGTCAAAGGAGAAAAATGCCATCTGATAACCCTACCACACAGTGGTCATGAAGGTTAAATGTACTAACCTATAGGAAAGTCAACCCTCATCAAAACCATCAGAATTCCTTCTCAGTCTTGTTCTGCTAGTCAACCTTCAGATATGGATGCAAATTTCTAACCTGGCCCAACCTTTTACCTTTTTATTACCTTAGTTATACTATCTTTATGTATACTCCTATAGCCATTATGTGCCATGGGCTTAGAAAAGCCTCACTCCTATTTAAAAGTCAAATGTATGAAACTGTAGAATCCTGTGGATAAACCCACCTGGATATTTTTTGTAAATATTAATAATTTTCATCCTCACAGAAGATAAAGCCATATAAGATTTTTAATCATGGGACAGTTTTTGCTTGTTTCCTTAGGGCTCTGTTGGCTCAGCACAGATAGACACTGTTTGCCTGCAGAATTTGTGCACTGTGGAGAGTATTCACCCTCCACCAGTTCAGACAGTAGGCACTAAAATGTTAATAGTACCATTTGGGGACTGCTCAGCCCTGTGCTCAACATTTTATATAATATTGCTTTTCATCCTATAGCAGCCCTGTAGATTATTGTTCACATCTTACACATGAATTGGGCATAGAGCTTGCCCAGCACCACACAGGTAGTAGGTGGCTAAAGCAGGTTTTGAAACCCTATCTGTCTGATCTCCAGTTGTGCTCTCCAGAACCCTAGGGACCACAAGTGGGAGGGTATCACAGGGCAGGCAGCTGGGGCGAATCCTCACCTCAACCACAAGAGCTCTACTTTTGTCTGTTTTACATATTGAGTTTTCTGATTTAGATTCATTAAAGGGTTCTGCTGTTAGAAAAAAAGGGAGGGCATTGAAAAGCATTTGCAAGGGCTTCCCTGGTGGCGCAGTGGTTGAGAGTCCGCCTGCCGATGCAGGGGACACGGGTTCGTGCCCCGGTCCGGGAGGATCCCACATGCCGCGGAGCGGCTGGGCCCGTGAGCCATGGCCGCTGAGCCTGCGCGTCCGGAGCCTGTGCTCCGCAACGGGAGAGGCCGCGACAGTGAGAGGCCTGCGTACCGCAACCAAAAAAAAAAAAAAAAAAGCATTTGCAAAATTCAACTCTGTACATTTGAGGTACAACTACAACAAAAATGTTTCCATTATACCATCTCCCCATAGGAGAAAGAGGATCTATATTTGATATTATAGAATTTATATATTCTATTAATATAATTCTGGTTTGTTAGCAAATTTGCTGAATTTATTTTTTATTTTTTATTTTTTTATTTTTTTTTTGCGGTACGCGGGCCTCTCACCGCTGTGGCCTCTCCCGTTGCAGAGCACAGGCTCCGGACGCGCAGGCTCAGCAGCCATGGCTCACGGGCCCAGCTGCTCCGCGGCATGTGGGATCTTCCTGGACCGGGGCACGAACCCGTGTCCCCTGCATCGGCAGGCGGACTCTCAAACACTGCGCCACCAGGGAAGCCCCTGAATTTATTTTTAAAAGATGTATATTTTTCTTGCTACCTGAATATCAATCGTACTGGTTGACTGGGGGTGTGAGAATAAAGTCTTGTTTAGGATTTCTCAAATAGTAGAGAAATTCTTTGAGTTGGAATGACAGAGTAATTTCATTGATACTTCTTTGTAAAAATAATTTTGAGTTAGACTGTGCTTATTAAGAAACCTCAAGATAATTTTAACAAAGCTCAGTGGTTGTTCTTTCAACAGTTAAATGTATACTTTTCTTTTTAATATGATCAGGGAGATGAAGAAGCAAATCTTGGTTTGCCCGTCAGTCCCTTCATGGATCGTTCTTCTCCTCAACTAGCAAAACTCCAGGAATCTTTTATCACTCACATAGTGGGTCCCCTGTGTAACTCCTATGATGCTGCTGGTTTGCTACCGGGTCAGTGGATAGAAGCAGAAGAGGATGATGATACTGAAAGTTGTTATGATGAAGAAGATGGTGAAGAATTAGATACAGAGGATGAAGAAATAGAAGAAAACCTAAATCCTAGTAAGATATAAGGATACTATCATTTATTTAATGTTATTAATTAACTGCAAATGTCCATTTAATTTGGATTTGAATCTTTGTTTTTAAGATACAGATTCAGTAGTTATATCTTAAGTAAGTACTATCTAAATGTTCAGCCTGAATTCAGTCTCCTTTTGAGTAACTACTGCTTGGGTACCGTGCAAATGCTGTCACACAACAAGCATTCTTAGTTAAAGTAGCGTCTCTGGAAGTGCTGTCCTCCAGCCAGTGCTCTTCAGAAGTCTCTACCTGTGCACACATGATGGGGCTGTCGCCAAATCTGAACTCATGTGAGGTGGCTGGTCCTAGTGGCTAGTCCTCCTTTGCCTAACCCCTCTTCACACTACCCTCCCCTGTTAACATGCCCTTCATATAGACTTGGGAAATAGTTCATTCAACACAGTTGGGAGAGGAGGAAAATACACATTCTCTGACTCTAAGAGGAAAACCAAGTTTTGTGGCATAATGGCTTTGAACTACCAAACCATAATGCATAGTTTTTCTATATAAATCAGTGAGTATAAATGGAAAATGAAAAAGACATTTGTCATCTTTGTAACTAAAAATGAAATCAGTTATTTGCTCTTTAAAGTAGGATTTAAATTATTATTTAAATTATATCTAGCTAATTATTTTTTTGTTTGTTTCCCAAGCATGCTATAAATCAGAACAGATAAGACAGCTTGGAACAAGATAACAAAGTACTTCCCCCGCCCTACCTTGTATTCAGGAGTAGCATAGTGAAGAGTAATCTTATGGCATTACCATCTGATGTCATGATCAGATGGGAAAGCTGACTGGCTTCTAAAATTTATTTGTACTCACCAAATTTTTGATAATTGTGTTTAATTCAATACATTAAAAAAATCCCTATAAAGGATGGTTTTTAACTTTGCATTGTTATTTATCATTTGGAATTTCAGTACCATCCTCCCTTCTCCTTGAAACTCCCACCCAACCCCATCTTCCCTAATCCCCTCTCTACTTTATTTTTATCCAGTAACACTTAACACCATCTAACACACAAGTGTCTTGCTTCTTTGCTTATCTTGGTCTTCCCACTAGAAAGAGAGCCCCATGGTGCAAGGATTATTTTAATCTTATTATAACTATAACCCCAGTGCTTAGATAAATGCCTGGAATATATCAGGCACTCAGATATTTATTGAATGACTGAATCATATTGCTATGATTAGAATACACGTGTTAAATTTCACAGAACCACAAAGAAGGAAAGGCAGACGGCGAATATTTTGTCAGCTAATGCACCATCTCACTGAAAACCACAAGATATGGAAGGAAATCATAGAGGAAGAAGAGAAATGTAAAGCTGATGGGAATAAACTGCAGGTGGAGAATTCTTCCTTACCTCAAGGAGATGAGATTCAGGTCATTGAAGAAGCAGATGAAGAGGAAGAGAGACAGTTGGAATAAAAGAAAAGGCATATTGAAGAAGCCCTGAGGGCCGTGCTCAGTGTCGATGTCATTGCCTAGTGCTTACCACGCTGACTTGGAACCGACTGCACCTAGGTGGACAGGCCCTAACACTGTGAGAGGATCCCTGCTGTGCTGGCAGTTTCCCACTCCCATGCACTTTCACCACACAGACTAAAAGTATCCTTAGAGCTTGGTTTCAGTTGACTTGTGTTGCCAAGCCCTTACTTAATGCTTTTACTGGTGTATAAATATTAATACTTTGTCATAATACTGCTTTGCTGGCTAGAAGGCTCTTATTTTTCATGAGGGGGGAGCTGTAACTAAAAACTCAAGTGACTCACTTTCGTTTCTTAAGTGGCCAGAACTTTTTCCTTTCGTGAAGACAGGATTAAAAAACAACAACAACAAAAAATGGGAATTTCCTGGCAGTCCAGTGGTTAGGACTCGGAACTTTCACTGCCATGAATCCCTAGTAGAGTTCAATTCCTCATCAGGGAACTAAGATCCTGCAAGCTGAGCAGCGCAGCTGAAAAAAAAACCCAAAACAAAAAACAGGATTCATATTGTACTTCCAAATGTGTCTTTTATGTCTTTGAATGTTTGCGGGGGGAAAGTCTGTGCCTATCTAAAAAAAAGAAATCCAGCGTTGCCTTTCTGAGAGATCTGTTCAATGCAGTATACTGTTCAGTGCTGTTCTCCAGCTAGGTTTATCCATAAAGGACTGAGTAACCTTTGTTATATTTAACAAAATCCAGGTGCATCAATTTTTGATGCTTTTTACTGTTTTGTTTTTTTTTTTAATCTACTATGTGTGTGTTCTTTCTGCTCAGAGCATTCAGGTTTGCCGTGGACATCAGAAGTCTGAATTCCAGTCTTACTGACTTTATATCCCATGGTTGAATTTTAAAGCTGTTTAGGTTTAACAATGAAGGAATTTTATTCTTTAGTCAAAACTGTTCTTATTTTAACTCTTGCTCAGGATTAGTATTTTTAAACATTTATTTTAGTATAAACACAGCACAGATTTGTCAGAGGAAAAAAAATTGTCCTAATATCGATGTTAACCTTTTATGAAATGAGCATTATTCTCTCTTCTTAAATTTGAGACTAATTAAAGCCAAGGGAAAGGAGATGTCTGTCTTTCGCCTTAATACAAAAATGCAATCCTATCAAAGATAAAGAACAAATGAAATAGCGTGAGCTCTAAAGGTCACATACATTGAATAAATAATTGAATATGTGCTTAATCTTTAGATCCATATCTTGGGTGTTGTGTGTTACTGTAAAACTGATGCTCATCTTTCTGTTAGTTTCCTTCTGCCTTGAGACTACATGAAATGACCTATGACTACTCAATACTTGTAGAGCTCAACTGCAGGTCTAATTTCTGAGATAAAGTAAATGGTGGGAGTACTTATTTAATTTTTATATTTAAAAAAACTGAATATTTTAGTAAATCATTTTACACAAAAGCACATTAAGATAATTACAAAGAAAATGGGCCATATTTACAATGTTTATAAACTTGTTAGGGTCCAGATATATACCCTAGTTGTGAAAATTTTTTGAAGATATAAAGTGCAGCCAGAATGATAGCAAGATGGTAGACCAATATTTTCCATTATTTTTGGAGACTATATTATATTTTGGATCCATGCAGCTCTTATGAAGCTTTTTCAGTTTTCTAAGGTAATTCTTTTTTAAATTAATTTTTATTGTATAGTTGATTTACAATGTTGTGTTATAGTTTCTGCTGTACAGCAAAGTGAATCAGTTATACATATACATATACCCACTCTTTTAGATTCTATTCCCATATAGGTCATTACAGAGTATTCAGTAGACTTCCCTATGCAAGGTAATTCCTTTAAAATATGATGTCAGCAGGCAATTTCTTACCTACCTAGATTATTTAGCATATCTGAAAGATATCAATTAAAGATCTATATAAGTGTTGAAAGTTTTGGTCCTGTACAGTATCATAATATTTAATGAATCACTAAGCTTTATTTATTAGATACACTGAGTGCTAGCTCCTTCCTACTACTTTTGCTGCCATTGCCACATCATTGTAAACTGGCCTCTCATTACTGAGTGATAAAATTTTAACTAATTTATTGAGTTTGCCCTTATAATGTATATATCCTGTGCTTCTCATTCTCTAGAGTACATTTTACATCCTGCAGAAGTATATTTCTGCTATTGCAAACTACATATAAATTCACACACATGCATGTGTGCATAATAAGACTCAAATTTCCTTACTTTCTATTTTATTAAAATTTTGTATTGGGTTGTTTAGTGTATATTTTTATTTTCTCAAAAGAAGCATGTTTTTATTCTGTTAAAAATGCTATTACTGAAAATTCACTTAAGTAGTTTAACCCTTAAATTATTTAGCCTTTACAAAATAATTGGCATATACTAAAATAACCCAAACACTAAAAAGTATTCTTGCTGAAACTTAAATTCATAAATTGTAAGAAATGAATGTGAGTGTATGTTAAGTATAAACAGTACTATTAGATGGAATCTTACTTGAGAAATTGTGGAAAGTCATATTGCAGATCCTCTTTTGGTTATTACTGAATCAGATAATTTTCTAATTAGAATCATTTTCATCATGAATTTGTTGTTGTTTTAAGTCACTGGTCTTAGAAATAATCTTGTAGTGCTATATAATATCTGTGTGCTTACTGACATTTTTCTCCATAAAAGTCTACTTTTTAAAGTTATTTCATGATTTGAAGGCTGTTTCCTGCTATTCTCACTCTGCTGGTGCTGTTGGATTTTTCTACTTATTTTTACAAGAATCCTATGAATTCTGGCACTGCTTAGGTTTCTGTCTATATTGCATGATCTCATAGGAAAACCTTCACAAAAGAGACGAACAGAATGAACTCTGGTTTCTTTACTGTAATTGCGAAGCCAGTCAGCAGCTCTAGAGGGTGTGTGGGGATGAGTGGTATGTGGAGCAGGGATGAAAGCTTCCCAGAGACTTTAATGCTGAGAACTGAAGACTTAATGAGTTAGCTTGGAGATGATGGCTTGTGGCCAGAGAATAACAGCATGTGTAGAGGCGAGGAGAAAAAGCATCCCACCTTGGAGGAGCCAAAAGAGATTTAGGATGGCTGAAACTTAGAGTGCAAGATGAGGGGATGGTAGAGAGAGAGTGGTTAATAAAGGGACTTGTAAAGCATGACATGCCACTTAAACTTTATTCCAAAAGGAAATGAGGAAAAATTGAAAGTTTTAATCTGAAAGTGACATAATTAGTTTCACATTTTATGAGGATCATTCAAATAACTATCATGTTGAGTGGAATAGGAAGATTAGACATGGGGAGACCCCAGTGCTCTAGACTAGGATAGATTGTAGAACAACAGGAAAGTGAACAGACTTGAGATTTAAGATATACAATAGAATCAATTTACCCTGATTAACTGGGTATGGTGGTAAGAAAGAGATGATGACGTGACTCTCAGATTTCCAATTTGGGCAACTGTCAATGTCATTCACTGAGGTAGGGTATACCAGAGGAGATTTTGGATGAGCAGGAGGTTGAGGTCTTTATATGTTCTATTGGTTCTTTCTCTGGAGAACTTTGATAAAAGCAACAAACACAAGGAAACAAACATCAGAAGAATAGCAGAAATAGCAGATGTAGACTTCCCAATATCTTCAGGTGCTACATTGCATTATCAAAAACAATAGAAAATAACTATGTATGAAATGTTTAAGGAAATAAAGCATGCAATGACAAAAATGAGCAAACAATAAGAAATTTAAAAGTCACCAGAGGGGGCCCGGAGGAAGATGGCAGAAGAGTAAGACGCGGAGATCACCTTCCTCCCCACAGATACATCAGAAATTCATCTACACGTGGAACAACTCCTACAGAACACCTACTGAACGCTGACAGAAGACCTCAGACCCCCCAAAAGGCAAGAAACCCCACATACCTGGATAGGGCAAAAGAAAAAAAGAATAAACAGAGACAATAGGATAGGGACGGGACCTGCACCAGTGGGAGGGAGCCGTGAAGGAGGAAAGGTTTCCACACACTACAAGCCCCTTCGCGGGCGGAGACTGCAGGTGGCGGAGGGGGAAAGCTTCGGAGTAGCGGAGGAGAGCACAGCAACAGGGGTGCGGAGGGAAAAGCGGAGAGATTCTGGCACAGAGGATCGGTGCCCTCAGGCACACACCAGCCCGAGAGGCTTGTCTGCTCGGCCGCCGGGGCGGGCGGGGCTGGGAGCTGAGGCTCGGGTATCGGCTTTCAGTCGGAGCGCAGGGAGAGGACTGGGGCTGGCGGCAGGAAGAGAGCCTGAAGGGGTTAGTGCACCACGGCTAGCCCGGAGGGAGTCCGGGGAAAGGGTCTGGAGCTGCCGAAGAGGCAAGAGACTTTTTTCCCTTTTGTTTCCTGGTGCGCGAGGAGAGGGCATTAAGAGGGCTGCTTGGGGAAGCACCGGAGACAGGCGAGAGCCGCGGGTAAGGCGCGGACCTCGGAGACGGGAGTGGGACGCTGGGGCTGCCGCCGCCGCCGCCACGGGGCCTGTGTGCGAGCGCGGGTCACTGTCCGCCCCGCCTTCCGGGGGGCCTGTGCACCCCGCCACTGCCGGGGTCCCGGGACCCGGGGACGGCTTTCCCGGGAAAGCGCACGGAGCGCCACGGGCTGCTGCAACGTCACGCCGGCCTCTGCCGCCGCAGGCCCGCCCCACACTGCGCGCCCCTCCCTCCCCTCTGCCTGAGTGAGCCAGAGCCCCCGAATCAGCGGCTCCTTTAAACCCGTCCTGTCTGAGCGAAGAACGGACGCCCTCCGGCGACCTACGCGCAGAGGCGGGGCCCGGTCCAAGGCTGAGACCCGGGAGCTGTGAGAGCAGAGACAGGGAAATCTCTCTGTGCAGCCTTGGAGGCAGCGGATTAAAGCTCCACGGTCCATTTCATGTGCCCTGCGTCTGTGGAGTGCATGAAGGGACAGCCAATCATCCCAAATTGAGGAAGTGGACTTTGAGGACAAGATTTAAGACTTTCCCCCCTTTTCCTCTATTTACAACGAATTATCCCAAATTGAGAAGGTGGACTTGGAGAGCAAGATTTTTGATTTTTCCCCCTGCTCTCTTTTTGTGAATGTGTATGTGTAATCTTCTGTGTAAGATTCTCTCTGTATAGCTTTGCTTCCACCATATGTCCCAGGGTTCTATCGGTCCGTTTTTTTTTCAATGATTACTTTTTAATTTTAATAACGCTACTATATTTCATACTTTATTCTATTTTACTTTACCTGCTCTTTCTTTTTTTTCTTACCTTCCCTTCCTCCCTCCCTCCGCTCCTCCTTTCCTTCTTTCTCTTTCTTTCCTCCCTCCCTCCCTACCACCCTTCTTCTTTCCACTTTCTTTTTCTTTCCTCCCTCCCTCCCTCCCTCCTGTCTTTCTTTCTTTCTTTCCTTCCTCCCTCCCTCCCTTCTTCCATTCACTCTTCCTTTTGCTTTAATTCCTCCCTCCCTCCCTTCTTTCCTTCTCTTTCCATCCTTCCTCCCTCCCTCCTTTCCTTCTCTCTTTCCATCCTTCCTCCCTCCCTCCCTCCTTTCATTCTTCCTTCCTTCCTTCCTTTCTTCCCTTCTTCCTTTCTTTCCCTCTTTCTTTCTTCTACTAATTCTTTCTTTCTGCTTTTTCTCCATGTTATTCTGAGCCGGGTGGATGAAAGGCTCTTGGTGCTGCAGCCAGGAGTCAGTGCTGTGCCTCTGAAGTGGGAGAGCCAACTTCAGGACACGGGTCCACAAGAGACCTCCCAGCTCCACATAATATCAAGCAGCGAAAATCTCCCAGAGATCTCCATCTCAACACCAGCACCCAGCTTCACTCAACGACCAGCAAGCTACAGTGCTGGTCACCCTATGCCAAGCAACAAGCAAGGCAGGAACACAACCCCACCCATTAGCAGAGAGGCTACCTAAAAACATAATAAGGCCATAGGCACCCCAAAACACACCACCAGACGTGGACCTGTCCATCAGAAAGACAAGATCGAGCCTCAACCACCAGAACACAGGCATTAGTCCCCCCCACCAGGAAGCCTACACAACCTACTAAAACAACCTTAGCCACTGGGGACAGACACCAAAAACAACGGGAACTACGAATCTGCAGCCTGCAAAAAGGAGACCCCAAACACAGTAACATAAGCAAAATGAGAAGACAGAAAAACACATAGCAGGAGAAGGAGCAAGATAAAAACCCACCAGACCTAACAAATGAAGAGGTAATAGGCAGTCTACCTGAAAAAGAATTCAGAATAATGATGGTAAAGATGATCCAAGATTCTATTTCCAAGATCCATAATCTTGGAAATAGAATAGACAAAATGCAAGAAACAGTTAACAAGGACCTAGAAGAACTAAAGATGAATCAAGCATCGATTAAAAACACAATAAATGAAATGAAAAATACTCTAGATGGGATCAATAGCAGAATAACTGAGGCAGAAGAACGGATAAGTGAGGTGGAAGATAAAATAGTGGAAATAACTGCTGCAGAGAAAAATAAAGAAAAAAGAATGAAAAGAACAGAGGACAGTCTCAGAGACCTCTGGGACAACATTAAACACACCAACATTCGAATTATAGGGGTTCCAGAAGAAGAAGAGAAAAAGAAAGGGACTGAGAAAATATTTGAAGAGATTATAGTTGAAAACTTCCCTAATATGGGAAAGGAAATAATTAATCAAGTCCAGGAGGCACAGAGAGTCCCATACAGAATAAATCCAAGGAGAAATACACCAAGACACATATTAATCAAACTGTCAAAAATTAAACACAAAGAAATCATATTAAAAGCAGCAAGGGAAAAACAACAAATAACACACAAGGGAATCCCCATCAGGTTAACAGCTGATCTCTCAGCAGAAACTCTACAAGCCAGAAGGGAGTGGCAGGACATAAAGTGATGAAGGAGAGAAACCTGCAACCAAGATTACTCTACCCAGCAAGGATCTCATTCAGATTTGATGGAGAAATTAAAACCTTTACAGACAAGCAAAAGCTGAGAGAGTTCAGCACCACCAAACCAGCTTTACAACAAATGCTAAAGGAACTTCTCTAGGCAAGAAACACAAGAGAAGGAAAAGACCTACAATAACAAACCCAAAGCAATTAAGGAAATGGGAATAGGAACATACATATCAATAATTACCTTAAATGTAAATGGACTAAATGCTCCCACCAAAAGACACAGAGTGGCTGAATGGATACAAAAACAAGACCCATATATATGCTGTCTACAAGAGACCCACTTCAGACCTAGAGACACATACAGATTGAAAGTAGGGGGATGGAAAAAGATATTCCATGCAAATGGAAATCAAAAGAAAGCTGGAGTAGCAATTCTTATATCAGACAAAATAGACTTTAAAATAAAGACTATTAGAAGAGACAAAGAAGGACACTACATAACGATAAAGGGATCGATCCAAGAAGAAGATTTAACAATTGTAAATATTTATGCACCCAACATAGGAGCACCTCAATACATAAGGCAAATACTAACAGCCATAAAAGGGGAAATCGACAGTAACACAATCATAGTAGGGGACTTTAACACCCCACTTTCACCAATGGACAGATCATCCAAAATGAAAATAAATAAGGAAACACAAGCTTTAAATGATACATTAAACAAGATGGACTTAGTTGATATTTATAGGACATTCCATCCAAAAACAACAGAATACACATTTTTCTCAAGTGCTCATGGAACATTCTCCAGGATAGATCATATCTTGGGTCACAGATCAAGCCTTGGTAAATTTAAGAAAATTGAAATTGTATCAAGTACCTTTTCCGACCACAATGCTATGAGACTAGACATCAATTACAGGAAAAGATCTGTAAAAAATACAAACACATGGAGGCTAAACAATACACCACTCAATAACGAAGTGATCACTGAAGAAATCAAAGAGGAAATTTAAAAATACCTAGAAACAAATGACAATGGAGACACGATGACCCAAAACCTATGGGACGCAGCAAAAGCAGTTCTAAGGGGGAAGTTTATAGCAATACAATACCACCTTAAGAAACCGGAAACATTTCGAGTAAACAACCTGACCCTGCACCTAAAGCAATTAGAGAAAGAAGAACAAAAAACCCCCAAAGTTAGCAGAAGGAAAGAAATCATAAAGATCAGATCAGAAATAAATGAAAAAGAAATGAAGGAAACGATAGCAAAGATCAACCAAACTAAAAGCTGGTTCTTTGAGAAGATAAAATTGACAAACCATTAGCCAGACTCATCAAGAAAAGAAGGGAGAAGACTCAAATCAATAGAATTAGAAATGAAAAAGAAGTAACAACTGACACTGCAGAAATACAAAAGATCATGAGAGATTACTATAAGCAACTCTATGCCAATAAAATGGACAACCTGGAAGAAATGGAGAAATTCTTAGAAATGCACAAACTGCCAAGACTGACTCAGGAAGAAATAGAAAATATGAATAGACCAATCACAAGCACTGAAATTGAAACTGTGATTAAAAATCTTCCATCAAACAAAAGCCCAGGACCAGATGGCTTCACAGGCGAATTCTATCAAACATTTAGAGAAGAGCTAACACCCATCCTTCTCAAACTCTTCCAAACAATATCAGAGGAAGGAACACTCCCAAACTCATTCTACGAGGCCACCATCACCTTGATACCAAAACCAGGCAAGGATGTCACAAAGAAAGAAAACTACAGGCCAATATCACTGATGAACATAGATGCAAAAATCCTCAACAAAATACTAGCAAACAGAATCCAACAGCACATTAAAAGGATCATACACCATGATCAAGTGGGGTTTATTCCAGGAATGCAAGGATTCTTCAATATACGCAAATCAATCAATGTGATACACCATATTAACAAGTTGAAGGAGAAAAACCATATGATCATCTCAATAGATGCAGAGAAAGCTTTCGACAAAATTCAACACCCATTTATGATAAAAACCTTGCAGAAAGTAGGCATAGAGGGAACTTTCCTCAACAAAATAAAGGCCATATATGACAAACCCACAGCCAACATTGTCCTCAATGGTGAAAAACTGAAACCATTTCCACTAAGATCAGGAACAAGACAAGGCTGCCCACTCTCACCACTCTTATTCAACATAGTTTTGGAAGTTTTAGCCACAGCAATCAGAGAAGAAAAGGAAATAAAAGGAATCCAAATTGGAAAAGAAGAAGTAAAGCTGTCACTGATTGCAGATGACATGATACTATACATAGAGAATCCTAAAGAGGCTACCGAAAAACTACTAGAGCTAATCAATGAATTTGGTAAAGTAGCAGGATACAAAATTAATGTACAGAAATCTCTGGCATTCCTGTACACTAATGATGAAAAATCTGAAAGTGAGATTAAGAAAACACTCCCATTTACCACTGCAACAAAAAGAATAAAATATCTAGGAATAAACCTACCTAAGGAGACAAAAGACCTGTATGCAGAAAATTATAAGACATTGATGAAAGAAATTAAAGATGATACAAGTAGATGGAGAGATAAACCATGCTCCTGGATTGGAAGAATCAATATTGTGAAAATGACTCTACTACCCAAAGCAATCTACAGATTCAATGCAATCCCTATCAAACTACCACTGGCATTTTTCACAGAACTAGAACAAAAAATTTCAAAATTTGTTTGGAAAAACAAAAGACCCCGAATAGCCAAAGCAATCTTGAGAACGAAAAACGGAGCTGGAGGAATCAGGCTCCCTGACTTCAGACTATACTACAAAGCTACAGTAATTAAGACAGTGTGGTACTGGCATAAAAACAGAAAGATAGATCAGTGGATCAGGATAGAAAGCCCAGAGATAAACCCACGCACATATGGCCAACTTATCTTTGATAAAGGAGGCAAGAATGTACAGTGGAGAAAGGACAGCCTCTTCAATAAGTGGTGCTGGGAAAACTGGACAGGGACATGTAAAAGTTTGAGATTAGATCATTCCCTAATACCATACACAAAAATAAGCTCAAAATGGATTAAAGACCTAAATGTAAGGCCAGAAACTATCAAACTCTTAGAGGAAAACATAGGTAGAACACTCTATGACATAAATCACAGCAAGATCCTTTTGGACCCACCTCCTAGAGAAATGGAAATAAAAACAAAGATAAACAAATGGGACCTAATGAAACTTCAAAGCTTTTGCACAGCAAAGGAAACCATAAACAAGACCAAAAGACAACCCTCAGAATGGGAGAAAATATTTGCAAATGAAGCAACTGACAAAGGATTAATCTCCAAAATTTATAAACAGCTCATGCAGCTCAAAAGCAAAAAAACAAACAACCCAATCCAAAAATGGGCAGAAGACTTAAATAGGCATTTCTCCAAAGAAGATATACAGACTGCCAACAAACACATGAAAGAATGCTCAACATCATTAATCATTAGAGAAATGCAAATCAAAACTACAATGAGATATCATCTCACACCAGTCAGAATGGCCATCATCAAGAAATCTAGAAACAATAAATGCTGGAGAGGGTGTGGAGAAAAGGGAACCCTCTTGCACTGCTGGTGGGAATGTGAATTGGTACAGCCACTATGGACAACAGTATGGAGGTTCCTTAAAAAACTACAAATAGAACTACCATATGACCCAGCAATCCCACTACTGGGCATATACCCTGAGAAAACCATAATTCAAAAAGAGACATGTACCAAAATGTTCATTGCAGCTCTATTCACAATAGCCCGGAGCTGGAAACAACCTAAGTGTCCATCATCGGATGAATGGATAAAGAAGATGTGGCACATATATACAATGGAATATTACTCAGCCATAAAAAGAAATGAAATTGAGCTATTTGTAATGAGGTGGATAGACCTAGAGTCTGTCATACAGAGTGAAGTAAGTCAGAAAGAGAAAGACAAATACCGTATGCTAACACATATATATGGAATTAAAAAAAAATGTCATGAAGAACCTAGGGGTAAAACAGGAATAAAGACACAGACCTACTTGAGAATGGACTTGAGGATATGGGGAGGGGGAAGGGTAAGCTGTGCAAAGTGAGAGAGAGGCATGGACATATATACACTACCAAACGTAAGGTAGATAGATAGTGGGAAGCAGCCGCAGAGCACAGGGAGATCAGCTCGGTGCTTTGTGACTGCCTGGAGGGGTGGGATGGGGAGGGTGGGAGGGAGGGAGATGCATGAGGGAAGGGATGTGGGAACAGATGTATATGTATGACTGATTCACTTTGTTATAAAGCAGAAACTAATAAAAAAATATATATTAAAAAAAAATAAAAAAATAAAAGTCACCAGAAAGGAATGGCTATTAGGCTGACAGCAAACTTCTCAGTACCAACAATGGAAGCCAGAAGAGACATTATCTTCTACTACTCACGATGTGTTAGGCATTATTTTTAGTGATTCATAACTATGATATAAATGTGATAAAAATTATGTAAGGTATTTATATTTTGTCACAACCCTCATAATATAGGTATTATTATCTGTTTTGTAGAGGAAGAAATTCTCCAGGTACATAAAATACATGTACTCATCTAATGGCCTCAAAGATGCATAAATCGAAAGTGGGTAGAACTAGAGAAAAATTGACAAATCTACAACCCAATCAGGAGATTTAACACTCAATAAGTTAAATAGAGCAGAAGTCAGTAAAAATATAAATAGCACAAGGAACAGTCTTGATTTACTGGACATATACAGAACACCAAATCCAACAGAGATTATATTTTTCTTAAATATCATAAGAACATTTTAAAAAGTTGACCACATGCTTGTCCATAAAGCAAGTCTCAATAAATTTCAAAGAATGTGTACAAACAAAACATGTTCCCTGATCACAAAGCAATTAATTAGAAATAACAAAGAACTTTGAAAACTATGTATGCTTGAGAGATTTAAGAAATTGCTCCTAAATAACTCCAGGGTCAAAAGAGAAATACTAGTGCTCTCACTCCCTCTTGTGAGAACACTGGAATCACCACTAACTGCTGAACAATCATCGACAGGAAGACACTGGAACTCACCAAAAAACATACTGCACACCCAAAGCCAAAGGAGAAGCTACAATGAGACGGCAGGAGGGGTGCAATCACAATAAAATCAAAACCCGTAACAGCTGGGTGGGTGACTCACAGACTGGAGAACACTTATACCACGGAAGTCCACCCACTGGAGTGAAGGTTCTGAGCCCCACGTCAGTCTTCCGAACCTGGGGGTCTGGCAATGGGAGGAGGAATTCCTAGAGAATCAGACTTTGAAGGCTAGTGGGATTTGATTGCAGGACTTTGACAGGACTGGGGGAAACAGAGACTCCACTCTTGGAGGGCACAAACGAGTGTGTGCATCAGGACCCAGGGAAAGGAGCAGTGACCCCAGGGGAGACTGAACCAGACCTGCCTGCTAGTGTTGGGGGGTCTCCTGCAGAGGCAGGGTGTGGCTCTGTCTCACTGTGAGGACAAGGACACTGGAAGCAGAAGTTCTTGGACGTGCTCCTTGGCGTGAGCCCTCCCAGAGACCCCCAGTAGCCCCACCAAAGAGCCCGGGTAGGCTCCAGTGTAGGGTTGCCTCATGCCAAACAACCAACAGGGAGAGGACACAGCCCCACCCATCAGCAGGCAAGCGGATTAAAGTTTTACTGAGCTCTGCCCACCAGAGCAACAGCCAGCTTGACCCACCACAGGTCCCTCCCATCAGGAAACTTGAACAAGCCTCTTAGATAGCCTCATCCACCAGAGGGCAGACAGCAGAAGCAAGAACTACAATCCTACAGGCTGTGGAACAAAAACCACATTCATAGAAAGATAGACAACATGAAAAGGCAGAGGGCTATGTACCAGATGAAAGAACAAGATAAAACCCAATAAAAACAACTAAATGAAGTGGAGATAGGCAACCTTCCAGAAAAAGAATTCAGAATAACGATAGTGAAGATGATCCAGGACCTCGGACAAACAATGGAGGCAAAGATCGAGAAGATGCAAGAAATGTTTAACATAGACCTAGAAGAATTAAAGAACAAACAAACAGAGATGAACAATACAATAATTGAAATGAAAACTACACTAGAAGGAATCAATAGCAGAATAACTGAGGCAGAAGAACAGATAAGTGACCTGGAAGACAGAATGGTGGAATTCACTGCTGCAGAACAGAATAAAGAAAAAAGAATGAAACGAAATGAAGACAGCCTAAGAGACCTCTGGTACAACATTAAATTTAAAAACATTCGTATTATAGGGGACCCAGAAGGAGAAGAGAGAAAGGACCTGAGAAAATATTTGAAGAGATTATAGTCGAAAACTTCACATGGGAAAGGAAATAGCCACCCAAGTCCAGGAAGCACAGAGAGTCCCATACAGGATAAACCCAAGGAGAAACACACCGAGACACATGGTAATCAAAATGGCAAAAATTAAAGAAAAAGAAAAATTATTGAAAGCAGCAAGGGAAAAATGACAACATACAAGAGAACTCCCATAAGGTTAACAGCTGATATCTCAGCAGAAACTCTACAAGCCAGAATAGAATAGCATGATATACTTAAAGTGATGAAAGGGAAAAACCTACAACCAAGATTACTCGACCTGGCAAGGATCTCTTTCAGAGTCGATAGAGAAATCAAAAGCCTTACAGAGAAGCAAAAGCAAAGAGAATTCAGCACCACCAAACCAGCTCTAAAACAAATGCTAAAGGAACTTCTCTAAGTGGGAAACACAAGAGAAGAAAAGGACCTACAAAAAACAAACCCAAAATGATTAAGAAAATGGGAATAGGAACATACAGATAGATAATTACCTTAAACGTGAATGGATTAAATGCTCCAACCAAAACACACAGGCTTGCTGAATGGATACAAAAACAAGACCCAATGTGGGATCTTCCCGGACCGGGGCACGAACCCGTGTCCCCAGCATTGGCAGGCGGACTCTCAACCACTGCACCGCCAGGGAAGCCAAAAAAAAAAAACAAACAAAAAAAACAAGACCCATATATATGCTGTCTACAAGAGACCCACTTCAGACCTAGGGACACATACAGACTGAAACTGAGGGGATGGAAAAAGATATTCCATGCAAATGGAAATCAAAAGAAAGCTGGAGTGGCAATACTCATATCAGACAAAATAGACTTTAAAATAAAGAATTTTACAAGAGACAAGGAAGGACACTACATAATGATCAGAGGATCAATCCAAGAAGAAGATATAACAATTATAAATATATATGCACCCAACATAGGAACACCTCAATACATAAGGCAACTACTAACAGCTATAAAAGAGGAAAGCGACAGTAACACAATAATAGTGGGGGACTTTAACACCTCACTTACACCAATGGAAAGATCATCAGACAGAAAATTAATAAGGAAACAGAAGCTTTAAATGACACAATAGACCAGATAGATTTAACTGATATTTATAGGACATTCCATCCAAAAACAGCAGATTACACTTCCTTCTCAAGTGCACACGGAACATTCTCCAGGATAGATTACATCTTGGGTCACAAATCAAGCCTCAGTAAATTTAAGAAAATTGAAATCATATCAAGCATCTTTTCTGACCACAACACTATGAGATTAGAAATGAATTACAGGGGAAAAAAATGTAAAAAACACAAACACACGGGGGCTAAACACTATGTTACTAAATAACCAAGAGATTACTGAAGAAATCAAAGAGGAAATCAAAAAATACCCAGAGACAAATGACAATGAAAACACGATGATCCAAAACCTATGGGATGCAGCAAAAGCAGTTCTAAGAGCGAAGTTTATAGCTATACAAGCCTACCTCAGGAAACAAGAAAAATTTCAAATAAACAATCCAACCTTACACATAAAGGAACTAGAGAAAGAAGAACAAACAAAACCCAAAGTTAGCAAAAGGAAAGAAATCATAAAGATCAGAGCAGAAATAAATGAAATAGAAACAAAGAAAACAATAGCAAAGATCAATAAAACTAAAAGGTAGTTCTTTGAGAAGATAAACAAAATTGATAAACCATTAGCCAGACTCATCAAGAAAAGAAGGGAGAAGACTCAAATCAATAGAATTAGAAATGAAAAAGAAGTAACAACTGACACTGCAGAAATACAAAAGATCATGAGAGATTACTATAAGCAACTCTATGCCAATAAAATGGACAACCTGGAAGAAATGGAGAAATTCTTAGAAATGCACAAACTGCCAAGACTGACTCAGGAAGAAATAGAAAATATGAATAGACCAATCACAAGCACTGAAATTGAAACTGTGATTAAAAATCTTCCATCAAACAAAAGCCCAGGACCAGATGGCTTCACAGGCGAATTCTATCAAACATTTAGAGAAGAGCTAACACCCATCCTTCTCAAACTCTTCCAAACAATATCAGAGGAAGGAACACTCCCAAACTCATTCTACGAGGCCACCATCACCTTGATACCAAAACCAGGCAAGGATGTCACAAAGAAAGAAAACTACAGGCCAATATCACTGATGAACATAGATGCAAAAATCCTCAACAAAATACTAGCAAACAGAATCCAACAACACATTAAAAGGATCATACACCATGATCAAGTGGGATTTATCCCAGGGATGCAAGGATTCCTCTATGCAAATCAGTCAATGTGATACAGCATATTAACAAATTGAAGAATAAAAACCATATGATCATCTCAATAGATGCAGAAAAAGCTTTTGACAAAATTCCACACCCATTTATGATAAAAACTCTCCAGAAAGTGGGCATAGAGGGAACCTACCTCAACATAATAAAGGCCATATATGACAAACCCACAGCAAATATCATTCTCAAAGGTGAAAAACTGTAAGCATTTCCTCTAAGATCAAGAACAAGACAAGGATGTCCACTCTCACCACTATTATTATTATTATTTACTTTTTTTTTTTTTTGCGGTACATGGGCCTCTCACTGTTGTGGCCTCTCCCGTTGCAGAGCACAGGCTCTGGACGTGCAGGCTTAGCGGCCATGACTCATGGGTCCAGCCGCTCTGTGGCATGTGGGATCTTCCCGAACCGGGGCACGAACCCGTGTCCCCTGCATTGGCAGGCGGGCTCTCAACCACTGCACCACCAGGGAAGCCCCTCACCACTATTATTCAACATAGTTTTGGAAGTCCTAGCCAAGGCAATCAGAGAAGAAAAAGAAATAAAAGGATTACAAATTAGAAAAGAAGAAGTAAAACTGTCAGTGCTTGCAGATGACATGACAGTATACATAGAGAATCCTAAAGATGCCACCAGAAAACTACTAGAGCTAATCAATGAATTTGGTAAAGTTGCAGGATACAAAATTAATGCACAGAAATCTCCTGCATTCTTATACACTAATGATGAAAAATCTGAAAGAGAAATTAAGGAAACACTCCCATTTACTATTGCAACAACAACAAAAAAACACCTAGGAATAAACCTACCTAGGGAGACAAAAGACCTGTATGCAGAAAATTATGACACTGATGAAAGAAATTAAAGATGATACCAACAGATGGAGAGATATACCATGTTCTTGGATTGGAAGAATCAATATTGTGAAAATGACTATACTACCCAAAGCAATCTATGGATTCAATGCAATCCCTATCAAATTACCAATGGCATTTTTTACGGAACTAGAACAAAAAATCTTAAAATTTGTATGGAGACACAAAAGACCCCGAATAGCCAAAGCAGTCTTGAGGGAAAAAAACGGAGCTGGAGGAATCAGACTCCCTGACTTCGGACTATACTTCAAAGCTACAGTAATCAAGACAATATGGTACTGGCACAAAAACAGAAACATAGATCAATGGAACAAGATAGAAAGCCCAGAAGTAAACCCACGCACCTGTGGTCAACTAATCTATGACAAAGGAGGCAAAGATATACAATGGAGAAAAGACAGTCTCTTCAATAAGTGCTGCTGGGAAAACTGGACAGCTACGTGTAAAAGAATGAAATTAGAACACTCCCTAACACCATACACAAAAATAAACTCAAAATGGATTAGAGACCTAAATGTAAAACCAGACACTATAAAACTCTTAGAGGAAAACATAGGAAGAACACTCTTTGACATAAATCACAGCAAGATCTTTTTGATCCACCTCCTAGAGTAATGGAAAAAAAAACAAAAATAAACAAATGGAACCTAATGAAACTTAAAAGCTTTTGCACAGCAAACGAAACCATAAACAAGACAAAAAGACAGCCCTCAGAATGGGAGAAAATATTTACAAATGCATCAATGGACAAAGGATTAATATCCAAAATATATAAACAGCTCATGCAGCTCAATATTAAAGAAACAAACAACCCAATCCGAAAATGGGCAGAAGACCTAAATAGACATTTCTCCAAAGAAGAGATATAGATGGCCAAGAAGCACATGAAAAGCTGCTCTACGTCACTAATTATTAGAGAAAAGCAAATCAAAATTACAGTGAGGCATCACCTCACACCAGTTCAAATGGGCATCATCAGAAAATCTACAAGCAACAAATGCTGGAGAGGGTGTGCAGAAAAGGGAACCCTCTTGCACTGTTGGTGGGAATGTAAATTGATACAGCCACTATGGAGAATAGTATGGAGCTTCCTTAAAAAACTAAAAATAGGGCCTCCCTGGTGGCGCACTGGTTGGGAGTCCGCCTGCCGATGCGGGGGATGCGGGTTCGTGCCCCGGTCTGGGAGGATCCCATATGCCGCGGAGCGGCTGGGCCCGTGAGCCATGGCCGCTGGGCCTGTGCGTCCGGAGCCTGTGCTCCGCAGCGGGAGGGGCCGCGGCGGTGAGAGGCCCGCGTACCGCAAAAAAAAAAAAAAAAAAAAAAAAACTAAAAATAGAATTACCATATGACCCAGCAATCCCACTACTGGGCATATACCCAGAGAAAACCATAATTCAAAAAGACACATGCAGTTTTCCCTGGTGGCGCAGTGGTTGAGAGTCCGCCTGCCGATGCAGGGGACACGGGTTCGTGTCCCAGTCTGGGAAGATCCCACGTGCCGCGGAGCAGTTGGGCCCGTGAGCCATGGCCACTGAGCCTGCGCGTCTGGAGCCTGTGCTCCGCAACGGGAGAGGCCACAACAGTGAGAGGCCCGCGTATCGCAAAAAAAAAAAAAAAAAACACAAAAAAAAACACATGCACCCCAATGTTCACTGCAGCACTATTTACAATAGCCAGGTTATGGAAGCAACCTAAATGCCCATCAACAGACGAATGGATAAAGAAGATGTGGTACATATATACAATGGAATATTAGCCAAAAAAGGGAACAAAATTGGGTCATTTGTAGAGACGTGGATGGATCTAGAGACTATCATACAGAGTGAAGTAAGTCAGAAAGAGAAAAACAAATATCGTATATTAACACATATATGTGGAATCTAGAAAAATGGTACAGATGAACCGGTTTGCAGGACAGAAATTGAGACAGATGTAGAGAACAAACGTATGGACACTAAGGGCAGAAAGCAGTGGGGGGTGGTGGTGTGACGAACTGGGAGATTGGGATTGACATGTATACACTGATGTGTAGAAAATTGATGACTAATAAGAACCTGCTGTATAAAAAAATAAATAAAATTAAATTCAGAAAAAAAATAGTAATGGGAAATAAGTAAATTAGGTGACAGTACCCATTTCACAGGTGAGGAAAATAAGACTTGACAAAGACCACATGACTAGAAAGTGAAAGAAGAGGACAAATGGGAAAATTAATTGGTTTAGGAACTCAAGAGATAACAGTTATGGCCCTTGCTTTGCCATTAATCTGTATAGGTGGCCTTTCCCTCTTGGCCTGTTGCTTCATCTGATGTTCTGGAGGGGTCCTTCGAGCTATCCACTATGAAATGATAAGGTCTCTCCATTTCCTTTCACAGCCTCTTCACCTGGGAGGCTTCCTAAACCTGATGCGCAGGCCATAAACCAGACCAATCTAATCAGAATGTGGAAAAGAGGGTGGAAGTTGGGGATCAGCATTTTGCAAAAGTCCCGTGAGATTCCAGTGAGCATCCAAGGTTGAGAACCAATGTATTAGAAGTCCCTGAGGGGCAGGCAGACTGCCTTACTCTGCCCCCCATTCCGTATCCTCCATCACCTACTCCTCAGGTGCCTCCTCCCTGTCCTAGGGCTGCTGCTGAAGCTCCAGTCAGGCCACGCCCCTTAACTGCTTTCCCCTATATTTGCTGTTCCCTCCCTGTTGACGGCCCTAATGGATTCTGCAGGTTAAACATTCACAGCCGGGAATTCCCTAGTGGTCCAGTGGCTGCCTTTCCCCTGCAGGGGGCAGGGGTTCGATCCCTGGTGGGGAATCCCACAAGCCCCATGGTGCAGCCAGAAAAAAAACAAACAACCTTCACAGCCATCTCTAGCTGCCTTAGGATTAGCCTGTCAGACAATGGCAGAAACCGCTCTTACTCCTGATTCTAATGGAATAATTTACAGTAAATGGTCTCCATTCCACCAAGGAGCCCAGTCTCCTTAGGCAAATGGAGGTGAGCAAGGGCTGCCTCTAATGGGATGCAGGAGCAGAAATGTGCTGTCCGAATGGAGTGGGTGTCACAGCAGCTGCTGTATTAAGTGAGACAATGAAGGCTTCAAATCCTTCTTGTAAACTAACCACTCCTGGTGAGATGCAGCCAAGAGCCATACAGAACCCAGGCCACAGGCTCCAGGGTGGGATTTCCAATTAGAAAGGGCCCCAGGGGAGGTGACTGGGGGGTGGGGGTCCCCCTCTTCCCTGTTGACTTCCTACATCCTTCTTCCTCCTCCCCTTCTTCCCACCCCTTCACACCCTCACCCCTGCTCTGCCCTAGTGTTTGAAAGGATTCTGTGGAGCCTTATTCCTACTCAGTTTAAGAGAGAAGTTCCGTTCCAAACCCTTGCTCTGGGCTCAGCTAAGATTAAGATGCCTGATACCACCTGGCACTGGTGACTTCCTGGGAACCAAAACTCTGAGGACTCATTGATCAGGGAACATTTTCCATGTCCATAAACTTTACCATCAAGAGGGATGCTGCTCAGCATTGTTTATCCATTATTAATTTCCTCATTCAATAAATATTTATTTTCAACACAAACAAGGTGAATCCCACGTTTCTTCTACAAGCTGTGTACAGCCCAGCAGCAGAGAGAAATATGTGCACATGGCGGGACACTCACTGGAGCTATAGCTCAGATGTCACAGAGGTGGCACTGACAAGATCCCCTTGTCAATATGCTCCAGTTCATGTTCATTTGGTCATTGGCGACCATATAAGTTGCAGTATGCAAGGAGGAGACTTCTGGAAGGAAAGAGAATTAGACTGTGGCCATTCCCCTGGTTGATGTTAACTAGACTTATTGTGGTGATCATTTTGCACTATATACAAATATCTAATCATCATGTTGTACACGTGAAACTAATTAATATATCAATTATATCTATTAAAAAAATTTAGTAAGTGGTGAGGGGAGACCAGCATGGTAGACACAGACACTTTTTGCTTACGACTAATTTCTAGACTCCACCTGCTGGCAGACGTAGGACACTCCTCAACATACTGTTAACACTGTGTACATTGATTCCAGAAATGGGTGGGACTGAGCTTGCCTGTGAAGGTCCCCCCCACGCCTACAGTTGAGCTTGGCAGGACAAAGGTAAACAGTAATACTTGCAACGCCTTAACCTTCTGAAGACAACACTGAGACAATTTAAGGATTGAATGGGAGGTAGAAGATAGGTTTGATGGCCTACCTCCCCTTTCTGGGAAAAGTTCTGTCTCCATGTGGTTTAGACCACCTTGTTGGAACCACAAGGGTCTGACCCACCCCTCAGGCCAGTGTTGATTGATCCAAGAATTTACACCGAACCCAAGTTCCAACCCAGAGACTAAGCTTAGTCCGCCACATTCCTCCTCAAGAATTTGAACGAGTAAACTAAGAAACCAAGATTAAGAACCACACTATCAGATAGTAGAGATATTGGACTTAAAAGGTCATTGTAATGGGTCAAATTTTTGTGTTCCCCCAAGTTCATATGTTGAAACCTAATCCCCAATGTGACGGTGTTTAGAGGTGGGGCCTTTGGTTGGTAATTAGGCCAAGAGGGCGGTTATGCAAGGGAGGATAAACATTAGAAGTTGAATAATGGGAAATTCCCTGGCGGTCCAGTGGTTAGGACTCAGCGCTTTCACTGCCCAGGGCCCGGGTTCAATCCCTGGTCAGAGAACTCAGGTCTCATAAGCCACATGGCACACCTAGAAAAAAATTTTTTTTGATTAATGTAATTAAACACATTAACCAATTAAAGGAGAAAAAAAGAATTATTATCTCAATAGATGCAAAAAATAATAAAAGTCACTCATCATTTAAGAAACAAAAGAGGAATGAAAGAAGGATGGATGTATAGGAGGGAAAAAAAGAGATAAACCTAGAATATAAGGGAACTTAGGTTTGTGGGGTATGCACAAAAGAAATAACAGTCGATGACATATTTAACAATGAAATGTTAGTCATTCCCTTAAACGGACAAGAATGCTCACTATTATCACTTTTCATCAACACGCTACTGGAGGTTCTAACCAGAGTGGTAAGAAATAAAAGTCATAATAATTGGAAAGGAAGAAACAAAATGGTCATTGTTTATGGACGATATTATTGTCTAATGGAAAATCCCAAAGAATTGACAAAAAGAATTATATTTTTCAAAATAGAAAGTTTAGCACTATTGTCATATAATATCAATACACAAATTTCTATTGCATTTTCAGAGAACAGCATCAAATTCTGCTGTCATCAATTTTAGCTTAGAAATGATCCCCAAGTTCAGGGTCCCAGGCACACTTTAATTCTCTTGAGTCTTCACACATAGTCAAAATTCCCTGCTGGCGGCTCCCTGCTTGTTTTTAAAGGAAAGCTTTTAAAGAGGATATTCACAGTTAAATGTCATCAGGAAGACAGTGTAAGTGCAATCCGGTTGCTAACACTTTGTCTCAGTCTATTTTCCCTTAATAGCCGTTTCAATACTATCAGCCTAAATGAAGACAAAGAAGATCCAAAAAGATATAAAATATCCACCACTAGAAGAGTTAGTATGATTCATTGCATTTAAGTTCAAATAACTGCTTTTGGAAAAGGATAAATGGAGAAGGGCTGGTTTAATAAGCCCTCTAATGATAATAGCCCTAGAAGCTGTTGTCAATTACCTACGTTTCTCTGGTTAAGAAAAAGAAAAAAAAAAAAAAGGCAAAGGGTGTCATAAATTGCATTCCTCAGAACATACTGTCTGCATCCACCCCATTCCAAAATAGCCAGATAAAATAAATGGAACATTGGTAAATTAAAAATCCAGAGAAGAGTGATAAGAGCCAAATCAGATAAAGAACGTATGATAACTACCCTGAACTTGGTGTTTATTTTTCCCATCTAGGACTTTACACTTTTACTACATGTTTCTATTACAAACATACACACTTTTTAAACTTTAAATAAACAGCACCATACTTCACACCTTCTCTGCAAGTTTCTTCTTGCAAAATAATTTTTAGTCTTATTCATGTTTACATGTGTAGCTCTATTTCATTCATTTAAATTTCTGAATTGTATTACATTGTACTTATCCATTTCCTCTTGAGGGACATTTAAAGATTTTTTTATATATGCTATTGTAATAAACATTATTGAACATAAAGGGAAATTTTAAAACATACAAATCCTATGACGCATCTTCAGAGCTTTTGACTTATAGGTCAAAGACAACCATATAAAAACCACCACTACCACCTGTGATTCTAATGTTCAGATCAGTTTTTCAACCATTGAAGGTTGACCCCATCTCCACTCACCACCTCTCTCCCTACACCACTTTACAATTAAGTCCCTGGAAGTTTACAAAGTCCCTAGAAGTTTGAACATGCTCAAGGTCAGAGAAAGATCCATGGATTTTGCAGCCATCATGTGCTAAACTTTAGATAGGTCCTGTGGATATAAAATAATAAAGAAGAAGACAGAAAAAACCCTGCCTTCCTTGAGCTTATCATCTAGACCAGTGCTTTTCAAACTTTTATGTGCATATGAATCACCCGGGGATCTTAAGGCATAGATGCTGATTCACAAATCTAGGTGGGCCCGAGATTCTGCATTACTAATCAGCTCCCAGGTAATGCTGCTGGCCCATGGACCGGACTTTGCATGGCAAGGAGTGGAACAGCTTCAAGGCTAAGACTAAAATGCAGGTTTCCTGACTCTCTGATAACCTGGGGCCAGGGTCTGATTCCCTAAGCGGCTCCCCAAAGACAAATTTACTGGTTACTTGAGGGTGAATATTCTGCAAGCGTTTGATGGAATTCCTTTCAAGACCAAAATTAAGGAAACCTAAAGAAAAATAAATTTTAAAAAAGAACATATGATATTTTAGCCTGGAGAAGCAAAGACTCACAGGGGAACCCAAGTGAAAGCTTTCTTTCAATGTTTGAAGTGGGGGCCACATATTTAAATACCTACAAGACCAGATAGAACATTCAAATTAATGTGGACTTCGTGTAGAACACATGTATATATCATGTAAAAAGACACAACTCAGCTCTAATTGTTTTTTGCTAGTCACAAGGCCAGCCCAGCATTTATGGAATGTCACATTTTTTAAAAAGAAACGGGGAAAATATGGATTTTACAAGAAATTTAGATATTTAAATTTTTATTTTTTTAATTAAACCTAAATATTCTGGAACCAATTCCTACGTGGGAGTGTGATTTCCCCCACATCACCAATGAACAATTCTCCGACAGCAACTGGGTGTCCTACAGTTCAACTCTATTCTGACACTATTTACCCAGAGATAGCATCAGATTCCACAAGTTAAGGGCTCAGTCCCACAAGATGGCTCCCACTCAAATACCAGCCTCAAGTCCATGTTGTTACCTGATCTTCTGACCAACTGGCTATAAATCAGAGGCTCCCGCTACCCTCTCTTTGGGTTCAATTAATTTGCTAAACCAGCTCACAGAATTTAGAAAATCAATTTACTCACCAGATGAGTGGTTTATTACCGAGGATATTAAAGCACAGGAATCAACAGCCAGATGAAGAGATTCATAGGGTGAGGTTGAGAACAAAGAAATTTCAGTCCTGTTGGAGTTTGGAGCCCAGCACGGTGGTATGTAGACGCACTCTGCTTCACCAACCAGGAAGCTTTCTGAAACCCCTCCTTTTAAATTTTAATGGTGGCTTCACTACACAGGCATGGTTGATTAAATCCTTAGGCATTGGTGATTAATTCAACCTGCAGAACCTTTCTCCTCCTCCTGGGTAATCAGGGAGTGGGGCTGAAAGTTTCAACCCTCTAATCAAGGTGGTTCCCCTGATAACCGCCCCCCCCCATCCTTACTTACTTTCCAAAATCACCTCATTAACATAAACCCAACTGCTGTGGAAAGAGGCTTGTTATGAATAACAAGGCACCCATTTCACTTCTATGGCCCTGAAGCATTTTTTCAGGAATTGAGGACAAGAGACAAAATACTGTAACAAAACATGCTCCATTGGTCTTACAGTTTAGGAAACTCCCAAGGGTTTGGGAACTGTGAGCCAGGAACTGTGGATGAAGACCAAATATATTTATTGTGAATTTTTATGAGTCAGGAATTTAGAAATGGCTTGTCCGAGCAGTTCTAGCTCAGGATCTCTCTCATGAGGTCACAATCTGATGCTAGCTGGGTCTGCAGTCATCTTAAGCTTTGAGAAGAATCTACTCCCAAGGTGGCTCACTCACGTGGTTGGCAAGTTGATCCGGGCAATTGGTGGGAGGCCTCACTTTGTCTCCATGTGGGCCTCTCCACAGGACTGCTTGAGTGTCATCATGGCATGGTGACAGGTTTCCCCAGTCAGGGAGACCAAGGTGAAAAGCTGCAACGCTTTTAGACAAGCCTTAGAATTCAAGCACCACCACTTTCATCGCATTCTATTCATTATACAAACTAGCTGTGATTAACAAGTTTGTGTGTACCAGGTGTGGATCACTGAAGGTATTTTTTGGAGGCTGGCTATCACAGGCTGTACGTTGCTTTTCCTTGTTTTTGTTTTGTTTTGTTTAGCGTGATTTATTCTGGAGATCTCTCCATATTGCTACATAGAAAACTTCCTGACCCTTTAGAAAGCTGTAAAATATTCTATGGCAGGATATACTATTCCTCTATTGATAGATATGTATTGTTACATTGACTTTTTTGTTTCATTTTGCTATTAGAAATAACACATCAGAGAATAATAACCTGGCACTTATGTCTCTTCATAAGTGTTCAAGTGTATCTGCAGGAGAGATTCCTAAGAACTAGAACTGTTCAGTCAAAAGGTGAATACATCTATTATTTGATAGATAATGCCAAATTCCCTTCCGTAGGAAATGTGTGTAAATTTGTACTTTCATCACCCATGTATGAAAGTGCGTGTTTCAGCACAACCTTCTCAATAGTGATTACAGTCAAGTTCTAGGATTTTTGCCAATAGATATGTTATCTTAGTAAAGTTTACATGTGCATTTCTTTTTTTGATTAAGGTTTAGTTTAGCTATCTTTTTAGATGTTTACAATGTGGTGTATGTTATGTGAACTGATATAACTGGACTTTTGACCAATGTTTTCTAATGCATTATTAAAACTTTTTCTCCTGTGTTCTTGTATTAAGGAGATTAGCCATTTATTTGCAATAAGATTTGCATATTTCTTCCCAGCTTGTTTCCACTTAGTGTTGTTTGCCTTGTAGAGGATTTATGTTGTTTTTATGTTGTGTTTTATGTTTCTATAGTATATCCTGCAATAGAATATTGTACAGCTATATAAAGAATAAGGAAGTTTTCTATGTAGCAATATAGAGAGACCTCCAGGATAAATCATATTAAAAAAAACAAAAAAAGAGTTTACAGAATGTAAACAAAAAATCTTAAAATTTGTATGGAGACACAAAAGACCCCAAATAGCCAAAGCAGTCTTGAGGGTAAAAAAACGGAGCTGGAGGAATCAGACTCCCTGACTTCGGACTACACTACAAACCTACAGTAATCAAGACAATATGGTACTGCCACAAAAACAGAAATATAGATCAATGGAACAGGATAGAAAGCCCAGAGAAACCCACGGACCTAAGGTCAACTAATCTATAATAAAGAAGGCAAGGATATACAATGGAGAAAAGACAGTCTCTTCAATAAGTGGTGCTGGGAAAACTGGACAGCTACATGTAAAAGAATGAAATTAGAACACTCCCTAACACCATACACAAAAATAAACTCAAAATGGATTTGAGACCTAAATGTAAGACTGGACACTATAAAACTCTTAGAAGAAAACATAGGAAGAACACTCTTTGACATAAATCACAGCAAGATCTTTTTTTGATCCACCTCCTAGAGTAATGGAAATAAAAACAAAAATAAACAAATGGTACCTAATGAAACTTAAAAGCTTTTGCAAAGCAAAGGAAACTACAAACAAGATGAAAAGACAACCCTCAGAATGGGAGAAAATATTTGCAAATGAATCAATGGACAAAGGATTAATCTCCAAAATATATAAACAGCTCATGCAGCTCAATATTAAAAAAACAAACAACCCAATCCAAAAATGGGCAGACATTTCTAAATAGACATTTCTCCAAAGAAGACATACAGATGGCCAAGAAGCACATGAAAAGCTCCTCAACATCACTAATTATTAGAGAAATGCAAATCAAAACTACAATGAGGTATCACCTCACACCCGTTAGAATGGGCATCATCAGAAAATCTACAAGCAACAAATGCTGGAGAGGGTGTGGAGAAAAGGGAACCCTCTTACACTGTTGGTAGGAATGTAAATTGATACAGCCACTATGGAGAACAGTATGGAGGTTCCTTAAAAAACTAAAAATAGAATTACCATATGACCCAGCAATCCCACTACTGGGTATATACCCAGAGAAAACCATAATTCAAAAAGACACATGCACCCCAATGTTCATTGCAGCACTATTTACAATAGCCAGGTCATGGAAGCAACCTAAATGCTCATTGACAGACGAATGGATAAAGAAGATGTGGTACATATATACAATGGAGTATTACTCAGCCATAAAAAGGAACGAAATTGGGTCATTTGTTGAGACGTGGATGGATCTAGAGACTGTCATACAGAATGAAGTAAGTCAGAAAAACAAATATCGTATATTAACGCATATATGTGGAACCTAGAAAAATGGTACAGATGAACCGGTTTGCAGGGCAGAAACAGAGACACAGAGGTAGAGATCAAGCGTATGGACACCAAGGGGGGAAAGTGGTGGGGAGGGTGGGGGCGTGGGATGAATTGGGAGATTGGGATTGACATATATACACTAACATGTATAAAATGGATAACTAATAAGAACCTGCTGTATAAAAAAAAATAAGATTCAAAAATTCAAAAAAAAAAAAAGAACGTAAACAAAGGACGTTGCAGCCATTCAACCTTCAGCCACTGCAGCAGCTTCCCCCCATCCACACAGCGCACCCGGAGGGGGTTCAGGATGGAGAGAAAACAGGATGCTCGCCATAGATAGTTAACATGCATGTCAAAGGAAGAATTTAAATAAGCCCAGACTCTTGCATCTTCTCATACACAGAAAAGTGCTAAATTCATTAACTTGGGATGTCTGGTTTTTCCTTAATTAGCAGTAATACTGATATTTTGATGTTCGACTACTTTTTTTTTTTTTTTGCAAAAACTCCTATATATCCTGACTCCTCCCTTATCTCTGAGAAGATGTATCCCAGGGTTAAATCCTCATTATGTCCGTAAATAAAGCAGAATCCTCAACTTTTAGTTGTGCATTTTTTTTCAGTCAACAGTAGTATATCAAGGCATATGCTATGAGATATGGGTTCAAATTTTTAACTGGTTTCAAATAACTGAAAAGTATTCCCATTTATTAAAAAGTCCATCTTTGTTCCACAGACTTGATGTTCTTCTATGTATTTGAATTTATTTCTGACTTTCTTTTCAATTCTATTTGTCGGTCTATTCATGCCATTATTACAATATTTTAATTATTCAAATTCTATAGTATATTTCAATACCTGATGGGGCTAAAACCCCCCATACAGCTATTTGTTTGTGGCTGTTCTTTTACTTTTCATGTAAATTTTAGAAACAGCTCGTCTGGTTTTATGGGGAAAAAATACCTGATCTCATTAAATTCATACCTTAGCCAAGGGAGAACCAACATCTTTCTGTTGTCTTCTTATCCAAGAACATATCCATCCATTTGTCAGTCTCCTTTTGGCTCTGTAGGGGAGCAGAATTTGCCACCCTAAAATATGTCTCTACGGCATATTGTTTTAGGCTGGTTATTTTCTGAGAAAAGGCAGACTTGGGAAAAACTCTGAAACCCCAGTGACATTTACATTTGTAAGGGAAAACGCCAATTGTAAGGGTGTCTCCCTCTCTGTACCAGGAAGAGGATGAAAAAAGCTCTAGAAACTCTTATCAATGGAGAAGTCTTAAATCTGCAACGCAATCACCCTTGTTCACTGTGCTTTTCTTGGTAACCTCCCAGAACTGACTCTCCCCACCTTGATCATCCTTTTTTTTTATATATATAAATTTATTTTTATTTTTGGTTGTGTTGGGTCTTCGTTGCTGCGCAGGCTTTTCTCTGGTTGCAGCGAGCGGAAGCTACTCTTGGTTGCCGTGGGTGGACTTTTTGCAGTGGCTTCTCTCGTTGTGGAGCACAGGCTCTAGGTGCGTGGGCTTGTGTAGTTGTGGCACGTGGGCTCAGTAGTTGTGCCTCATGGGCTGTAGAGCTCAGGCTCAGTAGTTCTGGCGCACAGGCTTAGTTGTTCTGTGGCATGTGGGATCCTCCCCGACCAGTGATCAAACCCGTGTCCCCTGCATTGGCAGGCGGATTCTTAACCACCGCACCACCAGGGAAGCCCCTGATCATCCTCTTTTGTCTTTAGCTGAGAATGGTTTTTAAGGTGAGGGCTTTAGCCATTTTGGTTACTCAGTTTTCCTGGGTCTCTCCCATGTATACATGCTATTTAATTTTTGTTTGATTTTCTGTTAATCTCTAATGTCAATTAAATTATTAGAGCAGCCAGAGGAACTTAGAAATGTAGAGGAAAATTTCTTCCTCCTCTACAGCTCCTTCAAGAATGTTTTAACGTTTTTCCCACTCATCTATTTCTATTGATATTGTAAAAAGGTGCTTTCTCTTCCATGTATCTACTAATGGTTGCTGTACATATAATAACTATTGATTTTTGTATTTTAATTTTATATTACTTTATTAAATTATCTTACTATTTATTCTCATGGGCTGTATGGGAATATAGTCATATTTTGTGCAAATAAAAAGTATTACTCTTTTCAAGTCTTGCAATCTAATGTTGTCACTGTGCTAGCTAACACCTTTAATATGAGAAAATAGTATGGTGAAAGTGGACTAATTTTCTTGTTCTTAACTTTAACGGAATACCTCCAATATTTTCACGTCAGTTTTGGAATGTGTATATATAATACACATTATATATACACATATTTGCATATGTACACATTGTATGTTTTAGAGGTATATATGTATATATGCATGTATTCATTCCATCAATTTGTATTTTATTAAATGTTGAATTTTGTCAAATGCCTTTTTAACATCTATGAGCTTGTCCATATGAGTTTTCTCTGTAAATGATTAATGTTTTCTAATATTGAACCATTCACATATTCCTGGAATAAACTCTACTTGATCATAATGTATTAATTTTTAAATGTAGTGTTGGATCTTTTTTTTTTTTTTAGGGGTACGCGGGCCGCTCACTGTTGTGGCCTCTCCCGTTGCGGGGCACAGGCTCCAGACGCGCAGGCTCAGCGGCCATGGCTCACAGGCCCAGCCGCTCCGCGGCATGTGGGATCTTCCCGGACCGGGGCACGAACCCCTGTCCCCTGCATTGGCAGGCAGACTCTCAACCACTGCGCCACCAGGGAAGCCCTGGATCTTTTCTTAATAATTTATTTAGGACTTTTAAATTGATATCCGTAAGTTTGCTGTTGTTTTGATTCTAAAATTGCATTCAACATTTTCCTTTTGTTTCTATGCTCTAGAACAGCTCAAATAGTTTTCTGAGGGTCACACCTTTGGCAACTTTTTTTTTAATGAAATCTGGTCTGTTAAGACTTTGTCTTCCTAGGGTCATCTTTGGTAAATTATATTTTCATAGAGATTATCCATTTCAGGTCTTCAAACTCCTTTGCATTTAATTGTATAAATCAATTTCTTATGATTATTAAAATTCTATTTCTGGATTATTCTCTTTTGTTATTTTGTATTTTGAGTATTTATGCTGTCTCCCCTAGCTACTAGTTTTTCTAACTCCAAAATCAGCAAACTTTTTTGTACAGGGGCTGATAGTAAACATTTTAGGCTTTGCAGACCAAGCACATTATGTAGGTACTTATATAAAAGAGAAAAAATTTTCTACACGATTTTTATTGATGACATTCATAATATAATATAGTAATACTATATTAAGTACTTTTTTAAAAAAAGTAATATTGATCCACTAATGAGAAAAAGGAAATTCTTTTTTAGGAGATAAAATATTGCTTAATTGGGGTTCAAAGTGTGTGTTTCCTGTCATTCAAAACATTACAAATGTTCATCTGTTAATGCTGATCTGTAATGAGATTTACATGTTTCATATTTGAAAGTGCCTTTTTACACAGATGGGTACTGCCAAATACTGATATCAATCCATGAGCATCTGATTTTAATTAAGTATATTAATCACTGGGAAGGCATTTATAGAATTCTATTAAATTCTCTGATATTTGCCTTTTAGCATGTCATTACTTTGCAGACTAAACACTTGCAATTGAAGGTTAGGTGGAAGCTCCTCAACTTCACAGTTAAATAAATTTTGAAATAAGAATTTTTTTTTTGCATTTGCATCGAGGTCCAAAAAAGAGCTTCTGGAACTTTAGTTTGAGCTCACAAAATTTATCTGCTGAAAGGCTGCATGGGAATGGAGGCCTAACTTCTTGTTTTAACTGTTGACAGCACAAGAAGTATAGAAAGTGCTAGGTTGTTGTTGAAATGACTTCACCTCACTATGTTTCCCATAAAAGCACTGTTTTATCTTATAATTTTAGGGTAAGCTCATTACGAACCATCAAGTCTGCTGTAAAGGCTAATGTCCAGAGTCATTCAGTACTTGATAACAGTAGTTGAAGGTGGTTCTTCTCATTCAGAAATATTTCAATCTTGGCCCTGAGCTCAAAAAATTTGCAATAAAGTGTTATCGCTAAATCACTGAAGCGTGGTAGAGCAGGTCAGGATATTCAGCTCCTATTTCCGACAAAAATTCACAAAACTGATGATGGTTAAGTCCATAAGAATAAATGAAGTTCACTGTTGACACTACTGGTTTTATAACACATGATAGATTCAAGCATTTTCTGCAAAGTACCTGCTGATAATACAATTTGTACAACTATGTCTTTTAATGCTCCACATACATTTTTACTATCAATTGTAACACATCTTAGCAGATTCCATCTTAGGTTGTGCTGAATCAGTGTTTTCTCATCGTCTTTGACAATAACCTCTCCCATAGTTGTTACAGGCAGACTATTCACAAAGGCTAAATTTTCAAACTTGGCATTGACTCTGAATAAACAACTGAACAGTATTGGTAATATCTATTTACGCACTGAGAGAGAAGGAAGACCACTCAATCTTCTGCCCTTTTTTTTTTTTTCTTTTTTTGTGGTACGCGGGCCTCTCACTGTTGTGGCCTCTCCCATTGCGGAGCACAGGCTCTGGACGCACAGGCTCAGCGGCCATGGCTCACGGGCCCAGCCGCTCCACGGCATGTGGGATCTTCCTGGACCGGGGCACGAACCCACGTCCCCTGCATCGGCAGGCAGACTCTCAACCACTGTGCCACCAGGGAAGCCCCATATGTATCATTTTTAAATACCTCATTGTAATTTCCTATCTACTTAACTGCTGCTATGAGGGTCACGGGGACCCTCATTTGTAGGAAGAATGACGCCGCAACTCTATAGTAGAAGCAAGATTTGAAAGCATGGCAGGTTTTACATTAAATATACTGTATAGCTATCTATTCTATCATCTGCCACCGTGTCTAAAATACCTCTGTAGTCCAAACTCATTTATTTGGGTTTTAATTTCTTCTTTAGTCCACTATTAAACTGGACTAGTACCACACAATCTATTAATGGCAATACCTGATCAGAAAGGAGCTGGCATTGACATTTGGAAGCAAAGAGCCCAGACAGGAGCAAATTGGAGTCAAGAAGGGAGGAGGGATACCTGGTGCCCAACAACAGGCTGAAAAGTCAGGTCATTGATGGCCCTTCTTAGTATCTTAAGCAACAACTGTCATTTGTACCTCTGTTTTCCTCAGATAATTCTACCTTATAAGTCATAAAATGTTGGAAAAAATAGTAGCTAATGCTTATTATTACAGTTTTTAAAGACACATCTGTGTTCATTTGGTTTTTATGATGCTGTGATCCTTATACACACACACACACACTGTCTAAACAAGGTTCAGGGGTGAGGCAAACACCTTGTTCCACAAAACATCCAGGCACTTTCAGCGTCTTTCTGCACAGATGAGGTAGGGCTGGGGTTGCAACGTCATGCCTAACCTGGGCTTCAGATTTGGAACCAGTTCATGTGGAAAATGCAAGTGAAATCGCTGAAGCAATGTTGTAAAAAACAGGAACATTTCCATCCGAGCCAGCTGTTCTCCAAGACAATGTCTTCTCCCTCAACATAAAAAACAGGCATAATAATTTTTCTAAATCCACAATATTTACCAAAATTTATGTCTAATACATACCATTCAGGAAACCTGGAATTTAAAGAAACTTAGAGGAAGTTATGTTTATTTTATTCATTTGTTTTTTTTAATAAATTTATTTATTTTTGGCTGCGTCGGGTCTTTGTTGCTGCTCATGGGCTTTCTCTAGTTGCAGCTAGTGGGGGTTCCTCTTCATTGTGGTGTGCAGGTTTCTCATTGCAGTGGCTTCTCTTGTTGCGGAGCATGGGCTCTAGGCCCACAGGCTTCAGTAGTTGTGACTCGTGGGCTCAGCAGTTGTGGCTCGCAGGCTCTAGAGCACAGCCTCAGTAGTTGTGGCAGATGGGCTTAGTTGCTCCGTGGCATGTGGGATCTTCCCAGACCGGGGCTTGAACCTGTGTCCCCTGCATTGGCAGGCGGATTCTTTTTTTTTTTTTTTTAACATCTTTATTGGAGTATAACTGCTTTACAACAGTGTGTTAGTTTCTGCTTTATAACAAAGTTAATCAGTTATACATATGCATATGTTCTCATATCTCTTCCCTCTTGCGTCTCCCTCTCTCCCACCCTCCCTATCCCACCCCTCTAGGTGGTCACAAAGTACCGAGCTGATCTCCCTGTGCTATGCGGCTGCTTCCCACTAGCTATTTTACGTTTGGTAGTGTATATATGTCCATGCCACTCTCACTTTGTCACAACTTACCCTTCCCCTTCCACATATCCTCAAGTCCATTCTCTAGTAGTTCTGTGTCTTTATTCCTGTCTTGCCCCTAGGTTCTTCACGACTTTTTTTCTTTTCTTAGATTCCATATATATGTATTAGCATACGGTATTTGTTTTTCTCTTTCTGACTTACTTCACTCTGTATGACAGACTCTAGGTCCATCCACCTCACTACAAATAACTGAATTTCGTTTCTTTTTATGGCTGAGTAATATTCCATTGTATATATGTGCCACATCTTCTTTATCCATTCATCTGTTGATGGACATTTAGGTTGCTTCCATGTTCTGGCTATTGTAAGTAGAGCTGCAATGAACATTTTGGTACATGACTCTTTTTGAATTGTGGTTTTCTCAGGGTATATGCCCAGTAGTGGGATTGCTGGGTCGTATGGTAGTTCTATTTGTAGTTTTTTAAGGAACCTCCATACTGTTCTCCATAGTGGCTGTATCAACTTACATTCCCACCAACAGTGCAAGAGGGTTCCCTTTTCTCCACAACCTATCCAGCATTGTTTCTAGCTTTTTTGATGATGGCCATTCTGACCAGTGTGAGATGATATCTTGTTGTAGTTTTGATTTGTATTTCTCTAATGATTAATGATGTTGAACATTCTTTCATGTGTTCATTGGCAATCTGTGTATCTTCTTTGGAGAAATGTCTACTTAGGTCTTCTGGAAGGTGGATTCTTAACCACTGCGCCACCAGGGAAGCCTGGAAGTTATGTTTATTAAAGGATTTTCTTAAGCTGCAAAGAATAGAAATTGGCACTTTGGTTCCCAGAGCCCATTTCTTTATGTTCTTTTGTAAGGTCATGTACTTGTAAGCTCATTAGTTCTATTCTCCACTTCCTTTGCATGTGGCAACAGAGCTTGTGATATGCCATGAAAGATCTGAGGTGTGACACTTTGTTCTCTTGACCCAGGAGAAGTTCATTTCATTTCAAATGACTGCATGTGTACCCTTCCCCAGTGAAAGGATTTTTCCAGTCCATCTTCCATGGGTCTTGTGATCTGTGTACTTCTTCACAGGAGACACAATATTTTTGGAGATGAGGTATAAGAATTGAGAGCCAAGAGGGCTCTAGATTCTAGTTTCACTTCAAGTTATCATGCCATTCCTGTCCCTGGGTCTCAGTTTCTCAAGCTGCCTGTTACTGATTTCTAGCTCTACAAGTTTTTATTACAAGCCAAAATCCACAAGCAAAAAAGTTTCAGAAAAAGCCAGAGCTTCTCATCAGTTTCTTTCTAGCTGCTAAATTATGGCTTGTTTATTTTGAATAGAAAGAGGCATTAATGAGCTCTAATTAAACCATTCTCTCCTGTAAGAGTCAATACTGTTTTCAGAGTTGGGATATTAACTCTACAATAGAATGCTTCAGATTAAGATATTATACATGATAAATCAGCATTATACTTTGTCCTAAAGTTATGCCCCTGTGAAAGTTCTCTTACCTAGGGAAAAGGGAACCAAAGCCTCCTTCTTGGCAAAATATCCATTGCTGTCCAGAAATCGGTCTGGATAGAATATTTCTGGGTCTCTCCAATACTTTTCGTCAAAGTGTACAGAATAAAGATTTGTAATTACTGTTGTGCCTTTAGGAATGGAATAACCACGTACAACTGCATCCTCAGAGGTTGCATGGAAAATCCCTAATGGCACTATATTACAGAATCTTAAAACTTCATGTAAAACTGCCTCGGTATAAGGCATTTTGCATTTGTCATCCCAAGAAGGTGTCCCACTGGGTCCTATAATTAAATCAATCTCTTTCTGAACTTGTCCTGTAAGAGAAAAAGTGTTCAAGTTATTATGCACTCCTTAGAATTATATCTAAAGTAATTTCCCTTTAGGATAAAACAAAAGATAACCTGTAGTAAGCCAACAAGATATGGGTACACCCAGATTCAGATTTTTCATTATCTGGCAGTTCTATTTAAATATGTGCCACATATCTTATACAACCAGTACCCAACGCTCTAAGTAATTTTGTTGTGAAAAACACATTATAAGTAATAAAAATAAAAATTAAACAAACCTAGAATTAGAATAACAACACTCTCAGCAAGGAAAAGAGTGAAGCATAAAAACTTAAATTAAAAAAAACCAGGGTTGGGACTTCCCTGGCAGTCCAGTGGTTAAGACTCCATGCTTCCACTGCAGCAAGCGTGGGTTCGATCCCTGGTTGGGGAACTAAGATCCTGCATGCTGCGTGGTACAGCTGAAAAACAACAACCACCACCACCAGGGTTCAGGTCCCAGCTCAGCGCTAGAAGGGAGTGGACAAATCAGTCATTCAGCTTTTTCCCTCATTTATAAAATAGGTATTATAAGACATCTTTGAGGGTTTTATACGAATTTAGGTAACAGTTTTGAAAACCTTATAGCTATTCAATGCTTCTCTTTTTGGATAGCACAGCAGGAGTTACTAAATAGAATGCCTTGTACATGGCCAAAGACTCTAAAACATGTGTGAGCCCTAAATGTAAGAACAGACCTTGAGATCACTGGAATCCTTACCTTGAATGTTAGGATAAAGGGCCATGAAAAGAATTGCCCACCGTAGCACATTGGTTGTAGTTTCAGTTCCAGCAATGATGAGTTCACCCACAGAGAAAATCAGGTTTTCTTTGGAGAAAGTAGATGATGGGTCATTTTTACCTTGATCCATCTCATCTAAATAAGCATCAACAAAATGCTGAGGTAACTGAGGCTTTCTGTTGATGGAAGCTTTTTCAATAAGCCTGGAGAGAAAGTCATAGACCACAGCTGCATTTCTAAACAGTTGTTGATGTTTTCCAAAAGGTAAGATGCCAATCCATGGAAAGGCATTATAGAGGAAGACTGAGGCGCTGGTGGCTAGTTCCACATTTTCACTAAATAACTCAATCATGTGCTGAAAATCAGTGTCTTCGTAAGTGAATCGTTCTCCAAAAATTATCAGATTGGTTATGTTTGAAACGGCATTTGTTATTAACTGTTTAAAGTCAAAAGGGCTACCATTGTATGTTTCAATAGCATCAATGAAAAATTTGGTTTCTTCTAAGATTTTAGATTCAAAAGACTTTTGGCCATATCCAAAACAGCGAAAGCTGTTTACAGCTAATTTTCTGTGATCAACCCATCCTCGGCCATATCTGGAATTGAGTAAGCCTAAAAAAAAGGGGGGACGGTTAGTCATTCTTCTCCAAATTATCCTTCTATGATACTATTAAAAATTTTTATCATTCCTACATCTCTGTATCTAACAGCTAAAAATACTATGCAGGGAAGAAAAAAAAGATGGTTATTCATTCTTCTCCAAATTTTCTATAAAACTAAAACTAGGGCTTCCCTGGTGGCGCAGTGGTTGAGAGTCCGCCTGCCGATGCAGGGGACATAGGTTCGTGCCCCCGTCTGGGAGGATCCCACATGCCGTGGAGCGGCTGGGCCCGTGCGCCATGGCCACTGAGCCTGCACGTCCGGAGTCTGTGCTCCACAACGGGAGAGGCCACAACGGTAATGGGCCCGTGTACCAGGAAAAAAAAAAAAAAAACAAAACCAAAACTAGACCCAGTAGTTAAGCCCTATTCTTTACTCCTCATTAGCCATGGAATATTATAAACAGATAAAGCTTATCTATACTTCTCATCTGGGCACAGGCAGAAAAGACCTATAATCTCCCGCCACAAGAAACTGAACTGTCTTGTGTAATTCAACCTGGGTGAACTAGGCCTTGGGTGACTTTATTATCCAACTTCTATTATAAGCCTAATTTACAAAAGACGAATGACTGTGTGTTCTATGGGCAAAATTTTATCCTGAACTAAACACATACCTGAGAAATCATCCTTCTCGAATTAGAAATTTCCTGCTTTAAGAGACTAGATTTTAGAATACAAATTTCCTCCCATTAAAGGCATATGTTACCTAATACTATAACTGGCAGTGGCAAGGATGGCCTGAATGAGGTGTCAACGTAGTGGAAATACTCAAGCCAAAAGGAGGTGCTAGGGACTGAATGTTTGTGCCATCACAACATTCAAATGTTGAAGCCTAATCCCCAATGTGATGATATTAGGAGGTGGGGCCTTTGGGAAATAATTATGTAATGAGCCCTCATGAATGAGCTTTAGTGCCATTATAAGAAGGGATGTGGGAAGAGATGACTGCTCTTGGTTATGTGAGGATACAGGGAGAAGACAGCAGTCTGCAAGCCAGGAAGCAGGCTCTTTCCAGACACTGTTCTGCTAGCACCTTGATCTTGAATTTCCTAGCCTCCAGATCTGATAGAATAACTGTCTGTTGTTTAAGCCACTCAGTCTACATATTTTTGTTATAGCAGCCCAAACTAAGGTGACAAACAGGAAACTCAAACTTCTAATGTTGATATTGCTTGCCTTAATCTCAGTCTCCACAGTATACTCTGCTGTTCTGATATGTCTACTATGGAATATTTTCCCTTTAAATCGATTATCAAGAAAAATACTTCTTCAGCATATATATTTCTGTAACGCGTAGTTTACTTGGAATTTAATTCATAACTGGTACGTAGGTATACCTATGATGAAAAATGTCATGTTCTCTTGTCTATATGAGGTACCTATGTAATTTACATTCCAACAAATTTGTGCAACAGTTTTTGAATTTGGAACTTATGATGAAATTTACCATACATAAGGGGTTCTTTAACGCTGTGCAGCAATTTTATATGCCATATTCCATTCTCTTTTCTATACTCCCAGATGACTATTCATTCAACATAATGTATTTCTGGAGCTAAAGTGTCTTAGATGTATCAGTGAACAAAAGAGGCAAAGATGGCTATTTCTCATGGAACTTACATACTAGTGAGGAGAGACAAATTATATAGCAAGGAAGGAGACATAGGGTGGTCAGGAAAAGCCTCAGTAAGAAGGTGACATAAGTAGAGACACAGGAGATGGGAGTGAGTGAAGCAGATATCCAGGGAAAGATCACTGCAGGTAGAGAGAACCAGTGCAAAGGCACTGAGATAAAAGCAAGCCCAAGAGAAATGTATGCATATGGGATACATGTGCATAATATATGCATACAGTTACACATAAGAAGGTACACAGGAGCCTGATTATAACCCTATACTGTCCAGTCTGGGTGCCCAGGCATGGGCTGAACCCGCCTAAAGGGCCACTTTTTCCTATTCAAACAGTGTGTTTATGGTGGCTCTGATTTCCCACTTCCAAGTTCAGTGCATATGCATCTTAAAATAATTCTAGGGAATTCCCTGGTGGTCCAATGGTTAGGACTCCACGCTTTCACTGCTGAGGGCCCAGATTCAGTCCCTGGTTGGGAACTAAGATCCCACAAACTGGGCAGTGCAGCCAAAAAAAAAAAAGAAACCACATTTGATTTTCTTTCTTTTTTAAAAAAAAAAATAAATAAATAAATAAATAAATAAATAAATTTATTTATTTATTTTTGGCTGCGTTGGGTCTTTGTTCCTGCACGCAGGCTTTCTCTAGCTGCGTCGAGCAGGGTCTACTCTTCATTGTGGTGCACAGGTTTCTCATTGTGGTGGCTTCTCTTGTTGCGGAGCACAGGCTCTAGGCTCACAGGCTTCAGTAGTCATGGCATGCGGGCTTCAGTAGTTGTGGCTCGTGGGCTCTAGAGCGCACGCTCAGTAGTTGTGGCGCACGGGCTTAGTTGCTCCATGGCATGTGGGATCTTCTCGGACCAGGGCTCGAACCCGTGTCCCCTGCACTGGCAGGCAGATTCTTAACCACTGCACCACCAGGGAAGCCCAACACATCTAATTTTCTACTTATTTTTTCTCTTACTATTTCTTTGAAAATCTTACATTGAATGCATGTTTTTTCTTTCTTTATGACAAAAACAGTCTAAACTATAAGTTTATAGCTTCAAAAAACATATAGTTTATCCTAAATATTACTCTGATCACATCATACATTTTCATAATTTCTTTAAAGGTCTTCTATTATAATTGTGGTATAATTTCTTCTTTGGCCTAATTATTACTTGGAAGAGTATTTAAGACACTGGAGATTTGCTTTTTATTTATATTATCACTTTCAAGTGTCATCATGCCCTGGCCTAAGAATTTGGCCTTTAAAACTGGTGTTTTCTTTGCATTAATTGATTTGCTTTGCAATTTAATATATGGTTAACTTTTATTTTTTCCCTTTTCAGTCAACGTCTTCTTTAGTCTATGTAACCAAGATATTGTTGAATTTTTCTTTCAAATGAAGAGTGAAGCTCTCATTGAACTGGAAAATTTTGGAGATAAAAACTCTTATACTATTAAGTATGAAAACGGATGTATCTGACGTCAACATTCTATTTTAGGCTTTCTGTTGCTGCTTTCGTCTCATCCGTTCTGTTAACTTTCAGCCTTTCTCCCTTGTTGAATATGCAATCATCCGACACTGATCAACACTAAACCACAGAAAATACTAGTCCTTTACACAAACCCACAATTCTTCATTTACATATCATATTAATTAGTAAAGAAAGGCTGTTTCAGGGTCTATAAGCTTATAAGTAAAATAATAGTAAAATGTCAGCAAGCACTCAAGACTAGCTTCAAAGATACTTTTGATTCAAGTATGTGTGCATGTGTACGTATTCTTAACCTGTTTCACAAAACCTGCACATATTATTAAGTGCTAATTCTTTAAAACATTATTTACAATATTTATTAGAACTGGATTACAACAGTAGAATTAGCATGTACTGGCCTAAAATATGAATGTAATGCAGCCTGAAAGGTCCTCAAATATTAGGGTCTGTAACCTAAATTAACTAGTTAATACTTTCCTGTTAATCAGTACAACAGAATCCAATCTCTATGTACTAAATTTACATAAAATAAGAAATGTGGGGACGTCCCTGGTGGTACAGTGGTTAAGAATCCGCCTGCCAATGCAGGGGACATGGGTTCAAGCCCTGGTCAAAGAAGATCCCACATGCCGTGGAGCAACTAAGCCCATGCGCCACAACTACTGAGCCAATGTGCCACAACTACTGAAGCCCATGTGCCTAGAGCCCATGCTCTGCAACAAGAGAAGCCACTGCAATGAGAAGCCCACGCACCACAACGAAGAGTAACCCCCGCTCACCACAACTAGAAAAAGCCCGTGTGTGGCAATGGAGACCAAATGTAGCCAAAAATAAATAAATTAATTATTTTTTTTAAAAAAAGGAAATGTGATTTAAAATAGTTTAGTAAATCATTAGGTAGGTGAAAATAAACATACCTCCCATTTTTGTCATCTTCATGAATAAAGGAAGGCATGGTCTGTCTGCAAAAATTTCACTTTGATGAACAAGGCATTCCTTTACTACATCATAGCCATTTAGAACCACAGCTGATATACCTCCAAGATCCAAACTGAAGATCTTTGAGAAGAAAAGAAAAACATTTAAATGGCAAAATATATGGAGAAATATAACCATAGAAATCCACATATACTAAGTCCAGCTCTCCCAGTATTTGTTACTCTCTGAAAATGCTGGCATTTATTACTCAACTGACAATGTTTAGAGTGCCTTCTCTCTACAAGGCACGTCAATGACCATGATTTCATTACTCATTCAGTGGCTCAAGACATAATCTTATAAATGGTGTAATGAAAAGAGTACCAGACTCAGGAGGCCTGGGTTCTAGTTTAAGCTTTGCCATTAAACAGATACAGGGCACCTGGCAGAACCCTTAAACTTTCGGTGCTTCAGGGCTGCCACAGAAAATCAAGGAATACTTGATATTTATGCTCTTTTAAAATTCATTCCAACTCAAAACATTCAATATCTCAGAATCTGTTTATTTCCAAGAGGAATGAGGAAGTGGCTCCATCTACACATCATTTATTATTCCAGGTTTAGGTAGGGGAGGGGATTGTCAAAGGCCTGAGAGACAACTTTTGAAGTATAAAATGTTGGCGCCCAGGATATGCAACCCCAAAATATGCCTCAATAGCATATTAATTATTTTGAATTAAAGTTACTGAAGAAATGGCCAATGCAAGAGGGAAGCTCTAGGGAGTTCCCTGGTGGCCTAGTGGTTAGGATTTGGTGCTGTCACTGCTGTGCCCCGGGTTCGATCCCTAGTAGGGAACTGAGATCCTGCAAGCTGCTCGGCACAGCCAAAATTTTAAAAAAAGGAAAAAAAAAAAAAAAAAGAGGGACACTCTCTCTTTTTTGTCTCCCTGAAAGCAGGAAATAAGTCTCTCATGTGAAAGGTATGCTCCATGCATCTGGAGGTGGGACACCCTTATTGCCAAAGATAGGGAATTTGGGGGTGAGAATCCTTTTTTAAACAAATCTTGTTACTTCTTTAATTTACAGCCCAAGCACAAACTCTGTTTAGATTCTTCACCAATTGGGCACCCAAAACCAAAGTTTCTTTGTCTTGTCAATTCTCTGCAAATTTATTGGTTCTTTGTCTAAGAAGGAGAAAATCTGCCTGCTTTGGCCACTTCCTCCAACCCATGTCTGTGAGACCTCCGTGCGCATGGATTCAAATGTGTTTCTTTTTCTCCTGCTAATCTGTCTTGTGTCAATTTTATTATTAGTCCAGCCAAAAGTACTCAAGAGGGGCAGAGGGGAAAATCTCCCTCTCCTCAACAAAACATACTGAAACTCACAGGCTTATTTATTTGGGCCCCTGAATTCCACGAAGTTAATAAAGAGGGCCCTAAGGGAATTTGACCTTGGAGGACTGGCATCTGCCACATTGGCACAGGTGGCTGCCCCTCAGCTAAAAGATGGAATATCCATCCTATTCCTTGATGAAGCTTCTTGTGTGCTTCACCACAGGTTCACTTACAATGTCACACCTCCTGTAGTCTATTCTAGCTAGCCCTATATAGAGGCCTAGTCCAGTGAAGGAACAATGCTGCCTTATCAGTGGGATGCAAAGATTGCTTATCTCCATCCTCTCAGTGGGTGGCTGAGAGCCTTTAAGAGCCAAAATACTGAGTCAAGCCTCATCTCTGGGCAAACAGGTAGAACAGATTTAGCCATGATTCACACTACTTTGGGGGGTGGGGTGGGAGGTACCAGGAGACTTAGCAGAGAATTGAAGTTCAGCAGAAGTAGTTACAGTAGCAAAAGTGATAAAGACCTCCAAGTAGTAAAGAATCAACCAGCTGAGAAGAGTCTTTGGCACAAGGATGGGCCCTGCCAACTGAGCAGCAGGTACATCCAGAACTTTGGGAAGCAGCATGGACTGCCTGCCACAAGTAAAGGTATTAGTCAAAAGTGGCAGTGTAAGAGTTTCAGCACAAAGGAAGTGGTGACCAGCTGAGCAAAGATGGGGCTCTTTCAGTTCCCAAAGCAGTAATGGGATGGTCTTAAAGTCTTTTCACAGAAGCGTAATTTTAAGCAGATATAAAGGAAAAATTCCTCCTCCTGTGTGTCTCCTCTCCTCTCAGTACTCCACTACAACACCTGTAACACCAGATGTGTGCGTTTTCCACACATCAAGCAATTCTGGGACACCAGCTGGGTGTCCTACAATTTAACTCAATTCTGACATTATCTACCAGGAGAAAGTGTCAGATTCCGCAGGTTAAGGGCTCAATATCACAAGAGTGCTCCTCCACTTCAGACTCCAATCCCAAGTCAAGGTTGTTACCTGTGCTTCTGATCAAAGGGCTATAAATCAGAGGTTCCCATGACCTCCTCCTCAGGTTTGACTAATTTGATAGAGTGGCTCACAGAACTCAAGAAAATATTTTACTTACTAGATTACCAGTTTCTTAAAAAAGGATGTAACTCAGGAACAGCCATATGGAAGAGATGCATAGGGCAAGTGTATGGTCAGGCCACTCAAGATGGCTGTTCTCTTGCTCTCTGTATATCCCCTGCTCAACCAATGCCTGCTTCACCTATAACCTACTCACATGACTGACCTTCCTACATACTTGCCCCAGGCTCCAGCTACTGACTGTTCTTATCAAAGGGGCAGCGAGGGGCCTGCCCCTCTGCTAGTGTACCTGATAACCAGTGAGCCAACCTGAATCAACTCCCCTGTAACTGGTAATCGCCCGCCCCCTCCCCCTGCTGCCAGGTCCTGCCTGCCACCTGCCACACATGGTGGGGTATCGCTCCAGGACCTTGCTTCAGATATGTAAGATCCCTATCTATTGATGTCTCCGTTGCTGACTCCGGGCTCTTTCTTCAGTCTTGAAGCTGGGCAAGTACAGGCCTTGCAGGCCTGCGGGGTGCAGCCCAACAGCAAGGTATGAGGAAAAGGGTGCAGAGCTTCCATGCTCTCCAGGCATGCTAGCCTCTGCTCACCTCCACGTGTTCACCAAATCACCATGGAAGCTCTCAGAGCCCTATAATTCAGGGATTTTTATGGAGGCTTCATTACCTAGGTATGATTGATCAAATCATTGGTCACTGGTGACTGACTCAACCTCCAGCCCCTCTCCTTCCCCAGAGGTAAGATGAGTAGAACTGAAAGTTCCAACCCTCTAATCCTGGTTGGTTCTCCAGACAACAAGCTCCCATCCTTAAGGGCTTTCCATTAACATTAACTCTGAGGTGGGTTAAAGGGGCTTATTATGAATAACAAAAGATGCATCTACCACTCTCAACACTTAGGAAGTTCCCAGGGTTTTGGGAGCTTGTGCCAGGAAAGGTACAAAGACCAAATACACATTTATTAAAAAATCACAGTATCACAAGCAGAGGCAATAACGAAGGGTATTAGTGAATAGGCAGTGGTCCTGATGCAGGAAAAAAATCCCCAACTTTATGATTAAATCAACTTTGTGATCGATTTCACAAAGATGGGATTACAAATTCTGTTAATAGGAAGGCAGAACAAACAGGGGAGTTAACTTCAGGGTAATGCTGTCAGGTTGTGGACATTCGAGATTACAAAAACCAACTAGGAGCCATAACTTGAGAAAATTGTTATACAATCCACCCTTACTCAAAAATGAGGTGGTCCTCTATTTGACGGTGAAAACTGAGGAAACTGTTACTTGAACTAGTATCTATTCAGGTACATGCTCTTTTCAAGGACTTTTGGTAGAAGTTTGTAAATCAAATTGTGAAAATTCATCCTTATGCTGCTTTAATCTATGGAAGGGTCCAAGATTAGTCTTATATATTTTTTAATTTATTCAATAATTTTTATTATTATTATGGGATAGTTATGATGCTGGCAAAGATGGAAACAGGTACACATGAAACACCTTCTAGAAGTCAGTCTATGATCTTCAAGTCTCTTGCCCTATTCCCAAACTAGCTCTACCCACGATTTTTCACTATCTCAGTTAATGACCATTCCAGCCATCCTTCAAGCTATATTCTGGTCTCAAACTGCCCATGAACTGCCCATGGTTTTTGCTTTTTGGGGTTTTTTTGGGCCACACAGCAGCACGTGGGATTTTAGTTCCCTGATCAGGGATTGAACCTGCGCCCCCTGCAGTGGAGGCTCGGATTCTTAACCACCAGACTGCTAGGTAAGTCCTGAGCTGCCCATGTTGACTCCATTTTTCACCCAAGCCCCACATCACTGCTTAACAGTCATGATGTTTCAACTTTAACAATACAGACAGAATATGACAATTTCTTACCACTTCTGTCACTAACACTCTAATCCTTCATTTCTCCCCTATGTTATCTCAACAGCCTCTTAACTTCTCTTTATAGGTGATTATCAACATGGCATACTCCTGCTTCATGGCCTTTGTACTTGTTCCCTTGGCCTGGAATATTCTTCCCCTAGATACTCCTATACCTTGCTCCTTCACTTCATTCAAATATTTGCTCAGACGCCTTTTTTACAGTGAGGCCTGCTCTAACCCATTTCAATTTCACCCCCTAGCATTCTCCATTTTCCTTACCCTAATTTAGTTTACTTCTTACTCTGTACTCTAACATTTTATATATTTATTGTGTTTATATTGTCCCTATCCTGCTCCCCACCTCCCCTCCACTGGTACAGTGTAAGCTACACAAGGGCAGGGATTTTCACCTGTTTTGTTCATTGCTAAATCTTCACATCTAGGATAGTATTAATACATAGCATATGATAACAATTGATAAATATATGCTGAATTAAAGAATAGTGGGGGAGACACACATTCAAGCATATTATTAAAACACTGTGGGCTAAGTGCTAATAACAGAGGAATGTAAAAAGTGCTGTTGATGAAAACTGATCAATAACTGCCACACACTTTTCAACATTTGCTTGGGCTGTATTCTCATTTGGAATGCCTCCCTTGACTGCCATACCGTCCAAACGCCACTAAGTCTTTAAGGACCAACCTCCATGAAGCCTTTCTCGGTGCACTCTCTTTCTCTTTCTCCCTTGAACCACCACAGCACATGCTTAGAAGCTCCCACGGCACTTATTTAATACTACCTAAAACCAGAAGCATTCATATTCCTGTCTTCTGCTTGCCTGCTAAATTATAAACTCTTTAGATTCAGTGATTTCATCTCTTTCATCTTTGAACGCTCCACGGAATCTCATTCAATGCCTTGCATAAATCTCAGTAAACGCTTACTGTATAAATAAATTATAGGTTGTCAACTCCACTTGCCTCAAAGTAATTATTTTATTATCCTTACGTGCATTATCTGAAAATAATCTGTAAAAACTCCTTGTGCTAGCTTTGCTAGCTAGGGAACGCTTCTCGAAATCTGGGTTAAGATTAGTCACTGCAGAAGCTTACGCATTCAGAGTGAATCTCCAAGGAAATTCTAAGTCTCAGTGTGATACATTTCTATATAAGATTGTCTTTAAAATGACTGTATAAGTCTTGAGCACCGGCTGTCTTCCTTTCAAGAATTATGAAGGAGAATTGAATTCACAGACTTCATAAAAGTAGGTGTCACTTGAAGTGACTGTCATTTCTTATAAGCAATTTTAAAGTCCAGGGCTTGCTTTCTCTGAGCACACATCTCCAGATCATCAAGCAAGACAGTGGAAAAATAAGCTTCTATTTATAAATACGACATATAAACAACTTTCCACAATCTTCTAGAAGTACAGGAGATAATAGTTTCCTTCCACTTCCAAAAAGGCATAGTATTTTAACAACTCATACTGTTAGCGGAAACACTGACTGAAACTGCCCGCCCTGGCCAGGCAAAGACAGTAACAATTTGCATGAGTTATTTTATGACAGGAGATCCTGGTAAGGAACATAGAACTAACAAGCCACCAACCGGAAGAATACAGGAAAGGTCAAACGGAGAGAGGAGATGCCAGTCCACATGTCCTACCAACCTCCCAGAATCCTCCTCGCTGGAATCCATCTTGGCTGAGCAGTTGCGTGCCCACCAGAAAGGAACCTGAGTCAGAATGATTGGCCAGAGACAACCCGGAAACTAATCCCATCACCATAAAACCCGAGACTGCGAGCCACGTGGCAGAGCGGTTCTCCTGGGTTCCCTTACCCTCCTGCTCTCCACCCGGGTGCCCCTTTCCAATAAAGTCTCTTGCTTTGTCAGCACGTATGTCTCCTCAGACAATTCATTTCTTAGTGTTAAACAAGAGCCCACTCTGGGGCCCTGGAAGGGGTCCCCCTTCCTGCAACGATACCAACTTTGAGGCTTTGTCAGAATTGGAAAATACCTCTGAGACAATGGGAGAACTGCAGGGGTGTCTCACAACTAAGATAAAGAGTAAGTAGCTTAAAGGGTTAATACATCAGGTGGTTTTCAACTTAAGTCTAAAACAGTTATTCAAACCATGTCTACTCTTCAATGCACACATCCTTTCCATTTCTGCTCCTTTTTCTTTTTCCTCTGCTCCTCTTCTACGTAACAGCACAGGTTAGCCCTGTTTAATTTTACCACCTTCAGTAAAAAGACCTCTTTGTAAAGAACCAAGGTTGCCTCAAATATATAGTTGTACCAGCAATAAAACTGGTTACTCATGCCAAATTCTTATCCATTGTACCAGATCTACCTATGCCAAGATGACAGTCTTCCAGCACATTTATAATTTGCAGTCTATTATAAGACTAAATTACCCCTCTCCCAAAAGAATGTTCATAGTAAATACAGAGTTCCTTTCAGTTCAAATATCTACGTATGAAAAACAGTTCCCTATTCTGTAGGACACCATTTCACATAACTGGTCTAAAAACACTTTCTACTTTGTAGGCCTAATAAGTTGTTCTGTAATTAATAACTAACATTTACTCAAAGAACATGTGAGTAGCACTTAACTGTGTTCAGTTATTATTATTACCATTACGCATGTCGCGAAAACTTAAGATTCAGGCAAGTAAAGGTCAAGTTTTACCTGACGAAAGAGGACTCAACCTCTCGTCTTGTGCTTTCACATCTTATGATTTCTCTAAATATTAATGATGCTGTGTACACCAGAGATCAAATATATTCAGTGGAAATCATGGAAATACACTCAATTCCTAAGAACTGGAGGGTGGAAAACAGTATCTAAGAATTACACAATTTGCTTTACCTAAGCCCAGCCTCCCTTTAGCGACATATACTATCAGGGAACTGCAAAAACCTAGAATAATTCTTGTAAAAGCTGGTTTAAATACAGATGTAAGCCCAAACCTGAAACACCGCAATTGCCAGACAGCCCTGCAGTACTTTTCCTTCAAAACACAATTTGTGGTCGATCGTTAGATTAATTTTTTTCTCTGGCTAGACTGTAACTACCTAAAATTGGGCTGTGACTGCCTTCTTCACCACTTTATCCCCAGCACCTGGCAGAGCCTAGCTGGTCGTTTCCTATAAAAGAATGGACTCAAAAGGAAACAAGTGAGCCGGGTTAGTGTCAGTGTTCTGGAAACTTCTGCCTCCTCGAGGTGAGGACACCCTTCCAAACACAAGCTAGCGTTTTGGCCTTTCCCCTGCTAGTTCGCAGTGGCGTGGCTGCCTGCAAGTCACTCAGCTGGTCTGTGCCGCAGTTTCCTCCTCCGTAAAACGGGGAGGACCAGAGGACCTGCCCCCGGGCGCCCGCACTGCAAGGGAGGCTGGCCCACAGCCGGCGCAGTCTCCGTGTTTGCTGCGGGGACGCTCCTGGCTCCGGGCAGACAGGACGGCACTGGGACTCCGCACTGATTTTCACTCATTAGTTCATTCTCTCTTTCACGGTCATTTCCCAGAGGCCTTCACCTGCGCTCTCTCAGCCTCTCGGCAGACGCCTAGACCAGCCGTTCTCAAACGCAAACATCCAAGGACCTCCTATTAACCATTAGCTCGGTCCTAGAATTTGGACGCCTGGTTTTCTCGAGAAGCTGTGGGTGGAAGCTAACCTACGCACTTCGTGCAGCTCCGTGGGCGCCAGAAGCTGGTCGCGCTGAGGGTAATGGCCGTCACTCCCGACCGGGCATGCGGCGCGGGACGCAGGCCCCACTGCGCAGGCGCAGGAGCGGCACCTCGTCGACCTCGGGGGCAGGAGAATCCGGCCAGTATCCCGCGGGCGTCAGGTGGGAGGGGCTCGCGGCTGGGCGGGGCTCGCGGCTGGGCGGGGCTCTCCCTCCCCCGGCGGCGCCGCTTGAGTACCTCGACCCCGGGCCTGGGAAGCCAGCTTCCCCTCCACGCTGCCGACACACGGAGAAGGGTCAGACAGCTCGCACCCACGAGCGTGGGACATCCCCTCACCCCGGGAGGAAGGCCCGAGCTTTCCCTGCCCGAGGCCCGTCGGCTGTACCTCGCCGTACACCTGGCTCTGCTTTTTCATGTAGACGTGGGGGAGCTCAGCCGAGGCGCCCAGCGAGTAGATGTTGCCGATAAATGGCAGCCCCGACGGTCCCGGGGGGAAGCCCGACGGCCGTCTCTGCTTCAGCAGCTGGCGGACCCCCAGCGCGAAGAGCAGCAGGAAGAGGGCGCCTCCGAGGGCCGCCGCGAACGCCTCAGCACCGTGAGGCTCCCACATGGCCCGGGCTGGGGCTGCGAAACCCCACCGCCCCGGGACCCGGCGAGCGCTCCAACCCCGCCGCATCGTATTGGCCCGGTACCCCGTGGTCCCGCCCCACTTCCATGGCCATTGGCTGGCTGAGCGTAGGGCCCTCGGGCCAGTTACTCTTGCCTTTGTTCTGGTCAGAGTCCGCTCTGTGGAGGGCGGGCGGCCCTATGGATCTGGGCGCGGCTCTGGGCAAGCCCCAGCTGGTTGGGCACAAAGCCTGGAGGCCACTTCCGGGGTGTTGACACTTGGGCCTGGAAGACGTGACAGCACCGCCTACCTCACTGGGTCAGGCAGATCCTGCGTCCCCGGCAGCCAGCCTTTTCTGTGGGTATCTTTTTAGGAACCAGGTCTGCTTATTTCAGACTAGAAAACTGGGGAGATTATCAGTACTGCAGTCTTTAGCAAAACCTGGTAATCTTAAGAATCTCCGTTAAAGAATTGACCCATCAATATAAAAAGAAAATAATCTCACTATTTATCCTTTTTTTACTCATCTATTCTTTTGTCCTATGTTATGAGGTATTTTTACATGTGATCCCTTATGAATTGTAATTGCACAATATTTAGGCAACCTGAGTTAATTACATATCTTTTCACAGCTTTCTGGTCGTTCCCAACTGGTTACTTCTTGGCACTCACAGAAGACTCTCTGGTCTGTAGTTGCCCAGGGATAGTGCTTACTCTTCAGACGTTTTGCCTCCGCCACCTAAAATTAAGCAACTGATTGCCTACTTGGAAATTTCTATTTGCTGTTTCTGTTTCTATTCCTGTTTTGTATTGGGTAGTTCCTTGCAACACAGGACCTACTGGGCATGGGACTCTTTTTAACAGCTGCCTTTTGTGATTGAGCAGTGGCAAGAGTGTTATGGTCCTCATTAGCTTAAGGCTTATTCACACTGCAGGTGTTTTTTAAATGTCCACCATGTAGTGCTATCCAAAGCAATGGAGATAATATGTGAAAAGAGCAACAGTCCCTACCCTCCTAGAACTTACATTCTTGTGAGGGAGGAGGAATAAACACATAAAATAATTTTAGACAGTCATTAGCAGATGAAAATAAAAGTGTGTTATAGAGAATCCTTGGGCATGGGGAAATCCTTTAGCAGGTGAGAGATGTCAAGAAAAGTCTCTTTAAGAAGATGACATTTGAGCTTAGATCAGATGATAAGGAGTTATATTAGTTTTCTACTGCTGCCGTAATAAATTACTACAGTGCCTTAAAACCACAAAGTTATTATCTTATAGATTTTGTGTTCAGAAGTCCAAAGAGGGACTTACTGGGTTAAAAGCTAGGTGTTCGTATGGCTGCATTCCTTCTAGAGGCTCTAGAGGAGAATCAGTTTCCTGGCCTTTTCCGAATTTTAGGGGCTATCCACGTTCCTTAACTCGTATTCCCTTATCTTCATCTTCAAAGGTAGCAACATCTCACATTGGATCTCACAGACTCTTCTCCCTTCTCTGCCTGCCTTCTGCCTGCCCCTTCTACTTAGAAGGACACTTGTGATTACATTGGGCCTGCCTGGGTAATCCAGGATTATCTCCCCACCTCAAAGTCAGCTGTTTAGCAACCTTAGTTCCATTTTATTGCTCCATGCTGTGAAACCTAACATACTCTGTTTCTGGGAATTAGGATGTGAACATATTGGAGGTGAGAGGTGGGGGCAGGGGCGAGCAGGGGGAGATACGGGGGAAAATATTCCAAAGAGGGAATAGCGAGAGCAAAGGCCTCCATGTACTAAGCAAGCCTTGTCCTCTGGGAGTGTTTCCAGTCTCTCACTTTCTATATCTCTGATGCAAATACACTGGAGCTGAAGCCAGGAAGTTAGTTAACCTTAAGTTTTGCTGTTTAACTGTTTTGAGCTCACTATCTGGTATATGGACATCTCCAGTGTCCTGTAGGTTTCACAGGATCTCCAGCCACAGAATATCTACCTACTGCCTATCACAAATGCCTAATATATTACCTTTAGGGATTCCTTTAAATTCTTATTAATCAAGAATCTTCTAGTAAAATGGAAAAATAATATGATAGATGATCATTGCTAAACTTAGCCCTCAATGTCTAACCAAAGGTCAATGGAGATGGCCTAGGATGGATATTGGCATTGCAGCTGGAGCACAGTGATGCCGAGGCACTAGGAGTGGAGTGATATCACCTACTGGATGTCTGAGGTCACCCCTGCCTGCCTTCCCCAACATCATTCAGCTTGCATTGTCTGGCTGGCCACAGCTGTTATTGCAGTATGGTACTTGGTTCAAGAGTGGCCCCTTTCCATCATCTATTTTCAAAAACGATTAATTTCCATTCCAAAAATATCCTCCCATTCACTTAAGGTAAGGAGCATTTCTCCTTTGGCATTCTCCCCCTGCCTACGTTAGCAGAGGAGAGCTGTAGCCTTGACAGCAGCCTGACTCACTAACGGCACTGATGAGATGCCTCATCGCCACCTCCACTGCCCCTTGGGGACAGTGTGTGTGGGAGGTCTTCACGACTCACTAAAAGTCTCTCAGAGCACAGATCCTTACTTGTCATCATTTTCATCATTTATCATGCTCTCTCAGCGCTCAGCAAAGAGAAGTAGCTCTCTTTGTTCCCCCTCCCTGCATTTGCTCCTAGAGTGATAGAAAACAACCAATATTATGTTTGTCTGTGGACTTTATCAGGACAGAGATGTTTGGTAGAACAGGAAATGAAGTATTTCACTGTTTCATGGTAGAGAGCCCATCTTCAGTATGCAGAGCTGAATGGGTGCCTGGAGAAATGTGAAAACCCTGTACATGGCTCTGATATTTCTGTGTGCAGACAGGTATTGGTTTCAACAGAGTGTCTGTGCTCCAGTGAGAGCCTCTTTCTTGAGCTTTGGGAGCCTCCCTCCAGGATGCATTCTGAGGGCTCCATGCCATTCCTGGATGGCTGCTCCCCTGGCCTGAGCCTTGGGTGCTCTCCCAACCCCCAACCCCAGCGCACAGTGATGCAATCAGCACAAGGTGCCTCCTTGGCACATTTCATTATGTGCACTCACAGTTGCATTTCATCAGAATGGAAGGGAGTGAGAGTCAAGGAAGTGCCTAGCCGAGCCACATTGGAGCCTGAAGCAAAAGAAAAAAATCAACAATACTGATGTTGGCTCATTAAAAATTTGATATCTTGTTCATCGTGGATTTTTTCACATTAATTTTGAATTTAAAGTGTTACATTAGAATATTATCTTGATTACTAAGCATTTTGGTGTACCCCTATTTTGCTCCCAAGGTGAATGCCTCACATTCCTCACCGGAGCCCTAGCCTTGAGATGTAGGGTACATAACTGATGATTTTGATGACAAAGTGGTATGTAGGAACTGGGTTTGTGCACTTGGATTTTCCTGACACTCCTAGGAGCCAGGTACTGAGGTGAAGCTGGTGGAGCGTGGCACCTCTGCATGGGATTTGAGGAGCTCTATGAAAGTCTCCCTTTGATCACTACAAAAAAGTCCCCACCTTGCCTGAAGTTCAATCTTTATCATTTAATTTATATGAGTTAAACATTCCCCCAAAGAGGCTAAGTAGGAAAATGTAAACCCTGATGGCAGCAAAGTGTTAGAAAGTTCCTAAAACTGCACTTACACATGAATGTGTTTATTCCAGCATTTTCTTAGAGGCAGGACAGAATGGGAGGCGTGATGACACTGACCTGCTGGAGTTGTTGGCATGGCCATGTTGAAGGTGGTAGGTGTGGGGACTTAAGAAAGGGATACAGAAAGAAAAAAAGAGGTTTTCAATGAGAAACTTCTTTCCCTTCACAATTTTTCCAAAGGCTGCAGACAGATCACATTTCTCCCAGGAGTCATTCCTGCCATTCCTGGGGATGCTCAGCCAACCACCCTCTGCCACTGCCTCTCTTCCAGCACCCTACTGGTCCATTGTCTAATCTTGACATCTTTTGTTTCTTTTCTTGTATTTAAAGGGATTAGGAGTCTAAAGTGGATGAACACTTAGTCACCATCTTGTTGAAGACCCTCTTCCAAATGTGGTATCTGAGACTCAGTGGAAATGTAATTCTCTGTCCAAGGTCACACAAGGCAGCACCAGTGGAACCAGAAGTCTGGGCTCTGGACTTGCCACATGTTTCTTCAGTCATTCATCACAGAATTATTGAACACCTACTAGACTAGATGCTGGAGATGTAATAGTGAGCAAAACCAGTCATGGTCCCCACTTTCCTGGGATTTACAGTCTACTGGGGGATGTGTACATAAATAATCACAAATAGATATATCATTACAAATAGTTAAGTTTTCTACTGGTATCAGTGTTGTACCATTTTGATGGAAATGTAGAAACCATGCTACATTTGGGCATCTTTGCCCTTCCCTCTCTTTAAATATTGGATTGGCCAAAAAGTTCATTCGGGTTTTTCTGTAATGTGAAATGCCTGAACGAACTTTTTGGCCAACCCTAAATATAGTTTTAGGTGTTTCCCCTATATGCGTTGCACACCATGTCAGATGGTGTAATAATTTTTGCTTCAACCATCAATTTTGCCCATTCTGATGTTCTTTTTTTTCCTGAAGTTCCAGACTTTCTTCTTTTGTTTCCTTCTCTGATTGATTAGAGAACTTCCTTAAGCCATTTTTTAAAAGTTACATTTTATTGGAGTATAGTTGCTTTACAATGTTGTGTTGGTTTCTGCTGTACAACCAAGTGAAGCAGCTATACATATACATATACCTTAAGCCATTTTTAAGCGCAGATTTACTGGCACAAATTTCTTAGTTTTCCTTCATTTGAGAATGTTTTTATTTCCCCTTTCATTTCTGAAGGATATTATCACCAGATATGCAATTTCACAGTTGACAGTTTTTTTCTCTCAATTAAAAAAATAAGTTAAGTTTTCTGATGTAAAGAAACAGTTTTATAAGCCTGTATAACACAGGAAATGTGATCAGTGTTGGAGGTCAGAAACTGCTGCCTGGGGCACAGAACTAGCTTATACCCAGGGACTTGTCTTCTCCACAGTCATGTTGACTGCAAGGTTTACTGTTCTTCTCAAGCAACTGGACTTCTATGGGACTTTGAGCACCAAGTAGGAAGAGAAGGGAAAGTGGATGCGACAAATCCATTCTTTAAGTTGTGAATATCGCTCAGAGAGCCACTTCAGTCCTAATTTGAGGCCTTTTTACTCTTGCTTTGCAAAAGATTTTGATAAACATTCTTATACTGTGCTTCTAAAAAGGGTAACTTTGAGGAAGCAAAGTAAACAGCAGGTTAAATTGAACATGCTCATTAAAGAACATTAAAGTTATTTTAAGAACATTCTAACTTAAGTGTGCAGGGGAAATGTGTGGTGTATTTTTGGAAGATTTGGCTAAGTTTTGTTTTTTTTTTAAATCAAGACTTTGGTTGCCATTTAGTAAACATTGTCAGGACTTCTCTGGTGGTCCAATGATTAAGACTCTGTGCTTCCACTGCAGGGGGCACGGGTTCGATCCCTGGTTGGGGAACAAAGATCTCACATGCCGCGAGGTGCAGCCAAAATAAATAAATAAACAAACAAAAGCTTATTTAAAAAGCATTGTCAGATATGTTATCACTAAAAGATCTCACAATCAAAAAACTTATAAGGACAAAACATGTCTGTGAAAACTAAGTTAGTTTGAATCCATGATGGATGTAATACCCCTTGGTATGGTTGTCTGACAGGGTCCTGATTTGCTACCAGATAAGCCAATGAGACATGAGTTATATTTATTGAACATGGAATCAAATATTAAAAAGATGCACACTAGATAACTACAATGATTTTATTCTGCATTGAGCTTTAGTTTATTTCAAGGAAAAGAGTGTTTTCAATATCAAGAAGCATGCATATATATGTGTCTTCCATGCTATTTTTTCTGCAAGTTGCTTTCACTCCAAATTAAAGAAGTAGAGTTCAGCTGCTAACATGTATCTACTATAGTTGCCTTCAAGTTATATGGGGAAACTGAGGCTCAGAGAGGGTCTGGCCCATGGTGACATAGTTAGCAGAGGACAAACACAATATTTGAACCCAACTGTATGCTCTGAATCCAGATGTACATGACATTGTAGGGAATACTCCCAAAGGGTAGAGTCTTTGCCTTTCAAACTCAGAAACTAGAATATCACAATTATAACTTCAGGGAACAGTGTTTTAAGTGAAGAGGTTCTATATTTCCTGGCAGATGATCTTAGTGTCACCAGGAGACACTGGAAAAATAAAAATAAACCCAAGTTAGAGGAATTTCAGATAGTGAGACTCTCTGTTCTATATCCAGCTGCTACAGATTTTTTTATGATACATGCCCAGGGAGGGTTAGAGTGTGACCCGCACCCCTGCAATAATACCCAGCCACCAGCCATGCCATTCAAAGTACTAGGGTGGTCACCTTCCTGGAGTCATTTCACTGTTCAGGCCTGCAGGTCCCTGTGGTGGTGGCCAAAGGGTTTGGAGCCCACGTTGGTGGGCATGAAGTTCCTCTTAATCACGCTCCCAGATCTGCTCAGCCAGCCCGCCATCTTATGGGTCACGCAAGTGGCAGTGTTGCACGATCTCTTCTGGGCAGTGATGCTGATTTGTAGGATGGAGAAAATAAGAAGGACTGTCAGTGAGAGGTTGAGGGCAGATGCTGCCCCATGGGACCATCAGTGGAAAATTACTACTCTGAGAGGCACCAATGAACCTTAAATGTTTCTGCTAAATACAATCATCACAGCAGAAAATCAAAGGTTTTTAGGGAAAATGCCACAATCACTCCCTGTAGACATTTCCAGGGGTGTCAGAAGACCAAAGATGTCTCTGGGTTAATGTTCTTGGAACTCAGAACTGTAACAGCCAATCTTTCCTGTGTAAATTAAATACCAACCAAGGCTTATGAGATGAGAGATTTATGGCACTATACCCAATCTCATTCTTAAGTATACACCTTCCCGGTAAGCTGGGGGAAGGGCAAGCCATGTTCTGGGAGGGGTGCAGAGATTTACCTGAAGCCCTCTGTCTCATGCTCCAGCTCACTGGCCTTCATCTGCACATAATACTTCACCGTTTCAGCCAGTAGGAGGCGCGATTCCTCCTCAGTGAATGTAGCAGGTACAAAGCCACTTTCCAAGGCCGACCTAGGGAAGGGAAGGAAGCCCAACTCATGCTCTGAGCCCCTGCCTACCCCCACACCCCAGGATAAGCAGCCAGCTTTCTTGGTTTCTGGGACTTCCACTGAGGATGTGGCCAACCCAATTCTCTCTCTCTTTTTAAGTTCCTTTTTTTAAGGTTTTAAAAATAACATTTATTTCTTAAAAGTTAACATGTGCAGGGCTTCCCTGGTGGCGCAGTGGTTGAGAGTCCGCCTGCCGATGCAGGGGACACGGGTTCGTGCCCCGGTCCGGGAAGATCCCACATGCCGCGGAGCGGCTAGGCCCGTGAGCCATGGCCGCTGAGCCTGCGCGTCCGGAGCCGGTACTCCTCAACGGGAGAGGCCACAACAGTGAAAGGCCCGCGTAAAAAAAAAAAAAAAAAATTAACATGTGCATAATAGGAAACCGAAAAACACAAGAAACGAAAAACAAACTCATCCATCATCACAAGCAGTTTACTGTTTGATGTGTCCTTCTAGATCTCATTTGTGTACTTACACAACTAAGCATCCATTTTTACGTAATTAAGATAATACAGTTATGTATCATGCTTGTTCACACATCATTTCAAAGTCCCAAAGCTATGAGTGTTTTGATAACCAAGAATACACTACACCAACTCAATCTGGAAGGAGAAAAATGTAATCCTGCCTTTCTTGGTGACAAACATTTCAGAAAAGACAAAAATGGCAACAGGCCTCTAGACAAACATATCGGCAGAGTTATGATTAACATACTACGTTGCCTTAATGTTCAATTAAAAATGAGACATAAAGCAACAGAGTACACAAAGTATAATGCTTCTAAGAGGATTCATTATCCAATCTAAACTATTAAAGTGTTAGCGAGGAGGTATGTTTCCATTGAATTACTTAACAATGTATTCCTATAGTACAGCCAAGAGATGCACACACATCAATGGTTATCATCAAAATATAAATATGAACACGTCCACATACATCACTCCCTTTATACTTCCTTCTGCCCCTCTGCTGCCAACCTAATGAACACGTCCTGACATACATTTCTCAGAGACAGTTAAACAATTCCATGTCCAAGATGCTGCTTTTTCATCAATTATAACAAAGATACTTACAAATTGGTTAATTCACTAGCTCTACTTTTTACAATACATTGTCACTTCAGGACATCTAAAAAAGCCTAGATGTTGCAAAATAATGAATGAACCTAGTCTATAATAAACATTGGTACTTTACAAAAATGCACATATAGACCTATGGTTATAACCTAAAATTGTTTTCTATATGGAGATATTAGCCAAGAGCCCTTTCCCTTCACCCTTCCTCTTACCCCTTCTCCAGCATTTCAACGACTAAGTACAAGACTACATCTAGCTCCAAGAGGTGGATTAACATAGACACTCCCAGAAGATACAGCCCTTCCTAAAAACCAACAAAAGGGCATTAATTAAGGGATTATTTTACTACTCTATTTTTAATATACTTTGGGCATTAGGACTTGCTTATTCTTTAATACACAGCAATATTAACTAAAACACACAAACAGAACAAGGGTTAGACAATCTGAACTTGTCTAAAGACTCATGGGCACAGATCCCTTCTCTGCACTTGCTTCCCTGTCCCCTCTTCCCTCCCCAACCACCCAGTGAACAGTCAGCCTACTCTCCAAGACTCAAGTTTAACAATTCCACTCCCCAAATGTAACCATTCCTATGAATTAACAGAAAAAAATACTTAAAATGTATTACTTTAACTCTCTACTTTCAACATATGTTGTGCACTTTTACACATCTAGAAAGACTAGATGATTCAAATAAGGATTTAAGTTTGTCCAATGAATAAACTGCACACAAAGGCTTTAATCTCAAAGTGTCTTCTAAACAGGAAAACTCTGGCCTAGAACCCTTCCCCTTTTCATCTCTATCAACCCAGCCCAGTTCTCCATGGACAGGGCATAAGGCATGTATCCATCCAAAAACGCCACTTCACCAGGATTTAGGCTCTGGTGTGACCTAAAAGAAGTGGTTTGCTCCAAGTGGATTATATAGACTTGTGAAAGGTGATGGTTAGATTTTCAAGAATTTTATGAGCTTAGTGTAAGTACAGCCATTATTAAAAATTAAATGATAATGATTTGAATCTGAAAATGATTCCAATTTAATGTAATTTGAATAAAGGTGAGAAATTAGATGAAAACATCACATAGATTTAATAACAAATTTATTGGAAAAGTAATTAGCAGATTAGGTGCAATTCATTGATCAAATTATGGTTAAATTAGTAAACAGGTTTGCTAAACATAGAAATGTTTGGTAACAATCAACAAAAGCATGCTGTAGGTTCAATGAGTTACAGTATATGAAACTTACAAGGAGTATCCTGTATCTTATGTGTGTTTGTAAACTGTGTGATACACATCTTTGTATCATAAAAAGTTTATGATAAACTTATAAACATGTTTACATTCATACATGACCCTCCCCCATAAGAGCCAGATTCAGCACAGCACAACTTAGAACTCAGAATTATATGATTGGGAGGTGGGAGTGCTCCTGGCACGGCTGTCTCACCTGAATGGCGCTGAGTGGAGCATGCCTGCCTGGTACAGGACCAGGATGCTGAGGACCAGGAAGGAGGGGAACTTCCAAAAGCCCATAGAGACTCTCTGCAAGGGAAGAATAACATCAGCACCTGGAGCAATAAATAACAAATTCCATGAGCCCACAGACCCAGGCTCTGCTCCTGCCTCTGCCCCTAACTCCCTGGCATCCTGGCTTCAGGCTGGACATGTCACTCCACTTCACCATCGTTTCCTCCTCAGCCAAGTGGACTGCTAGAAGATTCAGTAAGGCTGCAACATGCTTGTTTTAGCAAAGAAACCTAGTGGGACAACTGGGTGAAGAGGTCTTAGTCCATAGCCCCCGCCCCATCACTCCACTCACTCTCACATACAACCTGTTGGCCAGGACTCCTGGAGGACAGAGTCCGAGTACCTGTCACCACAGCTTTTCCCACTGTGCAACCCAGAGCTGTCCTCCTGGTGCCGGGCTTTTGCACGTACAGGGAGGGGGGAGGGGATCACCGAGGACAAATTTCTGCGGTTGGAATCCCTGAGAAACTGAAGAACCACATTCTAGCGTTCAGCTGCTCCACACTTTGGTAACGAGTGTCCTGTAAGAATCAAGCTGGAAGGGCCTCAGATTGGAACCCAGGACTTAAACTGGGAAAAAAGTTCCCAGAACACGCAACGGTGGCTTGCGTTTAATGGCTGCCTGCCCCTCAGTCACTGCACCTATTTGCCACCCGCTTGCGCTGGCCCAGGCTCCGAAGCATTTCCCGCGGTCCGCTAGGCACAAGACGTGATCCGTGAGAGCACCATCTGCACAAAACGATTCCTGCGTCCAGATCTGCTTGCAGTGCCAGGGGAGCTCCAGCATCCCAAACTGACCTAAGCACGTGTGCTTCGGGAAAGGAAACTGGAGCCCGGCTCAGCGCGGGGAGACTGAAGCAGGGAGTGCGTGAACAGAGACCATCCCGTGTTACTTGTGGAAGGAGGCTGGGATGCATTGCAGAGTAATGCAGGTTGTGTGAAATGACCTAGACAGAAGTGGACATAGCCTTTGAGACTGGAAGAGATCAGCTAAGAAAAAGTAATGGAGAGAGAGGAGGAAGGGAGGAGAGAGAGAGAAAAACAGAATCCCAGCTAAGCAGGAATCTCCAGGCTTACCTGGCAGCAGGAAGCAGGTGGCTTAGAGCAGAGGAGGGAGCAGTGGCAGTAGCTCTGGCTTCAGGCGATGGCACTGTGGCAGAAGTGGCAGTGACACTCGAGCTGGGCAGTGCGTCTGATGCCTCCCAACACCAGCAGCTGCTCTTATTCCCGCTGCTCTGGGTCTGGGGTGGTCCAGGAGCTCTGGGCAACCAATGAGGGGAAGGATCTGAGCCCCAGAAGGATTGTGTCATCACTTGCGTCCAGATCCTGGAGCATCCAGAAGGACCACCCCACTTGTATTTGCATTGAGGTCATTGATGGCGGGGGCGGGAGGGGGACATGGGGGGGTTGGTGAGGACCAACGAATAACACAGGAAAAGTGAGAAGGAATTTGAGGACAGTATGACGTCATGGTGAACTTCACCTCTTCGGTTTCGCAGGTTTTGAACACGCATGTGTCCCACTCCATCCCCAGCTGTGCGATCTTGTCGGGCAGAGTCCAGCATTACAAGGAACCCTGTCTCCCCTAGGTCTGACCGCAGACCTCCGTGCAAGTGCAGCTTCGAGGGTTAATGCACAGTAGAGTTGATGATTCTGTGCCCAAGGAGGGGGGTCTGATTCAGGCAGCTGCAATCACGCACAGGAGGGCAGGGATTGTGGGTATCAGACACAGAGGATCAAGAACTTTGTCACACTGGAACTCTGTTGCAGCTGTGCCTTTTGCAGGTGGAAACATCGTGGGCTAGTAACTTCTAGTGCCTCAGTATACTTATCTGTGAAATGGGGATCATATTCTCATCTTGAAGGAATGTTATCATTACTAAGAATGTACCTGTTATCTGCCCAGGTGGGGATCTAGAAGTGCTTACCAGGGAAGTTCATAGGGGATTCTGTGTGATCCCAATCCATCTTCCCAATCAGCACCCTGTGCAGCTGCCTGGAGTCATGCTGGTTGGTCCACCATGTGGGTTAAGGAGGGGCTGGATGCCCTGCTGGGCCTGAGCAGGGAAGTGCAAGGCTAAAAGCTTCCAAGCAGACCTCTAGCCCCACGCCCCTCCCCCGCCATTCATCACCTAAAGTTCAGCCTCCTTCTCGAACCATTTGCCCAGCTGCCCCTTGCTTCCGGCTGCTGTTTGCCAAGATGTTCCAGTGACCCATGATTCCAGCCCTGCACCCACGTCTACCGCAGTTCAGTCCTCTGCTAGAAAGCCCGCCAAGCTTGGTGGTGCTGAAGAGTCCAGCGGAGTGCAAGCCTCGCTCTCACTTCAGACATACTCTACACACACAGAAACTCAGTGCTTTCTCCAAACATGTGCTCACTGCCAAACCACAGGCACTCACAAAATGACCCTGGCGCTCAGCGGCATCCAGGTGATGCGCACAGTCCCGCCCTAAATATGCACAGAGCGGAATGATTAGGACCTGCATCCACGAAACCTGCACCGACTCTCAGTAAGTGTGCTCTGTAAAGCCCAATTACTCAACACCTCGACCCTCCTACACCCTGCCCAGCACGTTTCTGGATCTCTCTGTCGGAGCTCCTGCTCTAAGCCTTCCAGGAAGGTCTGGAGTGCTGACTTGCTGTCCTCAGCAGATAGAATGCAGAAAACGAAGCTTCTCACTGTCCGCAGTATCGCTGGGTCTGAGCACGCAGCGCAAGATGCAAGCAGGCTGTACAGACCCTCCAGCGCGGCAAGCACTGCGGCAGCATCGCGGGGCGATGGAATAAAACACGGATCCCAGGTAGGTGGTTTTCTCAGGCGGAACCGAAACTAGCCGAAACGAGCCACGAGTGACCCGAGCCACAGGTCCCCGCCCAGACCGCAGTGTCAAGAAGCTTCAGTGTTTTGTTCAACACGGCGGCTGCGTCGCGGCACATCTCTTCCCCTTGCAGGTTGGTGGTCTCCGGGCTCAGGACACCTAACTTCCAAGATGCCCTTATTCCAATTTTCTGCTTCTTAACCGCAGCGGCGGCACTGATCCAAGCGAATAAAACCTTGGGGCAGGGGAACTGGATATCTGAAACTGGCTCTCCTCAGGCAGGGCGGTGGGGGACCCGGGGAATGGAATAACCGGTTGGAAGCGCTCAAGTGCGCTTGGGCGCAGAGCCGGGAAAGGCAAGATGTGCAAGGGAAGGATTCAGGATGGCGGATCGCGGGTTCAGTGCATCTTGGAGTCTCAAGGCAGAAATCGGGGACTGAGACCCAGACCGGGGTTAGGGAACTCAGCAGCAAGCCTAAATTGGCGAACGCGGCAAAGCAGATACTGTGCGGCATGTAAATTGGGCTCTGCCACTTAAGACTGTTGTAGGCGAGGCTTTAAAACTCAGGTGCAAAACTCTTCTGCCGACATGACTTCCAAGACCAGAGTTTCTGACGTATCAATCTTCTGAAATCATTTGTAAGTACGTGTGTACATAGATTGCCTTTTCCTTTTTTTAAAAAAAAAAAACTTATTCATTCATTTGGCGGTGCCGGGTCTTAGCTGCGGCAGGGCAGATCTTCGTTGCCGCGAGCGCACTGTCACTGCGGTCTGCGGAATCTTTAATTGTGGCATGCGGAAGGTATGCGGGATCTAGTTCCCTGACCAGGGATCGAACCCTGGTCCCCTGCATTGGTAGCTCGGAGTCAAGCCCTGGACCACCAGGGAAGTCCCGCCTTTTCCTGGGGAATTCCCGCCTCTTCCTGTTGAGAGAACCATGGCTTTCACCAGTGCAATGGTGATGACAAAATGGTTAAGAAACGACTATTTTAGAAGCCGAATTTGTAACCATATCATTTTGTGAGCTCAGAACTCCACCCCTGGCTGTCACGTGTGCCTTGAACCTTCAAAGCCTAAATTCATTCCCCTCTCTGAAATCTTTGGTGGCTACGAAGGGCTAGCGGTGTGAAGCAGGACACAGGGTCTGCACCCAGAGGGTGCTAACGTAGCCTCCTGCAATTTCAGCTTTTCTTGAAAAGTCAGTCTCTCAAGATAGGGAGGAACTATTATGAACTCATCCATCAAGTACTCTGAATTTCTAATGAGTCCTGGTGCTGAGCTGGGGGCAAGGTTAAAAAAAAAAATCTTTGGGGCTTTCCTGGTGGCGCAGTGGTTGAGAGTCCGCCGGCCGATGCAGGGGACACGGGTTCGTGCCCCGGTGCGGGAAGATCCCACATGCCGCGGAGTGGCTAGGCCCTTGAGCCATGGCCGCTGAGCCTGCGCGTCCGGAGCCTGTGCTCCGCAACGGGAGAGGCCGCAACAGTGAGAGGCCCACGTACCGCAAAAACAAAAGAAAACCAAACCAAAAACAAAAACAAAAGAAACAAACAAAAAAAATCTTTGGCACTTAGCAGCATGTGTTGCATACCAGGTGGCACTCACTCAATGTTTATTAAGTAAAGGAAATTAATTTACTGTGGAAGATTTACCAGCCAGTCTCACCGCTATTATAGGACTCTAATCTAATCCCAGCCAGCAGAGAATCCGGACCTAGTTAGGTAGCGCAGGCTTTCAATTGGATTTCAAAATTGTGAGCTCAAACATTTGAGGCACTCCTCATTTTATTTGACATGTAGAGTTGGCTTCCCCATGGACGTTTCAATACAGAGAAAGGAAGGTTAACCCTAGGGTTCTTTCAGAAGTCTAGAGTCTCGTAGTATGAGATACAAAACTATTCTCCTCTGAGCCCATCCCTGATTTACCAAGTCAGCTCGAAGTTTAGACCTTACCATGTGCACATTGCTTATGTTGCATCCAGCCCTACCTGAGACTTCTTTTAACTGAAGCACTAAATGGAAATCCATCTTGAGAAAGTCAAGGAAAATACTGATTTAAAAATAGTTACCTGATTATTTGGCATTTGATTGTACAGTCTTATTTCATAAATTTTAAACCTGAAAACCAGGTTTAAAAGTTTAAAAGGTTTAAAAGGGGGAAACAATCTAGTTTGGAAAAGACATTTTTTACATTCTGATAAACTCTAACTGCAGTATTTATTTCCATACTTTTAGCTCAGATTCCTAAGCTTTGTTTTAAAACTTTTTTCAGTTGAAGTATAGTTGATTTACAATGTTGTGTTCATTTCTTCTGTGCAGCAGTGATTCAGTTTTATACATATATATATTATTTAAAATTTTCTTTTCCATTATGGTTTATCTCAGGATATTGAATAATCTATAGGACCATCCATATTGCTGCAAATGGTATTATTTCATTGTTTTTTATAGGTGAGTAATTTTCTGCTATATATACATCTTTTAAAAAAATATTTTAATTTTAAGTATAGTTGATTTACAATGTTGTGTTAATTTCCACTGTACAGCACAGTTATTCAGTTATACATATATATACATTCTTTGTCATATTCTTTTCCATTATTGGTTTACACAGGATATTGAATATAGTTCCATGTGCTATACAGTAGTACATGTTTATCCATTCTATATATAATAGTTTGTGTCTACTAATCCCAAACTCCCAATCTATCCCTCCCCCACCCTGCCTCCCCCTTGGCCACCACAAATCTGTTCTCTATGTCTGTGAGTCTCTTTCTGTTTCATAGATAAGTTCATTTGTGTCATATTTTAGATTGCACATATAAGTGATATCACATGGTATTTGTCTTTCCCTTTCTGACTTACTTTACTTAGTGTGATAATCTCTAGGGCCATCTGTGTTGCTTCAAATGGCATTATTTCATTCTTTTCAATGGCTGAATAATATTCCATGTTATATATGTACCACATTTTCTTTATCCATTCATCTGTTGAGGGACATTTAGGTTTCTTCCATGTTGGCTATTGTAAATTGTGCTGCTATGAACACTGGGGTGCATGTAACATTTTGAATTACAGTTTTCTCCAGATATATATCGAGGAGTATGATCACTGTATCATATGGTAACTCTATTTTAGGTTTTTTTGTGTGTGTTTTTTTGTTTTTGTTTTTGTTTTGGTTTTATTTTTTCGGTACGCGGGCCCCTCACCGCTGCAGCCTCTCCTGTTGCGGAGCACAGGCTCCGGACGCGCAGGCTCAGCGGCCATGGCTCACGGCCCAGCTGCTCCGCGGCATGTGGGATCTTCCCAGACCGGGGCATGAACCCGCGCCCCCTGCATCGGCAGGTGGACTCGCAACCACTGCGCCACCAGGGAAGCTCTCTATTTTAGTTCTTTAAGGAACCTCCATACTGTTCTCCATGGTGGCTCCACCAATTTATATTCTCACCAACAGTGTAGGAGGGTTCCCTTTTCTCCACACTCTTTCCAGCAATGATTATTTTTAGACTTTTTGATGAAGCCATTCTGACCAGTGTGAGGTGATTCCTCATTATGGTTTTGATTTGCATTTCTCTAATAATTAGTGATGCTGAGCATCTTTTTATATGCCTGTTGGCCATCTGTATGTCTTCTTTGGAAAAATGTCTACTTAGATCTTCTGCCCAGTTTTTGATTGGGTTGTTTGTTTTCTTGATATTGAGCTGTATGTGCTGTTTGTATATCTTGAATATTAAGACCTTGTCAGTGGCATTGTTGTAAATATTTTCCCCACTTCCATAGGCTACCTTTTCATTTTGTTGATGGTCTCCTTTGCTGTGCAAAAGATTTTAAGTTTGATTAGGTCCCAATTATTTATTTTTGCTTTTATTTTTTTCCTTGGGAGACTGATCTAAGAAAATATTGCTACAATATATGCCAAAGAATGTTTTGCCAAAGTTCTCTAGGTTACTCCTTTAATTCTATATAATTTGTGTATGATACAGAGTCAAAAACAACAACAAAACCACAACAGTAACAACCTCAACAGCAGTAGCAACAACAACACAAATTCATTCTCTTCAGTCTGGGTGAAATTTGGAGCTGTTAAATTAACTGGAGAATTTTAACTGCAAATTGACTGTACACGGCTCCACTTACAAGGAATTTAGAAATCACAATAACAAATAAAAAGCTGAACATACTGAAAAAATCAACAACTCTTCTAGGAGCCCTATGAGATATAAGGACTGACTGGGCAAATTTCTGCCCCTAAGACTGGGGAGATAGAAAGGTGAATACAGAGAGTAATGGCTTCCCAGAGCAGGCACTCACAAGGGCAAACTCACCTGGAACCAGCAGCAGACAGAGTTAGAAATCCTGAACTATAACCGACGAATTGCTAGAGTCTCAGTGTGGACAACTTCTGAAACTTAAAAACCCACCTTCCTGCCCTGCACGTGTCTGAGATTTACCTCCAGTAGCTCAACCAGGTTCTCACAGTAAATAGGCGAGAAAAATCCCCTCGTGCTTTCAGCTGGGTAAGGAGAAAAGGAATCATTCTAAAATACACCACAGCAATCTGTATTTCTTAATAAGGCCTGCCCTTATTAACTCTTGTTAACCAGAGCCTAGCTTTACTGCGATATTATCAGAGAGTAAGTGACCTGGGGGAAGGGAAATTCCCAATTAACTTCATTCCTAGGCTTTCAGGTGGGAGTAGGGAAACACCCAACTCTAGGACCCACTAGTCCCCTCTGTCACCTAAGTGGGGAGTAAAAAAACTGAGAAACACCTGTGAAGTTCACAGTCCGGTAGAATACTCTCACTAAAAGACTGAGACCTAATTATAGGGCTATGGAAATCTTTCTCTGTCCTCAGACCTCACCACCACATTACTAAAGGCCTATTTCTAGCGTTTCCCTTGACCTGGTGTACTAAATGTGTATTAAAAGGTGACAAAACAATACGAATAGGCATCAAGTATCAGATCAATTTACTTTTCTTATACTTAGTTGATCTACCAGATAACAATTTGTTCAAAATAATAATAGCAATGGTGTATTCGATAACATACAGTTATATATATCATATATCTATATCTATATAATTAGGTATACGTATATCTGGAGAATGTTGCTAAACATGAGGAACAGAGAATTTTCAAAATAGATAGGAGGAAGAGGGGGACAGATACCTTGCCCTTGTATCCCTGACACTAAAATACGTAATAGTGCTCTCTGAGAGGGGAGAGAGAACTTGCCACCTGGATCGCAGCACCATATTCTTTTGTCATAAAAATGGATCTACAACTGACTCCTAGTCCTTGCCTGGATGCCACGCTTTCTGCAAGTTGTCAGCAGAAGCTTTGTAATATGACTTCTTAGTGAGTTCACCTAGAGCCTAAAGCACGTATATAATTGAGCCTGAAAAAGAAAGAGGAATAAGACCAGTCTCCTAAGAATGGTTATGGTCTCTTAGGGAGGCGAGATTCAACAAATGAAATAATTAAAGAACAATAAAAGAGAGGGAGTTAGTACTTGTTCCCTATTGCTGCTGTAGCAAATTATCAGTACCTTAGTGACATAACGCAAGTTTATAAACTTACACTCTGTGACTAGAAGTCCGACATCCATCACAGGTCTCACTGGGCAAAAATCTTGGCAGGCTTTCTGGAAGTTCTAGAGGAGAATCCATTTCCTGTTTCTAGTGGCCACCCGTGTTCCTTGGCTCGTGGCCCCTTCTTCCTTTTTCAGAACCAGTAATGGCGACTTGAGTCCTTCTCACATCGCCTCACTCCAACCTCCTCTTCTGCTTCCCTCTTCTACTTGGAAGGAGCCTTTTGATTTTACTGGGCTCACCTGGATAATCCAGGATAGTCTCCCCATCTGAAAGTCCTCAATTTAATCGCATCTTTAAAGTCTCTTTTGCTTTGTAAAGTAGCAAATTTGTGTTTCCAAGGATTAGGATGTGGATGTCTGGGGGTGGGGGTCCTTATTGTACCTACCATAATAAGTAAATGTTGGGCTGACTGGCAAGGACAGTGAATGCTGGGGCTTGGAGAAAGAGGCTGCCATGGGCTGGAGCACTGAGGAAGTCGCCCAGAGCAGATGGGCCAGAGCCAGAAAATGGCTAAATAGAGGGGAAGTAACAGAGTGCCTGAAAAGAGAGTGCATCTAGTGGGGTGTGGGGCAGGGGGTGAGGAGACCACTCTATATCATGTGCCATCCTCTGTCCCTCTTCTTGAGAACGGTGCCTCCCTAAATCTACGACCTGTATGGCTGGCTGCATTGAAATCTCAAGTATCAGATGTTCCTCCTCTAGCAACTTCCATTTTGTGTTCTTCAATATTCCTGTTCATATGTGCTACAGAGCAAGGGGGGCTGTTGAGCAAACTGTTGTCACGTTTGGTGAAGCTCCAGTAGAGGTGGGAAACGGACTGCTTTGCATCACATAACTCCAGGCCTTGACAGGTTGTTAGGATGCAGTTAAATCCTGAAGTTGGTGCTTGAACTTTGAGCCCCATCCCTTACATACTTCTACTAGATCCATTTGACAATAACCAAACAACAAGGCTTTTAATTAAAAAGGATTGTATTAAAGCCCACCTGAAGAAAACCCACTTTATTTTTATAACCTGTATCCAGTATTTAATGATGCATGCAGGTTGGGCAGGCAATAGGGAATTGTTAACACATGGAAGGTGCATGTGAGCCCCGGGACTTGTCACTGCTCGAACTTGGAGAAACTTTCTAATGTGTCTGTGCTCCCAAGAGATATTGTGATCATTATTTAGGCTTCTGGAGCTTTGATGTATGGTTCCCTGATCCCTCGGTGGGACATACCAACTGCCATTAGAGCCTAGAACCAAGAATACAACATCAGTGGATTTTTAGGTTAGGCAAGGAATGAGAAAGGCATTTATGGCAGAAAGAAGGAATGGGATATCGTGTCCATGGGGTTTTCCTGGCCTCTCATTCTTGGGAAATGAGAGGTCTTAGCTTATTTTCCTGTAGTATGGAGGTGACTTGCCCTGGAAAGCTACTTTTAATCTTTTTAATCTCTTAATCATTTATACGAAAGGATCATATAATAAACCTCATAGAAAAATTTCAATTTCCCAACTCAAAAATTAGTAGATACTACTTTCTCAAACCTCAGTGAAAACCCTGGAACTGAATAAGTAAAGCATAGTCTTAAAAGCTATTCTAAATTTTAAAATACTCTTTTATATAACTTTTGAGTCAAAGTGAAAATCAAAACAAAAACTATAGACTATTTTAAATATGCAATCTTTGTATCTTGTAAACATGTCAGTGGTTACAGATGAACTCAGAGAACGAAATCCGAGCATTACATAGTTTCATAATTTACTTATTAACTCAACAAATGTTTATTGAGGGCCTATCATGTTCTATGGAATTTTCTAAGTTCCAGGGATACAGTCAAGGATACATGTAACTTCCCTCATAGAGTTACATGCTGGTGGAAGGACATAGACAAAAACAGAAAAAATAATAAATATATAATATTTTAGATAGTGGTAAGTTCTGTGAATAAAAAATTAAGCTGAATAATCAGGTGATAGAGAGTAATCTGAGAAGGAATGTACTTTTGTATATGGTGGTCAGGAAAGTCTTCTCTGAGGTGGTTCATCAGAAAGAAGGAATGGGATATTGTTCCTGTGGGGTTTTCCTGGCCTCTTATTCTTGGAAAATTAGAGGGCCTAGCTTATTTTCCTGTAGTGTGGAGGGGACTTGCCCTTGGGGCTGCTTTCCCAACCCCGCAGCCTCCCTCCTTCCAACGCCGCAGGCTCCTTCTTTCTGTAGACACCAGGAGAGGTTCCTTCCAAGGTCACAATGTTATTTTTAGAGTGACTTCAACTTCCAGGGAAAGAACTGTGTGTGGTTGAGGAGGGCCAGGCTGGTCACTCAGAGAGGTGGAAAGACTCAACTGGTCATGTTAAGGAGTTACTCTGGATGGGTTCCTCTTAGATGATTAAAATTCTGCCTTAGCTTAGACTTACCAGATACACAATGTCTCTCTTCTCCCAGGCTGAGAACAGTGTTCCGTGGAGAAGAGGGATAGAAATAGGAAGTTTCCCACTGTACTACAAAGGTCCTAACAGGGATGACTCCTTTATGGACCCTGTCAGGGAGACATAAGGTGCCTATAAGGGGATTTACTCTGTAACCAGAGTCACCTGGGATTGGGAAGAGTAAGACTTTGGTATCAGGCAACTGGATTTGAGTTGTCTCTACCAATCACTTTTTGTCCTCCACACAGTAATCTCCCTCAGCCAGGTCCTCAACATGTAAAATGGGGATAATAATAACTACCTGGAAGTAGTAAAGATATTTATGTTAAAGACCAGACACATTACTTGGCAAGAAGCAGATACGTAAGAGTGGTGGCTAGGCTTATGCCTTCAAGTGCCGAATTACATCAGGTTAATATTGTAAATTAATTGAAATTATTACACACTCCTCTGCTTTCTTAAGAAAAAGGCAACTGTGTTTTTAGTTCTCAAAATGAAACTAATCACCAAGGCCACAACAGAATAAATCTGCCTACCCTAAACCTCTCAGATACCTGCCTGGTCATGTTGCAGCATCACTGCCCAGCAGGTTAATGACAATTTATATTAAACACCTGGCACATTGTCTGGCATGGAGCAGGCACTCAAGAGTGGTGGCTATTACTGTCATTAAAACAAAAGCTTACCCCTACCCCATCAAGTTCCAAATTATATCAACTGCTATGGGAAATTAGATAAAATGCACTGTATACTCCTCTTCATTCTTAAAATGATATAACAAATATAATTTTAATCCTTTCTTGATTTCATCGACACCATGATAAGAACATCGCTTAAGGTGCTGGACACTTATACTATCCACTCTCAGGGGCTATAAGACATGTAGGGCCAATAGCCTTGAACTAGTTGATCTCACATTATCTTCCTTTTTGAGGTTTAAAATTAATATAACATTATAGTTATTTTATTTCATTTCTTGTCATCAGGTTGTCAACTATCACTTCTTGCTGGTGTCACTGTAACTGTCTTTTGCAACAGTCTACCCACTCCCATTTTCATTTGGTGTGCAGTGAAATAAACAACAAAACAAAAACAAAACAACAAAACCATGCTTAATGGTTTTGTAGAATGGTATGGGACCAACAAGCCTATCTACAGACATTGAGTGCAAAATATTTATTGAGTGTAAATATAAATATGTATTTGTAAATTAATTATATATATTTATTTTGTATAATGTATATTTTATAAATTTACTGTTATATATTTCTTATATATTTATCAAGAACTATAAAAAGTCTCTTTTTGGACATTTACTGCATTAATCTGTACTAGTGAACAGAAACAATCCTTGTCCAATTTATGGGTAAGCACAGAGTAAATAGATACCAAGTGAGTATTTATGAGTAATGATCAGGAATTTCATGGTCTTTTTTAACAACAACTTTAACTAACTTGTGCTCAGGGGAAAAACAGAAAACAGCCAAACAAGTGAGAGCTGTGTGTGAATGAAGAGCCTACATTCACTGAGTGAGAACTTAGTAACGGTCAGGATGGCGGTAATGAACTGTTGTGACGCCTATTTCAGTTATCCAGAGGCTATTTTCTTGGTTTCTTCTTCTCAGCTTTGTCTGGCTTAAGGGAAGTCTGTAGTCAAGGGATACCTGATGAGTGGGTGTTTTTTAGTTTCTTTCAAGGGGCACAGTCGTAGTGAAGACAAGACAAAGTCTGTGATGTGGGAAGGGCTTGGCCATCCAGGCTGCAATCTTGGGAGGAGTGTGTCCCTGGATAAAAGGATTCTGAGGACATCAGTAGAAACTGTGTTTCATTTTTGGCAAATATGTAATTGGCTCTTGGAGCTGATGTGAGATCAGTCAGCTTTCAAATGTCCAGATCAAAGTCACCCTTTGGCATAAAAAACCCAGAGGATCTTAAAGGCCCTTTGAAAGCTCTTCAGCCCTGGGCCAGTTGTCCTTAGCACACCTTCACCAGTAGTCAAACAGGCTTAAGCAATCAATGCCTAACTTCTCTTTAGCACCAATAAGTGCCACCACAGCAAATTTCCAGTTAAAATGAGAATGTGAAGAATAAGTTCCCTGAGGAACCCAAAGGCTGAAGAGAGAGCATGGGTTAGAGAAGGGTTGGTTTCTCCTTTTCCTAGTTTGCCTTGTGGTCAATTTGTGATGACTTGTACCTTTTACCTTTGTCTCAGGAGCTCAGGAATTTTCACTGGCCAAAATACTACTAAGAAATCCGTTTTGTTCTCTCTCTAGCAAGTTAGAGAACCAGTTCCTACAGGTGATGAGGTAGAATAAGTGGGATGTTGTTGAGAAAGCGTATTCCTACTTCTGCTTGATATAATTACAACCCATATCATATAATTATGTTTCACATCAGACTGTAAGCCCCATTAAAACCAGAATGATATCTGAGTTATTCACCCTTTTAAAAAAATAATTTATTTATTTATTTATTGTTGGCTGCATTGGGTCCTCGTTGCTGAACGCAGGCTTTCTCTAGTTGCGGCGAGTGTGGGCTACTCTTCATTGTAGTGCATGGGCTTCTCATTGCAGTGGCTTCTCTTGTTGCGGAGCATGGTCTCTAGGAGTGAGGGCTTCAGTAGTTGTGGCATGTGGACTCAGTAGTTGTGGCTCACAGGCTCTAGAGCGCAGGATCAGTAGTTGTGGTGCCCAGGCTTAGTTGCTCCGCAGCATGTCTGGGATCTTCCCAGACTACGGCTCGAACTCGTGTCTCCTGCATTGGCAGGCGGATTCTTTACCACCGCGCCACCAGGGAAGCCCCCTGTTCACCCTTGTATCTAGTGCTTAGAGCATAGTATATGCTCAGAAACCTTTTGAATTAATAATTTTCTTCCCCCGGCGTGCTTCACAGAGTGTGGGATCTTAGTTCCCCAATCAGGGAACAAACTCACACCCCCTGCATTGGAAGCACAGAGTCTTAACCACTGGACCTTCAGGGAAGTCCCAATGAATGAATTTCTATTAAGTTTAAAGAATATAAGGAGACAAATATGAAAATTCTCATTCATAGGATTTTTGGGAAACCTGCTTAGCACACTATAGGTTTGGGGAAGACAAGAGCTAAAAGCTTTCTAGATATTTCTAGAAGGTTCTGAAAAATGCCAAATAGTAACAAATCAGTCTTCGGAGAAATTCCTTTCGGTAAGTCATTGTAGTATCCATCCAGTTTTCAAAGTTGTAGCAAACATTGAAAGAAAGAAAGCTGATTTATGAGGCAGTAATTTCTGCACTAAAAAGAAAAGATCAACCAAATACTGCTGGTCTTGTTCAGTGGCAATTCATGTTGACATTTAAAGGAAATACAAATTTTAAAATACCAAGTACCTCATAAGCATATACTCTAGGAGTCTTATTCCCACCCCCCTTTATTTTGGCCACACCCCACGGCTTGTGGGACTTTAGTTCCCTGAACCCAGGTCCTTGGCAGTGAGAGCGCAGAGTCCTAACCCCTGGACCACCAGGGAATTCCCATCCGTTTTTTAATTCAAATGAAAACATGAAAATGGAACTTCACCTGATTCAGCTCAAAGGACATTACAATAACCTAATACGATAATTGCAAAAGAATGTATCACAATCTTGGCTTCTACTAAAGAACAGACATTACCTAGTAGGTATTCCACCCCCTAAGAAAGAAAGCCAGGGAAAAAAATCTGATGAGGAAAATGACATCAAAACATTTTTCAGGACTTCCCTAGTGGCGCAGTGGTTGGGAATCTGCCTGCCAATGCAGGGGACACAGGTTCGATCCCTGGTCCCAGAAGATCGCACAAGCCTCAGAGCAACTAAGCCCGTGCACCACAATTACTGAGACTGTGCTCTAGAGCCTGTCAGCCACAACTACTGAAGCCTGTGTGCCTAGAGCCCATGCAACAAGAGAAGCCACAGCAATGAGAAGCCCACTCACCACAATGAAGAGTAGCCCCTGCTCACGGCAACTAGAGACAGCCCGTGAACAGCAAAGAAGACCCAGCCAGCCAAAAATAAATAAATTAATTTAAAAAACCATAAATAAACATTGGTGATCATGCAACTGCCACAGTTTCTAGCCATAATGGGGAGTAGATTGAGTATTACATCTCCAGAAAGGATACAAATTGCTGGTTATAGTAAAATATTTTTAAGAATATGATCAAAGGAAAAACCACAAAACATGCCCTTGTTTTAAAAGTCAGCAATACCATTTTATTATGAACTATCTATCTGTAGTTGAAGAAGGTATCTTTTGACTGGGGCAGACTGTATTTTCCAGTATTGGCTGAGATAATATTTCCCATCCCACATGTTTTGTTTTTTTTTTGTTTGTTTGTTTCTTTGTTTTTTTGCGGTACGCGGGCCTCTCACTGTTGTGGCCTCTCCCGTGGCGGAGCACAGGCTCCGGACGTGCAGGCTTACCGGCCATGGCTCACAGGCCCAGCCGCTCCGCAGCATTTGGGATCTTCCCGGACCGGGGCATGAACCCATGTCCCCTGCATCGGCAGGCAGACTCTCGACCACTGCGCCACCAGGGAAGCCCTTGTTTTGATTTTTAAACCTTGTCATATTCCCATTAAGTGTTAGGTGGCCAAGTTGAAGGTAGGTGGTGTGAAAAGTCAGCATAGGGAATGAAATTAGCCTCATATTTTCTGTGAGTCAGATGAAAATACCATAGATAATTAGGCATTTAATGTTGTCAAATCATGCGTCTCAGTACAGATTTGACGTTTTCATGTTATTGCACCGTGTTTCACGATAGAAAAGTTCTAATTTGAAAACTTGACTGAACAATCACTCTGAAGAAATTATCATGAAAAATAAAAACAAAAAAGAAATCTCATTAGTAATAATCCTAAATATTAATCAACAAAATATAAAGAAAGCCACAACCTCAATAAGCTTGTATGAAATCCTCAGAGATTAAACTTTCAGTTCATACCGTTTTCCTACTCTGTCCTCTGAACTCCCAGAGCATGCATTCATTTGGTTAGGACGTCTGTGTTGATGTCCACTGTGCCTCTTATTTTGCCAGATGCTAAGGACAGAGAGGTAAAGGATGCTGTCCTTGCCCTCTGACCTTTGGCTCATGTCATCACTATAGTTCATATCAGGTTGCAGCTCACTGTACATGTATTAAGGAAAGGCCCAGGTCTTATTCACATTTGTTTACTGTGCCAAGCACAGTAGTCAATTTTAATTGTAGTAGAAAGTTTAAATGGTAATTTTTTTCTCCAAAATATGGTCAGAAGAATAAGGAGAAAATGAGATTAGGTGAAAAAAAATCAGAATTATTGGACTGAACAAGGCACCAATATTTCCTGATTGACCACCATGCCCCAAATATCATTCCAGGAAATTTGTATGTGTTTCCTTGTGTAATCCTTACCCCAGTCCTATAAGGCAGGAAGGAAATTAATCTCACTAAGTCTTACAGAAATTGATTCCTTACACCCTTCTGACTCATCCTTCCTACTGCAGCCAGGTGACCTGGTCTGGTCACTCATTGGCTTAGCAGCCTTCCATGACTCTCCACTGCCCTTGGAATAATGTCTAAAACCCTCAACTGTCTAAGAAGCTATGGGACCTGGTGTTTCCCCAAGTCTCCAGCCTCATTTCTTGCCTCTTTCTCCTACTCCCTTCTCTCTTGATATAATGCTTTTCCTTCAGTTCCTTGAGCACACCTACCATGACTTTTTTCATATCTTGCCTTTCCACAGGCTGTTCTCAAATTTGGAATGCTGTTCATTAACTGCTGAATAAATGAGTGAGTGAATGAGTGAATGAATGAGTGATTGAATAAGGGATATTGGAGAGAGTCAGGATAGGATCCTGTTCAGGGGAAAGATTAGGAGTAGGAAGGGGATTAGGGAATTAATCACAAAACTATGATAATAGATGAGTTCTTGTTGATCACAGATGTAGCATATCTAGCACCCAGACCTTGATTTCTTCCCTTTACTAGTTCCTGTTCTTCTTTTAAGCATCAGTATTAGTGCCACATTCTCTACGAAGCTTTGCTACTCCCAAGGTAGTGAAAAACCCTGCTATACGGCATAGAATTAGCTATGTGCACTTCCCTTCTGTAATGCTCATCACACTTTGATGACACACACTTTCATGTCTTTCTTGTTTGCTTCTCTATCCCCAGCACATAACATGGTAAACATTACTGGTGGTTATTCTCTGTCTGTATTTACTGACTTAAATTATACACAATTACTCCAGGACATATAGTTGAATTGTTTTTCTCATTGGTTTGGTGTTTTATTTGTTTGGCCATTTGTTTCTTTCATGTAGCATTATGGAGTAGTTGGAGATTTTATAAATTCCCTACCTTCTCTTCCAGGGTGAGTACAACTGATCAGGGATTGGGGCTACTCTCAAGTATAAAATGATATTATCTAATTAAATAAGAGAATTAAAATAACAACGATTCTGATTCTCTAAATGTCCCGCTGGGCACATGCTCTGCTGGAGCACATGTCTTTATTTTCCTTTCTTTTACCTTCTCATCTCTTCACTCTTTTATGGCTAATTCCTATCCATCTTCTAAATGTCAGCAGGGCTATCACTTCACACAATGTGCACCTAGGCTATCTAAACGACAATCATATTCCCAGTGTCAAGTAAAAGGGTACTTGACAAATGGTAGGAGCTCAATAAATGCTGTTGAATAAAAGAGTGAGTGAGTATATGAAGGTGTGTGGGGAGATTTGGGGTAGGATATTGTTCAGGGGAAAGATCAGGAGTAAATAGATGAGGAAATCAATCACAAAGTGATGTTGTGGTTTTTTTAATTTAAATTTATTTATTTTGTAATACAGCAGGTTCTTATTAGTCATCAATTTTATACACATCAGTGTATACATGTCAATCCCAATTGCCCAATTCATCACACCACCATCCCCACCCCACCACGGCTTTCACCCCTTAGTGTCCATATGTTTGTTCTCTACATCTGTGGCTCAACTTCAGCCCTGCAAACCGGTTCATCTGTACCATTTTTCTAGGTTCCACATACATGCGTTAATGTACGATATTTGTTTTTCTATTTTTGACTTACTTCACTCTGTATGACTTCACTCTAGATCCATCCACGTCTCAAGAAATGACCCAGGGCCTCCCTGGTGGTGCAGTGGTTGAGAGTCCGCCTGCCGATGCAGGGGAAACGGGTTCGTGCCCCGGTCTGGGAAGATCCCACATGCCGCGGAGCGGCTGGGCCCGTGAGCCATGGCCGCTGGGCCTGTGCGTCCGGAGCCTGTGCTCTGCAACGGGAGAGGCCACAACAGTGAGAGGCCCACATACCACAAAAAAAAAAAAAAGAAAGAAAGAAATGACCCAATTTCGTTCCTTTTTATGGCTGAGTAACATTCGATTGCATATATGTACCACATCCTCTTTATCCATTCATCTGTCATTGGGCATTTAGGTTGCTTCCATGACCTGGCTATTGTAAATAGTGCTGCAATGAACACTGGGGTGCATGTGTCTTTTTAAATTATGGTTTTCTCTGGGTATATGTCCAGTAATGGGATGGCTGGGTAAGACGGTAATTCTATTTTTAGTTTTTTAAGGAACCTCCATACTGTTCTCCATAGTGGCTGTATCAATTTATATTCCCACCAACAGTGCAAGAGGGTTCCCTTTTCTGCACACCCTCTCCAGCATTTGTTGTTTGTAGATGTTCTGATGATGCCCATTCTAACTGGTGTGAGGTGATACCTCATTGTAGTTTTGATTTGCATTTCTCTAATTATTAGTGATGTTGAGCAGCTTTTCATGTCCTTCTTGGCCATCTGTATGTCTTCTTTGGAGAAATGTCTATTTAGGTCTTCTGCCCATTTTTGGATTGGGTTGTTTGTTTCTTTAATATTGAGCTGCATGAGCTGTTTATATACTTTGGAGATTAATCCTTTGTCTGTTGATTCGTTTGCAAATATTTTCTCCCATTCTGAGTGTTGTCTTTCTGTCTTGTTTGTAGTTTCCTTTGCTGTGCAAAAGCTTTTAAGTTTCATTAGGTTCCATTTGTTTATTTTTGGTTTTTTTTCCATTACTCTAGGAGGTGGATCAAAAAAAGATCTTGCTGAGATTTATGTCAAAGGGTGTTCTTCCTATGTTTTCCTCTAAGAGTTTTATAGTGTCCAGTCTTACATTTAGGTGTCAAATCCATTTTGAGTTTATTTTTGTGTATGGTGTTAGGGAGTGTTCTAATTTCATTCTTTTACATGTAGCTGTCCAGTTTTCCCAGCACCACTTATTGAAGAGACTGTCTTTTCTCCATTGTATATCCTTGTCTACTTTGTCATAGATTAGTTGACCATAGGTGCATGGGCTTATCTCTGGGCTTTCTATCTTGTTCCATTGATCTATGTTTCTGTTTCTGTGCCAGTACCACATTGTCTTGATTACTGTAGCTTTGCAGTGTAGTCTTAAGTCAGGGAGTCTGAATCCTCCAGCTACGTTTTTTTCCCTCAAGACTGCTTTGGCTATTCGGGGTCTTTTGTGTCTTCATACAAATTTTAAGATTTTTTGTTCTATTTCAGTAAAAAATGCCATTGGTAATTTGATAGGGATTGCATTGAATCTGTAGATTGCTTTGGGTAGTATAGTCATTTTCACAATATTGATTCTTCCAATCCAAGAACATAGTATATCTCTCCATCTGTTGGTATGATCTTATCATCTTTAATTTGTTTCATCAGTGTCTTATAGTTTTCTGCATACAGGTCTTTTGTCTCCCTAGGTAGGTTTTTTTTTTTTTTTTTTTTTTTTTTTGCAGTATGCGGGCCTCTCACTGTTGTGGCCTCTCCTGTTGCAGAGCACAGGCTCCAGATGCACAGGCTCAGCGGCCATGGCTCACGGGCCCAGCTGCTCCGTGGCATGTGGGATCTTCCCAGACCGGGGCAGGAACCCGTGTCCCCTGCATTGGCAGGTGGACTCTCAACCACTGCGCCACCAGGGAAACCCCCTAGGTAGGTTTATTCCTAGGTATTTTATTCTTTTTGTTGCAGTGGTAAATGGGAGTGTTTCCTTAATTTCTCTTTCAGATTTTTCATCATTAGTGTATAAAAATGCAAGAGATTTCTGTGCATTAATTTTGTATCCTGCAACTTTACCAAATTCTTTGATTGGCTCTAGTAGTTTTCTGGTGGCATTTTTAGGATTCTCTATATATAGTGTCATGTCCTCTGCAAACAGTGACAGTTTTACTTCTTTTCCAATTTGTATTCCTTTTCTTTCTTTTTCTTCTCTGATTGCCATGGCTAGGACTTCCAAAACTATGTTGAATAATAGTGGTGAGAGTGGACATCCTTGTCTTGTTCCTGGTTTTAGAGGAAATGCTTTCAGTTTTTCACCATTGAGAATGATGTTTGCTGTGGGTTTGTTGTATATGGCCTTTATTATGTTGAGGTAAGTTCCCTCTATGCCCACTTTCTGCAGAGTTTTTATCATAAATGGGTGTGGAATTTTGTCAAAAGCTTTTTCTGCATCTATTGAGATGTTCATATGGTTTTTATTCTTCAGTTTGTTAATATGGTGTATCACATTGATTGATTTGCGTATATTGAAGAATCCTTGTGTCCTTGGGATAAATCCCACTTGATCATGGTGTATGATCCTTTTAATGTGTTGTTGGATTCTGTTTGCTAGTATTTTGTTGAGGATTTTTGCATCTATATTCATCAGTGATATTGGTCTGTAATTTTCTTTTTTTGTAGTATCTTTGTCTGGTTTTGATATCAGGGTGATGGTGGCCTCATAGAATGAGTTTGGGAGTGTTCCTTCCTCTTCAGTGTTTTGGAAGAGTTTGAGAAGGATGGGTGTTAGCTCTTCTCTAAATGTATGATAGAATTCACCTGTGAAGCCATCTTGTCCTAGACTTTTGTTTGTTGGAAGATTTTTGATCACAGTTTCAATTTCATTCTTTGTCATTGGTCTGTTCATATGTTCTATTTCTTCCTGGTTCAGTCTTGGAAGGTTATACCTTTCTAAGAACTTGTCCATTTCTTCCAGGTTGTCCATTTTATTGGCATAGAGTTGCTGGTAGTAGTCTCTTAGGGTGCTTTGTATTTCTGCCATGTCTGTTGTAAATTCTCCTTTTTCATTTCTAATTTTATTGATTTAAGTCCTCTCCCTCTTTTTCTTGATGAATCTGGCTAATGGTTTATCAATTTTGTTTATTTTCTCAAAGAACTAGCTTTTAGTTTTATTGATCTTTGCTATTGTTTTCTTTGTTTCTATTTCATTTATTTCTGCTTTGAGCTTTATGATTTCTTTCCTTCTGCTAACTTTGGGTTTTGTTTGTTCTTCTTTCTCTAGTTCCTTTAGGAGTAAGGTTAGATTGTTTATTTGAGATTTTTCTTGTTTCTTGAGGTACGCTTGTATAGCTATAAACTTCCATCTTAGAACTGCTTTTGCTGCATCCTATAGGTTTTGTTTGTTTGTTTGTTTTGCGGTACGCGGGCCTCTCACTGTTGTGGCCCCTCCTGTTGCGGAGCACAGGCTCCAGACGCGCAGGCTCAGCGGCCATGGCCCACGGGCCCAGCCGCTCCGCAGCATATGGGATCCTCCCGGACCGGGCACGAACCCGTGTCCCCTGCATCGGCAGGCGGACTCTCAACCACTGCACCACCAGGGAAGCCCCATCCCATAGGTTTTGGATCATCGTGTTTTCATTGTCATTTGTCTCTAGGTATTTTTTGATTTCCTCTTTGATTTCTTCAGTGATCGCTTGGTTATTTAGTAATGTAGTGTTTAGCCTCCATGTGTTTATGTGTTTTACGTTTTTTCCCCTGTAATTCATTTCTAATCTCATAGTGTTGTGGTCAGAAAAGATGCTTGACATGATTTCAATTTTCTTAAATTTACTGAGGCTTGATTTGTGACCCAAGATGTGATCTATCCTGGAGAATGTTCCATGCTCACTGGAGAAGAAAGTGTAATCTGCTGTTTTTGGATGGAATGTCCTATAAATATCAATTAAATCTATCTGGTCTATTGTGTCATTTAAAGCTTCTGTTTCCTTATTTATTTTCATTTTGGATGATCTGTTCATTGGTGTCAGTGAGGTGTTAAAGTCCCCCACTATTATTGTGTTACTGTCGCTTTCCTCTTTTAGGACTGTTAGCAGTTGCCTTATGTATTGAGGTGCTCCTATGTTGGGTGCGTATATATTTATAATTGTTATATCTCCTTCTTGGATTGATCCCCTGATCATTATGTAGTGTCCTTCCTTGTCTCTTGTAACATTCTTATTTTAAAGTCTATTTTATCTGATATGAGTATTACTACTCCAGCTTTCTTTTGATTTCCATTTGCATGGAATATCTTTCTCCATCCCCTCACTTTCAGTCTGTATGTGTCCCTAGGTCTGAAGTGGGTCTCTTGTAGACAGCATATATATGGGTCTTGTTTTTGTATCCATTCAGCGAGGCTGTGTCTCTTGTTTGAAGCATTTAATCCATTCACGTTTAAGTTAATTATTGATATGTATGTTCCTATGACCATTTTCTTAATTGTTTTGGGTTTGTTTTAGTAGGTCCTTTTCTTCTCTTGTGTTTCCCACTTAGAGAAGTTCCTTTAGCATTTGTTTTAGAGCTGGTTTGGTGGTGCTGAATTCTCTTAGCATTTGCTTGTCTGTAAAGCTTTTGATTTCTCCATTGAATCTGAATGAAATTTTTGCCAGGTAGAGTAATCTTGGTTTTAGGTTCTTCCCTTTCACCACTTTCAGTATATCATGACACTCCCTTCGGCTTGTAGAGTTTCTGCTGAGAAATCAACCTGTTAACCTTATGGGAGTTCCCTTATTTGTCGTTTTTCCCTTGCTGCTTTCAATAATTTTTCTTTTTCTTTAATTTTTGCCAATATGATTACTATGTGTCTCAGCGTGTTTCTCCTTGGGTTTATCCTCTATGGGACTCTCTGCACTTCCTGGACTTGGGTGGCTATTTCCTTTCCCATGTTAGGGAAGTTTTCGACTATAATCTCTTCAAATATTTTCTCGGGTCCTTTCTCTCTCTCTTCTCCTTCTGGGACCCCTATAATGTGAATGTTGTTGTGTTTAATGTTGTCCCAGAGGTCTCTTAGGCTGTCTTCCTTTCTTTTCATTCTTTTTTCTTTATTCTGTTCCACAGCAGTGAATTCCATCATTCTGTCTTTCAGGTCACTTATCCGCTCTTCTGCCTCAGTTATTCTGCTATTGATTCCTTCTAGTAGTTTTCATTTCAGTTACTGTATTGTTCATCTCTGTTTGTTTGTTCTTTAATTCTTCTAGGTCTTTGTTAAACATTTGTTAAACATTTCTCACATCTTCTCGATCTTTGCCTCCATTGTTTTTCCGAGGTCCTGGATCATCTTCACTATCATTATTCTGAATTCTTTTTCTGGAAGGTTGCCTATCTCCACTTCATTAAGTTGTTTTTCTTGGGTTTTATCTTGTTCCTTCATCTGGTACATAGCCCTCTGACTTTTCATCTTGTCTCTGTTTCTGTGAATGTGTCTTTTTTTAAAAAAAATAAATTTATTTATTTATTTTTGGCTCTGTTTGGTCTTTGTTGCTGTGTGCAGGCTTTCTTTAGTTGTGGCGAGTGGGGGCTACTCTTTGTTGCAGTGCGTGGGTTTCTCATTGCGGTGGCTTCTCTTGCTGCGGAGCACAGGCTTTAGGTGTGCAAGCTTCAGTAGTTGTTGCATGCGGGCTCAGAAGTTGTGGCTCGCGGGCTCTAGAGCACAGGCTCAGTAGTTGCGGCTCACGGACTCAGTTGCTCATGGCATGTGGGATCTTCTGGGACCAGGGCTTGAACCCGTGTCTCCTGCACTCGCAGGTGGATTCTTAACCCCTGCGCCACCAGAGAAGTCCCATGTTGTGTTCTTTGACATTTAAACTTTTTGAAAGATGCAACACACCTAGCACCCAGATCTAGGTTTCTAAATACCATTTTCCAATAAAATGTAGCAGAAATCCTTAGAGAAATGGCTGATTTTAAGGCTGCGGCAGGTAAAATTTAATATGAGTCTGGAGTATCATTTAGGGGTAGAAAATAAAGAGGTGCTCAAGTGGCCGTTAAATGTGGGCTGAACTTAGTGACTTTCATCTAACAAACAGAATATGGAAAATGAACCAGAGTAACTTTAATAGGAGGAGAAACCTGGCAGATGCTATCTAAGCAAGCGATCAAGGTTAACATCACCATGTTGACATCATGAGTGCCCTGATATGATGAGATGAGAAACATACCTTTCTTCTGAGATATTCTTCCAAAGAACATGAACCCCAAGAAAATATCAGATAACCTCAGTTTGTGGGAAGTGTAAGAAATATCTGACCAGTTAATCAAGCGTCAAGGTCATGAAAAACAAGGAGTGATCAAGAAGCTGTTAAAGAATCAAAGGGGACTAAGGAGACATGACAACTAAAGGCAACATGGTATCCTGGAACAGAAGAAGGGTAATAGTGGAAAAACTAGTGAAATCTGAATAAATTCCCTAGTTTAGTTAATTTCACTATACCAATGTTAATTTCTTTGTTTTGATAAATGGGCCATGGTTATGTAAGGTCTTAACACCACGTGAATCTGGGCAAATGGTATATGGGAATTCTGTACTATCTTTGAACCTCATCTGAAAAATCTAAATTATTTCAAATAAAATTTTCAAAAAAAAGAGGTCACACAAGATTTCACTGCAGTGTCCATTTAGGGGAGTGCAGTGAGGGGTTCAGGGAAGCTTGCTTGATTTGAGGTTCATGAAATCTTGGCTGTCTAGCAGTGTATACAAGGCTAGTCTTACCTGCATAGTGATTTTAATTTTATGGGAGAATTTCACTCTTATACTCATTTGACCCTCTCCAAGAAGAGAAAGGATGGGGAAGGAAGGTGTTTACATTCACGGGGACTACAGTGAGCTTCTCCCAGGCCCTTGTGTTAAAATGCATAATCTCACATATAATGTTTGAGGTCAGGCAACTGTAGAGACTGAAGTGTAGACCCTAAAAGAACTGATCTGAAAGAAGACTGTGACATCATTAATTAACACACTAATGACAGAATCACACAGAGATGGTAGGCAATCAAGTCCAGAAAAAGGACAGGCAAACTGAATTAGTCAGTATGTTTGCAGCAAGGACCAGGGGGATATAGGTGCAAGCTGTGTCTCATAAACCATGATAATAGGATCTTCTCTTCAGTAAAGATCAATGACTCAGGCTGTTATAGCTCCTGTGCCCTGATTCTGTTCTCTCTAAACAAGTTATTAAAGCATGAAGAAAGAAAATTGATTACCAACGTACTCTGCTAGATAATTTAAATGCTTAATGTTTTTTAATTCTCTCAAAACACTATGAAGTAGACATTATTGTCCCCGTCTTACAAGTGGGAATCAGAGACCCATAGAAAGATTAAGCTACACACTTGGTTACAAAGTAAAAGAGCTGGGATTCAAACCCAGGTATATCTGATGCTCTGACCCAGTCCCTTTCTAAGACCAGAGGGTAGGTATAGAGAAAATGACCCTCAGCCCCATTGTGCTCTTTAATCATCCTACCTGATGGGGACTCCTGGCAAAAAATTGGATCACTGCTCTCTGGGGTTATCTTTTGGAGCACTCATTGTTTAAAGGCAGAAATCTCACTTGCCTCTTGAAGACAACAATCTCTACAGTGAATGGACAAGAGGGTGACTCCCCAACATCCATTTCCCTTTCTCTTTGTACTTACCCTGATTTTTGTTGGGTATTCATGCAATCCCTGTCCAGCCCAAGTACTTTGGCTGAAGCTCAGTCCACCCCTGGCCCTTGGGGAAGGACATCTGATTCAGACTAGTGTGACCTTATTCTCTGGCCACAGATTTTGGTGACGGGATGTGCATGCAGGCAAAATTAGGTGAAGGAGCACAAGGGTTCCTTTGCTGGGAGCCTCTGAGAAATACGCCTCTTTGCTTTTATTTGGGGGAGGAGCTCAGAGATTTCTTTTCTCTCTTCTGGGAATGGAATGAGGAATCATGTAGCTCAGGGTATGGATGAGGAAGAAGGTTATAGTTATTTATTTTGCCCCAGTGAAGTGGAGTCAGCTTTTGGGGAAAGTGCCTTGTGCATCAGACAAGTCAAAATAAACCAAGCCTTTTTTTTGTTGTCCCCACCTTCCTCATGAGCTTATAAGTCCCTTTAGTTATTTAATACAGTTTCCGTTTGTTTTCTCTTGCTTACAACTGAACTCATCTTCACTGACAACTTTCAAAGTAACATTTTTGAAAGTTGGTCAATGAGTAGGGTGACCATATGATTTCTCATGCAAATCAGAACCACTTTTGATAGAGTAAGGGAGAGCTATTAATCATTACATGCTTGTAACATGTGGCAACTGGGACCATCCTGGAGAAACTGGGATGGGTAGTCCCTCTACCACTGAGGCATATGCTACTTGCAATTCTACCAGTGAATAAACTGTAAAACTTTGGATGATTACTCTGTTCTCTGGATAGCAGTTTGCTGTATAAAAATGAAATATGACATTCTGTGAATCTAGGTAGTTTCTCCATAGTCTGTAAGATACTGAGCTCCATCCTGCTGGGAGTCCAAAGACAGAAATGTTCCTTACAGCACAGATCATCATCATCACCACCACTTTATTAGTCAACTATTGCTACAATAATGCTACACACCTAACAATCACAAAATTCAGTGACTTACAACATCATTTATCTTTCTTGCTGATGACTCTGCAGAGAAGCTGTGGTTTGGCTGACTGCTGGGCTTGGTTGGCCAGGCTGCACTCCAGACTTTGGCTTGGGTTAGGATGCTCCACTTGTGTTCATTCCTGTTCCCAGGCTGAAAGAGAATGACCACCTGAGACATTTTCCTCTCATGGCACAGGGTAGAAACCCCGAGAGACCAGAAAAAAAAAAAACAAGTACATTAAAAAAAAAACTTAAGTACATTTAAAGTCTTTGGTCTGACATGTCATGTGTTATATCCACTCACATTCCTTAGATCAAAGGCCAAGCTCAGTGTTAGTGGGACTGGGCCATGAATCCACTTCAAGAAGGAGGCACTAAAAAATCACATGGCAAAAAGAAAAAGAAAAAAGAAAAAAATCACACGGCAAAACAGCTTATATATAAAAATCTATTACAGGGTGAAAGTGAAGAATTGGTAACAATAATCCATTCTAACATCTACCACTCATTGGGTACTCACTATATACCAGACACTTAAGTATATTATATCATTAAACCACACAACACTTACATGGGACAGATATGAGTATTTTTTTGATGAATGAGTGTCTATTGTATGCCTATTGGGCTATCCACTGTGGTTACTGTGTAAACAGGTGTGATGTTCAGTTTGCTGGAGAGCAGGCAAGGTAGCTGTAGGGGTCAATTAAGCATGGAGAGAGATATGCAGTTATTTCCTAAGCTGAGATCAGCAAGATGCACATTTGATCCTAGGGCAGCCAATGAATAAAGACCTTTCATTTAGGTTGGAAGAGAGCTTCCAGTGTGGATGCCTCTTTCCCCTCCCCATCCACCTCAGCACCCTTGAGCTTCATTCTTCAGAATTACTTCCTTATGGTAGTATTAAGCTGTGTCCCTTCCTTTTCCCCAGACATTGTGAAGCTGCCACTGCACTGAAGCACAGTGTTTGCTAATTGGAATTTGCTATTCTGCTATTTTCATAGCAACTCTTACATGAATATAGAAAAGCACCAATAAACAAAAATTATAAATCATAAAAGACTTTAATAAACAGAAAATTGCAAGATGGTATACTTGATATCTAGGCATTCTAATGAGGGAGTCCTAAATCAAGGAACAGCTGAATGGGGGAAAATCTAGCACAAGGGTGACTTCCAGTCAATGTTTGAGTAGTTCCTCCTCCCACTCACTCTCCCAACCATTTTGATATCATGGTCCGAGCTACCAATTCTGAGTCTATTGCCAAGTCATTATCCTTTAAAGGATGGGTGAGAAAACCCATTTTTCTACTTTATAAATAACGCTCTCTAACACAATAAAAGATGTCAGGCCACACAATTTTATTTCATTCAACATTTACTGAATATCTACTATATGCCAGGCATTAAGTTACATGCAAGTGATAATACTGCTGTTAGGGTCACACATAGTCCCGTATGGAAATAGCACATAGATACAGATTTAACCTTTGAGGTGTTGTCAGTCTTTTGAGTTATGAACAAGTACTATGAGACACAATAGAGGGATCATTTCTTTTGGACGAAGGAAGAAAGAGTAGGTGCCATCTAATCTCAGCCTTGGATATAAGAGAGAAGAAGAGGGAGGGCATTTTGGGAAAAGGTTCAGAATGTAAAATGATACAGATGAATAAAAATATAGTGTCTCCTGCAGAGCCCTGGTCAGTGTCCTGCATGGCCTCCTCAAGTACTGCTGTGAGCTAGGGAGTGTTATGGATTGAATTGTGTCTCTCAAAATAGATAAGTTAAAGTCTTAATGAGCACGTGATTTTATTTGGAAATAGGTTCTTTATAGAACTAATCAAGGTGAACTGAGGTCACTAGTGTGGGCCCTAGTCCAGTATGACTGGTGCCATTATAAAAAGGAGAAACCTGAACACAGACAGACAGGCACAGAGGGTACAAAATGGAAGGAGACACAGAGAGAACCTGTAAAGCCATGTGAAAATGGAGGATTGGAGTGATGCATCTATAAGACAAGGAACACCAAAGATGCCACCAAACCAGCAGAAGATAGGAAGAGGGAAGGAAGGATTCCCCTACAGGTTTCAGAGGGAGCAGGGTGCGACACACTGATGTCTGATTTCGACCCTCCAGATCTAAGAGACAATAAATTTCTGCTGTTGTAAGCCACCTGTAGTTGGTGGTACTTGCATACAGCAGCCCTAGGGATCAAATACAGGAGTTAAGATGTTGGTCTCAGGATTCTGGGCTGCCCACTCCTTCTTTAAACACATTTTTCTTTCATTTTATGCTGCTGCTTAAGGTTTTGTTTGAAAAGCAGGGTTTCATTGGCGAAATGAACATGAAACTACAGATCTTTGAGAGTGTATCAGTTGGACACTTTCAACTGCAAATAAAGCCGAGGTCAAATGTCCTAAATAACCAAAGGATTTATGACTCCTATAATTATAAATGTCTAGAGAAGATGTGAGGTTCCAGTGCAGTTTGACAGAGACACTGACCAAGGCCCTGACTCCATTTCTCTGCAGTTTTCTGGAGGGTTATCATGCAAGGGTTTCGTCCTCGGGCTGCTCCTGTAATGGTGGCAAAATGGCTACATACTTCCAGCTTCACCTCACAGCACAGTATGCAGAGTAGGGAGGAACAACGTTGACCAGGTATCCCCAGCGAAGGCCTTGAGGTTCTCACTGATTGGACCACACCTGAGCCTGCATTGATCATTTGACCTGTGTCTGGATCAGCTGTGACAGGAGGGAAGGATTCACCCTGATTGGCTTAGCCCACTCTTTCCATTAGCCTTTGCTACATAAAAAAAAATACTCCAAAATTTAGTGTCTCAAAAGCACAACAATTTATTAGTTCGTGAGTCTGTGGGTCAGGAATTTGGGCAGGGCTCAGCTGGGATGGCTCACTCTCTTCCATGTGGCATTGGCTGGGCTCACTCATGCATTTAGGGTCATTTGGCAAGTCAGCTCGGGGCCAGCCGGTCCTGGATGGTGTCGGTCATAGGTCTGCTGGTTGTCCGGGCTGCCTCGGTTCTCTTCTGTGTGTCCTCTCCACCCAGCTAGCTGGGGCACATTCTCATGCATACAGCATCTCATGAGGGTGAGAATAGAGGCTCAAGGACCCTTGATATCCAAACTTGAGACCTGTGCGACATAATTTCTGTCACATTATATTGGTCAAAGCAAGTCCCCACCTCTTGATGGGAGGATCTGTAAGAATTTGTGATGGTTTAAAAACATCACACCCACCCTTAGAGCTGGGGGAGGGGGAACCAATTTCACCAAACCACAGAGCTCCTGAACAGAATGGACATTAGGGGGAAAACTGGCCAGAGGCTGGAGAAGAGGCTAAAAGGTAGATTGAAATTAATTGTGAGGGGCTCTGTATGCCTTGCTAAGTGGACTTTATCTTTTAACTTGCGGTTCTCACCCTTTTTCTGTGACAACATAATTAATGATTCTGATGCATTCTCATTAGGAAACATGACTTAAAAGTGAGTCACCATGGCTGTTCTTCTCAACCTGAAGATTGGGCATGAATAATGTCTTTTTAGGGGGAACTGCATCCTCCTTCCTCTTGGGGAGTGGGACTGCCTTGGTTGTAACTCACTGTTCCAGGCACTGGGGAGCCACTGATGTCTTGTTCCTAAGTGCAAGGGAGATTTCTGCTCTGAGACTCAGTCTTAAGCTGCTCCGGTAACAGCTCTGAGTTATACTCACACACCTTTCTTCATTTTCCCCAGTGTGCACATATGCCGCTAGTTTGGGATTTTCCTCTTTCCAGCAGCACACGATTCCCAGAAGCAACATTTCTTCCTGCTGGCCAAGTCCTTGGGATCCAGTCTACTTTTTCCTGCTTTCTGGCCTCGACTAGGAGAGCCCCACTGCATACAGTGTGTTTGGACAACAACCAGGGGAATGGCCACCATCCAATTCTCTTTCCTCCCAGAGATCTCCTTCTTGCAACTGTTGTGGTCTCCAGTGACCAAGCAACATGAGCTTGAGCATATTGACAAGGGGATCTTGTCAGTGCCATCTCTGTGGCATCTGAGCTACAGTTCCAGTGAGTGTCCTGCCATGTGCACATATTTATCTCTGCTTCTGGGCTGTACATAACTTGTACAGGAAACATGGGATTCACCTTATTTGCGTTGAAAATATTTACTGAATGAGTGAATTAATAATGGATGAATAAAAAGGATAACCCTGAGCAGCAACCCTTTTGATGGAAAAGTTTATGGGCATGGAAAATGTTTCCTGATCAGTGAGTCCTCAGAGTCGTGGTTCCCAGGAAGGCACCAGTGCCAGGTGGTATCAGGCATCTTAATCTCGGCTCCCCCAATACACTAGTGGAGGACACCTGAGCCCAGAGCAAGGGTTTGGAACAGAAATTCCCTCTTAAACTGAGTAGGAATAAGGCTCCAAGGAATCTTTTCAGACACTAGAGAAGAGCAAGGGTGAGTGTGCGGAGGAGGAGTGGGAACAGCGGGAAGAGGAGAAGAATGTAGGAAGTGAACAGGGAAGAGCAACCCGCATCACCTCCCCTGGAGCCTGTCCTAATAGGAAATCCCACCCTGGAGTCTGCAACCTGGGTTCTGTAGGGCTCTTGGCTGCACCTCCTGACCAGGGGGGTTTAGTTTAAAAGAAGGATTTGAAGCCTTCAGTGTCTCTCACTTAATACAGCAGCTACTTCGACACCCACTGCATTTGGGCAGCTCATTTCTGGTCCTTCATCCCATCAGAGGCAGCCCTTGCTCACCTCTATTTGTCTAAGGAGCCTGGGTGCCTGCTGGAAAGGGAGGGTATTTAGAGAAAATTATTCAGTTAGAACCAGGAGGAACAAGGGCAGTTTCTGCCTTTGTGTGACAGGCTAATCCCAGGACAGCTCAAAATGGCTGGGATTGTTTAATCTGCAGAATCCATTAGAGCTGTCAACAGAGGGGGGACAGTAAATATTGTGGAAAGCAGTTAAGGGGTGTGGCCTGACTGGAGCTTCAGCAGCAGCCCTAGGACAGGCAGGAGGCACCTGAGGAGTAGGTGATGGAGGATATGGTGGGGGTGGAGCAGAGTGAGGCAGATCTGGTGGCCCTCATTCATGCCTGCCTTTCAGGGATTTCTAATACATTGGTTCTCAACTTTGGATGCTCATTGGAATCTCATGGGACTTTTGCAAAATGCTGATACCCAAGTTCCACCTTCTTCTCCACATTTTGATTAAATTGGTCTGGTTTGTGGCCTGCGCATCAGGTTTAGGAAGCTCCGCAAGTGAGGAGGCTGTGAAAGGAAATGGAGAGATCTTATCATTTCATAGTGGACAGCTGGAAGGACACCTCCAGGGCAAGGTTCTCAGGTGAAGCAGCAGACCGTGAGGGAAAGGTCACCTATCCAGATTAATGGCAAAGAAAGGGCCGTCACTTTTATCTCCTGAGTTCCCAGGAGAGTTAATTTTTCATCTACACTCTTCTTTCATTTAATAGTCATAGTCTTGGTGAAATCTCAGTTTCCTTACCTATCAAATGGGTATTATTATCTAATCTACTCATTTCCTATTATTGCCATGAAGATCGGGGTTCATGAAGATGCTTTGCAAACAATATAGAGGGGAGAGAAGAAACAACAGAGATGTTTCTCCACTCCATGGCTTCCCATGCCATCCATGTGCACTTAGAATAAAGTGCAAACTTTACTCAGGCCTACAGACCACCCCTCCGCCCCAACCCTTCTGCTCCCAGCTGCCGCCACATGGTGGGGCTCCTGCCCGCATCTGCAGGTTCAGCTGCTGCCACTCCCCACTGTGTTCACCACGTCTAGACATACTGGCCTCCTCTCTGGCCTGGGACACACTGAGTCCATCCTTCCCTGTGCAGTTTCTATCTCTTCCACCTGGATTGCATGAGCCCTACATTTTCCTGTGTAATCTATCTTTTCTTGTGGTTTTGTCACAACTAATGTTAATGGCTGTGGGCAAAGCAGTGACTGGTCAGTATGGAATTAGAAACAAGAAGTATGGAGTTGTGAGTAGAGAGGAAGGAGAGTTATAGAACAGATGATAAGAGGGGAGTGTGGAGTCAAAATGTAATTTTTGCCATGGAAGAGAGACTTGAGCGTGTGTATGTCTTTCAGGTAGGAGACAAAAAAGGGACATATATGTATACATATATCCCCTCTTTTTTGGATTTCCCTCCCATCCAGGTCACCGCAGAGCAGTGAGGAGAGTTCCCCGTGCCACACAGCAGGCTCTCACTGGTTATCTATTCCACACACAGTAGTGTATACATGCCAATCTCCCAATTCATCCCACCCCCACACCCCCTTGGTGTCCATGTGTTTGTTCTCTACGTCTGTGTCTCTATTTCTGCTTTGCAAATAGGTTCATCTGTACCATTTTTCTAGATTCCACATATATGTGTTAATATATGATACTTGTTTTTCTCTTTCTGACTTACTTCACTCTGTATGACAGTCTTTAGGTCCATCCACTTCTTTGTTCTTCTATATCCACCTCCTTCACTCCTCCCCCTTCTCATTTTAGTAAAATAAAAGAATTAGACTGCAATGTGCCTCACAGCTACTTTCATTAAATGCTACTATTTTCTAGACTTGTAAAAAAGCAAAGTCAGTAGAATGACTTACAGAATATGATCTATATGTGATCTAATGACTACATATGCTCTAACTTTACCCTGTACCTCTTAAGACTATAGAGAAGTAAAATGAAGGGAAGGGGGTTGGTCAAAACATTTAATGCTGAAATACATCATACAGGTAAGAATAAAATTTCTAAACACTCCACCTTATCTTGCTCATCACCGGCAGGACCTGATGTCTATCTTCCTACAGAGAGAGCAAAAAGGATTTCATAGCCTTATTTTGACCAATGAAAACTCCTTAACTTCTGAGGCAAAAGAAACAACTTATTCAAGGTTGACCACAAGGCAAAAGAGGAAAAGAAGAAACCAACCCTTCTCTAACCTGCGGTCTCTGCTCAGTCCTTGGGCTCCTCAGGGAGCCCATTCTTCATATTCTCATCTTAACTGGAGGTTTGCTGTGGATGGCACTTATTGGTGCTGAAGAGAAGTTAGGCATTGATTGCTTAAGTGTGTGTAACTACTGTTTAAGGTGTGCTGAGGACAACTGGCCCAGGGCTGAGGGGTTTCCAAAGGGCCTTTAAGATCCTTTAGATCTTTGATGCCAAAGAGTGATTTTGCATTATAGAAATCAATACAAGATCTGACATCTGAAAGTTAGTTGTTATCACACCAGCTACAAGGATATTTGCCTAGTAATAGGAACACAATTTCTACTTATGTCCTCAGACCCCTATTATCCAGGGACACACCCCTCAAGATTGTGGCCTGGATCACTGAGTCCTTTCCACATCACGGACTTTGTCTTCACTATGATTGTGCCTCATGAGAGAAACTGCAAAACACCCACTCATCAGGTGTCCCCTGCCTGATGACCTCCATTAAACAAGATAAGGCTGAGAAGAGACCAAGAAAACAGCCTCTGGATAATTGAAATAGGCATCACAACAGTTCATTACTGCCTTCCTGACCATTACTAAGTTATTCTTCAATGTCTGTAGGCTCTTCATTCACACCCGGCTCTAACTTATTTGGCTGTTGTTACAAAAGACCATGAAGGAGGATTCTGGGAAGAAGGCAGAGTAGGAAGTACCAGGTATCTCTGTCCCCACATAGCCAACAACTATGCTGGTAAACCTGTCTAATGTAATTACTCTGGAACTCTGGAGTCTGTTGAAGGCTTGCAACTCTAAAGGGAAGACTTGGACTGAAAATTGCAGTTTATGTTAGCCAATTCCAGCTCTTAGCACCATCGCAGCTACCAATCTCCCATCCCCAGGAATATGGCAGTCAGCTGTGCATGTGTCCCTGAAGTAGGTTGCAAACAGCTTGTGGGAGCCAGAGTGGACCGAAAGGACCCTGTTGTCTGAGTATCAGGGATCTGTGCTCTGATTGTTGATTGCTGGTTTTATCACAGAGGTTCAGGCAAGGAGGTGGATCTGAGGGGCATGCTGCACCTCCTCTCATCCTTGCAAGCCTTTCTCCTCTGCCTGTAGTGACTGCCAAGGAATTTAAGGGCCAGCACCCATTTTCTCTCCTCTTCAATTTTCTCTTTTTCCCATGTGAAAACAGATTAAAGACTAGGCTATTCGAAAACAACTGCATATACAGGGGAAATTAGAAAGTGACCACACATGCACAGGGGAAAAATTCAGAAGAGACCTGAGAAGACCTTAAGTTTACACATCAGGTTGATCCTCGGCAGAGAAACTAATGTCTTGGAGCACAAAAGGTATAAAGATGTAATTTTTGACATCAACAACTGAAAGGAGTGGGGATAGAGATGTAATGGAGCTGAGTTTTTTTGTTTTTTAAAATTTTTTGGCCTCCTCACGCAGCATGCGGGATCTTAGTTCCCCAACCAGGGATCAAACCCATGCTCCCTGCAGTGGAAGCATAGAGTCTCAACCACTGGACCGCCAGGGAAGTCCCTGGAACTGAGTTTTTGTATGTTATTGAAATTTAGCAGGTAGAGATTCAAATTAGAGTGTATAACTTTAGGGTATTAAATTTAATCCCTATGCCAGCCACAAAGAAAATAGCTATAGAATTACAAAAAGGAAATGAGAAATGTATTTAAACATATATTACAAAAAATCAACTAAACACAAAAGAAGGCAGTAATGCAGGAAATGAGGGACAGAAAAGCTATGAGGCATATAGAAAACAAATAGCAAAATGAAAGTTCAATTACTTTAAACATAAATAGATTAAGCTCTCCAATCAAAAGACAAAGATTAGCAAAATGGGTAAAAACACATGGTTAACCTATATACTCAGAAGAATCCCCTTTGATCCAGAGACACAAATGTGTTAAAAGTAAGAGGATTAAAAAAAAGATACTGCATGCAAATAGTAAGCAAAAGAGAGCAAAGGTGGCTATATGAATATCAAACAAAATATACTTTATTTTTATTTTATTTTTTATTGAAGTATAGTTGATTTACAACATTGTGTTTATTTCTGCTATATAGCAAAGTGATTCTGTTATACATATATATACATTCTTTTTTTAATATTCTTTTCCATTATGACTTATCATAGGATATTGAATATAGTTCTCTGAGCTACACAGTAGGACCTTGTTGTTTATCCATAGCTTACATCAGCTAACCCCAACCTCCCACTCCATCCCTTCCCCAACCCCCTCTGGGTCTGTTTCTGTTTCATAGATAGGTTCATTTGTGTCATATTTTAGAGTCCACATATAAGTGATATTATACGGTATTTGTCTTTCTCTTTCTGACTTACTTAACTTAGTATGATAATCTCTAGCTGCATCCATGTTGCTGCAAATGGCATTATTCCATTCTTTTTTATGGCTGAGTAGTATTCCATTGTATATATGTACCACATCTTCTTTATCTATTCATCTACTGATGGAAATTTAGGTGTTTCCATGTCTTGTGAATAATGCTGCTATGAACGTAAGGGTGCATGTACCTTTTTGAATTATAGTTTTGTCTGGGTATATGCCCAGGAGTGGGATTGCTGGATCATATGGTAATTCTATTTTTAGTTTTCTGAGGAACCTCCATACTGTTTTCCACAGTGGCTGTACCAACTTACATTCCCACCAACAGTGTAGAAGGGTTCCCTTTTCTCCACATCCTCTCTAGCATTTGTTGTTTGTAGAGTTTTTATTGAAAAAAAAAATTTTTTTTTTGGCTGTGCCACATGGCTTGTGGGATCTTAGTTCCCTGACTGGGGATCAAACCCGGGCCCCTGGCAGTGAGAGCGTGGAGTCTTGACCACTGGACTGCCGGGGATTCCCTGTAGAGTTTTTAATGATGGCCATTCTGACTGCTGTGAGGTGGTACTTCATTGTAGTTTTGATTTGTGTTTCTCTAATAATTAGTGATGTTGAGCATCTTTTCATGTGCCTATTGGCCATCTGTATTTCTTCTCTGGAGAAATGTCTACTTAGGTCTTCTACCCATTTTTTGATTGGTTTTTTTTTTTTGTTGTTGTTGTTGAGTTGTATGAGCTGTTTGTATATTTTGGAAATTAAGCCCTTGTGGGTCACATAGGTGGCAAATATTTTCTCCCATTCCATAGGTTGTCTTTTCATTTTGTTTATGGTTCCCTTTGCTGTGCAAAGCTTGTACGTTTGATTAGGTCCCATTTGTTTATTTTATTTTATTTTTTTTTCTCTATTGCCTTGGGAGACTGACCTGAGAAAACACTCGTACAATTTATGTCACAGAATGTTTTGCTCTTGATCTCTTCTAGGAGTTTTATGGTGTCATGTCTTATGTTTTAAGTCTTTAAGCCATTTTGAGTTTATTTTTGTGTATGGTGAGAGAGTGTGTTCTAACTACATTGATTTACATGCAGGTGTCCAGCTTTCCCAGCACCACTTGCTGAAGAGACTGTCTTTTTCCTGTTGTATATTCCTGCTTCCTTTGTCAAAGATTAATTGACCAGAGGTGTGTGGGTTTATTTCTGGGCTCTCTACTCTGTTCCATTGATCCATATGTCTGTTTTTGTGCCAGTACCATGCTGTCTTGATTACTTTAGCTTTGTAGTATTGTCTGAAGTCTGGGAGGGTTATGCCTCCTGTTTTGTTCTTTTTCTTCAGGATTGCTTTGGTAATTCTGGGTCTTTTATGGTTCCATATAAATTTTGGATTATTTTTTCTAGTTCTGTGAAAAACATCATGGGTAATTTGATAGGGATCGCATTAAATCTGTAGATTGCTTTGGGTAGTATGTTCATGTTAACCATATTACTTCTTCCAATCCAAGAGCATGGGATATCTTTCCATTTATTTGAATCATCTTCAACTTCCTTTATTAATGTTTTATAGTTCTCAGCATATAAGTCTTTCACCTCCTTGGACAGGTTTACTCCTAAGTATTTTATTTTTGGGGGTGCAATTTTAAAAGGTATTTTTTTTTTACATTCCCTTTTTGACATTTCATTGTTAGTGTAAAGAAATGCAACCAATTTCTGTATGTTAGTCTTGTATCCTGCTACCTTGCTGAATTCTTTATCAATTCTACTAGTTTTTGTGTGGAGTCTTTAGGGTTTTCTATATATAGTATCATGTCATCTGCATATAATGACAATTTTACCTCTTCCCTTCCTATTTGGATACCTTTTATTTATTTTTTTCTTGTCTCTGATTGCTATGGCTAGGATTTCCAATACTATGTTGAATAGAAAAGGTGAGAGTGGTCATCATTGTCTTGTTCCAGATTTTAGCAGGAAGGCTTTCAGCTTTTCACCATTGAGTATTATATTGGCTGTGGGATTGTCAAAAACAGCTTTTTTTATGTTGAGGTATGTTCCCTCTATATCCACTTTGGTAAGAGTTTTTATCATGAATGGATATTGGATTTTCAGACAAAATAGACTTTAAATCAAAAAAAGTTACAAGAGAAAAAAAAACATTCTATAGTAATAAAAGGCTCTATACAGCAAGAAGATATAATAATTATAAACATTTTCACATGTACTAACAAAGCAGCAAACTATGTGAAGCAAAAGCTGACAGAATTGATGGTAGAAATAGGCAGTTGTACAATAAAAGCTGAAGACTTCAGTACCCCACTTCCAATAATGGATAGAACAACCAGACAGACGATAAGTAAGGAAACAGAGTACTTAAGACAATAAACCAACTAGATATAACAGACACCTACAGAACACTCTACCCAAGAACAATAGCATACACGTTCTTCCCAAGTGCACATGAACATTTTCTAGGATAGACCATATGTTAGGCCACCAATTAAGTATCAATCGATTAAAAAGATAGATATCATAAAAAGTATCTTCCCCAATCACAATAGGATAAAGTTAGAAATCAGTAACAGAAAAAAAAATCACAAACTTGTAGAAATGAAACCACACTTTGAAACAAGCAATGGATCAAAGAAATAAGGGAAATTAGAAAATGTTTGCAGATGAATGAAAATGAAAATTCAACATACCAAAACTTATGAGATGCTCTGAAAGCAGTGCTAAGGGGAAATTTACAGTCTCAAATGCTTATGTTAAAAATCAAAAAAGATCTCAAATCAACAAACTACCTTTACAACTTAAGAAACTAGAAAATGAAGAACAAACTGAATCCAAAACTATCAAAATAAATGAAATAATAAAGATTAGAGCAGAGATAAAGAAAAGGGAGCTTAGAGAAACAGCAGAGAAAATCAATGAATCCAAAACAGGTTCTTCAAAAACATTAACAAAATTAACAATGTTTTAGCTAGATGGACTAAGAAAAAAAGAGAAAACTAAATTACTAAATCAGAAGTGATAGTGGGGACACTAGTACTAATTCTATAGAAATAAAAGGAATAATAAGTGAGTACTGTGAAAAATTGTACACCAACAAATTGGATAACCTAGATGAAATGGACAAATTCCTAGAAACATGAAACCTACCAAGATTAAATCATGAAGGAATAGAAAATCCAAATAGACCTATAACTAGCAAGGAGATTGAATCAGTAAACAAAAATCTTCTAATAAAGAAAAACTCTGAATCTGATGGGTTCAACTGATGAATACTACAAAACATTTAAAGAAAACTTATACCAATCCTACTCAAAATTTTCCTACTAGAGAATGGACTTGAGGATATGGGGAGGGGGAAGGGTAAGCTCTGACAAAGTGAGAGAGTGGCATGGACATATATACACTACCAAGCGTAAAATAGATAGCTAGTGGGAAGCAGCCACATAGCACAGGGAGATCAGCTCGGTGCTTTGTGACCAACTAGAGGGGTGGGATAGGGAGGGTGGGAGGCAGGGAGACACAAGAGGGAAGAGATATGGGAACATATATATAACTGATTAACTTTGTTATAAAGCAGAAACTAACACACCATTGTAAAGCAATTATACTCCAATAAAGATGTTAAAAAAATTTTTTTCCCAAAAACTTGAAGAGAAAGCACCACATCCTAACCTATCCTACAAGTCCTGATACCAAAGTCAGAGAAAGATTTTGAAAGGAAAACAAAACAAAGTAAAACAAAAACCCTACCATCCAATATCCCTTATGAACGTGGATATAGAAACCCTCAACAAAATACCATGAAATTGAATTCAGCAGCATATTAAAAGGATTCTATAATATAACCAAATGAGATTAATTCCTGGAATGCAAGAATGATTCAAAATATGAAAATTGATCAATGTGTTACTCCACAATAACAGAATAAAGGGAAAAAAACACACATAATTATCTCCAACGATACAGAAAATGTATCTGGGAAATCTGAGCACCCTTTCATGATAAAAACTCTCATAGGAATAGAAGGAAATGGACTCAATATAATAAAAGCTATATATGAAAAACCAACAGTAACACCATACTCAAGGACAAAAAATTGAAAGCTTTTCCTCCAGGATTTGGAATAAGATGAGACTTCCCACCTGAAACTATGAAACTCCTAGAAGGAAACATACTCAGTAAACTCTTTGATATTGGTCTTAGCAGTATCTTTCTAGATATTCCCAGGTTAGGGAAACAAAAGCAAAAATAAACAAATGGGACTACATTAAACTAAAAAGCTTCTGCACAGCAAGGTAAATCATGAATAAAGTGAAGAGACAACCTACTGAAAGAAAGAAAATATTTGCAAATCATATATCTGATAGGGGTTAATATCCAAAATCTATAAAGGCTCATGCACCTCAACAGCAAAAAACAACAACAAAAACAAACAAAAAAACAATTCAATTAAAAAATGGACAGAAGATCTGAATATTTTTCCAAAGAAGACATATAGATGGCTAATAAGTACATGAAAAGGTGCTCAATATCTCTAATCAGGGAAATGCAAATCAAAACCACAATGGGATATCACCTCACACTTGTTAGAATGCCTATTACAAGAAGACAAGAGCTAACAAGTGTTGGGCAGGATGTGGAGAAAAGGGAACCCTTGTGCACTGTTGGTGGGGATGTAAATTGTTGCAGCCTCTATGGAAAACAGTATGAAGATTCCTCAAAAAATCGATAATAGAACTACCATCAATACCACTTCTGGGTATTTATCTAAAGAAAACAAAAACACTAACTTGAAAACATATATACATCCCTTTGTTCATTGCAGCATTATTTACAATAGACAAGATGTGGAAAAAACCTAAGTGTCTATTGATAGATGAATGGATAAAGAAAATGTGATATATATATGACATATATATATATATATTTTTTTCTTTTTGCGGTATGCGGGCCTCTCACTGTCGTGGCCTCTCCCGTTGCGGAGCACAGGCTCCGGACGCGCAGGCCCAGCGGCCATGGCTCACGGGCCCAGCCGCTCCGCGGCATATGGGATCCTCCCAGATCGGGGCACGAACCCGTATCCCCTGCATCAGCAGGCGGACTCTCAACCACTGCGCCACCAGGGAGGCCCGATATATGACATATATTTTAATATTTATAAATAAATAAATAAATACATATATATTTACCATATATAAAAATATTTATATATTTATCACATACACATATATATAATGAAATATTATTAAGCCATAAAAAGGAATGAAATCTTGCCATTTGTGACTATATGGATGAACCTCAAGGGTATTATGTTAAGGAAAATATTAAGTGCAATAAATCAGACAGCTCACAGATACAGAGAACATATCGGTGGTTGCCAGAGGTGGGAGGTGAAGGATGGGCAAAGTGGATAAAGGAGGTAAAGGTACAAACTTTCATTTATGAAATAAACAAGTTATGGGAATGTAATATACAGCATGGTGACTATAGTTAATAATATTGTATTGTATATTTGATAGTAGCTAAGAGTGGATCTTAAAAGTTGTCATCCCCCACCCCCAATTTTTTGTAACGTTGTATTGTGATGAATGTTAATTAGAGTTATTGTTGTGATCATTTTGCAATATATACAAATATCAAAATCATTATCTTGTACACCAGAAACTAAGCTAAAGTTGGGACTTCCCTGGAGGTCTAGTGGTTAAGACTCTGCGCTTCCAATGCAGGGGGCACACGTTCAATCCCTGGTCGGGGAAGTAAGATCCCACATGCCACGTGGCACGGCACACACACAAAAAAAGAAACTAAGCTAATGTTGTATGTCAACTATACCTGAATGAAAAAGAAATCCTTAAAACATCACTTAAAAAATACCCTGCAAATTTATAGTTATCAAAACAGTGTGGTAGTGGCATAAGGACAGTCATATAGAGCAATCATTTAGAATAGTAAAGCCCAGAAATAAACCTTTGTACATGAATGGCCAAATGATTTTTGACAAAGACATGAAGACCATTCAATGGGGAAAGGACAGTGTTTTCAACAAACAGTGCTGAGAAAACTGGATGTCCACATGCAAAAGAATGGAGTTGGAGCCTTTAATTAACACTGTGCAAAAAATTAATTCAAAATGGATCAAAGACCTAAATGTAAGACCTAAAGTGATCTATCTCTTAGAAGAAAACATAATAGAAAAGTTTTGCAAGATTGGCAGTTATTTCTTGGATATGATACAAAAGGCATAGGTACTAAAAGAAAAAAAGGACAAATTTGAATTCATGAAAATTTAGAAATTCTTTTAATCAACAGAAACAATCATCATGGTGAACTGGCAATCCACAGAATGGAAAAAGTATTTGTAAATCATGTATCTGATAAGGGAATATTATTCACAATATATGGAGAATTCCTAAACATCCACAACCAAAAACCAAACATTAATAATGGCCAAAGGAGGGACTTCCCTGGTGGTCCAGCAGTTAAGACTCTGTGCTCCCAATGCAGGAGGCCCAGGTTTGATCCCTGGTCAGGGAACTAGAGCCCGCAAGCCACAACTAAAGATCCTGTGTGCCGCAACTAAGACCCGGTGCAGCCAAATAAATAAATAAATAAATAATAAAATAATGGCCAAAGGACGTGAGTAGACATTTCTCCAAAGTAGATATAGAAGTGGCAAATAAGCACATGAAAAAATGTACAATGTCACTAATCATTAAGGAAATGCAAACAGAAGTATAAGGAGATACCACTTAACACCTATTAGGATGGCTACTATTAAAAAATCAGACAATAACTGGGAGTTCCCTGGTGGTCTAGTGGTTAGGATTCAGCATTTTCACTGCTGTGGCCCGGTTTCAATCCCTGGTCAGGGAACTGAGATCCTACAAGCCATGCGGTGTGGCCAAAAACAAAAACAGACTATGAAAAACTTTGGCAAGAATATGGAGAAATTGTAACCCTTGCAACACTTTTGGTGCACAATGTAAATGAATGTACAGCCACTGTATAGGTATAGCCTGAATGTAAAAAGGTACAGTCATTGTGGAAAACAGTAGGCCAGTTCATAAAAAGAATTAAAAATAGAATTATCATTTGGTCCAGCATTTCTACTTCTGGGTATATACCCAAAAGGACGGAAAACAAGGTCTCAAAGAGATATTTGTACACTCATATATATAGGAGTACTATTCACAATAGCTAAAACATGGAAGCTACCCATGTCCATCAATTGATGAATGGATAAGCAAAATGTATATACATAACAGTGGAATATTATTTAGCCTTAAAAAGGAAAGAAATTCTGACATATGCTACAAGAGGGATGAACCTTGAAGACCTCATGTTAGGTGAAAGAGATCAATAAAACAAGGCAAATACTGTATGATTCTACTTATATGAGGTACTTAAAGTACTCATAGTCATAGGGACAGAAAGTAGAATGGTGGTTGCCAGGAATGGAGAGTTATAGTTTAATGGGTATAGAGTTATAGTTATACAAAGTGAAAAGACCTATACAGGATGAAAAGCACTCCTAAATGCTTACTCAGGACTTGTTTGCTCTGTGTTTACATATAATTCTGACAAGCTTTATTTCTGTTCTCTTGAGTACAGATTAACTGAGCAGATGACCACAGAGACTCTTATTATGTTGCTTGACCAGTATTTACCAGGTCTCACTTAATCTCTATAGGCTCTTTGTTCCTATACCAGTATACTTAGTTCAGTTTTTGGGGTTTTTTTTTGCTGTGTTGATAGTTTTGCTGCACACCAAGTGAAAATGCACGTGGGTAGATTGTTGCTAAATACAGTCACAATGACACCAGCAAGAAGGGATAGTTGACAACCTGATGGGAAGAAATGAAAGAGAATAACCATAAAATTATATAGATATTAGACATCAAAAAGAACTGACACCTTGATTATATCTAGTCTGGGGCTATTGGCCCTACACATCTTATAACCCCGAGAACAGCACTGTCTTTATGTTAGCGCATTAAGTAAAAATTTTATGATAGTGTTAATAGATCCTCAAGAAAGGATTTAAATTATATTGTTTATTCTTTCTAAGAAAGTAGAGGAGTATACAAAGCATTTTACTAGCTTTTCAAACAAGCTGATGTGATTTGGCACTTGAGGGGTAGGGGTGAGCTTTTGTTATAATGATGATTCCTAAGTGTCTGTTCCCTGCCAGGCAATGTGCCAGATGTTTAATATAAATGGTCATTAGTCCCTCTGGGCAATGAGCCTACATCATGACCAGGCAGGTATCTTGAGGTTCGGGGAAGGCAGATTCATTCTGTTGTGGCTTAGGCAATTGGTTTTATTTTGAGAATGAAACACTTACAGATTGCCTTCCTCTTAAGAAGGTAGAGGAGTGTGTACTGATTTTACTTAATTTATCTTATTGAGCTGATATAGTCAGATAAGCTTTTGTTATATAATAATAGCCACCACTCTTAAGTACCTCCTTCGTGCCAAGCAATGTGTCTGGTGTTTAACATAATATACGTTATACACGTTGAGGAACTGTGGCTCAGAGAGATTATTATCTGCTTAAGGACATAAGTGAGTGGCAAAGGCAGGACTCAAATCCAGTTGTAAAAGACCCCAAAGTCATACTCTTCCCAACCCCAGGAGACTTCAGCTACAGAAGAAGTCCCCTCATGTGCACGGTATGGTTTGCCAACAGAGCCCATAAAGGAGCTGTCTGTGTAAGGAACTTCTCGTACAGTGAGAAGATTCCTGTTTCTATCCCTCTTCTCCATGGAACACTGTTCTTACTCAGGGAGAGGAGAGCCATTCTGGATGGCTCTGAATCAAGGGAGAATTTTAGTCATCTCAGAGGAACCCACCCAGAGTAGTTCCTTGGTGTTACCTGCTGAGCCTGTCCACCCCTCAGAGTGATCAGCCTGGCCCTGGTTTACCACACTCAGCATTTTCCCTGGCAGCTGAAGTCACCCTAGAAATGGCCTCTGGATTTGGGAAGGAAACTCTCCTGGTACCTGCTGCAAAGAAGGTCCCTGTGTGGTTGGGAGGAGCACCCCAAGGGCAAGTCAACTCAGCTCTGTAGGAAAGTCAGCTAGGCCCTCTCATACTCAAGAACGAGAAGCCAGGAAGCCCCCACGGATGTGGCATCCTCTTTGTTCCTGCTGCCATGAATGCCTTTCTGATTCTTTGTCTAAGCTAAAAATCCAATGGTCCCTGGTCCTAGACTCCTTAATGGCAGTTGCAAGGCTAGAGCTGCCTGTAGTTGGGGATTTCCCTTCCCCTGGTCGGTTGGACAGGATAATATGCCTTCAGGTTAGGCTCTGGTTAAGTGGTGTCTCCTGAGGGCAGGCCTTCTTAGGAACATGGTCATTTGGTGTATTTCCAAATGGTTCTTTTCCCCTCCCTCTCTGGATGCACAAGGGGATTTTTCTCTGTTACCTATTGTGAGAACCAAGTGCAGCTTGTAGAGGCAAATCCCACCAGGGTATATTTCTCTCCTATGTACTGTGAGAACCTGTTGAGCACTGGGACTTAAAATTCACACAACTGTAGGGGACCCCTTATGACTGGGTGCCCCCGGAGTTTTTAACTCTCAGAGTTGTCCAGGCTGTTTCTCCAGCAGTTCTTCAGTTACAGTTCAGGGTTTCCTACCATAGCACTGGCTCCAGCACTTTTTCCCACTGAGGTTTCCCCTTGAGATCTCTGCTCCAGTAAGCCATCACCCACTGCCTGTCTCCTCAGTCTTGGGGGCAAAGGTTTGCTTTGTATTCACGTTTCTTAAGGATTCCAGAAGAGTTGTTTTTCCAGTCTCTTCAGCTTTTTACTTGTTGTTAGGACAAAGTAGTGACTTCCAAGTTCCTAACATGTGGAACCCAGTCCAATGAATTTTCATTTGGAATTCTCCAGTTAATTGGATGCCTCTGAACTTCCCCTAGTATGAGGAGAATGAATTATTGTAGCTGTTGTTGCTACTGCTGCTGAGGTTGTTACTGTTGTGATTTCGTTGTTGTTCAGTCTATTTCATACACAAATTGTACAGAATTAAAGGAGTAAGCCTTTAGGTGTAACACTTTTAAATGCATGGAAATTCACAGAATTCTCAACCAATGTATACGAGGTGACAGATGTTCAGTAAAATTATTGTGATAATCATTTCATGACATGTAAGTCAAATCATTATGCTGGACACCACACACTTCAACAGAGCTGTATGTTAATTATATTTCAATAAAACTGGAAAAAATTTGAAAAAAAACCCAGAATTTCAACCAGATATGGGTCTCTAGCACACTCTGATAAATCACCTTCTAAAAATTTTTCAATAAAAAAGGCACAAGATACGCAGCTGAAAAACAACGAAATAATGCTACTCACAGCAACATGGATGGACCTAGAGGTTATCATACCAAGTGAAATAAGTCAAAAGAGAAAGACAAATACCATATGATATCACGTATATGTGAAATCTAAAATATGACACAAGTGAACCTATCTATGAAACAGAAACAGACTCACAGAAAAAGAGAACAGACTTGTGGTTGCCAAGGGGGAGGTGGGGTGGGGGTGGGATGGATTGGGAGTTTGGAGTTAGTAGATACGAACTATTATATACAGAATGGATAAACAGCAAGGTCCTACTGTATAGCACATGGAACTATATTCAGTATCCTGTGTAAACCAATAACGGAAAAGAATATGACAAAGAATGTATTAATATGTATAACTGAATAACTGTCCTGTACAGTAGAAATCAACTATACTTCAATTAAAATAAATTTTTTAAAAGATATACATATAGTAGAAAATTACTCACCTATAAAAAAGAATGAAATAATGCCATTTACAGCCACATGGATGGACCTATATATTATTCAGTTACCTGAGGTAAACTGTAATGGAAAAGAAAATTTAAAAGAATATGTACATATATATACACACACACACACACACACACATATATATAAAACTGAATCACTGCTGCACAGAATAAATGAACACAGCATTGTAAATCAACTATACCTCAACTGAAAAAAGTTTTGAAACAAAGCACAGGAATCTAAGCTAAAAGTATGGAAATAAACACTGCAGTTAGAGTTTATCAGAATGTTGTAAAAAATGTTTTTTTCAAAACTAGATTGTTTCCACCTTTTAAACATTTTAAACTTTAAAACCTGATTTCCAGGTTTAAAAGTTATGAGGGACTTCCCTGGTGGCACAGTGGTTAAGAATCCGCCTGCCAATGCAGGGGACACAGGTTTGAGCCCTGGTCCGGGAAGACCCCACATGCCGCAGAGCAACTAAGACCATGTGCCACACTACTGAGCCTGCACTCTAGAGCCCACGAGCCACAACTACTGAGGTCCGTGTGCGTAGAGCCCGTGCTCCGCAAAAACAGAAGCCACCGAAATTAGAAGCCCGCGCACGGCAAGGAAGAGTACCCCCACTCGCCACAACAAGAGAAAGCCCATGCGCAGCAACAAAGACCCAATGCAACCAAAAATAAATAAATAAATTTATTTTTAAAAAAGGTAATGAAATAAGACTGTACAATCAAGTGACAAACAATCAGGTAACTATTTTTAAATCAGTATTTTCCTTGGCGACTTTCTCAAGCTCAATTTCTGTTAAGTGCTTCAGTTAAAAGAAGTCTCAGGTAGGGCTGGATGCAACATAAGCAAGGTGCACATGGTAAACTTTGAGTTCACTTGGTAAATCAGGGACAGGCTCAGAGGAGAATGGTTTTGTATCTCATACTAGGAGAGTCTAGACTTCCGAAAGAACCTAGGGTTAACCTTCCTTTCTCTGTCTTGTTCCTGGAAACTTCCATGGGGAAACCAACTCTGCATGTGAAATAAAGTGAGAAGAGTGTCTCAAATGAGCTCACAATTTCGAAATCCTATTGAAAAGCTGCGATACCTTGCTAGGTCCGGATTCTCTGCTGGCTGGGATTAGATTAGAGTCCTATAATAGCGGTGAGACTGGCTGGTAAATCTGCCACAGTAAATTATTTTCCATTATTTAATAAACATTGGGTGAGTGCCACCTGGTGTGCAACACATGCTGCTAAGTGTCAAAGATTTTTTTTTTTTTACCTTGCCCCCAGCTCAGCACCAGGACTCCTTAGAAATTCAGAGTACTTGATGGATGAGTTCATGTCAGTCCCTCGCTATCTGGGGAGACTTCTTCAAGAAAAGCTGAAATTGCTGGAGGCTACGTTAGCACCCTCTGGGTACAGACCCTGTATCCTGCCTCACACCACTAGCCCTTTGTAGCCACCAAAGATTTCAGAAGGGGGACTGAAGGTAGGCTTCGAAGGTTCAAGGCACACGTGGCAGCCAGGGGTAGAGTTCTGAGCCCACAAAGTGACATGGTTACAAATTCGGCTTCTAAAGTAGTCCTTTCTTAACCATTTTGTCATCACCATTGCACTGGTGAAAACAATGGTTCTCTCAATAGGAAAAGGCAATTCCCCGGCACACGTACTTACAAATGATTTCAGAAGATTGATACGTCAGAAACTCTGGTCTTGGAAGTCATGTCGGCAGAAGAGTTTTGCACCTGAGTTTTAAAGCCTCGCCTACAACAATCTTTAAGTGGCAGAGCCCAATTTACATGCCGCACAGTATCTGCTTTGCCGCGTTCGCCAATTTAGGCTTGCTGCTGAGTTCCCTAACCCCGGTCTGGGTCTCAGCCCCCGATTTCTGCCTCGAGACTCCAAGATGCACTGAACCCGCGATCCGCCATCCTGAATCCTTCCCTTGCACATCTTGCCTTTCCCGGCTCTGCGCCCAAGCGCACTTGAGCGCTTCCAACCGGTTATTCCATTCCCCGGGTCCCCCACCGCCCTGCCTGAGGAGAGCCAGTTTCAGATATCCAGTTCCCCTGCCCCAAGGTTTTATTCGCTTGCATCAGTGCCGCCGCTGCAGTTAGGAAGCAGAAAATTGGAATAAGGGCATCTTGGAAGTTAGGTGTCCTGAGCCCGGAGACCACCAACCTGCAAGGGGAAGAGATGTGCCGCGACGCAGCCGCCGTGTTGAACAAAACACTGAGGCTTCTTGACACTGCGGTCTGGGCCGGGGACCTGTGGCTCGGGTCACTCGTGGCTCGTTTCGGCTAGTTTCGGTTCCGCCTGAGAAAACCAGCTACCTGGGATCCGTGTTTTTATTCCATCGCCCCGCGATGCTGCCGCAGTGCTTGCCGCGCTGGAGGGTCTGTACAGCCTGCTTGCATCTTGAGCTATGTGCTCAGACCCAGCGATACTGCGGACAGTGAGAAGCTTCGTTTTCTGCATTCTATCTGCTGAGGACAGCAAGTCAGCACTCCAGACCTTCCTGGAAGGCTTAGAGCAGGAGCTCCGACAGAGAGATCCAGAAACGTGCTGGGCAGGGTGTAGGAGGGTCGAGGTGTTGAGTAATTGGGCTTTACAGAGCACACTTACTGAGAGTCGGTGCAGGTTTCGTGGATGCAGGTCCTAATCATTCCGCTCTGTGCATATTTAGGGCGGGACTGCGAGCATCACCTGGATGCCGCTGAGCGCCAGGGTCATTTTGTGAGTGTCTGTGGTTTGGGAGTGGGCACCTGTTTGGAGAAAGTACTGAGTTTGTGTGTGTGTAGAGTATGTCTGAAGTGAGAGCGAGGCTTGCACTCCGCTGGACTCTTCAGCACCACCAAGCTTGGCGGGCTTTCTAGCAGAGGACTGAACTGCGGTAGACGTGGGTGCAGGGCTGGAATCACGGGTCACTGGAACATCTTGGCAAACAGCAGCCGGAAGCAAGGGGCAGCTGGGCAAATGGTTCGAGAAGGAGGCTGAACTTTAGGTGATGAATGGCGGGGGAGGGGCGTGGGGCTAGAGGTCTGCTTGGAAGCTTTTAGCCTTGCACTTCCCTGCTCAGGCCCAGCAGGGCATCCAGCCCCTCCTTAACCCACATGATGGACCAACCAGCATGACTCCAGGCAGCTGCACAGGGTGCTGATTGGGAAGATGGATTGGGATCACACAGAATCCCCTATGAACTTCCCTGGTAAGCACTTCTAGATCCCCACCTGGGCAGATAACAGGTACATTCTTAGTAATGATAACATTCCTTCAAGATGAGAATATGATCCCCATTTCACAGATAAGTATACTGAGGCACTAGAAGTTACTAGCCCACGATGTTTCCACCTGCAAAAGGCACAGCTGCAACAGAGTTCCAGTGTGACAAAGTTCTTGATCCTCTGTGTTTGATACCCACAATCCCTGCCCTCCTGTGCGTGATTGCAGCTGCCTGAATCAGACCCCCTCCTTGGGCACAGAATCATCAACTCTACTGTGCATTAACCCTCGAAGCTGCACTTGCACGGAGGTCTGCAGTCAAACCTAGGGGAGACAGGGTTCCTTGTAATGCTGGACTCTGCCCGACAAGATCGCACAGCTGGGGATGGAGTGGGACACGTCCGTGTTCAAAACCCGCGAAACCGAACAGGTGAAGTTAACCATGACGTCAAAGTGTCCTCAAATTCCTTCTCACTTTTCCTGTGTTTTTCGTTGGTCCTCACCAACCCCCCCCCCCGTCTCCCTCCCGCCCCCGCCATCAATGACCTCAATGCAAATACAAGTGGGGTGGTCCTTCTGGATGCTCCAGGTTCTGGACGCAAGTGATGACACAATCCTTCTGGGGCTCAGATCCTTCCCCTCATTGGTTGCCCAGAGCTCCTGGACCACCCCAGACCCAGAGCAGCGGGAATAAGAGCAGCTGCTGGTGTTGGGAGGCATCAGACGCACTGCCCAGCTCGAGTGTCACTGCCACTTCTGCCACAGTGCCATCGCCTGAAGCCAGAGCTACTGCCACTGCTCCCTCCTCTGCTCTAAGCCACCTGCTTCCTGCTGCCAGGTAAGCCTGGAGATTCCTGCTTAGCTGGGATTCTGTTTTTCTCTCTCTCTCCTCCCTTCCTCCTCTCTCTCCATTACTTTTTCTTAGCTGATCTCTTCCAGTCTCAAAGGCTATGTCCACTTCTGTCTAGGTCATTTCACACAACCTGCATTACTCTGCAATGCATCCCAGCCTCCTTCCACAGGTAACACGGGATGGTCTCTGTTCACGCACTCCCTGCTTCAGTCTCCCCGCGCTGAGCCGGGCTCCAGTTTCCTTTCCCGAAGCACACGTGCTTAGGTCAGTTTGGGATGCTGGAGCTCCCCTGGCACTGCAAGCAGATCTGGACGCAGGAATCGTTTTGTGCAGATGGTGCTCTCACGGACCACGTCTTGTGCCTAGCGGACCACGGGAAATGCTTCGGAACCTGGGCCAGCGCAAGCGGGTGGCAAATAGGTGCAGTGACTGAGGGGCAGGCAGCCATTAAACGCAAGCCCCCGTTGCGTGTTCTGGGAACTTTTTTCCCAGTTTAAGTCCTGGGTTCCAATCTGAGGCCCTTCCAGCTTGATTCTTACAGGGCACTCGTTACCAAAGTGTGGAGCAGCTGACCGCTAGAATGTGGTTCTTCAGTTTCTCAGGGATTCCAACCGCAGAAATTTGTCCTCGGTAATCCCCTCCCCCCTCCCTGTATGTGCAAAAGCCCGGCACCAGGAGGACAGCTCTGGGTTGCACAGTGGGAACAGCTGTGGTGACAGGTACTCGGACTCTGTCCTCCAGGAGTCCTGGCCAACAGGTTGTATGTGAGAGTGAGTGGAGTGATGGGGCGGGGGCTATGGACTAAGACCTCTTCACCCAGTTGTCCCACTAGGTTTCTTTGCTAAAACAAGCATGTTGCAGCCTTACTGAATCTTCTAGCAGTCCACTTGGCTGAGGAGGAAACGATGGTGAAGTGGAGTGACATGTCCAGCCTGAAGCCAGGATGCCAGGGAGTTAGGGGCAGAGGCAGGAGCAGAGCCTGGGTCTGTGGGCTCATGGAATTTGTTATTTATTGCTCCAGGTGCTGATGTTATTCTTCCCTTGCAGAGAGTCGTCATGGGATTTTGGAAGTTCCCCTGCTTCCTGGTCCTCAGCATCCTGGTCTTGTACCAGGCAGGCATGCTCCACTCAGCGCCATTCAGGTGAGACAGCCCTGCCAGGAGCGCTGCCACCTCCCTCTGTCCCTGGATCATAAAATTCTCTTCTCAGTTGCGCTGTGCTGAATCTGGCTCTTGGTGCGGTTGCAGGTGGGGGCGATAGTAATGTATGAATGTAAACGTGTATATAAGTTTATCATAAACTGTTTATGAGACAAAGATGTGTAGCACACAGTGTACAAACACACATAAGATATACAGTACTCGTTATTGTAAATTTCATATAACATTCCTTTTTACCACATATTTGTATCTTTAGCAAACCTATTTACTAATTTAACCACAATTTGAGACATAGATTGCATCCTATCTGCTAAGTACTTTGCCAATAAATTTGTTATTAAATCTGATATGTTACCTATACATCTAATTTCTCACCTTCATTCAAATTAGATTAAAGTGAAATGATTTTCAGATTCAAACTATCATTATCATTTAATTTTTAATAATGGCTGTATTTAACACTAAGCTCATAAAATTCTTGAAAATCTAACCATCAGCTTTCAGAAGCCTATATGATCCACTTGGAGCAAACCACTTCTTTTAGGTCTCACCAGAGCCTAAATTCTGGTGAAGCAGAATTTTTGGGTGGATACTGACCTCATGCTCTGTCCATTGAGAGCTGGGGCAGCCACATCCTCAGGGCAAGTTGCAGAAACCAGGAAACCTGGCTGCTTATCCTGGGGAGGGGGTAGTCAGGGTCTCAAAGCCTGTACTGGGCTTGCTTCCCCTCCCTAGGTTGGCTTTTGATAGTCGTTTTGATCCTGCTACACTCAATGAGGAGGAATTGCGCCTCCTACTGGCTGCAATGGTGAATGACTATGAGCAGATGAGGGCCCGTGAGCTGGAGAAGGAGCAGAAGACAGAGGGCTCCAGGTGAGGCTCCCTGCCCCACCCAGCACAGGGCATCCGCTCCCTCCTTCATGCCCAGGAAGGCACATCCCAGAGCCACCTTTGGGTTTTCTGACACCCCTGGAAATGTGTATGGGGACTGATCGTGGCATTTTCCCTAATGGCCTATGATTTTCTGCTGTGATGACCGTTTCTAGCAGAAATACTTAAGGTTTATTGGTGCCTCTGAGAGCAGTAATTTTCCATGATTATCCTGTGGGGCAGCACCTGCACTCAAGCTCTCACTAACAGGCCTTTTCTTTTTCTCTATCCTGCAAATCAGCATCACTGTCCAGAAGAGAGCCTGCAACACTGCAACCTGCATGACCCATCGGCTGGCAGGCTTGCTGAGCAGATCTGGGAGCATGGTGAAGAGCAACATGTTGCCCACCAAGATGGGCTTCAAAATCTTTGGTGGGCGTCGCAGAAACTTTTGGATCTGAGCAGCGAAATGATTCTAGGAAGAAGGTGACTGCCCTTTGTACTGTCAGGTGGGAGGATAAATGACTGGGTATTGCAGGGGTGCAGTCCACACTCTAATCCTCCGTGGGTTCATATGGGTGAAAAATCCACAGGGGAAGTCACCCACACCAGTGTCTGGAGAAAGAACAGAGAGTCCCAACAGCTGAAATCCCTAGAACTTGGATTTATTTCTCTCTGTTTTTCCAGTCTCTCTCTGTGCCACTCAGATCCTCCAGGAAATATAGATCCTATTTATTTAAAACACAGTTCCCTGGGTTATAATTGTGATTATCCTAGCATTTGAGTTTGAAAGGTAATTACCCTATCCTTTTGGAGCATACCCTACAGTGTCATATACATCTGAATTCCGAGTATAGACGTGGGTTCAAATCCTGTGTCTGTCCTCTACTAATTATACGACCTGGGCTAGACCCTCTCTGAGCCTCAGTTTCCACATCTAACTTGAAGGCAACAATAGTATCATCAATATAAAAAGTAATTGGGATAATACATGACAAGAGCCTCTTAACCAGTAAGTAATAGCTGTTACTTTTTTTTTTTCTCCTAGGTCGTTATGAAGCTGAACTCTACTTCTTTTAATTTGCAATGAAAGCAACTTACAAAAAAAATAGCCTGGAAGACACCCATGTATGCATGCTTCTTGACATTGAAAACACTCTTTTTTTTGTTTGAAATAAACTAAATGCAGAATAAAATCATTGCAGCTACCTAGTGTTCATCTTTTTTTATCAATATATTTGATTCCATATTCAATAAATATGACCCATATCTCACTGGCTTATCTGGTAGCAAATCTGGACCCTGTCAGCCAACCTGTTGGCTGCTCTGCTAAACCTCAGGGGTACATGAAATCGCTGCCTTGTGGGTGCCTGGGGATTCCTAGTAATGCTGAGCCTCAATGGAACTCTCTCTTTAAAGAAATGTTCTCATTTGTGCACTTCATCAAGATAAAAAATATATTTTCAATACAGTTAAAAGGAGTCCCTGCTGTTATCTATGCTGTTTTTCCCATGAGAACCTCAGGAACCTGTGACACTTTGTTGACCAGACTGGCTCAGATGAGGCAATGATATCACGTTTGGGGTGGGTCCTCAGTATCCTGTATCCTCAGTGTCTAGTGAAACACCTTTACTGGAATTAGAACCCTGTGCATCTCAAAGAGACATTCACATTTATTTTCAGAGAGTGCCCTGGTCCCCAGCCCCAGAAGTTATCTGTTCTCTTCTCCTTGACTCAGGTTTACCCTTACCCATCCCTGCCTTTCCTCCCAACAGCACCCCTTCATACACCCCAGAGCCTGCAAAGCCTGTTAGAACAACGGCTCACAGTTTGAAAGGGGATCACACACTGGCAAACCTGGAAAGATCATCAGATGCCATCTAATCCAACTTTTTACTCTCTGATGTGCAGAGAAGAAAAGTGCGTTGCTCAGGTCCTGCAGTAAGTTTAACAGAGACATTCCATATTTAACAAATAATCATTGAGTGTCTGCTATATGCTTGACCCTGTTTGAGCTCCAGGACCAGAGCAATGAACAGAACAGACAAAACCCCCTGCATTCATGGAGCTTATATTCTAACTGGGGGAGACTGAGGTGATACATGCTGTAGAATCAGAGATGTTTAGTATTAGAAGGAATCTGGGATATCATAGGATGTAAAGGCTTATTCGATATAGGAATTTCACAGCATCAACATCCCTGGCATCTGTTGGAAATGCTGGTGACCAACTGCTGACTATAACTTCCAAGGTTACTGGGCAGCCAGTTTTACTGGTGGACAGTCAGTTAAGTGGGATTCTTTAATTGGAAAAGTCATCCCCTTCTACTCACTGACTTTATTATTTCCTCAGAAGCACACAGAATTATGACCCTTGCTTCCATTCAGTCTGTACTCAACACAGTAGCCCAACCTTAGTTGCAAAGGTAGATCAGACCATATCTCCCTTAGGTACAGAATACTCCACTGAGTCCCCATCTCACAGAGTAAACACCTGGGATACTGCAATAGCTTACAAGGTCCAAGTTCATCTTCCCTTCCTCTCCTCTCACCACCTCACACTGGCCTTCTTACTACCCCTCATTCTGTACCCACCAGCACCCACCCCCTCAACTGTTTGCACCTGCTGGTACCTCTCTGCAGAATGCTCTTATCCCATGGCCCCACCTCTTCCAGATATTTATTCAAATATCACCTACCCTGGCTAACCTTTCTGATACTGTCCCTCACCTGCCAACCCACCCTAACCCTTCTTTGCTTTTTTCTTTTTACCTCTTTGCTACTTACTACCTACTATCATAGCATATATTTTAGTTAATTTATTATGTGTATCCCATCCTATGTAAACAATGTTAAGTTCCACATAGATAGGAATATGGCTATTTTGTTCATTGCTGAATCCCCTACACACTGAAGAGTATGCCTAGCACAAGGCAGCATTCAGTAAATATTTATTAAACGAGGAGTTAAGTCTTCTTCTCTTTTGTGTTTGTAGTCAACTCTCTGGTTCCCTCTGGGTCTGAGGTAATACATGATCTGAGCCATATCATGTCTCTGCTCTCTTGCAAAATAACCCATCGCTTGTTTCACTCCCAGCTTCCTCAGGGTCTTTGCACTTAGTTATTTTTAATTATTTTTTTGCTTAAAATGCTGTTCCCCAAAAGTCTGCATGCCTAATTCCCTCCCTTCCTTTAGAACTCTGATGAACCACCTCAGAGAAGACTTTCCTGACTACCATATACAAAAGTACATTCCTTCTCAGATTACTCTCTATCACCTGATTATTCAGCTTAATTTTTTATTCACAGAACTTACCACTATCTAAAATATTATATATTTATTATTTTTTTCTGTTTTTGTCTATGTCCTTCCACCAGCATGTAACTCTATGAGGGACGTTACATGTATCCTTGGCTATATCCCTGGAACTTAGAAAATTCCATAGAATATGATAGGTGCTCAATAAATATTTGTTGAGTTAATAAGTAAATTATGAAACTATGTAATGCTCGGATTTCATTCTCTGAGTTCATCTGTAACCACTGACATGTTTACAAGATATAAAGATTGCATATTTAAAATAGTCTATAGTTTTTGTTTTGATTTTCACTTTGACTCAAAAGTTATATAAAAGAGTATTTTAAAATTTAGAATAATTTTTAAAACTATGCTTCACTTATTCAGTTCCAGGTTTTGCACTGAGGTTTGAGAAAGTAGTATCTACTAATTTTTGACTTGGGAAATTAATTGAGATTTTTCTATGAGGTTTATTATATGATACTTTCCTATAAATGATTAAGAGATTAAAAAAGTTTAAAAGCAGCCTTCCAGGTCAAGTCACCTCTATGCTACAGGAAAATAAGCTAGGCCCTTTATTTTCCAAGAATGAGAGGCCAGGAAAACCCCAAAGACATGATATCCCATTCCTTCTTTCTGCCATAAATGCCTTTCTCATTCCTTGCCTAAGCTAAAAATCCACTGATGTTGTGTCCTTGGTTCTAGGCTCTAATGGCAGTTGGCAGTCCCACCAAGGGATCAGGGAACCATACATCAAAGCTCCAGAAGCCTGATGCCTAAATAATGATCACATGTCTCTTGGGAGCACGGGCACATTAGGAAGTTTCTCCAAGTTCCAGCAGTGAAAAGTCCCGGGGCTCACGTGCATCTTCCATGTGTTTACAATTCCTTATTGCCTGACCAACCTGCATGCATCATTAAATACTGGATACAGGTTATAAAAATAAAGTGGGTTTTTTCAGGTGGGCTTTAATACAATCCTCACTTAATTAAAAACCTTGTTGTTTGGTTATTGTCAAAGAGATCTAGTAGAAGTATCTAAGGGATGGGGCTCAAAGTTCAAGCACCAACTTCAGGATTTAACTACATCCCAACCAATAACCTGTCAAGGCCTGGAGTTATGTGATGCAAAGCAGTCCGTTTCCCACCTCTACTGGAGTTTCACCAAATGTGACAACAGTTTGCTCAATAGCCCCCCTTGCTCTGTAGCACATATGAACAGGAATATTGAAGAACACAAAATGGAAGTTGCTAGAGGAGGAACATCTGATATTTGAGATTTCAATGCAGCCAGCTACACAGGTCGTAGATTTAGGGAAGCACCGTTCTCAGGAAGAGGGACAGAGGATGGCACATGATATAAAGAGTGGTCTCCTCACCCCCTGCCCCACACCCCACTAGATGCACTCTCTTTTCAGGCACTCTGTTACTTCCCCTCTATTTAGCCATTTTCTGGCTCTGGCCCACCTGCTCTGGGCGACTTCCTCAGTGCTCCAGCCCATGGCAGCCTCTTTCTCCAAGCCCCAGCATTCACTGTCCTTGCCAGTCAGCCCAACATTTACTTATTATGGTAGGTACAATAAGGACCCCCAGCCCCAGACATCCACATCCTAATCCTTGGAAATGCAAATTTGCTACTTTACACAGCAAAAGAGACTTTAAAGATGTGATTAAATTGAGGACTTTCAGATGGGGAGACTATCCTGGATTATCCAGGTGAGCCCAGTAAAATCACAAGGCTCCTTCCAAGTAGAAGAGGGAAGCAGAGGTTGGAGTGAGGTGATGTGAGAAGGACTCAAGTCACTATTACTGCTTTTGAAAATGGAGGAAGGGGCCACGAGCCAAGGAACACGGGTGGCCACTAGAAACAGGAAATGGGAAGGAAATGGATTCTCCTCTAGAACTTCCAGAATGGACAGAAGCCTGCCAAGATTTTAGAACAGTGAGAGCCATGTTGGACGTGGGACTTCTAGCCACAGAAGTGTAAGTTAATAAATTTGTATTGTTTTACACCACTAAAGTAGTGATAATTTGCTATGGCAGCAATAGGAAAACAATGTTTATTCTCTTTTATTGTTCTTTATTTTTATTTATTTATTTTAAAATTGAAGTATAGTTGATTTACAATGTTGTGTTAGTTTCAGGTGTACAGCAAAGTGATTCAATTATACATATCTATCTATCTATTTTTTTCAGATTTTTCCCTTATATGTTATTACAAAATGTTGAGGATAGTTCCCTGTGCTATATAGTGGGTCCTTGTTGGTTAATTATTTCATTTGTGTGAGTCTTACCTCCCTAAGAGACCATAATCATTCTTAGGAAATTAGTCTTATTCATTTCGTCTTTCTTTTTCAGGCTCGATTAGATATATGCTTTAGGCTATAGGTGAACTCACCAAGCAGACCCATTACAAAGCATCTGCTGACAACTTGGAGAAAGCATGGCATCCATGCAAGGACTAGGAGTCAGTTGTAGATCCATTTTCATGACAAAGAGAAAAATATTGTTCTGCCAGTCCAGGCAGCAAGCTTTCTCTCCCCTCTCAGAGGGCACTATTACATCCTTTAGTGTCAGGGATACAAGGGCAAGGTATCTGTCCCCCTCTTCCTCCTATCTATTTTGAAAATCCTCCCCTCCTCATATTGAGCAGCTGGTGGTGGGAGAAGCCTTTTCTAGCTGCATCACTTAAATAGAATGACTTTCCTTACTCCTTCATGTTGACCCCTTCAGCTGTTCTTTCAGTAGACAATGGTACCTTCCAGGGCAAATGGAGGAAGCCAAATAGTGAGTATCTTGGTGTTAAATAAAGATACTGTTAAAGATAGCATGACGTTTACAGCAAATTTGTAGAATGTCAGAATTAGAAAGAAACTTCAAAACCTCTCAATCCAAGAGATTTGTTTGACAAATGTGGAAATAGAGGTCCAAAGGATTTTCTCAAAGTCACATCATTTAGGGTTACAGGTAGGAATTAGAACCTTATCTCCTGAATCCCAGCGCTCTTCCCCTTCCCCTTTCCTCCACTGCATCCACTGGCAAAACAAAATACTCTACTGAAACAACCACAATTTCAGACAAGGTGAAACAATGCATAATACCAACTTAAGGAGTTATTAGAATTAATTCTAAGAAGTTATTAGAATTTTGTTTCTTTGAACTTTGAGGCATGTAAAATTGTTATTTTATGAATTTTGTTATGGCTCCGATTTGGTTTTATTTTTTAGCAATTTACTTAAGTGGCAGCACTGACATTTTCCTGCTGCAAAGTTGTCAATCTCCCAAATGTTCGTACAGGAACTGTAAATAATTCATGCCTGGTACTACAAATCACATTAGCTCTGAAGCAGGAAGACATGCCTATGTCCTCCTCTGACTCAACGTCATGGCCAGAGGACCAGACCTCTTACCTGATGTTGCAGCAGATTAACCATGTTCCAGCATCTCAGAGCCTCAATGGCACCTTGAAAATACAATCAATTCAAGCCAAATTCTCTTGTTATTTCCTCACCTATAAAAGAAAGATAATGATATCCATCTTATTAAAGTGTTGAGAGTATAAGAGAGAACATATACATAGTGCTTGACACACAGCTGGATCTCAATTGTTTGTAGTTTTAATATTAATAATTTTTGCTTTGTTCTATTTCAATATGATTTTTATATAACTTTCATACAGTACATGCGACATTTTTCAGACAATTTTATCTCCAGCATAATTAAACACTGATGTTCCCCTCCTCCAGTGTTGCATAGATCCACCTGCATAGATCACTGATGGAAAGCTCGGGATTCTCCCCTTCTTTACACAGTACAAACAATTAAAAAAATCACTTTATGTTTTTAGTGCAGTCTTAGATTCACAGCAAAATTGGGAGGAAGGTACAGAGATTTCCCACATACCTCCTGTGCCCACACATGCACAGTCTCCCCCATTATTAACATCCCACACCTGAGTGGTACATTTGTTACCAGTAGCTTTCTATTAATGATTTTTAGTTTAATTCCATTGTGGTCTGAGAGCAAAGATTGTATGATTTCTTTTCTTTTAAATTTGTTAAGGTTTGTTGTGTGTCCCAGAATGTGATCTATCTTGGTGAACATTCCATGTGAGCTGGAGAAAACTGTGCGTTCTGCTATTGTGAAAGTAGTCTATAGATGTTGATTATATACAGTTGATTGACATTGTTGCTAGTTCAACTATGTCCTTACTGATTTTTCTTTTTGTTTAAATTGGATTATTTTTTAACACCTTTTTAAAAATTAATTAATTAATTTAAAAAAATTTAACATCTTTATTGGAGTATAATTGCTTTACAATGGTGTGTTAGTTTATGCTTTATTAACAAAGTGAATCAGTTATACATATACAAATATCCCCATATCTCTTTCCTCTTGTATCTCCCTCCCTCCCACCCTCCCTATCCCCTCTAAGGTGGTCACAAAGCACCGAGCTGATCTCTCTGTGCTATGCGGCTGCTTCCCACTAGCTATTTTACATTTGGTAGTATACATATGTCCATTCCACTCTCTCACTTTGTCCCAGCTTACCCTCCCCCCTCCCCGTGTCCTCAAGTCCATTCTCTAGTAGGTCTGCATCTTTATTCCCAACCTGACCCTAGTCAAGACCTTGACCCTAGTCAAGACCTTCATGACCTTTTTTTTTTTTTTAGATTCCATATATATGTGTTAGTATACAGTATTTGTTTTTCTCTTTCTGACTTACTTCACTCTGTATGACAGACTCTAGGTCCATCCACCTCACTACAAATAACTCAGTTTTGTTTCTTTTTATGGCTGAGTAATATTCCACTGTATAAAATGTGCCACATCTTCTTTATCTGTTCATCTGTCGATGGACACTTAGGTTGCCTCCATGTCCTGGCTATTGTAAATAGAGCTGCAAAGAACATTGTGGTACATGACTCTTTTTGAATTATGGTTTTCTCAGGGTATATGCCCAGTAGTGGGATTGCTGGGTCATATGGTAGTTCTATTTTTAGGTTTTTAAGGAACCTCCATACTGTTCTCCATAGTGGCTGTATCAATTTCCATTCCCACCAACAGTGAAAGAGGGTTCCATTTTCTTCACACCCTCTCCAGCATTTATTGTTTGTAGATTTTTTGATAATGGCCATTCTGACTAGTGTGAGATGATATCTCATTGTAGTTTTGATTTGCATTTCTCTAATGATTAACGATGTTGAGCATTCTTTCATGTATTTGTTGGCAATCTGTAGATCTTCTTTGGAGAACTCTCTATTCAGGTTTTCTGCCCATTTTTGGATTAGTTTGTTTGCTTTTTTGATCTTGAGCTGAATGAGCTGCTTGTAAATTTTGGAGATTAATCCTTTGTCAGTTGCTTCATTTGCAAATATTTTCTCCCATTCTGAGGGTTGTCTTTTCATCTTGTTTATGGTTTCCTTTGCTGTGCAAAAGCTTCTAAGTTTCATTAGGTTCCATTTGTTTATTTTTGTTGTTATTTCCATTTCTCTAGGAGGTGGGTCAAAAAGGATCTTTCTGTGTTCTGCAAGAGTTCTGCCTGTGTTTTCCTCTAAGAGTATTATAGTGTCTGGCCTTACATTTAGGTCTTTAATCCATTTTGAGCTTATCTTTGTGTATGGTGTTAGGGAGTGTTCTAATCTCATACTTTCATGTGTACCTGTCCAGTTTTCCCAGAACCACTTATTGAAGAGGCTGTCCTTTCTCCACTGTACATTCCTGCCTCCTTTATCAAAGATAAGGTGGCCATATGTGCATGGGTTTATCTCTTGGCTTTCTATCCTGTTCCATTGATCTATATGTCTGTTTTCGTGCCAGTACCATACTGTCTTGATTACTGTAGCTTTGTAGTATAGTCTGAAGTCAGGGAGCCTGATTCCTCCAGCTCCATTTTTCTTTTTCAAGATTGCTTTGGCTATTTGGGGTCTTTTGTGTTTCCATACAAATTGTGAAATTTTTGGTTCTAGTTCTGTGAAAAATGCCATTGGTAGTTTGATAGGGATTGCATTGAATCTGTAGATTGCTTTGGGTAGTACAGTCATTTTCACAGTATTGGTTCTTCCAATCCAAGAACATGGTATATCTCTCCATCTATTTGTATCATCTTTAATTTCTTTCATCAGTGTCTTATAATTTTCTGCATACAGGTCTTTTGTCTCCTTAGGTAGGTTTATTCCTAGGTATTTTATTCTTTTTGTTGCAGTGGTAAATAGGAGTGTTTTCTTAATTTCACATTCAGATTTGTCATCATTAGTGTATAGGAATGCAAGAGATTTCTGTGCATTAATTTTTTTTTTGGCGGTATGCAGGCCTGTCACTGTTGTGGCCTCTCCCATTGTGGAGCACAGGCTCCGGATGCGCAGGCTCAGTGGCCATGGCTCATGGGCCCAGCCGCTGCACGGCATGTGGGATCTTCCCAGACCAGGGCATGAACCCGTGTCCCCTGCATCGGCAGGTGGACTCTCAACCACTGTGCCACCAGGGGAGCCCCATTCTGTGCATTAATTTTGTATACTGCTACTTTACCAAATTCATTTGATTAGCTCTAGTAGTTTTCTGGTAGCATCTTTAGGATTCTCTATGTATAGTATCATGTCATCTGCAATCAGTGACAGCTTTACTTCTTCTTTTCCGATTTGGATTCCTTTTATTTCTTTTTCTTCTGATTGCTGTGGCTAAGACTTCCAAAACTATGTTGAATAACAGTGGTGAGAGTGGGCAACCTTGTCTTCTTCCTGATCTTAGTGGAAATGGTTTCAGTTTTTCACCATTGAGGACGATGTTGGCTGTGGGTTTGTCATATATGGCCTTTATTATGTTGAGGTAAGTTCCCTATATGCCTACTTTCTGGAGGGTTTTTATCATAAATGGGTCTTGCTGATTTTTCTGCCTGCTGTATCTGTCCATTTCTGATAGAGGGGTGTTGAAGTCTCCAGCTGTGTAGTGGGTTCATCAATTTCTCCTTGCAGTTCTATCAGTTTTCCCCTTGCATATTTTGTTGCTTTTTTTTTTAGGCACAAACATGTTAAGGAGTATTATGTCTTCTTGGAGAATGACCCCCTTATTATTATGTAATGCCCTTCTTTATCCCTGATACCTTTCCTTGAAGTCTGCTGTCTGAAATTAACATAGCTGCTCCTGTTTCTTATGTTAGCATGGATATTTTCTCTACCCATTTACTTTCAATCTGTGTCTGTCTTTATATTTAAAGTCAGTTTCTTGCAGACAACATAGAGCTGGGTCCCGATTTTTGATACATTCTGACAGTTTCTGTCTGCTAATTGGTGCATTCCGACCACTGACATTCAAAGTGTTTATTGATATAGCTGGATAAATATTTACTACATTTGTGAGTGTTTCTTATTTGTTGCATTGTTCTTGGATGCTATTTTTATCTTCCACTCCTTTTCTACCTTTTGAGACAGAAAGTAGAATGGTGGTTGCTAGGAATGGGGAATTATAGTGTAATGGGTATAGAGTTACAGTTATACAAAGTGAAAAGACCTAATACAGGATGAAAAGCACTCCTAAATGCTTACTCAGGATCTGTTTGCTCTGTGTTTATGCATGATTCTGACAAGCTTTATTTCTGTTCTCTTGAGTACAGATTAACTGAGCAGATGACCACAGAGACCCTTTTTATATTGCTTGACCAGTATTTACCAGGTCTCACTTAATCCCTATAGGCTCTTTGTTTCCATACCTGTATATTAAGTTTTTCTTTTGTTGCTTTTACTTTGTTGTTAGTTTTACCACACAGCAAATGAAAATGCAATGGGTAGCTTGTTGCTAAATGCAGTCACAATGACACCAGCAAGAAGGGATAGTTGACAACCTGATGGGAAGAAATGAAAGAGAATAACCATAAAATTATATAGATATTAGACATCAAAAAGAACTGACAGTTTGATTATGTCTAGTTTGGGGCTATTGGCCCTACAGATCTTATAGCCCTATCAGCGGCACTGTCTTCATGCTAGCGCACTAAATAATAATTTTTTGATAGTGTCAATAGATCCTCAAGAAAGGATTTATTTATTTATTTAACATCTTTATTGGAATATAATTGCTTTACAATGGTGTGTTAGTTTCTGCTATATAACAAAGTGAATCAGCTATACATATACATATATCCCCATATCTCCTCCCTCTTGCGTCTCCCTCCACCCTCCCTATCCCACCCCTCTAGGTGGTCACAAAAAGGATTTAAATTATATTCAGTTTATTCGTTCTAAGAAAGTAGAGGATTATGCACTGCATTTTACTAGTTTTCCATACAAGTTTATATGATTTGGCACTTGAAGGAGCAGGGATAAAGTTTTGTTACAATGATGTAGTAGCCACCACTCTTGAGTGTCTGCTCCATGCCAGGCAGTGTGGCAAATATTCATTATAAATTGTCATTAGCCCTGCTAGGCAATGAGCCTGCATCATGGCCAGGCAGGTATGTAAGAGGTTTGGGGAAGGCAGATTCATTCTGTTGTGGCTTTGGCAATTTGGACTTATTTTGAGAATGAAACATTTACAGATTGCCTTCCTCTTAAGAAGGTAGAGGAGTGTGTACTGATTTTACTTAATTTATCTTATTGAGCTGATATAGTCAGATAAGCTTTCGTTATATAATAATAGACACCACTCTTAAGTACCTCCTTCATGCCAAGCAACGTGTCTGGTGTTTAACATAAAATATTTTAACATAAAATATTGTTACTCCCCATTTTACATGTTGAGAAACTGTGGCTCAGAGAGATTGTTACCTCCTCAAGGACATAAGTGAGTCACAAAGACAGGACTCAAATTCAGTTGTTTAATACCTTACTCTTCCCAATCCCAGAAGACTCCAATTATAGAGAAAGTCCCCTCATGTGCACAGTTTGGTTTGCCAACAGAGCCCATAAAGGAGCTGTCTGTGTAAGGAACTTCTCGTACAGTGGGAAGGTTCCTATTTCTACCCTCTTCTCCATGGAACACTGTTCTTACTCAGGGAGAGGAGAGCCATTCTGGATGGCTCTGAACCAAGGGAGAATTTTAGTCATCTCAGAGGAACCCACCCAGAGTAGTTCCTTGGTGTTACCTGCTGAGCCTGTCCACCCCTCAGAGTGACCAGCCTGGCCCTGGTTTACCACACTCAGCATTTTCCCTGGCAGCTGAAGTCACCCTAGAAATGGCCTCTGGATTTGGGAAGGAAACTCTCCTGGTACCTGCCGCAAAGAAGGTCCCTGTGTGGTTGGGAGGAGCACCCCAAGGGCAAGTCAACTCAGCTCTGTAGGAAAGTCAGCTAGACCCTCTCATATTCAAGAATGAGAAGCCAGGAAGCCCCCACGGATGTGGCATCCTCTTTGTTCCTGCTGCCATGAATGCCTTTCTGATTCTTTGTCTAAGCTAAAAATCCAATGGTCCCTGGTCCTAGACTCCTTAATGGCAGTTGCAAGGCTAGAGCTGCCTGTAGTTGGGGATTTCCCTTCCCCTGGTCAGTTGGCCAGGATAATGTGCCTTCAGGTTAGGCTCTGGTTAAGTGGTGTCTCCTGAGGGCAGGCCTTCTTAGGAACATGGTCATTTGGTGTATTTCCAAATGGTTCCCTTCCCCTCCCTCTCTGGAGGCACAAGGGGATTTTTTTCTCTGTTACCTATTGTGAGAACCAAGTGCAGCTTGTAGAGGCAAATCCCACCAGGGTATATTTCTCTCCTATGTACTGTGAGAACCTGTTGAGCACCGGGACTTAAAATTCACATAATTGTAGGGGACCCCTTATGACTGGGTGGCCCCGGAGTTCTTATCTCTCAGAGTTGTCCAGGCTGTTTCTCCAGCAGTTCTTCAGTTACAGTTCAGGGTTTCCTACCATAGCACTGGCTCCAGCACTTTTTCCCACTGAGGTTTCCCCTTGAGATCTCTGCTCCAGTAAGCCATCACCCACTGCCTGTCTCCTCAGTCTTGGGGGCAAAGGTTTGCTTTGTATTCACGTTTCTTAAGGATTCCAGAAGAGTTGTTTTTCCAGTCTCTTCAGCTTTTTACTTGTTATGATAAAGTGGTGACTTACAAGTTCCTTACATGCCGAACCCAGTCCAATGAATTTTCATTTGAAACTCTCCTGTTAATTGGATGCCTCTGAACTTCCCCTAGTATGAGGAGAATGAATTATTGTAGCTGTTGTTGCTACTGCTGCTGACATTGTTACTGTTGTGATTTTATTGTTGTTGAGTCTATTTCATACACAAATTGTATAGAATTAAAGGTATGTCTTTTAAATGCATGGAAACTTACAGAATTCTCAACCAGCTATACGAGGTGATAGATGTTCACTAAACTTATTGTGATAATCATTTCATGATATGTAAGTCAAATCATTATGCTGGACACATACACTTATACAGTGCTGTATGTTAGTTATATTTCAATAAAACTGGAAAAAGCTTGGGGAAAAAAACAGAATTTCAACCATATATAGGTCTCTGGCACACTCTGATAAATCATCTTTCTAAAAATTTTTCATAAAAAAGCACAGGATACTCAGCCCAAAAAAAAACTGAAATAATGCCATTTATAGCAACATGAATGAACCTAGAGTTTATCACACTAAGTGAAGTCAAGAAGAGAAAGACAAATACCGTATTATATCATTTATCCATGGAATCTAAAATATGACACAAGTGAACCTATCTATGAAACAGAAACAGACTCAAAGACACAAGGAACAGACTTGTGGTTGCCAAGGGGGTGGGGACGGATGGACTGGGAATTTGGGGTTAGCAGATGCAAGGATTATATATAGAATGGATAAACAACAAGGTCCTACTGTATAGCAGAGAGAACTATATTTACTATCCTGAGATAAACTATAATGAAAAGAAAATAAAAAAGAATGTATACATATACATATATATGTATTTATATAGATAACTGAATCACACTGCTGCCTGCAGAAACGAACACAACATTGTAAATCAAGTATAATTGAAAAAAAGTTTTGAAAAATAGCACAGGAATCTAATTTATTTTAGTTCTTTTCTTTTAAAATTTTTTTTTATTTTTTTATATAGCAGGTTCTTATTGGTTATCTATTTTATACTTATTAGTGTATATATGTCAATCCCAATCTCCCAAGGAATCTAACTTAAAAGTATAGAGATAACCACTGCAATTAGAATTTATCAGAATGTTGTAAGAAATGTTTTTTCTAAACTAGATTATTTCCATCTTTTAAACCTTTTAAACTTTTAAACCTGATTTCCAGGTTTAAAAGTTATGAAATAAGACTGAAAAATGAAATGCCAATTAGGTAACTATTTTTAAATCAGTATTTTCCTTGCCAACTTTCTCAAGATCGATTTCCATTTAGTGCTTCAGTTAAAAGAAGTCTCAGGTAGGGCTGGATGCAACATAAGCAGTGTGCACATGGTAAGGTCTAAACTTTTAGTTCACTTGGTAACTCAGGGATGGGCTCTGAGGGGAATGATTTTGTGTCTCATACTAGGAGACTTTAGACTTTCGAAAGAACCCTAGGGTTAACCTTCCTTTCTGTCTTGTTCCTGGAAACCTCCATGGGGAAACCAACTCTGCATGTGAAATAAATCGAGAGGAGTGTCTCAAATGTTTGAGCACACAATTTTGAAAACCTATTGAAAAGCTGCGATACCTTGCTAGGTCCGGATTCTCTGCTGGCTCGGATTAGATTAGAGTCCTATAATAGCGGTGAGACTGGCTGGTAAATCTGCCACAGTAAATTATTTTCCATTATTTAATAAACATTGGGTGAGTACCACCTGGTGTGCAACACATGCTGCAAAGTGTCAAAGATTTTTTTTGTTCCTTGCCCCCAACTCAGCACCAGGACTCCTTAGAAATTCAGAGTACTTGATGCATGAGTTCATGTCAGTCCCTCGCTATCTGGGGAGACTTCTTCAAGAAAAGCTGAAATTGCTGGAGGCTACGTTAGCACCCTCTGGGTACAGACCCTGTATCCTGCCTCACACCGCTAGCCCTTTGTAGCCACCAAAGATTCAGAAGGGGGACTGAAGGTAGGATTCGAAGGTTCAAGGCACACGTGGCAGCCAGGGGTAGAGTTCTGAGCCCACAAAGTGACATGGCTACAAATTCGGCTTCTAAAGTAGTCCTTTCTTAACCATTTTGTCATCACCATTGCACTGGTGAAAGCAATGGTTCTCTCAATAGGAAAAGGCAATTCCCCGGCACACGTACTTACAAATGATTTCAGAAGATTGATACGTCAGAAACTCTGGTCTTGGAAGTCATGTCGGCAGAAGAGTTTTGCACCTGAGTTTTAAAGCCTCGCCTACAACAGTCTTAAGTGGCAGAGCCCAATTTACATGCCGCACAGTATCTGCTTTGCCGCGTTCGCCAATTTAGGCTTGCTGCTGAGTTCCCTAACCCCGGTCTGGGTCTCAGCCCCCGATTTCTGCCTCGAGACTCCAAGATGCACTGAACCCGTGATCCGCCATCCTGAATCCTTCCCTTGCACATCTTGCCTTTCCCGGCTCTGCGCCCAAGCGCACTTGAGCGCTTCCAACCGGTTATTCCATTCCCCGGGTCCCCCACCGCCCTGCCTGAGGAGAGCCAGTTTCAGATATCCAGTTCCCCTGCCCCAAGGTTTTATTCGCTTGCATCAGTGCCGCCGCTGCGGTTAAGAAGCAGAAAATTGGAATAAGGGCATCTTGGAAGTTAGGTGTCCTGAGCCCGGAGACCACCAACCTGCAAGGGGAAGAGATGTGCCGCGACGCAGCCGCCGTGTTGAACAAAACACTGAAGCTTCTTGACACTGCGGTCTGGGCGGGGACCTGTGGCTCGGGTCACTCGTGGCTCGTTTCGGCTAGTTTCGGTTCCGCCTGAGAAAACCACCTACCTGGGATCCGTGTTTTATTCCATCGCCCCGCGATGCTGCCGCAGTGCTTGCCGCGCTGGAGGGTCTGTACAGCCTGCTTGCATCTTGCGCTACGTGCTCAGACCCAGCGATACTGCGGACAGTGAGAAGCTTCGTTTTCTGCATTCTATCTGCTGAGGGCAGCAAGTCAGCACCCCAGACCTTCCTGGAAGGCTTAGAGCAGGAGCTCCGACAGAGAGATCCAGAAACGTGCTGGGCAGGGTGTAGGAGGGTCGAGGTGTTGAGTAATTGGGCTTTACAGAGCACACTTACTGAGAGTCGGTGCAGGTTTCGTGGATGCAGGTCCTAATCATGCTGCTCTGTGCATACTTAGGGCGGGACTGTGCGCATCACCTGGATGCCGCTGAGCGCCAGGGTCATTTTGTGAGTGCCTGTGGTTTGGCAGTGAGCACATGTTTGGAGAAAGTACTGAGTTTGTGTGTAGAGTATGACTGAAGTGAGAGCGAGGCTTGCACTCCGCTGGACTCTTCAGCACCACCAAGCTTGGCGGGCTTTCTAGCAGAGGACTGAACTGCGGTAGACGTGGGTGCAGGGCTGGAATCACGGGTCACTGGAACATCTTGGCAAACAGCAGCCGGAAGCAAGGGGCAGCTGGGCAAATGGTTCGAGAAGGAGGCTGAACTTTAGGTGATGAATGGCGGGGGAGGGGCGTGGGGCTAGAGGTCTGCTTGGAAGCTTTTACCCTTGCACTTCCCTGCTCAGGCCCAGCAGGGCATCCAGCCCCTCCTTAACCCACATGGTGGACCAACCAGCATGACTCCAGGCAGCTGCACAGGGTGCTGATTGGGAAGATGGATTGGGATCACACAGAATCCCCTATGAACTTCCCTGGTAAGCACTTCTAGATCCCCACCTGGGCAGATAACAGGTACATTCTTAGTAATGATAACATTCCTTCAAGATGAGAATATGATCCCCATTTCAAAGATAAGTATACTGAGGCACTAGAAGTTACTAGCCCACGGTGTTTCCACCTGGAAAAGGCACAGCTGCAACAGAGTTCCAGTGTGACAAAGTTCTTGATCCTCTGTGTTTGATACCCACAATCCCTGCCCTCCTGTGCGTGATTGCAGCTGCCTGAATCAGACCCCCTCCTTGGGCACAGAATCATCAACTCTACTGTGCATTAACCCTCGAAGCTGCATTTGCACGGAGGTCTGCGGTCAGACCTAGGGGAGACAGGGTTCCTTGTAATGCTGGACTCTGCCCGACAAGATCGCACAGCTGGGGATGGAGTGGGACATGTCCGTGTTCAAAACCCGCGAAATCGAACAGGTGAGTTAACCATGACGTCAAAGTGTCCTCAAATTCCTTCTCACTTTTCCTGTGTTTTTCGTTGGTCCTCACCAACCCCCCCATGTCTCCCTCCCGCCCCCGCCATCAATGACCTCAATGCAAATACAAGTGGGGTGGTCCTTCTGGATGCTCCAGGATCTGGACGCAAGTGATGACACAATCCTTCTGGGGCTCAGATCCTTCCCCTCATTGGTTGCCCAGAGCTCCTGGACCACCCCAGACCCAGAGCAGCGGGAATAAGAGCAGCTGCTGGTGTTGGGAGGCATCAGACGCACTGCCCAGCTCGAGTGTCACTGCCACTTCTGCCACAGTGCCATCGCCTGAAGCCAGAGCTACTGCCACTGCTCCCTCCTCTGCTCTAAGCCACCTGCTTCCTGCTGCCAGGTAAGCCTGGAGATTCCTGCTTAGCTGGGATTCTGTTTTTCTCTCTCTCTCCTCCCTTCCTCCTCTCTCTCCATTACTTTTTCTTAGCTGATCTCTTCCAGTCTCAAAGGCTATGTCCACTTCTGTCTAGGTCATTTCACACAACCTGCATTACTCTGCAATGCATCCCAGCCTCCTTCCACAGGTAACATGGGATGGTCTCTGTTCACGCACTCCCTGCTTCACTCTCCCCGCGCTGAGCCGGGCTCCAGTTTCCTTTCCCGAAGCACACGTGCTTAGGTCAGTTTGGGATGCTGGAGCTCCCCTGGCACTGCAAGCAGATCTGGACGCAGGAATCCGTTTTGTGCAGATGGTGCTCTCACGGATCACGTCTTGTGCCTAGCGGACCGCGGGAAATGCTTCGGAACCTGGGCCAGCGCAAGCGGGTGGCAAATAGGTGCAGTGACTGAGGGGCAGGCAGCCATTAAACGCAAGCCCCCGTTGCGTGTTCTGGGAACTTTTTTCCCAGTTTAAGTCCTGGGTTCCAATCTGAGGCCCTTCCAGCTTGATTCTTACAGGGCACTCGTTACCAAAGTGTGGAGCAGCTGACCGCTAGAATGTGGTTCTTCAGTTTCTCAGGGATTCCAACCGCAGAAATTTGTCCTCGGTGATCCCCTCCCCCCTCCCTGTACGTGCAAAAGCCCGGCACCAGGAGGACAGCTCTGGGTTGCACAGTGGGAACAGCTGTGGTGACAGGTACTCGGACTCTGTCCTCCAGGAGTCCTGGCCAACAGGTTGTATGTGAGAGTGAGTGGAGTGATGGGGCGGGGGCTATGGACTAAGACCTCCTCACCCAGTTGTCCCACTAGGTTTCTTTGCTAAAACAAGCATGCTGCAGCCTTACTGGATCTTCCAGCAGTCCACTTGGCTGAGGAGGAAACGATGGTGAAGTGGAGTGACATGTCCAGCCTGAAGCCAGGATGCCAGGGAGTTAGGGGCAGAGGCAGGAGCAGAGCCTGGGTCTGTGGGCTCATGGAATTTGTTATTTATTGCTCCAGGTGCTGATGTTATTCTTCCCTTGCAGAGAGTCGTCATGGGATTTTGGAAGTTCCCCTGCTTCCTGGTCCTCAGCATCCTGGTCTTGTACCAGGCAGGCATGCTCCACTCAGCGCCATTCAGGTGAGACAGCCCTGCCAGGAGCGTTGCCACCTCCCTCTGTCCCTGGATCATAAAATTCTCTTCTCAGTTGCGCTGTGCTGAATCTGGCTCTTGGTGCGGTTGCGGGTGGGGGCGATAGTAATGTATGAATGTAAACGTGTATATAAGTTTATCATAAACTGTTTATGAGACAAAGATGTGTAGCACACAGTGTACAAACACACATAAGATATACAGTACTCGTTATTGTAAATTTCATATAACATTCCTTTTTACCACATATTTGTATCTTTAGCAAACCTATTTACTAATTTAACCACAATTTGAGACATAGATTGCATCCTATCTGCTAAGTACTTTGCCAATAAATTTGTTATTAAATCTGATATGTTACCTATACATCTAATTTCTCACCTTCATTCAAATTAGATTAAAGTGAAATGATTTTCAGATTCAAACTATCATTATCACTTAATTTTTAATAATGGCTGTATTTAACACTAAGCTCATAAAATTCCTGAAAATCTAACCATCAGCTTTCACAAGCCTATATGATCCACGTGGAGTAAACCACTTCTTTTAGGTCACACCAGAGCCTAAATTCTGGTGAAGCAGCATTTTTGGATGGATACTGGCCTATGCCCTGTCCATTGAGAGCTGCGTCGGCCACATCCTCAGGGGAAGTTGCAGAAACCAGGAAACCTGGCTGCTTATCCTGGGAAGGGGTTAGGCAGGGGGTTAGAACTGGTGGTGGGCTTGCTTCCCTTCCCTAGGTCAGCCTTTGATAGTCGTTTTGACTCTGCTACATTTACTGGGAGGAGTTCCGCCTCCTACTGGCTGCAATGGTGTATGACTGTGGGGATAGGAAGGCCCTTGAGCTGGAGAAGCAGCAGAAGACAGAGGGTTCCAGGTGAGGCCCCCTGCCCCATCTAGCTCAGGGTTATTGGTATCACTCTGCAGAATTGTTATCCTATGGCCCCGTGTTCTCCAGATCTTTTTTTTTTTTTTTTGGCCCTGCCAAGCGGCATGTACCATGTGGTTTGTGGGATCTGTTTCCAGACCAGGGATTGCACCCGTGCCCCCTGCAATGGAGGTGTGGAGCCCTAACCACTGGACCACCAGGGAATTCCCCCTCCAGATCTTTATTCAAATGTCACCTACCCTGGCTATCCTTTCTAAAATTGTATCTCACTCTGCCAACCCAATCTAACCTTTTCTTTCCTTTTTTTTTTCTTTTGGCCACGCCCCATGGCACACAGGATCTTAGTTCCCTGACCAGGGATTGAGTCACCCATGCCCCCTGCAGTGGAAACACGGAGTGTTAACCACTGGACCACCAGGGAAGTCCCTGTTTGTTTTTTTCTTTTCACCTCTTTACCACTTATTAGCTACTATCAAAATATATTTTTTACTTAATTTGTTATGTGTATCTCATCCTGTAAACAGTGTAAGTTCCATATGGGCAGGAATATGGCTCTTTTGTTAATTGCTGTATCCCCTACACACTGAAGAGTGTGCCTGGCACAAGGCAGTACTCAATAAATATTTTTTGAATAAATGGAGTTAAGTCTTCTTCTGTTTTGTGTTTGTAGTCAACTCTGGTTCCTTCTGTGTCTGAGGTATTACATGATCTGAGCCATGCCATGTCTCTGCTCTCTTGCAAAATAACCCATTGCTTGTTTCACTCCCAGCTTCCTCAGGGTCTTTTCATTTACTTATTTTTATTTATTTATTTGCTTAAAATGCTGTTCCCCAAGTCTGCATGCCTGATTCCCTCCCTTCCTTTAGAACTCTGATGAACCACCTCAGAGAAGACTTTCCTGACCACCATATACAAAAGTACATTCCTTCTCAGATTACTCTCTATCACCTGATTATTCAGCTTAATTTTTTATTCATAGAACTTACCACTATCTAAAATATTATATATTTATTATTTTTTCTGTTTTTGTCTATGTCCTTCCACCAGCATGTAACTCTATGAGGGAAGTTACATGTATCCTTGGCTATATCCCTGGAACTTAGAAAATTCCATAGAATATGATAGGTGGTCAATAAATATTTGTTGAGTTAATAAGTAAATTATGAAACTATGTAATGCTCTGATTTAGTTCTCTGAGTTCATCTTTAACCATTGACATGTTATGATATGTAAAGATCTCCTATTTAAAATAGTCTATAGTTTTTGTTTTGATTTTCACTTCGACTCAAAAGTTATATAGAAGAGTATTTTAAAATTTAAAATAACTTTTAAAACTATACTTCACTTATTCAGTTCCAGGTTTTGTACTGAGGTTTGAGAAAGTAGTATCTATTAATTTTTGACTTGGGAAATTAATTGAGATTTTCTATGAGGTTTATTATACAATCCTTTCCCATAAATGATTAAAAGATATCAGAAAATGAAGTATTTTCCCTCAGGTATAAAATTTGGTAGCTGTAACTATCTACACATATATCTTTGTTTATATGTAATTAAAGTGATTATGTTATTCATATTTTTTTTTTGTCTGGGTAGAGGGCAATAAAGTTTCCAAGTATTATTCTATTTCTGTGACCTATCCTTTGCAATTCAAAAAAATGTTAGTTTACATATGTTGAACTTTTTTCTTATTTTTAAAATCAACTTACATAAGGTATAAGTTACTTGATCATAATGTATGATCATTCAGCTTACTCTGCACATCCTTGACAATGCTTGGTATTTTTAGTCTTTTAATTTTAGCCATTCTTATGACTCTGGAATAGTATCTCATTGTAGGTTTTACTTTTATTTCCCTAATGACTAGTGAAAATTAAATATCTTCTCATGTGTTTATTGGTCATTTTTTATCTTCCTTTGTGTAATTTCGTTCAAATACTTTGCCCATATTTTATTGGGCAGCTTTTGTTCTTTTTACTCAGTTGTAGGAAATCTTTTGTATTCTAGGTAATAGTCCTGCTTCCTTTATGGGTACTGTTTCACTCACCTGCTCACATTTCCCTCTCTTGGATTACTTCCTCTGTGGGCTGCCAGATGCCATGTCATGAGGCCATTCAAGCAGGCTATGGAGGGGTCTATGTTTCTAGGAATGAAGATCTCTGGCCAATAGCCAGTGAGGAATGGAGTCTTGTCCACAATCAAATGAGTGAATTTAGAAGTGGACTCTCTAAAACCATAATTTGAAAAGATACATGCTACAATATTCACTGTAGCACTATTTACAGTAGCCAAGACATGGAAGCAACCTAAATGTCCATCAACAGATGAATGGGTAAAGAAGATGTGGTACATATATACAATGGAATATTACTCAGCCATAAAAAGAAATGAAATTGAGTTATTTGTAGTGAGGTGGATGGACCTAGAGTCTGTCATACAGAGTGAAGTAAGTCAGAAAGAGAAAAACAAATACTGTATGCTAACACATATATATGGAATCTAAGAAAAAAAAAAGGTCATGAAGAACCTAGGGGTAAGACGGGAATGCAGACGCAGACCTACTAGAGAATGGAGTTGATGTGGGGAGGGGGAAGGGTAGGCTGTGACAAAGTGAGAGAGTGTCATGGACATATATACACTACCAAATGTAGAATAGCTAGTGGGAAGCAGCTGCATAGCACAGGGAGATCAGTTCGGTGCTTTGTGACCACCTAGAGGGGTGGGATAGGGAGGGTGGGAGGGAGGGAGACGCAAGAGGGAAGAGATATGGGAACATATGTATATGTATAACTGATTCACTTTGTTATAAAGCAGAAACGAACACACCACTGTAAAGAAATTATACTCCAATAAAGATGTTAAAAAAAATTTAACAGCAAAATAAAAGAGACCCTGAGCTAGAACCACCCAGCTGAGCCTCTCCCAGATAACATGCCCTCAGAAACTGTGTAAGATAATAGATATTTGTTCTTCTGAGCTGCTAAGTTTTTAGGTGATTTGCCCCACAGCAATAGATAACTAATATCCATCCAAACCCTGATAACCCTGGTTCAGTTGCAAAATCTGGAAAGCACTTTCAAGATGAGCAGACCTGAGTCAAGTTGGAAGTCACAGTTCCCAGAAAGGATGCATTGTCAGACTTCTTTCCCCTGGTTCCCAAGCCCAGATCATATTAGGTGCAATGGCATAAGCTGCTTCCACTCCGAACAAAATTAAGTCCTTCTGTTCCTCCTCATTATTGAATGCTTTTTACCAGCAGCCTATTTCTCTGAGTTCTCAATGCTCTCCATCCTATAGTTACTCTTTCACATCATTCTTTCTGCCTCTAAGATTCTTATGGTGGGAAGAAACCATTAAGATCATGTAGACCAACCCTCATGCTTGAATTATTCTATAACACCCTGAGTGGTCTACTAGCTTATTTTCGAAAATTGGATGTCACTATCTCCTGACGTAGCTCAGTCTATCTTTGGATCACTTTGACTCTTAGAAAATTTTTCCAAGTGTGAGTAGAATTCACATTCTCTTCTCTCTTGATTCATCTGGTGAAGAGAAGAGATCAAGAGATTCATACTTGGGCTGACTCTCCAGGGAGAACTGGCTATGAGTGAGACCACATTTCTGCAGCCAAGACTAGGTATTAATTGTTGGGGTTTTAAAGAAATCATATTTTCTTTACTATGAAGTCCCTAGCTGGACTTCCCCCTTCTTCGTCACAATCAGATTCCCAGTAGTCAAGCCCCACAGATTCACCCATAATCCCTGTGGGAAAGACCAGAGTGGGGGCTCCCAGGAAGGGACCCCTAATGCCAGGAGATCTGGATGGCCACCGTGGGCTCTCTTTTCCACTGGAGGAACTGCAGGCTCAGGGGAGACCTCTCAGCATGGTGCTACCCCAGCCTGGGGGAGGGGTAATGCAGTTGGCATGTAGCCATTCCTCTGACCCTTCTGATGTCATGTGTCCTGGTCTCTGTGGCACAGTGTGGGTGCATCAGCCTTACCCCCATGTTCTAGGATTCTCTCAGTGGTGTCTTTGTTCACAAATAGTTGTTAGTTGTTCTTCTTGTGGGGGTAACAAAGTCAGGAATGACCTATGTCGCCATCCTGGTGATGTTACTCTCATCAGCGCTGCAGTCTGGAGGAAGACTTTCTTCTTCCTCACGGAAATATCAGTGTTTACTTTTAAGGCCTTCAAGTGACTGGGTGAGGCTGACCCACTTTATTTAGAATAATCTTTGCTTAAAGTCATCCTATTATAGAACTATAGAATATACCTTCTCAGCTAAAACCTAAACTAATGTTTGATTGAATAACTGTGCATTATATCCTTTCCCAGATGACACATAAAACTAAACATCACAAGGGGCTATTATCCCAGGGCATGAGTTGCAAGCCTCAAAGTTTGGACATTAGGCATGAGTGATGTGACTTGCCAAACAGTAAAATTATAGACATACACAGTAGATAAATGATTTCTATCTACTATTGTGGCTGAGGGTAAAAATATTGTGAGCCCACAGTTCAGTGCTCCTTTCTCCTATTGGACATATCACTATATCAAGCTAGCCTTGTGCAAAAACAAGAGGGGTAATAGGCTGCTAAGTCCCCCAACTTACATCCTTATCTCTTGTATACCTCTGGCATTTCTTATTCACAGCCTCAGGAGTAACACAAAGTTAGAGGAAGCTGGAACCAAGGACTTGAGCCCAAGTTATCATTCTCATGAATTCTCAAACCTGGAGCAGGCTGGGGCCAGAGATTCTGCAATTCTGGAACCTCTAATGATGCCAATGCTGCTAGACTGAAGACCATACTTAGAGCAGCAAGGTTTAACCACATTATGATTATAGCTCTGATTATATGATAGTATAGTTGGTGGACATTTATGTCTCCTCTCATATATTCTAAGAATCTTAAGGGCAGGGGTTGTTTATTTTTTCTTTATAGCCTTCAGAGTGCCTCACATAGCACTCAGTACTTAGAGGATGCTAATTAACTTAATACCTGTATTTTACAAAAAATGAGAATGATGCACAGATTCCTTATACAAGCTGTTAGAGGTAAGTGTGCCTGTTTGAGGCTGCACAGTGAGAAGTTTGGAAATTGTACACTGAGATTGAGCAGAGAGAAGGTTTGGAATCAAAAAGGAGTAAGGGACAGGAAAAGAAGCCTTAAACCAGTCTCTTAAGATGCAGATCTAGAAAAGAGCCCAAATCAAGAATTACCTTTTTGTATTTGTTTGTTCTGCATTCTAAAGGTTTTGATCCTTCTTTTTATACCAAAGAAAGTCTCAGGTCAGTGCTAACTTATCTTTCATACCTAACACTGGTGATTCCTTCCATTTAAAAAACTTAAAAAAAATTGTGGTCAAATACACATAAAATTTACTATCCACTATTTTTAGTTGTACCATTCAGTGGTATAATATACATTCATCATTTTGTGCTACCCTAACCTCCATCCATCTCCATAACTATTTTCATCTTGCAAAGCTCAAATTCTATACCCATTAAACACTAAATTCCCCTTCCCCCTTATGCCTAGCTCCTGACAATACATCATTTTCCTTTTTGTCTCTATGAATTTGACTATTCTAATTACCTCATATATGTGGAATCATACAGTATTCATCTTTTTGTGACTGGCTTATTCACTTAGCATAATGTCCTCAAGGTTCATCCATTGTTGCATATGTCAGAATTTCCTTCCTTTTTAAGGCTGAATAATATTTCTTTGCATGTGAAGAAATTCTTACCATATTTTGTTTATCCATTCATCTGTCAATGGACATGAGTTATTTTAGCTATTGTGGGTAATACTGTTGTGAACATGGGTGTACAAATATCTCTTAGAGATTTAAAAAAAGATTCAATCACCTTAGTAGTTATAGGAATGTGAAGATTTCCTATTTCTTTGTGATTTAGTCTTTGTAGGTTTTGTGTTTCTAGGAATTTGTCCATTTCATATATGTTATCCAATCTGTTGGCATACAATTGTTCATAGTACCCTCTTACAATCTTTTTCATTTCTGCAAAATTGGTAGTAGTGTCTCCACTTTCATTTCTGATTTTAATAATTTGAGTCTTCTCTTTTTTTTCTTAGCCTATCTGGCTAGTGGTTTGTCAATTATGTTGCTCTTTTCAAAAATTACCTTTTGGTTTTATTAGTTTTCTCTATTGTTTTGTGTTCTTAATTCCGTTTCCTCTTCTCTAATCTTTATTATTTCTTTCTTTCTGCTAGCTTTGCATTTGGTTTGTTCTTCCTTTTTTTTTTCTTTTGCTGTGCTGTGTGGCTTGTGTGATCTCAGTTCTCTGACCAAGGATTGGACCCAGGCCATAGCACTGAAAGCCTGGAATCCTAACCACTAGGCAACCAGGGAATTCCCTAGTTTGTTTTTATTTTTAGTTCTTGGAGTTGTAGAATTAGTTTGTTGATTTGAGAACATTCTTGTTTTATTATTTAGATATAACTGACATGCAACATGTGTAAGTTTAAGGTGTACACATGTTGATTTGATACATTATATATTGCAACATGATTGCTATTGTAGTGTTAGCTAACATCTCTACCACATCACATAATTATCATTTCTTTTTTGTGGTGGGAATAATTAAGATCTACTCTCTTAGTTAAGTTGATGTCTACAATACAGTATTGTTGTCTATAATCACCACACTGTGCATTAGCTCTCAAGGTTTTATTTATCTACTAGTTGCAAGTTTGTACCCTTAAACAACATCTATTCCTCCATAACCCAGCCCCTGGTAATCACCATTTTACTCTCTGTTTTTAAGAGTATGGCTTTTTTAGATTCCCACATATAAGTTATATCAACAGTATTTGTTCTTCTCTGACTGACTTACCTCACTTCGCATAATGTCCTCAAGGTCCAGCCTTATTATCAAAGATCGCAGGATTTCCTTCTTTTTCAAGACAATAATATTTACATTTTAGTAATGTGAGATCTATCTATCTATCTATCTCATATTATCTTTACCCATTCATTTATCGATGGACACTCAAGGTTGTTTCTATGTCTTGGCTATTGCAAATAATGCTACAGTGAACATAGGGATGACATACCTTTCCAAGACAGTGAGTTCTTTTCCTTCGAATAAATATCCAGAAGTGGGATCATATGATAGTTTTATATTTAATTTTTTGAGGAATCTTTGTACAGTTTCCCATAGTGGTTTCACTAATTTGCATTCCCATCAACTAGTGCACAAGGGTTCCCTTTTCTCCACATCCTTGCCAGTACTTGTTATCTCTTGTCTTCTGAGTGGTGTGAGGTGATATCTCATGATTTTGATTTGCATTTCCCTGATGATTAGTGATGCTGAGCATCATTTCATGTACCTGATGGCCATCTGTATGCCTTCTTTGGAAAAATGTCTATTTAGTTACTCTGCCCATTTTTTAAGTTGGATTGCTTGAGTTTTGTTATTGAATTTAATGAGTTCTTTATACATCGTTAATATTAACTCTTCCAACTGATGGTTTGCAAGTATTCTCTCCTATTCTGTAGGTTGTCTCTTGATTTTGCTGATTGTTTCTTTTGCTGTGCAGAAGCTTTTAAGATTGGTGTAGTTCCACTTGTTAATTTTTGCTTTTGTTGTTTGTGCTTTAGACATCATATCCAAAAAATCACTGCTAAGACCAATGTTGAGGAGCTTTTACTCTAGGTTTTCATCTAGTTGTTTTACAGTATCAGGTCTTATGTTTAAGTCTTCTATCCATTTCAAGTTAGTTTTCGTGATTGGTATAAGATAGGGGTCCAATTTCATTCTTCTGCATGTGGTTATCCAGATTTCCCAACACCATTTGTTAAAGAGACTTTCCACATTGGGTGTTCTTAGCAATCTTGTCAAATATTAGTTCTCTGTTTATGTGAGGGTTGCATTCTGGTCTCTGTATTCCATTCCATTCTATTTTTATGCCAGTATTACTAGAGCTTTGTAGTGTAGTTTGATATCAGGAAGCATGATGCCTCTGGCTCTGTTCTTTCTCATGATTGCTTTGGCTATTTGGAGTCTTTTGTGGTTCCATAAAAATTTTAAGTTTTTAAAAAACATTTCTGTGAAAAATGCCATTGGGACTTTGAAAAGGATTGCACTGAATATATAGATGGCTTTGGGTAGTATGGACATTTTAATAATATTAATTCTTTTGATCCATGAGCACAGGATGTCTTTCTATTTGTTTGTCATCTTTGGTTTCATTCAACAAAGTCTTGTAGTTTCTGTTATATAGATCTTTCCCCTCCTTAGTTAAATTTTATTCCTAGGTATTTTATTTTTTTTAATGTTATTGTGAATAGGATAGGTTTTGTAAAATTTCAGATGTTTCATTGTTAGTGTATAGAAATGCAACTGATTTCTGTATATTGATTTTATATCCTGCAACTTTACTGAATTCATTGATTAGTGACAAGGGTTTTTTTGGTTGAGTCTTTGGGATTTTCTTCATATGAGCTCATATCATTTGTGGATAATGACAATTCTTCTTTCTGAATTGGATGCTTTTTGCTTCTTTGTATTGCCTAATTGCTCTGGCTAGGAACTCTAGCACTACATTGAATCTGCGTGGTGAGAGTAGCCACCCTTGTCTTATTCTTGATTTAGAGGAAAACCTTTCAATTTTTCACCACTGAGTATAATGTTAGCTGTGGGTCTGTCATATATGGCCTTTATTATGTTGAGGCATGTTCCTTCTACCCCCAATCTGTTGTAGATTTTTATCGTGAAAGGATGCTGTATTTTGTTAAATGCTTTTTCTGCATCTACTGAGATAACTGTATAATTTTTATCTTTCATTCTATTACTGTGTTGTATCACATTTATTGATATGTGTACATTGAAACATCCTTGCATCCCAGGGATAAATCCCACTTGGTCATGGTGTATAATCCTTTTAATGTGGTCTTCAATTTGGGTTGCTAATATTGGGTTGGCCAAAAAGTTCCTTTGTTTTTTCCCATAAGATGGCTCCAGTAGCACTTAGTTGTCTTTAACTCCATTTGAATCAATTTTGTTAGACTGTATTGTGACAGCTGTCATATCAGCGTGCATTTAAAAAAAACATCAAAATTGATGAATTTTTGTGTAGCCATTTTAATATTGAAGATGGAAGAAAAAAGCAACATTTTCAGCATATTATGCTTTATTATTTCAAGAAAGGTAAAAATGCAACTGAAATGCAAAAAAAGATTTGTGCAGTGTATGGAGAAGGTGCTGTGACTGATCGAACATGTCAAAAGTGCTTTGTGAAGTTTTGTGCTGGAGATTTCCCACTGGATGATGATCCACAGTGAGGTAGACCAGTCGAATTTAATAGCGATCAAATCGAGATATTAACTGAGAACAATCAACGTTATACCACGCGGAAGATAGCCAACATACTCAAAATATCCAAAGCAAGCGTCAAAAATCATTTGCACCAGCTTGGTTATGTTAATCGCTTTGGTGTTTGGGCTCCACATAAGTTAGGCGAAAAAAACCTTGAGAGTATTTCTGCATGCGATTCTCTACTTAAACGTAACAAAAATGTTCCATTTTAAAAACAAATTGTGACGTGAGATGAAAAGTGGATACTGTACAATAATGTGGAATGGAAGAAATTGTGGGGCAAGCAAAATGAACCACCACCAACCACACCAAAGGCCAGTCTTCATCCAAGGAAGGTGATGTTGTGTACATGGTGGGATTGGAAGGGAATCCTCTATTAAGAGCTTTTTCCAGAAAACCAAATGATTAATTCCAACAAGTACTGCTTCCAATTAGACCAACTGAAAGCAGCACTCAATGAAAAGCATCCAGAATTTGTTAATAGAAAATGCACAATTTTCCATCAGGATAATGCAAGACCGCATGTTTCTTTGAAGACCAGTTAAAAACTGTTATAGCTTGGCTGGGAAGTTCTGATTCATCCGCCATAGTCACCAGACATTGCACCTTTGGATTTCCATTTATTTTGGTCTTTATAAAATTCTCTTAATGGAAAAAATTTCAATTCCCTGGAAGACTGTAAAAGGCACCTGGAACAGTTCTTTGCTCAAAAAGATAAAAAGTTTTGGGAAGATGGACTTATGAAGCTGCCTGGAAAATGACAGAAGGTAGGGGGACAACATGGTGAATATGTTGTTCAATAAAGTTCTTGGTGAAAATGAAAAATGTGTCTTTTATTTTTACTTTAAAAACCAAAGGAAACTTTTGGCCAACCCAATATTTTTTTGAGAATTTTTACATCTATATTCATCAGGAATATTGGTCTATAGTTTTCTTTCTTGTAGTGTCCTGATCTGGCTGTGGTATCAGGGTAATGCTGGTTTTGTAGAATAATTTTGGGAGTGTTCCTTCCTCTTCAATTTATTGGAGAAGTTTGAGAAGGACTGGCATTAATTCTTCTTCAAATGTTTGGTAGAATTTGCCAGTGATGGCATCTAGTCCTGGTGTTTTCTGTGTTGGGGAGGTTTCTGATTACTGATTCAATCTTTTTACTCATCTGTCCAGATTTTCTATTTCTTCATGATTCATTCTTGGTAGGCCATATGTTTCTGGGAATTTATTCATTTCTTCTAGGTTATATAACTTTTTGCCATATAATTCTTCATAGTAGTCTCTTGTGATCCTATACATTTCTGTCATATTAGTTGTAACATCTCCTTTTTCATTTCTGATTTTATTTGTCTTCTATCTTTTTTCATAGACTCACTAAAAGTATGTTAATTTTGTTTATCTTTCTGAAAAATTAGCTCTTAGTTTCTTTCATCTTTTTTTTCCTATATGTCAAGCGCTGTGCCCAGTGTTTATAATTATCTTTTTAGTTATAACAAGCGTAAAAAAAGAATAAACTATTTGTCTCCAAGGAAATGGTTTACTAATTACAGGGCTATTTGTGCATGAGATACGAGAAAGAAGAAATAGAAGGAAAAATGAGGGAGGGAGGAACTTTCATCTTTTTAAATTGTTTTTCTGCTCCCTATTTCATTTATTTCCACTCTGATCTGTGCTATTTTCTTCTTTCTGCTAACTTTGGGCTTGATATGGTCTTCTTCTAGTTCCTTGAGATGTAAAGTTAGGTTGTTATTAGAGATCTTTCTCATTTTTTAATATATGTATTTATTGCTATAAACTTTTTCAGAACTTCTTTTGCTGCATTTCATAGGTTTTGGTATGTTGTGTTTCCATTTTCATTTGTTTCGAGATATTTTTTATTTCCCCTTTGATGTCTTCTTTGACCCATTGGTTGTTCAGGAGAGTGTTCTTTAGTATCCACGCATGTGCAGATTCTCCAGCTACCTCTTGTATTGATTTCTAGTTTCTTACCATTGTGGTCAGAAAAGATACTTACTATGATTTTCATCTTAAATTTCCTGAGACTTGTTTTCTGTCCTATAATATGATGTATCCTGGAGAAAGTTCTGTGTGCATTTGAGAAGAATGTGTATTCTGCTGCTGTTGGATGGAATGTTCTAAAGATATCTGTTAGGTGCATTTGGTCTAACATATGGTTCAAATCCGTTGTCACCTTGTTGATTTTGTCTAGATTATCTATTGCTGAAAGTGAGTTATTGAAGTCCCCTACTATTATTGTATTATTTATTTCTGCCTTCAGATCTGTTAGTATTTGCTTAATATATTTAGGTGCTCTGATATTGGGTGAGTATATATTTACAATGTTATATCTTCCTGATGAATTGACCCCTTTATCATTATATAATGACCATCTTTGTCTCTTGTTACATAGCCACTTAAAGTCTATTTTGTCTGATACTCTTTTGGTTTCCACTTGCATGAAATATCTTTTTCCATCTTTTCACATTGAGCCTATATATGTCCTTAATGCTTAAGTGAGTCTCTTGTAGACAGCATATTGTTTGGTCTCCTTTTTTATCCATTTAGCAACTCTTTGCCTTTTGATTGGTGAATTCAGTCATTTTATATTTAGGCAATTATTGCTATGAAAGGACTTAGTAATGCCATCTTATTGATTGCTTTCTCATTGTTTTATATTTGCACTGTTCTTTTTTCCCTCTGTTTCTACTTACCTTTGTAAATTGTTGATTTTCCATAGCGGGATGCTCTGTTCCCCTTTTTTTCTTTTGTGAATCCACTCTAGATTTTTGCTTTGTCATTATCGTGAGGCTTTCGTGAAACATCTCATAGATAAAACAGTCCATTTTATGCTGATAGCAACTTATCTTTGACCTCCTTCAAAGGCTCTACCCTTTTACTTCTCCCATATATATATATATATATATATATATATATATATATATATATATATATATAGAGTGTGTGTGTGTGTGTGTGTGTGTGTGTGTGTGTGTGTGTGTGTGGTACACGGGCCTCTCACTGTTGGGGCCTCTCCCGTTGCAGAGCACAGGCTCCGGACACACAGGCTTAGCGGCCATGGCTCACGGGCCTAGCCGCTCTGCGGCATGTGGGAATCTTCCCGGACCGGGGCACGAACCCGTGTCCCATGCATTGGCAGGCGGACTCTCAACCACTGCGCCACCAGGGAAGCCCCTCCCTTTTATATTTTTGATGTCACAATTTACCTCCTTTACACTGTACATTCATTAACAAATTATAGTAACTACAGTTATTTTAATACTCTTTATCCTTTATGCTATATTAAGTGGTTAACCTGCCATCCTATTATAGAATTAGTGTTTTCTAAGTTTGACTGCATATTATTTTCACCTATACCACTGTGCTGTATACTTTCATGTTTTCATGTCACTGATTTTTGTCTTTTCATTTCAGCTTTGAGAACTCCTTTTAGCATTTCTTGCAAGTCAGGTCTAGTGATGATAAACTTCCCCAGCTTTTGTTTGTCTGGGAAAGTATTTCTTCTTTATACCTGAAGGATAACTTTGGGGTAGAGTATTCTGGTTGGCAATTTTTATCTTTAAGCTCTTTGAATATATCATTCCACTCTCTCCTGGCCTATAGAGTTTCTGACGAGAAATCTGCGGATAGCCTATTGGGGGTTCCTTTGAAGGTTACACTCTTTTTTTCCCCCTGGCTACATTTACGATTCTTTCTTTATCTTTGATTTTTCACAGTTTTATTATAATGTGTCTTGGAGAAGGTCTTCTGGCACTGAGAATACAGGGTGATCTATTAGCTTCGTGAATTTGGATGTACAAGTCTTTCCCCAGGTTTGGGAAGTTCTCAGCTATTATTTCTTTAAACAAACCTTCTTCCCCTTATCTCTCTTTTCTTCTCGGACCCTGGTTATTTTGATATTTGTCCTTTGGATGGATTCCCACTGATGGTGCAATCTTCTTCATCCTTAAAATTCTTTTTTTCTTTGTTTTCCTCTGTGTTATTTCAAACTCTAAGCTACTTTTTCTGTCTTCCATCTGCTCTATTACACATGCTCTCAATTGCATTCTTCATCTCATTTCTTGAATTATTCAGTCCCAGAATTTCTATTTGTTTCTTTTTTGTGGGTTTCTATCTCTTTGGAAAAAAACTCTGTTTGATCATACATATATATATATATAAAGATTTCATTGAATTGTCTTACTGAGTTTTCTTTTAGCTCACTGAGTTTCTTCAAAATAGCTATTTTGAATTCTTTTTTTTTTACTTAGATGTGCATAATTTTATTAGATTCCTATGATCATCATGTATGATGGATATAACTGATATTAATATCTTTATGTGTTAGGGAACAGCTGTGACTAGCCAAAATCTTCTGAAAAGCTATACTTACTGTAAAGTTTTTATAGTAATTGTTTAATGATAAAGTTCTGCTTAATGAAAAACATGCATCTGACTTGTTGTCTGGATTTTCTTAGTGCTACACCAAAAATTGTTTCTAAAGCGAAGACTATTGAAGTTGAGAATAAAAATAAGTTGTCTACTGTCCCACTAAACAGTCTGGAACCCATCACTAATATACAGATCTGGTTAGCCAATGGGAAAAGGATTGTCCAGAAATTTAACATTTCTCATAGGTGAGTCTTCCATTTCACTATTTGTCTGATTTGTTCCCTAAGTTTTAATTGTATTTCTTCTTTTCAGGTCAGTCAACAGCTATTTTTAAGAACTAAGGATCTTAATAAATAGTTCTCTAAGCATAATGTTTCATGACAATGGAAATTCTTGGACATTAATGAAGTATTTTCAGTCTGTTTTATGGATTATCATTTCATTAGTTTTCCTGTTTACCTAGATACATAATTTTTTTTGCTTTATAACAAATTTAATCAGTTATACATATACATATGTTCCCATATCCCCTCCCTTTTGCGTCTCCCTCCCACCCTCCCTATCCCACCCCTCCAGGCGGTCACAAAGCACCGAGCTGATCTCCCTGTGCTATGCGGCTGCTTCCCTATATCAGCTAGATCATGCTGTTCCACACCTTTGAGCTCAGTTGTTGGAGAATTATTGATATCTTTTGAGGATGACATATTTCCTTGATTTTTCATGTTCCTTGTGTTTCTGCATTGTTGCTTTCAAATTTGAAGTAGCAGACAGCTCTTTGTTTTTAAAACTTTTTTATTTACTTATTTTTTAACACCTTTATTGGAGTATAATTGCTTTACAATGTTGTGTTAGTTTCTGCTGTATAACAAAGTGAATCAACTATATGTATACATATATCCCCATATGCCTTCCCTCTTGCGTCTCCCGCCCACCCTCCCTATCCCACCAATCTAGGTGGTCAAAAAGCACTGAGGTGATCTCCCCATGCGATGCAGCTTCTTCCCACTAGCTATCTATTTTACATTTGGTGGTGTATATATGTCAATGCTACTCTCACTTCATCCCAGTTTACCATTCCCCCTCCCTGTGTCTTCAAGTCCATTCTCTACGTCTGCATCTTTATTCCTGTCCTGCCCCTAGGTTCTTCAGAACCTTTTTTTTTTGATTCCATATATATGTGTTAGCATACGGTATTTGTTTTTCTATTTCTGACTTACTTCACTTTGTTTGACAGACTCTAGGTCCATCCACCTCATTACAAATAACTCAAATTCGTTTCTCTTTCTGGCTAAGTAATATTCCATTGTATATATGTGCCACATCTTCTTTATCCATTCATCTGTTGATGGACACTTAGGTTGCTTCTGTATCCTGGCAATTGTAAATAGTGCTACAATGAACACTGTGGTACATGACTCTTTTAGAGTTATGGTTTTCTCAGGGTATATGCCCAGTAGTGGCAGTGCTGAGTCATATGGTAGTGCTATTTTTTGTTTTTTAAGGAACCTCCATAGTGTTCTCCATAGTGGCTGTATCAATTTACATTCCCATCAAGAGTGCAATAGGGTTCCCTTTGCTCCACACCCTCTCCAGCCTTTATTGTTTGTAGATTTTTTTTTTGTGTGTGGTACATGGGCCTCTCACTGTTGTGGCCTCTCCCATTGTGGAGCACAGGCTCCGGACACACAGGCTCAGCAGCCATGGCTCGCGGGCCCAGCCGCTCCGCATGTGGGATCTTTCCAGACCGGGGCACGAACCCGTGTCCCCTGCATCGGCAGGCGGACCCTCAACCACTGCGCCACCAGGGAAGCCCCTGTTTGTAGATTTTTTGATGACGGCCATTCTGACTGGTGTGAGGTGATACCTCACTGTAGTTTTGATTTACATTTCTCTAATGATTAGTGATGTTGAGAATCCTTTCATGTGTTTGTTAGCAATCCGTATATCTTCTTTGGAGAAATGTCTATTTAGGTCTTCTGTCCATTTTTGGATTGGGTTTTTTTTTTTGATATCAAGCTGCATGAGCTGCTTGTATATTTTGGAGATTAATCCTTTGTCAGTTGCTTCGTTTGCAAATATTTTCTCCCATTCTGAGAGTTGTCTTTTCATCTTCTTTATGGTTTCCTTTGCTGTGCATAATCTTTTAAGTTTCATTAGGTCCCATTTGTTTATTTTTGTTTTTATTTCCATTTCTCTAGGAGGTGGGTCAAAAAGGATCTTGCTGTGATTTATGTTATAGAGTGTTCTGTCTATGTTTTCCTCTAAGAGTTTTATAGTGTTGATCTTACATTTAGGTCTTTAAACCATTTTGAGTTTATTTTTGTGTATGGTGTTAGGGAGTGTTCTAATTTCATTCTTTCACATGTAGCTGTCCAGTTTTCCCTGCACCACTTATTGAAGAGGCTGTCTTTTCTCCATTATATATTCTTGCCTCCTTTTTCAAAGATAAGGTGAGCACTGTGCATGGGTTTTTCTCTGGGCTTTCTGTCCTGTTCCATTGATCTGTATTTCTGTTTTTGTGCCAGTACCATACTGTCTTGATTACTATAGCTTTGTAGTATAATCTGAAGTCCAGGAGCCTGATTCCTCGAGCTCCGTTGTTCTTTCTCAAGATTGCTTTGGCTATTTGGGGTCTTTTGTGTTGCCACACAAATTGTGAAATTTTTGGTTCTAGTTCTGTGAAAAATGTCATTGGTATTTTGATAGGGATTGCACTGAATCTGTAGATTGCTTCCGGTAGTACAGTCATTTTCAGAATGTTGATTCTTCCAATCCAAGAACATGGTATATCTCTGAATCAGTTTGTATCATTTTTACTTTCTTTTATCAGTGTCTTATAGTTTTCTGCATACGTCTTTTGTCTCCTTAGGTTTATTCCTAAGCATTTTATTCTTTTTGTTTCAGTGGTAAATGGGAGTGTTTCCTTAATTTCTTTCAGATTTTTCATCATTTGTGTATAGGAATGCAAGAGACTTCTGTGCATTAACTTTGTATCCTGCAACTTTACCAAATTCATTGATTAGCTCTAGTAGTTTTCTGGTAGCATCTTTAGGATTCTCTATGTGTAGTTTAATGTCACCTGCAAACAGTGAATTTTACTTCTTTTCTGATTTGGGTTCATTTTATTTCTTCCTCTTCTTCTTTGATTGCTGTTGCTAAAACTTCCAAAATTATGTTGAATAATTTGTTGAGAGTGGGCAACCTTGTGTTGTTCCTGATCTTAGAGGAAATGGTTTCAGTTTTTCACCATTGAGAATGATGTTGGCTGTGGGTTTGCCATATATGGCCTTTATTATGTTGAGGTAAGTTCCCTCTATGCCTAGTTTCTGGAGGGTTTTATCATAAATGGGTGTTGAATTTTGTCAAAAGTTTCTCGGCATCTATCGAGATGATCATATGGTTTTTAATCCTTCAATTTGTTAATATGGTGTATCACATTGATTGATTTGTGTATATTGAAGAATCATTGCATTCCTGGCATAAACCCCACTTGATCATGGTGTATGATCCTTTTAATATGCTGTTGGATTCTGTTTGCTAGTATTTTGTTTAGGATTTTTGCATCTATGTTCATCAGTGATATTGGTGTGTAGTTTTCTTTTTTTGTGACATCTTTGTCTGGTTTTGGTATCAGGGTGATGGTGGCCTTGTAGAATGAATTTGGGAGTATTCGTCCCTCTGCTATGTTTGGGAAGAGTTTGAGAAGGATAGGTGTTACTTCTTCTCTAAGTGTTTGAAAGAATTCACCTGTGAAGCCATCTGGTCCTGGGCTTTTGTTTGTTGGGGGATTTTAAATCACAGTTTAAATTTCAGTGCTTCTGATTGGCCTGTTGATACTATTTCTTCCTGGTTCAGTCTCAGAAGGTTCTGCTTTTCTAAGAATTTGTCCATTTCTTCCAGGTTGTCCACTTTATTGGCATAGAGTTGCTTGTAGTAATCTCTCATGATCCTTTGTATTTCTTCACTGTCAGTTGTTACTTCTCCTTTTTCATTTCTAATTCTGTTGATTTGAGTGTGTTCCCTTTTCTTCTTGATGAATCTGGCTAATGGTTTATCAATTTTGTTTATCTTCTCAAAGAACCAGCTTTTAGTTTTACTGATCTTTGTTATCATTTCCTTCATTTCTGTTTCATTTATTTCTGATCTGATGTTTATGATTTCTTTCCTTCTGCTAACTTTTTTTTCTTGTTGTTATTCTCACTCTAATTGCTTTAGGTGTAAGGTTAGGTTGTTTATTTGAGATTTTTGTTGTTTCTTGAGGTAGGATTGTATTGCTATAAACTTCCCTCTTAGAACTGCTTTTGCTGCATCCCATAGGCTTTGGGTCGTTGTGTTTTCATTGTCATTTGTTTCTAGGTATTTTTTGCTTTCCTCAGTGATCTCTTGATTATTTACTAGTGTATTGTTTAGTGTCCAAGTGTTTCTAATTTTTACAGTTATTTTTCCTGTAATTGATATCTAGTCTCACAGCATTCTTACTGGAAAAGATACTTGATATGATTTCAGTTTCCTTAAACTTACCGAGGCTTGATTTTTGACACACGATGTGATCTATCCTGGAGAATGTTCCATCAGCACTTGATAAAAAAGTGTATTCTGTTGTTTTTGGATGGAATGTTCTATAGATATCAAGTCCATCTTGTTTAATGTGTCATTTAAAGCTTGTGTTTCCTTATTTATTTTCATTTTGGATGACCTGTCCATTGGTGAAAATGGGGTGTTAAAGTCCCCCACTATGATTGTGTTACTGTCAATTTCCCCTTTTATAGCTGTTAGCATTTGCCTTATGTATTGAGGTGCTCCTATATTGGGTGAGAAAGTATTTACAATTGTTATATCTTCTTCTTGGATTGATCCCTTGATCATTATATAGTGTCCTTCTGTGTCTCTTATAATAGTCTTTATTTTAAAATCTATTTTGTCTGATATGAGAATTGCTACTCAGCTTTCTTTTGATTTCCATTCGCAGGGAGTATCTTTTTACATCCATTCACCTTCATTGTGTATGTGTCCCTAGGTCTGAAGTGGGTCTCTTATAGACAGCATATATACGGGTCTTGTTTTTGTATCCATTCAGCCAGTCTATGTCTTTTGGTTGGAGCATTTAATCCATTTATATTTAAGGTCATTATCGATATGTATGTTCCGATTACCATTTTCTTAATTGTTTTTGTAGGTCTTTTCTTTCTTTTGTGTTCCTGCCTAGAAAAGTTCCTTTAGCATTTGTTGTAAAGCTGGTTTGGTGGTGCTGAATTCTCTTAACTTTTGCTTGTCTGTAAAGGTTTTAATATCTCCATCAAATCTGAATGAGATCCTTGCTGGGTAGGGTAATCTTGGTTGTAGGTTTTTCCCTTTCAGCACTTTAAATATGTTCTGCCACTCCTTTCTGGCTTGCAGAGTTTCTTCTGAAAGATCAGCTGTTAAACTTATGGGGATTCCCTTGTATGTTATTTGTTTTTTTTTTTTCCCCTTTTATTTATTTATTTATTTATTTATTTTTATTTTACAAATTTAATCAGTTATACATATACATATGTTCCCATATCCCCTCCCTTTTGCGTCTCCCTCCCACCCTCCCTATCCCACCCCTCCAGGCGGTCACAAAGAACCGAGCTGATCTCCCTGTGCTATGCGGCTGCTTCCCACTAGCCATCTACCTTACGTTTGGTAGTGTATATATGTCCATGCCGCTCTTTCACTTTGTCACAGCTTACCCTTCCCCCTCCCCATATCCTCAAGTCCATGCTCTAGTAGGTCTGTGTCTTTATTCCTGTCTTACCCCTATGTTCTTGATGACATTTTTTTTCTTAAATTCCATATATATGTGTCAGCATACAGTATTTGTCTTTCTCTTTCTGACTTACTTCACTCTGTATGACAGACTCTAGGTCCATCCACCTCATTACAAATAGCTCAATTTCATTTCTTTTTATGGCTGAGTAAAATTCCATTATATATGTGCCACATCTTCTTTATCCATTCATCCGATGATGGACACTTAGGTTGTTTCCATCTCCGGGCTATTGTAAATAGGGCTGCTATGAACATTTTGGTACATGTCTCTTTTTGAATTATGGTTTTCTCAGGGTATATGCCCAGTAGTGGGATTGCTGGGTCATATGGTAGTTCTATTTGTAGTTTTTTAAGGAACCTCCATACCGTTCTCCATAGTGGCTGTACCAATTCACATTCCCACCAGCAGTGCAAGAGGGTTCCCTTCTTTCCACACCCTCTCCAGCATTTATTGTTTCTAGATTTTTTGATGATGGCCATTCTGACTGGTGTGAGATGATATCTCATTGTAGTTTTGATTTGCATTTCTCTAATGAGTAAAGATGTTGAGCATCCTTTCATGTGTTTGTTGGCAGTCTGTATATCTTCTGTGGAGAAATGTCTATTTAGGTCTTCTGCCCATTTTTGGATTGGGTTGTTTGTTTTTTTGCTATTGAGCTGCATGAGCTGTTTATAAATTTTGGAGATTAATCCTTTGTCAGTTGCTTCATTTGCAAATATTTTCTCCCATTCTGAGGGTTGTCTTTTCGTCTTGTTTATGGTTTCCTTTGCTGTGCAAAAGCTTTGAAGTTTCATTAGGTCCCATGTGTTTATTTTTGTCTTTATTTCCATTTCTCTTGGAGGTGGGTCAAAAAGGATCTTGCTGTGATTTATGTCATAGAGTGTTCTGCCTATGTTTTCCTCTAGGAGTTTGATAGTGTCTGGCCTTACATTTAGGTCTTTAATCCATTTTGAGCTTATTTTTGTGTATGGTGTTAGGGAGTGATCTAATCTCATACTTTTACATGTCCCTGTCCAGTTTTCCCAGCACCACTTATTGAAGAGACTGTCCTTTCTCCACTGTACATTCCTGCCTCCTTTATCAAAGATAAGGTGACCATATGTCTGTGGGTTTATCTCTGGGCTTTCTATCCTGTTCCATTGATCTATCTTTCTGTTTTTGTGCCAGTACCATACTGTCTTGATTACTGTAGCTTTGTAGTATAGTCTGAAGTCAGGGAGCCTGATTCCTCCAGCTCCGTTTTTCGTTCTCAAGATTGCTTTGGCTATTCGGGGTCTTTTGCGTTTCCATACAAATTGTGAAATTTTTTTGTTCTAGTTCAGTGAAAAATGCCATTGGTAGTTTGATAGGTATTGCATTGAATCTGTAGATTGCTTTGGGTAGTAGAGTCATTTTCACAATGTTGATTCTTCCAATCCAAGAACATGGTACATCTCTCCATCTGTTTGTATCATCTTTAATTTCTTTCATCAGTGTCTTATAATTTTCTGCATACAGGTCTTTTGTCTCCTTAGGTAGGTTTATTCCTAGATATTTTATTCTTTTTGTTGCAATGGTAAATGGGAGTGTTTCCTTGATTTCACTTTCAGATTTTTCATCATTAGTATATAGGAATGCCAGAGATTTCTGTGCATTAATTTTGTATCCTGCAACTTTACCAAATTCATTGATTAGCTCTAGTAGTTTTCTGGTAGCATCTTTAGGATTCTCTATGTATAGTATCATGTCATCTGCAAACAGTGACAGCTTTACTTCTTCTTTTCCAATTTGGATTCCTTTTATTTCCTTTTCTTCTCTGATTGCTGTGGCTAAAACTTCCAAAACTATGTTGAATAAGAGTGGTGAGAGTGGGCAACCTTGTCTTGTTCCTGATCTTAGTGGAAATGGTTTCAGTTTTTCACCATTGAGGACGATGCTGGCTGTGGGTTTGTCATATATGACCTTTATTATGTTGAGGAAAGTTCCCTCTATGCCTACTTTCTGCAGGGTTTTTATCATAAATGGGTGTTGAATTTTGTCAAAAGCTTTCTCTGCATCTATTGAGATGATCATATGGTTTTTCTCCTTCAGTTTGTTAATATGGTGTATCACATTGATTGATTTGCGTATATTGAAGAATCCTTGCATTCCTGGAATAAACCCCACTTGATCATGGTGTATGATCCTTTTAATGTGCTGTTGGATTCTGTTTGCTAGTATTTTGTTGAGGATTTTTGCATCTATGTTCATCAGTGATATTGGCCTGTAGTTTTCTTTCTTTGTGACATCCTTGTCTGGTTTTGGTATCAAGGTGATGGTGGCCTCGTAGAATGAGTTTGGGAGTGTTCCTCCCTCTGCTATATTTTGGAAGAGTTTGAGAAGGATAGGTGTTAGCTCTTCTCTAAATGCTTGATAGAATTCGCCTGTGAAGCCATCTGGTCCTGGGCTTTTGTTTGTTGGAAGATTTTTAATCACAGTTTCAATTTCAGTGCTTGTGATTGGTCTGTTCATATTTTCTATTTCTTCCTGATTCAGTCTTGGCAGGTTGTGCATTTCTAAGAATTTGTCCATTTCTTCCAGGTTGTCCATTTTATTGGCATAGAGTTGCTTATAGTAATCTCTCATGATCTTTTGTATTTCTGCAGTGTCAGTTGTTACTTCTCCTTTTTCATTTCTAATTCTATTGATTTGAGTCTTCTCCCTTTTTTTCTTGATGAGTCTGGCTAATGGTTTATCAATTTTGTTTATATTCTCAAAGAACCAGCTTTTAGTTTTATTGATCTTTGCTATCATTTCCTTCATTTCTTTTTCATTTATTTCTGATCTGATTTTTATGATTTCTTTCCTTCTGCTAACTTTGGAATGTTTTTGTTCTTCTTTCTCTAATTGCTTTAGGTGCAAGGTTAGGTTGTTTATTCGAGATATTTCCTGTTTCTTAAGGTGGGATTGTATTGCCATAAACTTCCCTCTTAGAACTGCTTTTGCTGCATCCCATAGGTTTTGGGTCGTCGTGTCTCCATTGTCATTTGTTTCTAGGTATTTTTTAATTTCCTCTTTGATTTCTTCAGTGATCACTTCGTTATTAAGTAGTGTATTGTTTAGCCTCCATGTGTTTGTATGTTTTACAGCTCTTTTCCTGTAATTGATATCTAGTCTCATAGCATTGTGGTCGGAAAAGATACTTGATACAATTTCAATTTTCTTAAATTTACCAAGGCTTGATTTGTGACCCAAGATATGATCTATCCTGGAGAATGTTCCATGAGCACTTGAGAAAAATGTGTATTCTGTTGTTTTTGGATGGAATGTCCTATAAATATCAATTAAGTCCATCTTGTTTAATGTATCATTTAAAGCTTGTGTTTCCTTATTTATTTTCATTTTGGATGACCTGTCCATTGGTGAAAGTGGGGTGTTAAAGTCCCCTACTATGATTGTGTTACTGTCGATTTCTCCTTTTATGGCTGTTAATATTTCCCTTATGTATTGAGGTGCTCCTATGTTTGGTGCATAAATATTTACAATTGTTATATCTTCTTCTTGGATCAATCCCTTGATCATTATGTAGTGTCCTTCTTTGTCTCTTCTAGTAGTCTTTATTTTAAAGTCTATTTTGTCTGATATGAGAATTGCTACACCAGCTTTCTTTTGGTTTCCATTTGCATGGAATATCTTTTTCCATCCCCTTACTTTCAGTCTGTATGTGTCTCTAGGTCTGAAGTGGGTCTCTTGTAGACAGCATATATATCGGTCTTGTTTTTGTATCCATTCAGCCAGTCTGTGTCTTTTGGTGGGAGCATTTAGTCCATTTACATTTAAGGTAATTATTGATATGTATGTTCCTATTCCCATTTCCTTAATTGCTTTGGGTTCGTTATTGTAGGTCTTTTCCTTCTCTTGTGTTTCTTGCCTAGAGAAGTTCCTTTAGCATTTGTTGTAAAGCTGGTTTGGTGGTGCTGAACTCTCTCAGCTTTTGCTTGTCTGTAAAGGTTTTAATTTCTCCATCAAATCTGAATGAGATCCTTGATGGGTAGAGTAATCTTGGTTGCAGGTTTTTCTCCTTCATCACTTTAAGTATGTCCTGCCACTCCCTTCTGGCTTGTAGAGTTTCTGCTGAGAGATCAGCTGTTATCCTGATGGGGATTCCCTTGTGTGTTATTTGTTGTTTTTGCCTTGCTGCTTTTAATATGATTTCTTTGTGTTTAATTTTTGACAGTTTGATTACTATGTGTCTTGGTGTATTTCTCCTTGGATTTATTCTGTATGGGACTCTCTGTGCCTCCTGGACTTGATTAACTATTTCCTTTCCCATATTAGGGAAGTTTTCAACTATAATCTCTTCAAATATTTTCTCAGTCCCTTTCTTTTTCTCTTCTTCTTCTGGAACCCCTATAATTCGAATGTTGGTGCGTTTAATGTTGTCCCAGAGGTCTCTGAGACTGTCCTCTGTTCTTTTCATTCTTTTTTCTTTATTTTGCTGTGCAGCAGTTATTTCCACTATTTTATCTTCCACCTCACTTATCCGTTCTTCTGCCTCAGTTATTCTGCTATTGATCCCATCTAGAGTATTTTTTATTTCATTTATTGTGTTTTTAATCGATGCTTGATTCATCTTTAGTTCTTCTAGGTCCTTGTTAACTGTTTCTTGCATTTTGTCTATTCTATTTCCAAGATTTTGGATCATCTTTACCATCATTATTCTGAATTCTTTTTCAGATAGACTGCCTATTACCTCTTCATTTGTTAGGTCTGGTGGGTTTTTATCTTGCTCCTTCTCCTGCTGTGTGTTTTTCTGTCTTCTCATTTTGCTTATGTTACTGTGTTTGGGGTCTCCTTTTTGCAGGCTGCAGGTTCGTAGTTCCCGTTGTTTTTGGTGTCTGTCCCCAGTGGCTAAGGTTGGTTTAGTGGGTTGTGTAGGCTTCTTGGTGGAGGGGACTACTGCCTGTGTTCTGGTGGATGAGGCTGGATCTTGTCTTTCTGGTGGGCAGGTCCACGTCTGGTGGTGTGTTTTGGGGTGTTTGTGGACTTTTTATGATTTGAGGCAGCCTCTCTGCTAATGGGTGGCGTTGTGTTCCTGTCTTGCTAGTTGTTTGGCATAGGGTGTCCAGCACTGTAGCTTGCTGGTCGTTGAGTGAAGCTGGGTGCTGGTGTTGAGATGGAGATCTCTGGAAGATTTTCGCCGTTTGATATTATGTGGAGCTGGGAGGTCTCTTGTGGACCAGTGTCCTGAAGTTGGCTCTCCCACTTCAGAGGCACAGCACTGACTCCTGGCTCCTCAATTTGGGATGATTTGTTGTCTATTCATGTATTCCACAGATTCAGGGTACATGAAGTTGATTGTGGAGCTTTAATCCGCTGATTCTGAGGCTGCTGGGAGAGGTTTCCCTTTCTCTTCTTTGTTCTCACAGCTACTGGGTCTCAGCTTTGGATTTGGCCCCGCCTCTGCGTGTAGGTCGCCGGAGGGTGTCTGTTCTTCGCTCAGACAGGACAGGGTTAAAGGAGCAGCCTCTTCGGGGACTCTGGCTCACTCAGGCCGGGCGGGAGGGAGGGGCACGGAGTGCGGGGCGAGCCTGCAGCGGCAGAGGTCGGCGTGACGTTGCACCAGCCCGAGGCGCGCCGTGCGTTCTCCCAGGGAAGCCGCCCCTGGATCCCGGGACCCCGGCAGTGGCAGGCTGCACAGGCTACTGGAAGGGCGGTGTGGACAGTGACCTGCGCTCACACACAGGCTTCTTGGCGGCGGCAGCAGCAGCCCCAGCGTCCCACGCCCGTCTCTGGGCTCCGCGCTTTCAGCCGCGACTCGCGCCCTTCTCTGGAGCTCCTTTACGCAGCGCTCTTAATCCCCTCTCCTCGCGCACCAGGAAACCAAGAGGGAAGAAAAAGTCTCCTGCCTCTTCGGCAGCTCCAGAGTTTTCCCGGACTCCCTCCCGGCTAGCTGTGGCACATTAGCCCCCTTTAGGCTGAGTTCTCGCCGCCAGCCCCAGTCCTCTCCCTGCGCTCTGACCGAAGCCCGAGCCTCAGCTCCAGCGCCGCCCGCCCCAGCGGGGGAGCAGACAAGCCTCTCGGGCTGGTGAGTGCCGCTCGGCACCGCTCCTCTGTGCGGGAATCTCTCTGCTTTGCCCTACCCAGGTATGTGGGGAGTTTCTTGCCTTTTGGGAGGTCTGGGGTCTTCTGCCAGCGTTCAGTAGGTGTTCTGTAGGAGTTGTTCCACGTGTAGCTGTATTTCTGGTGTATCTGTGGGGAGGAAGGTGATCTCCGCGTCTTAATCTTCCGCCATCTTACCCGGAAGTCCTCTGTATGTTATTTGTTGCTTTTCCCTTGCTGCTTTTAATATTTTTTCTTTGTATTTAGTTTTTGATAGTTTGATTAATATGTGTCTTGGTGTGTTTCTCCTTGGATTTATCCTGTATGGGACTCTCTGTGCTTCCTGAATTTGATTGACTATTTCCTTTCCCATATTAGGGAAATTTTCAATTGTAATCTCTTCAAATATTTTCTCAGTCCCTTTCTTTTTCTCTTCTTCTTCCAAGACCCCTATAATTCGAATGTTGGTGCATTTAATGTTGTCCCAGAGGTCTCTGAGACTGTCCTCAAGTCTTTTCATTCTTTTTTCTTTATTCTGCAGTAGTTATTTCCACTATTTTATCTTCCAGGTCACTTATCCTTTCTTCTGCCTCAGTTATTCTGCTACTGATTCCTTCTAGAGAATTTTTTATTTCATTTATTGTGTTGTTCATTATTGTTTGTTTGCTCTTTAGTTCTTCTAGGTCCTTGTTAAACGTTTCTTGTATTTTCTCCATTTTATTTCCAAGATTTTGGATCATCTTTACTATCATTACTCTGAATTCTTTTTCAGGTAGACTACCTATTTCCTCTTCATTTATTTGGTCTGGTGGGTTTTTACTTTGCTCCTTCATCTGCTGCATATTTCTCTTTCTTCTCATTTTGCTTAACCTACTGTGTTTGGGGTCTCCTTTTTGCAGACTGTAGGTTCATAGTTTCTGTTGTTTTTGGTGTCTGCCCCCAGTGGGTAAGGTTGGTTCAGTGGGTTGTGTAGGCTTCCTGGTGGAGGGGACTGGTGTCTGTGTTCTGGTGGATGAGGCTGGATCTTGTCTTTCTGGTGGGCAGGCCACATCTGGTGGCGTTTTTTATGCTGACTGTGAACTTATGATTTTAGGCAGCCTCTTTGCTAATGGGTGGGGTTGTGTTCCTGTCTTGCTAGTTATTTGGCATGGAGCTTTCTGGTCATTGAGTGGAGCTGGGTCTTAGTGTTGAGATGGAGATCTCTGGGAGTGCTCTTTCCGACTGATATTATGTGGGGCCAGGAGGTCTCTGGTGGTCCAATGTTCTGAACTCAGCTCTCCCACCTCAGAGGCTCAAGCCTGACACCTGGCCAGAGCACCGAGACCCTGTCATCCATATGGGTTTTGGGAAGTCTGAGGTCTTCTGCCAGCATTCTGTAGGAGTTCTGTAGGAGTTGTTCCACATGTAGATGTATTTTTGATGTATTTGTGTGGAGGAAGGTGATGTCTATGTCTTACTTCTCTGCCGTCTTGAAGGTCCTCCTCAATTATTTTAGACATGCCCATCTTTTGGGGCCACCAATGTCGGTGAAAGTAAAGGTGGAGTCTGAGTATCTGAAATCCGGCAGGGTGCGGTCATGGAGGGGCCAGAGGTGCTCAAGGCGTGGGGCAGTATAATTGTTTACAGTGAAATTGATGAGTATCTTTGACAGTGGATATAAAGCAGGAATGTGGCAGTATGTATTGAGAATCATAAAAATATTCATACCCTTTGACCCAGTAATTTGATTTACTGTAATTTAAACTGAGGAGATAATTTTTTTAAAAAAGGGCAAATTCCTATGTATGAGACTCTTCATTCTAGCATTCTCTAAAACAGCAGAAATTGAAAACACCTAAATGTCCAACAATAGACAGTAAAAACAGTGAAGGAAATTGCAGTACCTTAACTGGACAGAATATTCTGCATCTCTCAAAATAATAATTATAGAGAATATGAGATACAGCAAGAAGATGTTCAAAACACTCTTTCATAAAACAAAATATCCAATTATGTAGATGTTTTGATTATAACTCTGTAAAATATACCAGACAAGGACTTATAAGGGAGGAGAAAAAATAGACTGTGTTTGCTCCTGCTTCTTCTCTTCAAAATATGAAGTTGGTAAACTTTCTTTCTGGCATTTACACATTGCTGTAACTTCATTGCTCCTTCTTACTCATTTATTGAGGATTCATGTTGCTTCAGGGTACCCATGTCACTTAGACAAAAAGGCAACAGATAAATGCATTCATTAATTATGGAGGCTGTATTCTGTGTTCAGCACTGAGATACAGTCATCATTAATTGTATTCAATTAATGATGATTAATTGAATCACTCTCCCCTCTGCCCAGTGAGCTCACAGTTTACACACAGATAGATGAGGAGATATTTACACTATACTAGAGAAGGCACAAAGTGGTAGGGGTAAAAAAAGGAAACTAAGTGGAAGCCCGAATCCTAAGGAGTCAAATATCTTATCTCTTTAAATGGATACTACATTTAAAAGGGGCTTAGGGAAATTGCTGTAGTTATCCCACTTTCCTCCACATCACATATGTCCCTTTTTTTGTCTCCTCCTTGAGAGACATACACATGCTCAAGTCTCTCTTCCATGGCAAAAATTATGTTTTGACTCCACACTCCCCTCTTATCATCTATTCTATAACTCTCTTTCCTCTTTACTCACAAATCCATACTTCTTGTTTCTAATTCCATACTGACCAGTCACTGCTTTGCCCACAGCCATTAACATTAGTTGTGACAAAACCACAAGAAAAGATAGATTACACAGCAAAATGTAGGGCTCATGCAATCCAGGTGGAAGAGATAGAAACTGCACAGGGAAGGATGGACTCAGTGTGTCCCAGGCTAGAGAGCAAGCCAGTATGTCTAGAGCATGGTGAACACAGTGCGGAAGGGCAGGAGTTGAACCTGGAGATGTAGGCAGGAACCTCGCCATGGGAATGGAGTCTGTAGGTCTGAGTAGAGTCTGCCCTTTAAGTGCAAATGAAATGGCATGGGAAGCCATGGAGTGGAGAAACATCTCTGCTGTTTCTTCTCTTGCTTTAATACTGTATGCACAGCATCTTCATGAACTCTGATCTTCATGGCAATAGTAGGAAATGAGTAGGTGATAATACCCATTTGATAGGTAAGGAAACTGATACTTCATCAAGACCACATGACTAGTAAGTGGGGAAAAAAAGAGTAACTGGAAAAATTAACTAGCCTGGGAACTCAAGAGATAAAAGATTTAAAAAAAAACACAAACAACTCTTTCTTTGTCAGTAATCTGGATAGGTGACCTTTCCCTCACGGTCTGCTGCTTCACCTGAGAACCTTGCCCTGGAGGTGTCCTTCCAGCTGTCCACTATGAAATGATAAGATCTCTCCATTTCCTTTCACAGCCTCCTCACTTGCGGAGCTTCCTAAACCTGATGCGCAGGCCACAAACCAGACCAATTTAATCAAAATGTGGAGAAGAAGGTGGAACTTGGGTATCAGCATTTTGCAAAAGTCCCATGAGATTCCAATGAGCATCCAAAGTTGAGAACCAATGTATTAGAAATCCCTGAAAGGCAGGCATGAATGAGGGCCACCAGATCTGCCTCACTCTGCTCCACCCCCACCATATCCTCCATCACCTACTCCTCAGGTGCCTTTTCCCTGTCCTAGGGCTGCTGCTGAAGCTCCAGTCAGGCCACACCCCTTAACTGCTTTCCACAATATTTACTGTCCCCCCTCTGTTGACAGCTCTAATGGATTCTGCAGATTAAACAATTCCAGCCATTTTGAGCTGTCCTGGGATTAGCCTGTCACACAAAGGCAGAAACTGCCCTTGTTCCTCCTGGTTCTAACTGAATAATTTTCTCTAAATACCCTCCCTTTCCAGCAGGCACCCAGGCTCCTTAGACAAATAGAGGTGAGCAAGGGCTGCCTCTGATGGGATGAAGGACCAGAAATGAGCTGCCCAAATGCAGTGGGTGTCGAAGTAGCTGCTGTATTAAGTGAGAGACACTGAAGGCTTCAAATCCTTCTTTTAAACTAAACCCCCCTGGTCAGGAGGTGCAGCCAAGAGCCCTACAGAACCCAAGTTGCAGACTCCAGGGTGGGATTTCCTATTAGGACAGGCTCCAGGGGGAGGTGATGCGGGTTGCTCTTCCCTGTTCACTTCCTACTTTTTTCTCCTCTTCCCGCTGTTCCCACTCCTCCTCCGCACACTCACCCTTGCTCTTCTCTAGTGTCTGAAAAGATTCCTTGGAGCCTTATTCCTACTCAGTTTAAGAGGGAATTTCTGTTCCAAACCCTTGCTCTGGGCTCAGGTGTCCTCCACTAGTTTATGGGGGGAGCCGAGATTAAGATGCCTGATACCACCTGGCACTGGTGCCTTCCTGGGAACCACGACTCTGAGGACTCACTGATCAGGAAACATTTTCCATGCCCATAAACTTTTCCATCAAAAGGGTTGCTGCTCAGGGTTATCCTTTTTATTCATCCATTATTAATTCACTCATTCAGTAAATATTTTCAACGCAAATAAGGTGAATCCCATGTTTCCTGTACAAGTTATATACAGCCCAGAAGCAGAGATAAATATGTGCACATGGCAGGACACTCACTGGAACTGTAGCTCAGATGCCACAGAGATGGCACTGACAAGATCCCCTTGTCAATATGCTCAAGCTCATGTTGCTTGGTCACTGGAGACCACAACAGTTGCAAGAAGGAGATCTCTGGGAGGAAAGAGAATTGGATGGTGGCCATTCCCCTGGTTGTTGTCCAAACACACTGTATGCAGTGGGGCTCCCCTAGTCGAGGCCAGAAAGCAGGAAAAAGTAGACTGGATCCCAAGGACTTGGCCAGCAGGAAGAAATGTTGCTTCTGGGAATCGTGTGCTGCTGGAAAGAGGAAAATCCCAAACTAGCAGCATATGTGCACACTGGGGAAAATGAAGAAAGGTGTGTGAGTATAACTCAGAGCTGTTACCAGAGCAGCTTAAGACTGAGTCTCAGAGCAGAAATCTCCCTTGCACTTAGGAACAAGACATCAGTGGCTCCCCAGTGCCTGGAACAGTGAGTTACAACCAAGGCAGTCCCACTCCCCAAGAGGAAGGAGCATGCAGTTCCCCCTAAAAAGACATTATTCATGCCCAATCTTCAGGTTGAGAAGAACAGCCATGGTGCTCACTTTTAAGTCATGTTTCCGAATGAGAATACATCAGAATCATTATGTTGTCACAGAAAAAGGGTGAGAACCGCAAGTTAAAAGATAAAGTCCACTTAGCAAGGCATACAGAGCCCCTCACAATTAATTTCAATCTACCTTTTAGCCCCTTCTCCAGCCTCTGGCCAGTTTTCTCCCTAACGTCCATTCTGTTCAGCTTTGTGGTTTGGGTGACAATGATTCTCCTTCTCCCAGCTGTAAGGATGGGTGTGATGATTTTAAACCATCACAAATTCTTACAGAGCTTCCCATGAAGAGGTGGGGACTTGCTTGGACCAATATAATGTGAAAGAAATTATGTCACACAGGTCTCAAGTTTGGATGTCAAGGGTCCTTGAGCCTTTGTTCTCACCTTCACAAGGCACTATGTGCATGAGAACATGCCCCAGCTGGATGGGCGGAGAGGACACACAGAAGAGAACGGAGGCAACCCAGATGACTGGCAGACGTAGGACCAACACCATCCAGGACCAGCTGGCCCCGAGCTGACTTACCAAGTGACCCTAAATGTATGAGTGAGCCCAGCCAACACCACATGGAAGAGAGTGAGCCATCCCAGCTGAGCCCTGCCCAAATTCCTGACCCACAGACTCATGAACTAATAAATTGTTGTGCTTTTGAGACACTAAATTTTGGAGTATTTTTTTTTATGTAGCAAAAGCTAATGGAAAGAGTGGGCTAAGCCAATCAGGGTGAATCCTTCCCTCCTGTCACAGCTGATCCAGACACAGGTCAAATGATCAATGCAGGCTCAGGTGTGGTCCAATCAGTGAGAACCTCAAGGCCTTCGCTGGAGATACCTGGTCAACGTTGTTCCTCCTTACTCTGCATAGTGTGCTGTGAGGTGAAGCTGGAAGTATGCAGCCATTTTGCCACCATTACAGGAGCAGCCCGAGGACGAAACCCTTACATGAGAACTCTCCAGAAAACTGCAGAGAAATGGAGTCAGAGCCGTGGTCAATGTCTCTGTCAAACTGCACTGGAAACTTACATCTTCTCTAGACTTTTATAATTATAGGACCCATAAATTCTTTGGTTATTTAGGACATTTGACATCGGCTTTGGTCATTTGCAACTAAAAGTGTCCAACTTATACACTCTCAAAGCTCTAAACCTGTGGTTTCATGTTCATTTCGTCAATGAAACCCTGCTTTTCAAACAAAACCTTAAGCAGAAGCATAAAATGAAAGAAAAATGTGTTTAAAGTAGGAGTGGGCAGCCCAGAATCCTGAGACTAACATATTAACTTCTGTATTTGATCCCTAGGGCTGCTGTATGCAAGTACTACCAACTGGGTGACTTACAACAACAGAAACTTATTGTCTCCTAGATCTGGAGGCTGGAACTCAGATATCAATGTGTCAGAGGCACCGTGCTTCCTCTGAAACCTGTAGGTGAATCCTTCCTTACCTGTTCCTACCTTCTGACTTACAAGGCAGCAAGGGAGCTCAGAACATTACAGATTATGGAGAAACTACCTAGATTCACAGAATGTTATATTTTATTTTATTAAAAAAAAACCTGATATCCATAGAGCAGAGTGCTCATCCAAAGGTTCAGAGCTTATTCACTGATACAATTGCAAGTAGCATATGGCTCAGTGGTAGAGGGACCACACATCCCTGGTTTGTCCAGGATGGTCCCAGTTGCCATCCTGGACAAAGGACTGATTCACCTGTTGCCAGCATGAGATGATTAATAGCTCTCCTTTACTGTATCAAAGTGGTCCTGATATGAACGATAAATTATATGGACTGACTTTGAAAAAAGTTACTTTGGAAGCTTTCAGTGAAGATGATTTCAGCTGCAAGTAAGCGAAAATCCAACTGAAACTGGATTAAATAATAAAAGGGATTTATTAGCTCATGAGGAAGGTGGGAACACCAAAAGCTTGGTTTATTTTGACCTGTCTGATGCACATGGCACTTCCTCCAAAGGCTGACTTCACTTCACTGGGACTAAATAGCAACAACCTGCTTCCTTACCCATACCACTGTGCTACATGATTCCTCATTCCATTCTCAGAGGAAAAAACAAATCTCTGAACCCTGCCCTCCACCAAGAAAAAGCAAAGAGCCATATTTCTCAGAGGCTCCCAGCAAAGAAATCCTACGCTTCTTCACCTAATTTTGCTTGCATGCACACCCTGTCACTAAAATGTGTGACCAGAAAGTAATCTCACTGGTCTGAATCAGATGTTCTTCGCCAAGGACCAGGGGTGGAGTCAGCTTCAGCCAAAGTGCTTGGGCTGGGCAGGGTTGGCGCAAATACCCAACAAAAATCAGGGTTAGTACCAAGAGAAAGGGAAATGAATATTGGGGAGTAACCCTCTTGTCCATTCACTATAGAGATTGTTGTCTTCAAAAGGCAACTGGGGGGACTTCCCTGGTGGTGCAGTTGTTAAGAATCCGCCTGCCAATGCAGGGGACACAGGTTCGAGCCCTGGTCCGGAAGATCCCACATGCTGCACAGCAACTAAGTCTGTGCGCCAAAACTACTGAGCCTGCACTCTACAGCCTGTGAGCCACAACTACTGAGTCTGTGTGCCATAACTACTGAAGCCTGCGTGCCTAGAGCCCATACTTTGCAATAAGAGAAGCCACCACAATGAGAAGCCCGCACATCGCAATGAAGAGTAGCCCCCGCTCGCAGCAATAGAGAAAGCCCACGTGCAGCAACGAAGACCCAATGCAGCCAAAAATAAATAAATACATTTACTATAGGCAACTGGGGTTTTGGCCTTTAAACAATGAGTGAACCAAAACACAACCCCAGAGAGGAGGAATTCCCATCAGGTAGGATGATTAAAGAGCACAGGGGGGCTGTGGGGCATTTCCTCTGTACTCACCCAATGGGTCTGGTAAGAGATTGGGTCAGGGCATCAGATACATTTGGGTTTGAATCCCAGCTCTGCTACTTACGTTGTAACCAAGTGTGTAGCTTAATCTCTCTATGGGTCTCTCATTCCCACTTGTAAGATTGGGACAATAATGTCTACTTCATAGTGTTTTGAGAGAATTAAAAAACATTAGCATTTAAATTATCTAGCCGAGTACATAGGTAATCAATTTTCTTTCTTCATGCTTTAATAACTTGTTTAGAGAGAACAGAATCAGGGCACAGGAGCTATAACAGCCTGAGTCACTGATCTTTACCAAAGAGAAGATCCTATTATCTTGGTTTATGAGACACAGCTTGCACCTACATCACCCTGGTCCTTGCTGCAAACATACTGACTAATTCAGTTTGGCTGTTCTTCTTCTGGACTTGGTTGCCTACCATCTGTGTGATTCTTTCATTAGTGTGTTAATTAATGATGTCACAGTCTTCTTTCAGATCAGCTCCTTTTAGAGTCTACACTTTGGTCTCTACAGATGCCTGATCTCAGACATTATATGTGAGATTACACATTTTAACACAAAGGCCTGGGAAAAGCTCACCCTAGTCCCCATGAACCTAAACACCTTCCTACACCATCTTTCTTCTTGGTGGAGAGGGTCAAATGTGCTTAGTGTGAAATCTTTCCATAAAACTGAAAACACTATGCACTAAGGGTAGTGGTGTATGCACTGCTAGAGAGCCAAGAATTCATGGACCCCAAGTCAGGCAAACTTCCCTGCTCCCCTCACTACACTCCCCTTAAATGGACACTGCAGTCAAACCGTGTACAACCTCTTTTTTTTCAAATTTGATTTTGAAATAATTTAGATTTTTCAGATGAGATGCAAACATAGTACAGAATTCCCATATACCCTTCAACCACCTTCACATGGTATTAAGATCTTATATAACCACAGCCCATTTATCAAATGAAGACATTAAAAGTGGTAGAATGAAATTAACTAAAGTTTAGATTTTATTCAGATTTCACCAGTTTTCCCACTATTATCCTTCATCTGTTCCAGGAAACCATGCTGCATTTAGTTTTCATATCTCCTTAGTCCCCTTTGATTCTTTTACAGTTTCTCAGTCACTCCTTGTTTTTCACGACCTTGACATTTTGAATACACTGGTCAGCTATTGCTTAGGTTATCTGATGCTTTCTTGTGATTAGACTGAGGTTACGGTTCTTTGGAAGAATACCTCAGAAGAGAGGTGTGTTTCTCATTGTATCACATCAGGGAGTTCGTGATGTCAACATGTATTACTGGTGATGTTAACCTTGATCACTTGGTTAAGGTAGCATCTGCCAGGTTCCCCCTGTTATTAAAGTTACTCTGGTTCCTTTTCCATATTCTGTCTGTTAGATGAGAATCACTAAGTTCAGCCCACACTTATGGCCACTGGAGCACTTCTTTATTTTCTAGCCCTACATGATGCTCCAGGTTCATATTTTACCTGCCCCAGCCTTAGAATCAGCCATTTCTTTAAGGCTTTCTGCTCCATTTTACTAGAGAATAATATTGAGAGACTAAGATCTGGGTGCTAGGTGTGCTTCATCTTTTGAAAAGTTTAAATGTCAAAGAACACAACATCACTTTGTGATTGATTTCCTCATCTCTTTATTCCTGATCTTCCCCTGAACAATATCCTACCCTGAATCTCCCCAACACACCTTCATTTACTCACTCACTCACTCTTTTATTCAGCAGCGTTTATTGAGCTCCTACCTTTTGTCAAGTACCCTTTTACTTGACACTGGGAATATGATTGTCGTTTAGATAGCCTAGGTGCACATTGTGTGAAGTGATAGCCCTGCTGACATGTAGAAGATGGATAGGAATTAGCGATGAAAGAGTGAAGAGATGAGAAGGTAAAAGAAAGGAAAATAAAGAAATGTGCTCCAACAGAGCATGTGCCCAGAGGGACGTTTAGAGAATCAGAATCATTGTTATTTTAATTATCTTATTTAATTAGATAATGTCATTTTATACTTGAGAGTAGCTCCAATCCCTGACCAGTTGTAATCACCCTGGAAGAGAAGGTAGAGGATTTATAAAATCTCCAACCACTCCATAATGCTATGTGAAAGATACAAATGGCCAAACAAAACACCAAACCAATGAGAATCAACTGTGTATTCTTGTGTCATTGTGTGTAATTTAAATAAATCAATACATAGAGCGAATAACCACCAGTAGTGTTTACAATGCTATGTGCTGGGGGTAGAGAAGCAAACAAGAAAGACATAAAAATGTGTGTCATCAAAGTATAATGAGCATTATAGAAGGTAAGTGTATATAGGTAGCTCTATGGCACACAGCAGGGATTTTAACTACCTTGGGAATCGAAAAGCTTCCTAGAGAAAGTGGCACTAATGCTGAGGCTTGAAGGAAGAGCAGGCTCTAGTAAAGAGAAGAAATCAAGATCTGGGTTCTAGATGTGCTACATCTTGCAATCGACAAGAACTCATCTATTATCAGAATTTTGTGATTAATTCTCTAATCCCCTTACTACTCCTAATATTTCCCCTGAACAGGATCCTATCCTGATACTTCCAATACCCCTTATTCATTCACTCATTCATTCAACAGTTAATGAACAGCATTCCAAATTTGAAAAGAGCCTATGGAAAGGCAGGATATGAAAAAGGACATGGTGAGTGCTAAGGAACTGAAGGAAAAGCATTATACCAAGAGAGAAGAGAGTAGGAGAAAGAGAGGCAAGAAATGAGGCTGGAGACTTTGAGAAACACCAGATCCAATAGTAGTCAGTTGAGGGTTTTAGACATTATTCCAAGGCCAGTGGAGAGTCATGGAAGGCTGCTAAGCCAATGAGTGACCAGACCAGGTCACCTGGCTGCAGTGAAGAGGATGAGTCAGAAGGGTGTAAGGAATCAACTTCTGTAAACCTTAGTGAGATTAGTTTCCTTCCTGCCTTACAGGATTGGGGTGAGGACTGAACAATGGAATATATACAAAGTTCTTGGAATGACGTTTGGCACATGGTGGTCAATCAGAAAATGTTGGTACCTTGTTAAGTGCAACAATTTGGATTCTTTTTATCTAATCTCATTTCCTTTTATTCCCCTGACCATATTTTCAAGAAAAAATTACCATTTAAACTTTTTGCTACAATTAAAATTGATTACTGTGAACAAATGTGAAGAAGACCTGGGCCCTTCCTTAACACATATACAGTGAGCCACAACCTGATATTATATGAACTATACTGATGACATGAACTCAGAGGGCAAGGACAGCATCTGTCATCGTTCTGTCCTTAGCATCAGGCAAAATGTGTGACACTGTGGACATGAACACAGACTTCCTGACCAAATGATTGCATGCTCTGGGAGTTCAGAGGACAGAGTAGGAAGATTACATACACTGAAAGTTTAATCTCTGAGGATTTCATATGAGCTCACTGAGAACGTACGTGGCTTTCTTTCTTTATATTTTGTTGATTAATATTTGGGATTATTATTAGTATCATTTCTTTTTTGTTTCTATTGTTCATGAAAATTTTTTCAGAGTGATTGTTTAGTCATGTTTTCAAATTAAAACTTTCCTATCATGAAACATGGTACAAGAACATGAAAACATCAAATCTATAGTAAGATGCATGGTTTGATCATATTAAATTCCTAATTATCTATCGTATTTCCATCTGAGTCACAGAAAATATGAGACTAATTTCACTCTCTATTGCTGACTTTCCCCACCACCTACCTGCACCCTGGCCACCTACCCTAACCCCTAGCTGACGTGTGTTTACATAACCAGAGTAATTTTACCCTTAGTCTGAGCAATACACCAGGGAACTGATATGAGAATTCTGTAATGTCAGTAAAGTACATAACTGTGGGGTCATAACTAACACATATTCCCTTAATGGGAATATGGCAAGATTTTAAAAAATATATGGGATGGGAAATATTATTTCGGCCAATACTGGAAAATACAATCTGCCACAGTCAAAAGACACCTTCTTCAACTAAGGTAGACAGTTCATAATAAAATGGTATTGCTGACTTTTAAAACAAGGATATCTAAATTTTGTTGTTTTTCATTTGATCTGATTCTGAAAAAAATATTTTACTAGAACCATCAGTTTGTCTTCTTCCTGGAGATGTAATACTCAATCTACTCCCTATTATGGCTAGAAGCTATGGCAGTTGCATGATCACCAATATTTTTTTAATGGATAAGAAAAAAGTTGCTTTCCTATTCATCTTTCATTTAACACAGCACTAATGATTATCAGCTGTTACTATTATTATTCTATAGGAGATAGTGTATAAAGATAGAGATTTTCACTTAATAAAATCTAGATGTGGAAAGATGAAACAAATTTTTTCTAAATCACAATTAAATTTGAACAAAAATGTAGCAATTTTTTCTAAACTTACATTAGTGTTGCAGCTGGGATTTGAACCTAGATCTCTGTTCTAAGCCTAGATTCTTACTCTTAATTAAAATCTACCTAAAGCTTTGGGCCAAGAACTTCATGTCAAGCTTATCAGTAGGAAAATCCTCAGTCAAGGCTCAATCCAAGGAGCTGTGATACCGTTCCAAAAAACTCTATCCTAGGATCTTTCATGCCAGGGATGTGTGTTACATACAGATTTGCATTTGAATACTTCTATGTCTGTTGTTCTGTCTGAGAGAATACCTGAACTAATATAACAAAGCAAGATCTAAAGAACCAATGTGGAGAGAACCAAAATATTGTGTTGTTTCTTCTCCCACCTCAATTTCATGGTTCTATAAGATAACACACTCTGATTAAATGTCATTTTAAGGTAAGCAATTAGTAGATAAAAGGAAACACATAAATTTTGCTAGTAGGTAAAAGAAATCACAGGAAGCTGCAGGAAGCTGACTTCAACTACTGAGATGAAGGAAAAGGAAGATATATTGTGAAGACTCTGACATTTTAAGAGTTAGCTCTCCAAACTGGCTTGCATCAGAATCACCTGGGGAGTGTAGAAACTATTCAATGCTCAGACCTGACTCCTGGAGATGCAGATTCATTTGGCATAGAGTGGGACCTCTGAATAGGAATATATGTCTTTATCAATACCCAGATGATGCTGATATAATAATTCTTTAGACCTCTTGGAAATTGTAGCATTAGGGCAAAATTTAGGCGATTTTTTTAAACTTCAACTTTTAGCATTTGAAAAACGTTTTGATGTCACTTTTCTCATCAGATTTTTTCCCCCTGGTTTTCTTTTTTTGTGGGGAATACCTACTAGGTGATGTCTGTTCTTTAGTAGAAGACAAGATTCTGATACATTCTTTTGTCATTATTATATTAGGTTATTGTAATATCCTTTGAGCTGAATCAGATGAAGTTCCACCTCCATGTTTTCATTAGAATTAAAAATTGGAATAAGACTCCTAGGGCATATGCTTATGAGGTTCTTGATATTTTAAAATTTGTATTTCCTTTAAATGTCAACATGAATTGCCACTGAACAGGACCAGTAGTATTTGGTTGATCTTTTCTTTTTAGTACAGAAATGACTGCCTCCTAGATCAGCTTTCTTTCTTTCAATGTTTGCTACAATTTTGAAAACTGGAAGGATACTACAATGACTTACTGAAAGGATGATTTCTCCTAAGACTGATTTGTTACTATTTGGCATTTTTCAGAACATCCTAGAAATATCTAGAAGGCTTTTAACTCATGGCTTCCCCACTCCTATAGTGCACTAAGCAGGGTTCCCCAAAATTGTGCTGAGAATTTTCACACTGGCCTTCTTATATTCTTTAATCCTAGTAGAAATTTATTCATTCATTCAAAAGTTTTCTTTGAGCATATACTACATTCTAAGCACTAGATACAGGGGTGAAATAGGCAGATACCATTCCTGCTTTAATAGTACTTATAGTCTGATATAAAAGAAACAGATAATCTGCGTTGTAATTATATCAAGCAGAAGTAGGAATAAACTTTCTCGACAACCTCGCCCTTATCCTACTTCATCACCTGCAGGAACCTGGCATCTCTATCTTCCTAGAGAGAGAGCAGAAAGGATTTCTTAGTAGTATTTTGGCCAATGAAAATTCTTGAACACCTGAGACAAAGGTGAAAGGGAAAAGTTGTCCCAGATTGACTACAAGACAAAGTAGGAAAAGAAGGAAACAACAATTCTCTAACCTGTGGTCTCTGCTCAGCCCTTGGGATCTTCCATGAGCCCATTCTTCACATTCTTATTTTAACTGGAGGTTTGCTGTGGATGGCACTTATTGGTGCTGAAGAGAAGATAGGCACTGATTGCTTAAATGTGAGGGACTACTGCTTACTGTTTAAGGTGTGCTGAGAACAACTGGCCCAGGGCTAAGGGGTTTCCAAAGGACCTAGAAGATCCTTTTGGTCTTTGTTGCCAAAAAGTGACTTTGAATTATAGAAACCAATACAAGATTTGACATCTGAAAGTTAGTTGATATCACACCAGCTACAAGGATATTTGTCTAGTAATAGGAGCATAATTTCTACTCATGTCCTCAGAGCCCTATTATCCAGGGACATACTCCTCATACGACTGCAGTCTGGATCACAGAGCCCTTCTCACACTACAGACTTTGTCTTTACCATGACTGTGCCTCCTGAAAGAAACTACAAAACACCCACTCATCAGGTGTCCCCTGCCTGATGACCTCCCTTAAACCAAACAAGGCTGAGAAGAAGAGACCAAGAAAATAGTCTCTGGATAACTGAAACAGGCACCACAACAATTCATTACTGCCATCCCGACCATTACTAAGTTCTCAATGTCTGTAGGCTCTTCATTCACACCCAGCTCTAACTTGTTTGGCTGTCGTTACTAAAGACCATGAAGAAGGATTCTGGGAAGAAGGCAGAGTAGGAAATATCAGGTATCTGTGTCCCCACATAGCCAACAACTGTGCTGGTAAACCTGTCTAATGTAATTACTCTGGAACTGGAGTATGTTGAAGGCTTGCAACTCTAAAGGGAAGACATGGACTGAAAACTGCAGTTTATGTTAGCCAATTCCAGCTCTTAGCACCATCGCAGCTACCAATCTCCCATCCCCAGGAATATGGCAGTCAGCTGTGCATGTGTTCCTGGAGTAGGTTGCAAACAGCTTGTGGGAGCCAGAGTGGACCAAAAGGACCCTGTTCCGCAAGTATCAGGGATCTGTGCTCTGATTGCTGATTGCTGGTTTTATCACAGAGGTTCAGGCAAGTAGGTGGGTCTGAGGGCCATTGTTGTCGCATCTCCCCTCATTGTTGCAAGCTCTTTTTCTCTGCCAGAATGACTGCCAAAAGATTTAAAGGGCCAGCACTCTTTTTCTGCCCCCTTCAGTTTTCTACTTCTCCCATTGGAAAACAGATTAAAGATGAGGATATTCAAAAAAACTGCATATACAGGGGAATTAGAAAGTGACCACGCATACCCAGGGAAAAATTCAGAAGACAGACCTGAGGAAGACCTTAAGTTTATGCCTCAGGTTGATCCTCAGCACAGATTCAGCCTACACTAACAACAATGAAACAAAAACAATTACAAACCCCAGCGAACCTTGAGGAAGGAGAATTTGATTTCCAGTTATAATATTATTAGATTCAAATGTCTGGTGTTCCAAAAAATCAGAAAGCAGACAAAGAAACAGGAACATATAGCCCATTCAAAAGAAAAAATAAATCAACAAACGTTCCTTGAAAAGACCTGATGGCAGATATACTAAAAAAGATTTAAAACAACTATCTTAGAAATGCTCGGGTCTTCCCTGGCAGTCCAGTGGTTAAGACTCCATGCTTCCAATACAGGGGGCATGGGTTAGATCCCTGGTTGGGGAACTAAGATCCCCCATGTTGCGTGGCGCAGGTCCCACCCCACCGCCTCCCCAAAAGAAAAAGAAAGAAAGAAATGCTCAAGGAATTAAAGGAAGATGTGATGTACAGAAAGTTAAGAAAATGATGTGTGGGGAATTCCCTGGCGGTCCAGTGGTTAGGACTACATGCTTTCACTGCTGAGGGCCTGGGTTCATTCCCTGGTCGGGAAACTAAGATGCCACAAGCCGTGAGGCACTGCCCAAAAAACAAAACAAGACAAAACAAAACGTGATGTGTGAACACAATGGGAAAAGCAATAAAGATATTAGAAAATCTACAAAGAATCTATAAAAGCAATTCTGGAACTGAAAAGTACAGTAACTGAAATGAAAAATTTACAAGAGATTTGAAGGTAATTTGAGCAATCAGAAGAAAAGAGTCAGCAAACTTGAAGATCCGAAAATGGAAATTATTGAGATTAAGCAACAGAAAGAAAAAAGAGTAAAGGAGACTAAACAGAGTCTAAAAAACATGCTGGAAACCACTAAAGGGACCAACATACATACTGTGGATGTCCCAGAAGAAGAAAGGGAGAAAAAAGCAGAAAGAATATTTGAAAAAATAAAGCTGAAAACCATCACATTTGATGGAAGACATAAATATAAACAGCCAAGAAACTCAACAAATTCCAAGTAAGATGAACTCAGAGACCTACACCAAGACACATTATAATCAGACTTTAAAATGCCAAAAGCCAGGAGAGAATCTAGAAAGTAACAAGAGAGAAGCAAATCATTGCATACAGGGACTCTTCAATAACAGAAGATTTCTCATTAGAAACTGTAGGCCAGAAGGCAGTGGGCCAATACATAAAAAGTGCTAGAAGATAAACACTGTCAACCAGAAATCCTATGTCTAGCAAAACTTTTGTTTGAAAATGAGGGATAAACAAAACTGAGGGAGTTTGTTACCACCAGTCCTGCCTTACAAGAAAGGCTAAAGGGTGTCCAGCAAGGTGAAATGAAAGGACACTAGACAGTAACTAGGAAGTGTGTGGAGAAATAAGATTTCAATAAAGCAATTATAAAAGTGAGTATCATTGTAACAATGGTTTGTGACTGCACTTTTAGCTTCCTATATATTTTGAGATAGCAATACATTAAAAAACTATAAAGGCTAGTATTACTGTAACTTTGGTTTGTACCTCCACATATTGCTTTCTACATAATTTAATACTAATGCATTTAAAATTATTATTAGGTCATGTTTTGGGGCACAAAATGTAAACAATGCAATTTTGTGACATCAACAACTGAAAGGGGTAGGGACAGAGAAGTAAAGGAGCTGAGTTTTTATATGTTATTGAAGTTTAGCTGGTGTAGATTCAAATTAGAGTATTTAAGTATAGGATATTAAATGTATCCCCATGGCAACCACAAAGAAAATAGTTATAGAATTACAAAAAGGAAATGAGGGGGGCTTCACTCGTGGTGCAGTGGTTAAGAATCCTCCTGCCAATGTAGGGGACACGGGTTCGAGCCCTGGTCTGGGAAGATCCCACATGTCACAGAGCAACTAAGCCCGTGTTCCACAACTACTGAGCCTGTGCTCTAGAGCCCACAAGCCACAACTACTGAAGCCTGTGTGCCACAACTACTGAAGCCAGTGTACATAGAGCCCATGCTCCGCAACAAGAGAAGCTACTGCAATGAGAAGCCTGCTCACTGCAACAAAGAGCAGCCCCCACTCGCCACAACTAGAGAAAGCCCACGCACAGCAAAGAAGACCCAATGCAGCCAAAAATAAACAAATAAAAATAAATAAATAAAAATTTTAAAAAAAGGAAATGAGAAAGGTATTTACACATATATTTCAAAAAATCAAGTAAACACAAAAGAAGAAGGTAATGCAGGATATGAGGGAGAGAGAAGCTATAGGCATCTAGAAAGCAAATAGCAAAATGACAGAAATGCCTTATCAGCAATCTCCTTATCAGCAATTACTTTAAATATAAATGCATTATATACTCCAATCAGAAGACAAAGATTAGCAGAATGGATAAAAACACATGGTTAACTCACAGGCTATCTACAAAAGACGCCCTTTAGATCCAAAGACACAAATACGTTAAAAGTAAAAGGATAAAAAAAGATATTCCATGCAAATAGTAACCAAAAGAGAGCAAGGGTGGCTATACTAATAGCAGACAAAATAGACTTTAAATCAAAAAAAGTTACAAGAGAAAAAGAAAGACATCCTATATTAATAAAAGGCTCAATACAGAAAGAAGATATAATAATTATAAACACTTTCACATGTAATAACAGATCAGTGTAATATATGAAGTAAAGCTGACAGAACTGATGGTAGAAATAGACAGTCCTACAGTAGTAGTTGAAAACTTCAAATTCCCATCCAATAATTGATAGAACAACCAGACAGAAGATAAATAAGGAAATAGAGTACTTAACACAATAAACCAACTAGATCTAACAGACATCTATAGAACACTCTACCCAGAGTAATAGCATACACATTCTTCTCAAGTACACATGAACATTTTCCAGGGCAGACCATAAGTTAGGCCACCAATTAAGTCTCAATTGATTAAAAAGATAGATATTATAAAAGGTATCTTCCCCAATCACAATAGGACAAAGTTAGAAATCAGTAACAGAAAAAAATAAATCACAAACTTGTGTAAATGAAACCACACTTTGCAACAAGCAATGGATCAAAGAAGTATCATAAAAGAAATTAGAAAATGCTTACAGATGAATGAAAATGAAAATTCAAAATACCAAAACTTATGGGATGCTGTGAAAGCAGTGTTAAGGGGGAAATTTATAGCCTTAAATGCTTACATTAAAAATCAAGAAAGATCTCAAATCATCAACCTAACTTAATAACTTAAGAAATAGAAAAAGAACACACTAAACCCAAAGCTATCAGAAGGAAGGAAAGAATAAAGATTAGAACAGATATAAATAAAATGGAGGTTAGAAAAACAGCCGAGAATATCAATGAATCCAAAACTAGTTCTTCAGAATCATCAACAAAAGTGACAATTTTTTAGCTAAACGGACTAAGTAAAAAAGAGAAGACTCAAATTATTGAATCAGAAATGATAGCAGGGCCACCCAGAGCTGTCCCAGCTCTGGCGCCCAGGCTGCCGGCTTCTGGGTGCAGAGTCTTCGCTGGGGAATACTGCTTCTGCTCTCTGGGTGTGGCCGCCAGTAGGCATAGCATTCTGAAACTTTTTGGTCATTGCAATGATCTCGATCAGGAGATGAGAAAATGCTTGAAGAATGAGTACATGGAAAAGAGGAACAAGAGCAAGGAGCATGGCAACACAATGTGAAAGAGATTTTTTAATCCTCCAGAGGACTCTGAAAAATAGATCGTATTTTCACTGGATGCCTTGGCTGAGAGAAGACCCAAAGACTCTTGGTTGGTAGCTGAAGGAATCCCGTTGCATTTGGTCTCCAGAATCCTTTGAATGGAAAGTGACACATGAGAAATAGAGCCTTAGAGAAGTATAGAAGCCCTGGATCCAGAATGTTGGTTGGGCAGAGCTGTTAGTACTCTCTCTCCTCTACCAGCACACCTGAGACTTTTAATGTGTTTCTTCCCTTTGCCTACAGCCCGTTAACATTTGAGTAACTTATCTCCCTCAGTAAAATCATTGATTCTAAAAAAAAAAAAAAAAAGAAATGATAGCAGGGACATTACTACCAATTCTTTAGAAATAAAAAGGATAATAAGAGAGTTATGAAAAATTGTACACTGACAAATTGGATAACCTAAAAGAAATGGACAAATTCCTAGAAACAAAACCTATCAAGTCTAAATCATGAAGGAATAGAAAATCCAAATATACCTACAATTAATAAGGAAATTGAAACAGCAATCAAACATTTTCCAAGAAAGAAAACCCCTGGATCTGATGGCTTCACCGATGAATACTACCAAACATTTAAAGAAAACTAGTACCAATATTTCTCAAAATTTTCCAAAAAACTGAAGAGAAAGGACCATATCCTAACCTATTCTATGAGGCCAATATTACCCTGATACCAAAGCCAGAGAAAGATTCTGCAAGGAAAAGAATCCCTACAGCCCAATATCCCTTTTGAACATGGATGTAGAAACTCTCAACAAAATACTAGTAAGTTGAATTCAGCAGTATATTAAAAAGATTATACAACATGACCAAATGGGATTAATTCCTGTAATGCAAGGATGACTCGAAATATGAAAACTGATCAACTGGTTAAACCACAATAACAGAATGAAGGGAAAAAAACACACATAATTCCCTCCACTGATACAGAAAATGTATATGGCCAAATTCAACACACTTTTTTTGATAAAAACTCTCAACAAACTGGGGGTAGAAGGAAACTATTTAAATACAATAAATGATATATATAAAAACCAAGAGCAACACCATAGTCAATGACAAAAAAATGAAAGCTTTTCCTCTAATGTCTGGAATAAGATGAGAATGCCCACCTGAAACCATAAATCTCCTAGAGGAAAGCATACGCAGTAAACTCTTTGACATCAGTCTTAGCAATATCTTTCTAGATATGTCTCATCAGGTAAGGGAAACAAAAGCAAAAATAAACAAATATGACTATATTAAACTGAAAAGCTTCTGCACAGCAAAGGAAACCAAATACAAAATGAAAAGGCAACCTACTGAATGGAAGAATATATTTTCAAATCATATATTATATAAGGGGTTACTTTCCAAAATACATAAAGACTCATATAACCTAATAGCAAAAAAATAAATAAATAAAAAGAACAATTCGATTAAAAAATGGGTATAAGAACTGAATAGACATTTTTCCAAAGAGACATATAGATGGCCAACAAATACATGAAAAGGTGCTCAATATCTCTAACCAGGGAAATACAAATGAGAACCACAATGAGATATCACTCATATCTATTAGAAAAGGGAACCCTTCGGCACTATTGATGGGAATTTAAATTGGTGCAACCACTATGGAAAACAGTATGGAGGCTCCTCAAACAATTGAAAATAGAACTACCATATGATCCAGCAATTCCACTTCTGGGTATTTATCCAAAGAAAACAAAAGCACTAACTTGAAAAAATATGTGCAACACTGTTCATTGCAGCATTATTTACAATAGGCAAGATATGGAATAAACCTGTTTCTACTGATAGATGAATGGATAAGGAAAATGTGTAATGTGTTTTATGTACACACACACTATATATATATTATATATATGTATATATATATATACATATAATGAAATATTAGCCATAAAAAGAAATGAAATCTTGCCATTTGTAACCACATGGATGAACCCCTTGAGGGCATTGTATTAAGTGAAAGAATTCAGATAGCTCACCGATACAGAGAACATATGCATGGTTGCCAGAGGTGGGGGTTGGAGAATGGGCAAAGTGGGTAAAGGGGTTCAATGGTACAAACTTTCATATATGAAATTAAAAAGTCATGGGGATGGGCTTCCCTGGTGGCGCAGTGGTTGAGAGTCCGCCTGCCGATGCAGGAGACACGGGTTCGTGCCCCGGTCCGGGAAGATCCCACATGCTGCGGAGCGGCTGGGCCCATCAGCCATGGCCGCTGAGCCTGCGCGTCCGGAGCCTGTGCTCCGCAACGGGAGAGGCCACAACAGTGAGAGGCCCGAGTACCGCAAAAAAAAAAAAAGTTCAAGGAGATACCACCTAACACCTATTAGGATGGCTACTATTCAAAAACCCAGAATATAACAAATGTTGGTAAGAATGGAGAAATTGGAGTTCTTGTACACTTTTAGTGCACAGTGTAAATGTAAGTGAATGTACAGCTGCTGTACATGTATAGCCTTTATGTAAAAAGGTACAGCTACTGTGGAAAACAGTAGAACAGCTCCTCAGAAAAATTAAAAATAGAATTACTATATGATCCAGCATTTCTACTTCTGGGTATATACCGAAAGGACTGAAAACAAGATCTCAAAGAGATATTTGTACACTCATGTATATAGCAGTATTATTCACAATAGCTAAAACATGGAAGCTACACAAGTATCCATCAATTGATGAATGGACAAGCAAAATGTATATACACACAGTGGAATATTATTCAGCCTTAAAAAGGAAAGAAATTCTGACATATGCTACAAGAGGGATGAACCTTGAGGACCTCATGTTAGGCAAAAGAAGTCAATAAAACGAGGCAAATGATTTTCCTTATATGAGGTACTTAAAGTACTCATAGTCATAGGGACAGAAAGTAGAATGGTGGTTGCCAGGAATGGAGAGTTATAGTGTAATGGGTATAGAGTTACAGTTATACAAAGTGAAAAGACCTATACAGGATGAAAAGCACTCCTAAATGCTTACTCAGGATTTGTTTGCTCTGTGTTTACATATAATTCTGACAAGCTTTATTTCTGCTCTCTTGAGTACAGATTAACTGAGCAGAATTCCACAGAGACCCTTTTTATATTGCTTGACCAGTTTTACAGGGTCTGACTTAATATCTATAGGTTCTTTGTTCCTATACCAGTATACTAAGTTTCGTTTTTGTTGGTTTTGCTTTCTTGTTAGCTTTACTGCACACCAAATGGAAATGCAAGTGGGTAGACTGTTGCTAAATACAGTCACAATGACATCAGCAAGAAGGGATAGTTGACAACTTTTTGGGAAGAAATGAAAGAGAATAACCAAAAATTATATAGATATTAGACATCAAAAAGAACTGACAGCATGATATTGTCTAGTTTGGGGCTATTGGCCCTACACATCTCATAACCCTGAGAGCAGCACTGTCTCACGCCAGTGTATTAAGTAATAATTTTATGACAGTGTCAGTGACCTTCAAGAAAGGATTTAAATTGCATTCAGTTTAATCTAAGAAAGTAGAGTAGTATGCACTGCATTTTACTAGTTTTCCAAACAAATTGATATGATTTGGCACTTGAGGGGTAGGGGTAAACTTTTGTTATAATATCCACCACTCTTGAGTGCCTTTTCCATGCCAGGCAATGTGCCAGGTATTTAATATAAATTGTCATTAATCCTGATGAGCAATGAGCCTGCAACATGGACAGGTATGTATCTGAGAGGTTTGGGGAAGGCAAATTCATTCTGTTGTGGCTCTGGTAATCGGTTTTATTCTGAGAATTAAACACTTACAGATTGCCTTCCTCTTAAGAAGGCAGAGGAGTGTGCATTGATTTCACTTATCATACTGAGCTGATATAGTTAGATAAGCTTTCGTTATAAAATAATAGCCACCACTCTTAAGTACCTCCTTCGTGCCAAGCAATGTGTCTGGTGTTTAACATGATATATGTTATACATGTTGAGGAACTGTGGCTCAGAGAGATTATTATCTGCTTAAGGACATAAGTGAGTGGCAAAGGCAGGACTCAAATCCAGTTGTAAAAGACCCCAAAGTCATACTCTTCCCAACCCCAGGAGACTCCAGCTACAGAAGAAGTCCCCTCATGTGCACGGTATGGTTCGCCAACAGAGCCCATAAAGGAGCTGTCTGTGTAAGGAACTTCTCATACAGTGAGAAGATTCCTGTTTCTATCCCTCTTCTCCATGGAACACTGTTCTTACTCAGGGAAAGGAGAGCCATTCTGGATGGCTCTGAATCAAGGGAGAATTTTAGTCATCTCAGAGGAACCCACCCAGAGTAGTTCTTTGGTGTTACCTGCTGAGCCTGTCCACCCCTCAGAGTGACCAGCCTGGCCCTGGTTTACCACACTCAGCATTTTCCCTGGCAGCTGAAGTCACCCTAGAAATGGCCTCTGGATTTGGGAAGGAAACTCTCCTGGTACCTGCCGCAAAGAAGGTCCCTGTGTGGTTGGGAGGAGCACCCCAAGGGCAAGTCAACTCAGCTCTGTAGGAAAGTCAGCTAGACCCTCTCATATTCAAGAATGAGAAGCCAGGAAGCCCCCACGGATGTGGCATCCTCTTTGTTCCTGCTGCCATGAATGCCTTTCTGATTCTTTGTCTAAGCTAAAAATCCAATGGTCCCTGGTCCTAGACTCCTTAATGGCAGTTGCAAGGCTAGAGCTGCCTGTAGTTGGGGATTTCCCTTCCCCTGGTCGGTTGGATAGGATAATATGCCTTCAGGTTAGGCTCTGGTTAAGTGGTGTCTCCTGAGGGCAGGCCTTCTTAGGAACATGGTCATTTGGTGTATTTCCAAATGGTTCTTTTCCCCTCCCTCTCTGGATGCACAAGGGGATTTTTCTCTGTTACCTATTGTGAGAACCAAGTGCAGCTTGTAGAGGCAAATCCCACCAGGGTATATTTCTCTCCTATGTACTGTGAGAACCTGTTGAGCACTGGGACTTAAAATTCACACAACTGTAGGGGACCCCTTATGACTGGGTGCCCCTGGAGTTTTTAACTCTCAGAGTTGTCCAGGCTGTTTCTCCAGCAGTTCTTCAGTTACAGTTCAGGGTTTCCTACCACAGCACTGGCTCTAGGCACTTGTTCCCACTGAGGTTTCCCCTTGTGATCTCTGCTCCAGTAAGCCATCACCCACTGCCTGTCTCCTCAGTCTTGGGGGCAAAGGTTTGCTTTGTATTCACGTTTCTTAAGGATTCCAGAAGAGTTGTTTTTCCAGTCTCTTCAGCTTTTTACTTGTTGTTAGAACAAAGTAGTGACTTCCAAGTTCCTTACATGCAGAACCCAGTCCAATGAATTTTCATTTGAAATTCTCCAGTGAATTGGACTGCTCTGAACTTCCCCCAGGCTGAGGAGAATGAATTTGTGTTGCTACTGCTCCTGAGATTGTCACTATTGTGGTTTTATGGTTGTTGTTGAGTCTACTTCATACACAAAATGTATATAATTAAAGGAGTAAACATTTAGGTATAACCTTTTTAACTACATGTAAATTCACAGAAGATTTCTCAGCCACCTGTATGATAGATGTTCACTAAATTTATTGTGATAAACATTTCAAGATGTATGTGTGTCAAAACATTATGCTGTATACCTTATGCTTATACAATCTCGTATGTTAATTATATCTCAATAAAACTGGAAAAAACTTGAAAAAAGAATTTTCAACCAGATATGGGTCTCTGGCATAGCCTGCAAAATCATCTTTCTAAAAAATTTTAAATAAAAAAGCACAGGAATCTAATTTAAAAGAACGGAAATATCATAGCAGTTAGAGTTTATCAGAATGTTGTAAAAATTTTTTTTCCAAACTAGATTATTTTTACCTCATGCTGATTCCCAGGTTTAATAGTTATGAAATAAGATTGTCCAACCAAGTGCCAAATAATCAAGTAACTATTTTAAAATCAGTACTTTCCTTGGTGACTTTCACTAGATCATGCTCTGTTTAGTGCTTCAGTTCCAAGAAGTTTCAGTGAGGGCTGGATGCAATATAAGCAAACTGCACATGCTAAGGTCTAAACTTTTTTAGTTCACTTGGTAAATCAGGGATGGGCTCAGAGGAGAATGGTTTTGCATCTCACACTAGGAGGCCCTAGACTTTAGAAAGTGTTTATTTGCACTCACAATTTCAGAATCCAAGCAAATGTTGCTCTGCCTAACTAGGTCCGAATTCTCCACAGGTCGGGATTAGAGCCATATAATAGCAGTGAGGTTGGCTGGTAAATCTGCCAGAGGAAATTAATTTCCATTCATTCAACAAACACTGGGTGAGTGCCACCTGATGTGCAACACATGGTGCTAAGTGCCAAAGAAAAGGTTTTTTTTTTTGTTTTTTGTTTTCTAAACTTGTCCCAGTCCCAGGGACTTCTTAGAAATTCAGAGTAATTGAGGGATAAATTAATCTCAGTCCCTCCCTATCTGGAGGGACTGACTTTTAAAGTAAAGTTTGAAAGTGCTGGAGGCTAAGTTAGCACCCTCTAGGTACAGACCCTGATGATTCCTGCCTCACACCACCAGCCCTTTGTTTGTAGCCTGCAAAGATTTCAAAGTGAGGAACCAATGTAGGCTTTGAAGGCTGAAGGCCCACATGGCATTCAGAGGTAGAGTTCTGAGCCCACAAAGTGATATGGTTACAAATTTGGCTTCTAAAGTTGTCCTTTCTTAAACATTCTGCAGTCACCACTGCACTGGTGAAAGCTGTGGTTCTCTCAATAGGAAAAGGCAATCCACGGACATACATACTTACAAATGATTTCAAAAGACTGATATGTCAGAAACCTCAGGTCTTGGAAGTCATTTAGGCAAAAGTTATTTGTCACCTGACTTTTAAAGACTCATCTGCAAGTCTAAAGTGGCAGAGCCCAATTTACATGCCACACAGTATCTGCTTTGCCGCGTTCGCCAACTTGGTCTTGCAACTCTTCAGGGAAAGCCTAGGCCAGAGCTCAGGACCCTAACTGCTGAGCCCCCAAACCCCAGTCTGGTTCTCAGCCCTCGGATTTCTCCTTCTAGACTCCAGGATGCACTGGGCCTGCAATCCACCATTCTGAGCCCTTCCCTTGCACATCTTGCCTTTCTTGGCTCTGTGCCCAAGCGCACCTGAGCGCTACCAACCAGTTCTTTCATTCCTGGGGTCCCCCACTGGCCTGTCAGTCCGCCCTGAGGAGAGGGAGTTTCAGGCACTCAGTTCCCCAGCTCTGAGATTTTATTCCCTTGCAGCACTGCCGCACCTAGGATTAAGAAGGAGAAAAACTGAACAAGGACATCTTGGAAATTAGGTGTCCTGAGCCCGGAGACCACACTCCTACAAAGGTAAGAAATGTGGCACAAGACAAGTGTGTCGAAGGAAATATTGAGGCTTCCGGACCCTGAGGCCTGGGTCACTCATGGCACACCCAAGGCTAATTTCGGTTCCACCTGGGAGAAACACCTACCTGCTCTGTTTTCTTCCACTGGCCGCTGATGCCGCTGCAGTGCTTGCCGCGCTGGAAGTTCTCAGGCTGCTGTGGATCATGCACTGTGCGTTCAGACACAGTGATTCTGGGGACAGTGAGAAGCTTCTTTTTTTGCACTCTACCCACTGTGTACAGTAAGCCAGGACCTCGGATCTTCCAGGAGGGCTTCGAGCAGTAGCTCTGACAGAGAGATCCAGAAATCTGTTGGACAGGGTGTAGGAGGGTGGAGGTGCTGGGTAATTGGCTGTTACCATGCTTATTCTTGAGTCAGTGCAGGTTTCATGAATGCAGTTTATTTTCATCCTGATGTGCACGCGCGCACACACACGCATGTGTGCGCACTTCTGGCACAATTGAGGGCGAATGACACGTCAATGCCCCTGTGCCCGTGTCCTTTTGTGAATGCCTGTGGTTTGGGAGTGGGCACACGTTTGGAGGCATTACTCAATTTTTGTGTGTGAGAGAATGACTGCAAGTGAATGTGAGGATTACACTCAGCCATAAACGTAGATCTGACCATGTCTCCGGGAGGCACAAAATATCCCATTGACAAGCCATCTCAAGGAGTAAACAAACACCTGGATCATTGCAATGGCTTACAGGGCCTGACTTTCCCTTCCCTTTCTTTCATCACCAGTCCCACTACCGCCTGGTCTCACATTCTACTTCTCCCTCCCACTGGTCTTCTTTCTACCCCTCATTCTGTATCCACCAACACCAACATCCTCAAGTGTTTGCACCTGCTTGTACCTCTCTGCAGAATGCTCTTACTCAGCGGCCCCACCACCTCCAGATCTTTTTTTTTTTTTTTTTTTTTTCTTCTTTTTGCGGTATGCGGGCCTCTCACTGTTGTGGCCTCTCCCGTTGCAGAGCACAGGCTCCGGATGCGCAGGCCCAGAGGCCATGGCTCACGGGCCCAGGCGCTCCGTGGCACGTGGGATCCTCCCAGACCGGGGCACGAACCCGTATCCCCTGCATCGGCAGGCGGACTCTCAACCACTGCGCCACCAGGGAGGCCCCACCACCTCCAGATCTTTATTCAAATGTGGCCTACCCGGAAAATCCTTTCTGAAATTGTACCTCAGGCCGCCAACACACCCCAATCCTCTTCTTCTTTGTTCTATTTTTTTTTCCTCTTTATCCCTCATTATATACTATATCGTATATATTTGTTTACTTTTTTGGCTTATTGTTCACACCCTATGCTGTGAACAGTGTAAGTTCCACATGGATAGGAATATAGCTATTTTGTTAATCTGTTGAATCCCCTACACACAGAACAGCATGCCTGGCACAAGGCAGTACTCAGTAAATATTTATTGAATGAATGGAGTCAAGTCTCTTTTGTGTTTGTGCTCAACTCTCTGGTAAAACAACTGATAGAACTAAAGGAGAAATACATATAAATCAAGAACTGTTTTTAGAGAATTAATGCACCCTTCCCAATAAGCCATGGCTTCTGGTATCACTTCCCCAACATTAGGTCCCACACTGACTCTGCAAACATCCCCTGACAATATGATGTATTTCAGAAACAATACAGTGGTTACACCCAAAAAGAGGTTATATATTTTATTACTGATCAGATTATGTCTACTCATTCCAATACCATTTATTAAAAAAACCAAGTTGTCCCACGTTGATTTGAAACACCATTCTTATCTTTGCTGATCATCTTCTGGCCTTTTTCCTCCTCTATTGATATGTTTATACACCAGTAAGACAGTTTAACAACTAGTAGGGCAAAGGTGCCTGTATATTTCTCTTTTTCAACATGCTCTTGGCAAATGCTCACACATTTATTTTTCAAAAGGGAAGTTAGGATAATTACCAATTTTTCAAAAATCCTATTGGATTTTGATTTGCTTGGGCTTTCCAGGTAGACAGTTTTATCATCCATAAATAATAGTAAATCTTATTTCTTATTTGTGTTCTTATTATATGAAGTAGTACTTCTTCCATACACAGGAATATATTGAATGTATATATATATATATATATATATATATATATATATATATGAATAAGCTCTCTTCTTACTGGATATTCAAAGATTTTTTAAAATCATAAATTGATATTAAGTTTTATCAAATATCTTTTGTTATCTAAAAAAATTATGTTTTTTTTCTTTGACTTATTAATATGACTAACACACTTCTAAAAATAAAAACTAATGTTAACAGATAATATTTTTTGAGTGGTTACTACATGTTTAGTAAGTGCATTGCAGATATTAACTCTTTTAATCTTTACAACAACTAGGTCTATTTTATACATAAGGGAACTGAGATATGGAGAGATTAAATAAGTTGATTAAAGCCATACAGCTATCAGATCCATCTCAAGATGCAAACCATTTCCTAGGCTATCTGACTCCAGAGTCTGCACTCTTAAATCACTATACTGCTACTTCATAAACTCTGCTTTGTCAGAGGATATGTACTAAAATACAGTTCTAAATTCAATTTGCTTGTGATTTATTTAGGATTTTGTACTCCCTTTGTTCTGTTTAGAATTGGGGCTATGCCAGTGTTATTAAATGAGCTGTCAAACTTTGGAACTTCTATGTTTTAGATCATGAAAACTTTCTGTGCCTTAAGCTTGATGTAACTCACCCGTGAAACTTTCTCACCGAGTTCTTTTTATAACATAGTTCTTAGCAAGGTTTTCAATTTCTGTCCTGGTTATTCAACATTACTATTGTTTTATTTTATTCTACTTATTTTTGATTTATATATATTTTTGAAAACAGTTTAATTTTAAATTTTTTGCATGTATTAGCAAATTGTACTTTTTCCTTATAATTTAAAATCTTCATATTTGAGGTTATATATATATTTTTCATTCTGGATGTAGTATATCTGTATTTTCCCTTTTCCTTATTCAAATTAACAACAATTTCTATTTTACTGAACTTTTCAAAGCACTGGCTTTAATATTTATTTTTCATTTCCACTGTCCTTCCGGTTTCTAATTCATTAATATCTTCCTGGCCCACTTAATTCCCTTATCCTACGTGATTGCTAAACACTTTGTTTAGCTGGTCTCTTTCTAGATTTCTGTGTTGAATTATTGAATTAAATTGCTTACCTTTTCTTTTTCTTGGTTAGTTGTTAACTAATTAGTTAACTATTAGTTAGTTAACTAATAGTTAACTAAGATTAGTTAACTATTTCCCTCCACCTAACTGATTAGATCCTGATCATGTTTATGATCATAGAATATCTGCAATGCACTTACTAAAATGCCTAGCAGGTAGTGACCAAGTCTCCATCATGTTTTACCTGAACTATTACAACAACCTCCCAATTGATCTCCCTGTTTCTACCCTTTTTGCTATGTAGATAATTCTAGAGTGATCTTTTAAACATATAACTCATACCGTGTCTATCCTCTGTTCAGTTCCTTCCACAGGCTCCCCACCTCCTCAGAGTAAGCCAAAGTCCTAATGGTAGCCTAGAAGGTACTACATGATCTGACCTCATATAATTTCTCTAATCTCCTTTCCTGTCAACGAATCCATTGCTTGCTCCACTCCCAGCTTCCTCAGGGTCTTTGCACTTACTATTTTCTCTGCCTAGCATGCTATTCCCTCAATGTCTGCATGATTGATTCCTTCCCTTCCTTCAGAACTCTGCTGAAACATCACCTTCTCAGAGACGGCTTTCCTTACCACTAATGCAAAAAGGCATCCCTTCTCTGATCACTCTCTATCCACCTTACTCAGCTTTATTTTTTCCAAAGAACTTATCACTATCTTAAATATTATATATTTATAGTGGTTTTTTGGTCTATTCACTTCCACTAGCATGTAACTCTATGAAGTTACATGTTTTTTTATCTATGTCCCTAAAGCACAGAAAAATTTTTAGAACACACTAGCCCTTCAATAAATATTTGTTGAGTTAATAAATAAATTATGAAACTATATAAGACTCTGATATTGATCTCTAAGTTCATCTTAACCATGTGACATGTGATATAAAGATCTCATTTTTTAAATAGTCTATAATTTTGGTCTTGATTTCCACTTTGTCTCAAAAGTTCAGAAGAGCATTTCTATTTTTAAAATAGCTTTAAAAATTATGTCAGTTATCCAGTTCCAGGTTTTTTGCACTGAGGTTACATAAAGTGATCTCCATAATTTTTTTATTTGGGAAAATTATTGAGATTTTTCTATGAGACTTATTATGTGATTCTTTCCAAAAAATATTTGTTAAATAATAGAAGAAGTATTTCCCTGAGGTAAAAATATTTATATCTCTATCCAAATCTATGGATATGAAATTAACATGATTCATGATATTATTCATATATATTATCTTTGCCTTGTGGTTGATCTTGCAAAGACTAAGAGAGGGCAATAAAGTTTCCAAATACTATTGTTTTTTCTGTGAACTACCCCTTGCATTCTAAAACTTTTCAGTTTACACAGTTTTAACTTTTTCTTACCTTTATAAATAACTTTAATAAGGTATAAATATAAAATTATATACTTTAAACTATGTTATTTCAATGAATTTTACCAAGAATATGCCATATAAACCACGTAGCAATACCATAAAAATGTATAGGATATTTACATCATCCCAGCATGTTCTTTATGCCACTTTGAAATCAATATCATCCAAATCACTATCTCACACAATCACTGATATGATTTCTATCACTGTGGATTCATTTTTCAATAGATATGTAATACATACTCTCTTTTATCTAGCTTCTTTCCCTCAGCATCATGTTTGGGAGACTGTTTTTTATTGTTGCATATATCAGTATATAACTATATGGGGGATTAATCAGGTATTAATTCCAAAGGATTGGGGAGCAAGAATTAGGTAGCATTCCAATGTATACCAAAGATGTATTGTTGGACAGATACATGTATTGTTTCTAGCTTTAGTTATTATGCATGACACACTTATGAACACTCATGTACAAGTGTTTCTATGAAGAGCTGAAACCATTTCTCTTGGATAAATAGCTAGAACTTGTATGGTAAATGTCTGTACACCTAACCTGACTATGCCAGTTTACAAATGGCTTTGTCATTTTACACTCCCAGCATAAACTTCAGTTCATTTAATTTGCTCGACACAACCTTGAAAATGATTGCTATTTTCAGCCTTTATAATTTTAGCCATTCTTATGATACTGTAACAGTGCCTTATTATAGATTTTGATTTTGATCTCCCTAATAGTGATAATTGAGTATCTTGGCCATTTGTTTATATATTCTTTTGTAAAGTTCCTGTTCCACTATTTTTCCCACTTTTAATTGGACACCTTATCTTCTTACTATGTAGTTGTAAAGATCTTAATATATTCTAGATACAAGTCCTGCTTCCTTTGGGGGCACTATTTCACTTACCTGCTCACATTTCTCTCCCTCCTGAATCACTTCTGTGGGAAACCAGATGCCATGAAATGAGGCTGTTCCAGCAGGCTATGGAGGAGTCTGTGTGTCAAGGAATGTAGGTCTCTGACCAATAGCCATGAAGAATGGAGGCCTGTCAACAACCAAATGAGTGAGTTTAGAAGTGGATTCTCTAGCTCCCTTTGAGCCTGGATATGACTGTAAGCATAGCTAAGAGCTAGAGAGCAACCTCAAGAGAGACCGACCCCAAGCCAGAACCACCCAGCTGAGCCTCTCCCAGATAGCCTACTCTCAGAAACTGTGTGATATATTGTTCTTCAGAGCTAAGTTTTGAGATAATTTGCTACACAGCAATAGATGACTAATAACCATCCAAACTATGATAACTTAACCCAGTTTTGGGATTGGATCCAGTTTTGGAAAAGCGTCTGAAAATTCCTGTAACAGTTGCTGCACATAAGTGGTTGACAGAGCTAACAAATGTCTTGCCTTTGTCTCTTGTAGGGCCCTGAGCCAAGTACTATAAATCTGGGCCTCATCTTTCCTACTCAGGCGTGCCAGGACAATGATGAGATTAATTGTTTCCATAAAGAGGGAAACTCTAGGAACTTCCTGGAGAGCTTGGCTCATGCGTAGATCTAGGAAAATTGTAAAAGTAGTTTCTTGCCTACTTAAATGTAGCCAACAGTGGCCAAGTCCTTTTTTTTTTTTTTTGCAGTACGCAGGCCTCTCACTGTTGTGACCTCTCCCATTGCAGAGCACAGGCTCCGGACGCACAGGCTGAGCGGCCATGGCTCACAGGCCCAGCCGCTCCGTGGCATGTGGGATCCTCCCAGACCGGGGCACGAACCCATGTCCCCTGCATCGGCAGGCGGACTCTCAACCACTGCGCCACCAGGGAAGCCCCCAAGTCCTATACAAAACCTTTAATGTAGACCACAAAGCTATGTATGAAGTGGCACCTGACTACTGTTACGGTCTCATTTCTCACCATGCTCTCTCCCATTCTGAACTCCAGTTATACTTTATATATATATAACTATATATATATATATAACTCTTTCAGTTTGTCAGAATCTGCATGTTCTTTCTACCACAGTGTCTTTCCACATGCTATTTCCTTGTTCCAAAGTTCCTGTATCTTCTCTGTTCGCAGTCAATTCTTACTCACTTCTTAGATCTCAGCTAAGTGTTGCTTCCTTAGAGAAACCTTTCCAGACAACTGCCCTGAGTCTAGGTTGTATTTCTTTCTTATCTGATTTCAAAGAGTGTACATACCTTTCCTTAGTTCACCATTTTGTTTTAGTTTATGAATTTATTAGTGTGAATATCTGATTACTATCTAATGCCTTAGCTAAAAGTTCCATTCACACAGGAACTGCATCCATTTTGCTCTCCCCTGTAACATTTAACATAGAATAAAGTATAGTAGGTGCTCAATAAGTGTTTGTGATATGAAGAAAAATGGCAATTAGAACCCATTTTAGCCAAAGCAATCTTAAGAAAGAAAAACAAAGATGGAGGTATCACGTGCCCTGATTTCAAACTATACTACAAAGCTATAGTAATCAAAACTGTATGGTACTGGCACAAAAACATACACATAAATCAATGGAACAGAATAGAGAGCCCAGAAATAATCCCATGCTTGTGTGATCAATTAATTTACAACAAAGGAGCTAATATACAGTGGGGGAAAAGACAATCTCTTCAATAAATGGTGTGGGAACAACTGGACAGACACATGCAAAAGAATGAAACTGGACTATTTTCTTTCACCATATACAAAATAAAATGTATTAAAGACTTAAATGTAAGATCTGAAACCATAAGACTTCTAAAAGAAATCATAGGCAGTAAGCTCCATGACATCACTCTTAGTGATGTTTTTATGGATCCATTTCCTCAGGCAAGGGAAACAGAAGCAAAAATAAACACATGGTACTACATTAAACTAAAAACCTTTGCACAGCAAAGGAAACCATCAACAAAACAAAAAGGCAAACTACTGAGTGGGAGAAGATAGTTGCAAATGATATATATCTGATGATGGGTTAATATCTAAAATACATAAAAAACTCAGCTCAGTATTAAAAAAAATCTGATTAATAAATGGGCAGAGGACCTGAACAAACATTTTTCCACAGAAGACATACAGATGGACAATAGACACATGAAAAGATGTTCAACATCACTAATAAACAGGGAAATGCAAATCAAAACCACAATGATTTATCACCTCACAATTGTCAGAATGGCTATCATTAAAAAGACAACAAAACAGGGCTTCCCTGGTGGCGCAGTGGTTGAGAGTCCGCCTACCGATGCAGAGGACACGGGTTCGTGCTCCGGTCCGGGAAGATCCCACATGCCGCGGAGCGGCTGGGCCCGTGAGCCATGGCCGCTGAGCCTGCGCGTCCGGAGCCTGTGCTCTGCAACGGGAGAGGCCACAACAGTGAGAGGCCCGCGTAAGGTAAAAAAAATAAAATAAAATATAAAAAAAAAAAAGACAACAAATAACAAGGATGTGGAGAAAAGCGAACCCTTGTGTACTGTGGAAGCTATGTAGACTGATGCAGTCACTAAGGAAAACAGTATGGTGGTTCCTCAAAAAATTAAAAATAGAACCACAATACAATCCAGCAGTTCCACTTATGGATATTTATCTGAAGTAAACAAAAACACTAATTTGAAAAGATATATGCACCCCTATGTTCATTATTTACCGCAGCCAAGATACGGAAAGAACTAAGTGGCCATCAATAGAAGAATGAATAAAGATGTGGTATATATAGACAATAGAATATAACTCAGCCGTAAAAAGAATGGAATCGTGCCATTTGTGAAAACATGGATGTACCTAGAGGGCATTATGCTAAGTGAAATAAGTCAGATGGAGAAAGCCAAATACTGTATGATTTCACTTACACATAGAATCTAAAAACAAATGAACAAACAAAACAAAACAAAAACACTCATAGATAAAGAAAACAAATGGGTGGTTGCCAGAGGGGAAGGGATGGGGAGGGTTGGGCAAATAGGTGAAGGGGATTAAGAGGTACAACTTCCAGTTATAAAATAAATAAGTCACAGGGATATAATGTACAACATAGGGAATATAGTCAATAATATTGTAATGACTTTGTATGGTGACAGATGGTTACTAGACTTATCATGGTACTCAATTAGTAATCCCTCCTATATAAATGTCAAATTGCTATGTTGTATACCTAAAACTAATATGATATTGTATGTCAACTATACTTCAATTTTTAAAAAGGTGATAATACGATTGCAAAAAAAAGGAATCCATTTTAATAAATGGTACACTCTGAGTAGCACAGGGGCTATGTTCTAATCTAATCCAGATGGAGAAAGCTTTCCTGGAATGTGCTATCACATCACATCTCTAAAAATGAACAGCATTCTGTCAGAAGAACATAGCAACCACAAAAGTAAGAAATAACAAGAGCCTGAATAAGCTCACAAGTCACTAGATCCAGGTCTAGTCAATTATTTCTTCTCTGAAAATGAGAACTATCAGTTCATCTATCTGGATATAGGAAGTTACTGAAGGTCCCGTAAAGAATGGTAGGAGCTTCAAAGCTGAATGGGAAATGAGCTTGTAAGGTGGCAGGTGAATGCCACACAGCTCTTATGACATAGCCAGATCCCTTCCCAAGCATAGCTAATGAAGACCACCTTTGTTGAAGAGCTGCCTACTTAAGCACTCGTGACTGGAATTCTGGAAATGCCAGAACACCCAACAGCCAGACCTGAGGATTTGAAAAGGAGAAAAGGTGATGCCAAGGTACAACAGGATCACTAAGCTATTTGTCCTTTGGTCTCTTGAAAGTTGGACCCAGGAATGCAAAGGCAACTCCACAGAACCCTAGAGAAATCAGAAGGTACTGTCACATACACTAGACCTGGGGAGATGTCAAGGAATGCTGGGCCTTTCTGTAAGGCAGGTATGTAATCTTGTTAGCTGGTGCTGAGCTCAGTTGATTTCCAAGGGTAATCAAATAATTCAGCCTCATTCAAACTTAAATGTTGAAGCCCTAATCCCTAAGTGATAGTGTCTGTAGATGGGTTCTTTGGGAAATAATTAGGTTTAGATGAGGTCATGAGTGTAGGCCCTCATACTGGGATTAGTACCCTTTTATAGAGACACCAGAGTTGTCTGCATTACCCTTACCCCCTCTGTGCCATGTGAGCACACAATGAGAAGGTGGCTGTCTGCAAGCCAGGATGAGAGACCTCACAAGAATCTGATCATGCTACCACCCTGATCTCCAGTTTCCAGTCTACAGAATTATAAGAAAATACATGTCTGTTGCTTAAGTTACCCAGTCTATGGTATTGTGTCATGGCAGGCCACAACTAATACAGTGGCAGCGATACAGTGATGAATAGAAGACACACAGTCTCTACTCTCATTGGAGGATGAATAGGGAAGTTCGAAACCAACCATTAGCATAAAATATGAGTAATAATCAAAGTGTACAGTGCAGCACAGGTATATGTAACAAAGATGTAGCCTTGCCAGGAACTACGGAAAGAGCTATTTTAAGAAATAAATTTTAATTTGAGATCTGAAGATTGAAAGGCACTGGGGGGACATTAAATGGCTTTCAGGCATAGAGACCAGGGGCACAGTCATAGTATCAGTGGCATGATGGAGCCTGCTCATACCAGCTCATGCAAGCCATTGTTTGCATCTCTTCCCAAATACTTTGTGTTCAGTGATATCTCATTGGTAGACTGAAAGTAAACATGTTGGGAGGATTTACACAGCAGAATTTTTAAAATGCTACAAATCAGGACTTTCTTCGCCCCTAGAGAACAACCAGTTGTTAAATATTTACCACAACAGCTGTAAAGCATGTTTAAGAAACAGGGAATAAGGTCGGAGACATAGAGTAAAAGATAGAGTGCAAAGATATGAGGATAATATTAAACTTTTAGGAATGGTGTGTGATCATCAGTATCTCAAAAAAAAACAACTCAGTTTTTATAAACAAGGGTGGGAACCACTGGGTAAGGTTTAGAGGGCCTTGTAAGCTATGGTAAGAGGTTAGTTTTTAGGTTAAGATCAAAGGGGGGTGGGGGAGAGGATTCTGGGAAGACAGCAGAGTAGGAAGATCCAGAATTAAAAGATTAAAGCCACTGCACATTCAGAGTGAATCTCCAAGGAAGTGGTAATCCTCAATGTGGTACATTTCTATTCAAGATTGCCTTTAAAATGAATGTATAACACTTGAGGACTGGTTGCCATCCTTTCAAGAAGTGTAAAGGAAAACTGGATTCACAGACTTCATAAATGTAAGTGTCACCTGAAATGACTGTCATTTCTCATAAGCATTTTTAAAGTTCCAGTTTTCTTTCCTTTTTTTTCTTTTTGTGAGCCCACATCTCCAAATCATAACATAAGATAGTGGAAAAATAAGATTCTATTTATAAATAAGCCATTCAAACAACTTTCTACAATCTTCCAGAAGTACAGGAGATAATAGTCTCCTCCCACTTCCTAAAAAGGTATAGTATTTTGACAACTCATACCAACTTTGAGACTTTGTCAAAATTGGAAAATACCTAAGACAACAGAAGACCTGTAGGGGTGTTTCACAACTAAGATAAAGAGCAAGTAGCTTAAAGGATTAACACGTTAGACTTAACTTGAAAACAACCTAAGGCAGAGTTAGGCAACAATGTCTTCAATGCATACATCCTTTCTCATTTTTGCTGCTTTCTCTTTTTCCTCTGTCCCTCTTGCACCTAATAGCAACCCTACTCGATTTATAGTAAAGAGCCCTCTTTGCAAAGTGCTACGGTTACCTCACATAGTTGTACCAGCAGTAAAACTGGTTACTCATGCCAAATTTTTATCCATTGTACCAGATCTACCTATGCCAAGATGACAGTCTTCCAGCACATTTATAATTTGCAATCTATTATGAGACTAAATTACCCTTCTCCCAAAAGAATGTTCATAGTAAATACAGAGTTCCTTTCAGTTCAAATATCTACGTATGAAAAACAATTTCCTATTCTGCATGACATCTTTTCATATAACTGGTCTAAAAACACTTCCTACTTTGTAGGCCTAATAAGTTGTTCTGTAATTAATAACTAACATTTACTTGAAGAACATTTGAGTAGCACTTAACTGTTTCGTTATTATTATTACCATTACACATATCGCGAAAACTTAAGATTCAGACAAGTAAAGGTCAAGTTTTACCTGACGAAAGAGGACTCAACCTCTCGTCTTGCGCTTTCACATCTTATTATTTCTCTAAATATTAATGATGCTTTGTACACCAGAGATCAAATATATTCAGTGGAAATCATGGAAATACACTCAATTCCTGAAGAACTGGAGGGTGGAAAATAATATCTAAGAATTACACAATTTGCTTTATCTAAGCCCAGCCTCCCTTTAGCGACATATACTATCAGGGAACTGCAGAAACCTAGAATAATTCTTGTAAAAGCTGGTTTAAATACAGATGTAAGCTCAAACCTGAAACACCGCAATTGCCAGACAGCCCTGCAGTACTTTTCCATCAAAACACAATTTGTGGTTGATCGTTAGATTAATTTTTTTCTCTGGCTAGACTGTAACTACCTAAAATTGGGCTGTGACTGCCTTCTTCACCACTTTATCCCCAGCACCTGGCAGAGCCTGGCTGGTCGTTTCCTATAAAAGAATGGATTCAAAAGGAAACAAGTGAGCCGGGTTAGTGTCAGTGTTCTGGAAACTTCTGCCTCCTCGAGGTCAGGACACCCTTCCAAACACAAGATAGCATTTTGGCCTTTCCCCTGCTAGTTCGCAGCGGCGTGGCTGCCTGCCAGTCACTCAGCTGGTCTGTGCCGCAGTTTCCTCCTCTGTAAAACAGGGAGGACCAGAGGACCTGCCCCCGGGCGCCCGCACTGCAAGGCAGGCTGCCCCACAGCCGGCGCAGTCTCCGTGTTTGCTGCGGGGACGCTCCTGGCTCCCGGCAGACAGGACGGCACTGGGACTCCGCACTGATTTTCACTCATTAGTTCATTCTCTCTTTCACGGTCATTTCCCAGAGGCCTTCACCTGCGCGCTCTCAGCCTCTCGGCAGACGCCTAGACCAGCCGTTCCCCAACGCAAACATCCAACAACCTCCTATTAATCATTAACTCGGTCCTAGAATTCGGACGCCTGGCTTTGTAGAGAAGCGGTGGGTGGAAGCTAACCTACGCACAGCGCGGCTCCGTAGGCGTAAGAGGCTGGGCGCGCTGAAGGTAAGGCCTACCACTCGTACCACGGGGCGGTCTGCGCCAGCCCCAGGCCCCACTGCGCAGGCGCGGGAGCGGCTCCTCGCGAGATTCCTTCCGAGATCCAGCTGGTGTCAGGTGGTAGGGGCTCGCGGCTGGGCGCGGCTTTCCCCCAACCCGCGGCGGCGCCGCCCAAGTACCCCGGAGGAAGGCTCGGGCCCTCCCTGCCTGAGGTAGGTCAGGCTGTACCTCATGGTACAGCAGGCTCTACTTTTTCATGTAGACATAGGGGAGCTCGGCCAAGACGGCCAGCGAGTAGATGTTGCCGGTAAATGGCAGCCCCCGAATGCCATAGTGGCGAACCCCCAGTGCAAAGAGTAGCAGGAAGAGAGTGCTGCTGAGGGCTGCCGCGAAGGCCTCAGCTCCGCGAGGTTCCCACCATGGCCCGGGGCTGGAGCTGCGAAGTCTTGCCGTATCCCATTGCCCCGGAGACCCCCAGGTCCCGTCCCACTTCCATGGCCATTGGCTGGCTGAGCGTAGGGCCCTTGGGCCTAGTTACTTCTGTTTTTTTCCAGCTCACAGTCCGCTGTCCGGAGGGTGTGCCGCCCTCTGGATCTGGGCGCAGCTCTAGGCAAACCCCAGCCTGGCTGGGTATCGAGCCTGGAGGCCTTTTCCAGGGTGTTGAGACCTGGGCCTGGAAGACATGATAGCACGGCCTCCCTCACTGGGCCAGGGGCATCCTGCGTCCCTGGCAGCCAGCCCTTTCTGTGGGTATCTTTTTAGGAACGAGGTCTGCTTATTTCAGAGTAGAAAAGTGGGGCGATTATCAGCAGTGTGGTCTTTAGCTCAGCGGGATAATCTTTAGAATCTCCATTAGAGAATTGACCCATCAATGTAAAAAGAAAGTAATCATATTACTTTACCTCTTTTACTAGTCAGATTTTTCCTTCTTATGGTATGAGGCATTTTTGTTTGTGATGCCTTAACAATTTTGATGATCGTGCAGTATTTATGCGATTAAGTGACATTACCTATCTTTTCACTCTCTGGTCTTCTAGGAAAATGGAAAAAATAGTATGAGAGGTCATTGATAAACTTAGCCCTCAATGTCTAACCAAAGGTCAGTGGAGATGGCCCAGGTAGGATATTGGCATTGCAGGTGGAGCACAGTGATGCTGAGGCACCAGGAGTGGAGTGATATCACCTACTGGATGTCTGAGGTCACCCCTGCCTGCCTTCCTCAACATCATCCCACTTGAGTTGTCTGGCTGGCCACAACTGTTTCACAGTATGGTACTTGGTTCGAGTGGCCCCCTTCCATTATTTATTTTCAAAAACGATTATTTTCCATTCCAAAAATATCCTCCCATTCACTTAAGGTAAGGAACATTTCTCCTTTGGCATTCTCCCCCTGCCTACGTTAGCAGAGGAGAGCTGTAGCCTTGACAGCAGCCTGACTCACTAACGGCACTGATGAGATGCCTCATCGCCACCTCCACTGCCCCTTGGGGACAGTGTGTGTGGGAGGTCTTCATGACTCACTAAAAGTCTCTCAGAACACAGATCCTTCCCTGTCATCATTTTCATCATTTATCGTGTTCTCTCAGCGCTCAGCAAAGAGAAATAGCTTTCTTTGTCCCCCTTCCCTGCATTTGCTCCTAGAGTGATAGAAAGCAACCAATATTATGTTTGTGGATTTTTTCAGGACAGGGAAGTTTTTGTAGAACAGGAAATGGAGGATTTCACTGTTTGATGGCAGAGATCCCAGCTTTAGTATGCCGGGCAGAATGTGAAAACCCTGTACATGGCTCTGACATTTCTGTGTGCAGACACGTAATGGTTTCAACAGGGTGGTTGTGCTCCAGTGAGAGCTCCTTTCTTGGGCTTTGGGAACCTCCCTCCAGGACGCATTCTGAGGACTCTCTGCCCCTCCTGGATGGATGGTCCCCTGGCCTGAGCCCTGGGTGCTCTCCCAACCCCCCACCCCAGCACACAATGATGCAGTCAGCACAAGGTGCCTCCTTGGCACACTTCATTATGTGCACTCACAGTTGCACTTCATGAGAACGGAAGGGAGTGAGAGTCGAGGAAGTGCCTAGCCGAGCCATACTGGAGCCTGAGGCAAAAGAAAAAAATCAACAATACTGATGTTGGCTCGTTAAAAATTTGATACCTTGTTCATCATGGATTTTTGCATTAATTTTGATTTTAAAGTGTTACATTGGAATATTATCTTGATTACTAAGTATTTCAGTGCCCCCTTATTTTGCTTCCAAGGTTAATGTCTCACATGCCTCACCAGAGTCCCAGGCCTGGGATGTAGGGAACCTAAATGATGATTTTAATGGCAAAGTGGTATGTAGGAACTGGGTTTGTGCACTTGGATTTTCCTGATGCTCCTAGGAGCCAGGTACTGAGGTGAAGCTGGTGGAGCGTGGGACCTCTGCGTGGGATTTGAGTAGCCTTATGAAAGTCTCCCTTTGACCACTACAAAAAAGTCCCCACCTTGCCCGAAGTTCAATCTTTATCATTTAATTTATTCCCCCAAACAGACTAAGTTGGAAAATGCAAACCCTGATGGCAGGAGAGTAAAGTGTTAGAAGGTTACTAAAACTGCACTTACACGTGAATGTGTTTAATTCCAGCATTTTCTTAGAGGCAGGACAGAATGGGAGGCATGATGACACTGATTTGCTGGAGTTGTTGGCATGGTCATGTTGAAGGTGGTAGGTGTGGGGACTTAAGAAAGGGATACAGAAAGAAAAAAAGAGGTTTTCAATGAGAAACTTCTTTCCCTTCACAATTTTCCAAAGGCTGCAGACAGATCACATTTCTCCCAGGAGTCATTCCTGCCATTCCTGGGGATGCTCAGCCAACCACCCTCTGCCACTGCCTCTCTTCCAGCACCCTACTGGTCCATTGTCTAATCTTGACATCTTTTGTTTCTTTTCTTGTATTTAAAGGGATTAGAAGTCTAAAGTGGATGAACACTTAGTCACCATCTTGTTGAAGACCCTCTTCCAAATGTGGTATCTGAGACTCAGTGGAAATGTAATTCTCTGTCCAAGGTCACACAAGGCAGCACCAGTGGAACCAGAAGTCTGGGCTCTGGACTTACCATATGTTTCTTCAGTCATTCATCACAGAATTATTGAACACCTACTAGACTAGATGCTGGAGATGTAATGGTGAGCAAAACCAGTCATGGTCCCCACTTTCCTGGGACTTATAGTCTACTGGGGGGATGACTATATCAATCAAATAATCACATATAGCATTACAAACGGTTAAGTTTTCTGATGTAAAGAAACAGTTCTATAAGCTTGTATAACAGGAAATGTGATAAGTGTTGGGATCAGAAATTGCTGTCTGGGTCATAGAACCAGTTTATACCCAAGGACTTATTATCCCTCTGATGTGCATGGCAAGTTTTACTGAAATACTTCTCAAGTTTCTGGTCTTATATGGGACATTGTGTTCCAAGTAGAAAGGGAAAGGAAAGTGGATGTAACAAAATCCATTCTTTAATGCCTTTAAGGACACACCCAGAAATGGGCATCCCTTTGCCCAGTCAAGTTGACACATGAGATTAACCATCACATAATATTACTGCCAGATCATTAAGTAAAATTCGCATTTGGGTACCCTGCTACCTGGATTTGTCAGCTTCTCCAAAGACAAGTGCCATCGTTCTCTCTGATAATATCCTAATATACACCAGGCTAGCAACCACTTCATTTTCTTTCTACTTTCTCTCACAATAGGTCCTTTGATAGAAAGCTTTCAGCTCTCTACTTCAAAAACTATAATCTCTGTACAATTTGGAACAGTTTAGTTAATTAGAGATCTTCAAATCCTGCCAAGATAGAGGAAGAGCCAGACTTAAAAAAAAGTGTCTTGCCTGCACATGGATTGACCCAAAAGCAGTATTTTAACCTAATTTCCTAAATACAGTTTTCCAGTAAATATTTTCCCAGGGGAAAGGAAAACTTTGAAAAAAAGGCATTTTAGCAGCATTATGCTGTGATTTATAATGAGAAATATATAGTTGGCCTTTGTCCTATTTCCAGCACAGATCTAGTAAAACCCTAGGAATTTCCTAAGCCATGAGAGTGGCAAAGGTGTCTCTTATGTTAATGCGGTGACTTTGGACTGATCCCAAAGATGCAAGCTAGTTGCCAGTAGAGGCAGCCAAGTGATTAGAGGTTGGAACTTTCAGTCCCACTCCCTGACCTCCTGGCAGGGAGAGGGGCTAAACTTGAATTTAATCACCAGTGGCCAATGATTTAATCAATCATGTCTCTGTAACAAGTGCTTCATAAAACCCCCCAGAAAGATGGGGTTCAGAGAGCTTCTGTGTTGGTGAACATGTGGGGATGCAGGGAGAGTGGCATGACTGGAGAGAGCATGGAAGCTCCATGCCCCTTCCCACATACCTTGACCCATACATCTCTTTCTTTTGGCTGTTTCTGAGTTTGTACTTTTATAATAAACTGGTAACTCTAGTAAGTAAAATGTTTCCCTGAGTTCTGTGAGCCAATCTAGCAATTAATCAAACTCCAGGAGGTCATGGGAACCTCTGATCTATAAGAAGCACAGGTGACAACCTGGACTTGTGGTTGGCGTCTGAATTGTATGTGGAAGGGTGCCATCCTGTGAGACTGAGCACTTAAACTGTAGGCTCTGATGCTATCTCCAGGTAGACAATATCAGAATTTAGTTGAATTGTAGGACACCCAGCTGGTGTTGAAGAATTGCTTGGTGGTGTAACCGCCCCCCCATTGGAATTGGTGATCAGAATTAGAGGCTTCTTTTTTTTAAATTAATTTTTATTGGAGTATATTTGATTTACAATATTGTGTTTCTGCTGTACAGCAAAGTGAATCAGCTATACATATACATATATGCACTCTTGTTTATATTCTATTCCCATATAGGTCATTACAGAGTATTGAGTAGAGTTCCTTGTGCTACACAGTAGGTTCTTGTTAGTTATCTATTTTATGTATAATAGTGTGTATATGTCAATCCCAATCTCCCAATCTATCCCTGTCCCTCCCTTTCCCCCTTGGTAACCATAAGTTTGTTTTCTACATCTGTGACTCTATTTCTGTTTTGCAAATAGGTTCATTCGTACCATTTTTTTAGATTCCACATATAAGCGATATCATATGATATTTGTCTTTGTCTGACTTACTTCGTTCGGTATGACAATCTCTAGGTCCATCCATGTCACTGCAAATGGCATTATTTCATTCTTTCTTTATGGCTGAGTAATATTCTGTTTTATATACATACCACATCTTCTTTATCCATTCCTCTGTCGATGGACATTTAGGTTGCTTCCATGTCCTGGCTATTGTAAGTAGTGCTGCAATGAACATTGGGGTACATATATCTTTTCGAATTACGGTTTTCTCCAGATATATGCCAGAATCAGAGGCTTCTTATTACTCAATTTCAGAACTTCATAATAAGCTCTCAGCTATGAATCTAGTGATAGTGTAGAACTTACACATGAATTTAAAGTAAAATTTAAACCACTCATTTTGTCTCTGTAAAGTTTTGTAAATGTGTGTATGTGTATTTCTGTGATAGTGCTATTAAATTTCCACAGAGAACAAAACAATTCTTTAAATATATATAGTTAATCCTCTTAGATAATTTCAGAATATATTATAAAATAGAACTTATATTTTATAAGTAAATTTTGAGATTTGGCCATTACTGTCCCCCCCAGAGTAATAAAAATAGTTAAGTACAAACTACAAGTAAGGTAGTTATGGAAGGAATACCTTTACTATTAAAAAAGCTCTTAAATTTGTATAGAAAATGCTTGAAACTCCAAGAAATTATTAAGCAAATGTCATGAGTAAATATATAATTCATTAAAGAGAGGTTACAGCTGGTAAATAAATACAATGAAAATGCGTAACTTCACTCATAATAATAAATGTGAGATAAAAATCTCTGAAATTCTTAACAGCTTTATTCATAAATGACAAAAAATGGACAAAGCCCAGGTGTCCATTAACAGGAGAATCAATAAATACCTGTAGTATATTCATGCTATGGAATACTACTCAGGAATGAAAAGGGAGAATAAAACCTGCTAGTACATGAAACAACAGGGATGAATCTCAAAGACATTATGCTGAGTGAAAGAATACTCATCCCAAAGACTTACATACTGTATAATTCCATTGATATGAAGTTCTGGAATTGGCTCGTGTAAACTATAATTTAAAAAACTAAAAATAGTGGTTGCCTCTGGGAAGGGGGCATGTATTGGGGGCAGGGTTTAATGGAAAGAGGCATGAAGCAACTTTATGGCATCATGATAGATGTTTGTGTTTCATAGGTGTATGTGTTTGCCAAAACTCAGCAAATGGTACACTTAAGATTTATGCATTTTATTGTATTTAAATTTTACGTTTTAAAAGTCCAGTAAAAAACATATTGAACTCTGTTTAGTGGTACACATGCTAAAGTGAGGGATGAAGAATAATGTTGAATACAACTTACTTTGAGATAAATTAAAAAAATAGGTATTGATGGATAGAGGGATGGCTAGATATCAACATATGTGTTAAAGCAAATATTGCAAAATGTTTAAGTCCAGGTATTGGGTATATGGGTATTTGCTGTACAGTTCTTTCAGTTTTTGTGTGTTTTAATCTTTTTTTCATAAATTGTTGACTAAAACAACTCTGATGTACTATTTTGCTAATTAAATGAGAAAAATAATTTAAAACATTTAAAAAATATGAACCACAAAATATTTAAAAAATAATACACAGTAATGGCCATGATGCTGTGAAACTGGTATTCTCTTGTCTCTGGGTGGGTAATTGATATAATTTTTTGGGAAAACAACTTGGCAGTTTGTATAAAAAGCCATAAAATTGGCCTACCTCAACTAAAATTCTACATATAGAAATCTACACCAAGGGAATTGACATCAATCATAGAAAATCCTGTATAAAGGAAGATGTTCATTATAACATTATTTAAATAGCAGTAAGTCAGAAACCTAACTGTTTAACAGTAAATCAGTAGAGAAGTTTGTATTTCATTGTTTCCACAGAAAATTTGAGGAGCTGGTGAGAAAATTATAGATGATGAAATAGTAAAATAGATATAGAAATAATGACTGATAAGGGAAATGAAATCATTACGTAAAATACATCTGCCCTTGAAATAGTGCATAGAGTTAAAAAGGATAGCTATGAAGACAATACAGTTTCACTGAAAATGTCTATGATACGATGTCAGGTGTAAAGTAGACAACAAATCTATATATATGCAGCATAATTCCAACTCTGTAAAGGTATTACGTGTCTGAAGCTCCTTGTAGTAGTTGCTGTCATTTACCATCTAAATGCTTTCAGACTGAGGCTTACACTGTTCCAGCTCTCTGGAGTATGGGTGGCTGATAGCTCCCAGATGAGTCACTTTCTGAGAATGGCTTTGAGACAAAAGAGGTTGCCTTGTTCAAGGTCTGGCTCCCTCCCTGGGAATAACTCTCATTGAATGTATGGTGGAGGACAGGACTAGCTATGTAATTTGCAGGGCCCAGTGAAAATGAAAATGTGGGGCCCCTTGTTCAAAAATTAAGAAAGTAACAAAAAATTAAAATTAAAAATTTTTTTAAAAATCAAAAAATTAAGAAAGTGACAAGTGTCTGTGACAGGTGATAATTAAACCGAGACATGGAGTTCTTCTGAGTGTGGGGGGCCCTGTGTGATTGCATAGGTCGTATGCCATCAAAGCTGCACTAGTCCAGGGAGGTGTAAAGGCTCAGGTTTCTTGTCTGACGGAGGTACAAGTCTGAAGTCCTGGCCCAGCTTTGGAGCTCCTTGGGGACCAGCCTTCCTTATGCAGTTCAACTTTCCTCTCTGCCCAATACCCTTTTGACACTCCCTGACAGGTGTTGATCTAGGAGTACACCCTAGTACCCTTTCTGCATGCAGATCTCCATCTCAGCTTCCCTGGGAACCTGACACAGTACATTATTGTTAAAGAAAACAAAAATAAATGGGAATAAAATCTGGGAAAAAATACAGTAATTGTTTAAAAGTAATTTTTTTCTCCTTTCTAAATTTTAGTAATATGTTTACATGACATTTGAAATCAAAACAATTTTAAATTTTAAAAATGATACTTCTAGTTATATACCCCAAATAATTGAAAGCAGGAATTCAAGCAGATATTTTGTATACCAGTGTTCACAGTGGCATTATTCACAATAGCCAAAAAGTGGAAACAACCCAAGTGTCCATCAGCAGATGAACAGATAAATGAAATGTGTATGTACACACAGTGGAATATGATTCAGTCCTTAAATTCTGTAACAGCTACAATATTGATAAATTTTGAGGACATTATGCTAAGTGAAATGTCATACACAAAATGACAAATAGTGTGTGATTCTACTGATAAGAGGTATGTATCTAGAGTAGGCAAACTGATAGAGACAGAAAGTGTAACAGAAGTTACCAGGGGCTGCAGAGAGGAAGGAATGGGGAGTTATTATTTAATGGATACAGAGTTTCCATTTGGGATGATGAACAAATTTTGAAAATGGATAGGGGTGATGGTTACTTAACATTGTGAATAAACTACGTGCCACTGAATTGTACAATTTAAAATGGTTAAAATGGTAATAAAACAAAGTTCCACTCCTGATTAGGATTTAGAAAGCAGCAAGAGTGTCACTCCAACCCTAACAATGAGAAAAAGCTGGATAATCTACAAAATCATAATTTTTTGAACCCACTGGAGAGCTGGAGTCACGAGGAAAACCAGGTGTACTGAATCAAAACTGACAAACACCTCCTACAAGAAATGGATCACATGAGCTGTTTCAACTTGGAAGAAGACGTTGTACTTGTAAAAGCTGGTAAGCAGGACTGGATTAGGTTGAGCAAGTAAGGCATTCTCCTCTAGTGCCAAATTTAAGGCAGTGACAAAAACTGAGAAAGCAAGATATGTATTGATTAATAAAATATTTCTAAAACAAAAATTAATATAAAAATCTGTGATGAACAAAATATCAGCATTTTAAATGAAGGCAGGATGGTACGTGGCATTTACATGAGCCTGCCTTGTTCACCTCACCCTATTCCTTGTCCTGTCAGATCTCATCTTTATTCAAAATTTAGATGTTTTAGACAACTAGCTGCTGGACGGTCATTGACAGGAAGACACTGGAACTCACCAAAAAAGATATCCCACATCCAAAGACAAAGGAGAAGCCAAAATGAGATGGTAGGAGGGGCACAACCACAGCAAAATCGAACCCCATAACTGCTGGGTGGGTGACTCACAAACTGGAGAACACTTATACCACAGAAGTCCACCCACTGGAGTGAAGGTTCTGAGCCCCACGTCAGGCTTCCCAACCGGGGGGTCCGGCAACAGGAGGAAGAATTCCTAGAGAATCAGACTTTGAAGCCTGGTGGGATTTGATTGCAAGACTTCGACAGGACTGGGGAAAAAAGACTCCACTCTTGGAGGGCACACACAAAGTAGTGTGCTCATCGGGACCCAGGGGAAGGAGCAGTGACCCCATAGAGACTGAACCAGACTTATCTCCTAGTGTTGGAGGGTCTCCTGTAGAGGCGGGGGGTGGCTGTGGCTCACCGTGGGGACAAGAACACTGGCAGCAGAAGTTCTGGGAAGTACTCCTTGGTGTGAGCCCTCCCAGAGTCTGCCATTAGCCCCACCAAAGAGCCCAGGTAGGCTCCGGTGTTGGGTTGCCTCAGGCCAAACAACCAACAGGGAGGAAACCCAGCCCCACCCATCAGCAGTCAAGTGGATTAAAGTTTTACTGAGCTCTGCCCACCAGAGCAACACCCAGCTCTACCCACGACCAGTCCCTCCCATCAGGAAATCTGTACAAGCCTCTTAGATAGCCTCATCCAACAGAGAACAGACAGCAGAAGCAAGAACTACCATCCTGCAGCCTGTAGAACAAAAACCACATTCACAGAGAGATAGACAAGATGAAAAGGCAGAGGGCTATGTACCAAATGAAGGAACAAGATAAAACCCAGAAAAACAACTAAATGAAGTGGAGATAGGCAACCTTCCAGAAAAAGAATTCAGAATAATGATAGTGAAGATGATCCAGGACCTCGGAAAAAGAGTGGAGGCAAAGATCGAGAAGATGCAAGAAATGTTTAACAAAGATCTAGAAGAATTAAAGAACAAACAAACAGAGATGAACAATACAATAACTGAAATGAAAACTACACTAGAAGGAATCAATAGCAGAATAACTGAGACAGAAGAATGGATAAGTGACCTGGAAGACAGAATGGTGGAATTCACTGCTGCAGAACAGAATAAAGAAAAAAGAATGAAAAGAAATGAAGACCTCAGCCTAAGAGACCTCTGGGACAACATTAAACACAACAACATTTGCATTATAGGGGTCCCAGAAGGAGAAGAGAGAGAGAAAGGACCCGAGAAAATATTTGAAGAGCTTATTGTCAAAAACTTCCTTAACATGGGAAAGGAAATAGCCACCCAAGTCCAGGAAGCACAGTGAGTCCCATAGAGGATAAACCCAAGGAGAAACACGCCGAGACACATAGTAATCAAATTGGCAAAAATTAAAGACAAAGAAAAATGATTGAAAGCAGCAAGGGAAAAATGACAACATACAAGGGAACTCCCATAAGGTTAACAGCTGATTTCTCAACAGAAACTCTACAGGCCAGAAGGGAGTGGCATGATATACTTAAAGTGATGAAAGGGAAGAACCTACAACCAAGATTACTCTAACCAGCAAGGATATCATTCAGATTCAATGGAGAAGTCAAAAGCTTTACAGACAAGCAAAAGCTAAGAGAATTCAGCACCACCAAACCAGCTCTACAACAAATGCTAAAGGAACTTCTCTAAGTGGGAAACACAAGAGAAGAAAAGGGTTTCTTTGTTTACAAAAACAAACCCAAAACAATTAAGAAAATGGTCATAGGAGCATACAAATCAAGAATTACCTTAAACGTGAATGGATTAAATGCTCCAAACAAAAGACACAGGCTTGCTGAATGGATACAAAAACAAGACCCATATATATTCTGTCTACAAGAGACCCACTTCAGACCTAGGGATACATACAGACTGAAAGTGAGGGTATGGAAAAAGATATTCCATGCAAATGGAAATTGAAACAAAGCTGGAGTAGCAATACTAAGATAAAATAGACTTTAAAATAAAGAATGCTACAAGAGACAAGGAAGGACGTTACATAATGATCAAGGGATCAATCCAAGAAGAAGATATAACAACTATAAATATATATGCACCCAACATAGGAGCACCTCAAAACATAAGGCAACTACTAACAGCTGTAAAAGAGGAAAGCGACAGTAACACAATAATAGTGGGGGACTTTAACACCTCACTTACACCAATGGACAGATCATCCAAAATGAAAATAAACAAGGAAACAGAAGCTTTAAATGACACAATCGACCAGATAGATTTAATTGATATTTATAGGACATTGCATCGAAAAACAGCATGTTACACTTGCTTCTCAAGTGCACACCTGGAACATTCTCCAGGATAGATCACATCTTGGGTCACAACTCAAGCCTCAGTAACTTTAAGAAAATTGAAATCATATCAAGCATCTTTTCTGACCACAATGCTATGAGATTAGAAATGAATTACAGGGGAAAAAACGTAAAAAACACAAACACATGATGACTAAACACTACGTTACTAAATAACCAAGAGACCACTGAAGAAATCAAAGAAAAAATAAAAAAATACCTAGAGACAAATGACAATGAAAAGATGACAATCCAAAACCTATGGGATGCAGCAAAAGCAGTTCTAAGACGGAAGTTTATAGCTATATAAGCCTACCTCAAGAAACAAGAAAAATCTCAAATAATGTAACCTTACACCTAAAGGAACTAGAGAAAGTAGAACAAACAAAACCCAAAGTTAGCAGAACGAAAGAAATCATAGAGATCAGAGCAGAAATAAATGAAATAGAAACGAAACAATAGCAAAATCAATAAAACTAAAAGCTGGTTCTTTGAGAAGATAAACAAAATTGATAAACCCTTAGCCAGAATCATCAAGAAAAAGAGGGAGAGGACTCAAATCAATAAAATTAGAAATGAAAAAGGAGAAGTTACAACAGACACCGCAGAAATACAAAGCATCCTAAGAGACCTCTACAAGCAACTCTATGCCAATAAAATGGACAACCTGGAAGAAATGGACAAATTCTTAGAAAAGTATAATCTCCCAAGACTGAACCAGGAAGAAATAGGAAATATGAGCAGACCAATCACAAGTAATGAAATTGAAAGTGTGATTAAAAATCTTCTAACAAACAAAAGTCCAAGACCAGCTGGCTTCACAGGTGAATTCTATCAAACATTTAGAGAAGAGCTAACACCCATCCTTCTCAAACTCTTCCAAAAAATTGCAGAGGAAGGAACACTCCCAAACTCATTCTATGAGGCCACCATCACTCTGATACCAAAACCAGACAAAGATACTACAAAAAAAGAAAATTACAGACCAATATCACTGATGAATATAGATGCAAAAATCCTCAACAAAATACTAGCAAACAGAATCCAACAACACATTAAAAGGATCATACACCATGATGAAGTGGGATTCATCCCAGGGATACAAGGATTCTTCAATATATGCAAATCAGTCAGTGTGATAACCATATTAACAAATTGAAGAATTAAAACCACATGAACATCTGAATAGATGCAGAAAAAGCTTTTGACAAAATTCAACACCCATATGTGATAAAAACTCTCCAGAAAGTGGGCATAGAGGAAACCTACCTCAACATAATAAAGGCCATATATGAAAAACCCACAGCAAACATCATTCTCAATGGTGAAAAACTGAAAGCATTTCCTCTAAGATCAGGAACAAGACAAGCATGTCCACTCTCACTGCTATTATTCAACATAGTTTTGGAAGTCCTAGCCACGACAATCAGAGAAGAAAAAGAAATGAATACAAATTGGAAAAGAAGTAAAACTGTCACTGTTTGCAGACGACATGATACTATACATAGAGAATCCTAAAGATGCCACCAGAAGACTACTAGAGCTAATCAATGAATTTGGTAAAGTAGCAGGATACAAAATTTATGCACAGAAATCTCTTGAATTCCTATACACTAATGATGAAAAATTTGAAAGAGAAATTAAGGAAACACTCCCATTTACCATTGCAACAAAAAGAATAAAATACCTAGGAATAAACCTACCTAGGGAGACAAAAGACCTGTATGCAGAAAATGATAAGACACTGATGAAAGAAATTAAAGATGATACCAACAGATGGAGAGATATACCATGTTCTTGGATTGGAAGAAACAATATTGTGAAAATGACTCTACTAGCCAACACAATCTACAGATTCAATGCAATCCCTATCAAATTACAAATGGCGTTTTTTACTAAACTAGAACAAAAAATATTTGTATGGAGACACAAAAGACCCCGAATAACCAAAGCAGTCTTGAGGGAGAAAAACGGAGCTGGAGGAATCAGACTCCCTGAGTTCAGACTATACTACAAAGCTACATTAATCAAGACAATATGGTACTGGCGCAAAAAGAGAAACATAGATCAATGGAACAAGATAGAAAGCCCAGAGGTAAACCCATGCACCTGTGGTCAACTAATCTATGACAAAGGAGGAAAGGATATACAATGGAGAAAAGACAGTCTCTTCAATAAGTGATGCTGGGAAAACTGGACAGCTACGTGTAAAAGAATGAAATTAGAACACTCCCTAACACCATACACAAAAATAAACTCAAAATGGATTAGAGACCTAAATGTAAGACCTGACACTATAAAACTCTTAGAGGAAAACATAGGAAGAACACTCTTTGACATAAATCACAGCAAAATCTCTTTTGATCCACATCCTAGACTAATGGAAATAAAAACAAAAATAAATGAATGAGACCTAATGAAACTTAAGAGCCTTTTCACTGCAAAGGAAACCCTAAGATGAAAAGACAACCCTCAGAATTGGAGACAATATTTGCAAACGAATCAATGAACAAAGGATTAATATCCAATATATATAAACAGCTCATGCAGGTCAATATTAAAGAAACAAACAACCCAATCCAAAAATGGGCATAAGACCGAAATAGACATTTCTCCAAAGAAGACATACAGTTGGCCAAGAAGCACATGAAAAGCTGCTCAACATCACTAAGTATTAGAGAAGTGCAAATCAAAACTACAATGAGGTATCACCTCACACCAGTTAGAATTGGTTCATCAGAACATCTACAAACAACAAATGCTGGAGAGGGTGTGGAGAAAAGGGAACCCTCTTGCACTGTTGGTGGGAATGTAAACTGATACCGCCACTATGGAGAACAGTATGGAGGTTCCTTAAAAAACTAAAAATAGAATTACCATATGATCCAGCAATCCCACTACTAGGCATATACCCAGAGAAAACCATAATTCAAAAAGACACATGCACCCCAGTGTTCATTGCAGCACCGTTTACAATAGCCAGGTCATGGAAACAACCTAAATGCCCATCGACAGGCGAATGGATAAAGAAGTTGTGGTACATATATACAATGGAATATTACTCAGCCATAAAAAGGAACGAAATTGGGTCATTTGTTGATACGTGGATGGATCTACAGAGTGTCATACAGAGTGAAGTAAGTCAGAAAGAGAAAAACAAATATCGTATATTAATGCATGTATGTGGAACGTAGAAAAATGGTACAGATGAACCGGTTTGCAGGGCAGAAATTGAGACACAGATGTAGAGAACAAACATATGGACACCAGAGGGGGAAAGCCGCGGGGGTGGGTGTGGGGGTGGGGGTGTGATGAATTGGGCGATTGGGATTGACATGTATACACTGATGTGTATAAAATTGATGACTAATACGAACCTGCTGCATTAAAAAAAAATAGAGAAAACCTAAAAAAAAAATTGAGAGTGGGTTAGGAATTGTATACGCTGTACAGTTGTTCTCACAGTGTTGTCCATAAACCACTGGGGTCCCTGAGACCCCTGCAAGGGGTCTGCAGGTCAAAACTATTTTCATTATAATAATAATGCATGGGTACAGCGTTCATTCAAAGTGTATGATAGGCCAACACATTTTAATATAACAGAGTACAAAAAGTTCATTGATTTTTTAAAAAATTTATTTTGTTTTATTTTTGGCTGCATTGGGTGTTTGTTGCTGCGCGTGGGCTTTCTCTAGTTTCAGCGAGTGGGGGCTACTCTTTGTTGCAGTGCATGGGCTTCTCATTGCGGTGGCTCTCCTTGTTGCAGAGCACGGGCTCTAGGCACGTGGGCTTCAGTAGTTGTGGTGCGCGGTCTCAGTAGTTGTGGCTCATGGGCTCCAGAGCGCAGGCTCAGTAGTTGTGGCGCACGTGTTTAGTTGCTCCATGGCATGTGTGATCCTCCCATAACGGCTCGAACCCATGTCCCCTGCATTGGCAGGCAGATTCTTACCCACTGTGGCACCAGGGAAGTCCCAGTTCATTGATATTTAGATTCAGCATTGCAGCTGACCTTTAAGAACCAACCACTTATTGAGTTTTGGTGTAGTATCAAAGGAGAATATTCATAATTACCTACAATGGTTATTAAAATACTTCTCCACTTTTAGTAGGTTCTGTTAATTAGTTCTTCTGGTATTTACTATTATAAGTTTAAGTAATAAAATTGTACTACCTGAAAAAAAATTTTAGATGTTTTATCATGGATTTTTTCACATTAATTTTTTTTTTTTTTTTTTTGTGGTACCCGGGCCTCTCACTGTTGTGGCCTCTCCCGTTGCGGAGCACAGGCTCTGGACGCGTAGGCTCAGCGGCCATGGCTCATGGGCCTAGCCACTCCGCGGCATGTGAGATCTTCCTGGACCAGGGCACGAACCCATGTCCCCTGCATCGGCAGGCGGACTCTCAACCACTGTGCCACCAGGGAAGCCCCACATTAATTTTTATCTTTATAAATATTACATTAAAATATTTACATTGGTTACTGAGATTCTTGGCACCCCTTTAAGTGTTGCACCCTATTCCTGGCTTCCCGGGACATCTCTATCTGGAAGTTGATTTTGTTCACCACATAAAACTAGGCAAGTCAATGTCCCAGTAGTTTGCTTTCTCAACTAAACACAGGTCAAATAGAAAATGCAGATGTGCTCAGGATTTACTCTTGGTTGGGGATTGTACGAGGTAGTGACAACAAAGCGTTTCCCTTTTTTTGTTGTTTCAGACTTTTTTTAATGTAAAATACACATAAAATTTATCATCTTAACCATTTTTAAGTGTATAGTTCAGTGGTATTAAATATATTCATAATTTTGTGCAAACATCACCACTATCCCCCTTCATTAGTCTTTTCATCTTGTAAAATTGAAACTCTCTACCCATTAAACACTAACTCCCCATTCCCCACTCTTTTCAGACTCTGGCAACCACTATTCTACTTTCTGGCTCTATATTTTTGACTACTCTAAGAATCTCATAAATGGAATCAAGTAGTATTTGATTTTCAGGGACTGGCTTATTTCACTTGACGTAATGTCCTTAAGGTTCATCTTCATCCATGCTGTAGCATATATCAGAATTTCCTTCCTTTTTAAGGCTGATTAATATTCCATTATATGTATATACCACATTTTGCTTATTCATTCATCATTGGACACTTGGCTTGCTTCCATGTTTTAGCTAATGTGAATAATGAACATGCGTGTACAAAAATCTACCAGATCTTTTTTTCAATTCTTTTGGGTATATACACAGTAGTAGAATTGCTAGATCATATAGTAATTCTATTTTAATTTTTGAGGAATCACCTTATTGTTTTCCACAGTGGCTTCACCATGTTACTTTCCTACCAATAGTGCATAAGATTTCCAATTTCTCCAAATCCTCAACAACACTTATTTTCTGTTTTTTTTTCATAGTTGCCTTCCTAATGGATGTGAGGTGATATCTTACTGTACTTTTGATTTGCCTTTCCCTAACAATTAGTGATGTTGAACATCTTTTCATGTGCTTTGAAGAAATGTCTATTCAAGGCCCTTGCCCATTTTTAAATCAGTTTATTTTTGTGTTGTTCAGTTTTCAGTGATCTCTACATATTCTGGATGTCAATCACTTATCAGATATATGATTTGCAGCCACTCTTTCCCATTTGGTGGGTTGCCTTTTTACTCTGTTAATATTGTCTTTTTTTTTTTTTTTTTTTTTGCGGTATGCGGGCCTCTCACTGCTGTGGCCCCTCCCACTGCGGAGCACAGGCTCCGGATGCGCAGGCCCAGCGGCCATGGCTCACGGGCCCAGCCGCTCCGCGGCATATGGGATCCCCCCAGACCGGGGCACGAACCCGCATCCCCTGCACCGGCAGGCGGACTCTCAACCACTGCGCCACCAGGGAGGCCCAATATTGTCTTTTGATGTACAAAATTTAAAAACTTTCATCCAGTCCAATTTGTCTATTTTTTCTTTTGTTGTTTGGGCTTTTGGTGTCATAACCAAGAAATCATTGCCAAATCCAATGCCATGAAGACTTTGCCCTATGTTGTCTTCTAAGAGTTTTATATTTTTAGGTCTTACATTTAGGTCTTTGATTTTTTTTGAGTTAATTTTTGTATATAGTGTCAGGTAAGGGTCCACATTCATTCTTTTGCATGTGGATATTCAGTTTCCCCAGTACCATTGATAAAAAGACAGTCTTTTCCCCACTGAATGGTCTTTGCACCCTTGTCAAAAATCATCTGATCATAGGTGTGAGGGATTATTTCTGAACTTTCTATTCTATTCAATTCATCCATATGTTTGTCTTTATAATGGTACCACTTTTTTTTTTTTTGATTACTGTAGCTTTGTGGGGAGTTTTAAAATCAGGAAATGTAGTCCTTCAGTTTTGTTCTTCTTTTTCAAGATTGCTTTGGCTATTCAGGGTCCCTTAAGATACCATATGAACTTTAGGATGGGTTTTTCATTTCTGCAAAGAACATATTGGGATTTTGATAGGGATTGCATTGAATCTGTAGATTAGTTGTGTTACTGAATAGGTTGCCTGGACTTGCCCCACAGTCCTAGCCTGGGCTGAGACCCCTTGTCTCAGGCAGGGAGGTTCTTTTTCTGCTCAGATTCCCACAGTTAATAACAAAATCAGGGTTGAGACTAGAACACCACAAGCTTTATTCAATGGCCAAAGAATGGAGAAGTAGGAACTTAGTTTGCAAATCAATTTCTCAACCCAGTTCAGGTGGAGACACCATATATATAGGAGGGTCAAAGTAAAAAGGAGGGATTTGGAAAGAATGGGAGGAATATTCGTGACTTATCTGAGAACAGGGGTGTGGTTTGAACCCAGAATGTAACACTACTTTTTGTCTTTATACTGGCTTTTCAGGTTGTTGTCATGGCAATTGTCAACTGTCATGGCACTGGCGGGTGCGTCATTCAGCATGCTAATGTATTACAATAAGCGTATAATGAGGCTCAAAGTCTACTGGACGTCAAATCTTCCACCATCTTGGGTCTAGTTTGTTCCAACCAGTTCTTGTTTTTCTCTTTGAAGCTTCCTCCTGAAACTTAGATAAGAGCAATTGGTTTCCATTCGAGGGAGGGGCAGGGGTATGATTCTGGGGCAACAGCCTTGGTAACAGTTGGGTAGTATTGACACATCGTAATAATATTAAGTCTTCTAATACATGAACATGGGCTGTGTTTCCATTTCTTTATATCATTTTCAGTTTCTTTCAGCAATGTTTTGTATTTCCATTGTACAAGTCTTTCACCTTCTTAGTTAATTCATAAATATTTTGTTCTATTGATTCTCTTATAGATAGAATTGTTTATTGTAATTACCTTTTCAGATTGTTAGTGTGTAGAAATGCAACTAGTTTTTGTGTGCAGACTTTATATACTGCTATTTTGCTGAACTCATTTATTCTAACTTTTTTTTTTTCATCTTTAGGGTGTCCTACATATACGATCATATTGAAACGGGAGGGGAGGGGGCAGGGCACAACCTTGAAAAGAATGACATAGCCATAGGACATGACAAAGACTAGTTAGAAACAACTGGGTCCAAGATGGCAGAAGATTTGACATCCAGTAGACCTTGAGCCTCATTATATGCTCATTGTAATACATTAGCATGATAAATGACACACCCACCAGCACCATGACAGTTCTGAGGCTAACCATAAAAAGCCAAAAAGTAGGCAGTGGCCCAATTCCTGGAAATCTCTGCCCCTTCCCCAAAATAATGGGAATGATCCTCCCACTCATTAGCCTATGAAATTACCCAGCCCATGAAAACTAACCACACCATATTTCAGGGCCACTCTCACTTTCTGAGATGGCCCACACTCTGTGGAGTGTGTTGCTGTCTAAATAAATCAACTTCTTACCTATCACTTTGTCTCTCAGTGAATTCTTTCTGCAATGAGACATCAAGAACCTGAGCTTCAGTGAATTCTTTCTGCAATGAGACATCAAGAACCTGAGCTTCATTAAGTCCTGAGACCAGGTGTGTGATCTCAGTTAAAAGACTGTGGGTTCAAGTCACAATCTGAGTTGCACAGTTTCAACATCATCTGTGAACAAACATAATTTTACTCCCTCCTTTCCAATTTGAATGTCTTTTCTTCTTCTTGCCTAATTGCTCTGATTAGAATTTCTAGTACAGTGTTGAATGAACGTGGTAAAAGCAGGCATCCTTGCCTTGTTCTTGACTTAGAAGGCAAGCTTTCAGTCTTTCATCATTGACTATTATTGGGCTGCACCTGACAGGCCTGCAAGCCCTGTACTTGCCCAGCCTCAAGACAGAAGAACCCGGAGTCAGCGACAGAGACATCAATGGTTTAATGGATAGGGGGAATCTTACATGTCTGAAACAAGGTCCTGGAGTGACACCCCACTGTGTGTGCCCAGACGGCAGGCAGGAAATGGTAGTAGTCTTTGCTACCTAGGAAAGAGGGAGGTTTCCAGTTATAGGGGGAATTCACTGTCAAGGTTACCAGGGAAACCAGCAGAGGGGCACACCCCTTTGATAACCTATCATAATGGAGATAGTTCTGATCTAAAGATTAGAACAGTTACTTAGCTGGTCTGGGGGCAAGTATGTAGGCATTTACTGATTAGGCTCTATAATTAAGAGGGAAAGTCAGTCAGGTGACTAGGTGAGGCAAGGACTGGTCAAGCAGGAGATGTACAGAGAGCAAGAGAACAGCCATCATGAATGCCCTGATCATACAAGTTTGATGTTTGCTGTGGGTTTTTCATATATGGCTTTTATTATGCTGAGATAGTTTCCTTCTATTCCTAGTTTGTTGAGTGTTTTCATCATGAAAGTACATTGAATTTTCTCTAATGCTTTTTCTACATTAATTGAGATGATCATGAGGGTTTTTCACCTTTTTTTCTGTTAATGTGGTGTATTACACTGACCAATTTTTGTATGTTGAACTCTCATTGCTTTCTAGTAATAAATCCCTTTTGTTATGGTGTGCAGTCCCTTTAATATGCTGAATTCAGTTTGCTGAAATTTTGCTAAGGATTTTTTCATGAATGTTCATAAAGAATATTGGTCTGTAGGTCTTTGTTGTTGCTGTTGTTTCAGTGTCTTTTCTTGACTTTGCTATCAGGGTAATGCTGGGCTCAAAATAAATGAGTAGGAAGTATTCAATTTGGCGGAAAAGTTTTTTTTTGATATTTATTTATTTATTTGGCCGCATTGGGTCTTCGTTGCAGCATGCGCGATCTTCATTGTGGCATGAGGGATCTTTCGGTATGGCACGCAGGCTTCTCTCTAGTTGTGGCACACAGACTCCAGAGTGCGTGGGCTCAGTAGTTGTGGCATGCAGGGTTAGTTGCCCCATGGCATGTGGGGTCTTAGTTCCCCGACCAGGCATCGAACCTGCATCCCCTGCAGTGAAAGGCAATTCTTAACCACTGGCCCATGAGGGAAGTCCCTGTGGAAAAGTTTGAGAAGAAATGGTATTAGTTCTGTAAATATTTGGTAGAATTCACCATGAAGTCATCAGGATCAGGGCTTTTGTTAGTCGAGAGACATTTGCTTATTGATCAGTCTCCTTGGTTACAGGTCTATTCACATTTTCTATTTCTTTATGATTTAGTTTTGGTAGCTTTTATGTTTCTAGGAATTTTTCCATTTCATTTTGGTTCTCCAATTTGTAGGCATACAGTTGTTCATAGTACTCTTATAATCCATTTTATTTCTGTAGAATCAGTAGTAATATCCTATTTTCATTTCATTTTAGTAACTTGAGCCTTCTTTTTTTAAAAAATATTTATTTATTAATTTGGCTGTGCCAGGTCTTAGTTGTGGCACACAGGATCTTTGATCTTCACTGCAACATGTGGGATCTTTTTAGTTGCAGCATGTGGGATCTTTAGTTGTGGCATGTGAACTCTTAGTTGTGGCATGTGAGATCCAGTTCCCTGACCAGGGATGGAACCCGGGCCCCCTGCATTGAGAGGGTGGAGTCTTAGCCACTGGACCACCAGGGAAGTCCCTAGCCTTCTTTTTTCCTTAGTTCATCTAGCTCCAGGTTTGTCAATTTTGTGATCTTTTCAAAGAACTAAGCTTTCAGTTTTGCCAATTTTTTCCAGTTTTTCTATTCTCTATTTCACTAGCTCTCCTCTAGTCTTTTTTTTTTTTTTTTTTTTTTTGACCACACCATGCGTGGCTTGCAGAATCTTAGTTCTCCAACCAGGGATTGAACCTGGGCCCTTGCAACCAAGTGGGGCCCTATGGGGCTCCTGGACACAGAGGCCTTTTTGCCCCCCATTTCTTGTAGGCAAGACTCTAGCCTCCATGACCTTTCCTGAGTTCCAAAGGGCTGCTAACCAAGGAAGGAGCCAAGAAACCACCTGAGGCAAGATTAAAGGGACCAGAGAAGCTCATCAAGATTAGGAGACCACCTGAGATTAAGGGAGTACAAGCCCTGCACACACCCTAATCTTATCAGCAGCCCCACCCTTGAATTATTGCTATAAAACTCCTCATCAAATCCTCCCAGGTTGGGACACATGGTTTTCGAGGGCAGGAGCGCTCTGTGTTCCCGTTTGCCTGGCAAAGCAATAAAGCTATTCTTTTCTACTTCACCCAAAACGCTGTCTCCGAGATTTGTTTCTGCACTGGTGTACAGAGGCTGAGATTTGGCATCACCCTCGGCAGTGAAATAATTGAGTCCTAACCACTGGACTGCCAGGGAATTAATTCCTTCTCTAGTCTTTATTACTTCATTCCTTCTTCTATTTGGGTTTAATTTGTTCTTTTTCTAGATCTTTAAGTTGTGATGTTAGTTGATTTAACATCTTTCTTTTAAAAAATTTTTATTTATTTATTTGGCTGCACCAGGTCTCAGTTGTGGCATGCAGTATCTTTTAGTTGTGGCATGCGGAATCTCTTAGTTGCAGCATGTGGGATTTAGTTCCCTGACCAGGGATTGAACCCAGGCCCCCTGCATTGGGAGCACAGAGTCTTAACTGCTAGACCACCAGGGAAGTCCCAACATCTTTGTTTTTTAATATAAGCATTTATAGCTGTACATTTTCCCCTTAGCACTGTTTTTGCTGCATCCCATAAGTTTTCGTATGTTGTAATTTCATTTGTCTCTAAATCTTTTCTAATTTCCCTTGTGATTTCTTCTTTCATCCAATAGTGGTTTCAGAATGTGTCGTTTAATTTTCACAAATTTTGTGAATTTTCCAGCTTTTCTTCTGTTACTGATTTCTAACTTCATCTCAATGTGGTCAGAGAAGATACTTTGTGTGATGTCTATCTTTTAAAGTATGTTAAGGAGAATGATATCATCATGGCAGAATAAGAGTTTTCTACCATCTTTCCTCCAAAGAACACTGATTTAGACAATCACCCATGGGTGAGAAGCCTTTTGTGGACGTCCAAGAGGCCAGTGGATAGGTTTGTGCACACCAATGGAGAGGGGGAAAAGAAACCTGAGATTGGATGCACTGAAGAAGATAGTGGAACAGTTTCACTTTACTCACATCACTGTTCTCCAGAGGCACAGTTCAGCACAAAGAGAACTTCCTGGCCTATGATTTCTCCCTCAGGGGAAAGTGAGAGTGTATGATTGTGTGCTTGGCTTCCCCAGCTGTGTGGGATGCTGCCAAAGAGATCCACTTCTTTCTCACCCCATGCAGAATACTGAGGCATGCCATGCAACTGGGGGGTGGGGGCGGCTGGGAGAGCAGCTGATAGGGCTAATTAGTAACATGAATGCATATGAAAATATATATCACACTGATAAAGGTACTTAGTTAAATTCAGAATACTCTAATACCATAATATGGTGGTGTATTAATCAGTTATCTCTAGTATTAAAATTAAAGGACAAAAGTATTAAAAATAACAATAGCTACAGTAATTTATTAATGGATACACAATATAAAAAGGGGTAAACTGTGACATCAAGAACAAAAAATATGAGGACAGGGGAGTAAAAAGTAATAAAGTTAATGTATATATCAGCACCCACAAACTGGAGGCTGCCCTGTGGCCCAGCCACATCACAAATCTAAACCTAAGTCAGCCTGCACTTTACAGGAAACACCTGTCAAGGATACCTAACCCCCCCCCCCCAATCACAATCCTCCAACTCAACTTTAGCTAGCTTACCTTACCCTAGAAAATAGGACCTCCTAGCCAACCGTGCATGTCTGAGTTGCCTCTTTTAATACTCTATAAAACTAATTCTTACCCAAAATCCCTTAGGAAGAGTGTTCCACTGCTTGTGAAGATTGTACACTTTCAATCCATGAATTGCTTTCACTTGAATAAAAGGCATTAAACTCATTGTTAAATTGCTTTAGTTTTGTCATTTGACAAAGGGTAAAGTCTTTGTGTGCTACAATTCTGATCACACTTCCAATTGGGGGCTCACTCCACCAAGCAATTCTCCAACACCAGCTGGGTTCAGAATTCAACTCAATTCTGACACACTGTTACCAAACTCAAGTTCGTGTGTCAGACACACAGTGAGGCCAAACAAACTGAAACATTGGAGGTTGGAACAGAGAAAGGTTTTTTTGCAGGGCCAAGCAAGGAGAATGAGTGACTCATGCTCAAAAACCCCAAACTCTCTGGTGGTTTTGAGGGAGAAGTTTTTATTAAATTTGGCAAAACTTGGGGTGATGGCTGCAAGGTGTGTGTCTTTCTTCTGATTGGTTGGTGGTGAGGTAACAGGGTGGTGCTCCAGGAACCTTGTGCTCAGCCTGAAGTTACCATCCTCCACCTGGGTGGGGGCCTTAGTTCCGGCAGAAGAACCCAAAAGATGTTATGTACATTCCTTGAGGAGGAGCCAGAACCCTGCCCCAAGGCTGCATTATTGTTTCTTTACTGCTTCTCCTTTGTTTCTGCATCCCCCTCCTTTCCCTGATTAGCAACTGTTTGAATCTGTCTTTTGGAACTCAGGGAAGGTCAAGGAGGCTAAATGAAGTCTATCTCTCACAAACAAGAAATGGAGGGACACAGAAAGAGGATTTGTACCAGGGAGGGCCCCACAGGGTTCTGCTGCTGTTTCATATCTCCCAGGTGATAGCATCAGATCTCAGATTAAGGGCTCAGTCCTACAAGACTCCCCCCATGCCTTCAGATATCAGTTGCAAGACCAGGTTGTCACCTGTGCTTCTGACTGACTGGCTATAGATTGGAGGTTCCAACAGCCTCCTCCTTGGCTTTGATTAATTTGCTAGAGCAGCTCACAGAACTCAGAGAAACATTTTTCTTAGCAGATTACTGGTTTATTGTAAAAGGATATAACTCAGGAACATCCAGATAAAAGAGATGCACAGGAGGGAATTCCTGGCAGTCCAGTGGTTAGGACTCCATGCTTTCACTGCTGAGGGCCCAGGTTCAATCCCTGGTCAGGGAACTAAGATCCTGCAAGCCGCGCAGTGCAGATTAAAAAAAAAAAGAGAGAGAGACACACACACAAAGGACAAAAGGTTATGGGGAAAGGGCATGGAGCTTCCATGCCCCCTCTGAGCACCACTGTCCCCAGATCTCCGTGTGTTCACCAACCCAGAACCTCTCTGAAGCTACCCTTTCAGATTTTATGGCAGCTTTATTGTATAGGCATAGTTGATTAAATCATTGTCAATTGGTGGTTGAGTCAACCTCCAGCTCCTCCCTCTCCCTTGAGGTCAGGGGGATGGGACTGGAAAGTACCAACCCTCTAATCACCTGTTTGTTTCTCCAGGCAACAAGCCCCCATCCTTAGATGCATTTCAAAAGTCAGTCATTAACATAACAAGAGACACCTTTCATCACAGGCAAGTCCCAGGGTTTTAGGAGCTCTGACAGAAAAGGGGACGAAGACAGTTTTTATTACAAATCACATCACATATGAATTCGAAGTTATCAGCTTAACATAGACTGTAATATCTATAAGATGTTTTGTGTAAGCCTCATGGTAACCAGAAAGGAAAAACTTAGAGTAGATACACAAAGAATGAAGAGAAGGGAATCAAAACATACCACTACAGAAAATCATCAATTCACAAAGACAGCAAGAGAGGAAGAAAGGAACAAGGGAACGACAAACGGCCAGAAAACAGTAAGATGGCATTTGTAAATCCTTACCTATCAATATTTACTTTAAGTGCACTGGATTAAACTCTCCCATTAAAAGACATAGAGTGGCATAATGGATAAGAAAATAAGAGCGAACTATACGTTGCCTACAAGACTCCTCAGTCCAGCTATAAGGACACACAGAGGCTCAACGTGAAGGGATGGAAAAAGATATTTCATGAAAATGGAAACCAACAGAGCAAGCGTAGCTACATTTATATCAGACAAAATAGACTTTAAGTTAAAAGCTGTAACAAAAATAAGATCATTATATAATGTTAATGGAGTCAACGAAACTCCAAAATGGTTACCTCAGTCAGATTCTGCCAGGGCAACTGTCTCTCTCTAGCTGGGGAGATGAATTCCCAGCACTTCCTACTCCTCCATCTAATGAAAGTCCTGTAGCAAAATGGTTTTAACTTGTTAGACCCAAACCTAATGTATCCACACAGGTTGCTCTAGCACTCACTACTCCTAGGTGTCTGGCAGCCCACTGGTCTGACAGTGTGGCTTTTACTTTGGGGATCTGAGGAAGCACTGGACCATCAGCACAGGCAGATTTCAGACTGAAGAGTCTTCTAAGAATTAAATCAGTTTTCATAGAGCTTTTTCTGGGAGCATTCGCTGAGCACCAGCCTCTGGAAAGGACCTGCCTTTCTGGGTCATATCCTGGGAGGGGCAAATAAGGTATGAAAACAGCACCACTCTGCAGTCGTCCAAGGAACAATGGCCAGCACACTGGCAGACCCCAGTGAGAACCCAATGCCTAGGTTCACTGTCCCCAGGAGCTGGGGGTGTTAGGTCCCCCTGCTTACCCAGAGCCCACTGAGTTCTCAGTCTTGACCCCACCATGGATTCTTACTTTTGCTTCCAGGCCAAGAGCCAGTGTGAGGAAACCCACACCAGGAGACTGCAGGGTGCGCTATATCATCGTACATTTGCTCAGTGCCAGGTCAAGTCATGCAAAGTGTCCACTCGAGAAAGAAGTTTTATTTGCAGTGTCTACTGAAAAAAAACACACAACCTAAAAGTTGAGAATTAAGTTTTGTTTGGTGGACTTACTGAGGACCTAAGCCTGGGAGATAGGCTCTCAGATAGCTCCGAGGAACTATTCTGAAGAGGTAAGGGTGGAGCCAGGATATACAGGAGTTTTGCAAAACAAACAAACACAAACCCTCTTCCCCCCCACCCAGGTAGCCAAACATCAAAAGATTACTGCTAATTAAAGAAAAAACAGACATCTCAAGTTAAAGAATTTAATGCTTTTCTCTGTAAGGGAAGATGCAAGAGTCTGGCTTAATGAAATCATTCCTTTGATATGCATCTTAACTATCTAGAGCCAGTATCCTGTTTTTCTCCATCCTGAATTCTCCGCAGGGTGCACCGCTGGGGGTGGCTGCAGAGGCTGATGGCTTGATGGCCGCAACATCCTTTGTTTACTGACATGGCAGGCAACGTTCTTTGTTCACAGCTGAGAATAGGTGAAGGCAAGTGTACAGTTTGATGGTCTGTGTGTAAGGACTGCATATGTTGGCATCTGTGCTCGGGTCCTCTGCCAGAATGATTCTGGGAATCATAATGAATGAGTTATGGGGAGGTGGCTGGGAGGTAGCCAGCCCCTTCTGGGGCGTGAATTCAGAATACCATGGCCCAGGTGAGGCTGGGAGCAATCAGTGAGAGTGGTTGTCCTCAGCAGAATACAGATGTTTGGTAATCTTCAGGCCTGCAGCGCATCATGCCTTCTGCTGGAGGGTGCTGGAAGATGGGCTGAAGTGCGTCAGGGTCTTTAGTCCAGGTAGGGGGCGGCAGGTGAACTAGTGTGGACTGGCCTACCCATGCAGAGGTCTGGCGCATGGTAGCTGTGCAAATGGCCTATGGAGGGGCAGCCTGTACCCTGATGGATGTATGGGAAGAACTCTGTGTGTGTGTGTGTGGTGGTGGGGTGAGGGGGCGCACATACATCAGTGGTTGTAGGCTACAGTGTATTGAAGTAGACGAACAACTTAGCACTAGGAAAGATAGTCCCAGATTTCTCAGTACTTGAGGATGCAGATGATGAGCCCTCCTGCTTCAGCCGTATCCAGCAGAAAGCCCTCTGGGTGGACTAGACCCATGGGATGGGGCTGAGGCTCTCCAAACCTGAGCAAACCCTGAAATCCCCAGACATGGGTAGCTCTTCCTGCACTTTTGATTTTGAGCTTCCATACCATCCATGTTCACAGGCAGCTTTGAACTCCAAAGTGCAGAGGAAAGAGGCCTGGAGAAGGGGGTCCACTTGCTGAGAGGGGACAGGTCTAAAATGCCTGAGCTGTGGTGGTCATTGCTCTGGCCCAGGTCCCAGGCCTTGAGGGAAGGCTGAGAAGTAGTGGTAACCCAGGATGACATGACCCAGGATTTGGCAGATGGTTCCTATGACCAAGAACAGCACCAAGAACAGCTGTGCTGAGGTGCCGGTAAACATTTCGAAAGAGGATGTTGCAAAGCCTGTTTTCTGGGCCCTTTCCAAGTAAGACGGGGATTTTTTTTTTTTTTAATGTGATTTGCTTTCAATCTGAGTTCTAGTGTATTTTTTTTAATTTTATTTATTTATGGCTGTGTTGGGTCTTCGTTTCTGTGCGAGGGCTTTCTCTAGTTGTGGCAAGCGGGGTCCACTCTTCATCGCGGTGCGCGGGCCTTTCACCATCGCGGCCTCTCTTGTTGCGGAGCACAGGCTCCAGACGCGCAGGCTCAGTAATTGTGGCTCACGGGCTTAGTTGCTCCACGGCATGTGGGATCTTCCCAGACCAGGGCTCGAACCCGTGTCCCCTGCATTGGCAGGCAGATTCTCAACCACTGCGCCACCAGAGAAGCCCGAGACGGGGATTTTTTATTCTCCTGTGGAGGTGTATTTGATGCTTGTCCTTGGGGTGTGACCTCTAGAGACTCCTTGTGTGCCTCAGAGTGGGACTGGGAGTAACCCCGACATTCACTGAGGTTCTTGCTGGCACCAAAGGGACTGACTGTAAGGGATGAAGAGCAGGGAAGAGTGTGTGGAGCGTGTGCCCCACAGTCAGGAACCAGGAATCTCACTAGGTTCTGGGTTTTCTGTGACATTCTTTGGGGAGGGCTCCTAGCAAGGATTGGTATGATAATTTCCTCTAATGGCTCTTATGATCTTCTGTCTTGATGATTATGTTTAGGAGAGAAACTTAATTGGTTAAGTGATGCAACCCAGAACATTAATTCTTTTTATGAAAGTCCCTTGGGATGGGGTCTTCTCCCCTGGACTCTCTTAACATCAGAAACCCACAGTCCTTTCTCTTTCATCCTATAAATCAATGTCACTGCCCAGAAGAGAGCCTGCAACACTGCCACTTGCATGACCCTGGCCACCTGTTGGCCAATCACTGAGCAGTTGGGGTGGGGAGGGTGAACAGCAACTTTGTGCCCACCAATATCGACTCCAAGGTCTTCAGCTGGCACTGCAGGGGCCTTCAGACTTGAGTGGTTAGACACCTCAGGAAGAAGTGACTTGTCTAATGGTCATGGAGAAGAGACAGGTTAAATCAGGGTAGAGGCCCATATTCTGAGCCCACTAGGTGTGAGGAGATGGGCAAGTCTGACTTTCCTCTATGATTCTGAATTCATCCATCTAAGACATTTCAATGAAGCTAATTTAAAACATAGATCATTTAAAAAATAATTGCAGTCATTCAAGTTGTGCGACATGATCCTTGATTACACGTTCATCCTTTTCTTCTAGGTCATGGTGAAACTGAACTTGCCACTTCTTTTGATTTATAAGGAAAGTATTGTAAATTAGAAAACTTTCGTGGAAAATATGCACATTACACTCTTTTTGATACTGAAAAGTATCTTTTTGCTCCAAAGCAGTATGCAAAATAAGCTCATTCCAGTTCTTTCCATGCATCCACCCATTTTTAAAATAAACTTTTTATTTTGGAATAATTTGAGATTCACAGCAAAGTTACAAAGATAGTACAGAGAGTTCCTGTGTACTTTTCACCCCCTTTTGCCTAGTTTTGCATCTTACATAACCAGGTTACATTAGTCAAAACTAAGATATTAAGGTTGGTATGTCACTATTAACTAAACTCTAGACATTTTTCAAATTTCACCAGTTTTTTTACTAATGTCCTTTTTCTGTCCCAAGATGCAATCCAGGATACCACATTACATTTTGTCGTCATGTTTCCTTAGTCTCCTCTGGTCTGTGAGTTTCTTTCTTCCTCTCTCCCTCCCTCTTTCTTTCCTCCCTCCCTCCCTCCTTCCTTTCTTTTTTTCTTTCTTTCTTTTTCTTTCTTTCTTTCTTTCTTCCTTCCTTCCTTCCTTCCTTCCTTCCTTCCTTCCTTTTCTTTCTTTCTTTTTATTAAATTGCCAATCATTTGCTTCAGTTTTGATTGGCTTTTAAGTCTATGTGTTATTTTTTTAAATCACTTTTTATTGGAGTATAGTTGGTTTACAGTGTTGTGGACAGGTTTTTCTTTTTTTTTTAGGCATTTATTTTCATTTCGTCTTTTTTAAGTGACCTTGAGAATTTTGGAAAATTCTTTTTTTTTTTTTTAATGAATTTTTTTTTTATTTTACAAATTTAATCAGTTATACATATACATATGTTCCCATATCCCCTCCCTTTTGTGTCTCCCTCCCACCCTCCCTATCCCACCCCTCCAGGCGGTCACAAAGAACCGAGCTGATCTCCCTGTGCTATGCGGCTGCTTCCCACTAGCTATCTACCTTACGTTTGGTAGTGTATATATGTCCATGCCGCTCTTTCACTTTGTCACAGCTTACCCTTCCCCCTCCCCATATCCTCAAGTCCATGCTCTAGTAGGTCTGTGTCTTTATTCCTGTCTTACCCCTATGTTCTTCATGACATTTTTTTTTCTTAAATTCCATATATATGTGTCAGCATACAGTATTTGTCTTTCTCTTTCTGACTTACTTCACTCTGTATGACAGACTCTAGGTCCATCCACCTCATTACAAATAGCTCAATTTCATTTCTTTTTATGGCTGAGTAATATTCCATTGTATATATGTGCCACATCTTCTTTACCCATTCATCCGATGATGGACACTTAGGTTGTTTCCATCTCCGGGCTATTGTAAATAGGGCTGCTATGAACATTTTGGTACATGTCTCTTTTTGAATTATGGTTTTCTCAGGGTATATGCCCAGTAGTGGGATTGCTGGGTCATATGGTAGTTCTATTTGTAGTTTTTTAAGGAACCTCCATACCGTTCTCCATAGTGGCTGTACCAATTCACATTCCCACCAGCAGTGCAAGAGTGTTCCCTTTTTTCCACACCCTCTCCAGCATTTATTGTTTCTAGATTTTTTGATGATGGCCATTCTGACTGGTGTGAGATGATATCTCATTGTAGTTTTGATTTGCATTTCTCTAATGAGTAAAGATGTTGAGCATCCTTTCATGTGTTTGTTGGCAGTCTGTATATCTTCTGTGGAGAAATGTCTATTTAGGTCTTCTGCCCATTTTTGGATTGGGTTGTTTGTTTTTTTGCTATTGAGCTGCATGAGCTGCTTATAAATTTTGGAGATTAATCCTTTGTCAGTTGCTTCATTTGCAAATATTTTCTCCCATTCTGAGGGTTGTCTTTTCGTCTTGTTTATGGTTTCCTTTGCTGTGCAAAAGCTTTGAAGTTTCATTAGGTCCCATGTGTTTATTTTTGTCTTTATTTCCATTTCTCTTGGAGGTGGGTCAAAAAGGATCTTGCTGTGATTTATGTCATAGAGTGTTCTGCCTATGTTTTCCTCTAGGAGTTTGATAGTGTCTGGCCTTACATTTAGGTCTTTAATCCATTTTGAGCTTATTTTTGTGTATGGTGTTAGGGAGTGATCTAATCTCATACTTTTACATGTCCCTGTCCAGTTTTCCCAGCACCACTTATTGAAGAGACTGTCCTTTCTCCACTGTACATTCCTGCCTCCTTTATCAAAGATAAGGTGACCATATGTCCGTGGGTTTATCTCTGGGCTTTCTATCCTGTTCCATTGATCTATCTTTCTGTTTTTGTGCCAGTACTATACTGTCTTGATTACTGTAGCTTTGTAGTATAGTCTGAAGTCAGGGAGCCTGATTCCTCCAGCTCCATTTTTCGTTCTCAAGATTGCTTTGGCTATTCGGGGTCTTTTGTGTTTCCATACAAATTGTGAAATTTTTTGTTCTAGTTCTGTGAAAAATGCCATTGGTAGTTTGATAGGGATTGCATTGAATCTGTAGATTGCTTTGGGTAGTAGAGTCATTTTCACAATGTTGATTCTTCCAATCCAAGAACATGGTACATCTCTCCATCTATTTGTATCATCTTTAATTTCTTTCATCAGTGTCTTATAATTTTCTGCATACAGGTCTTTTGTCTCCTTAGGTAGGTTTATTCCTAGATATTTTATTGTTTTTGTTGCAATGGTAAATGGGAGTGTTTCCTTGATTTCACTTTCAGATTTTTCATCATTAGTATATAGGAATGCCAGAGATTTCTGTGCATTAATTTTGTATCCTGCAACTTTACCAAATTCATTGATTAGCTCTAGTAGTTTTCTGGTAGCATCTTTAGGATTCTCTATGTATAGTATCATGTCATCTGCAAACAGTGACAGCTTTACTTCTTCTTTTCCCATTTGGATTCCTTTTATTTCCTTTTCTTCTCTGATTGCTGTGGCTAAAACTTCCAAAACTATGTTGAATAAGAGTGGTGAGAGTGGGGAACCTTGTCTTGTTCCTGATCTTAGTGGAAATGGTTTCAGTTTTTCACCATTGAGGACGATGCTGGCTGTGGGTTTGTCATATATGGCCTTTATTATGTTGAGGAAAGTTCCCTCTATGCCTACTTTCTGCAGGGTTTTTATCATAAATGGGTGTTGAATTTTGTCAAAAGCTTTCTCTGCATCTATTGAGATGATCATATGGTTTTTCTCCTTCAACTTGTTAATATGGTGTATCACATTGATTGATTTGCGTATATTGAAGAATCCTTGCATTCCTGGAATAAACCCCACTTGATCATGGTGTATGATCCTTTTAATGTGCTGTTGGATTCTGTTTGCTAGTATTTTGTTGAGGATTTTTGCATCTATGTTCATCAGTGATATTGGCCTGTAGTTTTCTTTCTTTGTGACATCCTTGTCTGGTTTTGGTATCAAGGTGATGGTGGCCTCATAGAATGAGTTTGGGAGTGTTCCTCCCTCTGCTATATTTTGGAAGAGTTTGAGAAGGATAGGTGTTAGCTCTTCTCTAAATGCTTGATAGAATTCCCCTGTGAAGCCATCTGGTCCTGGGCTTTTGTTTGTTGGAAGATTTTTTATCACAGTTTCAATTTCAGTGCTTGTGATTGGTCTGTTCATATTTTGTATTTCTTCCTGATTCAGTCTTGGCAGGTTGTGCATTTCTAAGAATTTTTCCATTTCTTCCAGGTTGTCCATTTTATTGGCATAGAGTTGCTTATAGTAATCTCTCATGATCTTTTGTATTTCTGCAGTGTCAGTTGTTACTTCTCCTTTTTCATTTCTAATTCTATTGATTTGAGTCTTCTCCCTTTTTTTCTTGATGAGTCTGGCTAATGGTTTGTCTATTATGTTTATCTTCTCAAATAACCAGCTTTTAGTTTTATTGATCTTTGCTATCGTTTCCTTCATTTCTTTTTCATTTATTTCTGATCTGATTTTTATGATTTCTTTCCTTCTGCTAACTTTGGGATGTTTTTGTTCTTCTTTCTCTAATTGCTTTAGGTTCAAGGTTAGGTTGTTTATTCGAGATGTTTCCTGTTTCTTAAGGTGGGATTGTATTGCCATAAACTTCCCTCTTAGAACTGCTTTTGCTGCATCCCATAGGTTTTGGGTCATCGTGTCTCCATTGTCATTTGTTTCTAGGTATTTTTTAATTTCCTCTTTGATTTCTTCAGTGATCACTTCGTTATTAAGTAGTGTATTGTTTAGCCTCCATGTGTTTGTATGTTTTACAGCTCTTTTCCTGTAATTGATATCTAGTCTCATAGCATTGTGGTCGGAAAAGATACTTGATACAATTTCAATTTTCTTAAATTTACCAAGGCTTGATTTGTGACCCAAGATATGATCTATCCTGGAGAATGTTCCATGAGCACTTGAGAAAAATGTGTATTCTGTTGTTTTTGGATGGAATGTCCTATAAATATCAATTAAGTCCATCTTGTTTAATGTATCATTTAAAGCTTGTGTTTCCTTATTTATTTTCATTTTGGATGACCTGTCCATTGGTGAAAGTGGGGTGTTAAAGTCCCCTACTATGATTGTGTTACTTGCGATTTCTTCTTTTATGGCTGTTAATATTTCCCTTATGTATTGGGGTGCTCCTATGTTTGGTGCATAAATATTTACAATTGTTATATCTTCTTCTTGGATCGATCCCTTGATCATTATGTAGTGTCCTTCTTTGTCTCTTCTAGTAGTCTTTATTTTAAAGTCTATTTTGTCTGATATGAGAATTGCTAATCCAGCTTTCTTTTGGTTTCCATTTGCATGGAATATCTTTTTCCATCCCCTTACTTTCAGTCTGTATGTGTCTCTAGGTCTGAAGTGGGTCTCTTGTAGACAGCATATATATGGGTCTTGTTTTTGTATCCATTCAGCCAGTCTGTGTCTTTTGGTGGGAGCATTTAGTCCATTTACATTTAAGGTAATTATTGATATGTATGTTCCTATTCCCATTTTCTTAATTGTTTTGGGTTCGTTATTGTAGTTCTTTTCCTTCTGTTGTGTTTCTTGCCTAGAGAAGTTCCTTTAGCATTTGTTGTAAAGCTGGTTTGGTGGTGCTGAACTCTCTCAGCTTTTGCTTGTCTGTAAAGGTTTTAATTTCTCCATCAAATCTGAATGAGATCCTTGATGGGTAGAGTAATCTTGGTTGCAGGTTTTTCTCCTTCATCACTTTAAGTATGTCCTGCCACTCCCTTCTGGCTTGTAGAGTTTCTGCTGAGAGATCAGCTGTTATCCTGATGGGGATTCCCTTGTGTGTTATTTGTTGTTTTTGCCTTGCAGCTTTTAATATGATTTCTTTGTGTTTAGTTTTTGACAGTTTGATTACTATGTGTCTTGGTGTATTTCTCCTTGGATTTATTCTGTATGGGACTCTCTGTGCCTCCTGGACTTGATTAACTATTTCCTTTCCCATATTAGGGAAGTTTTCAACTATAATCTCTTCAAATATTTTCTCAGTCCCTTTCTTTTTCTCTTCTTCTTCTGGAACCCCTATAATTCGAATGTTGGTGCGTTTAATGTTGTCCCAGAGGTCTCTGAGACTGTCCTCTGTTCTTTTCATTCTTTTTTCTTTATTTTGCTCTGCAGCAGTTATTTCCACTATTTTATCTTCCACCTCACTTATCCGTTCTTCTGCCTCAGTTATTCTGCTATTGATCCCATCTAGAGTATTTTTTATTTCATGTATTGTGTTTTTAATCGATGCTTGATTCATCTTTAGTTCTTCTAGGTCCTTGTTAACTGTTTCTTGCATTTTGTCTATTCTATTTCCAAGATTTTGGATCATCTTTACCATCATTATTCTGAATTCTTTTTCAGGTAGACTGCCTATTACCTCTTCATTTGTTAGGTCTGGTGGGTTTTTATCTTGCTCCTTCTCCTGCTGTGTGTTTTTCTGTCTTCTCATTTTGCTTATGTTACTGTGTTTGGGGTCTCCTTTTTGCAGGCTGCAGGTTCGTAGTTCCCGTTGTTTTTGGTGTCTGTCCCCAGTGGCTAAGGTTGGTTTAGTGGGTTGTGTAGGCTTCTTGGTGGAGGGGACTACTGCCTGTGTTCTGGTGGATGAGGCTGGATCTTGTCTTTCTGGTGGGCAGGTCCACGTCTGGTGGTGTGTTTTGGGGTGTCTGCGGACTTTTTATGATTTTAGGCCACCTCTCTGCTAATGGGTGGCGTTGTGTTCCTGTCTTGCTAGTTGTTTGGCATAGGGTGTCCAGCACTGTAGCTTGCTGGTCGTTGAGTGAAGCTGGGTGCTGGTGTTGAGATGGAGATCTCTGGAAGATTTTCGCCGTTTGATATTATGTGGAGCTGGGAGGTCTCTTGTGGACCAGTGTCCTGAAGTTGGCTCTCCCACCTCAGAGGCACAGCACTGACTCCTGGCTCCTCAATTTGGGATGATTTGTTGTCTATTCATGTATTCCACAGATGCAGGGTATATCAAGTTGATTGTGGAGCTTTAATCCGCTGATTCTGAGGCTGCTGGGAGAGGTTTCCCTTTCTCTTCTTTGTTCTCACAGCTCCTGGGTCTCAGCTTTGGATTTGGCCCTGCCTCTGCGTGTAGGTCGCCGGAGGGCGTCTGTTCTTCGCTCAGACAGGACAGGGTTAAAGGAGCAGCCTCTTCGGGGGCTCTGGCTCACTCAGGCCCGGCGGGAGGGAGGGGCACGGAGTGCGGGGCGAGCCTGCAGCGGCAGAGGTCGGCGTGACGTTGCACCAGCCCGAGGCGCGCCGTGCGTTCTCTCAGGGAAGCCGCCCCTGGATCCCGGGACCCTGGCAGTGGCAGGCTGCACAGGCTCCCGGAAGGGCGGTGTGGACAGTGACCTGCGCTCGCACACAGGCTTCTTGGCGGCGGCAGCAGCAGCCCCAGCGTCCCACGCCCGTCTCTGGGCTCCGCGCTTTCAGCCGCGACTCGCGCCCGTCTCTGGAGCTCCTTTACGCGGCGCTCTTAATCCCCTTTCCTCACGCACCATGAAACCAAGAGGGAAGAAAAAGTCTCCTGCCTCTTCGGCAGCTCCAGAGTTTTCCCGGACTCCCTCCCGGCTAGCTGTGGCACATTAGCCCCCTTCAGGCTGAGTTCTCGCCGCCAGCCCCAGTCTTCTCGCTGCGCTCTGACCGAAGCCCGAGCCTCAGCTCCAGCGCCGCCCGCCCCGGTGGGGGAGCAGACAAGCCTCTCGGGCTGGTGAGTGCCGCTCGGCACCGCTCCTCTGTGTGGGAATCTCTCCGCTTTGCCCTACCCAGGTATGTGGGGAGTTTCTTGCCTTTTGGGGGGTCTGGGGTCTTCTGCCAGCGTTCAGTAGGTGTTCTGTAGGAGTTGTTCCACGTGTAGCTGTATTTCTGGTGTATCTGTCGAGAATTTTGGAGAATTCTAGTTGATATTTTGTAGAATGCCTCTAAATATGGATTTGTATAATGCTTTCCTCATGTTTATATTGGAGCTTTAGGATTTGGGGAAGAATATCACAGAAGTGAAGTGTTGTTCTCATCAAATCAGGGTATGTACGATCAACATGAGCTATCACTAGTACGTTAACCTTGATTACTTCATCCCAGTAGTGTCTCTCAGGTCTCTCCACCGTAAAGTTACTGTTTTTCGCTTTCCATATTGTGTTCTTCAGAAGTCCAGCTCACACAAAAGGAGGGATGTTATGCTCCATCTCCTAGAGGGGGCAGTTATTGAGCAGAACACTGTGTACCAGTGACCAATCCCAGGGCAAAACTCCAACTACAAAGAATAGCGAAGATCATCACAATGCCAGCCACCAGGAATAAAAGTCCAGACACTTCTGCCCACTGCAGCTGCGTATCAGAGTCACCAAGGAAAACACAACGCAGTCAAGCACTGGACAGAACAACGCTTTACTCACAGAGAGAAGAGACCAAACAAGATCAGCTCCAATACTGTACGTTGGTCCCTCATGGCTGGTTGGTGCCCCCATCTGACTCAGGGCAACTGGCCTACTTGTACCCTTCTCCTGCCACAGAAGAAGGATTCCTCCCCACCTCCCCTATGGAGTCTGAAATACTGAAAACTGGAGGTGTTGGCTATTGCTATACATGCTTAAGCAGAACAAAGAAACACTCATTGAGTCTGAGATCGGGAGAAATATTCTCACACAGACAATAAGCCTGGCACGGCTGTGAGGGCTCTTTATCTCTTGTTAAGGAGGTGTTCCAGGCCCAAGGCCCACTCTTAGTGGCCCAGTGTGGGTGGATGGATTGGATGCATGAGACTTCCTTTCCCAACAGTAGTATTTAGATATATTGTTTGGAATTCTTCTGTAAGAAATATTTGTCTCTTTTCTCTATTTATTAAATCATTTATTATTTATGTCAGTATGAACTCATTTACTTTATAATTTAGGTTATAATACAATATTATATCACTTATATTGTTGCTCAAATTATTCCAGCTTTGGCCATTGTGAGCTCCTTCAGTTGGGCTTCTGTGTCCTTTTGACAAGCCTCTATTTTTCAAGTATTTCCTTACTGTCTGGCATTACAATATACTCCAGGTTTATGTTACTTATTTTCCCTGTCCCAGCCCTAGATTTGGTCCTTTCTGGAAGGAGCCTTGGTTTCTATTATTGAATAATGGTATATACTCATCATATGGTGTTTTTCATTTATTTTGCTAATGTAGGGAATTACATTGAATTTTAATTAATTAATTAATTAATTAATTTATTTATTTATTTCTGGCTGCTCTGGATCTTCCTTGCTGTGTGTCGGCTTTCTCTAGTTGCGACGAGCGGGGGCTAGTCTTTATTGTGGTGCTTAGGCTTCTCATTATGGTGGCTTCTCTTGTTGCTGAGCACGGGCTCTCGGCATGTGGGCTTCAGTAGTTGTGGTGCACGGGCTCAGTAGCTGTGTCCCGCGGGCTGTAAAGCACAGGCTCAGTAGTGGCGCACGGGCTTAGTTGCTCCGCGGCATGTGGGATCTTCCCAGACCAGGGATCAAACCTGTGTCCCCTGCATTGTCAGGTGGATTCTTAACCACCACGCCACCAGAGAAGTTGCCACATTGAATTTTGAATGTAAAACCAACCTTGTGTTCCTGGTATAAATACCATCTGGTCATAATTATTATTATTTTTTCCATATTGATTGTTTTTATTTTCATTTTTTGTTTGTTTAGGATTACTGTGTCTACATTCAAGAGATATATTTGCCTGTATTTTGCTTTCCTTGTAATGTCCTTACGTGTTTTGGTGGAATTATACCAGGTTCATTAAATGAGTTGGGAAATGTTCATTTTTTTCCTCTGATATAATTTTTCTTTGGTGATATTTCTTCCTTCTTGGAGTAGGAGGGGTTTAAATTATATATTCAAGTTTTTTACCAGATATAGCGCTATTCAGATTTTTCATTTTTTCATGTAAATTTTGGTAACTTGTCTTTTTCAAGGAATTTATTTTATCTAAATTATCAAAATTACTTGCATAAAATTATTCATAATATCTTCTTATTATCTTTTTTTTTTTTTTTTTTTTTTTTTTTTTTTTTTTTTTTTGCTGTACGCGGGCCTCTCACTGCTGTGGCCTCTCCCGTTGCGGAGCACAGGCTCCGGACACACAGGCCCCGCGGCCATGGCTCGCGGGCCCAGCCGCTCCGTGGCATGTGGGATCCTCCGGGATCGGGGCACGAACCCGTGTCCCCTGCATCGGCAGGCGGACTCTCAACCACTGCGCCACCAGGGAGGCCCTTATTATCTTTTAATATATGTAGGATCTCTAGTGATGTTCCCCTTTTTATTACTATTATTAGATATCTTGCTCAGTGTTGCTAGGGGCTTGTAATTATATTAATCTCAAAGAATCAACTTTCGGCTTTTTGATTTTCTCTATTTTCTATCTGCTTTCTATTTCATTACTTTCTATTCTTTTTTTTTTTTTTGCAGTACGCGGGCCTCTCACTGTGGTGGCCTCTCCCGTTGCGGAGCACAGGCTCCGGACGCGCAGGCTCAGCAGCCATGGCTCACGGGCCCAGCCGCTCCGCGGCATGTGGGATCTTCCTGGACTGGGGCACGAACCCGTGTCCCCGGCATCAGCAGGCGGACTCTCAACCACTGCGCCACCAGGGAAGCCCATTACTTTCTATTCTTATCTTTATTATTTTGTTTTTCTTCTTTCTTTGTGTTTAATTTATGTTCTTTTTTTTCTAGCTTCTTGAGATGGAAGCTAAGGAGACATTCTCAATCTTTCATTTTTTAAAATATATATATCTACGACTTCCCTGGTGGTCCAGTGGTTAAGACTCCACGCTTCCACTGCAAGGGGCGCAGGCTTGATCCCTGGTCAAGGAACTAAGATCCCACATGCTGCACGGCATGGCCAAAAAAAAAAAAAAAAAGATATATATATATATATATATATATATATATAGAGAGAGAGAGAGAGAGAGAGAGAGACAGAGAGAGAGACAGAGATAGAGAGAGAGACAGAGAGAGATAGAGACAGAGAGACAGAGAGAGACAGAGACAGAGAGACAGAAACAGAGACAGAGTGTTTTAATTTTTTTCCATAATCGATTTCAGCTCTAGTCCCCAAATTTTGCTATGCCATATTTTTATTTTCCATTCAAAATATTTTCAATTTTTCATTATGATTTCTTTTTTGATGCATGGGTTATTTACAAATGCATTGCTTAATTTCCAAATATTTAGGTATTTTCTAATTATTTTTCTTTTTTTAATATTGGGAAGGCTTTTAATTAATTTATTTTTACTTTCTTAAAAATCAAAGTATAGTTGATTTACAATGTTGTATTAATTTCTGCTGTATAGCAACGTAATTCAGTTATACATATATATACATTCTTTTTTATATTCTTTTCCATTATGGCTTATCATGGGATATTGAATATAGTTCCCTGTACTATACAGTAGGACCTGTTGTTTATCCATTCTATATGTAATAGTTTGCATCTGCTAACCACAGCCTCCCACACCATCCTTCCCCCAACCCTCTCCCCCTTGGCAACCACATGTCTGTTCTGTATGTCTGTGACTCTGTTTCTGTTTTGTAGGTAGGTTCATTTGTGCCATATTTTAGATTTCACATGTAAGTGTTATCATATGGTATCTGTCTTTCTCTTTCTGACTTAGTATGATAATCTCTAGGTCCATCCATGTTGCTGTAAATGGCATTATTTCATTCTTTTTTATGGCTGAGTAGTATTCCATGTGTATATGTACCACATCTTCTTTATCCATTCATCTGTTAATGGACATTTAGGTTGTTTCCAGGTCTTGGGTAGTGTGATTAGTGCTGCTATGAACATAGGGGTGCATGTACCTTTTTGAATTACACTATTAGTAAATTTAAGATTTAGGATTTTTTTCTTCGTGTTGAATTTACCTATTTTAAGATCTTGAAATATCCTCTATCACTAGTAGTACTTCTTACCTTAAAGTTTGCTTATATTAATATTGCCACATAAATGCATTGTGGTTAGTGTTTTCATGGCATATCTTTTCCCATTCTTTTACTTTCACATTTATAAATAGTATATAGTTAGGTCTTATTTTTTTAGACAGTCCTACAATCTTTGTCTTTAATTGGAATATTTAGTCCATTTACATAGTATAATTTCTGATGTAGTTTGTCTTGTCTTCTCTTTATTTTGCTTTTGTCTCATCTGATCTTTCTTTTCCTTTTTTTCTTGTTTTGTTTGGTATTAACCAAATTTGTTTGTTTCTTCCTCCCTCCCTCCCCTCCCTTCCCCTTTCCTTCCTTTCTTTATTCTATTTAACTCTTCTAATAGTTTTTTCTTAAAAATCAACTTTATTGATGTATAATTTATATAAAAGTAAATGCATTCATTTTACAATTTGACAAGTTTTGACAAATATAACCACCACTACGATCAAGATATAGATTACTTTCTTAGCCTTAAATGTATTCTCTTGCAGTTAATCCCCAGAACTGTCAATCATTGATCTACTTTCTTTCTGTATAGTTTTGTTTTGCCAGTTTTAGTATTTTACATAAATGGAATCATACAAGATGTACTCTTTTGTGTCTTGTTTCTTTTACTCAGCATAATTTTTTTTAGACTCATCAGGTTTGTTGTGTGTATTACAGTTCATTCTTTGAAGGCTAGGAATCTTTCGTAGCAGTGAATGAGAGTGCCTGTTCTGCTCAGCCTAGACAACAGAGCATGCTGTCAAGCTTTGAAATTTTGCTCATCTGATAGGTGAATAATGTTCTCTCAATAGATTTGAATTTGTAACTTTTTCCCTTGTTATGAGTCATGCTAGGAACCTTTCATCTGTTAAGGTCCATTTGCATTTCTTTCTCTGAGAATTGTCTATTTCAGCCCATTCTTCTCGAACATTGTTGGTTTTCTTCTTTATTTTTATTTATTTTTGAAAAAAATTTTTATTGGAGTATAGTTGATTTACAATGTTGTGTTAGTTTCAGGTGTACAGCAAAGTGAATCAGTTATACATATACATATAACCATTCCTTTTTTTTTAAGATTCTTTTTCCATATAGGCCATTACAGAGTATTGAGTAGAGTTCCCTGTGCTATACAGTAGGTTCTTATTAGTTATCTATTTTATATAGTAGTGTGTATGTGTCAATCCCAGTCTCACAATTTATCCCTCTCCCTCCCCTGATAACCATAAGTTTGTTTTCTACATCCGTGACTCTACTTCTGTTTTGTAAATAAGTTCATTTGTACCCTTTTTTTAGATTCCACATATAAGTGATATCATATGATATTTGTCTTTCTGTGTCTGACTTACTTCACTCAGTATGACAATCTCTAGGTCCATCCATGTTGCTGCAAATGGTATTATTTTGTTTTTTATGGCTGAGTAATATTCCATTGTATATGTACCACATCTTCTTTATCCATTCCTCTGTCGATGGATGTTTAGGTTGCTTCCATGTCTTGGCTATTGTAAATAGTGCTGCAGTGAACATTGGGGTGCATGTGTCTTTTCAAATTATCTTTTTTTCCAGATATATGCCCAGGAATGGGATTGCTGGGTCATATAGTAGTTCTATTTTTAGTTTCTTAAGGAACCTCCATACCATTCTCCATAGTGGCTGTACCAATTTACATTCCCACCAACAGTGTAGGAGTGTTCCCTTTTCTCCACACCCTCTCCAGCATTTATTGTTTGTAGAGTTTTTTGATGATGACCATTCTGACTGGTGTGAGGTGATACCTCATTGTAGTTTTGATTTGCATTTCTCTAATAATTAGTGATGTTGAACATCTTTTCATGTGCTTTTTGGCCATCTGTATGTCTTCTTTGGAGAAATGTCTATTTAGATCTTCTTCCCATTTTTTGATTGGGTTGTTTTTTTTGATATTGAGCTGCATGAACTGTGTGTATATTTTGGAGATTAATCCCTTGTCATGTTGCTTTGTTTGCAAATATATTCTCCCATTCTGAGGGCTGTCTTTTTGTTTTGTGTATGGTTTCCTTTGCTGTGCAAAAGCTTTTAAGTTTAATTAGGTCCCATTTGTTTACTTTTGTTTTTATTTTCATTACCCTAGGAGGTAGATCAAAATTCTTTATTTTTAGACACTCTTTATTAAGGATATCAACCCTATATCTGTGATGTAAGTTATAAACTTTTCCCTAGTTTTCTGTTTTTTTAAACCTTGCTTTCATGGTTTTTTTTCTTCATGCAAAAGTTTTATTTATATGCGATTCGATAGCTCAGTCTTTTCTCATTGTTTCTGAATTTTTAGTCATAGTAAGGAAAGTTTTTTCTACTTGCAGTTGTAGAGGAATTCTCCTCAGCTTTCCTCTACTAGTTCTATGGTGTTGTCAATTCTATTTAGACATTTGATTAATTTGGAGTTTATGGTGTGAGAAATGGATCCAACTTTATTTTTTCTATTAAGCTATCCACTTATCTCAATACCACGTTTAAAAAACCTATCTTTTATCTACATATTTGAATTATTGCTTTTGTCACACAAATTACCATATGCTATTGGGTCTGTTTTTGTCTTTTCTATATCATTAGACTGTCTGACTCTCTGTGCACCAATACTATACTTACTATTTTAGAGGCTTTTAAATATGTTTTTATATTTGATAGGGCCAGCCCCCACTTTGTTCTTTTTTAGGGTTTTTCTGGGTTTTGTTATTTCTTGGTTCTACTAAATTAGCTTTATAATGAACTTGTCTAGCTTGTAAAAAATATATGCTGATATTTTAATTGGAAATTTATAAATTAATTTAGGGAAAACTGACATAGATTTAATGTTAAGTCTTTCAACTCAAGAAAGAAGGGAAATTTCCATTTGTTCAAACCTATGTTGTGACTTATTAGGCTGTGGCTATTTCTTGTTCTAAGTATTTTCTTTTTCTTTTTCTTCTTTCTCTCTTTGTTTCTCTTTTCTCTATATTTCTTTTTTTTTTCTTCCTATTTTAGATGGATTTTTCTCATCCATTATCTCTTAACTACCTTTTGTTTAAACTACTATAGGGATTATTGATTTTGTACACTGACTTTACAATTAATTTGTTATTTTATTAAAGCATAGTCCTTTTGTTCTTTTGGATTTCCAGACACTTAATTTTATTATCTGCAAATAGAGATAGGTTTATCTCTTTCTTTACAATTCTTAATCCTCTAATTGCTTCATTTTGTATAGTTGAATTGGTCATAACTTCTAATATGTTGTGTTAAATTTACACTTTTATTTGAATTGATATAGATACTTCATGCTATAATTTGACTCTGGTAACTTCAATAGCTGTACCCCATGGATTCTGAAATGTTGTTTTCACTAATGTTCTTTTAAAAAAAAATTCTCTAATTGTATCTGTATTTGTGCTTTAATCCAAGGGTTGTTTGATAGCATAATTTAAAACTTTCTAGCTGAAAGAGGCTTTAAAACTTTTTGTTATTGAATATCTATTTTTTAATGCATTTCTCTTGTTCTTTGAATTCTAATTATTTTATTACAGTATGCCTTGATGGCAATCATTGTGGGTTGATTTTCCAGAGTATACAGTGTATCTTTTCAATATGTAACTTTGAGTTATCTTTTATTTTGGAATGGTTTTCTTCAGTGATTGTTTTTTAGTATTCTGGTGTGTTCAGTTGCTTTGGTTTTCTTCTTTGGAGATTTACACACACACACACATACACACTAACAGTTTGCTAATGTTCTGTGTCACTTTCTGTTAAATCTGTTTTGGTTTTTTATTTGGCTGTGCCATGTGGCTTAGTTCCCTACCAGGGAATTGAACCCAGCCCCTTGGCAGTGAAAGCACAGAGTCCTAACCACTGGAGCGCCAGAGCATTCCCTTAAATCCTTTGTAATTAAAAATATCCCTCCTTTCCATTTATTCACCAATGTATTACTTCTAGTTTAGTCTTCATTTCTAAAGATACATATATTTTAATTTCTAACACATTCCTTGTTTTTGTAAGTTCCATTTTCAAATCTTTTCTTTTCTCCGATAATATTATTTCTGGGTTATTTTGATTCTAATTTAAGTTGTTCTTTTAAACTTCTATTATTAATTCCTTTTAGCTTGTTTGTTTAAAATAGTAGCATACAGTTTTTCTTTATTTTGTGGCCATGTTGTTCTGGCTTGTTTTCACTGCTTGAAAGAATGTTATTCTGATCCTAATTTTCCTTTTTTTCCTGATAATAATTTTGAGTGGGTTTGACTACTTTTCTTTTCTATTGCTTATATTATATTTCAACGAGATGAGTTTGCCTGTGCTAGAAGGGAGGATGGTCAGTGTAGATTTCCTGGCTTAAGGATTTTAGAGCTCCCTCTTCTGTCACTTATTTGAATTGTTAAAAAATACAGTGCTTTGTGAGAGGGGCTGTCTCAGTTCCCCTTTCTTTTCCTGTGCCCCTATTGTTCCTGCTCAGTATGGGGGCTCTGTCCTAGAAGTGAGACTTGAGCCTGGCATCCAGGTCACCCCAGCACTCTCTGATTTAACGAGGTCCCCTTGCACTCACCTGCAACTGTAGCCTACAAAGTACCTCCTAGGTTGGAATGATGTTCTCTAGGAGATATATCTGCAATGCATATAAAGACAAAGGATTTCTGGTAATATCCAAATCATATGTAATCAATAAGGAAAAGAAAGCTACCCCTAATGTGCAGAGGTTAAAAACAGGTAATCTATAGAGGAGGAAACCTGAATGTCAAATAAATATATGAAAAGGTGCTTCATCTCACTGATAATTGGAAATGCTAATTAAATATGAAAATAGTTTTATCTGATTCAGCACTAAAGACATTACAATAAATTAACATAATGGTTACAAAAAAAAGAGTAAAATATTGGTTTCTGTTGAACAGCCATCACCTTGTAATTGTTCTGAAAAAGGAAGCCAGAAAAGAAATCTGATTAGAAGAGATTTTACTGCTCTCTTTCTGGCCTTTGCTTACACTGTTTCCACATTTCAGAATATATTCTCTATCCACCTCTTTATCTTGCTCATTCTCATGTTAATTGTCATCTCTTTCGGGAAATACCTGACTCCCCTTAGACTAGGATAGATGCCCTACTTTGTGGGTCCTTGGCATTTTATTCTTTCTCCACGATAGCATTTTCTAAACATTACTGTGATGATCAGTTTTATGTATCACCTTGGCTAGGCTATAGTATCCCATTAATCAATCAGACACTAATCTAGGTGTTGCTATGAAGATGTTTTATAGATGTGAACAACATCTATAATCAGTTGACTTTATGTAAAGGAAATTATTCTCCATAATCTGAATGGGTTTGATTCAAATAGTTTAAAAACTTTGAGGGCAGTACTGAAGTTTCCCTGAGAAATAAGAAATTCTACCTGTGAGCTGCAGCATCACCTCCTGCTGAGAATTCCCAGACTTCCCTTCCTTATGGCCTGTCCACTGGATTTTGGACTTTCCTAGCCAGCCCATGCAACCGTGTAAGTCAGTTCCTTGCAATAAATCTCTCTCCCTTTCTCTCTCTCTCTTCCTCTCTCCCTCCCTCCCTCTCCCCCCACCCCCGCCTCTCTCTCTCTCTATATATATGATATTTGGGCTCTTTCTCTGGTAGAACTCTGCCTGATAAAATTACTCTACCAGGGACTTCCCTTGGTGGTGCACTGGTTAAGACTCCACGCTCCCAATGCAGGGGGCCCAGGTTCAATCCCTGGTCCAGGAACTAGATCCCACATGCATGCTGCAACTAAGAGTTCACATGCCACAACTAAGGAGCCGGTGAGCCACAACTAAGGAGGCTGCCTGCCGCAACTAAGGCACCCATGTGTTGCAACTAAGGCGTCTATGTGCCACAACTAAGAAGCCGGCAAGCCACAACTAAGGAGGCTGCCTGCTGCAACTAAGACCCAACACAACCAAATAAATAAATAAATAAATAAATACATGTTAAAAAAAAAAGAAAGGAGGTGAGCATTTGCTTCCTGAAAAAAAAATTACTATACCAGATTATATAATTATCTGTTTTCTTTTACATCAGACCATAAACACCATTAAAGCAGGTATGGTGTCTGTCATGTTAACCTTTGTATTTCTAGTGCCTAGGATATAGTATATGTTCAAAAAGGCTGTTAAATGAACAAATGAATTTCCTATTGAGATTGAAGCATATAAGAGGCCCAATGTGCAAATCCTTAATACAGCTGTGGGGAACCCTGCTTAGTGCACTGTAGGATTGGAGAAATGGAGAAAGAAGGATCTAAAAGCCTTCTAGATGCTTGTAGGAAGTTCTGATAAATGCCAAATAGTAATAGTTCACTCCTTGGAGAAATCATTCTTTTGGTAAGTCACTGGAGTATCCATCCAGTTTTCAAAGCTGTACCAAACATTGATTCCATGAGGCAGTCATTTCTGTACTAAAAAGGAGAGTTCAACCAAATACTACTGGTATAGTTTAGTGGCAAAGAACTTTAATATTTAAAGAAAATGTAAATATTAATATATCAAGTAACCCTAAATCGTATACTCTAGGAGGCTTATCCATTTTCATTTCCAACAAAAACATCAAAAATAGAGTTTCATCTTATTTGGCATAAAAGATATTACAATAACCTAATATGATAATTGCTAAAGAATGAATCAGAATCTTGGCTTCTATTAAAGAACAGACATTACCTTTTATGTATTTTTTTTTAAAAAGCCAGAAAAAAACCTGATAACAAGAGAGAACGACATCAAAACTTTTTTAAAAATTAAAAGGTTAAGATTAAAGGTTAAAACAAACAAAAAAAAAACCCCAAAACATGAATAGTGCCCTAAGCCTGTTTTCCAAAAGAGGTCTGAAGGCTTATTACATCAGCTACATCTGATGTGGCACATCGTATTCCCAGGCCCCACTTTCGGCCAACTGAATCTTGAGTCTCCTTGGGTCAGGTCTGAGTATTGAGTAGTTACTAAGCTCCCCAGGTGATTCTGATGCACAGACAGTCTTGTTAAGTAATTCTAAACTATCAGAGTCTTCACAAAAGATCTTTCCTTTTCTTCATCTCACAGGTCAAGTTCAGCTTCCTGCAAGAACTTTTCTGTGGTCTCTCTTACCCACTAGCAAGATTTCTGTGGTTCCTTCTATCTACTAACTTCTTATTTTAATATGGCATTTAATCATATTACATTATAGAACCATGAAATTGAGCTGGAAAAGAATGGAGAAGCAACACAATATTTTAGTTCTCCTCACATTGTCTCTTTATATCCTGTTTTGTTCTATTAGTTCAGTCTCTCAGACAGAACAACAGACAACCATGACTAAAGATTTTCCTACCAATAAGCCCGATGTAACAAAACTTTTGACCCAATGCTTTAGAATTAATTAATTAACTGTAAGAACCTAGGCTTATTACAATGACCTAGGTTCATTCCCAGCTGCGCCACTAATATGATTTTAGAGAAGGTGCTTCACCTTTTCACATATAGACTTCCTTATCAGTCAAGTGAAGATACAATATCTTAATAATAATGATTATTATCTTTATCATTATGCTAAATAGAGGGAAATGGAAAAACAAAATAGTTTCTCATCAATTAAAAAAAATTGGTGATCATGCAACTACCAGAGTTTTTAGTCATAGTTGGGACTAGTATGAATATTACATATCCAGAAAGGAAACAAACTGATGGTTCCAGTAAAACAGTTTTTCAGAATCACAGGAAAAGGGAAAACAATAAAACCTAGGTGTCCTTGTTCCAAAAATAAACATAATATTTTGAACTATTTCTCACCTCCTGCTGTGTGGCCTGGTTCCTAACAGGCTGCGGACTGGTACCGGTCCACTGCCCGGGGGTTGGGGACCCCTGCTATACAGGCACTAAAAAGAAGATAAAAATCTAAATGTATTGACCTAATTTTAAGTGAAAAATGAAAATTACAAAATTGTGTATAGGATGATCCTATTTGTGTTAAAATATGTACTAGATGCTTCACATAGTTGTACGAGGAGAAACATTTCTGGAAGGAGAAATTAACAAGAAACTGTTAACAATGACAACTGGGGTATGGGATTGTGAAACTGAATTGGGAAATAGGAACTTTTGTTTCCTCTTCCACATTCTCTGTACTTTTAAATCTCTTAGTTTGAGTTTGGGTTTTATAATAAAAGTACTTTCAAATGCATAAAAACAATAGAATTTTGCTAACAGTATCAGAATTAGTTTTCAAGTTTTCTTTAAAATGATTTCTTCCCTGAGGGGCATGTGTAGGTGTTCAAAGCGCATTTGTCCTCCCTCAGTGATCATACCAGTGCACGACAGCTGTCACTCATGGAGCCACTGACTCAGACTTTAACGCATTGAGAATAGCCAGTCATGGCTTTCCTCTGATATAGTTAAAACTCTTTAAGAAAAAGTAAGCAATTTGACCAAGGTCAATTCCACCAGAAGACTCTGAAGAACTGTAAACACAGGAATGAAACAGCTTTAGCTTTTAATTTGCCCAGAATAATGTTAAGTGTTCCCAAAACCATTATGATTACTCACCTCATTTTTCAACTTGCTTCAAAAATAAAATACATTAGCATAGAAACTGGGAGAACTACATATATTAATTAGAGGGAGCCGTGTTAGTGATAACCCCATAGTCATTTACTTTACTGACATTACACAGTTCTCATACAAGTTCACAGGTGTATTGCTCAGACTAAGAATAAAAATAATTTGATTATCTAAACACACGTCAGCTAGGGGTTAGGTTAGGTGGCCAGCATGCAGGTAGGTGATAAGAAAAGTCAACAATAGAGAATGAAATTTGCCTCATATTTTCTGCGACTCAGATGAAAATAACAAAGATAATTAGGAATTTAATGTTATCAAACCAGCATCTCAGTATAGATTTGATGTTTTCATGTTATTACACAGTGTTTCTTGATAGGAAAGTTTTGATTTGAAAATGTGACTGATCACTCAGAAAAACTTTCATAAAAAATAAAACAAAGCATATTAACAATAATTCCAAATGTTAATCAATAAAATATATAGAAAGAAAGCCATAGTCCTCAATGAGCTTGTATTAACTCCTAAGAGACTGAATTTACAGTGCACCCACGCCTCCTGCTTCATCCTCTGAGCTCCCAGAGAATGCATTCATTTGGTTGAGAAATCTGTGTTGAAGTCCTCTGTGCCACACATATTGCCTAACATTAAGGACAGAGTGGTGAAGGATGTCATTCTTCCCTGTGAACTTTGGCTCATGTCATCAGTGTAGGTCATATCACAGTATATTATGGCTCGTTGTGATTATGCCTTAAGGAAGCACTCATGTCCTATTCATGTTTGTTCACTGTGTTTAGCTCAGTAATCAAGTTTAATTGCTGCAAAAAGTTTAAATGGTTAATTCCCCCCACACAGCAAAATATAGTTATGGGAATAAAGAGAAAAATGAGAGTAGATGAAAAACAATTAATATTGTTAGACTAAAGAAGGTATTAAAATTTCTGATTGCCTATCATGTGGCAAACATCATTCCAGGGAATTTGTATGTGTACCCTTGTTTATTTCTCACCCCAGTTTTGTGGGGCAGGAAGAAAACTAACCTTACTAAGCCTTACAGAGGTTAATGCTTCACTCCCTTCCTACCTATACTCCCCACTGCAGCCAGGTGACCCATGTCTGGTCACACATTGGCTTAGCAGCCTTCCATGGCTCTTCACTGCACTTGGAAAAATGCCCCAAACCCTCAAGTGACTTGGAAGGAGCTATGGGACCTGGTGTTTTCCCAAGTCTCCAGCCTCATTTCTTGCCTTTCTTTCTCCTGCTCTTTTCTCTCTTGGTAAAATGCATTTCCTTCTGTTCCTTAAGCACACACCGTGCCCTTTTTCATCCTGGCCTTCCCACAGGCTGTTCTCAAATGCAGAATGCTTTTCCTTCCTCTCTCCTCAATGAATATTGAATGAGTGAATGAATTAATGAATCAAGGGATATTGAAGAGAACGTAGAATCCTGTTCAGTGGAAAGATTAAGAGTAGATAAAAGGATTATGGAATTAATCACAAAACTATGATAATAGAGTTCTTTGAGGTTTAAGCTGATCAAAAGATGTAGTACATCTAGCACCCAGATCTTGGTTTCTTCTCTTCACTAGTTCCTGCTCTTCCTTCAAGCCTCCGTGTTAGTGCCACACTCTCTAGGATGCTTCTGTGACCACCAAGGTGGTTAAATACCTCCCTATATGCCCTATAGCTCCATACATTTCACTTCTGTGGTGCTTATCACACCAGACTGAAGCTGCTTAAAAGCAGGGCTGTGACTTCCTTGTTTGCTTCTCTATTCTCAGCACACAGCTGGTGTGCACACAGCTGTGGTGTGTTGTAAACACCACGTAGTGGTTACTCTATCTATATTAATTGATTTGAATTAACACAGAATTACTCTAGGACATGTAGTTGGTTAGCGTTTCTCATTGGTTTTGGTGTTTTATTCTTTTGGTCATTAGTTTAGTTTATATAGAATTATCGTATAGTTGGATATTTTATATATTCCCTACCCACTCTCAGATTGAGTACAGGGACTTCCCTGGTGGTCTAGTGGTTAAGACTCCACGCTCCCAATGTAGGGGGCCCGGGTTCGATCCTTGGTCAGGGAACTAGATCCGCATGCCGCAACAAAGATCCCGTGTGCTGCAACTAAGACCCGGCACAGCCAAATAAATAAATAAATATTTTTTAAAAATTGAGTACAAAAAAAATAAAAAATAAAAATAAATTAAAAATTGAGTACAACTGGTGAGAGATTGGGGCTACTCTCAAATATAAAATATTATCTACTCAATAATAGAATTAAAACATAGCTATCCCAATTCTTTTTTTTATACATCTTTATTGGAGTATAATTGCTTTATAATGGTGTGTTAGTTTCTGCTGTATAACAAAGTGAATCAGTTATACATATGTTCCCATATCTCTTCCCTCTTGCATCTCCCTCTCTCCCACCCTCCCTATCCCACCCCTCTACGTGGTCACAAAGCACCGAGCTGATCTCCCTGTGCTATGCGGCTACTTCCCACTAGCTAGGTAGTGTATATATGTCCATGCCACTCTCTCACTTTGTCACAGCTTACCCTTCCCCCGCCCCATATCCTCAAGTCCATTCTCTAGTAGGTCTGTGTCTTTATTCTTGTCTTACCCCTAGGTTCTTCATGACATTTTTTTTTCTTAAATTCCATATATATGTGTCAGCATATGGTATTTGTCTTTCTCTTTCTGACTTACTTCACTGTGTATGAGAGACTCTAGGTCCATCCACCTCATTACAGATAGCTCAATTTTGTTTCTTTTAATGGCTGAGTAATATTCCATTGTATATATGTGCCACATCTTCTTTATACATTCATCTGATGATGGACACTTAGGTTCTTTCCATCTCCTGGCTATTGTAAATAGTGCTGCAATGAACATTTTGGTACATGACTCTTTTTGAACTATGGTTTTCTCAGGGTATATGCCCAGTAGTGGGATTGCTGGGTCATATGGTAGTTCTATTTGTAGTTTTTTAAGGAACCTCCATACTGTTCTCCATAGTGGCTATACCAATTCACATTCCCACCAGCAGTGCAAGAGTGTTCCCTTTTCTCCACACCCTCTCCAGCATTTATTGTTTCTAGATTTTTTGATGATGGCCATTCTGGTGTCAGATGATATCTCATTGTAGTTTTGATTTGCCTTTCTCTAATGATTAATGATGTTGAGCATTCTTTCATGTGTTTGTTGGCAGTCTGTATATCTTCTTTGGAGAAATGTCTATTTAGGTCTTCTGCCCATTTTTGGATTGGGTTGCTTGTTTTTTTGTTATTGAGCTGCATGAGCTGCTTGTAAATTTTGGAGATTAATCCTTTGTCAGTTGCTTCATTTGCAAATATTTTCTCCCATTCTGAGGGTTGTCTTTTGGTCTTGTTTATAGTTTCCTTTGCTGTGCAAAAGCTTTGAAGTTTCATTAGGTCCCATTTGTTTATTTTTGTTTTTATTTCCATTTCTCTAGGAGGTGGGTCAAAAAGGATCTTGCTGTGTTCTGCGAGAGTTCTGCCTATGTTTTCCTCTAAGAGTTTTATGGTGTCTGGCATTACATTTAGTTCTTTAATCCATTTTGAGTTTACTTTTGTTTAGGGTGTTAGGGAGTGTTCTAATTTCATTCTTTTACATGTAGCTGTCCAGTTTTCCCAGCACCACTTGTTGAAGAGGCTGTCTTTTCTCCATTGTATATTCTTGCCTCCTTTATCAAAGATAAGGTGACCATATGTGCGTGGGCTTACCTCTGGGCTTTCTATCCTGTTCCATTGATCTATATTTCTGTTTTTCTGCTAGTACCATACTGTCTTGATTACTGTAGCTTTGTAGTATAGTCTGAAGTCTGAGAGTCTGATTCCTCCAGCTCCGTTTTTCTTTCTCAAGATTGCTTTGGCTATTTGGGGTCTTCTGTGTTTCCATAAAAATTGTGGAATTTTTGGTTCTAGTTCTGTGAAAAATGCCAGTGGTCATTTGATAGGGATTGCATTGAATCTGTAGATTGCATTGGGTAGTATAGTCATTTTCACAATATTGATTCTTCCAATCCAAGAACATGGTATATCTCTCCATCTATTTGTATCATCTTTAATTTCTTTCATCAGTGTCTTATAATTTTCTGCATACAGGTCTTTTGTCTCCTTAGGTAGGTTTATTCCTAGGTATTTTATTCTTTTTGTTGCAGTGGTAAATAGGAGTGTTTTCTTAATTTCACTTTCAGATTTTTCATCATTAGTGTATAGGAATGCAAGGGATTTCTGTGCATTAATTTTGTATACTGCTACTTTACCAAATTCATTTGATTAGCTCTAGTAGTTTTCTGGTAGCATCTTTAGGATTCTCTATGTATAGTATCATGTCATCTGCAAGCAGTGATAGCTTTACTTCTTCTTTTCCGGTTTGGATTCTTTTTATTTCCTTTTCTTCTCTGATTGTTGTGGCTAACACTTCCAAAACTGTGTTCAATAATAGTTGTGGGAGTGAGCAACCTTGTTTTGTTCCTGATCTTAGTGGAAATGCTTTCAGTGTTTCACCATTGAGGATGATGTTGGCTGTGGGTTTGTCATATATGGCCTTTATTATGTTGAGGAAAGTTCCCTCTATGCCTACTTTCTGCAGGGTTTTTATCATAAATGGGTGTTGAATTTTGTCAAAAGCTTTCTCTGCATTTATTGAGATGACCATATGGTTTTTCTCCTTCAGTTTGTTAATATGGTGTATCACATTGATTGATTTGCATATATTGAAGAATCCATGCATTCCTGGAATAAACCCCAGTTGATCATGGTGTATGATCCTTTTAATGTGCTGTTGGATTCTGTTTGCTAGTATTTTGTTGAGGATATTTTCATCTGTGTTCATCAGTGATATTGGCCTGTAGTTTTCTTTCTTTGTGACATCCTTGTCTGGTTTTGGTATCAAGGTGATGATGGCCTCGTAGAATGAGTTTGGGAGTGTTCCTCCCTCTGCTATATTTTGGAAGAGTTTGAGAAGGATAGGTGTTAGCTCTTCTCTAAATGTTTGATAGAATTCGCCTGTGAAGCCATCTGGTCCTGGGCTTTTGTTTGTTGGAAGATTTTTACTCACAGTTTCAATTTCAGTGCTTATGATTGGTCTGTTCATATTTTCTATTTCTTCCTGATTCAGTCTTGGCAGGTTGTGCATTTCTAAGAATTTGTCCATTTCTTCCAGGTTGTCCATTTTATTGGCCTAGAGTTGCTTGTAGTAATCTCTCATGATCTTTTGTATTTCTGCAGTGTCAGTTGTTACTTCTCCTTTTTCATTTCTAATTCTATTGATTTGAGTCTTCTCCCATTTTTTCTTGATGAGTCTGGCTAATGGTTTATCAATTTTGTTTATCTTCTCAAAGAACCAGCTTTTCATTTTATTGATCTTTGCTATCGTTTCCTTCATTTCTTTTTCATTTATTTCTGATCTGATCTTTATGATTTCTTTCCTTCTGCTAACTTCGGGGTTTTTTTGTTCTTCTTTCTCTAATTGCTTTAGGTGCAAGATTAGGTTGTTTATTCGAGATGTTTCCTGTTTCTTAAGGTAGGATTGTATTGCTATAAACTTCCCTCTTAGAACTGCTTTTGCTGCATCCCATAGGTTTTGGGTCGTCGTGTCTCCATTGTCATTTGTTTCTAGGTATTTTTTGATTTCTTCAGTGATCACTTCGTTATTAAGTAGTGTATTGTTAGCCTCCATGTGTTTGTGTTTTTTACAGATCTTTTCCTGTAACTGATATCTAGTCTCATAGCGTTGTGGTCGGAAAAGATACCTGATACAATTTCAATTTTCTTAAATTTACCAAGGCTTGATTTGTGACCCAAGATCTGATCTATCCTGGAGAATATTCCATGAGCACCTGAGAAAAATGTGTATTCTGTTGTTTTTGGATGGAATGTCCTATAAATATCAATTAAGTCCATCTGTTTAATGTATCATTTAAAGCTTGTGTTTCCTTATTTATTTTCATTTTGGATGATCTGTCCATTGGTGAAAGTGGGGTGTTAAAGTCCCCTACTATGAATGTGTTACTGTCGATTTCCCCTTTTATGGCTGTTAGTATTTCCCTTATGTATTGAGGTGCTCCTATATTGGGTGCATAAACACTTACAATTGTTACATCTTTTTCTTGGATCGATCCCTTGATCATTATGTAGTGTCCTTCTTTGTCTCTTCTAATAGTCTTTATTTTAAAGTCTATTTTGTCTGATATGAGAATTGCTAATCCAGCTTTCTTTTGGTTTCCATTTACATGGAATATCTTTTTCCATCCCCTCACTTTCAGTCTGTATGTGTCTCTAGGTCTGAAGTGGGTCTCTTGTAGACAGCATATATATGGGTCTTGTTTTTGTATCCATTCATCCAGTCTGTGTCTTTTGGTTGGAGCATTTAATCCATTTACATTTAAGGTAATTATCGATATGTATGTTCCTATTCCCATTTTCTTAATTATTTTGGGTTTGTTATTGTAGGTCTTTTCCTTCTCTTGTGTTTCTTGCCTAGAGAAGATCCTTTAGCATTTGTTGTAAAGCTGGTTTGGTGGTGCTAAACTCTCTCAGCTTTTGCTTGTCTGTAAAGGTTTTAATTTTTCCATCTAATCTGAATGAGATCCTTGCTGGGTAGAGTAATCTTGGTTGTAGGTTTTTCTCCTTCATCACTTTAAATATGTCCTGCCAGCCCCTTCTGGCTTGTAGAGTTTCTGCTGAGAGATCAGCTGTTAACCTTATGGGGATTCCCTTGTGTGTTATTTGTTGTTTTTCCCTTGCTGCTTTTAATGTGTTTTCTTTGTATTTAATTTTTTTTTTTTTTTTTTTTTTTTTTTGCGGTATGCGGGCCTCTCACTGCTGTGGCCTCTCCCGTTGCGGAGCACAGGCTCCGGACGCGCAGGCTCAGCAGCCATGGCCCACGGGCCCAGACGCTCCGCGGCACGTGGGATCTTCCCGGACCGGGGCACGAACCCGCGTCCCCTGCATGGGCAGGCGGACTCTCAACCACTGCGCCACCAGGGAAGCCCTGTATTTAATTTTTGACAGTTTGATTAATATGTGTCTTGCCGTGTTTTTCCTTGGATTTATCCTGTATGGGACTCTCTGTGCCTCCTGGACTTGATTAACTATTTCCTTTCCCATATTAGGGAAGTTTTCAACTATAATCTCTTGAAATATTTTCTCAGTCCCTTTTTTTTTTTTCTTCTTCTTCTGGAACCCCTATAATTCGAATGTTGGTGCGTTTAATGTTGTCCCAGAGGTCTCTGAGACTGTCCTCAGTTCTTTTCATTCTTTTTTCTTTATTCTGCTCTGCAGCAGTTATTTCCACTATTTTATCTTCCACATCACTTATCCGTTCTTCTGCCTCAGTTATTCTGCTATTGATCCCTTCTGGAGTATTTTTGATTTCATATATTGTGTTGTTCATCGTTGCTTGTTTCATCTTTAGTTCTTCTAGGTCCTTGTTAAATGTTTCTTGCATTTTCTCTATTTCCAAGATTTTGGATCATCTTTACTATCATTATTCTGAGTTCTTTTTCATGTAGACTGCCTATTTCCTCTTCATTTGTTAGGTCTCTTGGGTTTTTATCTTGCTCCTTCATCTGCTGTGTGTTTTTCTGTCTTCTCATTTTGCTTATCTTACTGTGTTTGGGGTCTCCTTTTTGAAGGCTGCAGATTCATAGTTCCCTTTTTTGTTGGTGTCTGTCCCCAGTGGCTAAGGCTGGTTCATTGGGTTGTGTAGGCTTCCTGGTGGAGGGGACTAGTGCCTGTGTTGTGGTGGATGAGGCTGGGTCTTGTCTTTCTGGTGGGCAAGTCCACGTCTGGTGGTGTGTTTTGGGATGTTTGTGGACTTATTATGATTTTACGCAGCCTCTCTGCTAATGGGTGGGATTGTGTTCCTGTCTTGCTAGGTTTTTGGCATAGGGTGTCCAGCACTGTAGCTTGCTGGTCGTTGAGTGAAGCTGGATGTTGGTGTTGAGATGGAGATCTCTGGGAGATTTTCGCCGTGTGATATAACGTGGAGCTGGGAGGTGTCTTGTGGACCAGTGTCCTGAAGTTGGCTCTCACACCTCAGAGGCACAGTACTGACTGCTGGCTGCAGCACCAAGAGCCTTTCATCCACACGGCTTAGAATAAAAGGGAGAAAAAGTAGAAAGAAAGAGAGAAAAAGAGAGAGAGAGAGAGAGAGAGAGAGAGAGAGAGAGAGAAAGAAAAGAAAGAAAGAAAGAGAAAGAAAGAAGGAGGATAAAAGAAAATAAAATAGTTATTAAAATAAAAAAATAATTAAGAAAAAAAAATTTTTAAGTAAAAAAAAAAGAAACAAAAAAAACGGACAGATAGAACCCTAGGACAAATGGTGAAAGCAAAGCTATACAGACAAAATCTCACACAGAAGCATACACATACACACTCAGAAAAATAGGAAAAGGGGAAAAAATAATAAATCTTGCTCTCAGAGTCCACCTCCTCAATTTGGGATGATTCGTTGTCTATTCAGGTATTCCACAGATGCAGGGTACATCAAGTTTGTTTTAGGGATTTAATCCGCTGCTCCTGAGGCTGCTGGGAGAGATTTCTCTTTTTCTTCTTTGTTCGCACGGCTCCCGAGTTAGGTTTGGATTTGGCCCCGCCTCTGCGTGTAGGTCGCCGGAGGGCGTCTGTTCTTCGCTCAGACAGGACGGGGTTAAAGGAGCCGCTGACTTGAGGACTCTGGCTCACTCAGGCCGGGGTAAGGCGGGGTAAGGAGGCGTACGGAGTGCGGGGCGAGCCTGCGGCGGCAGAGGCTGGCATGACGTTGCACCAGCCTGAGACGCGCCGTTTGTTCTCCAGGGGAAGTTGTCCCTGGACCCCGGGACCCTGACAGTGGCGGGCTGCACAGGCTCCCCGGAAGGGAGGTGTGGAGAGTGACCTGTGCTCGCACACAGGCTTCTTGGCGGCGGCAGCAGCAGCCTTAGCCTCCCACGCCCGTCTCTGGGGTCCGCGCTGTTAGCCGCGGCTCTGAAGCTCCTTTAAGCAGCGCTCTTAATCCCCTCTCCTCATGCACCAGGAAACAAACAGGGAAGAAAAAGTCTTTTGCCTCTTCGGCAGGTCCAGACTTTTTCCCGAACTCCCTCCCGGCTAGCCGTGGTGCACTAACCCCTTCAGGCTGTGTTCACGCTGCCAGTCCTCTCCCTGCGCTCCGACTGAAAGCCGATACCGGAGCCTCAGCTCCCAGCCCTGCCTGCCCCGGCAGGTGAGCAGACAAGCCTCTCGGGCTGGTGAGTTCTGGTCGGCACCGATCCTCTGTGCGGAAATCTCACCGCTTTGCCCTCTGCACCCCTGTTGCTGCACTCTCCTCTGCGGCCCCGGAGCTCCCCGCCTCCGCCACCCGCAGTCATCGCCCGCGAAGGGGCTTCTAGTGTGTGGAAACCTTTCCTCCTTCACAGCTCCCTCCCACTGGTGCAGGTCCCGTCCCTATTCTTTTGTCTCTGTTTATTCTTTTTTCTTTTGCCCTACCCAGGTACGTGGGGAGTTTCTTACCTTTTGGGAGGTCTGAGGTCTTCTGCCAGCGTTCAGTAGGTGTTCTGTAGGAGTTGTTCCACGTGTGGATGTATTTCTGATGTATCTGTGGGGAGGAAGGTGATCTCCGCATCTTACTCTTCCGCCATCTTCCCCCTCTCTCCCTGAAATGTAATTTTAAAATCTATTTTAAATTTGAAATTTCTCTACTAAATAACTTTTGAGTTAAGAGTAGATAGCAAAAGAAAAATTAAAGATGATTTTAAAAATGACAACTTTACTTCTCAAAACATGATGCTTATTTTCCTCTGAGTTCATGTTAAAGATGAACTCAGAGAAAAATAAGTCAGACGTTCATAGAGTTTTATAATTTATTTATTAACTCAACAGATATTTACTGAAGGGCTACCATGTTCTAGAAATTTTTCTGTGCTCCAGGGATATGGGTAAATATCCGTATAACTTCCGTCATAGAGTTACATGCTAGTAGAAGTACATAGACCAAAAAAACCCACTAAATATGTAACATTTTAGATGGTGATAGGTTCCATGTGGATAAAATAATGGTAAGTTCTATATGGGTAAAATAAAGCTGAATAACGTGGGTAGACAGTGATCAGAGCCATTTCATATATAAGCATACAGGAAAGCCTTTTCTGAGAAGGTAATGTTTCAGCAGAGTTCTGAAAGAAAGGGAGCAAGTCAGTCACGCAAACATTGAGGGAATAGCATGCTAGGCAGAGAAAATAGTAACTGCAAAGACCCAGAGGAAGATGGGAGTGGAGCAAGCAATGGGTCACTTGACAGGAGATCTGAGAAATATATAGGGTCAGGTCATGTGGTACCTGTTAGACTACCAGGTACGGGTACACTACATCCAGAATGAAAAAGAAGATATAACCTCAAATATGAAAATTTTAAATTATAATGAAAAAGTATGATTTGCTAATGCATGTAAAAATTTTAAAATTAAAGTTTCACAGAAATGTATATAAATCAAGAATGTACAGAATAAAATAAAATAGTAGAGTTGAATAATCTTGAGAAAATTGAAAACCTTGCAAGGAACTATGTTATAAAAAGAACTCTGTGAGAAACTTTTACAGGTGAATTACATCCAGCTTAAGGCAGAGATAGTTTTCACACTATTTGCACTGATTTAAAACAGAAAAATTTCAAGTTTGCCAACTCATTTGATACCATTGGCATAGCCCCAATTCTAGACTTAATAAAGGTAGTACAAAATCCTAAATAAATCACAAGCAAATTGAATTTGGAAATAAATTTTAATACATATCCTCTGACCAAGTGGAGTTTATTATGAAGCCACTGCAGTGCCCCAAGTGTTTACTCTGTGAGATGGGGACTCAATGGAGTATTCTGTACTTAAGGGAGACATGGTCTGATCTGCTTTATGTACTACTGTGATGAGTAGGGAATGAATGGGAGCAAGGGTCATAATTCTGTGTGTTTCTGAGGAAATAACTAGAATCAGTAGGTAGTAGGTGACTTTTCTAATTAAAAAACCCCTCTTAACTGACTGCCCACCAGTGAAACTTGCTGCTGAGTCACCTTGGAAGTTACAGTCAGCAGTTTGTCACCGGCATTTCCATCAAATGCCAGGGGTGTTGAAGCTGGGAAATTTCTGTATCTAATAAGCCTTTAGACCCTATGACATCCCAGATTCCTTCCAATACCGACCATCTCCAATTCTATAGCATGTATCACCTCAGTCTCCCCCAGTTAGAATATAAGCTCCATGAATGCAGGGGGTTTTGTCTGTTCTGTTCATTGCTCTAGTCCTGGAGCTCAAATAAGGTCAAGCATATAGCAGACACTCAATGATTATTTGTTAAATATAGGAATGTCTCTGTTAAACTTACTGCAGGACCTGAGCAATGCACTTTTCTTCTCTGCACATCAGAGAGTAAAAAGTTGGATTAGATGGCATCTGATGATCTTTCCAGGTCTGCCAGTGTGTGATCCCCTTTCAAACTGTGAGCCGTTGTTCTAACAGGCTTTGCAGGCTCTGGGGTGTATGAAGGGTACTGTTGGGAGGAAAGGCAGGGATGGGTAAGGGCAAACCTGAGTCAAGGAGAAGAGAACAGATAACTTCTGGGGCTGGGGACCAGGGCACTCTCTGAAAATAAATGTGAATGTCTCTTTGAGATGCACAGGGTTCTAATTCCAGTAAAGGTGTTTCACTAGACACTGAGGATACAGGATACTGAGGACCCACCCCAAACATGGTATCATTGCCTCATTTGAGCCAGCCTGGTCAACAAAGTGTCACAGGTCTCTGAGTTTCTCATGGGAAAAACAACATAGATAACAGCAGGGACTCCTTTTAACTGTATTGAAAATATATTTTTTATCTTGATGAAGTGCACAAATGAGAACATTTCTTTAAAGAGAGAGTTCCATTGAGGCTCAGCATTACTAGGAATCCCCAGGCACCCACAAGGCAGCGATTTCATGTACCCCTGAAGTTTAGCAGAGCAGCCAACAGGTTGGCTGACAGGGCCCAGATTTGCTGCCAGATAAGCCAGTGAGACATGCGTCATATTTATAAAATACAGAATCAACTATAAAAAAGATGCACATTGGGTAATTACAATGATTTTATTCTGCATTTATCTTTAGTTTATTTCAGCAAAAAGGAGTGTTTTCAATATCAAGAGACATGCATATATGTGTGTCTTCCATGCTATTTCTTTTCAATAAGTTGCTTTCATTGCAAATTAAAAGAAATGGAGTTCAGCTCCCTGGTGACCTAGGAGAAAAAAAAAAGCAAGAACTAGAATATTATTACTTATTAACAGTGAGGCTCTTGTCATGTATTATCTCAATCACTTTTTATATTAATGATACAGGTAGGTACTTATTGTTGCTTTCAAGTTATATGGGGAAACAGGGTCAGAGAGGGTCAGGTCCCTGGTCATATAGTTAGTAGAGGACAAACACAGTATTTGAACCCAAGTCTGTGCTCTGAATCCAGATGTACATGACATTGTAGGGAATACTCCCAAAGGGTAGGGTCTTTACCTTTCAAACTAAAAAACTAGAATAATCACAATTATAACTGTAGGGAACAGTGTTTTAAATGAATAGGATCTATATTTCCTATGATGAACGATGATCTCAGAGTCACTTGGAGGCACTGAAAAAAAGCAGAAATGAATCCAAATTCTAGGTGTTCTAGCTATTGGGACTCTGTTCTTTCTCCAGACACTGTGGTTGGCACCTTCACTGTGGATTTTTTTTACAATATAGGACCAGGGAGGGTCAGACTGTGGCCTGCACTCCTGCAATACCCAGCCATCTGCCCTGCCGTCTGAGGTACTAGGGCGGTTGTCTTCTTCCTGGAGTCATTTCACTGCTCAGGCCTGAAGGTCGCTGCGGCACCAGCCAAAGGCTTTGGAGCCCATGTTGGTGGGTATGAAGTTGTTCTTAACCACACTCTCAGACCTGCTCAGCCAGCCCGCCATCTTATGGGTCACACAGATTGCAGTGTTACAGGATCTCTTCTGGGCAGTGATGCTGATTTGCAGGATAGAGAAAAAGAAAAGGCCTGTTAGTGAGAGGCTGAGGGCAGGTGCTACCCCATGGGACCAACATGGTAAAATTACTGCTCTGAGAAGCACCAATGAACTTTAAATATTTTTCCTAAACACAAAATCACTACAGACAATCATAGGGCATTAGGGAAAATGCCACAATCACTCCCCATAGACGTTTCCAAGGGTGTCAGAAAACCCAAATGTGCTCTGGGCAACAAGCCATGGAACACAGAAATATAGCAGCCAGTCTTTTCTGTACAAGTAAACGAAAGCTTAACCAAGGCTTGGGCGACTAGAGAGATTATGGTGCCACATCCAACCTCATTCTTAAAGATTGTCTTGAAGATGCATCCCATTCACAAGGTACTGAGTACTCCTTAGGAAAAGGAAAATTCCCCTGTCCTCCTGGAAGAGGAAGCGAGTTTGTAGCATCAAGTCTCAGAGGTGCTTAGTGCTCCTGTTTTCGCTACCTGAGGTTGTTCACAGGGACCACCCACTATGCCCTGACTCCAGCTACCCGGGGCTAAAGCTACTTGCCAGACAGGTCCCTGTATCCATGAAGTGTGGGATGTGGCCAGAGCAATAACCACCACAGCTCAGGGGTTTTTAGAAATATACTATTATTCCCCCAATGAAAGGCATGTTCAGAAGCAGGACTGAGAAGCTCTGCTATGAAATCCACAGGTACTCACAGGGCTGCCCTCTCTCTCCTGATCTCTTCCTGAATGATTCTCTCTGGCCTGCTCTCCCTCCTCCCATCTGATGTTCCAGACATCCACTGCCACAAAGAATGCCACTGATAACTAGCCCAAAGAGCAGCCAGAGAAGACCACATGCATCAAGTTACAGGAACAAAGGAATTAGAAAGGAGAGGAAGGAGTTGAGTAGGCACCTTGAGGCATGCCAACATGAGGGGTCATGGTCTTTCTCCAATACTCTGGCCATGACCCATTTCTTGCCAGGCATTCTGACCCCAGTTTTAGTTAAGGGGAATGTGTAAAACTTGTTGAGGTCCTATGTGTATGTGCCCAGGATGCAGGTACTCAGATTATTGCACTGCTTAGTTCTGCACCTGTCCAGGCTACAGGGAAAAGTCAGGCTAGACAATACCATGCACCAGGGCTGTTCCTGCAGGCAGTCATGCAGAAGGTTAGAATAGGGAGAGGGCACCTGGAGCAAAAGCAGAGGGGCAGGAATGGGGGTGGCTCACGCATCCTCCATTAGGAGAACAGAGGTTCACTGAGCCAGGGCAGTGTGGGGAAGGGCTGTGGGGGGAAGGGGTGACCTTTTCTGGCATTCCACATGCTGCTCAGTCCTTCTTGCTCTGCAAAGAGGTTTCTAGGGCAGATAGAGGTGCAGCACATGCCTCTGCCCAGGTATGGCCAGGTCAGGAGCTGGTGTGAGCTCCAAGCTCAGGGTGCACAGGGAGGTGGGGCTGGGGAAGGGTGTCTGGTCCAGTGAGAACATGCACATCTCCACAGATTCTACACATCTAAAGGCCCTGGACCTACCTCAGACACTGTGCTATCTGACAACATCCTTTGTAAGGGCTCTGGCTTCACCTTGCAAATGGGCAATGAAGATGCCTTGCAGGTGTGAAAGAATATCATGTGCCGGTTAACAAGGAGGGGCTAGATTTCTAAAATCCCCTGAGATACATGGGATTCATTCCCTGGCTTTACTTTACGAGGCTAAACTCCTCCAGTGCTGGGAGGTATCCTCAGTACTGCCAGACAATTTCCAGAGTGAGGGATTCCACAGCTTCCCCCACTGCTTTTAGAAAGGGATCTTTGTACATGTGGTGCAACCATAGTTCCTTCACATGACCTCTGTCTTCAGTGGAGCCTGTAGAAGAGGTGGGCCCCAGGCCAAGGTGAACAGTGACTGCTTGCTGGCTGCCTATCCAGCTATGTTCTCTCCTACCTGTCAGGATACATGTTCCTGGTAAGCCAGGGGAGAGGGTAAGTGCTGAGCAGAGGGCAGAGTCTTACCTGAAGCCCTCCTGTCTCTTGCTTCAGCTCACAGGCCTTCATCTGCACATAATCGTTCATCATTGCAGCCAGTAGGAGGCGCATTTCCTTATTGGTGAGTGTAGTGGGATCAAAGCCATTCTCCAAGGCGCACCTAGGGAAGGGAAGCAAGCCCAATCCTGGCTCTGAGTCCCTGCCTACCCCCACCCCCAGGATAAGCAGCCAGGTTTCCTGGTTTCTGCATCGTCCCCTGAGGATGTGGCTGCCCTAACTGCCAACGGAAGAAATGAGGCCATTGTCTATCCAAAAATGCTGCTTCACCAGGAGTTAGGCTCTGGTGTGACCTCAAAGAAATGGTTTGCTGGCAACTGATGGTTAGATTTTCAGGAATTTTTTGAGCTTAGTGTTAAATGCAGCCATTATTAAAAATTAAATGATAATAATTTGAATCTGGAAATGGTTTCAGTTTAATAAATATAATTTGAATGAGGATGAGACATTAGATGAATAGATCACATATCAGATTGAATAACAAATTTATTGGCCAAGTAGTTAGCAGACTAGGATGAAATCCATTTATCAAATTATGGTTAAGTTAGTAAATAGCTTTGCTAAGGATAAAAGTGTTTGATAAAAAGCAACAAAAGTATGTTGTGAGGTTCAATGAGTTATATGAAATTTATAATAACTAGTACTGTATATCTTATGTCTGTTTGTAAACTGTGTGCTACACATCTTTTATGATAAACTTATATAAGTGTACATTTATACATTACCACCACCCATCCCCACACCTCCACCCACCAGGAGCCAGTTGCTAAAGATTCAGCACAAGCACAACTGAGAACACAGAATTGTATGATTCCAGGGGCCATGAGAGGTGAGAGTGCTCCTGGCAGGGCTGTCTCACCTGAATGGCACTGCCTAGAGCATACCTGCCTGGTTCAGGACCAGAATGCTGAGGACCAGGAACAGGGGGAACTTCCAGAAGCCCATGGCACCTTTCTGCAAGGGAAAAATTGACATCACCACTTGCAGCAGTTCAAGTTCTGTGAGCCCACAGACCCAGGCTCTGATCCTGTCTCTGACTCTAACTCCCTGGCGTCCTGACTTCAGGCTGGACATGTCACTTCGCTTCACCATCATTTCCTTCTCAGCCAAGTGGACTGCTGGAAGATCCAGTAAGCCTGTAGCATGCTTGGCTTAGCAAAGAAACCTAGTGGGACAACTGGGTGAGGAGGTCTCAGTCCGTAGCCCCGTCCCTGTCACTCCACACATTCTCACATACAACGTGTTGGCCAGGACTCCTGGAGAACAGACTCTGAGTACCTGTCACCACAGCTTTTCCCATTGTGCAACTCAGAGCTGTCCTCCTGGTGTCGGGCTTTTGCTCATACCTGGTTGGGGGAGGTGGGTTGGGAGGACGTATCTCTGTGGTTGGAATCCCTGAGAAACTGAAGAACCAAATTCTGCTTCTCATCTGCTTCACACTTAGGCAAAGAGTACCCTGTGAGAAGCAAGCTGGCAGAGTCTTAATTTGGAACCCAGGACTTAAATGGGGGGAAAAAGCTCCCAGAACCTGCCACTGGGGCTTGCGTTTAACGGTTACCTGCCCCTCAGTCACTGCACCTATTTGCCATACGCTTGTGCTGGCCCAGGTTCCGAACCCATTTCCCACAGACCCTTGGGTGAGGGATGTGATCCGTGAGCGCACTGTCCGCACAAAACCATTCCTGCGTCCTGCTCTGTGGGTGGTGCCTGGGGAGCTCCAGCATCCCGAAATTGACCTAAGCACGTGTGCCACAGGAGACAGAGAGACTGGAACCCGCCTCAGTGTGGGGACAGTGGAGCAGAGAGTCCCCGGACTGGGACCATGCGGTGTTACCTGTGGAAGGATCCTGGGATGAATCACGGAGTAACACAAATTGTGTGATGAAAAGACCTAGACAGAAGTGGACAGAGACTCTGAAGCATGAAATGTCTAGAGTAACCCTCTGGTATTTATTTTACTTCTCTACAGTCCTACTAGGTGTGGGATAATGTTGGAACATAGGTGGTCATTAGATCATGTATAGCTTATATTAGGAAAGTCATTCTACTGATTTGGCCTCTTTATAAGTCTAGAAAGTAGTAAATAAACTAAAATGGCTGTGAGGCACCTTCCAGTCTTATTATTTTATTTTATTAAAATGGGGGTGGGAGGGGTGAAGGAGGTGGGTATAGAAGAACAAAGAACAAATGAAGGACATTGTGTGATGACAATGAGATTTACTTGGAGATTAGTTTGGAGACATTGATAATGCTTCTTGTATTTTAATTTTGAGAGGAACGCCAGGCTGAGCTGCTGGTAAGTGCTTCTGGAAGAAGCAGTCTTCAAGGAAGCCACCTTTCAGTCAAATATAAAATGGGGCTGGTGCCTTGTTTTCTCCCTATGTTTTACAGCTCATGCCCTCATGAGGAATTTTATTCCCTCACACTGCTTCATCCATTCTCTTCAGTAAGCATGCTTATCCACATCTGTGATGGTCCCTGGTCAGTTTTAGAAGTACACAGAAGCTACTCTGGGTATTTTAAGCAGAAAGGCATTGCATACAGGAACTAGATATTAAAAAATAATGTGTATAGTTCTGGAAGATGCTACAGTTACCATAACCAAAAGGTGGAGACTGAGAAGTCCACACACTTGAACTGTAGACATGAAAAAAATCCCATGGAGCCTGTGATCCAGGGATCAGGATGCTGCCCCTGGTGCTGCCACAACTACCTTTCAACACCAATGACATTCTGTGCCCAGGGATGCTGCTGTCGAACCCCTGGCTTCTTGACTGCTTGCCAGCAGAAAACAGAAGAGCAGGAAGATAGAACTCTCTGACTCTGCCTTCCAATTCTCACATGAGACATCTAAATGGAAAAAATTTGCATTCAGACACTGCCTTTAAGGAAGTGTGTGAAAAATCAATGTAACCCATCACACTAACAGACTAAAAAAGAAAAATCACGTGATAGTATCAATAGATGCAGAAAAGGCATTTGACAAAATCCAACACCCATTTATGATAAAAACTCAGAAAACTAGCAATAGAGGGAAACTTTCTCAACTTGTAAAGACTACAAAAACCCTGCAGTAGCTTTATACTTAATGGTGAGAAACCCGAAGCTTTCCCACTAAGATCAGGTACAACGATGCCCCATTTTACTACTCCTTTTCAGAGTCATACTGGAAGTCCTTGCTAGTGTAATAAGGTAAGAAAAGGAGATAAAAGGTATACAGGTTGGAAAGAAAGACAAAACAAAAAACACCCAAAAGAAACAAAAAAAACTCCTCCTGGAGCTAATAAGTGATTATAGCAAGGTTGCAAAATACAAAGTTAACATACAGAAGTCAATTATTTTCCTATATACCAACAATGGACAAGTGGGATTTGAAATTAAAAACATAATACTGGTTACATTAGCACCACCCAGAATGAAATAGGTATAAAGCTAACAGAATATGTACAAGATCTGTATGAGGAGAACTACAAAACTAATAAAAGAAATCAAATAATAGCTAATAAATGGAGAAATATTCCATGTTCATTGAGAGGAAGACTCAATATTGTCAAGATGTCAGCTCTTCCCAACTTAGTTGATCTACAGATTCAATGCAGTCCCAATTAAATCCCAGCAAGTTATTTTATGAAAGTTGACAAACTGATTCTACAGTTTATTTATTTTTGGCTGTGCCGCGCGGCATGCGGGGTCTTAGTTCTCCGACCAGGGATCAAACCCATGCCTCCGGCAGTGGAAGTACAGTCTTAACCACTGGACCACTAGGGAAGTCCCTGATTCTACAGTTTATTAGGAGAAGCAAAAGAACCAGAATAGCCAATGCAATCTTGAGGGAGAAGTACAAAGTTGGAGGATTGATGCTGCTTGACTTTAAGACTTACTATAAAGCTACAGTATTAAGACAGTGTGGTATTGGTGAAAGAATAGACAAATAGATCAATGGAACAGAATAGAGAGCCTGGAAATAGACCCCCATAATATAGTCAACTGATCTTTGACAAAGGAACAAAGGCAATGCAAAAGAAGTATGGGTGGTGTTTTTGTTTTCCAGCTGACTGGGAGAGTTGGAAGAATCCTTAGTGTAATGAAACCATTTTCATTATAATAGCCAAGTGCTGTGAATATTCTCAGCCTGTCACAGTTAAGGCTTAAACCAAAGGAATGGATCTCTAATAATGGAACTTCATCTATCAGTGAGAGAAAGTATTTTTTCTCTTAGTGCTGGAAGGGCTTTTCAGATCTTAACACATAAATGATCCTTTACCAACTTTACCTTTGGCCTTCTGGTACCTTATGGTTATGACTATCCAGTAGAGAACAAAACCCTCACTTTCTATTTATCACTACTGAGGAATGTGTTATGTTCTCATATGTAATTTTGTAATTGAGATGATCAACTAGGTTGTCCCACCTCAGGCTCTTACTATCCTCCATTGTGGTGAAACACAACTCTGAGTGCACATAATGGTTTGTGCAAAGGCGGCACATCTGTGCTGGTTGTATCACTCTGCACTGCAGGAGCTCTGTGGGGGCAAGCACCAAGTCCCAGGCCAGAGCCACAGCCATCCAAGAACTGGCAAAGAGCCCAGGAGACACTCTCACCTGATGCTGCTCCTCAGGATGAGTCTTGGAGGGACGGTTTTCAAAGGGCAAGAAAGAGGCTCTCACTGCTGCACTCTTCTCTATTGTAAGTGTTACCATTCTGCACACAGAAACGTCAGAGCCCTAGACAGGGTATTCACATTTCTCCAGACACCCATTCCACCCTGCATACTGAAGATGGGATCCTTGCCATGAAACAGTGAAATCTTTCAGTTCATCTTCCACAAAACATCCTCGTTGTGATCAAATCCATAGACAAACATTATCGATTGTTTTCTGTCACTGTAAGAGCAAATGTAGGGAGCTGTTTCTCTTTTCTGAGCACTGAGGGAACATAACATATGATTACAAGGAAAGCTTTATGTTCTGAGAGACTTTTAGTGATTCTTGAGACCACCCCTCCTTACTATCCCCCAAGGGGAGGTGAGGATGGGGGAGGAGGCATCTCATCAGTGCTGTTAGACTGCTTGAGTCATGGATCAAGTTCCCCTTTGCTAATGTAGCCAGGGAAGAATGCCAAAGAAGGAATGCTCCTTAATTTAAGTGAACTGGAGGTATTTACAGAATGGAAATCAATCTTTTTTGAAATTAAAAAAATGATCTGACCAAGGATCCTCTCCTGATCGATATTATGGTTAGATTAGAGTTTACTGATGTGGATTTCAGGCAAGGATGACCTCAGGATCATCCTTTTTGGATCTTCTCCCTCCTGCTGCCTCCTTCTTCACGTAAGGTCCAATCTGAATGGTGTTCTCATAGGAACTATCTAATGGCCTGACCCTAGGCTGTTACTTGTCATTTTGACAACATCCTGACCAAAGGCCTTATCTTGGAACATCAGGCAGCTTGAGGGGCAGCGAAGGAATCCTTATTTGGGACTATTATATAGACCTTTGTTATATAAACCTTTGTAATTGTTGCCAAAACAATTGTAAAACATGGATTATGTTAATCAATGAGCATAAATAATATGAGCTCAATGAGCAAGATGAATGTTCACAAATCTGGCTATATGTGTAGGAATGTGTTGCTGAGGATGTCTGAATCTTATTGAAACCGTGGTCTAGAATTCCAGGAATAGTTGACATCTAGTGGTCAAAAAATTAAAGACAAAGATACACTTATGTCTTTGTCTGTTCAGGCTGCTGCAACAGACTACCATGTTGGCTTTTAAACAACAAAAATTTATTTCTTACCATTTTGGAGGCTGGGAAATCCAAGATCAAGGTACTGGCAGATTTGGTGTCTGGTGAGAGCCCACTTGCTGGTTCATACATAGATGGCTGTCTTCTGTCATGGCAGAGGGGCAAAGGAGCTCTCTAAGGTCTCTTTTTATAAGGGCACTAATCCCATTCGTGAGAGCTCCACCCTCACGAGCTAATCACCTTCCAAAGGCTCTACCGCAAAACCAGTTGGGTGACCTTGGCTCATGCTTAGTGTCCCAGTGGAGCTATTAATACCACCCCCTTTCACTCTCAGAAGGATACCAGTATGGACAGTGTCTTAGTCCATTTGGGCTTCTGTAACAAAATACCACAGACTGGTTAGCTAATACTCAACAGAAATTTATTTCTCACATTCCTGGATTCTGGGAGTCCAAGATCAAGGTGCCAGCATGGTCAAGTGGGGGTTCACTTCCTGGTTAAATATATGGTTGTCTTGTTGCTGTATCCTCACATGGTGGAAGAGGATAGGGATCTCTCTGGAGCCTCTTTATAAGGCACTAACTCCATTTATGAGGGCTCCAATCTCATGGCTTAAGTATCTCCCAAAGGCCCACCTACTAATATCATCACATTGGTATTGTGTATGGACACAAACATTTCAGACCATAGGCAACAATAAATCTTATTGTTGCCTAATACATACATCATTAGTCTAGGATATGTGGTCAGTCAGTGTAAACTCTGTGATGGTATCATCATTAGATGAGACCTAGTACTATAGAAGGCAGGAGAAATAGACTGCACTGGAGGTGAAAAGAAGGAAGACAGATCCCATAAAAAGATAAAGCTGCTGATAGGCAATCCCTTTATCCTCTAGGCAACAGAATCTACTACACCTCTGATATCTGAAACAAATGTGTCAAATATGAGAGGTATGTGAAGTATTTGAATGAGAATGTGTAATTTATTAGGATACATACATATTTATCATTATTCATCCTTTACTAAGTGCAATTTCTTAGCTGCTGGAAATAGAAAAATGAACAACAAAAGGATTCTGCCCTCAGGGAATACTAGATCTACTTCAGTGTGTATTAACAAGCTCTCTTCAATCTTGGAGTCATTTTTATAAGCCCAAGTTACAGAAAATCTTTACTTCCCAAATCACTTCCCTTAAGGAACTCTACCACATACTTAGAAAAGGTCTTGAACTCCTGATATATTTATAAAAGCATGGAACATAAAAATGAAATCAAAAAATTTTAGGCAATCATCTAGAATTTTCTATCCAATAAAACTCTGAATTTTCTGTAATAATGTAAATATTCTCTACTTGTGCTGTCTGATGCCATAGCCACTAGCCACATGTAGTTATTGAACACTTGATATTGGCTAGGGCAACTGGGCAACTGATTTTTAAATGTTATTGAATTTAAATATAAATTGCCACATAGCTAGTGGGTACTGTTTTGGGCAGTACAGATTCTAGACCTTTTTTGATTCTCAATTAAAATAGTCAAGTTTTTTGCTCTTTTTACTTGGATGTTTTAGCACTGTAGGGGTATAACATATGTCCTAAATGAAAGTGGGTAAATCACAGGAATGACAATTCTACAATCTCCATATTTAATGGGAGAAATGTATTTATTCACTCAGTCAAATTAGATTTAGTGAGCACAACTGTGTGCTGGGCATAATGATGAGATATGATGTACATGGACTTGCCCCCAGGGGATTATAGGGCTTCAGGATAAGTAATTCATCAGTGCTGGTAATAGGTATCATTTAGTGCTCATATTAGAATATTTTTTCTACTCTTTTTCCTTTCCCAGACACCAAATCAGATGTATCAGAAGTTTCTGGCTGCTTAAGCCTTAAAGTAAACAGAGGTCAGGCAATATCTCTGTACTGTGAAAAGGGGACTTCCATGTCCTAATGTGACTGAGAATAAGGTATTTACTTTCCTGTCCATTAAAGAAAAATATTGAGAAGCCCAGACAGGAGAGATTTAGAGGCATTTCTTATGAAGATTAACTTACTGGTGAGGTATTATTTATAAAAATAAGTAAAAAAAGGAATCAAGAAAATGATAGAGACTTCATCTGTTTTCTTTTCTAATATCTGTACGTTGGAGGAAGGTGTAATGGTATTCCTGGCGTGTCATTTTGCCCTCCGGAACCATCAAACATTGTAGATGTGATTAAGTAGAATTATTTAAATATGGTCATATATCTTTACCTTTCTGGTCAATCATAAGTTCTGGTTATTTTTTTTTAATAAAGAGTTTTTGTTTTTGTTTTTTGTTTTTTAAAATGTAACCTAAGTGTCCCAAAGTCCCCAGGCCTCTTGGGGTCATTCTTTTATTTAATATTCAAATAAAAATGGCTTACGCTCCCATTCTACATAACAGCAAGTTCTAGTTTTAACATACCTTCCCTTTAAGTTTAACTTTCTTTCTTTCTTTTTTTTCCATGCTTATGTTCCTTAAAAGGATTGGAAAAGGGAGGGAGGGGTTTTTGGAAGTATTGTTAAGAGGCCCCGAGCAACTGAGCCCATCATTACATTAAGCCCTAATTTTCATCTTCCCCAGAGGATACTGTGTCTTTGTAGGGCAGCTGGCTAGAATTCAGGATTGTCACTTAACTGAGAACAGGGCGAATTCAGTACTGATGAACTATTTTCATGAAGCCTGGGTAGTTCTGTAAGATCCAGGCCCCTGGGGAATCTTTGTTGAAAGAGAGCCTAAAGACCCACCTGTAGTTTTTCCACACTAAGCCAGTATTCCCTTGGATTTGTGGGGGGAGGAGGGGCAGATAAGATCAACCTCATCCATTTTAGGAGCCAGGACCTGAGGTGGCTAACCTCTATATTGTTGTTTTTTTAGGTTATTCTTTTATTTAAAATGATGTATAATTGATTTACAATGTATGAGTTTCAAGTGTACAGCAAAGTGATTCAGATATACATAATATATATATTCTTATATATATGTATATATAATATATTCACATACATATATATTCTTTTTATTTTTATATTCATATACATATATGTATTCTTTTTTAGATTCTTTCCATTATAGGTTATTACAAGATATTGAATGTAGTTTCCTGTGTTATGCAATAGGTTCTTGCTATTTATCTATTTTATATATAGTAGCATGTATATGTTAATCCCAAATTCCTAATTTATCCCTCCTCCCCACCTTTCCCCTTTGGTAACCATAAGTTTGTTTTCTATGTCTGTGAGTCTCTTTCTATTTTGGAAATAAGTTCATTTGTATCATTTTTTTAGAATCCACATATATGTGTTATTCTATGACGTTTGTCTTTCTCTGCCTGACTTCACTTAGTATGATAATCTCTAGGTCCATCCATGTTGCTGCAAGTGGCATTAGTTCACTATTTTTTATGGCTGAGTAATATTCCATTATATATATATATATATATATATATATATATATATATATATATATATATATATATATATATGCCACATCTTCTTTATCCATTCATTTGTCGATGGATGCTTAGTTTGCTTCCATGTCTTGGCTATTGTAAATTGTGCTTCTATGAACACTGGGGTGCATGTATCTTTTCAAGTTAGAGTTTTTGTCTTTTCCGGATATATGCCCAGGAGTGAGATTGCTGGCTCATATGGTAACTCTATTTTTACTTTTTTAAAGAACCTCCATAGTGTTTTCCATAGTGGCTGTGCCAATTTACATTCCCAACAACAGTATTGGAGGGTTTCCTTTTCTCCACACCGTCTCCAGCATTTATTATTTGTAGAATTTTTGATAATGGCCATTCCGACCAGTGTGAAATGATACCTCATCGTAGTTTTGATTTGCATTTCTCTAATAATTAGTGATGTTGAGCATCTTTTCATGTGCCTCTTGGCCATCTGTATGCCTTCTTTTGGAGAAATGTCTGTTTAGGTCTTCTCCCCATTTTTTGATTGGGTTTTTAGTTTTTTTGATGTTGAGCTGTATGAGCTGTTTGTATATTAAGAAAAAAATTTAAGTAACATAGAATACAAAGCAAGCAACAATTTACTCAAAATGGCCAGAAATAACAAGGTTTAGCATTTGGTAAGAATAATTCCAAACACAACTTTATACCCATAATCAGACAAAACTATGGATACGTAGGTGGTAGGTAAGTAGATACATAAAAACAGTTTTATAAACTAGAATCATACTGTACATGCCTTTTAAATGTATTATATTTATCATACTTGAATTGAATATAAAAAATAAGCTGAAGAAATTGCTGAATTGCAGATAAATATTTATTTAACAAAGTGATCATAAATTATTATGAATCGAAGCTATACTTTTTTCCCCATTAATTTCTTTTACTGAGTTATAATTTACGAAGAGTAAAATATAAAATGTACCTTTTCTTAGATAAAGAGTTCTATTAATTTTTTTAGAACATTTAATTTTTAGAGCAGTTTTAGGTTTACAAAAAAGTTGAGAGGAAGGTACAAAGATTTCTCATAAGCCATCTGCCCGCACACACACTAGCCTCCCCCATTGTTAACATCACTCACCAGAAAGGTACTTTTTTTTTTAACCAAGGATGAACCTACATTGATATATCATAATCACCCAAAGTCCATAGTTTACCTTAGGGTTTACTCTTGGTGCTAATACATTCTGTGGGTTTGGACAAAAATACAATGACAAATATTTACCACTATATCATACAGAGTATTTTCACTGTCCTAAAAGTATGAAACTATATTTTCCATTTTTGTTTTTTACTGCGTGTTCCTTTCCAGTAGGAAAACAAAATTTAATTAACAGAAAGTTTGAAATATGCATATTTAAAGCAAAGCCTTGCATAAAATGTGCCACATTATTTTAGGAGAAATTTTCTTGAGAATAAGATGTTATATATCCCTTTGCCATTTTCCCCTCAATTTTATTAAGGTCTAACTCACATATAATCAAATGCACTCATTTTAAAATTATAGTTTGATGAGTTTTGACAAATGTATACACCCATATCGTCACCAACATATTCAAGATATAAAACATTTCCATCACCCCCAAAGTTCTTTCTTCCCTTTCCCAGCCAATCCCTCTTTCCTACACCCTACAACCAGTGATTTGCTATCTGTCATAGATTAGATTAGTTTTCTAGAGTCTCCAATAAATGGAACCATACAGTATCTACTACTTTATCTGGCTTCTTTTGGGAACTTATCCATGTTATGTATATCAGTAGTTTGTTTCTTTTTATTGCTGAGTGTAGTTCATTATATGAATATGCCATATTGTGTTTATCCATTCACTTACTGATAGTCATTTAACATTTTTGTCTGTCATTAAAAAAAAACTCCTGTAAACATTCTTGTATATATATTTTTTGGTGTAAAAATATGTTTTAATTTTTCTTGGATAAATACTTAGAGTGTAGTTGCTAGGTCATATGGGAAGTATATGTTTAGTTTTATAAGAAGGTGCTAAACCATTTTCCATTATTTCATTATTATAACATTTTACATTCCCACTAACTATGTACAAGGATTTTACTTTCTCCGCACCCTCACAAACACTTGGCATTGTTCACTTTTTAAAATTTTAGCCATTCTCCTGATTTTGTATTTGTATCTGATTGTGGTTTTAATTTGCATTTTCCTTATGACTAATGACATTAGCTACTTCTGATGTGCTTATTGGCCATTTGCATAGCTTCTTTTGTAAAATGTTTTTTCAAATCTTTTGCCCAGTTTTTTAATTGAGATTTTGTCTTCTAACATTGAATTGTAAGAGTTCTTTATATTTCTATATATGTTGGATACTAGTCCTTTGTCAGATATATGTATCATGAATATTTTCTGCCAGCCTATGGTTTTTTTAACGCTGCCTTTCAAAAAGTAGATTTTAGTTTTTATAAAGTCCAATGTTTTCATGTTTTTTGTACCTTATCTAAAAAAATCTTCAACTACTCCAAGCTTGCAAGATTTTCTCCTATGTTTTCTTTAAATTTTATTGCTTTAGTTTTTATGTTTAGATCTATGGTCTACTTGAAGTTAATATTTAAATATCTTTGAGATCAAGATTTCTTTTTTTACCATATGGTTGGCCAGTTGTTCCAGCACCATTTGTTGAAAAGATTATCACTTTCCCATTGAATTGCCCAGAACTTTTGTCAAAGATCAGTTGACCACATATGTGTGTCTATTTCTGGATTATCTATTTGGTTGTTTTGTTCTATATGATTATCTTCACTACATCACCACACTGTTATAATTACTGTAGCTTTATATTAAGTCTTGAAATCAGGTAGTGTAAGTCTTCCCAACTGAATCTTCTTCAAAATGGTTTTGGCTACTCTAGCTCCTTTACAGTTCCATTTAAATTGTCAATTTTGAAAAAAAAATTCTATTGGTAGTTTGATTGGCACAGCACTGAATTTATAGATCAACTTGGGAACAATTAAAATCTTAGTGATATTGTCTATTCCAATCCATGAACTCGATACATCTCCCCATCTATTTGGGACTTCTTTAGACCTTCTCAGGAGTGTTTTGTAGTTTTCACTAAAAGTTTGTAAGTGTTTTACATTTGTTGATGTTATTGTAAATTTCAATTCCCAGTTATTAATTATTTGAATATGGAAACAAATTGTTTACCTCTCTGAGTACTTTACATGAATCCTCTAACTTTTATACGCTGCATTTTAATTATGACTTAGTTCAGAATATTTTTTTTTTCCCTATGATTTATTCTTTGAGCTATGGGTTCATATGAATTATAAAATTTAATCCCCCAATATTTGGGTATTTTGAGATATTTTTTAGTTAGTAATTTCTAATTTAATTCCCTTTTGATTTCAATCTTTTAAAATGTATTGAGACTTAGCTAATGGCCTAGCATCTGTTCTATATTGATAAATGCTCCATGAGTACTTAAAAAGGACATATAGTCTGTTACTGATGGGTAGTTTTCTAGAAATGCCCACTAGTTCAAGTTCTTTGATAGTGTCATTCAATTCTTCTATATTCCTATTGATTTCTATACTTTTTATATTAATTACTGAGAGAAGAGTTATGGAATCTACAGCTATAATTTTAGATTTATTTTTCTTTCAATATTATCATGGTTTAGTTTTGTGTATTTTAAAGCTTTACTATTATCCCTTCAAGAATTTTTTTCTCTTCTCCTTTTCATCTCTTTCTAAGACCCCAATTACATGTGTGCTAGACTGCTTGATACTGCTTCACAGATTACTTAGACTCTCCTATTTAATCTTTTTCCCCTGAGTGCTTCATTTTGGATATTTTCTATTGCTTTGTCTCCTAGTTCACTGCCTTCTTTATCTTTTATGTCTAATTTATGGTTTATTTAATTCAGTGTAATTTTCACTTCATGTATTTTATTTTTCTTCCTTAGCAGTTCCCATTTGTTTTTGTTTTTTTAATTCTTTCATTTCTCCCCTCATTATGTTCACATTTTTATTTAAGTTCGCAAGCATATTGAACATATTTATAAAAGTTATTTTATCATTACTGTTACTAATTACATCAATTTTATCATTTATGCATCTGTTTCTATAAAATTAATTTTTTCCTTGGTCACATTTTCTCTGTCTTTGCACGTCTAGCCATTTTAGTTGGATGCTGGACATTGTAAATATTTCATTGTTAAGTGCTGGATTTGCTGTGTTTCTTTAAAGGTGTGGATTTTTTTTCTAGTAAGCAATTAAATTACTCATGACTTAGTTTGATATTTTCTAGGCTTATTTTAAAGCTTTTTAAGTATGTGACTAGAGTAGATATTCCTATAGTACCAGTTTAGCCGCAAATGTGACTCTTCTAGGGTCACAAGTAAATGCCATGTGTATTTAACAAAGTCTTTCTGCTCTGGTGGGAAAGAACTTGAATAGTCCTGGCCCTGTATAAACTATGGGCTTTTGGCTTTCACTCTGTGGTAATTGTTTTTTCTCCACACATCGTCCTTCATGCAGTCTTGTTGAATTTTATGTTGTGCATGGACAGATTAGTATTAAGTCAAAGGCTGACAGATATCCATATTCAGATATCTGAGACTTCTTCTGAATATTCTACTACCCCCTTCTCTGTAATATTCTACTCTGCAAGTTCTAATTGCCTTAACCACCCTAAACTCTAATATCTGTCTCCTCAACTCAGAGAAGACTATTCAGACTTTGAGTTCCCCTTTCCTGCACTCATGGGCCAGAATTTGTCTACTTTCTGAAAGCTGTAGCTATTGCATGACACATATCATTTATTTCTTTTTCAGGGATCATAACCCTTCACTGGTTGTTGTCCAATGTCCACAATCATTTATTTTATATACATTTGGCCAGGTTTTTAATTGTTTATGATTGAAGAGTAAGTCCCAAACCATTTATTCCCTCATGGTTGTAAGCACAAACCATGGTATTTTTGTTGTCTTCTGAAATAATTTTTTCCTAGTGGCTTCGTTTTAGTTCTATGTTCATATGGTGGTTATCACTTGTCATTTTACCTCTTTGGGTTCTTAATTTTGAATCAGCTTTTTCTTAGCTCATTTTATCAGTCTGAAGTGCTTTTTGTTGAGGGGCTCATGGGTGCTATGTGTCCAGAGAGTTTCATGTTTGAAAATATCTCTTAACCTTTTTACTTAAAAGACAACTTACGTGGGTTTAATTTTGTGAGTCACATCCATTTTCCACTTTTAATTTATAGATATTTCTCCATTGTCTTCTGCCATTGAATGTTACTGTGAGAAGTCAGTCTGATATCCAGATCACTTTTAAAAAATTAATTTATTTATTTGGTTGCACCAGGTCTTAGTTGCAGCAAGTGGGTTCCTTAGTTGTGGCTCATGGGCTCCTTAATTGTGGCATTGTGAACTCTTAGTTGCAACATGCATGTAAGAGCTAGTTCCCTGGCCAGGGTTCAAACCCAGGACCCCTGAATTGGGAGTGCAGAATCTTATCATCTGTGCCACTAAGGAAGTCCCTCCAGCTCACTTTTAAATTATTTTATTTTTATTTTATTTTATTTTATTTTATTTTATTTTTTTTATTTTTTTTTTTTGCGGTATGCGGGCCTCTCACTGTTGTGGCCTCCCCCGTTGCGGAGCACAGGCTCCGGACGCGCAGGCTCCGGACGCGCAGGCTCAGCGGCCATGGCTCATGGGCCCAGCCGCTCCGCGGCATATGGGATCCTCCCAGACCGGGGCACGAACCCGTATCCCCTGCATCGGCAGGCGGACTCTCAACCACTTGCGCCACCAGGGAGGCCCCTTTATTTTTATTTTTTGCTCACGAATCTGAAGACTTCTGTTTTTATCCTTAAAGTTCAATAATAATCAGGGTCTGTCATTGATGCCCTGTACAATTTTGTGGAGGAGTATGTGGTATACTGTTTTAATCTACAGATTTTGATTTGCAGATTTTTTTATTGTAAGGAATATATATGTATATATATATATATATATATTTTCTCTTTGTTGGGTTCACCATTTAAGGGACATCTAAATATCTTAATATGAGATAGTCTTTCTTTGAATTCTATTTTTTTAACATCATTTGTTTTATTCTCTGTTTTTCTTTCTATTCATTCATCATTATTATATTTAGTTTTTCTTCTTCCTTCATCTGAGTTTTAGCTGTATCTGTCCTGTCCATGCAATTTCTAGTTTATAGATAATGTTGTTTGGATCTCCTTTTATTTCTTTAGCTTTAAATTTTCTGTTTTTCTTTCTGTTCTGATACTTCATTTTCCATTTAGTCTTTAAGCTCTCATTTTACTGAATTCATGTTTACTAAGCAGTTCTATAAAGCTCAGCGCTTGTAGGTAATTTGTTTCTGTATCTCATGCTATGTTATTTTTCAGACTGCGTTCTTTGACAGTTCTTGCTTATTTTCTGGATTGTTTGTTTTCTTTGAGTGACTTCTCCTTGGTATTTCTCTCACTCTATCTGAGAATTTTTTTTCCCCCGTTTGAGGTTTAGATATTTCTTTCCATCATTTTCTGAAGCCTATTTATCCCTGGGTTTTTAGAGAGGCCTTCTCTTATTCCCCAATCTGAATTAGGACTCCACTGTTATTTTTCTCCCAGAACTCTGGTCTTTCTCCTTATAGCATTTATTAAAATGTGTGATTTTGACCACAATTTGAAAAAGAAAGCTCCTTACAGCTTTGAAGTAATTTCTCCCCTCCCCTTAAAGGTCTATTAGTGCCATCAAGGTTTTTTGTTTGTTTGTTTAAAGCATTAGGAGTTTCAACCTTGTAAATATTTCATTACCTAGTGAATAAAAAATAATTACAGTAAAACTTTCAAATAATCTTAAAGAAAAAGTAACTGCTTTACAAACCACACAGATGATATAGCTTGCTTGGGGCATCATAAATGTCTAGATGTCATTAGAAAGATATTGATTTTCATGACTACTTTGACCCTTTTTATTAAAGCTCTTACCAAGCACTAAATGATCACCTCAGTGCCACTTAACTAAAGAGTGTAAAAGCAAACTCCACACAAATTCTGCAAATTGCTGACTTCATTTTTTTCACACACACACAAGCATACGCACATTTATATGTAGCTATAGAACTACTTTTTATTTTGTACTCACTATCATTACCACAACTTAAAAGTTGTGGTGAGATAAAGAATGAGAGGAATTTACATGCTTGAGGAAAAGACATTAAAGTATCTTTAGAGATATATCTAGAGCCAACTGAAAAGAATTTGAAAAATAAATACAAGATTCAATCAGACAGAAAAGTGATTAGTTGACTCCAAATCTGGATAAAGAGTTTCAAAATACCATCTACTGAAATTGACTCATATAAAAGAGCCCAGCATATCTGAGGAAAAATAGAACATTTTAGAAGCAAAGAATTATCTTTTATTTACTATGGTTCATTTTCTTGGAGTGTAAAAACTTGTGGTATGACAAAAGGACTATTTGGAATTTTTGGTGCTTGGATTGAGAAAGTAAATTTCTGAAGATTGGATTAAAAAATCTTTGGCAAGTCAAGTGGTTTCCAATTATTTGTATTCAACAAAATTGACAAAGGATCTAATCAAGATATTTTCTTATAGATCACTAAAAATTATTTTTGAAGCTTATATCATTAGGTGCTTTCTGGCATTTAACTCAGAAGTAGTTCAAAGATATTACTATGACAAAATTTCTTCCACTCCCATTCTCACTTTTTATATGAATGAGGTATCATAGTTCTTACATCTATTAAATAACTCTAAAAATAGGAATAGAATTGCATCTGAGCATTTTTTTCATTTTAGTAATAAGTAGGTTTGTCCCTAGATACTGGAACTGATTTAAAAAAAATCCTAACCATCTTGTTAAGAGATGCATTTCTAGTAAAAATTTACTTTATATGTTTAATAATTATTTAACAAAATATATAACAAATTTTTAGTGTTTAATCGATTCTATTAATATTTATAATGATAATTTATTTCAGAAGAAAATTTTATACTTGGAGAATTATAGATACAGGAAATAAAAAATATATTCATCTCTTTTTTCAGAGAAGAATATAATGGGACAAATAAAAGACTCTAGGTCATAAAATATAATGCATTGTGATAAAATTCAAGGGAAGAAGAACAATGTAAATTTTCTGAAAGTTAAAGAAGAGCCTGTTCTTTTATTTTTTAAATGGATGATGTCATTATACATTGCTATGGCATTTAGAGTCCAATGGTTATATTTAAAAGAACAATATAATAGCTTAAAATGTCGATATTTGCAATATACTGGGTAGTACGTATTTTAGAACTCTTCAAACTTATGAGAAACAGTTTAGATATCACCTAAAAGAGGGTAGTGAGCAAAATTGTTTAAATTTACTGTACTAAGCTACAGTGGACTTGTAATAATCTCACTTAGTTTAAATTTTCTAGTCTGAAAACCAGACATAATTATACCAAATTCACAGGGTAGTTCTGTTAAGTAAAATAATAAATGCAAAGGTCTTAGCATGAAATAAGCTCTCAGAATGTTAATTCTGGTCCTTCTCATTTTTCAAGTGAAGAAACCAAGTTGAAACCTGCCTACAAAAGATGGTGTGAAGCCAGCTAAAACTCCAGTGAGAGGGGTGTGCAGGCAACACCTTGTATCCCTGGGTAGGGGGAATAGGGTACAGGTAAGGAATCACAGACAAAAGGGACTTATCTAGGTGCTAAAGTTAGGGACAGGAACAGAACAGGAAACCAAGCAATTTTCCCTCTCCTCTGTATACTGAGCACTTTCTATATGTCTGGCACTGTGTGTTAAACCCATTTCAATCATTATGTAATTTAGCCCTATGAACAAATCTATGTGGACTTTATTTTTAAAAGTTTATCTCCATATAGCAGATAAGGAAATAGAGTCTATGGGATGTTAAGTAATTTGTCTGAGATGAGGCAGCTAGTACATTTCTGAGGTGGGAATCAAATCCCACCTTAGGTATGTGTGTCCCCAAACACAATCCTGCCTGCATTGAAAACTGTGTGCTTAGTTTCTGTTCTACAAGCTCCTTCCTAAGAAGGTCACGCCCAGGGAAGACCATGAGTTTGGTGTCTAAATTCTAGGAGTGGGCCTTCAGGGATAGAGGCTTCAAAGGCCCTATGCCCAGGGCACAGCACGACTCACCAAGACCCATGCTTCAAATTGAAGTTTAAGTCAGACTCAGAGCTGGATTCTAGAGCTGGACTCCAGGCTTAGAGAACTACCACTGAGCCCACCTCCACCTCTTGTCATTTCCAGGCAGGAATGGCAGTCCCTATCTTGGGTCAGGCTGACATAGCTACTGGCTGGTCTCCATATACCCTAGGAAACCCAGCCTGGGCTCTGTGGGCAGCCTGCTGTGAGAAGAAACATTTCTCTTAAGACAGGGTCTTTGACTCAAAGTGCCATTCTTGTGGAAAGACTTGATTTACTAGGAAACCATCATAGTACACTGTAGTAGATTCTCTGAAAAAGGTAAGTACAGGAGGAGTGAGATGATGGAGGAGAGGGGCTTTCATCCCAGAAAGGCCACCCTTGAAGGATAAGAAGCACAATACAGGCTAAGGTAGCAGTGAGAAGTGGGGAAAAGGTGATAAAAGAAGTGGGAGGGGGCAGTGAAAAGGTCTTTGGGTGAAAGAAAACAGGGGTTAGGTGGTAGAGGACCTTAATGCCATGGTTAAGAGTTTGGACTTTATCCAGTGTGATGGGGAGCAATGGAATGTTTTAGGCTACACAGTGAACACCTCCCACTATGTGTGATCAGGGACAGGAAATAGATTAGAAAGGGGTGAAGCATCTAACTTTAGAGACTTGGATATAAATCAGGCAAAAAATTATAAGGACTCCATTTTAAGTAGTGGTAATGGGATTGGAAAGGAGAAAAGGTTTTTCCAAGTGTTGTCCTGCTTCAGAATAACCTGAGGTATAATAACCTGAAGGAGGTGCATCTGAAAAATAATGCAGATTTCTAGACCAACCAGAGGATGAATCTTTGATGGATAGGGCCCAGGAACCTGTAAGTTCATCAAGTACCTGGCACAGCACTTTACAATTGTGGCGGGGGGGACCACCAAATCCCTGTTTCTGTCTAAAGAGTGAAGGTTTTGGACTACACATCTACTGCCCCGACTTTTATATCTGAGAGCCAGTGAGGCTTAGCATTTGCCAGTTTCTCGGGACTACATTTAACAAAGAGGTGGTTTTTACATTGGTGTGTGAGCACTTCCCAAGGCTATCCGAACTAGGTTCATCAGAGGGAGCAGGCAAAAATGCAAAGCTCTCAGTTTTTCCCTGGAAGGGATTAGACTGCATACTTTCCCAAGTGCTGCCTGAAAGTTGGGCTTCTAATCAACCTGCATGCGAGAGCTGACTGGGGTCCTCACTGGAGCCTGAAAGAGCTTGTGGGCACTTCCCCAGCCACCCTGAGACACATTATAATCAAATTGCCAAAAGTTAAGAAAGTAGCAAGAGAAGAGTGATGTGTTAAATATAAGGGAACACCCAAAAGACTATCAGTAGATTTCTCAGCAGAAACATTGTAGGCCAGAAGGGAGTGGGATGATATATTTAAAGTGCTGAAAGAAAAAACCTGCCAACTAAGAATACTTTACCTGCCAAAGTTGTCGTTTAGAATTGAAGGAGAAATAAAGATATTCCCAGACAAACAAAACTGTAGAAATTCATCAGCACTAGACTGGCCTTACAAGCAATGCTAAATGGAATTCTTCCAGCTAAAATGAAAGGACACTACTTTGTAACGTGAAAACATATGAAGTATAAAACCCACCAGTAAAGGTAAATATATGGTTAAATTCAGAATACTTTAATACTCTAATGGTGGTATGTAAATTACTTGTAACTGTAGGATAAAGGTTAAAAGACAAAAGTATTAAAAATAAATATAGCTACAATAATTTGTTAATTGATATGCAATAGAAAAAGGTATAAATTGTGACATCAAAAATAAAAAATGTGGAAGGGGAATAAAAGTGTATAGCTTTTGTATGAGATCAAATTAAGTTGTTATCAGCTTAAAATACACTATTATATTTGTTTATATCTTGGAAACTATTATATAATTCAGAAACTTACAGTAGATACACAAAAGGTAAACAGAAAGGAATCAAAGTAGAAAATTATATCATAAAGGAAGACAGGAAAAAAAGCCCAAAGGATCAACAAAACAGCCAGAAGATAATTAACAAAATGGGAATAGTAAGCCCTTACCTATCAATAATCACTTTAAGTATAAATCTAATAAATTCTTAAAGTTTTTAAGTAAAAAATTATTACAAGAGGCTACTATGAACAGTAATATGCCAACAAATTGATCACCTGGAAGAAGTGGACAAATTCGTATAAACATACAACTTACTGAGAATGAATCATGAAGAAGTGAAAAATTTGAACAAACCAGTAATGAGTAAGGACAGTGAATCAGTAATCAAAAACCTTCATGTAAAGAAAAGTCCAGGACCAGATGGCTTCACTGATATTTCTACAAAATATCTAAAGAAGAATTAATATCAGTCTCAAATTCTTCCAAAAAACATTAAAGAAGAGGGAACACTTCTAAACTTATTTTATGAGGCTAGCATTACCCTAAAACCAAGGCCAGAGAAGTACACTACAAGAAAAGAAAATTGTAGGCCAATATCCCTGTTAAACATGGATGCAAAATCTTCAACAAAATACTAGCAAACCATACTCAACAGCACATTAAAAGGATCATACACCATGATCAAGTAGAATTTATCCCTGGATGCAAGGATGGCTCAAAATTTGCAAATCAGTAAAAGTAATGCACAACATTAACAAAATGAAAGATAAAAATCATATGATCATCTTAATAGATATGGAAAAAATATTTGACAAAATGCAACATCTTTTCATGCTTAGAACTTTCAACAAACTAAGTAGAGCAGGTGTGTACCTCAACATAATAAAGGCCAACATGACAAGCCCACAGTTAACATCATATTCATTGGTGAAAGCTGAACACTTTCAAAATGTACTTTTGTCACTCCTATTCAATAGAGTACTGGAAGTCCTAGCCAGAGCAAACAGGGAAGAAAAAGGAAAAAGAAGGCATCAAAATTGCAAAGGTAGAAGTAAAACTGTCTTCTTTTTCAGATGACATGACGTTATATATAAAAACCCTAAAGAATTGACCAAAAAACTGTTAAAGCTTATCAACAAATTTGGTAAAGTTGCAGAATACAAAATTAATATATAAAAATCAATTTTGGAGAGGGCAGACAGCAGAAGCAAGAACTACAATCCTGCAGCCTGTGGAACAAAAACCACATTCACAGAAAGATAGACAAGATGAAAAGGCAGAGGGCTATGTACCAGACGAAGGAACAAGATAAAACAAAACAATTAAATGAAGTGGAGATAGGCAACCTTCCAGAAAAAGAATTCAGAATAATGATAGTGAAGATGATCCAGGACCTCGGAAAAAGAGTGGAGGCAAAGATCAAGAAGATGCAAGAAATGTTTAACAAAGACCTAGAAGAATTAAAGAACAAACAAACAGAGATGAACAATACAATAACTAAAATGAGAACTGCACTAGAAGGAATCAATAGCAGAAAAACTGAGGCAGAAGAACGGATAAGTGACCTGGAACACAGAATGGTGGAATTCACTGCTGTGGAACAGAATAAAGAAAAAAGAATGAAAAGAAATGAAGACAGCCTAAGAGACCCCTGGGACAACATTAAATGCAACAACATTCACATTATAGGGGTCCCAGAAGGAGAAGAGAGAGAGAAATGACCCGAGAAAATATCTGAAGAGATTATAGTCGAAAACTTCCCTAACATGGGAAAGGAAATAGCCACCCAAGTCCAGGAAGCACAGTGAGTCCCATACAGGATAAACCCAAGGAGAAACACGCCAAGACACATAGTAATCAAATTGGCAAAAATTAAAGACAAAGAAAAATGATTGAAAGCAGCAAGGGAGAAACAAATAACGTACAAGGGCACTCCAATAAGGTTAACAGCTGATTTCTCAGCAGAAACTCTAAAGGCCAGAAGGGAGTGGCATGATATACTTAAAGTGATGAAAGGGAAGAACCTACAACCAAGATTACTCTACCTGGCAAGGATCTCATTCAGATTCGATGGAGAAATCAAAAGCTTTACAGACAAGCAAAAGCTAAGAATTCAGCACCGCCAAACCAGCTCTACAACAAATGCTAAAGGAACTTCTCTAAGTGGGAAACGCAAGAGAAGAAAAGGGTCTCTTTGTTTACAAAAACAAACCCAAAACAATTAAGAAAATGGTCATAGGAACATACAGTTAGATAATTACCTTAAGCGTGAATGGATTAAATGCTCCAAACAAAAGACACAGGCTTGCTGAATGGATACAAAAATAAGACCCATATATATTCTGTCTACAAGAGACCCACTTCGGGCCTCCCTGGTGGCGCAGTGGTTGAGAGTCCGCCTGCCGATGCAGGGGATACGGGTTCGTGCCCCGGTCTGGGAGGATCCCATATGCCGCGGAGCGGCTGGACCTGTGAGCCATGGCCGCTGGGCCTGCGCGTCCGGAGCCTGTGCTCCGCAACGGGAGAGGCCACAACAGTGAGAGGCCCGCATACCGCAAAAAAAAAAAAAAAAGAAACAAACAACCCAATCCAAAAATGAGCAGAAGTCCTAAATAGACATTTCTCCAAAGAAGACATACAGATGGCCAAGAAGCACATGAAAAGCTGCTCAACATCCCTAAGTATTAGAGAAATGCAAATCAAAACTACAATGAGGTATCAACTCACACACGTTAGAATGGTCATCATCAGAAAATCTACAAACAACAAATGCTGGAGAGGTTGTGGAGAAAAGGGAACCCTATTGCACTGTTGGTGGGAATGTAAATTGATACAGCCACTATGGAGAACAGTATGGAGGTTCCTTAAAATCTAAAAATAGAACTACCATATGACCCAGCAATCCCACTCCTGGGCATATACCCAGAGAAAACCATAATTCAAAAAGTCACATGCACCCCAATGTTCATTGCAGCACTATTTACAATAGCTAAGTCATGGAAGCAACCTAAATGTCCATCGACAGACAAATGGATAAAGAAGTTGTGGTACATATATACAATTGAATATTACTCCACCATAAAAAGGAACAAAATTGAGTCATTTGTTGAGACGTAGATGGATCCAGAGACTGTCATACAGAGTGAAGTAAGTCAGAAAGAGAAAAAGAAATATCGTATATTAACGCATGTATGTGGAACCTAGAAAAATGGTACAGATGAACCGTTTTGCAGGGCAGGAGTTGAGAGATGTGGAGAACAAACTTATGGACACCAAGGGGGGGAAGTTATGGGGGGGTGGGGATGGTGGTGTGCTGAAGTGGCCGATTGGGATTGACATGTATACACTGATGTGTATAAAATTGATGACTAATAAGAAACTGCTGTATAAAAAAATAAAGTTCAAAAATTAAAAAAAACAAAAAAATCAATTGTGTTTCTATACACTAAAAATAAACTATTGGAAATCAAAAAAATATCCTATTTGAAGTGGCATCAAAAAGAATACTTAGGAATACATTTAACAAAGGAGGTGAAAGATCTGTACATTGAAAACAGTAAAATATTGATGAAAGAATTTGAAAAAGTCACAAGTAAAATGAAAGATATCCTTTGTTCATGGATCAGAAAAATTAATATTGCTAAAATGTCCATGATGCTCTACAGATTCAATGCAATATTTATCAAAATTCCAGTGACATTTTTCACAGAAATAGAAAAAAATATATAAAATTCAAGTGGAACCAAAAAAGACTGTGTTTAACTAATGCAATCTTGAACAAGATGAGCGAAGATGGAAGCATTATACTTGCTGGTTTCAAAGTATATTGCAAAGCTATAGTAATCAAAACAGTATGGTATTGGCATAAACATAGACATATAGATCAATGAAACAGAATAGAAAGTCCATAAATAAACCCACACATACATTGCCAACTAATTTTTGACAAAGGTGCCAAGAATATAGAATGAGGAAAAGATAATCTGTTCAGTAAATGATGTTGGGAAAACAGGATATCCACATGCAAAAGAATGATTCTAGATCCTTATCTTACACCACACACAAAAATTAACTCAAAATGGATTAAATTTCAGACCCAAAATCATAAAACTCCTACAAGGATACATAGGGGAAAACTCCCTGACATTGGTCTTGGCAATAATTTTTTGGATCTGACACCAAAAGCACAAGCAACAAAAACAAAAATAAACAAGTGAGACTACATCAAACCAAAAAGTTTCTGTATAGCAAAGGAAGCAATCAACAAAATGAAAAGCTCAATTATGGATAGGAGAAAACATTTGCAAAGCATACATTCAAGAAGGGGTTAATATCGAAACTATAGAAGGAACTCTTACAACTCAATAGCAAAAAACCCCAAAATATTCTGATTAAAAAATGGGCAAAGAACCTGAATAGACATTTTCCCAAAAAGACATACAAATGCTTAACAGGTGTGTGAAAAAATACTCAACATTACTAATCATCAGGGAAATTCAAATCAAAACCAGAATGAGATATCAACTCATGCTTTTTAGGACATCTATTATCAGAAAGATGAGATAAATCCTGGTGAGGATGTGGAGAAAAGGGAACCCTGGTAAACTGTTGGAGGGAATGTAAATTGGTACAGTCATTATAGAAAACAGTATGGAGGTTCCCCCAAAATTTCAAAGTAGAAATACCATATGATCCAGCAATCCCACTTTTTGGTATCCAAAGGAAGTGAAATCACTATCTTAAAGAGATATTTGCACTCCCATGTTCATTGCAGCATTATTCATAGTAGCGAAGACATGGAAACAACCGAAGTGTCTATCCACGGATGAATGGATAAAGAAGATGTGAATATATATACAATGGGATATTAAGAAGGAAATCCTGGAATTTTTGACAACACCAGTAAACCTGAAAGTCATTATGCTAAGTGAAATTAGCCAAACAAATACTGGCTAATGGTATCACTTTTATGTGGAACCTTAAAAAAAAAAAGTCAAACTCATGGAAACATATTTAGAATAGAATTATGGTTTCCAGGGGCTGGAGGAGTGGGTGAAATGTGTTGATGTTGGTGAAATGGTACAAAATTCCAGTTCTAAGATGAATAAATTCTAAGGCTCTAATGTACAGCATGGTGACTATAGTTAATAATACTCTATTGTATGCTTGAAATTTGCTAAAAGAGTAGATCTTAACCATTCTCATAAAAAGTAACTATGTGAAGTGATAAATATGTTAATTAACTTGATTGTGATAATCATTTTACAATGATTTATACATATATCAAATCATCTTATACACTTTAAATTCATTATAATTTTATTTATCAATTTTACCTTAATAAAGCTGGAAAAAAGGAAAAGCACTGCTAATCACATTAGTAGTATATAAAATGAGGCTGGAGAGAATCGTAAGTGAAGGGGTAGACCAGCTGGCTGGTTGCTGCAAGCACCAATCTATAAGGAGGCTAAAATATCTCTAGACAAGTAGAAATACGTACCTGTTCATCTTCTTTTCCACCACCTGATGGAAATGTACATTGTTCCCTCTTCTGCTGAAGTGGGTAGTGCCCTCTAGTGGAAATTTAAGCAAAAATACCCTCCTTGTCAACCTACTATAACTACCGTCTCCATTTGCGGCTTTTAAGTTTAATTTCCTATAAATTAAATAAAATTAAAAATTCTATGTCTCCGTTTCACCAGCCACCTTTGAAGTGCTCAATAGCCACATGTGGCTAATAGCTATTGTACTGGATAGCACAGGTATAGATCATTCCCATCACTGGACAGCTGACATACCTTAAATCTGTTATCACAGTCAACTAAAATTCCTAACCACTAAAATACATGGCATTGTGCTTTTTACCAGGAATAAGTGATTTCTTTGTTGTCTAATTTTTTGTCTTTTTAAAATACCTCTCAAGAAGTAGTCAGTTACAGAAAATCACAAACATTTTAACTTTAAATAAGCAAAAGTGTCATGTTAAATATTGTTTTTAGTGTAAACAGATGTACTATTTTTATTCCTAGAATAAAAATTCTACCCACAGCAAAATAATATTGAACAATTTTAAAAAGAATTCCATCTTGAAGTAATGTTATATTTTTAGCTTCTGCGTTTTCTCCATTCTGCCCCTTTCCAGTTAGGCTCTGTCTTACTCAATGACAGCAAGGAGTGGTATGAGTTAATGAGACTTCAGGCTTTTATTATTTCTGAGAATCCAAGTTATTCACTAAAGCTATTTGGAAAGCATGTTTTGTCATATACAATCCATGGCATTTCCCCTGCACAAAAGCTGAGTAGTGCCACAAGAAAACCAATGAGGATTCACAATTATTTGTCTTATTCATGCTGCTGATGACCATGCCAGTAGAAGAAATAACAGGTAGACATAGTGCCCCAGAAATTCTCATCAAACAAAATCCTCATTTATCTATCACTATAACCATTCTTTTAAAAATCCCAGTCACTGTCCTTTTCACACATTTCTTTCAAAACACATCAAATCTGTACTCTCTCATAACAGAAAAATATTAAAAGTGTGGTCTCTTTTTCTCATGCTTTGCTTTCAAGTGTGTTGCTGACTGAGATATATTTTTCATACTTATTAAGTTAAATCACCTCTATCTACTGCATCAGTTTATTCTATTTGTACCATACAACACAGCATGTAAAATATACCCAATACTGTACAATCATAAAATTATATAAATATATTTCTTTGACATCTTTATTGGAGTATAATTGCTTTACAGTGTTGTGTTAGTTTCTGCTGTATAACAAAGTGAATCAGCTATATATACATATATCCCCATATCCCCTCCCTCTTGGCGCCTCCCTCCCACCCCTCTAGGTGGTCACAAAGCACAGAGCTGATCTCCCTGTGCTATGCAGCTTCTTCCCGCTAGCTATCTATTTTACATTTGGTAGTGTATATATGTCAAAGCTTCTCTCTCACTTTGTCCCAGCTTAACCTTCCCCCTCCCTGTGTCCTCAAGTCCATCCTCTATATCTGCATCTTTATTCCTGTCCTGTCCCAGGTTCATCAGAACCTTTTTTTTTTTTTTTTTAGATTCCATGTATATGTGTTAGCATACGGTATTTGTTTTTCTCTTTCTGACTTACTTCACTCTGCATGACAGGCTCTAGGTCCATCCACCTCACTACAAATAACTCAATTTTGTTTCTGTTTATGGCCGAGTATTATTCCGTTGTATATATGTGCCACATATTCTTTATCCATTCATCTGTCGATGAACACCTAGGATGCTTCCGTGTCCTGGCTATTGTAAATAGTGCTGCAATGAATATTGTGGTACATGACTCTTTTTGAATTATGGTTTTCTCAGCGTATGTGCCCAGTAGTGGTATTGCTGGGTCTTATGGTAGTTCTATTTTTAGTTTTTTAAGGAACCTCCATACTGTTCTCCATAGTGGCTGTATCAATGTACATTCCCACCAGCAGTGCAAGAGTGTTCCCTTTTCTCCACACCCTCTCCAGTTATAGTTTGTAGATTTTTTGATGATGGCCATTTTGACCTGTGTGAGGTGATACCTCATTTTGGTTTTGATTTGCATTTCCCTAATGATTAGTGATGTTGAGCATCCTTTCATGTGTTTGTTGGTAATCTGTATATCTTCTTTGTAGAAATGTCTATTTAGGTCTTCCAACCATTTTTGGATTCAGTTGTCTGTTTTTTTGATATTGAACTGTATGAGCTGCTTGTATATTTTGGAGATTAATCCTGTGTCAGTTGCTTCATTTGCAAATGTTTTCTCCCATTCTGAGGGTTGTCTTTTCATCTTGTTTATGGTTTCCTTTGCTGTGTAAAAGCTTTTAAGTTTCATTAGGTCCCATTTGTTTATTTTTGTTTTTATTTCCATTTCTCTAGGAGGTGGGTCAAAAAAGATCTTGCTGTGATTTATGTCATAGAGTGTTCTACCTATGTTTTCCTCTAAGACTTTTATAGTGTCTGGGCTTAAATTTAGGTCTTTAATCCATTTTGAGTTTATTTTTGTGTATGGTGTTAGGGAGTGTTCTAATTTCATTTTTTACATGTAGCTGTCCGGTTTTCCAAGCACCACTTATTGAAGAGGCTGTCTTTTCTCCATTGTATATTCTTGTCTCCTTGGTCAAAGATAAGGCAACCATATGTGCGTAGGTTTATCTCTGGGATTTCTGTCTTGTTCCATTGATCTATATTTCTGTTTTTCTGCTGGTACCACACTGTCTTGATTACGATAGCTTTATAGTATAGTCTGAAGTCAGGGAGCCTGATTCCTCCAGCTCCATTTTTCTTTCTCAAGATTGCTTTGGCTATTTTGGGGTCTTTTTTGTTTCCATACACATTGTAAAATTTTTTGTTCTAGTTCTGTGAAAAATGCCCTTGGTAGTTTGATAGGGATTGCATTGAATCTGTAGATTGCTTTGAATAGTATAGTCATCTCCACAATGTTGATTCTTCCAGTCCAAGAACATGATATATCTCTCCATCTCTTTGTATTGCATTTGATTTCTTTCATCAGTTTCTTATAGTTTTTTGCATACAGGTCTTTTGTCTCCTTAGGTAGGTTTATTCCTAGGTATTTTATTCTTTCTGTCGCAGTGGTAAATGGGAGTATTTCCTTAATTTCTCTTTCAGATTTTTCGTCGTTAGTGTATAGGAATGCAAGAGATTTCTGTGCATTAATTTTGTATCCTGCAACTTTACCAAATTAATTGATTAACTCTAGTAGTTTTCTAGTAACGTCTTTAGGATTCTCTATGTATAGTATCATGTCATCTGCAAGCAGTGATAATTTTACATCTTCTTTTCCAATTTGGGTTCATTTTATTTCTTTTTCTTCTCTGATTGCTATGGCTAAAACTTCCAAAACTGTGTTGAATAATAACAGTGAGAGTGGGCAACCTTGTTCCTGATCTTAGAGAAAATGCTTTCAGTTTTTCACCATTGAGGATGATGTTGGCTATGGGTTTGTCATATATGACCTTAATTATGTTGAGGTAGGTTCCCTCTGTGCCTACTTTCTGCAGGGTTTTTATCATAAATGGGTGTTGAATTTTGTTGAAAGCGTTTTCTGCATCTATTGAGATGATCATATGGTTTTTCTCCTTCAATTTGTTAATATGGTGTATCACGTTGATTTGTTTGCGTATATTGAAGAATCCTTGCATTCCTGGAATAAATCCCACTTAATCATGGTGTATGATCCTTTTAATGTGCTCTTGGATTCTGTTTGCTTGTACTTTGTTGAGGATTTTTGCATCTATGTTCATCAGTGATATTGGTCTATAGTTTTCTTTTTTGGTGACATCTTTGTCTGGTTTTGGTATCAGGGTGATGGTGGCCTCATAGAATGAGTTTTGGAGTGTTCCTCCCTCTGCTATATTTTGGAAGAGTTTGAGAAGGATAGGTGTTAGGTCTTTTCTAAATGTTTGCTACAATTCACCTGTGAAGCCATCTGGTCCTGGGCTTTTGTTTGTTGCAAGTTTTTTTTTTTATCATATAACATCATTTATAAGTGGAATCTTAAAAAATGATACACATGAACTTATTTACAAAACAGAAATAGACTCACAGACATAGATAACAGACTTATGATTACCAGAGGGGATAGCTTGAAGATTTTTAATCACAGTTACAATTTCAGTGCTTGTGATTGGTCTGTTCATATTTTCTGTTTCTTCCTGGTTCAGTCTTGGAAGGTTGTACTTTTCTAGGAATTTGTCCATTTCTTCCAGGTTGTCCATTTTATTGTCATATAGTTTCTTGTACTAGTCTCTCATGATCCTTTGTATTTCTGCAGTGTCAGTTGTTACTTCTCCTTCTTCACTTCTAATCCTGTTGATTTGAGTCTTTTCCCTTTTTTTCTTGATGAGTCTGGCTAATGGTTTATCAATTTTGTTTATCTTCTCAAAGAGCCAGCTTTTAGTTTTATTGTTCTTTGATATTGTTTCCTTCATTTTTTTTACATTTATTTCTGATCTGATCCTCATGGTTTCTTTCCTTCTGCTAACTTTGGGTTTTTGTTTTTGTTGTTGTTCTTTCTCTAATTGCTTTATGTGTAAGGTTAGGCTGCTATTTGACATTTTTCTTGTTTCTTGAGGTAGGATTGTATTGCTGTAAACTTCCTTCTTAGAACTGCTTTTGCTGCATCTCAAAGGTTTTGGGTCATCGTGTTTTATTGTCATTTGTTTCTAGGTGTTTTTTTATTTCCTCTTTGATCTCTTCAGTGATCTCTTGGTTATTTAGTAGCATATTGTTTAACGTTCATGTGTTTGTATTTTTTACAGTTTTTTTTCCTCTTATTGATATCTAGTCTCATAGTGTTGTGGTCAGAAAAGATACTTGATATTATTTCAATTTTCTTAAATTTCAAGGCTTGATTTGTGACCCAGGATATGATCTATCCTGGAGAATGTTCCATGCACACTTGAGAAGAAAGTGTATTCTGGTTTTTTTGGATGGAATGTCCTATAAATATCAATTAAGTCCATCTGGTTTAACGTCTCATTTAAAGCTTGTGTTTCCTTATTGATTTTCCTTTTGGATGATCTGTCCATTGGTGAAAGTGGGTGTTAAAGTCCCCTACTATTATAGTGTTATTGTTGAGTTCCCCTTTTATGGCTGTTAGCATTTGTCTTATGTATTGAGGTGCTCCTATGTTGGGTGCATAAATATTTACAATTTTATATCTTCTTTTGGATTGATCCCTTGATCATTATGTAGTGTCCTTCTTTGTCTCTTTTTGTAATCTTTATTTTAAAGTCTATTTAGTCTGATATGAGTATTGCTACTCCAGCTTTCTTTTGATTTCCATTTGCATGGAATATCTTTTTCCATCCCCTCACTTTCAGTCTGTATGTGTCCCTAGGTCTGAAGTTGGTCTCTTGTAGACAGCATATATATGGGTCTTGTTTTTGTATCCATTCATCAGTCTATGTCTTTTGGTTGGAACATTTAATCCATTTACATTTAAGGTAGTTATCGATATGTGTGATCCTATGACCATTTTCTTAATTGTTTTGTGTTTGTTTTTGTAGGTCTTTTCTTTCTCTTGTGTTTTGTCCTTAGAGAAGTTCCTTTAGCATTTCTTGTAAAGCTTGTTTGGTGGTGCTGAATTCTCTTAACTTTTCCTGGTCTGTAAAGGTTTTAATTTCTCCTCTGAATCTGAATGAGATCCTTGCTGGGTAGAGTAATCTTGGTTGTGGGTTTTTCCCTTTCATCACTTTAAATATGTCCTGTCACTCCCTTCTGGCTTGCAGAGTTTCTGCTGAAAGATCAGCTGTTAAACTTATGGGGATTCCCTTGTATGTTATTTGTTGCTTTTCCCTTGCTGCTTTTAGTATTTTTTCTTTGAATTTAATTTTTGATAGTTTGATTTATATGTGTCTTGGCGTGTTTTTTCTTGGATTTATCCTGTATGGGACTCTCTGCACTTCCTGGACTTGATTTATTATTTCCTTTCCCATGTTAGGGAAATTTTTGACTATAATCTCTTCAAATATTTTCTGAAACCCTTTCT